>NC_140992.1:35625996-36825996 GCF_052327205.1 Somniosus microcephalus
GTGCAGGCAGCCCCTCCTTAACGGAAGGAGGAGGCCTGCACTTCCCGAGCCTGCCGCACCGCAGCGGGCGCCGCAGCGCCGGAATAGCGCCGCAATGCGGCGCGTGGCGCCAGTTTTGAGGCGCTGAGACCCCTCAGTAGCGCCGGCAGCCGTTTGGGCGCGGCGCTACTGAATTTTTGGCGCGCGCAGGGGGACTTAGCGCCGGCACTAACTTCCGGCGCTAAAGCCCTCGCTGCGCCAAAACCGAATTTCTAGGCCCAGGTTTTTAAGCACCCCATAGCTAAGAAGACAACTGCACTGCATGAAAAGCTGAGGTAAAGATGGCCGAATTAACAGCAGTTTGAAAGATTAGGCCCCGCCCACACACACCATGAAACGCCCCCCGTGACGCAGCGCGCGCCCCCCGTAGGATTGGTCAACCTTCACGTCACTCAATGCTAATGAGCGGATTTCCCCCGTATGATTGGCCAACCGCTAATGAGCGGAATTTTGAACGTTTTTTGTCTACTGTCCGAACAATTTTTGTCTGACCAAAAAGTAAATATGCCTAGGATACCCTCCTAATCATAACCTTTCTTTTGATATAACATATGTGTAGGTACGCTCTATAACTTTTGAGTGATGCCCAGACAGACAGACAGACACCACTACCCTTTTATATATATAATAAATAAATAGATAGATAGATACTTGAGTTTTTTGAGTTTGCCACAATTGATAACACTTCATTCACTACTCCAATGCCCTCCAGCATACATTTCAACGAGGTAAGGTGACACAGTCGTAAATCACACCTGCAATACCCGTCGGTGGCACTGTTACATTTCTACTGTATTCACTGGAAGCCTCTAAGTTACCTGTTCACTCATTGCAACAACTTCACAGCTGATAGCCATTTTGAAACTTTGCTCTTCAAAGCTCCAAACCTGGAGGTATTTTGCTCTTCTCTTTGACTTTTTATTAAGCTCTCTTTTTGGCTTTTTACTTGGATTTTGCAACAACTTATTTTTACCATCCCGCACTCTGGAAAATAAATAATTCATTCCCCGCTTCTTCCAGGCCAGTTGCTGGAAATGAATAACTCTCCATGTCTCCACTCTGACTCAGCACTTCCTAACTCCACCCCGCATTTAAAACTTATCTTTTACAAAACAAGTATATCTTTTAAATTAATTCCTGCTGTGCAATTCTCTAAATAATTACATGAGTAACAAGCCTTCTATCTTGAAACAAATAAATAGGCCAATCTTACAATAAATAATTCATCCCTACAAACTTCATTCTCATTGCTGGTGTTTTATCAATAAATTCCCACTCTCCCCCAGCTTTATGCTTATTAACTACATTCCCACTTCTGCCTTTATATAAATAACTGATTTAAAAAAATTAAATAACTATAAGCTTCAGAAAGTAACATTTTGGGATACAGTATACAGGAAACTTTGGTTTATCCGGAAGTTGTATGTCCGGAAACCTCGATCTAATGGCAGAAATCAGCAGCCGTTTGGTTAGGTTTTTTTTCTTTTTTTTTCTTCTCCTAGCATTTTTTTTTTAAACAGTCAGTCTCTGGAAAGCCTCTCTGAAGCTGTTGCTAAGCTACAGAGACGCTTCCAAGGTACGGGCCGACTGTTTACAAGCTGGTGTTTGTAGTCAGATACGGAGATGAAAACCTCCGTATCCTTCAACATTAGCGCTGGTCTGTCCGGAAGTTTTCATAGATCGGCATCACGCCGGTCCTGTCGGTGCCGGATATCGCGAAGTTTCTTGTATGTGTATTTGAGACATGACGTGGTAAGTGTAACATGCTTGGGAGGAAAGAGGTGACTTTGGGCCTATGGTTCCCAAAGATCTCCACCACTGGGGTTTTCCTCATGTCATTTCTGGGTCTGTTATAGACTAACTGACAGAGATTGATTGCTAGTCAACAACTCAATTAAGATTGCATCATGCGACTACCAGAATGGTAGAAAGGATATTAGCTGGACCATGATCTTTTTTCATCTAGCAATTCCCATGTTCATTCCCACCACTGCCCCTTTATTAATAAATCACACAACCTTCAAATTTATGGATAAATGCCCGGGGTCAGCAATCGTAAAATAAATACAAATGCCAACACAGTACTTTCCCACTGCTTCCCTTTAATAAATCGCCCCAATCATAATGTCTATAAATTCCATGCCCAGTAATAACTAAATTGTCCTGATAATCTATCCATAAAATTCAAAATCCTCTGACTTACTGTGAATAACATAATGGGATGTTCATTAGTATTTTACAAGAATGAAGGAAACAGATAAGGACGATGCAGAGAAAAGTTATTTTTTGATACCTGGGTAGAAAAAGAGAGATGACTGCCTATTGAGTAAGATGCATAATAAGGAATAATTTTTCACATTTTCCATTATGAAATTATGGCAGAAATTATGAAACAGGCTACCGCCCAGCGCAGTAAGTAATGAGTCAGTCAAAACATTCAAAAGGAAATAAAAGTGGCAATTCAGCAAAAAGTAGAAAGTTGTGTGTTTGGGGTAGTGGGAAGGTTTTTTCTAAATTCCTGATAAAGATCTGGATGGCAGATAAGCTATATGGGCAGAATGAACTTCTCAATATCACATTTTTTCAGTTCTAAAATACGGATCGTTTATTCCAACCCGCCCGATGGGACACAGACACAATCAGATCAGCCACCCGCTTTACACGCTGCCCAATTTTACTTTCCATTGACTTCACAGGTATAAGTTAGTTTAAGTAAAGTACGAGAGTCAGGTTGAGTAATCTGCATGCAAATAAAATACATGGCTCATAAGTAACATAGGCATTGTAAAGAAGTTTGAAAAATAGTTTGAACAATCTTATTGGTTGCCTCTTGGTATTCGTTTCCTACCTGTCTAGCAATAATTGGATATTTTAGCAAATCAGAATGGTTAACTGAACAGATCCTGGTTATTTCAGCCAATCAGACAAGCATAATGGATGCTTTTTCATGCTATGACAAATGTGAAGTGTAACATACAGATTTGAAATGGGACATGTACTATACACTAGTCTTTAATGACATAATTATAATACATATTCAAGACTTTAAACATTTGAACAATACAGTTTAGTAAGGGATCTATTGCTTTACAAAATGTAATTTTCTATTAGTAATTTAAGCTATAATCCAGATCATAACTATTACATGGTGTGGAGATGCCAGTGTTGGACTGGGGTGGACAAATGTAAGAAGTCACACAGCACCAGGTTATAGTCCAACAGTTTTATTTGAAATCACAAGCTTTCGGAGCGCTGCTCCTTCGCCAGGTGAAGTGGAGAGATGCATAAAGACACAGCTTATATAGTCAGAGAATAATGCCAGATGATTACAGGTAATCTTTCTAACTGCCATTTATCACACCTCGGCAGAGAGATAATCACAGTGATCAAAGGTGGGCAGAATGAACTTCTCAATATCACATTTTTTCTGCTCCGAAAGCTTGTGATTTCAAATAAAACTGTTGGACTATAACCTGGTGTTGTGTGACTTCTTACATATAACTATTACAGTACAAGATGAAGTTGTTATGGTCTTGGCAGTGTATAAAAGAGTTTTCTTTATTAGCTTGCAATGCATAGCACACCATTATTTGTTACATTTTCAAACAGGACTTTAAGAGGAATGGAGAATGATAAGTTGTTTTGGTCGGAAACATGAAAAATGTGCATCCTAAGTGTTTGCATGTGTACAGGTTTTAACATATCATTGTAACTCTGTGTGGCTGAAGTGGGGTAACAGAAGAATTGATGGGCTGAATTCAGCACAAGATGATGAATCAAAAGCAAGACTCAGCATGAGCTCTGACGTACTACAGTCAGACTGGAACAGAATCAGTTGTTCTTACCCGAGTTTAGGTGGCAGATGCCAAAGTTTAACAAAGTTTAAGGAGTGCTGTGTGGAACAACAGTGAGCAATTTTCTGCTGGCTGAAGGTGGCACTTGGAGCTAATAGAGGCACAGGGTGTGCTGCGGAGGTCCTCCTTACCCCAGCAAGACGTTGGGAGATTTTAAATGCTACTACAGTCCCATGAACAAGACAAGAATGTTTTGGAAAGTATGTATTTAAGGGCTCATACGGTGCACCCAAATGACGGCAGCTCCTTAATAAGGCTGCTGACGTGGTCACTTCTGATTTTCAACAAATAAGGAAGCTGTGATATACTGAGATTTTAAAGGGGAAAGTGTAATTGGTGTATTTTTGAATGTGGAGTTGTTGAGAAAAATACAAGTGCGGTCCAAGAACTCTGCATCCCACCTTACTAGTACGACTGCACTATATAGACCAGCAAAGTTGTACCTTCAATCCTATTGTTATGACCTGATTCCATTCTTTTCTTTGTTTATAAGTTGCCCCTTGGAAATATTAGACATGGAACCATTTTCTATATGCATGCTGACGACAACAAATTAATCTTGCACCTTAACTGCTCAGTGAAACAATATGGTTGGAAGAAATTAGGTATGAAAGTAGGTTAGGATATGGTCCCTTCACCTCTGAGACTTGGGTTTAAATCCAATCTAAAGTCAAATGAAAGTCTTCTCTCTCTGCTAGCTGGAAGGGTGTTAATATTGACAAGTCATATTTATTGATAAATGTAAAAATGCAGCCTAGAGTTCCGTTCAAGGGTCATTGCCAATTTCTATCCAAATACTCAAACTTTCCAAAAACTGATGAAAGGTCATCGACCTGAAACGTTAACTCTGTTTCTCTCTCCACAAATGCTGCCTGACCTGCTGAGTATTTCCAGCATTTTCTGTTTTTAACTCAAACTTTCCAGATTGCTTCCAAAACAACAGCTTTGTTCCCATTTTTCCATCTCACACAATTTTGCAGTAATCATCAGAAAGGTGATTCGGAAAAGTGGAGAACACAAGACACTTTTCCAAGTCCTTCAATACAAAGGTTTAACAGAACAAAATAGACTATGTCACAGACTCACCTTTAAGAGGCAGCCAGCAAAGACAGTAAACCCCTGGGTGTGTAGGTGCTTTGCCAAAGCAAACCCAAATCCTGTGTCACACCCTGTGATCAAGATGGCTTTGTCCTTAACCTAAAAACAAAGATAACCAATAATACATGTGTTAATTTTACATTAGCTCAAGAAAACATCTAACTCACCTGCAGCAAATTAGATATTAAGTATAGCTGATAAAACACAATTTCCTTATCCACCAAGGGAATGTACTGCTACCTAAACTACTGTAATGCTGATTCACACTATTGCTACACAATCTCAAATTCATGACATTTGCTAGCTGAGTACTGGCAAATGGCATTAGAATGAACATTTTGATTGTGGTATTTCATTAAAGGAGGATTCCAGAGAAGCCTCACAAAGCACTAGGCCAGCCACTCATTCACAGTGCCAACTAAAATAGGAGAGCAGCCCCCTTGCATAAGTGCTGAGTAAAGCTATGGCTGAAATCATCACAAAATAATTACTGCAAATTTCGGTATTTACTGCTCGATAAGTGATTTGCTGCTTGAACGCCACAATTTTGCATTAAGAAGTCCCGCAGATATTTAAGATGCTGCTATCTAGGGAGATCTAAGCATAACAAAATCACTTACCATAATAATGATATCACTTATAAACTATAAAGTTTGCTTTGATTTATATGGTCTTGTATTTCAGAAAATTACAAGTGAAATGCTTTGCCAAACAATATACGTTTTCATTAAGAGTTTAAAAAAGGTTGCTGCAACAACTCAATTGGTCAAGTGCTCTGACAAAAAGAGCAGCAGGATTAGAAGCAACTTCAGCCTTGTGCAACACAAGTGTACGCTTTCAGTTTGTTAAAAGGAGTAGAAGCTATGAAATTATTGACAGCAATTAAAATATCACGGTTCCGCGACTGATGTTAGAGTGGGTTATGGCTCGACTGAGGGGACTAGTTAGGATTCGGTGCTGCAACCCCTCCTCTTCCTAATTTACATCAAGGACTTTGATTCAAAAACTTATAGTAACATAGTGACACATCATCTAACCTGTTCATGCAACATCCCACCAGGTTACCTTGGTGCACTTCTAAAGGGTGCATTCACACTACAACTCTGGTGCTTGTGCAGTTGTTTCACTTTGCACTGACCCTGCAGTTAGAGTAAGTGAGCCTTGAATCCAGAGTCCAGACCTGATGTGGCAGTGAAGTGGAGCAGAACTCCAGAGAGGAGGAAATGTCAACCTGCATCACTGCGGAGTCAGTTTGGGCCTTCACACCTGATTTATTCTGCACAAGTTAAGCCGAAACTACTTTGTACCAAAACTAAGCTTGTAATGTGAACGCACAGTGAATCTAATAACAATGAATCCTGTGCACTGACAGGAACTTGCCAAGTCCTATTTTGAATGTTTTAACAGTTCTCGTTCCATTACCCTTGCTGATCCACATGTTTATATCCTCCTTTACCCAAAATATCTTGCTCAAATTTCCCATTTTATTTTGTTGTTCATCACTTGAAACAGTGACCCTTATTTGAATTGCTTATATGGCAGTCAACTTAAAATAGATATGGAGATTACTTCAGAACTCTGCCAAAAATTGTCAGTGCTTCTGCAACTTCCCTGACATGTGCTTCCTTGTGACTTTAACAGTTTCTAATCTCTGCTCGCAGTTAACGCTCTCTTCCGGTTTGAAATTTCTTCACCTATTTCATTTGTGAACACCAATGCAAAGTAGTGGTTTGACATTTCAGCAACTTCTTCTCAGTTATCACTTGCTCATTATCACTTCTTGGTAGCTGAAAATCTTGCTGCACTCTTTGCTCATTTCGGACATAGAAGACGACAGATGTGCTGTTCTCCTGTTTGTTTCCAGATATATGCTCTCCCTTAATTTCTCTTCCTGCAGTTTTAGAATTTGAATTCAGTTGAAATAATCTTGAAATAAAAAGCTGGTATTAGTAAAAGCTGTTGGATTATCATAATAACCCAACTGGTTCACAAATGTCCTTTAAAGAAGGAAGTCTGCCGCCCTTACCTTGTCTGGCCTATATACTGTACTAGCTGGGGGTGCCCGGCATTGCCAGGGCAATTTTGGGCCGCGCGGTCTCCCTGCCCCTGTGTGTCCCCTCTCTCTGTCCCTCCCTCTCCCCCTCTCCTCTCCCTCCCTCCCCCTCTCTCTGTCCCTCCCTCCCCTCTTGCTGCCTAGCGTTTGAGGCCTGGTGCTGTTGTGATACCAGCCGTGCGGGGCCTAGCGCTTCAGGCCCGGCTGGGCTCTCGGGCCGAGACGGACCCCAGCTGAGCTCCCCCGCGGGTGGCGTGGTTGACAGCCGGCAGCTGTCACTCCCCCGCCCGCTGTGTGTAAACTCACCTGCCGCTCCCGGAGCCGCAATGTGGGGGTTTGTTTGGCTGGTGCTATCGCTGCGGGGATGAAAAAAATGGCGGCGAAGTTTCGGGAGACTGGAGGATTAGGTCCCGCCTGTGACGCACCGATTGGTCAAACATCAGGTCACTGAACTGTAGGATTGGTCAACCAGCACGTCACTCAATGCTAATGAGAGGTAGGATTGGTCAACCGCTAATGAGCAGAGTTTTGAGGATTTTTGAACGTTTTTTGTATACTGTCCGAACAATTTTTGTCTGACCAAAAAGTAAATACGCCTATGAGACTCCCCTAATGATAAGCTTTCTTTTGATATAACATGCGTGTAGGTACACTCTATAACTTTTGATTGCATAGACAAACAGACAAACTCATATATATATAGAAGATAGATGACTCTAGTCCCACACCAATGTGGTTGACTCATAACTGCCCTCTGAAGTGACCTAGCAAGCCACTCATTTGTATGAAACAGCTACCGGTGTTTCAAGAAGGCTGCCCACCACCACCTTCTGAAGGCAACTAGGGACGGGCAATAAATGCCAGCCTTGACAGCAATGCCCACATCCTGAATATCAGTGAAAAGAGAATTGTTAAAAGTGAGGTGGGGGCCCAGATAGGAGCAGATTGCCAATTTGCAGATGATATTCAAAAAATGGCAGAGGTAGAATAAGTACTTTGCATTGGTCTTTACTAAAGAGAAGGATATCATAGAGGTGAATCCTGAAGTGGCTGAGAGCTAGATGAGTGATACTGTGATAGATGAAAGGGAAATTTTAGATAAATTAGTTAAGATAAGAGAAGACAAAGTGCCAGAGCCTGATGGGATACATCCTAGGATCCTGAAGGAGTTGAGGGAGGAAATTGCAAAGGTCTTAAAAATTATATTTCAGGGCTCTATTGAGTATGGATGTGTACCCTAGGACCGGAGAGTGGCCATTGTAGTGCCCATTTTAAAAAAGGATGGCAGTGCTAATCTGGGTAATTACAGGCCAGTTAGCCTAACAACTGTGGTAGGGAAAGCTTTACAGTCTTTAATTAAGGATGAAATTAACATAGATCTAGATAAAGAGACATTAGAAGTAGCTAGCACAAATTTCAAAAGGGACCATTGTGCTTGATAAACCTCATAGAATTCTTTGCAGAGGTAACATGGTAGATGGGGAAAATGCAGTAGATTTAGGAAAGACTTAGACAAGGTACCACATGGGAGAATACGAGAGAAGATTAAGGGATATGGAATTAGGCAGAGGATAGCAAACCGGATTAAAAATTTGTTTGAAGGGAGAAAATAGAGTAAGAGTTAAGGGCGGCTTTTTGAAAGTGGTTGGAAGTGGGTCGTGGTGTCCAACTGGGTTCAGTTTAGGGGCCACTTCTGTTCATTATATACATCAATGATTTGGATATAGGTCTAGAGGGAGTGATGTAGAAATTTGCAGATGATACCAAAGTAAGAGATTTCGCTTCTTCAACAGCATCTCCCAAACCTGCGACCTCTACCACCTAAAAAGACAAGGGCAGCAGGCGTATGGGAACACCACCACCTGCAAGTTCCCCTCCAAGTCACACACCATCCTGACTTGGAAGTATATCACCATTCCTTCATCATCACTGGGTCAAAATCCTGGCACTCCCTCCCTAACAGCACTGTGGGAGTACCTTCACCATAAAGACTGCAGCGGTTCAAGGCGGCGGCTCACCACCGCCTTCTCAAGGGCAACTAGGGGTGGGCAATTAATGCTGGCCTTGTCAGCAACGCCTACATTCCGTGAATGAATTTTAAAAAGTTAATTCTTTAGAAGACCAAAGGAAACTGCAAAATGTTATTGATAAGATGGCAGATGGAATTCGTGAGGTGATGTATGTTGGTAAAAGAAATAACAGCAGTAATTATACTTTGAATGGAGGTAGGCTCGGTGCTGTGGAAGAGCAGAGGGACTTGGAGGTACAGGTACAGGTTCACTAAACATTAAAGACAGCACTTCAGGTTGATAACGCTGTTAAAAGAAATCTAATATAATTCTAGGTTTTATCTCAAGAGGTATAGAATATAAAAGCCAAGATATACTGATGGCCCTACATAAAACCTTAATAAGACCTCAGTTAGAGTATTGCATGCAGTATTGGGCTTCACACTGTCGGGTGGATATTGAAGCTTTAGATAGGGTAAAATGCAGTCACTAGGATGTTGCCTAGTATGAGGAAATACATATATGAAGGAATAATTGGAAAATTTGGTCCTTTTTCATTACAGGGTGATATAATAGAAATGTTTAAAATTATGAAAGGATGGAATAGGGCTGATAATAGAAGACTTTTTCCAGTAATTGAGCAGTCAGTAAAGAGGGGCCATAAATACAAGATTAAATGCAAGAGATGTTTCTTTCTTTTTACTTAGAAGAGAGGGTAGGAGAAACTCCTTCACACACAGAGTTGTGATGCTGTGGAATTCATTGCTAGGGTTAGTGATTGAGGCATAAATATTGTCAACATTCCAGATTAGATTGGATAGATGGATGAAGGAAAAGGGTTTGAAGGGATGTGAGAACAGGGTTGGTAAATGTGATTAGAACTATTTGCTCACATGGCGGGTAAACACCGACATGTCCTGATTAGGCCAAATGGTCTGTTTCCATGTTGTAACTTCTATGTATTTCTATGTAGAAAAGCCACAAGGCTGATCCCTGGCATCAGAACACCGAGCTGTGGGGGCCGATTAGAGAAACTTAGCTTTGTGACCTCAAAAGAAGGCAACAGAGGGGAATGGAAATAAGTAAAGGGACAAGTAGATTTCTATGGAAAGATGGACAAGTTGGGTTAAATGTCCTCCCCCCATTTGTATTTATCTTTGTGATATTGAATGGCATTCGGGCAAGGGATCACAGATTCAAACTGGTTCTTCACACAAAAAGTAATCAATAGACCTCCAGGAAAAGTAGTAGCGATAAAGATAACCTTTGTGCCCTTTAGGATTCAGTTCGAAGGCATGATGAAGTGAGCTCGGGATGGGAATGACGCAAAGCACGGCCAGATGCTTAGAAGTTATCATGGATTTTATAACGTTCCCTTAAACAAACGTTCTACAAATCATTAAGATGTACTTCATTCTGAATGCTACCATTATGGACACCTCACTTTAGATACTTGGCCATTTACAAATGTCACGATTAGGAAAACTTGGAAACACTATAAACATATTAAAAGTGTTTAGAAAAGATTTATTTGATACAATACCAAAAAGAAACGCGTCGCCTGCCTTGGCACGGAGATCCGGGCAGCATTTAGTAATGTGAAACGTTTACCGAGAGCTTAACGAGGTTTAACTGTACCTTCACCGAGCCGCGGGGCAGAGCGGGCATCGCCAGGCACAACACAAACAGCAGATACATCAGCACGATACTGTGAGTCACCGTGTCCTCGGTGAAACCAAACAGCTTGACAAATGCACTCAGAATCTCGGGCAGCCACAAGCCCAAGCCCAGGGTCAGCAGGAAGGAAAACAGCACCATAAGAGCCATCTGCACGTATGAAAACTTCGACATCTCGCCCCCTGCCCTGCCCCTTGCTGCTCTCGGCCCCTCTCTCAACCCAATGCACCTATGCCCACTCCAGTGTCTGCCACCACGATCGCGGTGTGTTCTCAGCCCCACTGGCACAAGTCGCTCGCTGCTCTTTCTTACTCACTACTTTAGCCTCCTCCCATACACACAGTCAGTCCGGACAGGGAATGAGATCACTTCCGCGTGTAAATCTCATGAAAATGCACCGACAGGTTGTACTGCACCATTTCATAAACAAGAGAGTCACAGGTCGCAAGCCCACTGAATCATGATGGAAAGATTTGCGCTCTTTATAAAGGAATGAAACCCCTCCATCAGTTTGAGAAGAACGGATTTACGATGTGGTCATAGGAGCAGGAGTAGGCCATTCAGCCCCTCCAGCCTGTTCCACCATTCAAGTAGATTATGGCTGATCTGTATCTTAACTCCATCGACCCGCCTTGGTTCCATAACCCTTAATACCCTTGCCTAACAGAAATCTATCAATTTCAGTTTTGACATTTGCAATTGAATAAAGCTCAACAGCTTTTTGGGGGAAGAGAGTTCCAGATTTCCACTACCCTTTGTGTGGAGAAGAGCTTCCTGACATCACCCCTGAACAGCCTAGGTCTAACGCCTACACATAGTAACCAAAATATCTTCCCCATCGACCTGTATTTATTTTTAGAAGCAATATCACCAAAATTATTGCTTTTCATCATGACGTGCAAGCCAACTTAAGAAACTAGCAAAAGCGAACAGCTACAAAAACACTGACAACACCAGAAAAACAAGACTGCCTGTCCGAAATTCAATCTTGGATGAGTCACAATTTCGTCCGGTTGTACATTGAGAAAAGGCTGAAGCCGTCGTCATCCGCCCTCACCACCGATTCCATCCCATTCCCTAGCCATTGTCTCAGGCTGAACAGACGGTTTGCAATCTCGGCATCCTATTCGACCTGGGCCGAGTTTCCATCCCCATATATTCTCCATCACTAACACTGCCTATTTCCACCTCCATAACATTGCCCACCTTTGCCCCTACCTCAACCCATCTGCTGCCGAAACCATTATCCATGCCTTTGCCACCTCCAGACTTGACTATTCCAATGCTCTCCTGGTCAGCCTCCCATTTTCCATAAATTTCAGCACATCCAGAACAGCTACCGTATCCTATCCCGCACAAAATCCCGCTCATCCATCACCCCTGTCCTTACTGACCTATATTACCTCCCAGTCCTCCAATGCCTCAAATTTAAATGTCAACCTTGTGTTTAAATCCCACCATGGCCTTTCCCCACTCTATCTCTGTAACCTCCTCCAGTCCTACATTGCCAAACCACCAAAATCTCTGATCCACTGACTCTGGCCTACTGGCATCCCTCCTCAATTCACCCCACCATTGGTGGCTGTATCTTCAGTCATCTAGGCCCCACACTCTGGAATTACCTCCCTAAACCCCTCTGCTTTTCCACCTCCCTCACCTCCTTTAAGGCCCTCCTTAAAATCCACCTCTTTGGCCAAGCGTTTGGTCACCTAATATCTCCTTCTTTGGCTCGGCATCCATTTTTGTCTGATTATGCTGCTGTGAAGGGCCTTAAGATATTTTTCTATGTTAAAGGTGCAATATAAATGCACTTTGTTATTGTTATAATATGAAGAAATATTCTGAAAAAAGTCAGGATAATTTAATAATATAGTCACATATAGGCCAGACCAGGTATTGACGACAGATTTCCTTCCCTAAAGGACAATCCAACAGCTTCATGGTCACTTTTACTGATACCAGCTTTTTATTTTCAGGTTTTTTAAAACTAAATTCAAATTCCTAAACTGCCATGGTGGGATCTGAACTCACATTCTCTGAATTATTAGTCCAGGCCTCTGGATTACTAGTCCAGTACATAACCACTTTCCCATCATACTGTTCCTTGTTATATTAGCTTACTCTCGATTCAGCTAATTCCCCACTTTGACTTTAGTGTTCTGACGAAAGGTCATCGACCTGAAACATTAACTCAGTTTCTCTCTCCACAGATGCTGCCTGACCTGCTGAGTATTTCCAGCATTTTCAGATTTCCAGTATCTGCAGTAAGCCAGTTTTGTCTGGTGAATGTAGAATGTACTGCCGGTTTGGATAATTGCAGATGCAAGTTTTAAAATGTTTCAATTTACAAATTAATATGATATATCAGTGGTTAGAATCTCAGTTAAATGATTTGCACCCTGTCAGGTTGTATTGAATTGCCAGAATTTCTTTTATTTTCATATTTATTCCTTCCAAGAGAATTTTTTTTTTTCATTTAAAAGGCTGAATTAGAGTAGGTTCCAAATTGCTAGAAAATGCACCAAATAAAGTGTCAGTAATCTACATCTTCTCAGGGGTTGGTAGGAGCATGCCTGAAGGCTCCACTAAACATTCCCACATCACAACAGTGACTACACTTCAAAAGTACTTCATTGGCTGTAAAGAGCTTGGAGACGTCCGGTGGTCATGAAAGGCGCTATAGAAATGTAAGTCTTTCTTTAAAAAATCAATCTCATATCTTCAGCACTCTCATTCCTTTCAATAATTTCTATGTTCACCATTGTTACAAACTGCACTTCTGTGTTCTTTAGGTTTTTTCCTGCTGCAATAAAAGTGATCAAATGTTGGATATACCTGCAGCTCAAGTTATGACAAGCCCATGTACTTTCAATTTAACTTCATCTTCATATTTAATAGTGCAGCCATGTCCGACAGGGGGCCAGGAGGACATGGCTGCACTATTAAATGCAGAAACGTGGTATCAACTACAGTTAGTTTCAGTTAGGAGCTGAAACTAACTACCATTGAAAGTGGCTTTATGTACTGAACATGAGAAAAAGCATGGGTTGGATGCACGGCTCACTTACAGTTCTTTAAGTTTCCTGGGACTTGAAAGGGATTGGTCCATCCACAGGTCCAGGTTAGACACGGCCATCGGGATGTTCGCTCTGGCTGCCTGCCTCTCCACCGCGGCTACGTCCGAGCCTGGATGGCCCTGCAGAAGGAGCACGTGGTGTCCGCCGGTACGCGTG
Organism: Somniosus microcephalus; assembly: GCF_052327205.1. Taxonomy (NCBI): domain Eukaryota; kingdom Metazoa; phylum Chordata; class Chondrichthyes; order Squaliformes; family Somniosidae; genus Somniosus; species Somniosus microcephalus. The sequence goes on from NC_140992.1 coordinate 35,639,960, forward strand.
AGGCCTTCCGCCAACCAGTGGGCACCGCAGGGACTGGAGTGTATTGTCGGCACAGATGGAAACATTCTCATTGGCCCAGATTTTGCTGTACTAATAATGGCGAGGCTGTCAGCGCTCGGCATTATTACAGGGTAAAACTGACAGCAACTTCTAGGATCCGCACATGCGCAGTTAAACACGGAAACACGGAAGTTGCTGTCGGTGATACCCTGCTGCTCCACAGGGTGCGTTGTTGCAGTCTTCGCCAATGGAATCTGCACAGAGATCACTGTCATGGCGTGAAATTACACTAATTACATGAAACTTTTTTTTATCCGGCACCGACGGGACCGACGTGGAGCCGGTTCATCAAAAATTCCGGATAACCGAGAGCTATAGTAAAAGATACAGAGAGCTGAGAGCTCCGTATAAAGCAACAAACCCTGTTGCTTAGCAACAGGTGCAGAACAATGGCCACAAGTTCCAAGCGTCTCTGTAGCTTAGCAACAGCTGCAGCCACACCCTTGCACAGCAACAGATCGAGGAAGGCAAGTAATAAAACTTACCTGAACCTACTCCTGAATTTTGCCGGTTAACCGAGATTTCCGGTTATTTAGGTGCCGGTAAATCGAAAGTTTCCTGTACCCACTATTCTCACTCTAAAGACAGATGAAAAAGTTAGGGCTTGTACAATCAGGAGTAACTGAGTTTTTAATAAGAACATAAGAAATAGGAGCAGGAATCGGCCATTCAGCCCTTTGAGCCTCCTCCGCCATTCAATAAAATCATGGCTAATCTTCTACCTCAACTCCACTTTCCTGCACTATCCCCATATCCCTTGATTCCCTTAATATCCAAAAATCTATTGATCTCTGTCGTGAATATACTCAACGACTGAGCATCCACAACCCTCTGGGGTAGAGAATTCCAAAGATTCTTCACCCTCTGAGTGAAGAAATTTCTCCTCATCTCAGTCCTAAACGGTTGACCCCTGGTTCTAGACTCCCCAGCCAGGGGAAACATCCTCCCTGCACCTACCCTGTCACCTCTCATTCTTCTAAACTCTAGGGAATATAGACCTGGTCTACTCAATCTCTCCTCAAAGGACAATCCCCCAACCCAGGAATCAGTCTGGTGAACCTTCGTTGCACTTCCTCTATGGCAAGTATATCCTTCCTTAGGTAAGGAGACCAAAACCTTAGGAAGGACAGACAGGAAGGAAAGGGAGGTGGGGTGGCTATGTTAATAAAGGATGGAATCACTGCAATAGTGAGAAATGATATTGGGTCAAAGGATCAGGATAGTGAAACAGTTTGGGTGGAGATAAGGAATAATAAGGGGAAAAAGTCACTAGTGGGCATAGTCTATAGGCCTCCTAACAGTTGCAACTCTGTTGGTCGGAGTATAAATCAGGAAATAGTTGGGACTTGTAATAAGGGAACAGCTATAATCATGGGGGATTTTAACTTTCATATTGACTGGACAAATCAAATTGGGCAGGGCAGCCTTGAGGAAGAGTTCATAGAGTGCATTAGGGATGGGTTCCTTGAGCAGTATGTAACTGAACCAACCAGGGGACAGGCAATCTTAGATCTGGTCCTGTGTAATGAGACAGGATTAATAAAAAATGTCCTAGTAAAGGATCCCCTTGGAATGAGTGACCATAACATGGTTGAATTCCAAATTCAGTTGGAGGGTGAGAGAGTTGGATCTCAAACCAGCGTACTAAGCTTAAATAAAGGAGACTATGAAGGTATGAGAGCAGAGTTAACTAAAGTGGACTGGGAAAATAGATTAAAGTGTAAGACGGTACATGAGCAGTGGTGTACATTCAAGGAGATATTTCATAACTTTCAAGAAAAATATATTCCAGTGAGGAAAAAGGGGCGTAAAAGAAAAGACAGCCATCCGTGGCTAAGTAAAGTAATAAAGGATAGTATCCGACTGAAAACAAGGGCATATAAAGTAGCCAAATCTAGTGGGAGGATAGAAGATTGGGAAGCATTTAAAAGCCAGCAAACAATAACTAAAAGATTAATTAAGAAAGGGAAGATAGATTATGAAAGTAAACTAGCAAAAAATATAAAAACAGATAGCAAGAGTTTCTACAGTTATATAAAAAGAAAAAGGGTGGCTAAAGTGAATGTTGGTCCCTTAGAGGATGAGACTGGAAAATTAGTGGTGGGGAACATGGAGATGGCAAAAATGCTGAACAAATATTTTGTATCAGTCTTTACAGTAGAGGACACTAAAAATATCCCAACACTGGACAAACAGGGGGCTATGGGGGGGGGGGGGAGGAGCTAAACACGATTAAAATCACTAAGGAGGTGGTACTCGGTAAAATAATGGGACTAAAGACAGATAAATCCCCTGGACCTGATGGCTTACATCCTAGGGTCTTGAGAGAAGTAGCGGTAGGGATTGTGGATGCATTGGTGGTAATTTTCCAAAACTCCCTGGATTCAGGAAAGGTCCCAGCAGATTGGAAAACTGCTAATGTAACGCCCTTATTTAAAAAGGGAGGCAGACAAAAGGCTGGAAACTATAGAGCAGTTAGCCTAACATCTGTGGTTGGTAAAATGTTGGAGTCCATTATTAAGGAAGCAGTAACAGGACATTTGGATAAGCATAATTTAATCAGACAGTGTCATGCATGGTTTTACGAAGGGGAAGTCATGTTTGACAAATTTGCTCAAATTCTTTGAGGACGTAACAAACAGGGTGGATAAAGGGGAACCAGTGGATGTGGTGTATTTGGACTTCCAAAAGGCATTTGACAAGGTGCCACACAAAAGATTACTGCACAAGATAAAAAATCACGTGATTGGAGGCAATATACTGGCATGGGTGGAAGATTGGCTATCTAACAGAAAACAGAGAGTTGGGATAAATGGTTCATTCTCGGGTTGGCAATCAATGACTAGTGGTGTTCCGCAGGGGTCAGTGCTAGGACCCCAACTCTTTACAATCTATATTAACGATTTGGAGGAAGGGACCGAGTGCAACGTATCCAAGTTTGCCGATGATACAAAGATGGGAGGGAAAGCAGTCACAGGTCACAGAATCCCCACAGTGCAGATAGAGGCCATTTGGCCCATCGAGCCTGCACCGACACATATCCCAGTAACCCCACGTATTTAATCCCCTAACACTAAGGGTCAATTTATCATAGCCAAATCAACCTAACCCGCACATCTTTGGACTGTGGGGGGAAACCGGAGCACCCGGAGGAAACCCACGCAGACACAGGGAGAATGTGCAAACTCCACACAGACAGTCGCCCGAGGCTGGATTTGAACCCGGGTCCCTGGCGCTGTGAGGCAACAGTGCTAACCACTATGCCACCGTGCCTCCCACAGTGAGTGAGGAGGACATAGAAAACCTGCAAAAGGACATAGACAGGCTAAGTGAGTGGGCAAAAATTTGGCAGATGGAATATAAAGTTGGAAAGTGTGAGGTTATGCACTTTGGCAGAAAAAAATCAAAGAGCAAGTTATTATCTAAATGGAGAGAAACTGCAAAGTGCTACAGTGCAAAGGGATCTGGGGGTCCTGGTGCATGAAACACAGAAGGTTAGTATGTAGGTACAGCAGGTGATCAGGAAGGCAAATGGAATCTTGGCTTTTATTGCAAGGGGGATGGAGTATAAAAGCAGGGAAGTCTTGCTGCAGTTATACAGGGTATTGGTGAGGCCACACCTGGAATACTGCGTACAGTTTTGGTTTCCATATTTAAGAAAAGATATAATTGCTCTCGAGGCAGTTCAGAGAAGGTTCACTCGGTTGATTCTGGAGATAAGGGGGTTGACTTATGAGGAAAGGTTGAGTAGGTTGGGCCTCTACTCATTGCAATTCAGAAGAATGAGAGGCGATCTTATCGAAACATATAAGATTGTGAGGGGGCTTGATCAGGTGGATGCGGTGAGGATGTTTCCACTGATGGGTGAGACTAGAACTAGGGGGCATAATCTTAGAATAAGGGGCTGCCCTTTCAAAACTGAGATGAGGAGAAACTTCTTCACTCAGAGGGTAGTAAATCTATGGAATTTGCTACCTCAGAGAGCTGTGGAAGCTGCGACATTAAATAAATTTAAAACGGAGATAGACAGTTTCCTAGCTGATAAGGGAATAAGGGGTTACGAGGAGAGGGCAGGGAAGTGGACGTGAGTCTAAGTTCGGATCAGCCATGATCCTATTGAATGGCAGAGCAGGCCCGAGGGGCCGTATGGCCTACTCCTGCTCCTACTTCTTATGTTCTTATGTTCTAAAACTGTACATAATACTTCAGGTGTGGTCTCACCAAGGCCCTATGTAATTGCAGTAAGACGTCTTTACTCTTATACTCAAATCCTTTTGTAATAAAGGCCAACATACCATTTGCTTTCCTAATTTCTTGCTGCACCTGCATATTAACTTTCAGCGATTCGTGTACAAGGACACCCAGGTCCCTCTGAACACCAACATTTCCCAATCTCTCACCATTTAAAAAATACTCTCATTTTTTACTTTTCCGACCAAAGTGGATAACTTCACATTTCTCCACATTATATTCTATTTCCCATGTTCTTGTCCACTCACTTAGCCTGTCTATATCTCATTGCAGCCTCTTTGTATCCTCCTGAGACCGGAAGGAGCAGAACTGGAGGGAGCACAGCGAGAGCAGAGCAGTTAAAAGGAGCGGCAGCCAATTCAACAGACGTTGGAACAAGGGAAGGAGCTGATTGGTGAGTAGCTGGGGAGTGTATTTTGTTAAGTTTTAAGTTAATTTCTGCTGGGTTAGTTCTTAGTCTATTAAATAGAGGCTTGGCAGGGCAGCTCAGTCTTGTGGAGTGCACATCCTGGACGCTTCGCGTAACCTGGACAACCACATGTGCGGGAAGTGTCACCAGCTACAGCAACTTGAGCTCCGGGTTTTGGAGCTTGTGTGACAGCTGGAGTCACTGCAGTGCATCAGTGAGGCTGAGAGTTACGTGGATAGCACGTTTCTAGAGGTGGTCACCCCACAGCTTAAGAGTGTGCAGGCAGAGAGGGAATGGGTGACCGCCACACAGAAGAGGAGGACCAGGCAGGTGGTGCAGGAGGCCCTGGAGTGTATCACACTCTCCAACCAGTATTCTGTTCTGAGTACTGGTGAGGGCGATGGTTCCTCTGGCAAGTGCAGCCAGAGTCAAGTCCATGGCACCACAGCTGGCTCAGCTGCATGGGCTGGCGGGGGGGGGGGGGGCGGAGGAAAAAGAGTGAAAGAGCAATAGTGGTAGGGGATTCGATAGTTAGGGGAGCAGACAGGTGTTTCTGCGGCCGCAGACGTGACTCCAGGATGGTATGTTGTCTCCCTGGTGCCAGGGTCAAGGATGTCACTGTGCGGCTGAAGGACACTGATGTAAGCCCCCAAAGTGTGGACTGAGTGATATACAAAGTCGACAACACTGGCTTGTTGTAAGAAAGACAGACCCAATAATTGAGGTAAAACGGTTTATTCAGGCCTGGGGAGCTATGGCTCTTGCGTCCCAACACAAGGCTCCAACTCCACCGAATCTCTTGAGGTTTACACAGTTATACACATATTCCGAGACCTCCTACTCCAGAGGTCCAATCGATTTAAAAGTCTATACATTAATCACTAACTAGGTGTGCCTAACTTCTACAAGGTAACCAATAACATAAGTTTCACTTTTCACTGTATGGGCCTGTGGCCCCTCTGATTTCTTGGAAATGAGTCATCAGGTCATGTGATTTCTGAGAAACGAGACCCTCTCTCTCTTGACCACTACTAAGTTTCGTTTTTCCAGAAAAGGGTTATGTCATTGTCTCTTTTTGTAAGTTTCATCTCTCTAAACTGGTATGGTCATTTCTGCAATTAAACATACGAATAATTAGTACATTTCATCTTTAAACATTTTGCTGCGCAATTGCGTTCTACTAAACGTGCCCTGTTACGCTCATTTTTAAATCTTACTTCAGTCCCTCCTTTTGACCTTTTGGACAATTGTTCCAAAACAGGTCAACATGCATGTCCACTGCCTGGTGTCTGCCAGAGCGTGCACTCCCTGGCCTTCTACCAGTCTAGGTTATACATGTATATATCCTATCAATTTGGAGGCCGACTTCCCCCCTCTGTGGTATGGTGGTCTTTCCTCTACGGTGGGCTTTCCTTTAGGGTGGTCTTTCCTTTATGCACTCCTTCCGGTGTAACCATTCCCGGGGCCCCTTAGACCCTGCACTAATGGTTGAGGCTTTTCTGCTCAAGCCGGTCCCTCATTCCCACGTGGGGTGTGTGACGTGCCAATTCGAGACTGTCATCACACACCAGTCCTCATTCACCACCCTCCTTCTGCCACCCTCCTTCTGCCACCTCCATCTTACGGTTGGCCGGCCCGGTCTTTAATTACCATGCCCAATTAATCCCACATAATTTCAGGGCTTCCCATCGCGTCTTACACCATTTGCCTTGGAGAGGCGGGGGAGTTGTCCATTCTTAACATCGCTACCTGCCCCTCCTCAGGCTCTGCTTCTTTCACCGCACCAATTTCAGCCTTACTCATTCTGGCACAAAGGCACTGGAGAAATAAAAATACACAATATATCAGAATAACAATCAAGAGGAATATCATTATGCCTTGTACCACCGAGGCGCCCACAGTCCCCGACCATCCTGGTCCCCAATTATCAAAATATGAGGAAGTGGGTGAGTTTCCTCTAATGTTGTACTAATGTCTTTTTGTTGTTTCTTTTAGCCTTCTTCTATTTTATGATAGTACTTTAAAATTTCCTTCGTTTCCTGCCATAACTTCTGCCAAGCTTCCTCTAACTTAGGAATTGCCTTGGGCTCTGGTATGACATAAGTTTCAACCCTTTTTAGTAAGTCCCATATTATCAAATGACCAGGTTTTCCTATCTGTGTAGGTATCTTTAGACCAAAACAACGGTTTGGTTGGGGAATGGTATAAGCCATATCTTGATATTCATATTTCTGTTCAATTGTGGTGACACAACAGGTCCCATTGTTCCTTGATGCTACCCAGGTCCAGTGTATCCCCTTGGGTGAACCTCGAGGGTGCAATTGGTAATTTTCGTAAATCCGTACTCGGATGTGTCTCCCTCGGTGGGGGGGGTGTGTGCACACCCATGTCCTTCCCTTGTGGTGGCACCCGTCCACTACCACCCCCCTTTAGGTTTCATTCTTCTGTTTATTATCTTCATCCCTTTCCCAAAGCGCCTTGGTAGGGACATCATGATATTTAACCCACCTTCCCTTTGTACTTCTCCTATATTAATCACATCGTATCGGGGTTGTCCCCCTTCTGGGAATTGTGGGATGGCCAGTACAAAGCCAATCATCTTAGTCCATGGGGTCAGACAATCACCTGCCCGGTGTACTTGTCCCATTTTACATTCCTTACATAGGCTTTTATTTGTGTCAATCCAAGGTTCCAGATCCTTATTAGTAATCCAATCAGGGATCTGTCCATTATTTATTTGCCTCATGTTATGCTGAGCATTCGACAATAGCCATGAGCCCTACGTGGCACATATTAGTTCCTTATCGGTTTGGCGAGAAGCATTATTAAGTCTATCAATAATTGTATTGATTGTTCCTGCATGGGGGGCTACTATCTCTTCCACCCCCGACAATTGCATTATTGTTTGGTTTCCCTGCCAGTGTCAATTGCTGGCTATTTCCAGTAGCTTGTTTTAGTAACTTCTCTATTTTTGCTTGTAATTCTTCTACTCCTTCGTTTACTCCTTCTATGTCCAAGCTATTAACTGTTGCTAACCCGGCCGCATACCCTGCTCCGGTCGTTTCCAATACTCCCCGTTTCTTACATCTTTGTAAGATAAATTTTTTTCTCCTGTGGATCCTCTAATTGTTTTACCCACAGGGAGTTCCAGGTTTGTTTTGTATCTCAAAAGTACTCATATTAATGGCAAGCTTAGTAACTCTATGTGCTACACTAAAATACACCTCATCCTGTGTTCTCCTTATTACTAATCCCCCTCAATAATGGCAATACTTATATTTATCCCTAGAATCAAGGCGAGGACGCTCCATCTCATTCCGGACGTCCAATGTTCCTGTAATTACAAAAAGGGGGCTGGTCGTCACCAGCCAATTAGAATTATTCTGCTCTTATACATTTTATCAGTTCAAAATGCTGTACATCTGGTTCATTTCTTGTTCTGTGGCTCTGTCCCCAGACATACCTGAAGATGCTAACTATGGCATATAATATCATCATACACAGCCTATTATCATCATACACAGCCCTATCATTGATATATGTAGTAACTCCCCTTCCCATTCTTTATATCTTCTAGTATACTCCTCACTCTGTCAAAAAGGGCACCATCTCTGGTTTACTCATTGTCTTTCTTATATATTTTTAACTGAGTCCAGTGTTTCCACCTTCCTTTACCCGTTCCAGACCCATCTACATGAGCACATGTGTCATTATTCATTAATACTTCATAAGGTCCTGACCATCTGAGTGCTAGCCCTGGTTTGGCTGGTATTATTTCTGCTATCACTTTGCTGTCTATTGCAAAGACCTCCTTCTGGTCGTCCCGTGTATCCTGTTCTCGATCCCGTATAATCTGTTGGTCTTTGGCCTCATGTCTCTAACTATCTGTCCAGATTTATCTTTGGGTAACAGGACAGCCTCCCCAGCAGTCTCCCGGCCGTTTGAGACGGTGCTGCAATTAGTTTATAAGATAACTTCCATTTATCAAATCCTAATTTTCCTTCTATCACTGTGGGGAAATATCAGCTTAACATTATCCTTCTATCACTGTGGGGAAATATCAGCTTAACATTAAGAAACTTAAATTTAATAATGTCCAATATCTTTAAGTTCTATTCAGTAATACTGAACTCAAACAGCTGTCAGTGGAAAGGGTTAACTCCTTCGCAGGCTTTTGAAGGTGGAGCTGAGCTAAACATTATTGCGTCACTCCACGCAACCCAAAAAGCATCCCTGACTGAAAGACAGTTGTGGTTTCACACTTTGATTCAACATGAACATTTGGGCTTCATTGGTCAGATTCCCTCTCTCAGTTGATCGTTTAGCTGCCCATCCTCTTGTGTGCTTTAATTTATTATTACGGACTCTTTGGGTAGGAGAGAGGTTCCTACTAATTCTTTGATTATATTCTTGTCTCTTACGGGTCTTCTCCTGGTGTCATATATCCCTGCCTACTCCCGCTATCATGTAATCAGACACCACCCCAAAGGCATTCCGACTATCTATATAGGTTTACACATTTTCCTTTGGCTACCCCCCTTTGATCAAATCCTGTATAGGCTGGGCCATTTCTACTTTGTTTCCCGGGCCTGCCTGTTTGTTTGACTTATAATCTGGGGGCCAGTACACTTCATTCGCTTTAGGGTCGACTAAAGCTCCTACTTCTCGCAGTATATCTATCCCTAGGATTGTTCCTTCCGTGTTCTCGCATACCCACAACTGTGTAGGTATTATTATACATCCAATTTCTAGTAAGACTGTTTCGCTCTTATAAGCCCTGATTCTTCGTCCACCGATTCCTGCTATACTAACTGAAAGTTTCGTTCGGGGTAAGGGTAAGTCTGTCAATGAGATTGTGGCTCCTGTGTCTATTAACATTTTGCACTGTCGGCCCCCTACCAATGCATCAACAAACATCCTCGGATCCCCCTCCCCTCTTTGGCGCGGTCCCTTCCTGCTGCCATCCCTAGAAGCTTGCGAGCAATCAAAGCACGCAGCCAGTCCTAATGCCCCTCCCATCTGTTTTTGGGCATTTGTCTCTTCCCTTGTGTCACTATGTATCCTAGGTCGACTACTTCATCCTTCCCTACCTATACCTTTCTAAGGTTTAACTCTAGTCCCGCCTTCTATAAGGCTTCCAGTACCATAGTCAATTAAATATTGTAGAGGGACCTGCCGCTATCAGATATTCTTGCGGAGTGGAGTTATCTTATTCAATTCGGACTACACCAATTTACATCAACCAGAATTTCACTGTGGCCACAATGAAAGTCTGGTTTTAATAGGTTAATTTACCTCATAACTTCAAGGTTAGATCTTAGACTGAAACTTAATCTTTCATTAAACAAACTTTTTGTTGCTCCTCAGTTTTTACACTCCAGCTTAACTTAAATTGTAATAGGTTTTTTTCATTCTGAGGGCACAATCTTATTTGCACATTCTTAAACTTCCAAAATCCCCGACAAGACAAAGGGGTTAAATGCTTTTACTTTAACACAGAGAAGTGGGTGGAGCTACAACACACAGCAGACAGTTCTTTTTCTTAACGGACAGATTTTCAGACAAAGGAATATTGAATCCTCTTAAACATTCCTAATCAGGAAAACATCCAAACTCACACATTTTTATACAAACTGTAATTTCAGCATATGTCTAAGGTTCCTTTCACTCAGCAAATCTCGTGTTTTACTTGTCTTGGTACAGATGCTAATAACTTCCATGTTGGTAAAGCTTTAAGTTTATCTTTTCCTTCCTTTTTAAATCTGTGACTCAACAGCTTTCCCTAGTTTCCAAATCCCTGTTTGTTTGTTTTTTTTTTGCTGGGGTTTCAAATTGGTTCGCCTGCAAATTAGATCTTTTTCCTTCTTTATCTCTCCCTTCTGTTTCAATTCCTTACATTATCTGTTGCCTCTTTATCTCTAGCTCCTCCCCACCAAGCCTTTGGCTCTCTGCACTGTTTCTTTTTATTTTCCAGGAGTCGGGTTATAGAATCCAGGTCCCTTGAGGATTCTTCTTCCACCCTCTTAGTCATAACTAACTGCTATGTTTAATGCTTAATTCACGGTATTGGTGAATTAGGTTTGTACGCTACGTTGTTCGCCCCTATAGCGTCACCTTAGTTAGTTTCTTGCTTTCTGTTAGTCACTTCGTTTCGTTAGACACACACCAACCCTTTAGTCCCGAGGTTTCGGTACTGTGGGGTCTGTAGCTCCCGGCGTCCTACTTGATCCTGGCCGTCACGTGGGACTACTGTCCTCTTAATTCAGGCTCAGGCTAGGTGCTGGGGACAGACCTCACCCTTGTCCGTTCTAACCTCTTTATGACCGTAGGGTTTTATCTCATTCACTCACCACGGTGCACCCATTCATTCAATTGTTGAGATTTCGCCGTCTCACGGATAAAGAGGATTTTCCGCCTCCCGGGGTAGGGGTCTTTCCGCCCCTGTCGGTTTGCCGCCACACGGCTAAATGAGGATTTCCCGCCTCCCGGGGTAGGGGTCTTTCCGCCCCTGTCGGTTTGCCGCCACACGGCTAAATGAGGATTTCCCGCCTCCCGGGGTAGGGGTCTTTCCACCCCTGTCGGTTTGCCGCCACACGGCTAAATGAGGATTTCCCGCCTCCCGGGGTAGGGGTCCTTCCGCCCCTGTCGGTTTGCCGCTATACGGCTTCGGGAACACCTTATCCCTATCTTTTTAACCGCCTTCAATTAAGGGTGTCTTTCTCCTTATAGTTCTTTTATACGTCGATTCTGACTCAATGTCTCGCCAGCGATTAACCCCTAATTTTACAGGTGGTAATTAAAACATACTCACCCGTCTTAGGTTAACGCTGTCTGAGAGTCTGGTTCAGAACGCGCATCCCATCCTCGTCGCCAATTGATGTAAGCCCCCAAAGTGTGGACTGAGTGATATACAAAGTCGACAACACTGGCTTGTTGTAAGAAAGACAGACCCAATAATTGAGGTAAAACAGTTTATTCAGGCCTGGGGAGCTATGGCTCTTGCGTCCCAACACAAGGCTCCAACTCCACCGAATCTCTTGAGGTTTACACAGTTATACACATATTCCGAGACCTCCTACTCCAGAGGTCCAATCGATTTAAAAGTCTATACATTAATCACTAACTAGGTGTGCCTAACTTCTACAAGGTAACCAATAACATAAGTTTCACTTTTCACTGTATGGGCCTGTGGCCCCTCTGATTTCTTGGAAATGAGTCATCAGGTCATGTGATTTCTGAGAAGCGAGACCCTCTCTCTCTTGACCACTACTAAGTTTTGTTTTTCCAGAAAAGGGTTATGTCATTGTCTCTTTTTGTAAGTTTCATCTCTCTAAACTGGTATGGTCATTTCTGCAATTAAACATACGAATAATTAGTACATTTCATCTTTAAACATTTTGCTGCGCAATTGCGTTCTACTAAACGTGCCCTGTTACGCTCATTTTTAAATCTTACTTCAACACTCTGAGGGGGGAGGGTGAACAGTCAGAGGTCATTGTCCATATCGGTACCAACAACATAGGCAGAAAGAGGGATGAGGTCCTGCAGGCAGAGTTTAGGGAGCTCGGAGAGAGATTAAAAAGCAGGACCTCAAAAGGTAGTAATCTCTGGATTACTCCCGGTGCCACGTGCTAGTGAGTACAGGAATAGGAGGATAGAACAGATTAATGCATGGCTGGAGGAAGGGCTCTAGATTCCTGAGGCATTGGGACCGTTTCTGGGGAAGGTGGGACCTGTACATGCCGGACGGGTTACACCGTAACAGAGCCAGGACCAATATTCTCACAGAGAGGTTTATTAGTGCTGTTGGGGAGGGTTTAAACTAGCTTGGCAGGGGGATGGGCACCAGCATATAGAAGTAGAAAAGAGGAAGAAGATGCATAAAAGAGTGAGTGTGTTGGATAGTACTAGAGAAGAAAGTAGTACTAGAGGTGGAAGTAGTACCACATTAGATAGGAGCAGAGTAAGAAAGACTACGAAAAATTCAAAAATGGGTTTAGAATGCATGTGCGTTAAAAGCACAAAGTGTGGTGAATAAGGTTGGTGAGCTACAAGCTCAATTAGCCATGTGGCAATATGATGTTGTGGCAATTACAGAAACGTGGCTTAAAAATGGTGAGGACTAGGCACCTAATATTCAAGGGTACAAGGTGTTCAGAAACGATAAGGAAGGAAAAAAAGGGAGGTGGGGTGGCAGTGCTGATTAAGGAAGACATTGTAGTGTTGGAAAGGGAAGATGTTCTTGAGGGGACAAGGACAGAATCCATTTGGTTAGAGTTGAGGAGCAAAAATGGTATAATCACGCTATTGACGGTATTCTATAGGCCTCCAAATAGTGAAAGGGAGGTAGAGGAGTATATCTACAGGGAAATCGCAGAGATATGCAAGAGCTATAGAGTGTTGATATTGGGGGACTTTAATTACCCAGATATCGATTGGGATAATGCTAGGGTAAAGGGGAAGGAGGGGGAGGAATTTCTGAAATGTGTTTAGGAGAATTTCCTTGACCAATATGTTCTTGGCCAACCAGGAAGGAGGCATTGTGTAACCGTTTTTTGCGGTGGCCAATTTCCTGTGGACCCTGCCGCAATCGCCAATTATTGTAAGTAGCTTCGCCCCGCCTGTAGCGAGCATGCAAACCCCCTTACTACAAGTTCTGGACGATAGGGATTACTGAGGACAGATTTGAACACGGACAGCGTTTTCGGGCTCACTCGTACAGTGTTTATTAAGGTTGACAAAAACCACTTCACTCGCATACAGTAGGAGCAGTGTGAACACAACAGTACAGTTTAAAACAGTACAACTCTAACTTGTCAAACAAGCCCCTGCCGTGCCGACTTACCATGGCCTCCCGTGAACACAGCTAAGTGATCTTGTGGGTGTGGAGGCTTGGCAATGCTCACCTAGATTGCCCTTTTGATCTTGCTTGCAGCTTCCTCCCGTACGTCTCGGCCACCTGGTTCGGTACCGGCCTTGCGGCATGCGAGTCCCAGCCTTAGTCGAAGTCCGTCTCGGTTGGAAGAGCAAGGCTCCGCTACTCTTGACATTCCGTTGTGTGGAGGGCAGGAGAGAGAGAGACAGCTATCCAAACTGCTCTCTGATATACCCCTCCAATACACAAACCGCTGTCTGTGGTTTTAATGGACACATGGCCTCAGGGAAATGGTTTCCAGGCTTCCTCTGATAGTTTGAATGGTCTTCGAACTCATTTCGACCTTCCAGCCGATTAACTTAACGAGTTCACCTTGACCAGAACAATGAGTCTTCAGCCTTGTTAATCAAGACTTGGGAGTGGGCCCCTCGGGCCATTGTTCCCAAGGACAGTTCGTTTCCATATGAATGTAACCTGGCTACGTGAGTCACCTTCAGCTTGGGTGGTTTTTCACTGCTTCCCCCCCCTCCCCGCCCCAAAACAGCCTGTCCAGTTTTTAATACGGGCATATGTAAAAATCCATGGAGTCTGCGCCAACTGCTACAATTGCTGGATCTGATGCTGGGGAATGAGGTGGGCCAAGTCAACCAGGTGTCTGTGGGAGAACACTTGGGTACGAGTGATCATTGTATCATAAGATTTAGATTAGCAATGGAGAGGAGCACAAGGAACAATCTAAAGTGGAACTTCTAAGCTGGAACAGGGCTAACTTCAATGGGATGCGAAAGGATCTAGCCTGGGTAAAATGGAACCAAAGACTGACAGGAAAAACTGTAATGGAACAATGGGTGATCTTTAAGGAGGAGATGTTCCAAGTACAGGCTAGGTACATCCCAACAAGAGGGAAGGGTAAGGGAACCAAAGCAAGGGCTCCTTGGATGACGAGGGAGATAGAGAAGATGATGAAACAAAAGAGAGGGTGTATGATGCATGTCAAGTGAATTCTTCAAGGAAGAACCAGACCAAATACAATAAGTTGAGAGGGGATGTGAAGATGAAAATAAGATTGGCAAAGAGAGAATATGAGAGTAGAATGATGGTTAACATAAAAGGGAACCCAAAAATCTTCTACCGGCATGTAAACAATAAGCGAGTAGTAAGAGGCGGGGTGGGGCCTATTAGAGACAAAGAAGGTGATATATGCTTAGAGGCGCAGGGCAAGGCTAGAATACTCAATGAGTACTTTGTATCGGTGTTTACTAAGGAGGTGGATGCTGACAAAATATAAGAAGTGGAAAAGGTAGAAGCAATGGAAGGGATGAAAATTGATAGACAGGGTGTACTAGAAAGGCTGGATATGCTTAGAGTGGACAAGTCACCTGATCCAGATGGCTTGCATCCCAGGTTGCTAAGCGAATTGGGGAAGGAGATAGCGGAAGGGCTTGCCATAATTTTCCAATCTTCCCTAGATGCGGGTGGTGGTGCCTGAGGATTGGAAAGTGGCAAAAGTGACACCATTGTTCAAGAAATGGTGTAAGGACAATCCTAGTAACTACAGGCCGGTCAGTTTAATATCAGTGGTGGGTAAAGTTTTAGAAACAATAATCAAGGAAAAAATTAATGGATACTTGGAGAGGTTTAAGCTAATTAAGGAGAGCCAACACGGATTTGTAAAAGGCAGATCGTATTTGACTAATTGGACTTTTTTGATGAAGTAACAGAGAGGATTGATGAAGGGAATGCAATGGATGTTGCCTATATGGATTTTAGGAATGCATTTGACAAAATGCCACATAGAAAGCTGGTTAACAAAACTGAGGCTCATGGAATAGGTGGGTCAGTGGCAGCTTGGATAAGGAATTGGCTTAAGGAGAGAAAACAGCGAGTTGTGTTAAATTGCTGTTTTTCAAACTGGAGGATGGTAGACAGTGGTGTTCCCCAAGGGTCAGTGCTGGGGCCACTGCTTTTTTTGATATATATCTATAAATGACCTAGATATTGAAATACAGAGTAGAATTTCTAAATTTGCCAATGACACCAAACTTGGGGGGGTGGCAAACAGTGATGATGATACCAATCGACTGCAACTGGACATAGAAAAGCTAGCAGAATGGACAGACAAGTGGCAGATAGAATTTAATACAGAGAAGTGTGAGGTGATGCATTTTGGCAGATGGAACAGAGAGAGGCAATATACACTTAATGGCACAGTTTTAAAGAGTGTGCAGGGACAGAGGGACCTGGGAGTTAATGTGCATAGGTCCCTGAAGGTGGCAGGACATATTGAGAGAGTGGTTAACAAAGCATATGGGATCTTGGGCTTCATAAATAGAGGTATTGAGTATAAAAGTAGAGAAGTTATGCTGAACCTTTATAAAGCGCTGGTTAGGCCACAACTGGAGTATTGCATCCAGTTCTGGTCACCACACTTTAGGAAGGATGTGAAGGCCCTTGAGAGGGTGCAGAGGAGATTTACCAGAATGGTTCTGGAGATGGGGGATCTTAGCTACAAGGACAGATTGGAGAAGCTGAATTTGTTTTCATTAGAGCAAAGGAGGTTGAGGGGTGATTTGATAGAGGTGTACAAGATTATGACGAGTTTGGATAGGCTGGACAGGGAAAGGCTGTTCCCACTAGTTGATGGTACAAGGACTAGGGGACACAGATTTAAGGTTTTGGGCAAGAGATACGGGGGGGGGGGATGTGAGGGCAAACTTTTCTATGCAACGAGTGGTGATAACCTGGAATTTGCTGCCGACAGAAGTGGTGGAAGCGGAGACACTCAACCACACCTTGAGTATTGTGTACCACACCTTGAGCATTGTGTGCAGTTTTGGTCGCCTTATCTGAGGAAGGATGTTCTTGCCATGGAGGGAGTGCAGCGAAGATTCACCAGACTGATACCTGGGATGGCAGGAATGACGTATGAGGAGAGATTGGGTCGATTGGGCTTATATTCGCTAGAGTTTAGAAGAATGAGAGGGGATCTCATTGAAACTTATAAAATTCTAACAGGACTAGACAGACTAGATGCAGGAAGGATGTTCCCGATGGCGGGGGAGTCCAGAACCAGGGGTCACAGTCTAAAGATAAGAGGTAAGCCATTTAGGACAGAGATGAGGAGGAATTTCTTCACCCAGAGAGTGGTGAACCTGTGGAATTCTCTACCACAGAAGGCAGTTAAGGCCAATTCATTAAATATATTCAAGAAGGAGTCGGATATATTTCTTAAGGCTAAAGGGATCAAGGGATATGGGGAGAAAGCAGGGACAGGGTACTGAATTTGGATGATCAGCCATAATCTCATTAAATGGCGGCGCAGGCTCGAGGGGCCAAATGGCCTACTCCTGCTCCTATCTTCTATGTTTCCAGAGCGGACCTGCGTGGGAACACTGAGCATCGGCGGCAGTTTGAAACCAGCAGCAGTGAGCGAGGCGAGGCCCAACCAGAGCGGACCTGCGTGGGAACACTGAGCATCAGCGGCAGTTTGAAACCAGCAGCAGTGAGCGAGGCGAGGCATACCAATTCAACAGCCGGGGAGAGAGGTGAAAAGTAATCCAAGTGTGACATCACCAGGAAGCAGGTAAGTGATTGGTTGGTGAGTATTTCTTTCTCCTTTACATTACAAGCTTAAATTCTGTGGTTTATATTTTCTTGGGTCTCTGTGGTGTAGTGGGGACAGTTGGTAAATAAGCGCCCTAGAGTATATCTTTAACTGGTGGTATTGAATTAATTTAAATTAATTAAAGGGGTAAGTCATGCCAGGAGAGCCCAGCCCTGTGTTATGCTCCTCTTGCTCTATGTGGGAATTCAGGGGCGTTGCCAGTGTCCCTGACGACCACGTGTGCCAGAAATGCATCCAGCTGCAGCTACTAACGGGCCGTATGGAGGCACTGGAGCTGCGGATGGATGGGTTGTGGAGCATTCACGATGCTGAGAGGGTCGTGGATTACACGTTTGATGAGTTGGTCACGCCGGAGAGTAGGGCTGCACAAGCAGAAGGGAAATGGGTGACCACCAGGCAGAGCAATAGAAGCAGGCAGGTAGTGCAGGGGACCCCTGTGGCCATCCCCCTTTCAAACAGGTATACCAGTTTGGATACTGTTGAGGGGGATGACTCACCAGAGGAAGGCAGCAGCAGCCAACTTCCTGGCACCAGGGGTGCTTCTGCTGCTCAGGAAGGGAGGAAAAAGAGTGGGAGAGCAATAGTGGTAGGGGATTCTATCGTAAGGGGAACAGATAGGCGGTTCTGTGGCCGTAGACGTGACTCCAGGATGGTTTGTTGCCTCCCTGGTGCCAGGGTCAAGGATGTCACTGAACGGCTGCAGGGCATTCTGAAGGGGGAGGGTGAACAGACAGAGGTCGTGGTTCACATTGGGACCAACGACATAGGTAAGAAGAGGGATGAGGTCCTGCAGCAAGAATTTAGGGAGCTAGGTAGCAGATTAAAGAGTAGGACCTCAAAGGTTGTAATCTCTGGATTACTCCCGGTGCCACGTGCTAGTGAGTATAGGAATAGGCGGATAGAACATATGAATGCGTGGCTAATGAGTTGGTGCAGGAGGGAGGGCTTTAGTTTCCTGGATCACTGGGCCTGCTTCTGGGGAAGGTGGGACTTGTACAAGTCGGACGGGTTGCACCTGAACCAGAGCGGGACAAATATCCTTGCGGGGAGGTTTGCTAGCACTGTTCGGGGGGGTTTAAACTAAAATGGCAGGGGGTTGGGAACCTGAGCAGGGAGACAGAGGAAAGGAAAACAGGGATAAAAGCAAAAGATAGGAAGGAGAAAAACAAAAGTGGCAGTCAGAGAAATCAACGGTTTAAATCAAACGTGGCCACAGTAAATAATAATTGTAATAGGTCTAAGAGCGTTAAAAAAAACAAGCCTGAAGGCTTTGTGTCTTAATGCGAGGAGCATTTGTAATAAGGTGGATGAATTGGCTACGCAAATAGAAGTAAACGAATATGATTTGGTTGGGATTACGGAAACATGGCTCAAGGATGGCCAAGACTGGGAACTCAACATCCAGGGGTATTCGATATTCCGGAAAGATAGGCAAAAAGGAAAGGGAGGTGGGGTAGCATTACTGGTTAAAGAAGGGATTAATACAATTGCAATGAAGGATATTAGCTCTGATGATGTGGAATCTGTAGTGTATGTACCTTTAAGAGCCCTTGTGTACTGTAATACCGGTAGTGACCACTCGGGTATATAAGCCTGTATAGCGTCTTGTATCTTTTAGTTCACCTCCAGACTTTGTTCAGTAAACACCTGTTAAACCAACTCCTGCATTCCGTGTCTTCATTAACACACGGATACAACAGAATCTGTATGGGTAGAATTGAGAAATACCAAGGGGTAACAAACATTAGTGGGAGTGGTATATAGACCTCCAAACAGTAAGGCGGAGGTTGGGGATGGCATTAAAAGGGAAATTAAACAAGCGTGCAATAAGGGCACAGCAGTCATCATGGGTGACTTTAATCTACATATAGATTGGGCCAACCAAATTAGTAACAATAATCACAGAATCACAGAATCACAGAAACCCCACAGTGCAGATAGAGGCCATTTCGGCCCATCAAGCCTGCACCGACACATATCCCACCCGATCCCCTACACCAACACATATCCCACCCTATCCCTGTAACCCCACGTATTTAATGTGGAGGAGGAATTCCTGGAGTGTTTACGGGATGGTTTCCTGGACCAATATGTCGAGGAACCAACCAGAGATCAGGCCATCTTAGACTGGGTATTATGTAACGAGAAAGGATTCATTAGCAATCTTGTTGTACGAGGCCCCTTGGGTCGGAGCGATCATAATATGATCGAATTCTTCATTAAGATGGAGAATGAAGTAGTTGACTCAGAGACAAGGGTCTTCAATTTAAATAAAGGAAACTACGATGGTCTGAGGAGCGAGTTGGGTAGGATTGATTGGGGAATGGCACTCAAAGGGTTGCCGGTGGATAGGCAATGGCAAACATTCAAAGACCAAATGGATGAGCTACAGAATTTGTTCATCCCAGTTTGGCATAAAAATAAAACAAAAAAGGTGACTCAACCGTGGCTAACAAGGGAAATTGGGATAGCATAAGATCCAAGGAGTTGACATATAAATTGGCTAGAAAAAGCAATAATCCTGAGGATTGGGAACAGTTTAGGAGTCAACAAAGGAGGACAAAGGGATTAATTAAGAAAGGGAAAATAGAATATGAGAGTAAGCTAACAGGGAACATAAAAACTGACTGTAAAAGCTTTTTTAGATATGTGAAGAGAAAAAGATTGGTGAAGTCAAGCGTAGGTCCCTTGCAGTCAGAATCAGGGGAATTTATAATGGGGAACAAAGAAATGGCAGACCAACTAAATACATACTTTGGTTCTGTCTTCACAAAGGAGGACACAAATAACCTCCCAGGGATGCCGGGGAACATAGGGTCTAATGAGAGGGAGGAACTGAAAGAAATCAGTATCTGTAGGGAAATAGTGTTAGGAAAATTGATGGGACTGAAGGCCGATAAATCCCCAGGGCCTGATGGTCTACATCCCAGGGTACTTAAGGAAGTGGCCCTAGAGATAGTAGATGCATTGCTGGTCATCTTCCAGAGTCTATCGAGTTCTGGAACAGTACCCATGGATTGGAGGGTATCTAATGTTACCCCACTATTCAAAAAAGGTGGTAGAGAAAAAGCGGGAAATTATAGACCGGTAAGCCTGACATCGGTAGTGGGGAAAATGCTAGAGTCTATTATAAAAGATTTAATAGCAGAGCACTTGGAAAGCAGTGACAGGATCGGACAAAGTCAACATGGATTTACAAAAGGTAAATCATGCTTGACTAATCTACTGGAATTTTTTGAGGATGTAACTGGTAAAATAGATAAGGGAGAACCAGTGGATGTGGTGTATTTGGACTTTCAGAAGGCTTTCGATAAGGTCCCACATAAGAGATTAGCGTGCAAAATTAAGGCACATGGGATTGGGGGCAAGGTATTGACTTGGATAGAGAACTGGTTGGCGGACAGAAAGCAAAGAGTTGGAATAAACGGGTCGTTTTCCGAGTGGCAGGCAGTGACTAGTGGGGTACCGCAAGGACCGGTCCTAGGACCCCAGCTGTTCACAATATATATTAATGATCTGGACGAGGGAATTGGATGTAATATCTCCAGATTTGCAGATGACACAAAGCTGGGTGGGAGGGTAAGTTGTGAGGAGGATGTCGTGAAACTCCAGTACGATTTGAACAGGTTGGGTGATTGGGCAGAAAAATGGCAAATGCACTATAACGTGGATAAATGTGAGGTTATCCACTTTGGTGGCAAAAACACGAAGGCAGATTATTATTTGAATGGCAATAGATTGGGAGAAGGGGAAGTGCAAAGAGACCTGGGTGTTATTGTGCACCAGTCGCTGAAGGTAAGCATGCAGGTGCAGCAGGCGGTTAAGAAGGCAAATGGTACATTGGCCTTCGTAGCAAGAGGGTTCGAGTACAAGAACAGGGATGTCTTGCTGCAGTTGTACAGGGCCTTGGTGAGACTGCACCTTGAGTATTGTGTGCAGTTTTGGTCACCTTACCTGAGGAAGGACATTCTTGCCATGGAGGGAGTGCAGCGAAGATTCACCAGGCTGATACCTGGGATGGCAGGAATGACGTACGAGGAGAGATTGTGTCGATTGGGCTTATACTCACTGGAGTTTAGAAGATTGAGAGGGGATCTCATCGAAACCTATAAAATTCTGTCAGGTCTGGACAGACTAGATGCAGAAAGGATGTTTCTGATGGCCAGGGAGTCCAGAACCAGGGGTCATAGCCTAAGGATAAGGGGTAAGCCATTTAGGACTGAAATGAGGAGGAATTTCTTCACCCAGAGAGTGGTGAACCTGTGGAATTCTCTACCACAGAGGGCAGTGGAGGCCAGTTCATTAAATATATTCAAGAAAGAGTTGGATATATTTCTTGAGGCTAAAGGGATTAAGGGATATGGGGAGAAAGCAGGAACAGGGTACTGAATTTTGATGATCAGCCATGATCTCATTGAATGGCGGAGCAGGCTCGAAGGGCCGAATGGCCTACTCCTGCTCCTATCTTCTATGTTTCTATGTTTCAAGGGGAGACTGGATAGGCACTTGAGGGAAATAAACTTGCAGGGCTCCGGTGATAGAGTGGGGGAATGGGACTGACTGGATTGCTCTACAGAGTGCCGGCATAGACTCGATGGGCTGAATGGCCTCCTGCTGTGTCGTTATGACTCTATGATTGTATGACTCTCACAACTTACATTTTCACCTAGCTTTGTATCATCAGCAAACTTGAATATATTACATTTGGTCCCCTCATCCAAATCATTGATATAGACTGTGAATAGCTGAGGCCCAAGCACTGATCCTTGTGGTAACCCACTAGTTGCAGCCTGCCAACCCAAAAATGACCCATTTATTCCTACTCTCTGTTTTCTGTCCGTTAATCAATCCATGCTAGTATATTACCCCCAATCCCAAGAGCCTTAATTTTGTTTAATAACCTCTTGTGTGCCACCTTATCGAATGCCTTCTGAAAATCCAAATACACTACATCCACTGGGCCCCCTTATCTGTCCTGCAAGTTACAACCTCAAAAAACAGATTTGTCAAACACGATTTCCCTTTCATAAATGCGTTTTGGCTCTGCCCAATCCTATTATTACTTTCTCAGTGCCCTGTTACCATGTCCTTAATAATAGATTCTAGCATTTTCCCTGCTATTGATATCAGGCTAACTGGTCTATAGTTCCCTGTTTTCTCTCTTCCCTCATTTCTTAAGTAGCGGGGTTACATTTGCTACCTTCCAATCCGCGGGAACCGTTCCAGAATCTATGGAATTTTTGGAAGATGACAACCAATGCATCCACTATCTTTATAGCCGCCTCTTTCAAAATATCTCTGTAGCCACCACTTTATAATTCTAGGATGTAGGCCATCAGGTCCAGGGGATTTATCAGCTTTCAGTCCCATTAATTTCTCCAGTACTATTTCCTTACTAATACTAATTTCTTTCAGTTCCTCATTCTCATTAGACCCTTGATTCTCCACTACTTCCAAAATGTTTTTTGTGTCTTCTTCCGTGAAGACAGACACAAAGGGCTGGATTTTCATTGAGGAGGCGGGACTACAACTTTCGGGTTTGTAGTCCCGCCTCCATCGAGTTCTAGCCAACCCACGCGATTTTGACTTGATTGACCTTGTTGAGCCCACCCAGCGGCCTCAGCAGGCCAATTAAGGGCCACCCGGCAACAGGTGACATCACAGATTGATATTTCATCTGTCAAGACCTTTTGACAGATGAAATATCAGCGTTCGACAGCTGTCTGAAGCTGTCAAACACTGACAATCTGTACTACAAGTTAATTCCTTCCTCTCAGGATGAATTATAGATCTCCCCGGAACAGAAAGCTGAATGCTGTAATTTTTGACAGATCACGGCCATTCTGCTTTCTGTGCCGGTGAGATGAGGGTCTCCCGAGACCTGAAGGAAGGAAGGCTGTAAAGGTAAGTAAAACTTCTTTAAACACACCAAACACACTTACCTCTGCACTCATGCACCCATCACTCACCTAAACACTGACATCTCGAACCCTCCAAGGCCTTCAGCCCGACGGCCCGCCTCGCTAACTTGACGTGGTTTGGAGCCGTCGGGACCCCCACACTTCAGGGATAAAAATAGGGATTAGGCTAAAAACTGCCTGTTAACTACCCGTTAACAGGCAATTAATTGGCAGTAATCCCCTTCCCGCCTCAGGAGGCAGGTCCCAGTGCAGGTCGAGTACCCACCTCTTTTGAAACTGGCATGGAGGTGGGTTGGGGGCGGGATGGGTTTGTGCCCCCCCCCCGATTTCGGGATTTTAACCCCCCACATGCCTCCAATCCCGCCTCCATGGCCCAATGAAAATCCTGCCCTTTAAAGTATTCGTTTAATTCCTCTGCCGTTTCCTTATTCCCCATTATAATTTCTCCTGTCTCAGCCTGTAAGGGACCCACATTTATTTTCACTAATCTTTTCCTTTTTACATAACTACAGAAGCTTTTACAGTCTGTTTTTATGTCTCTTGCTAGTTTACTCTCATATTCTATTCTCCGTTTCTTTATCAATTTCTTGGTCCTCCTTTGCTGAATTCTAAAATCCTCCCAATCCTCAGGCTTACTACTCTTTTTGGCAACATTATAAGCCTTTTCCTTTAATCTAATACTATCTTTAATTTCTCTTGATAGCCACGGGTGGACCATATTTCCCATGGTGTTTTTATTCCTTAAGGGAATATATATTTGTTGCAAATTATGAATTATTTCTTTAAATGTTTGCCATTGGTTTTCTACTGTCATATCTTTTAATCTAGTTTCCCAACCTATCTTAGCCAACTCACCTCTCACACCTACGTAGTTTGCTTTGTTCAGATTTAGGACCCTAGTTTCGGACTTAACTAAATCACTCTCAAACGCAACATAAAATTCTATCATATTATGATCACTGCTCCCTGGAGGCTCCTTTACTACAAGTTTATTATTTAACCCTGTTTCACTGCACAATACTAGATCTAAAATAGCCAATTCCCTAGTAAGTTCCTCAACATACTGATCTAGAAAACGATCTTGAATGCATTCCATGAACTCTTCCTCTGCACTCTTTCTGCAAATTTGGTTTGCCCAGTTTATATGAAAGTTAAAGTCCCCCATGATTACTATATTACCTCCGTTACATGCATCTCTAATTTCCTGATTTATACTCTGCCCGACACTACAACTATTGTTAGGGGGCCTATAGACTACTCCCACTAGTGTTTTCGGCACCTTGTTGTTTCTTAGCTCCACCCATGATCTACATTTTGGTTTCCAAGCCAAGATCCTTTCTCTCTTCTGTCTTTATCCCCTAATATTTATCCGTCAATCAACATAACAAAAACAGTTTATCTGGTCATTATCACATTGCTGTTTGTGGGAACTTGCTGTCCGCAATTTGGCTGCCGCGTTTCCTACATTACAATAGTGACTACTCTTCAAAAGTACTTAATTGGCTGTAAAGCACTTTGAGACGTCTGGTGGTTGTGAAATGCGTTATATAAAGGAAAGTCTTTCTTTCTTCCTTTATTATCTGGGCTATCCCATCCTTTTCCATTCTGCCTATCTCTTCTGTAATATTCAGCCAATATTCTGGAATATTTAGTTCCCAACCTTGGTCACTCTGCAACCACATCCCATTTATTTATTTCTGTGCTATTAATTCATCTATTTTGTTGCGAATGCTTTGTGCATGCAGATATAGTACCTTTCGCTTTAACTTTTTTCTATTTTTCCCTGATGTCACTTTAGTCACTGGTGTCCTATTACCTTTATCAATTTCTCTGTCCCTTCCTGACCCACTCTGCTTATCTTTACCCAGATCACTACTCTGCTCTACAGCCTTGACCTTTTTCTTACTGCTTTTGAATTTACCCATTTCTGAATCCTCCCACCCCCTTCATTAGTTTAAAGCCCTATCTACCGCCCTAGTTATTCGATTCGCCAGGACACTGGTCCTAGCCCGGTTTAAGTGGAGCCTGTCCCAACGGAACAGCTTCCTCTTTCCCCAGTACTGATGCCAGTGTCCCATGAATCAAAACCCCTTCCTCCCACACCACTCTTTGAGCCACGCATTTAACTCTCTGATCTGTCTGCCCTTTGCCAATTTGCACGTTGTTCAGGTAACAATCCAGAGATTATTACCTTTGAGGTTCTGCATTTTAATTTGGCCCCTAGCTGCTCAAACTCCCTCCGCAGAACCTCATTCCTAGTTCTACCTATGTCGTTGGTTCCTGCATGGACCACGACCACTGGATCCTCCCCCTCCCACTCCAAGTTCTTCTCCAGCCGCAACAAGATGTCCTTAACCCTGGCACCGGACAGGCAACACAACCTTCGGAACTCCCGGTCACGGCTGCAGAGAACCGTATCTATCCCCCTGACTATACTGTCCCCTACCACCCCTACACTATGTACCATAACTACATTCCTTTTCACTCCCCCCACCTGAATGGACTCCTGCACCATGGTGCCATGGCCAGTTTAATGGCATAATAATTGATAATTCCTGCTGAAAATCTCTCTGGCCCTGAAAAATGTATTTTATAAGCATAGAGTCTCATACCCTCAGAAGAAAATTAATGTTGCAGATTTTTAAATAAATTTTAATCGTTTTTCTGTTTTTCTCTTTTATGTCTCTCCCTTAATCCCGTGTGCATGACCCAATCTTTATTTCGCTTCCTGTACCATGATTTAAATGTAATTTATATTTCCTGATTTTTACTTCCTGCTTTACAGTCTGGTGTCTCAGTGAGGATTCTTCAATCTGATTGGTTGAAGAGCCTCCCTGCTGCTCACAGATGCCACAGACCCCCTGTGGGGGATGCCACATTGTACTAGACAGCGGAAACTAGAAATCTCACCTGACAAGCCCGTGCAAAGTCTCTGGGCAACTGGAAGCGAGGTGAACAGCAAAAGCCGTTTCTTCGCCGCTCACTGCAAAATCCAGGCCATTTCATTTGATAAGCTTCCTTTCATCTTTATGATTTAGTTCTCTATTAGTTCTGTACCTTTAAAAGGGGGCACTTTTGTTAGATTTTTGTTATTGTAAGTATATGTACCTGTAAGTAGATTTGAATCACATTAATTTAGAAAATATAGATGAAAGAATATTTAGTCCAAAATTAGTGGAGGCATTTTGCGGAAATAATTTTTCTTGCCCTAAACATAAACTGAACGGAAACACCAGTCCAAATTAGGATAGCTTTAGAATAACTACTGAAACATAAGAAAATAGCAAACATCTTCTCCAATTTCTAAATACAGTTTTAATTGCTGACTTTAAATCCTAGAAATAAGAAACTTATAGAAAATCATATATTTGAAATCATCTTACCTATTTTACTGATGTACGTAAAATTCAATTTAATTGCAATTCAATCAATATACAATTGTAAAAAATCTGAATCTCTAATCTCATGTATGTAATGGGTAGGGCTGACAGATTATTCCTTTTTCACTCTCCTGCAAATTTACAGCCCTTGCCCTATACTTGGACAGATTTACTGCTGCTTTTTTCTTATTTCCTACTCACCCTTCATTTTTTTTCCATGGAAGCCCATCTGCTCCTTCTCCTTTCTAGTTAAAACCAACTCAGTTGGGTTTCCAAACAAAGGTACCAACACCATGAGAAATGTATCTAAATCCATGAAAACGTACCTGGACCTTTTTTGTTTTGGTCACTTTCTCTTGTGCACAATTTCCTTTTCTGGTTCGCTTTGCGCTTGTTGCTGATTTAGTTCTCTTTTTCTACCTGAAGGTGGACTTCAGCCAATCAGCATCAGTTAGTATCTTTAAGTGAGTTGGAAAGAAGTAGAAACAGAAAATACTCAGCCGGATAGGCAGCATCTGTGGAGAGAAAAGACCAGGTGACGTTTCAGATATAGACCTTTCAACTGAGCGTGACAACAGAAAAATAAATAAAATAGACAAAAATAGCTTCATTTCTTTAGTTGCACCAGGTTTATAGGTAAGTTTGTGAATTTTTAAAAGAATGGTGTAATTTTAATATTGATGACCTTAATTGAACTGCTAAGATATAAAACATGGTGTATTGTTGCCAAAATGACTTTTTGAAAGAAGTTTTTAAGCAATTTAATTGGATGGTTCTTTGGTTGTTTGCTAATTTTCTTTTGTGAATGGAAGCGGTGACCAGTTTGTTTTGCAACTGTTGCTAATTTCGCACCCTTTCCTACCAGGAAGTGGATTTCAGCCAATCAGCATAGTTTACTTAACAGATAGAGCTTTCTGATTAGTTTGTCTTTGTCAATTTGACATTTACACCAATCACAAGTTGTTTTTTTTGCCCTGCAGACACTTTGCAGTGTGACACCTTAAGGTTTAACAGCCTTTTATGAAGTGTGATATTTTAGACACGTACTATATGCCGTTTCTAAATTAAAACGGTAAGGAGCCACTGGGTCGCCCCAGTGTCATCAAACAAAAGTGCCCCCTTTTAAAGGGGCACAACAAATAGAAAACTAAATCATAAAATCATAGGAAACTTATCAAATTAAATAATACTGCCACCCGTGTCCAATATCCCCTCCAGTCTCTGCGATGCTCACTGGCCACGGAAGGCCTCAAGTGTACCAGCAGACACCATGTGCTCCTTCTCCAGGGCCACCCGGGTGTGGACCAGGCCATGGAAGAGAGGCAGGCTACCAGAGCGACCACCCACACGGACCGTGTCTAACCTGGACCTGTGGATGGCCACCTTGGCCAGGCCCAGGCACAGACCCACGAGGAGGTGCTCCGACTTCACATATTATTTGGAGTTTTAAATTTATACATAGGTTACACATTTGGACTTGAATTTGCCAATTCGAGCACACACATTTTGGACACATGATGTACTTGTATTAGTCTGAAAATAGCCTTGTAACAAATAAACTAGAGGCTATAAATAGTGCATCAGTCACGTGTCATTTACGCAATATTTTGGAATGCTGGCATTGTATAGCGAGCAGGAAAATCAATTTGATTCCTAAACTAGAGCACAAGTGGAAACTTGCAAGAGTTTCAGGAATATTTTTGGGTTCAGCTATAAATTTTCAGGGAGCTTCATAATTCTCCCCTCCTCCAAACCATCCCATATCTTTTTTAAATGGCAAGCATAGTAGGTCTATCACAAAGTGGCTGACAATCATCAAAATTTTATCCATGGTTTCCTGGCCTTTTGTATTTTAAGTCTCTGCCTAAAGCTTCAATGTGAGTCAAATGCAAAAGTTTCACAAAAATCATATGTAACTAATTATCCTCAATATGCATGAGGCCGGGATGGTTTGCAAATAACCTATCTCCAGTTACCTCAATAGTGCACTGAGTAAGTGCACTCTTTAGTGTGATGCTGAACCAGGATCACAGGGTTTCTCCCTGGACTGTGCTGAATTTCATCTGGAGTAGCAGTGGGGGTCAGTACAACTGATCTACGTTAAATCTCTGAGGGTGAGTGAGAATTAGCCAGGCTTCTGATTACACTGCAATTAATACACCCACAACCCCCCCTCACACACAGCCCCCTCCACACCCCCCCACCTATCACCACCCCACCCACCACCATCCCCCAACACACCACCACCCCACAACCCTCCCCACACCCACCTCACACCCATCCCCCCACCCCACCCACCTCCCCACACCTCCCTCACACCCCCCTCACACCCACCCCCCTCCCCATACACCCCCACCTACCACCACCCCACCCCCCACCACCATCCCCCCAACACCACCAGCCCACAACCCTCCCCACACCCCCATCCCCCCCACCACCCATAATCCCCCCCACACCTATCCCCCCCAACACCTCCCACAACCCCCTCACACCCATCCCCCACAACCACCCCACCACAACCCCCCCTCACACCCACAGCCCCCTCACACCCATAACCCGCCCTTACACCTATCTCCCCCAACACCTCCCACAGCCCCCCTACACACCCCCACCCCGCTCCCCTCACCCCCCCCTGCTCCCCTCCCCCTCCCCTCCCCCCTCACACTCACCCGCCCAACCCTCCTCCCCCCACACCACCTTACCCCACCCTCCTCAACCCCCCACCTCCTCTTCCCTCCCTCCCACACCACCCACACCCCACCCGACACCCAACACCTCCTCCTCCCCCCCCACACCCCACTCCCCCCCCACACCCCTCCTACCCCCACCTCCCCTCTCCCCTCCCCTTTCCCCTCCCCACCCTCACACCCACCCGCCCCAACCCTCCTCCCCCCACACCACCTTACCCCACCCTCCTCAACCCCCCCACCACCTTACCCCACCACCTTACCCCACCCTCCTCAAACCCCCCACCCCCTCTTCCCTCCCTCCCACCCACACCCCACCCCACCCCCCCTCCTCCTCCTCCCCCACACCCCTCCTACCCCCACCTCCCCCTCCCCCCGCAACCCCCCACACCCCTCCTAAAAATAAAACAAAAAAGGTGACTCAACCGTGGCTAACAAGGGAAATTAGGGATAGCATAAGATCCAAGGAGAGGACATATAAATTGGCCAGAAAAAGCAATAATCGTGAGGATTGGGAGCAGTTTAGGATTCAACAAAGGAAGACAAAGGGATTAATTAAGAAAGGGAAAATAGAATATGAGAGTAAGCTAACAGGGAACATAAAAACTGACTGTAAAAGCTATTATAGGTATGTGAAGAGAAAAAGATTGGTGAAGTCAAGCGTAGGTCCCTTGCAGTCAGAATCAGGGGAATTTATAATGGGGATCAAAGAAATGGCAGACCAACTAAATACATATTTTGGTTCTGTCTTCACAAAGGAGGACACAAATAACCTCCCAGAGATGCCGGGGAACATAGGGTCTGATGAAAGGGTGGAACTGAAAGAAATCAGTATTTGTAGGGAAATGGTGTTAGGAAAATTGATGGGACTGAAGGCCGATAAATCCCCAGGGCCTGATAATCTACATCCCAGGGTACTTAAGGAAGTGGCCCTAGAAATAGTAGATGCATTGCTGGTCATCTTCCAGAACTCGATAGACTCTGGAACGGTACCCATGGATTGGAGGGTAGCTAATGTTACCCCACTATTCAAAAAAGGGTGGTAGAGAAAAAGCAGGGAATTATAGACTGGTAAGCCTGACATCGGTAGTGGGGAAAATGCTAGAGTCCATTATAAAAGATGTAATAGCAGAGCACTTGGAAAGCAGCGACAGGATCAGACAAAGTCAACATGGATTTACAAAAGGTAAATCATGCTTGACTAATCTACTGGAATTTTTTGAGGATGTAACTGGTAAAATAGATAAGGGAGAACCAGTGGATGTGGTGTATTTGGACTTTCAGAAGGCTTTCAATAAGGTCCCGCGTAAGAGATTAGCGTGCAAAATTAAGGCACATGGGATTGGGGGCAAGGTATTGACTTGGATAGAGAACTGGTTGGCAGACAGAAAGCAAAGAGTTGGAATAAACGGGTCTTTTTCCGAGTGGCAGGCAGTGACTAGTGGGGTACCGCAAGGATCGGTCCTAGGACCCCAGCTGTTCACAATATATATTAATGATCTGGACGAGGGAATTGGATGCAATATCTCCAAATTTGCAGACGACACAAAGCTGGGTGGGAGGGTATGCTGTGAGGAGGATGTCGTGAAACTCCAGTACGATTTGGACAGGTTGGGTGATTGGGAAGAAACATGGCAAATGCACTATAATGTGGACAAATGTGAGGTGGTACTTTGGTGGCATAAACAGGAAGGCAGATTATTATTTGAATAGCAATAGATTGGGAGAAGGGGAAGTGCAAAGAGACCTGGGTGTTCTTGTGCACCAGTCGCTGAAGGTAAGCATGCAGGTGCAGCCGGCGGTTAAGAAGGCAAATGGTATGTTGGCCTTCGTAGCAAGAGGGTTCGAGTACAGGAACAAGGATGTCTTGCTACAGTTGTACAGGGCCTTGGTGAGACCGCACCTTGAATATTGTGTGCAGTTTTGGTCGCCTTACCTGAGGAAGGACGTTCTTGCCATGGAAGGAGTGCAGCGAAGATTCACCAGGCTGATACCTGGGATGGCAGGAATGACGTATGAGGAGAGATTGTGTCGATTGGACTTATACTCACTGGAGTTTAGAAGATTGAGAGGGGATCTCATCGAAACCCATAAAATTCTGTCAGGCCTGGACAGACTAGATGTAGGAAGGATGTTTCTGATGGCCGGGGAGTCCAGAACCAGGGGTCATAGTCTAAAGATAAGGGGTAAGCCATTTAGGACAGAGATGAGGAGGAATTTTTTCACCCAGAGAGTGGTGAACCTGTGGAATTCTCGACCACAGAAGGCAGTGGAGGCCAATTCATTAAATATATTCAAGAAGGAGTTAGATATATTTCTTAAGGCTACAGGGATCAAGGGATATGGGGAGAAAGCAGGGACAGCGTACTGAATTTGGATGATCAGCCATGATCTCATTGAATGGCGGAGCAGACTCGAGGGGCCGAATGGCCTACTCCTGCTTCTATCTCCTATGTTTCTACCCCCCCTCCTCCCCCCCACACCCCTCCTCCCCCCACCCCCCTCCTCCACCCACCTCCCACACCCCTCCTCCCCCCACCCCCCCACACCCCTCCTCCACCCACCTCCCACACCCCTCCTCCCCCCACCCCCCCACACCCCTCCTCCACCCCACCCTTCCTCCACACCCCTCCTCCACCCCACCCTTCCTCCACACCCCTCCTCCACCCCACCCTTCCTCCACACCCCTCCTCCACCCCACCCTTCCTCCACACCCCTCCTCCACCCCACCCTTCCTCCACACCCCTCCTCCACCCCACCCTTCCTCCACCCCACCCTTCCTCCACACCCCTCCTCCACCCCCACACCCCACCCTTCCTCCACCCCACCCTTCCTCCACCCCCACACCCCACCCTTCCTCCACCCCACCCTTCCTCCACCCCACCCTTCCTCCAACCCCACACCCCACCCCCACCCCTCCTCCACCCCCACACCCACCCCTCCTCCACCCCCACACCCCACCCTTCCTCCACCCCCACCCCTCCTCCCCACAGCCCAGCCCTCCCCTCCACCACCCCTCCCCCACAGCCCACCCCTCCTCCCCACAGCCCAGCCCTCCGCCTCCACCACCCCTCCCCCATAGCCCACCCTTCCTCCACACCCCTCCTCCACACCCCTCCTCCACCCCACCCTTCCTCCACACCCCTCCTCCACCCCACCCTTCCTCCACCCCCACCTCCACCCCCACACCCCACCCTTCCTCCACCCCACCCTTCCTCCACCCCCACACCCCACCCTTCCTCCACCCCACCCTTCCTCCACCCCCACACCCCACCCTTCCTCCACCCCACCCTTCCTCCAACCCCACACCCCACCCTTCCTCCACCCCCCCACCCCACCCCACCCCCACCCCTCCTCCACCCCCCCACCCCTCCTCCACCCCCACACCCCACCCTTCCTCCACCCCCACCCCTCCTCCCCACAGCCCAGCCCTCCCCTCCACCACCCCTCCCCCATAGCCCACCCCTCCGCCAGCAGCCCACTCCTCCACCACCCCTCCCCCACAGCCCACCCCTCCTCCCCACAGCCCAGCCCTCCGCCACCCCTCCCCCACAGCCCACCCCTCCTCCCCACAGCCCAGCCCTCCCCCTCCACCACCCCTCCCCCACAGCCCACCCCTCCACCACCCCTTCCCCACAGCCCACCCCTCCTCCCCACAGCCCAGCCCTCTGCCTCCACCACCCCTCCACCACCCCTCCCCCACAGCCCACCCCTCCTCCCCACAGCCCAGCCCTCCCCTCCACCGCCCCTCCCCCACAGCCCACCCCTCCTCCCCACAGCCCAGCCCTCCCCCTCCACCACCCCTCCCCCACAGCCCACCCCTCCTCCCCACAGCCCAGCCCTCTGCCTCCACCACCCCTCCGCCAGCAGCCCACTCCTCCACCACCCCTCCCCCACAGCCCACCCCTCCCCCACAGCCCACCCCTCCACCACCCCTCCCCCACAGCCCACCCCTCCTCCCACAGCCCAACCCACCCCTCCCCCACAGCCCACCCCTCCACCACCCCTTCCCCACAGCCCACCCCTCCTCCCCACAGCCCAGCCCTCCGCCTCCACCACCCCTCCCCCACAGCCCACCCCTCCACCACACCCCACCCCTCCCCCACAGCCCACCCCTCCTCTCCCACAGCCCAGCCCTCTGCCTCCACCACCCCTCCGCCAGCAGCCCACTCCTCCACCACCCCTCCCCCACAGCCCAGCCCTCCCCTCCACCACCCCTCCCCCACAGCCCACCGCTCCTCCCCACAGCCCAGCCCACCCCTCCCCCACAGCCCAGCCCTCCCCTCCACCACCCCTCCCCCACAGCCCACCGCTCCTCCCCACAGCCCAGCCCACCCCTCCCCCACAGCCCACCCCACCCCTCCCCCACAGCCCACACCTCCTCCCCACAGCCCACCCCTCCACCACACCCCTCCCCCACATCCCACCCCTCCCCCACACCCCACCCCACACCCACACCCCACCCCACACCCACACCCCCCCCCTCCGCCACCACCACCCCACACCCCCCCCTCCGCCACCACCACCCCACACCCCCCCCCTCCGCCACCACCACCCAATCACCCAAAAGTTCACAAGATTGAATGATAGGATTGAGTTTAGCTGTGTTAACCTCTGCCATACAAATGGTCTGCTGACACTCACTCATACAATAAGAACTGCTGGTTGGAATGGAACTGTACCACAGCAGGAGTACAGGATTAGGTTTTCCTGGTCCTGGGCATTGGTCTGTTGGATTTCCTAGCACAGTTAAAATATAGGAAAATCGGGCAGGGGGAATGCAAACCTGCAAGGCAGCCTGTCCAATTTACCTGTACTCGCTGTGTCCAGGTGATCCAATACACCTAGGTGCAGGACCAGGGAAATCTACCCCATAGTCTTCAGCAGGAGATTAGGACAAACCGTGTGAAACTCCATCCAGTGCAAGTGACACTGGCTTCTGCTGTTGTTTCCCCCTTGAGGTTTACCTCTTTGGTTATAGTGAAGTGTGCAGCTTTTTTTTAAAAACTGGCCATGTTGTCAGGCACCTTAGGAACAGTTGTCAGGTTTTATTTTTTGGAAAGAAACAGAGAAACAAATAAAGAGACAGAGAGAATAGAGAGCGCGAGAGAAAGAGATAGAGCGCGAGAGAAAGAGATAGAGCGCGAGAGAAAGAGCGAGAAAGAGAGAGAGAAAGAGAAAGAGAGAGAGAGAAAGAGAGCGAGAGCGAGAAACAGAGAGAGAGCGAGAAACAGAGAGAGAGAAAGGGAGAGAGAGAAACAGATAGAAACAGATAGAGATAGAGAGAAACAGAGATAGAGAGAAACAGAGAGAGAGAGAAACAGAGAGAGCGAGAAAGAGAGCGAGCAAGAGAGCGAGCGAGAAAGAGAGCGAGCGAGAAAGAGAGCGAGCGAGAAACAGATAAAAAGAGAGAAACAGATAGAGAGAGAGAGAAAAACAGATAGAGAGAAACAGAGCGAGAAACAGAGAGCGAGAAACAGAGAGCGAGAAACAGAGAGGGAAATGGTGTTAGGGAAATTGACGGGATTGAAGGCCGATAAATCCCCAGGGCCTGATAATCTACATCCCAGGGTACTTAAGGAAGTGGCCCTAGAAATAGTAGATGCATTGCTGGTCATCTTCCAGAACTCGATAGACTCTGGAACGGTACCCATGGATTGGAGGGTAGCTAATGTTACCCCACTATTCAAAAAAGGGTGGTAGAGAAAAAGCAGGGAATTATAGACTGGTAAGCCTGACATCGGTAGTGGGGAAAATGCTAGAGTCCATTATAAAAGATGTAATAGCAGAGCACTTGGAAAGCAGCGACAGGATCAGACAAAGTCAACATGGATTTACAAAAGGTAAATCATGCTTGACTAATCTACTGGAATTTTTTGAGGATGTAACTGGTAAAATAGATAAGGGAGAACCAGTGGATGTGGTGTATTTGGACTTTCAGAAGGCTTTCAATAAGGTCCCGCGTAAGAGATTAGCGTGCAAAATTAAGGCACATGGGATTGGGGGCAAGGTATTGACTTGGATAGAGAACTGGTTGGCAGACAGAAAGCAAAGAGTTGGAATAAACGGGTCTTTTTCCGAGTGGCAGGCAGTGACTAGTGGGGTACCGTAAGGATCGGTCCTAGGACCCCAGCTGTTCACAATATATATTAATGATCTGGACGAGGGAATTGGATGCAATATCTCCAAATTTGCAGACGACACAAAGCTGGGTGGGAGGGTATGCTGTGAGGAGGATGTCGTGAAACTCCAATACGATTTGGACAGGTTGGGTGATTGGGAAGAAACATGGCAAATGCACTATAATGTGGACAAATGTGAGGTGGTACTTTGGTGGCATAAACAGGAAGGCAGATTATTATTTGAATAGCAATAGATTGGGAGAAGGGGAAGTGCAAAGAGACCTGGGTGTTCTTGTGCACCAGTCGCTGAAGGTAAGCATGCAGGTGCAGCCGGCGGTTAAGAAGGCAAATGGTATGTTGGCCTTCGTAGCAAGAGGGTTCGAGTACAGGAACAAGGATGTCTTGCTACAGTTGTACAGGGCCTTGGTGAGACCGCACCTTGAATATTGTGTGCAGTTTTGGTCGCCTTACCTGAGGAAGGACGTTCTTGCCATGGAAGGAGTGCAGCGAAGATTCACCAGGCTGATACCTGGGATGGCAGGAATGACGTATGAGGAGAGATTGTGTCGATTGGACTTATACTCACTGGAGTTTAGAAGATTGAGAGGGGATCTCATCGAAACCCATAAAATTCTGTCAGGCCTGGACAGACTAGATGTAGGAAGGATGTTTCTGATGGCCGGGGAGTCCAGAACCAGGGGTCATAGTCTAAAGATAAGGGGTAAGCCATTTAGGACAGAGATGAGGAGGAATTTTTTCACCCAGAGAGTGGTGAACCTGTGGAATTCTCGACCACAGAAGGCAGTGGAGGCCAATTCATTAAATATATTCAAGAAGGAGTTAGATATATTTCTTAAGGCTACAGGGATCAAGGGATATGGGGAGAAAGCAGGGACAGCGTACTGAATTTGGATGATCAGCCATGATCTCATTGAATGGCGGAGCAGACTCGAGGGGCCGAATGGCCTACTCCTGCTTCTATCTCCTATGTTTCTACCCCCCCTCCTCCCCCCCCCACACCCCTCCTACCCCACCCCTCCTCCCCCCACCCCCCTCCTCCACCCACCTCCCACACCCCTCCTCCCCCCACCCCCCCACACCCCTCCTCCACCCCACCCTTCCTCCACACCCCTCCTCCACCCCACCCTTCCTCCACACCCCTCCTCCACCCCACCCTTCCTCCACACCCCTCCTCCACCCCACCCTTCCTCCACACCCCTCCTCCACCCCACCCTTCCTCCACCCCACCCTTCCTCCACACCCCTCCTCCACCCCCACACCCCACCCTTCCTCCACCCCACCCTTCCTCCACCCCCACACCCCACCCTTCCTCCACCCCACCCTTCCTCCAACCCCACACCCCACCCCCACCCCTCCTCCACCCCCACACCCACCCCTCCTCCACCCCCACACCCCACCCTTCCTCCACCCCCACCCCTCCTCCCCACAGCCCAGCCCTCCCCTCCACCACCCCTCCCCCACAGCCCACCCCTCCTCCCCACCCCTCCTCCACCCCACCCTTCCTCCACACCCCTCCTCCACACCCCTCCTCCACCCCACCCTTCCTCCACCCCCACCCCCACACCCCAGCTCCACCCCCACACCCCACCCTTCCTCCACCCCACCCTTCCTCCACCCCCACACCCCACCCTTCCTCCACCCCACCCTTCCTCCACCCCCACACCCCCACCCTTCCTCCACCCCACCCTTCCTCCAACCCCACACCCCACCCTTCCTCCACCCCCCCACCCCACCCCACCCCCACCCCTCCTCCACCCCCCCACCCCTCCTCCACCCCCACACCCCACCCTTCCTCCACCCCCACCCCTCCTCCCCACAGCCCAGCCCTCCCCTCCACCACCCCTCCCCCACAGCCCACCCCTCCTCCCCACAGCCCAGCCCTCCGCCTCCACCACCCCTCCCCCATAGCCCACCCCTCCGCCAGCAGCCCACTCCTCCACCACCCCTCCCCCACAGCCCACCCCTCCTCCCCACAGCCCAGCCCTCCACCACCCCTCCCCCACAGCCCACCCCTCCTCCCCACAGCCCAGCCCTCCCCTCCACCACCCCTCCCCCACAGCCCACCCCTCCTCCCCACAGCCCAGCCCTCCCCCTCCACCACCCCTCCCCCACAGCCCACCCCTCCTCCCCACAGCCCAGCCCTCTGCCTCCACCACCCCTCCGCCAGCAGCCCACTCCTCCACCACCCCTCCCCCACAGCCCACCCCTCCACCACCCCTCCCCCACAGCCCACCCCTCCTCCCCACAGCCCAACCCACCCCTCCCCCACAGCCCACCCCTCCACCACCCCTTCCCCACAGCCCACCCCTCCTCCCCACAGCCCAGCCCTCCGCCTCCACCACCCCTCCCCCACAGCCCACCCCTCCACCACACCCCACCCCTCCCCCACAGCCCACCCCTCCTCCCCACAGCCCAGCCCTCTGCCTCCACCAGCCCTCCGCCAGCAGCCCACTCCTCCACCACCCCTCCCCCACAGCCCAGCCCTCCCCTCCACCACCCCTCCCCCACAGCCCACCGCTCCTCCCCACAGCCCAGCCCACCCCTCCCCCACAGCCCAGCCCTCCCCTCCCCCACCCCTCCCCCACAGCCCACCGCTCCTCCCCACAGCCCAGCCCACCCCTCCCCCACAGCCCACCCCTCCTCCCCACAGCCCAGCCCTCCGCCTCCACCACCCCTCCCCCATAGCCCACCCCTCCGCCAGCAGCCCACTCCTCCACCACCCCTCCCCCACAGCCCACCCCTCCTCCCCACAGCCCAGCCCTCCACCACCCCTCCCCCACAGCCCACCCCTCCTCCCCACAGCCCAGCCCTCCCCTCCACCACCCCTCCCCCACAGCCCACCCCTCCTCCCCACAGCCCAGCCCTCCCCCTCCACCACCCCTCCCCCACAGCCCACCCCTCCTCCCCACAGCCCAGCCCTCTGCCTCCACCACCCCTCCGCCAGCAGCCCACTCCTCCACCACCCCTCCCCCACAGCCCACCCCTCCACCACCCCTCCCCCACAGCCCACCCCTCCTCCCCACAGCCCAACCCACCCCTCCCCCACAGCCCACCCCTCCACCACCCCTTCCCCACAGCCCACCCCTCCTCCCCACAGCCCAGCCCTCCGCCTCCACCACCCCTCCCCCACAGCCCACCCCTCCACCACACCCCACCCCTCCCCCACAGCCCACCCCTCCTCCCCACAGCCCAGCCCTCTGCCTCCACCACCCCTCCGCCAGCAGCCCACTCCTCCACCACCCCTCCCCCACAGCCCAGCCCTCCCCTCCACCACCCCTCCCCCACAGCCCACCGCTCCTCCCCACAGCCCAGCCCACCCCTCCCCCACAGCCCAGCCCTCCCCTCCCCCACCCCTCCCCCACAGCCCACCGCTCCTCCCCACAGCCCAGCCCACCCCTCCCCCACAGCCCACCCCACCCCTCCCCCACAGCCCACCCCACCCCTCCCCCACAGCCCACCCCTCCTCCCCACAGCCCACCCCTCCACCACACCCCTCCCCCACATCCCACCCCTCCCCCACACCCCACCCCACACCCACACCACACCCCACACCCACACCCCCCCCCTCCGCCACCACCACCCCACACCCCCCCCCCTCCGCCACCACCACCCCACACCCCCCCCCTCCGCCACCACCACCCAATCACCCAAAAGTTCACAAGATTGAATGATAGGATTGAGTTTAGCTGTGTTAACCTCTGCCATACAAATGGTCTGCTGACACTCACTCATACAATAAGAACTGCTGGTTGGAATGGAACTGTACCACAGCAGGAGTACAGGATTAGGTTTTCCTGGTCCTGGGCATTGGTCTGTTGGATTTCCTAGCACAGTTAAAATATAGGAAAATCGGGCAGGGGGAATGCAAACCTGCAAGGCAGCCTGTCCAATTTACCTGTACTCGCTGTGTCCAGGTGATCCAATACACCTAGGTGCAGGACCAGGGAAATCTACCCCATAGTCTTCAGCAGGAGATTAGGACAAACCGTGTGAAACTCCATCCAGTGCAAGTGACACTGGCTTCTGCTGTTGTTTCCCCCTTGAGGTTTACCTCTTTGGTTATAGTGAAGTGTGCAGCTTTTTTTTAAAAACTGGCCATGTTGTCAGGCACCTTAGGAACAGTTGTCAGGTTTTATTTTTTGGAAAGAAACAGAGAAACAAATAAAGAGACAGAGAGAATAGAGAGCGCGAGAGAAAGAGATAGAGCGCGAGAGAAAGAGATAGAGCGCGAGAGAAAGAGCGAGAAAGAGAGAGAGAAAGAGAAAGAGAAAGAGAGAGAAAGAGAGCGAGAGCGAGAAACAGAGAGAGAGCGAGAAACAGAGAGAGAGAAAGGGAGAGAGAGAAACAGATAGAAACAGATAGAGATAGAGAGAAACAGAGATAGAGAGAAACAGAGAGAGAGAGAAACAGAGAGAGCGAGAAAGAGAGCGAGCAAGAGAGCGAGCGAGAAAAAGAGCGAGCGAGAAAGAGAGCGAGCGAGAGCGAGCGAGAAACAGATAAAAAGAGAGAAACAGATAGAGAGAGAGAGAGAAAAACAGATAGAGAGAAACAGAGCGAGAAACAGAGAGCGAGAAACAGAGAGCGAGAAACAGAGAGGGAAATGGTGTTAGGGAAATTGACGGGATTGAAGGCCGATAAATCCCCAGGGCCTGATAATCTACATCCCAGGGTACTTAAGGAAGTGGCCCTAGAAATAGTAGATGCATTGCTGGTCATCTTCCAGAACTCGATAGACTCTGGAACGGTACCCATGGATTGGAGGGTAGCTAATGTTACCCCACTATTCAAAAAAGGGTGGTAGAGAAAAAGCAGGGAATTATAGACTGGTAAGCCTGACATCGGTAGTGGGGAAAATGCTAGAGTCCATTATAAAAGATGTAATAGCAGAGCACTTGGAAAGCAGCGACAGGATCAGACAAAGTCAACATGGATTTACAAAAGGTAAATCATGCTTGACTAATCTACTGGAATTTTTTGAGGATGTAACTGGTAAAATAGATAAGGGAGAACCAGTGGATGTGGTGTATTTGGACTTTCAGAAGGCTTTCAATAAGGTCCCGCGTAAGAGATTAGCGTGCAAAATTAAGGCACATGGGATTGGGGGCAAGGTATTGACTTGGATAGAGAACTGGTTGGCAGACAGAAAGCAAAGAGTTGGAATAAACGGGTCTTTTTCCGAGTGGCAGGCAGTGACTAGTGGGGTACCGTAAGGATCGGTCCTAGGACCCCAGCTGTTCACAATATATATTAATGATCTGGACGAGGGAATTGGATGCAATATCTCCAAATTTGCAGACGACACAAAGCTGGGTGGGAGGGTATGCTGTGAGGAGGATGTCGTGAAACTCCAATACGATTTGGACAGGTTGGGTGATTGGGAAGAAACATGGCAAATGCACTATAATGTGGACAAATGTGAGGTGGTACTTTGGTGGCATAAACAGGAAGGCAGATTATTATTTGAATAGCAATAGATTGGGAGAAGGGGAAGTGCAAAGAGACCTGGGTGTTCTTGTGCACCAGTCGCTGAAGGTAAGCATGCAGGTGCAGCCGGCGGTTAAGAAGGCAAATGGTATGTTGGCCTTCGTAGCAAGAGGGTTCGAGTATAGGAACAAGGATGTCTTGCTACAGTTGTACAGGGCCTTGGTGAGACCGCACCTTGAATATTGTGTGCAGTTTTGGTCGCCTTACCTGAGGAAGGACGTTCTTGCCATGGAAGGAGTGCAGCGAAGATTCACCAGGCTGATACCTGGGATGGCAGGAATGACGTATGAGGAGAGATTGTGTCGATTGGACTTATACTCACTGGAGTTTAGAAGATTGAGAGGGGATCTCATCGAAACCCATAAAATTCTGTCAGGCCTGGACAGACTAGATGTAGGAAGGATGTTTCTGATGGCCGGGGAGTCCAGAACCAGGAGTCATAGTCTAAAGATAAGGGGTAAGCCATTTAGGACAGAGATGAGGAGGAATTTTTTCACCCAGAGAGTGGTGAACCTGTGGAATTCTCGACCACAGAAGGCAGTGGAGGCCAATTCATTAAATATATTCAAGAAGGAGTTAGATATATTTCTTAAGGCTACAGGGATCAAGGGATATGGGGAGAAAGCAGGGACAGCGTACTGAATTTGGATGATCAGCCATGATCTCATTGAATGGCGGAGCAGACTCGAGGGGCCGAATGGCCTACTCCTGCTTCTATCTCCTATGTTTCTACCCCCCCTCCTCCCCCCCCACACCCCTCCTACCCCACCCCTCCTCCCCCCACCCCCCTCCTCCACCCACCTCCCACACCCCTCCTCCCCCCACCCCCCCACACCCCTCCTCCACCCCACCCTTCCTCCACACCCCTCCTCCACCCCACCCTTCCTCCACACCCCTCCTCCACCCCACCCTTCCTCCACACCCCTCCTCCACCCCACCCTTCCTCCACACCCCTCCTCCACCCCACCCTTCCTCCACCCCACCCTTCCTCCACACCCCTCCTCCACCCCCACACCCCACCCTTCCTCCACCCCACCCTTCCTCCACCCCCACACCCCACCCTTCCTCCACCCCACCCTTCCTCCAACCCCACACCCCACCCCCACCCCTCCTCCACCCCCACACCCACCCCTCCTCCACCCCCACACCCCACCCTTCCTCCACCCCCACCCCTCCTCCCCACAGCCCAGCCCTCCCCTCCACCACCCCTCCCCCACAGCCCACCCCTCCTCCCCACCCCTCCTCCACCCCACCCTTCCTCCACACCCCTCCTCCACACCCCTCCTCCACCCCACCCTTCCTCCACCCCCACCCCCACACCCCAGCTCCACCCCCACACCCCACCCTTCCTCCACCCCACCCTTCCTCCACCCCCACACCCCACCCTTCCTCCACCCCACCCTTCCTCCACCCCCACACCCCACCCTTCCTCCACCCCACCCTTCCTCCAACCCCACACCCCACCCTTCCTCCACCCCCCCACCCCACCCCACCCCCACCCCTCCTCCACCCCCCCACCCCTCCTCCACCCCCACACCCCACCCTTCCTCCACCCCTCCTCCCCACAGCCCAGCCCTCCCCTCCACCACCCCTCCCCCACAGCCCACCCCTCCTCCCCACAGCCCAGCCCTCCGCCTCCACCACCCCTCCCCCATAGCCCACCCCTCCGCCAGCAGCCCACTCCTCCACCACCCCTCCCCCACAGCCCACCCCTCCTCCCCACAGCCCAGCCCTCCACCACCCCTCCCCCACAGCCCACCCCTCCCCTCCACCACCCCTCCCCCACAGCCCACCCCTCCTCCCCACAGCCCAGCCCTCCCCCTCCACCACCCCTCCCCCACAGCCCACCCCTCCTCCCCACAGCCCAGCCCTCTGCCTCCACCACCCCTCCGCCAGCAGCCCACTCCTCCACCACCCCTCCCCCACAGCCCACCCCTCCACCACCCCTCCCCCACAGCCCACCCCTCCTCCCCACAGCCCAACCCACCCCTCCCCCACAGCCCACCCCTCCACCACCCCTTCCCCACAGCCCACCCCTCCTCCCCACAGCCCAGCCCTCCGCCTCCACCACCCCTCCCCCACAGCCCACCCCTCCACCACACCCCACCCCTCCCCCACAGCCCACCCCTCCTCCCCACAGCCCAGCCCTCTGCCTCCACCACCCCTCCGCCAGCAGCCCACTCCTCCACCACCCCTCCCCCACAGCCCAGCCCTCCCCTCCACCACCCCTCCCCCACAGCCCACCGCTCCTCCCCACAGCCCAGCCCACCCCTCCCCCACAGCCCAGCCCTCCCCTCCCCCACCCCTCCCCCACAGCCCACCGCTCCTCCCCACAGCCCAGCCCACCCCTCCCCCACAGCCCACCCCACCCCTCCCCCACAGCCCACCCCACCCCTCCCCCACAGCCCACCCCTCCTCCCCACAGCCCACCCCTCCACCACACCCCTCCCCCACATCCCACCCCTCCCCCACACCCCACCCCACACCCACACCCACACCCCACACCCACACCCCCCCCCTCCGCCACCACCACCCCACACCCCCCCCCCTCCGCCACCACCACCCCACACCCCCCCCCCTCCGCCACCACCACCCAATCACCCAAAAGTTCACAAGATTGAATGATAGGATTGAGTTTAGCTGTGTTAACCTCTGCCATACAAATGGTCTGCTGACACTCACTCATACAATAAGAACTGCTGGTTGGAATGGAACTGTACCACAGC
Source organism: Somniosus microcephalus (assembly GCF_052327205.1). Classification (NCBI taxonomy): domain Eukaryota; kingdom Metazoa; phylum Chordata; class Chondrichthyes; order Squaliformes; family Somniosidae; genus Somniosus; species Somniosus microcephalus. The sequence continues at coordinate 35,683,521 of NC_140992.1, forward strand.
AGGAGTACAGGATTAGGTTTTCCTGGTCCTGGGCATTGGTCTGTTGGATTTCCTAGCACAGTTAAAATATAGGAAAATCGGGCAGGGGGAATGCAAACCTGCAAGGCAGCCTGTCCAATTTACCTGTACTCGCTGTGTCCAGGTGATCCAATACACCTAGGTGCAGGACCAGGGAAATCTACCCCATAGTCTTCAGCAGGAGATTAGGACAAACCGTGTGAAACTCCATCCAGTGCAAGTGACACTGGCTTCTGCTGTTGTTTCCCCCTTGAGGTTTACCTCTTTGGTTATAGTGAAGTGTGCAGCTTTTTTTTAAAAACTGGCCATGTTGTCAGGCACCTTAGGAACAGTTGTCAGGTTTTATTTTTTGGAAAGAAACAGAGAAACAAATAAAGAGACAGAGAGAATAGAGAGCGCGAGAGAAAGAGATAGAGCGCGAGAGAAAGAGCGAGAAAGAGAGAAAGAGAAAGAGAAAGAGAGAAAGAGAGCGAGAGCGAGAAACAGAGAGAGAGCGAGAAACAGAGAGAGAGAAAGGGAGAGAGAGAAACAGATAGAAACAGATAGAGATAGAGAGAAACAGAGATAGAGAGAAACAGAGAGAGAGAGAAACAGAGAGAGCGAGAAAGAGAGCGAGCAAGAGAGCGAGCGAGAAAGAGAGCGAGCGAGAAAGAGAGCGAGCGAGAAACAGATAAAAAGAGAGAAACAGATAGAGAGAGAGAGAAAAACAGATAGAGAGAAACAGAGCGAGAAACAGAGAGCGAGAAACAGAGAGCGAGAAACAGAGAGGGAAATGGTGTTAGGGAAATTGACGGGATTGAAGGCCGATAAATCCCCAGGGCCTGATAATCTACATCCCAGGGTACTTAAGGAAGTGGCCCTAGAAATAGTAGATGCATTGCTGGTCATCTTCCAGAACTCGATAGACTCTGGAACGGTACCCATGGATTGGAGGGTAGCTAATGTTACCCCACTATTCAAAAAAGGGTGGTAGAGAAAAAGCAGGGAATTATAGACTGGTAAGCCTGACATCGGTAGTGGGGAAAATGCTAGAGTCCATTATAAAAGATGTAATAGCAGAGCACTTGGAAAGCAGCGACAGGATCAGACAAAGTCAACATGGATTTACAAAAGGTAAATCATGCTTGACTAATCTACTGGAATTTTTTGAGGATGTAACTGGTAAAATAGATAAGGGAGAACCAGTGGATGTGGTGTATTTGGACTTTCAGAAGGCTTTCAATAAGGTCCCGCGTAAGAGATTAGCGTGCAAAATTAAGGCACATGGGATTGGGGGCAAGGTATTGACTTGGATAGAGAACTGGTTGGCAGACAGAAAGCAAAGAGTTGGAATAAACGGGTCTTTTTCCGAGTGGCAGGCAGTGACTAGTGGGGTACCGTAAGGATCGGTCCTAGGACCCCAGCTGTTCACAATATATATTAATGATCTGGACGAGGGAATTGGATGCAATATCTCCAAATTTGCAGACGACACAAAGCTGGGTGGGAGGGTATGCTGTGAGGAGGATGTCGTGAAACTCCAATACGATTTGGACAGGTTGGGTGATTGGGAAGAAACATGGCAAATGCACTATAATGTGGACAAATGTGAGGTGGTACTTTGGTGGCATAAACAGGAAGGCAGATTATTATTTGAATAGCAATAGATTGGGAGAAGGGGAAGTGCAAAGAGACCTGGGTGTTCTTGTGCACCAGTCGCTGAAGGTAAGCATGCAGGTGCAGCCGGCGGTTAAGAAGGCAAATGGTATGTTGGCCTTCGTAGCAAGAGGGTTCGAGTACAGGAACAAGGATGTCTTGCTACAGTTGTACAGGGCCTTGGTGAGACCGCACCTTGAATATTGTGTGCAGTTTTGGTCGCCTTACCTGAGGAAGGACGTTCTTGCCATGGAAGGAGTGCAGCGAAGATTCACCAGGCTGATACCTGGGATGGCAGGAATGACGTATGAGGAGAGATTGTGTCGATTGGACTTATACTCACTGGAGTTTAGAAGATTGAGAGGGGATCTCATCGAAACCCATAAAATTCTGTCAGGCCTGGACAGACTAGATGTAGGAAGGATGTTTCTGATGGCCGGGGAGTCCAGAACCAGGGGTCATAGTCTAAAGATAAGGGGTAAGCCATTTAGGACAGAGATGAGGAGGAATTTTTTCACCCAGAGAGTGGTGAACCTGTGGAATTCTCGACCACAGAAGGCAGTGGAGGCCAATTCATTAAATATATTCAAGAAGGAGTTAGATATATTTCTTAAGGCTACAGGGATCAAGGGATATGGGGAGAAAGCAGGGACAGCGTACTGAATTTGGATGATCAGCCATGATCTCATTGAATGGCGGAGCAGACTCGAGGGGCCGAATGGCCTACTCCTGCTTCTATCTCCTATGTTTCTACCCCCCCTCCTCCCCCCCCCACACCCCTCCTACCCCACCCCTCCTCCCCCCACCCCCCTCCTCCCCCCACCTCCCACACCCCTCCTCCCCCCACACCCCTCCTCCACCCACCTCCCACACCCCTCCTCCCCCCACCCCCCCACACCCCTCCTCCACCCCACCCTTCCTCCACACCCCTCCTCCACCCCACCCTTCCTCCACACCCCTCCTCCACCCCACCCTTCCTCCACACCTCTCCTCCACCCCACCCTTCCTCCACACCCCTCCTCCACCCCACCCTTCCTCCACACCCCTCCTCCACCCCACCCTTCCTCCACCCCACCCTTCCTCCACACCCCTCCTCCACCCCCACACCCCACCCTTCCTCCACCCCACCCTTCCTCCAACCCCACACCCCACACCCACCCCTCCTCCACCCCCACACCCCACACTTCCTCCACCCCCACCCCTCCTCCCCACAGCCCAGCCCTCCCCTCCACCACCCCTCCCCCACAGCCCACCCCTCCTCCCCACAGCCCAGCCCTCCGCCTCCACCACCCCTCCCCCATAGCCCACCCTTCCTCCACACCCCTCCTCCACCCCACCCTTCCTCCACACCCCTCCTCCACCCCACCCTTCCTCCACACCCCTCCTCCACCCCACCCTTCCTCCACCCCCACCTCCACCCCCACACCCCACCCTTCCTCCACCCCCACACCCCACCCTTCCTCCACCCCACCCTTCCTCCACCCCCACACCCCACCCTTCCTCCACCCCACCCTTCCTCCAACCCCACACCCCACCCTTCCTCCACCCCCCCACCCCACCCCACCCCCACCCCCACACCCCTCCTCCACCCCCACACCCCACCCTTCCTCCACCCCCACCCCTCCTCCCCACAGCCCAGCCCTCCCCTCCACCACCCCTCCCCCACAGCCCACCCCTCCTCCCCACAGCCCAGCCCTCCCCCTCCACCACCCCTCCCCCACAGCCCACCCCTCCTCCCCACAGCCCAGCCCTCTGCCTCCACCACCCCTCCGCCAGCAGCCCACTCCTCCACCACCCCTCCCCCACAGCCCACCCCTCCCCCACAGCCCACCCCTCCCCCACAGCCCACCCCTCCTCCCCACAGCCCAACCCACCCCTCCCCCACAGCCCACCCCTCCACCACCCCTTCCCCACAGCCCACCCCTCCTCCCCACAGCCCAGCCCTCCGCCTCCACCACCCCTCCCCCACAGCCCACCCCTCCACCACACCCCACCCCTCCCCCACAGCCCACCCCTCCTCCCCACAGCCCAGCCCTCTGCCTCCACCACCCCTCCGCCAGCAGCCCACTCCTCCACCACCCCTCCCCCACAGCCCAGCCCTCCCCTCCACCACCCCTCCCCCACAGCCCACCCCTCCTCCCCACAGCCCAGCCCTCCGCCTCCACCACCCCTCCCCCATAGCCCACCCCTCCGCCAGCAGCCCACTCCTCCACCACCCCTCCCCCACAGCCCACCCCTCCTCCCCACAGCCCAGCCCTCCCCCACCCCCCACCACTCCTCCCCACAGCCCAGCCCTCCCCTCCCCCTCCACCACCCCTCCCCCACAGCCCACCCCTCCCCCACAGCCCACCGCTCCTCCCCACAGCCCAGCCCTCCCCTCCACCACCCCTCCCCCACAGCCCACCCCTCCCCCACAGCCCAGCCCACCCCTCCCCCACAGCCCACCCCTCCTCCCCACAGCCCACCCCTCCACAGAGAAACAAATAAAGAGACAGAGAGAATAGAGAGCGCGAGAGAAAGAGATAGAGCGCGAGAGAAAGAGCGAGAGAGAGAGAAAGAGAAAGAGAAAGAGAAAGAGAGAAAGAGAGAAAGAGAGCGAGAGCGAGAAACAGAGAGAGAGCGAGAAACAGAGAGAAAGGGAGAGAGAGAAACAGATAGAAACAGATAGAGATAGAGAGAAACAGAGATAGAGAGAAACAGAGAGAGCGAGAAAGAGAGAGCGAGCGAGAGCGAGAGCGAGCGAGAAACAGATAAAAAGAGAGAAACAGATAGAGAGAGAAAAACAGATAGAGAGAAACAGAGCGAGAAACAGAGAGCGAGAAACAGAGCGAGAGAGAGAGAAAGATAGATAGAGAGAGAAAGATAGAGAGAAAGATAGAGAGAAAGATAGAGAGCGAGAGAAACAGAGAGAAAGATAGAGAGAAACAGAGAGCGCGAGAGAGACAGAGAGAGCGCGAGAGAGACAGAGACAGAGAGACAGAGAGAGAGACAGAGAGAGAGACAGAGCGAGAAACAGCGAGAAACAGAGAGAGCGAGAAACAGAGAGAGAGAGCGAGCGAGCGCGAGCGAGCGAGAAACAGAGAGAGCGAGGAGCGAGCGAGAAACAGAGCGGGCGAGAAACAGAGGGGGGCGAGAAAGAGAGAGAAACAGATAGACAGAGGGAGAAACAGAGACAGAGAGAAAGAGACAGAGGGAGAAACAGATAGAGAGAAACAGAGAGACCTGAGGACTGTTTAAAATTAATACTGAATGTACCCAATGATGTACAACGACTGTTTAAATTAATATTGTTTAAAGTAATATTGTATGTACCCAACGAAGGTCAAAATTGTTTGACACCTACAGAATGTTGGAAAACTGTACTTTTTGTTATGTAAGCTTTGGCAATATGGTTCCCTGTAAACTTTCATGCCAATAAAGCATTTGAATTGAAAAAAAAATTGAATTGACAGAGGGAGAAACAGATAGAGAAACAGATAGAGAGGAAACAGAGTGAGAGAGGAACACACTAGAACAGAGAGAGAGAGAAACGCAGAAAGAGGGGGGGAAATGGGTATGGTGTTGAGCTGGAGGGCGTGTTCCGCACCGATACGAAGTGCATTGCGGTATAGGGAGGGAGCCGGGTGACCTTGGAGAGCGCTGGGAGCCGGCGGAGCAGCAGCAATGTACGGGTGTGTGAGCCGGAGTGTGGCGGTCGCGCTACGGAGGGCGGCTTCTCCGGTGCTGAGGTAAGCGAGTGCGGACAGCCGGGCACACCGAGCCGAGCCGAGAGCCGGGCTCCAATTCAGGCGGGAAGTGAGGTTAGAAGAGAACTTTAACCAGGCTGTCCTGCTGATCTAAATCCTTTCTGTATCGGTCGGGGACTGCCTATGAGGGAGGCTTCAGTGTTCTCCTCTTCACTCTAATCACCACTGGGACAAGATTGTAAAAATAATTCCATTATAAATGTGATTTTCCGTGAGCTGATGCCGGCACCTGTCATTGAGACTGCAATTACTTTGCTTTTGGAACGCAAAATCCTTTAATTATATGCCGAGGTTGCAGGGTTCAGCCCATCACGTAGAGCTTCAAAGTCATGTGGTTGTAAGAGAATGTTGCCATAGGAACAAAGGCCGGCCATTCGGCCCCTCCAGCCTGTTCCGCCTTTGTTAGCTCAGGGCTGATCTGTACCCGAACTCTATTGACCGGCCTTTGATCCTTATTCCTTGATACTCTTACCTGACAAAAAAATATCAATCTCCAGTCTTTAAAATATTAATTAACGCACCATCCAGATCCTTTTGAGAGAGTAAGTTCCTGATTTCCACTAGCATTTGTGTGAAAAAAAGTGCTTCCTGATTTCACTTCCAAATAACTTGGTTCTAATTTTAAGATGCTGCCCTCTTGTTCTGGATTCCCCACCAGAGGGAATAGTTGCTCTCTATCTACGATAGCAAAATACTGCAGATGCTGGAAATCCGAAATAACAACAGAAAACGCTGGGAAAACTCAGCAGGCCAGGGCAGCATCCGTGGAGAGAGAAACAGAGTTAACGTTTCAGGTTGATGACCTTTCGTCAGAACTCTATCTACCCAGTTGAATCGCTTCATTATTTTACATAAGAAAAGAACTTTGATTAATATAGTGCTTTTCATGACCTTTGGATGTTCCAAAGTGCTTTACAGCCATAAATTTTACAACTCTTGCCTTTCCCACTGCAGCCAGCACAACTGCAGCAATGGCTCCTCCTTCCATCCCCAGATCATCATCTCCGGTTTTCCTTGGCCCGGATTTTGCGCGCTTGATGACTGCGTACGCACGGCCTTCAGAAAGGCCCTGCAAGTTCTGTCAAGGTTCGCCTTGACAGATCATCCGCACCGACCTGAAAATCTCTTTCACTGACGCAGAGTTGGGCTATTTGCCCAACTAATGCCCAGCAAATGCCCACGAAACCCTTACACTTGGTAAAAGTAGACGTAGGACCTGCTTTCACCAGTGTAAGGGTTAATATAAATCTTAAATTAAACATTTTAAAATAAAAAATCATGCACAAACATTTAAAATTAGTTTATGTAAATTTTGGCCTGGATTAAAATATTTTAAATTATTTTTCAAAATATTAAATTTTTATTGTATATGCTTTAATTGAAGGGACTTTAAATTTGAAAATGGGAACATTTATTTTTTATTCCAGTTGTATAAGTTATTTAATTATTTGGGGATTCCTCATATGCTTATGGGGATTCCGTTGGTAAATGGAATCCCCGTGAGCATATTAGCAATCCTCCTTTCTCATTGGCGGACCTGGTCCACGTGATCCCAACCGCCTGCGTCCCTGGGATCCGTAGACCTTTATGCAGGCGTACGCCTGCAGACCCAGGACCCGAAGTCGCCGAAGCCCGGGAGCCTGAAGGTAGGTGCGGATGTTTTTTTAATTGAGTCAGAAGCGTACCCCGGAGGTATGCCTCCGACCGCAAATTCCAGGCCCTTGGTGATTACAACTTCTGCCTTTTCATGTTGCCGTTTGTCTTTTCCCATATATATGCTGGTAATACCCAGCCTTACCTCTCCATCATTTCCCTTTATTCCACTGTTAATTCCATTCCGTTAGCCTGTCTGACATCATCACACACTGCCACAATTCTCTCCAACGAAGCATTGGGAAGACCAAAGCCATTGTTTTTGGCTTCACCACTGATTCAACACTTGCTCAGGCTGTAATCTTGAAACCCTGCTCTGCCCAGAACTGAGCTTCAAACCCCATATCCCAGCCGCCACAACGCCTCTGTAATATTGCCTTCCTCTGTCCCTATCTCATTCCCACATTGATGAAAACCTTATCCACACATTTTCACCTCACAACCTGATTTCTTTAATGTCCTTCTCACTGGCCTCCCAAAGTACACCCTCCACAAAGCCAGTCTTATCCCGTACTAAGTCCCACTTGTCCATCACTCCAGTCGTCACTGACCTACACTGGGTCCCTATTCTCGAACATATCAATTTCAAAATCCATCTCTACAAATCCCTCCAAAGTCTTGTCTTGCTCTATACCATGACCACCTCCACCCTTGTTTTTCTTGCCTCAATCCCCTCAGTCTTCCAGTCTGGCCTCCAATGCAACATGCCTCCCTCCATTCTAAAACTGGTAGCAGTGTTTTCAGCCCTACTTTCTGCAGCCCCCACCCCCCTTCCTTTTCCCCACTTTTAAATTACTTCTCAAAATTGGTCCATTAAACCATACCTTTTGTCACCTCTCCAAACGTTCCCACATATGGTTGGTATCCACGTCTCTGCTCTGTGAAGGTTATTTATCTTGGACTGAGCATGAAACTGAAGATAAAATCAACAATGTTTGAAGTTAAGAATTTTTATCATGCATATATATCCATTACTTAGAAGGGTAGTGAGGGAGGAGGAGAAGACTCTCTCATACAGCTGTTGATTTAATTTAACACCTTTTAATTGGTTAGCAACAGGACGGGGAGGATAGTTATTCAGTATGAGGTGCTTGCACAGTACTGGAGCACAGCCAACCGCAGACTGTCCTTCATTCAGCAGTTACATTCCATGGTGTCAACCAACTATGAACATGGTGGTCTACAAATGTCATTGGCTTACAGTAAATGCAGGGAGTCAGTCTTGTGCCTTTGAACTCAGTCTCTATTGGAACAGTCAACGGTAGTCACTTTTCTGAAATGGGTTCAAAAGTTCTGTCAAATCTGAAAGTTTACAAATGGAAATGGTTGATAGACAGTTCTTGAACTGCTGGGAACTTTGAACAATTCATAATGTAGGCTGCAAGGTTAGAAAGATGTCCTGGAGTTTTACTTGATTTACCCTCATGTAAGGGGAGACTATGCAGAATGTTTCCTTGGGAGCTGAAATTGGTTGGATAGAGTCATTTATACATGATCTGTGGAAGGAATAGGTTTGATGGGCCGAATGCCTTTTTTCCATAACTTTAATTTAAGGCTACCTTTTATAGTACCACTTTTATATTGATGCAAAATGGTTTGGGGTGCACATCAAGACAAAAATGGCAGTGTAACTCAAGACTATTGTGCGCACTAAGTCCTGAGGTGTGGGATCCCTCCAGGAACCTATGTCTCACACATTTGAGTCAACTCAGTTTGATAGAACTCTCTCCTCTGAATCAGAAGGCTTTAAGTTCAGGCCCTACTGTGAACTTGAGCACATAATATAGGCTGACAGTTCTGTGCAGTACTGAGGGAATGCTGCATTGTCAGAGGTGCCAGATTTCAGATGAGATGCTCAACCAAGATCCCATCTGCCTGCCCAGATGGATATGAGATCCCATTGGCACTATTTGAAGAAGACATGGGGAATTCTACTGATGTCCTGGTCACCATTTTTCTCTCAACCAATGCCACCAAAAAGCAGATTATCTAGTCATTCATTCACTTGCTGTTTGTAGTACCTTCCATGCTGCTGTATTTGCCAATATAGCAACAGTGACTGTATTTTAAAAAGCAATCCATTGTTTGTAAAGCATTTTGGGATGTCCTGAGGATGTGATAAGGTGCTATAAAATTGCAAGTTCATTCTTTCTTAGCTATTTCAATTTATGCCCATATGCTACATTCTCTAAAGACCATCGATATGTCTCTATAATTCTTCAGCTGTTTTTGCTTTAACTAATACACCGAGCCCTCCAGGTGGTTAAATTGAAATGGCAAGGAACTGATCAGAATGTTACAACAGAAAATGCTGGAAAAACTCAGCAAGTCAGGCAACATCCGTGGAGAGAAATTTGAGTTGACGTTTCGGGTTTGACCCTTCTTCAAAACTGGAGAGAAAAGGAACTAGATCGAAGGCAGGGCTGCGATCGGACAAAAGAATAAAAGAACCAAAAGAAGTAAAAGAGATTAGAAGCTAGACGAGATGGTAATAGGCTGTGATTAGGTGTAAAGTGTACTGGCAGGGCAAAAGATAGCTGCCAGGTGTGAGAGAGAAACAAAAGGAAAGGGGGGGGGAAAGGAAAGGAGTGGAAAAATATAAGTGAAAATGAAATAGGGGCCGAGGTTATGATCTGAAATTGTTGAACTCGATATTGAGACCGGAAGGCTGCAGAGTGCCTGACCGGAAGGCTGCAGAGTGCCTAATCGGAAGATGAGGTGCTGTTCCTCGAATTTACGTTGAGCTTCCGTGGAACAGTACAAGAGGCCAAGGACGGTGATGTCCGAGTGGGAATGGAGTGGTGAATTGAAATGACAGGCGACCGGAAGCTCGGGGTCACCCTTACGGACTGAATGGAGGTGTTCCGCAAAGCGGTCACCCAATCTGCACCCAATCTGCGTTTGGTCTCCCCAATGTAGAGGAGACCGCATCGTGAGCAGCGAATACAGTATACTAGATTGCGAGAAGTACAAGTAAATCGCTGTTTCACCTGGAAGGGGTGTTTGGGGCCCTGGACAGTGGGGAGGGGGGAGGTATAGGGGCAGGTGTTACAGAATGTTACAGTTGGCCTTGGCTCATAAGTAGAAAAAGCAGCCACCGTTCCTGCTCCTGTCCTCTATCCAGTGATCCTCGTTACAAAACGTGTGCATATGGCTGTCCGGCAAAGACAGGCTTCGGCTTTGGTGCGATGCAGACGCCATTAGATGCCCTGCCGTGGCAAATTATGGCCCATTATTTGTCCACACTGATGTAACTTCATTTGAGTATGTAGGGAAGAGGGTTGATGTGTGGCCTCCCTTGCTTATGCAAATAAAATGGCAGTCCCCTCTTAAATTTGCTAACATTACCTGCCTTCCCTCTGTGTTAAGTAATTGAGTCTAAAATGTCTGTTTACCATCCTTCTCATGAACTTGAGTCCATGCTGTCTTGTTAAAGATGTGCCTTTCATTCTCCTAAAATTTTAGCAGAAACTATTTTTAAATCCTGTGTATAAAAATGTATATATATTTTTTTATGTTATCTTGTGTTTCAGTAGAGCACAGCCAGCACTTTGCACCACAACTGTTCGATCACTTGCAAGCCAGCCAGAAGCGGTGAGTGGCTCAGTTTGATGGAAGGCTTTCTATTCCAAAGTGAAGTAGTTAAAGGTCATTGAAATATACGCAATAACACCTTATAAAGTTAATTGAAACCTAGTTATAGTAAGCTCCATGTTATAATTGAAAACGTTCAGCATCCCAGGTTATTTAATGTGTAATTAAATGTAGCAACACTCCTGTTCAATGCCAGCCTTGTGGTGGAGCAATGGAGTGGGGGTGAGAGCAGTTCATTCTCTTCCCATAAATTCTGAGCATGCTATGGGTGGGATTTGAAGGCTGTCTGCGGAAAGTATGCTGTGCAGAATTGCATTTTGTAGCATGCCATATTATCGACTGCAAGCAAAGCCCTAGCTTGATACTTCTGTGTAAGAACATCACATGGCTTCGATAATGGAAATTTGTTATGCAAAATGAGGATCAAGTTTGTTTCATCAAAACATCTGGCTGTCTGTTCTGACCCATCAAAAATTGAGCACGGACCTTAGCGGATAGTTATTCTAAAAATTTTTTTAAAAAGTAACAAACAGAAAAAGCTGTAAACGCAGAGCAGGTCAGTCAGCATTTGTGGAGAGATAATCAAGTTAACGTTTCGGGTGTAACTCTTCATTGGAACTGAAAAAGTGAAAAGTAAATAAATAAACTTTAAAATAGAATTGGAAGAAAGGAGAGGGGGAGAGGGAAAAAATACACATGAGAGAGGAAGTATGGGTGAAATTACCTGTAACATGCTTATAGGAAAAACAGGAGATGGTTAGGTGACTGGCATGATCTTTACATTAGATGATGCGAAGAAGCATAATAAAAGAAATTAAAGACCAAGAATGTATGAATAGATGAGGCAGTGGGGAGGAAAATCAAGTCTGAAATTAAAACTGGCAAAACAGGGCCCAATAGCCTGACTTTCTTCTTTTTGGCTAAAGCGAGAAATGAGGCAAACATTTGCATTATGTTTTTTATATTGGAGATGTGATTCTTTAATTTACCCAACATTGAAACTGGATATTGATTTGAGGTCTATTTTTGTAGCTGAGTTAAGCTCCCAGGGTCCGTTAGCTAGAAGATGGTAACAGAGCTTGTATTTGAAAAGTTTGATGGAACTTGTATTATGTTGTGACTGGCGCTACTTAAATGAAAGTTCTTAAAGCATTTACAGCATTGTGATTTTTTTTTTTAATTATTTAAACCAGGCTGAAGGCAAAAGTATCGTCATCACAGGATGTGACACTGGATTTGGATTTTCATTGGCTCAACACCTGCATGAAAAAGGATTCAAAATATTTGCAGGTTGCCTGTTAAAGGTACAGATATTATTGGCTCATAGTTGCACAATGTTCGAGAAATGGCTTCAAAGCAAAGTGGAATGTTTTGTCCACGAAGGTTCTTCTAAAAATAAATGATTTGGAAAAATATCCCCTCCTTTAATATTTTAATGCTTTATCAAATAATAAAAGGAGCAAAACCTCTTGACATTTTGCTCACTATCATTAAGAGGATACTCCAGAAAACGGTCTGTAATGCTTTATAATAGGAATCTCCTTATACAGAAAATAATTAATATATGCGACCCTAATGATTTTTACCGTGCAATTATTATGATTGGTCTCCTGATGGAAGTTGTCCTATTTAACTAAGGCAGGATGTGACACTATCTAGCCAAGTGCTGTCAGTCCTCACTGTTCGGCCTGCTTCAGTGGCGTGTCTCTCAGCTGCTGAGAAAGAAACTCTGATCAGGAAAGCTTTTGGAGCTTTTGTGCTGGTAACTTGTAAAGAACCTCAAGATGGATCTAAATATGCAAGACTGTACGAAATAAATATTTACAGCCTTTCCAGTTAACGAGCTGATTTTTATTAAGTTGCAAATGCAGCTAAATCATTATCTTATTGATTCCTTAAAAAAAATTGTACTACAGAGAGGCTGATGGTATTTTGATCTTCACCCTAGTTTGAACGCAGCTCAGACGAATGACAGACGTTTTCTCTCTCTTGCAGCTTAAGTGGAAATTAATTGAAGCATTTGTTTCTCAGCCTCCAGAGGCTGTGGATTGATATAAAGTTGAAAAGTCCAAGTTCTGGTGTCTGCTCAGACTCAAACTTCTATTCAGCTCGGCTGTTTAGACAGGTTTGTTTATCTGTATTGAATCCAGCATTCTGGACCGGGGACTGAACTTTCGAAATGCTGAGTGGAATACTTGGATTACTTTGGGGACCAATATGATCTTATCCCTGAAGAAATTCTGCAAGTAGCATATTCATGTCCTGAAAGCGTTGCCTCCTGTTGGAGTAGAAGTCAATGGGTGCTGGTTGCCCTCTAGTATTTCACTCAAGTGGCAGTTTTATATGTGAATTTGAAGATTATTTTACCATGAAGATATCACAGCCAAGCCCAACCCTGTCCTTACCCAATGTCCACATATACATACTTTCCAATCAATGTTTTCCCTGGGCCATATTGGTAAATTGGTCAAAATCTAAGTGCTGTGAATTCAGTTCTACAGTTAAACATTTTGACCTTTATGCACCCCATATTAAATGCCCTGCTGTGACAGGATTATTTCAGTGCTGTTTGATAGCAGGAGAGGGATTGCATGTAATCAAACCAATACTAACGTCCCCTTCCTTTCTTGGTGTGGAAGGTGGCTCACCTCCATTTGCTGTTACCCTAAGATAACCTGAGCATCAGGCATTCAACCTGTGGGAAATCTTGGGTACCAACCTCGAGTTCTACCACTTCACAGAGACATATTAAGCTGCTGTGAACACAGGATACCCAGTGACGGTGCAAGGGATGAATTGCAACCTTGTACAGAATCTGCACTGATGGTAACTTTCTGCTTTCAGGATAAAGGTGGGGAAGGGACAAAGAAGCTGGAGGATATGAAGAGTGATCGGATGGTTGTCGTCCAGTTAGATGTTTGCAAAGATGAGGAGGTAGCGAGAGCGGTAGAGTTTGTGAGAGAACATTTAACGGATACAGGAAAAGGTCAGTTGGTTTTTAAGAGCCCACCTATACAGTTTATTTAAATAGAGTTTATGTTCAAAATTTATGTGCAAGCCAATAATATTTCTAAATATTTTTTAAAGATTTTTAGAAATCCCTTTTTTATATATAAACATTTTCTCCAGGTGCTGTTTTCAGTGCAGCATTGCTTGCTTCAGTCAGGAGGAAAATACATTCAGGATATAACTTCTCCACTGCTGTTGTCTACGGCATTCTTATAAATATAAAGAAAAATTAGAGTGGGTGTAAGGAGGAATCCTATTGTGCTCCTTTTAAAGTACATTTTATGTCTGTCGATAGAGTGGAGTTAAGGGTGTGTGTGTGTATAGAGCAGTGGAAAATAGTAAAGAGGGTTCAAAGTACTCTACTTTTTTGCATTAGAAAATGCCAATTTTATCACAACATAAGCTCCTCTGGCTAAGCTTTGGTGATTCCAGTTGCTGATAGTGCCCCCTTGTGTTCTGGAGTGGCTCTCTGAGTCAGATTGCAACATCACATTGAGTGGGAGCACTCAAGCTGCCTAACTTGGGGAAACCGTGCTACAGGCAGAGGTGACATTTTTTCTGCTGTTTGCAATGGAGCCAGTCAGGGACACCCCAGGATCCTGTGAGTAATTGCCACCACTGGAGAAGCCTAGTAGGGAGAGAGACCCTACTTAAAGATTTCCATGTCAGTGCTAGAACTGATTTTTTTTTAAGGAAAAGAGTTGAAAAAATATCCAGTAAGTGTTTTCTGATATGAAAAAGGGGAGTACTTTGATGAAAAAGTACTTCCCTTACACTTTCCTTCTCCTTTTAAAGGACAAGTATTAGGTTAGGTACTATTTTCAAATATATCTTATGACTGAAATATTTCAAAACACTAATTGCTTCCTTTGATTAGGTCTTTGGGGTCTGATTAACAATGCTGGTATCTCAACTTTTGGGGAAGTTGAGTTCACCACCATGGATACCTATAAGGAGGTTGCAGAGGTTAACCTGTGGGGAACTATCCGTACGACCAAGGGTTTCCTTCCCTATATTCGCAGAGCAAAAGGTGAGTGCAGATTAGCTTGAGTAGTGTGTGCGGCGCAGAGCTGGTCCCTGGGTATTCAATAATCCAATTGGATTGGACATTACACCATTGTATAAGTTGCTTTCCAATGTGTTGATTAATGAGGGTTGATTTTCATACATTGCGTAAATCAGGCAGGTGATGAGCAGGGAATCCACTCCATCCATCCAATGATGTTGGCGGGATGCCCTGATCCATTTTCGTGGTTGGGTATCCTTGTAATAAAATTGGCGAGCTGCCAGCGCTAGTCAGACTCTCTAGGCAGCTCAATCACCGACTTTGACAGCAGGAAATCCAGCAGGGCTGCTGCTAGTTAAAGCCAGCCTGCACCTCTTAAAGGAGAGGTGCACTTTTCATATGCTGGTTACTGGCAGTTGTTTATCAGAATCTGCTGGCAAGATGACTGCATCTAGGGCTCCTAAATTTTTGGATGGTGCCTTGGAGGTGCTAATTGAGCAAGTGAGCAGCAGGAATGAGGTCATGTTCCCTTGAGTGGTGCCCGGTGCCAGGAAAATTTCTCAGCAGCAATGGAGAGAGGTGGCAGAGCAAGCATTGTTCCCAAAACCTGGCAGCAATTGAGAAACAAATTAACGATTTCTGCAGAACTACTAAGGTAAGACATCTCTCTTACACTCAGCACAACCCTGCACCACCATAATTTAGCCTCAGCATTTAGTAATCCTTCCTTCCCATGCCTCTCCTTGAATGACAACAGGACATTTCACTGCAGCTCTTACTGCTTGCATGCACACTTAGGATTTGCTACTGCCTTCGCAACAACTTCACCCTCTTGTCCATACCTGCTGGTTCTTCCTCCCATCATGCACTTTATGCTAAGCTGCCTCACACATATTCAAAACCATTCAACAGAGCACAAACTAACCCACTAGCACTCATCGTGCAGGAGAAGCTGATACACAGCACAAGGGAGTGTGCAAGTTCAGGAGGCAGGCCTGCCTCGATGCAAGTGCTCGCATCAATTGCTGAATGCATTGGACTGCCTGTCAGGGAGCTTCCACAGTATGGCAGTGTGTGGAGGAGTCCACTACCAACTTGTGTGGGGTTCTGGTGCACGACATCAACACTCTGCAGTCAACCATGGAACTTGTGGTCACCTCATTAGATATTACAAACTGTCTCTTCATCCATGAGTCTGTGACACCAGTAATAGCATCTCGGGGATGCTTGAATGGCTAGGAGACTGAATAGATAGGGGCTCCAGTCGGATCACTTATCTACATTCTATTCGCCCATAGATCGGTGTGAGTGCTGGGCTGTAGCCCCATAGAAGGGGCAGTGTTGCAATGGGAAGGGAACATGTTGCCATCTCTCAGGATGACAGTACGTCTGGACCCTCATGGTTCCCTCGACCAATGCCTGCGCTGGTGCCAGTAAACCAGCTGGGCCAGACTGTCATGTTTACTACAGCAAACGCTTTCATCATTTTCCCCATGGACAACCAGCAGCAGCAGTCTAGGGCTCTAGGGTTTGCTCAAATCGCAGGATTCCCCAAAGCATGACTGATGTTGCTGATATACCCTGTGGCAGCCTAGAAGGAGCTGGAGGCAAAGAAGTTGAGGGCTTCAGTGACCTTGACTGCTAGCTGTGGCAATTGGTTCTAGGTCTTGCACGGTGGCATAGTGGTTAGCACTGTTGCCTCACAGCGCCAGAGACCCGGGTTCGAATCCGGCCTCGGGCGACTGTCTGTGTGGAGTTTGCACATTCTCCCCGTGTTTGCGTGGGTTTTCTCCGGGTGCTCCGGTTTCCTCCCACAGTCCAAAGATGTGTGGGTTAGGTTGATTGGCTATGATAAATTGACCCTTAGTGTTAGGGGGATTAAATACGTGGGGTTACAGGGATAGGGTGGGATATGTGTTGGTGTAGGGGTTACGGGGATCGGGTGGGATATGTGTCGGTGCAGGCTCGATGGGCCGAAATGGCCTCTATCTGCACTGTGGGGTTTCTGTGATTCTGTGAATAACATAAGAAATAGGAGCAGGAGTAGGCCATATGGCCCATTGAGCCTGCTCTGCCATTCAATAAGATCATGGCTGAACTTCTACATCAACTCCACTTTCCCGCCCTATCCGCATATCCCTTGATTCCCTTAGTGACTAAAAATCTATCGATCTCAGTCTTGAATATACTCATCAGCTGAACATCCAAATTGAGAATTCCAAAGAAATTTCTCCTTGACCACTTATCCTGAGACTATGACCCCTAGCTCTAGACTCTCTAGCCTGGGGAAATAGCCTCTCGGCATCTACCCTGTCAAGCCCTCTAAGAATTTTATATGTTTCAATGAGATCACCTCTCATTCTTCTAAACTCCAGAGAATATAGGCCCATTCTACTCAATCTCTCCTCATAGGACAGCCCTCTCATCCCAGGAATCAATCTAGTGAACCTTCTTTGCACCCCCTCTAAGGCAAGTATATCCTTCCTTAGGTAAGGAGACCAAAACTGTACACAATACTCCGGGTGTGGTCTCACCAAAGCCCTGTATAATTGCAGCAAGACTTCCTTGCTCGTGTACTCCAACCCCCTTGCAATAAAGGCCATTTGCCTTCCTAATTGCTTGCTGTACCTGCATGTTAACTTTGTGATTAACGTACAAAGACCCCCAAATCCCTCTGAATATCAGCATTAACTAGTCTCTCACCTTTTAAAATATATTCTGCTTTTCCATTCTTCCTACCAAAGTGGATAATTTCACACTTCCCCATATTATGCTCCATCTACCACCTTCTTGCCCAATCACTTAACCTGTCTATATCTCTTTGCAGCCTCTTTGCATTCTCCTCACAGCTTACTTTCCCACCTAGCTTTATATTGTCAGAAAACTTGGATATATTACACTCAGTCCCCTCATCTAAGTCATTGATATAGATTGTAAATAGCTGAGGCCCAAGCACTGATCCTTGTGGCACTCCACTTCTTACAATCTGTTTGTATAATTCTTGCTAGTTTACTCTCATTTTCTATTTTCTCTTTATCAATTTATTGGTCATCCTTTGCTGATTTTTAAAACCCTCCCAATCCTCAGGCTTACTACTCTTATTGGCAATATTGTAAGCCTCTTTTCAGCTAATCTTATCCTTAACCTCTCTTGTCAGCCATGGCTGTACCACTTTTCAAGTGGAGTTTTTATTCGTTGAGAATTCTGAATTATTTATTTTAATATTTGCCATTACCTATCTACCGTCATATCGTTTAATCTAATTCCCCAATCTACCTCAACTTGTCCCTCATACCTCTGTAATTGACTTTGTTTAAACTTAAGACCCTAGTTTTGGACTTAACCATATCACTTTAAAACTTAATATCACATTCTATCATATTATGATCACTCTTCCCCAGAGGATCTTTTACTATAAGATTACTAATTAAACCCTGTCTTGTTTCAAGAAGTGACAGAATTCTGTGGTAGCGTCCCTAGAGAAGTGTAGCTTCCTTATGCACTGCTGGTATGTTGTCCTGGGCCTATACACTTTTGGGAGGGTAAGGATTCCTGAATTCCTTCCTCTTATTTGCTCTCCCTGCAGCTGTGTGTGCTTCTTCATCCTAAGCCACCTCCTGCTCTACCTCTAGCCGGAATAGAATTGCCAGAAGCCCCTTAAGAGTTGGGAACATCCTACAGACACCATAGCCAAAAACTACAATCTAATAGAAGCAAAATATCTCCCAAACTTTCCAGTGTTTTACCTACGAGCAGGTGAGGATCCCTTTAAATATCGCTAGAAATGGCCACCTCCCGATTTGTACTGCCCATGGTTTGTCGACAGGTTAAGGAACTAGTGATAGCAATATCGGTGGAGACCAAAATGGCTTCCGGGTGCTAATCATCTGTTAGGACCCTAATTTACATTGGGCTACTGCTTGTTTTGGGTGGCTGTGCTGGATGCCTACATCGAGACCTGCTCAAAAATTGCCTTGGGTGGCAAATGAACAGTTAGCTATTTTAAATTTTTTATCTTGCTACTGCCCCATTCACGCTGAATAACCAGGAGGTAGTGAGATGAAAATCACCCCATGATGTGCTGTGATGTCCATGTTCACCCTTCATGAAAGAAGCCCTTTCTCATCAGGATGTCAAGAGTCCCTCATCAATGATTGATGTGAACAGATTTGCTACGAGTTCATAAATTGAAAAAAAACGAATGTAATCCAGTCTGCCCTGAGAGTTTGTTTTCACAAATTCATTGTCAGCTCTGTGTTGCATTGATGAGAAAGTCTATTTGGAATATAACTTCTCTTTGTAAGTTATTGAATCAGTACTTTTAAACCAACCTAATGCCTGCATTCTTGAGTGGCTTTCAGAAATCAAGAGCTCATTTGATTGTATGTGTACATTCATCTGCTGTACCATGGAGTGGTGGGACACCGTTTCTTTCCCAAATTCCATGCACTCTGCTCGGCACCTTTTACCAAAAAGGGGAGATACACTGAAGGAAAACAAATCCCAACTGTTCACTGAGTCTACTTCAAGCCTAGAGTAGCAGTGCCCTGAAAGTAGAACAATTCTGCTTTGTTGGGAATTGTGCTGGGAAATGGCTAAGGAGGCAAGAGGATTAAACTTACAAAATAATGATGGATTTTTTTTTTGTTTGTTTGATGGGACTCATCGTTTTATATGAACTCACCGAACTTTATACTTTAAAGCTTTGTAATCACATGAAACACTGATTACAACAATCCACTTGATGCTACCTTGATGTGATGTACTGAAGAATGAATACTGTATAAAGTCTCTATGTAATAATGATGCAATGTTTTAATCTCCCATTCATTCTTGTGACAAGGTCGTGTGGTTAACATTACAAGTATGTTGGGACGGATGGCCAATCCCGCTCGTTCTCCTTATTGTGTCACTAAATTTGGAGTGGAGGTATTCTCGGACTGTTTGCGCTATGAAATGCACCGCTGGGGTGTAAAAGTTAGTATTGTTGAACCTGGTAACTTCATAGCCGCCACCAATCTTTACAGTCCTGAACGCGTCAAAATGATCACAGAAAAAATGTGGAATGATCTGCCGGACATCATCCGTAAGGATTATGGGAAGGACTACTTTGAGGAACAGATTGGAAAAATGCAATCTTATCTTGGTGGTGGCTCCACAGACACATCAGTGGTTATTAACAATGTCACTCACGCACTGACCTCTGCATCCCCGTACACCCGCTATAATCCAATGGATTACTATTGGTGGTTTAGGATGCAGATTATGACCCACTTTCCAGCTGCTATATCTGACCGGATTTACATTCATTGAAGTGATTGTAATCCGATACCTTTTTTTTAAAAATGCATTGTACCTTCTTACTTATCAAATTAATACTGTAAGATGATTATGGCAGTGTTTAAATATAACATTTACACAATGGGATCACCAAGAAGAATGCACTGTTCTATAAATTCTCTTTAGCGGTTAACAAGGCTTGAATGTTTTCAGTTTTGGCCAATTCTGATAGTGTTTATAGCCACAGAAGGGACAATATAAGTCATGATCTGCCTTCAGAAATGCAGTCTCATCAAACTACTCAGGGAGGCTGTTTCACACCTCATAAACTTAGTTTCAAATGGAGTACTGTATACAATGCAGTATTAAGTCTCATTCAAGAAATGTTCAGGGGGCTCTGTAGGAATTCTTGGTACAGTACTACTTATAAACTCGAACAGAGA
Organism: Somniosus microcephalus; assembly: GCF_052327205.1. Taxonomy (NCBI): domain Eukaryota; kingdom Metazoa; phylum Chordata; class Chondrichthyes; order Squaliformes; family Somniosidae; genus Somniosus; species Somniosus microcephalus. The sequence goes on from NC_140992.1 coordinate 35,703,905, forward strand.
TTTTTTAAATGTTTTAAGAATGCTCTAAAACCATTCAAGTTTGTCCGCTGGGAGCTAAACTCCACACGTGTGTGCGAATGCAATTGTAGTCAAGCGATATAGATTGGGTATAGCTGGCTGCGAATTGATTCAATAGCTACCCGTCTCACACTTGTATTGTATTAGTGTTACATTACATATTTGCTCTGTTGGAAATTCAAGCACTTTTACTAATTTGAAAAACACAGCCTGCACTATGTTTTCATGTGACTGCATATATTAAGATCTTTTCAGCTTCCTGAAAAGGCTTTGAAGTAAATTGTGTAGATTTTATTTTTGACATGCCTATTTAGAGTTAGCAAAGTAATTTAATTACTGGTCTTAGCTAAATGACTGGAATCTCGTTTTATTTAAATGACTTGAATCTCATTTTCTGAATCAGTGCAATAGAAGTTGCTGGGACACATTGACATGGGAGTGATTTGTCAGCATTTAAGGGAATTTTTGTGAAATTGTGTAAATTACCATTTTTAATAAACATTAAAGTGCTGATCTACATTGCAATTAAATTCAAAGTCACCCTTGTCTTCATTCTATATGATCACATCAAAAATGTTGTTTGAAAATGTTTTTGGGGGAATTATATTTAAGGTTCCCAGTTGAATTGTTAGATAGCCAATAACGTTGCACTGAACAGGGAATTTTGAAGTGGGTGTTTATTTTAATTGCACTGAAAAGACACTGGAAACTTTAGGGGAAAAATTGAATGTAATTTTTATCACCAGGAACTTTCTATAACTGTGCCTGATTTTTAAAAACCTACCTGCATAATCATACCAGGAAACTTGTGAACATCCCCTTTATGCCATAACAGTTTTCAAAACCAGTTTCTGCTGATTTTGCAATTAAAATAATTGAAGCTCTGAAAACACTCAATTTTGAGAAACCAAAAAAACTCAAATAAATGGCAACATTGAAAACCAGGACACTTAATTGTAATATATAGTTATTGCTGCTATAAATAACTGGCCCCAACAAATGTAATCATCATTTTGGCAATCTAAATTCAATTCCTAATGGGCACATTTCCACATCACAAATTTGCCTCTAATTCTGCAGGTTTTAAGTGCAGTTCCTTTTACAATTGGATTCTTCGAGCACCATCATCACACACTTCACTTAGAAGCTGCCTTACGTGCTGATGAGTAAGTAAAGTATTTAACGTGAAGCTAATGGAGTATGCTGGTCCTTCATGTTAAAATTTGCAGCTGAGATTGAGTGACCCTGTTAAGGTAATCAATGTAAGCATTCAAGAAGAGGGGAAATAGGTGATTCTCATAATCATGCAGTTAAAACTGGGCTCTGCAGAAGAAGGGGGAAATAAACTTGTGCACCACTTTTGGCATACATCAGGATTCTTTGACTTGGTGTGTACTTTCTTCCCCCTAAAGACCAGTACTATTTTAAATATTGATCTCTTTTCCCTGCCTATGGACCATTCTGGTTGAGAGAGTAGACTGGAGACCTGTTGCCAAATTATTTTATTACTGATGGATTAGAGGTGCACAAGGGAATGCTTAAGTGGTTGGTGCTTCATTATTTTTTCTTTTCTCTTCACTTTTTCTTCTTTTCTCTCATGATGACTGCTTGCTGGAGTATGGTTCCACAGACCCCTCCAGTACTTCACTGAAATGTCCATTAGTTATGTCTGAGTCTTGATTGTCAGCAGGCTATTCACATGGGAGGTAAAACAGCGAGTACACCGCTGCATTTACGGAACTGGTTGCTGGATAGCAGAGTAGAAATCCCAGCTAGTTTTTGTCTTTTTCCTAACCAAGGATGTTGAAGTCAATTGTTGCTCACCTATTGCTACCCTGCCTCAGATCAGCAAATTCAATATAGGCCATGGATTGAAATGCGTCTCTTTGACTCAGCTATTCACTGGAAAAATTCTCCAAACCGCCCTGAAGAAGCATGGTCCTCCTATTTGGACCTCCCTCCTTTTATGAGGAAGCACCTACCTTTCACTCTCCTCTTCTCCCTAACCAGATATAGAGCAGGTTAAGAAGATTTGAGGTTTTTTTTAAATTAAGAAGGGTTTTGATAGAGAATAAGTAAGACTATTTCCTTTGACTAGGGAGTCGGTGATGAAAGGTTATTGACTTAAAATTGTCCGAGAGTGAAGAGCAAGGTTTGGAGAAATTCCTTTACACAGTGTTCCTGGAGCTTGAAATGTTTTGCCACAGGAAGTGGTTGAGAGAGAGACCATGGCTTCTTTAAAGGAAAATTTGATAAATATTTGAAGCATAGGAAGATACAAGGCTATTGGAGAGCACAGGACCACAGTAGTAGTTTTGAATTGCTTTAGCAAAAAGTCAGCACAGACCTGATGGGCAAATGCTCTCCTTTTTGTGGTTCTGCATGGTCAAGACTGAAAGTGCCATTTGGGAATCAGTAGTGTATCCCAATGATCTTGTGGCAAGCATCCAACCTTGCACTTTCCGTAAACTTGAGTTCATCCAAAATCATGCTGGCCATATTCTAACTCGCACCAAGTCCCATTCACCCATCACCCCTGTGCTCGCTGACCTGCATTGGCTTTCTATCTGGCAATGACTCTATTTTAAAATTCCCATCCTTGTTTTCAAATCCCTCTATGGCCTCACCCCTCCCTATCTCTGTAACCTCCCCCAGCCCTACAACCCTCCAAGATCTCTGCGTTCCTCCAATTCTGGCCACTTGTGCATCCCCGATTTTCATCACCATTGCCAGTCGTGCCTTCAGCTGCTTACGCCCTAAGCTCTGGAATTCCCTCCCTAAACCCCTCTACCTCTCTTCCTTAAAACCTACCTCTTTGATCAAGCTTTTGGTCACCTGCCCTAATATCTCCTTATGTGGGTTGGTGTCAAATTCTGTTTGATAATGCTCCTGTGAAGCACCTTGGGATGTTTTACTATGCTAAAGGTGCTATATAAATGCAAATGTAAGAAGTCACACAACACCAGGTTATAGTCCAACAGTTTTATTTGAAATCACAAGCTTTCGGAGCGCTGCTCCTTCGTCAGGTGAAGTGGAGAGATGCATAAAGACACAGCTTATATAGTCAGAGAATAATGCCAGATGATTACAGGTAATCTTTCTAACTGCCATTTATCACGCCTCGGCAGAGAGATAATCACAGCGATCAAAGGTGTGAATGGTGTCCAAACAGGTTAGTCAGGAAAACATTACATCAAAGAACAATGAGGTGGGGTCACCATGCAGACACTGCGACAACGGATGAACGGACACCGCGCAACAATCGCCAGGCAGGAGTGTTCCCTCCCAGTCGGGGAACACTTCAGCAGTCAAGGACATTCAGCCTCCGATCTTCGGGTAAGCATTCTCCAAGGCGGCCTTCGAGACACACGACAATGCAAAATCGGCGAACAGAAACTGATAGCCAAGTTCCGCACTCATGAGGACGGCCTCAACCGCGATCTTGGGTACATGTCATGCTACATGTAACCCCACCTGACGTAGGGTCACCCAGATTCGAGTCATCATTGGCTTGTTCTCTCTACACAGATGCGGCCGGACCTGCTGTGATTTACAGCAAAAAACAAAAAAAAATGTTTTTTTGTCTGTTTTTTGTTTTTCATACAGACTCCAGCATCTGCAACATTTGACCCCTTGTGACCCCACCTCATTGTTCTTTGATGTAATGTTTTCCTGACTAACCTGTTTGGACACCATTCACACCTTTGATCGCTGTGATTATCTCTCTGCCGAGGTGTGATAAATGGCAGTTAGAAAGATTACCTGTAATCATCTGGCATTATTCTCCAACTATACAAGCTGTGTCTTTATGCATCTCTCCACTTCACCTGACGAAGGAGCAGCACTCTGAAAGCTTGTGATTTCAAATAAAACTGTTGGACTATAACCTGGTGTTGTGTGACTTCTTACATTTGTCCACCCCAGTCCAACTCCGGCATCTCCACACCATATAAATGCAAGTTATTGTTGTTGTCCTGCTGCCTGGCAGAAAACCTTGGTACTCAAGCATCTCATCTCACTAGCCATGGGGATTTTTCCTTTTAAACTGTATGGCAAATACCCTGTTGCAGAAATGTTACCACAGATGCTCCCTTGTTTGTTAATTGTTACTGATAAAATTCTGGCTGAACTCTGAGAAGCTCATCCTGCCACGTGGTATGATCGTGGCCTGAAGCCAAGTTTCTGGCAGAATACATGCTGACCGTCTGCGTCCGGCCAAACTATCTGTGCTGGCCAAGATTATGACTGGTGGAAAATTCCCATTGAATCATGAATAGGCTGAGAGGTGAGGCAAGAAATAACTCTCTGTAAGAAGCTTTCAAATGGTGCTGAAATATGCTGGTAAACCACAGTACCATAGCTAAATGTGTGTTTTGATTTAAATTGGTCATGTTTGAACTGAATTGAGTTAACTTGAATGCTGTGCATTACGTTAATAGAGAAATATTTGATTTAATGTGGCAAGAAAATTGGACTTTGAATATTGCAGCACTGCAATCTGTTTACTTTATGACTTAGATGTTTGTATGTGTAAAGGTAACCATTTAACTGCCATGGAATTAAAAAAGGCCTGTTTGTTCCAACAGACCATGCACAATCCAGCATGGAATCTACCCAACTTCTCCTGAAAAAGAAGTCTACACAAATGCTCCCTGTTTCTCCAAAGCTAATCAAGCTTTTCTGAAGGGATAATTACTAGTCCTAGCCCCTTTAGGGCTACCCCGGATCAGGCGTATTTCTCAAGATGTTCACTTTTAACTAAAGTTTGAGGTAGCCGAATCCTAAAGGCGCTTAATTGGGTCTAAAGGTCTGGACTATCCCTGAAGGAAAGGAACAACCCGAGAATGTTGCCGTCCTCCAGATAGCACTTTTAATAAGTTTAGCTAGATTGTAACGTTCCAGATATTATGAGGGTCCGGAAAACTCCCTCAGAATTCTGCAACTCCTCACCAAAGAGTGTACAGAGATTGAGTTTGCGAGTCTTTGATACAGAAGTCTTATGTGAGACAGTTCTAAAAATATATAGATTTATTAAAGAACCGACATTTAATTTACAGTTGGTGAGTCGATCGCAACATTAACAGTTCCAAAAAGAGAAAACTTACAATCCTATTATCAGAGAATCTTACTTTTAAATCTTAACTTCACTACAGTATTACAGTTCTTAGTGTTCTACAGGATATCCACCAAAATCAAATACCTTTGATCCCTGAGGTACAAAGAGTTGGAGACTTACAGAGCTGCCTCTGAAGCCGAGAATCACTTTGCCCGATTAAAGCGAGTCTGTATTCCCATTTGAGAATTCAATATTTATACCCTTTTCCAGTGGTATTTCCTTTAAGGTTTTCTGCTGATGAAAGCTAATTATCTCTAGTCATTTTTCTGCCGACCTCTGCAACTCTTACTGCCACCTCAGCTGGTAGCATTACAGAATAATGTCTCCTCTCTAGGTGTTCTAAGTTTACCATATAAAATGGTGTGATGGCAGGTGTTCCTTACTTGATGTCATCTTTACGAGGGCAGATGTTCCTTATCTTATGTGCCTCTTGTAAATTAGAACACCTTATCCATGGTGAACCATTATTTTTGTTCCCAAAGGTCAGTCTGTCGGAGCCGTTCACCTTCTGTTTCAATAAGGTTATTTATTCAGGGTCATCAACTGTCTTATCTCAATAGCCAGAATGCTATCCCAGTTTTTCCATCGTTAAGTTTCTAAATTTCCAAACCCAGTTTGTCATGTTTTAATAAGGCCAGAATTATTTCATAAGATGGTGTATTTTTCTGAATAGGTTATACGGCTTATTCCTTCACATTTCTACAAAACTGGAATTAAGACTGGGGTTGAGATGAACTCTCATGCTTATGGTCATATCAGCATCAGAGACTATCCAATGATAGCACATCCCCAAAGTCCTGTGGCTGGTATCACAGCCTGACCCATCACTGCTTGTTGGTACGAGAATCCATTTCTGCCCAATCGCTATTGCACGTGACAACACAACTGGTGCTGTTTGGATTTATCAGCACAGTCCCTAATCAATTTGACTTCCACCACAACCTCAACATATCACAAAATCCTGCCTACTATCGGCACCAGAGCACCTCCAATGTTGGCAACATAGCTGCCTACTTGTTACATGTTCTCTCGCCCATGTCTCTCCTTATCTTTGTCTTTGTTACTATGTTTTCTGTCTATCTGCTTTCCTTTTTGTCTACTTGGTTCTCTTAGTCTCTTTTTCTCTCTGCTTCACTGTTGCTTTGACTTTCTGTCTGTCTGTCTGTGTCACATAGCATCAACAGTTCTAAGAAAGTTAATTTTGTGTTAAGGAAACAACAGTAATAAGTTATTGTAGAAAGAATATAGGGAAACATAATTTATAAGAGGAGTGGAATGTGCAGAATTGTAGAGGATTTCCATCCCACAAACCACAGACAGTTCAGCTGAGAATGGCTGAGTCAGGCACAATTTCTTAGCAAGTTTTAATGCTTGAGACCAAAGTACAAAACCCTATTTTATCTAAAAATTGCAGCTGAAGATTTCACAGGGTTCATTAATTAAAAGTGGAATGAAATCTATTTTCAGTCTTAAAACCTATCTGTGCTAAATCAGTCTGAACCTGAAAATCCAAATGCCCAGAAATTTGGGTCGGGGGCTTCCCACGGGTGCAAGCCCCCGACCTGCACTTACCTAGCGCGCCGGCCGTTGGGCTGTGGGCCCCCGTGGAATTGCGATCCTGGGCCTCCTCCAACTGCCGGCGCGCAGTGCTTGCGTATCCCAGGGGCGCAGTTAGTTCGAAGCCTCCCCTGGGATCACGTGGGCCATGGAGAGCCAATGGTAGCAGGCCTGTCAAACCTATAAATACTACAAGCCTCAAAACATCACTAAATCTTCAAATAATTTTTTTTAAAACATCACATTTTTAAAATAAACTATAAATTACATGAAATAACTATTTTAAACAAAAATTTAAATTTTTGGAAAAAATAATTTTATTTTCTAATGGGGCTAAAAATAAACTTACCTTTCTTTAAAGTATTTAAAAATAATAAACCTGTGGAAAAAATGTTTTAATTTTAATTAATTCACCACTTACCTTGCGACTGCTTTTTACATGTCTAACTTCTGGAGACTTACCTTCCCGGGAAAACCTGCAAAATAAACGTAAGTTCAATGCGCACGCGCTGCCTCTCCTGCGCACGCGTTCAACTTCTGAACCCCTTCTTTCAGGGGAACAGAAGTGCCGGTTTCCCACGCATGTGCAGTGCATGCAGGAAACCGGCACTTCCATTGGGCTTACGGGTGAGTACCCCATGCGTACTCACCCGTGGAAACCCGAATTTCTGGGCCATTGTTTTATTCCTATTTCATCTATTTTAGATTTTATTCTTCTGACTCTGGCCTCCCGACAATCCCTTCCTTTACCTCATCAATGGCACAGCCTTCAGCTGCCCTGGTCTGACGCACCCTCCCTAAACCTCTCCACTTCTCTCTCCTGCTTTAAAAAACCTTCTCAAAACCCATCTTTTTACAGTTACTGCACCTTCAACAATAACTTCTCTTTCCTCCCTTCCCTAAGCATCCATCCTTGACTTCCTCCTCTTCCTTATTCCTTTGTTGCTCTTTGACAACATCATCCGTAGGCATGGAGTCAGCTTCTATATAGAATGTCCAGCTCGACCTTTTCACTGCTTTGCCCACTCTATGACTACTACTGTTCTGTCAGACTGCCTGTCCAATATCAGTCTTGGATAAATCACAACTTGCTTCAACTAAACAGCAGGAAGAATGAGGCCATCATTTTTGGTCGTAAAATCCCCTCCCTGGCAAATCACTCAGGCTTAATGAAACTGCACAAACTCAGCATCTTGCTTAACCATGAGCTGAGCTTCAAAACCCACCTCCTCTCCTTCACTAAGACTACTTAGTTATACCTTCATTGCTCCCTATCTATGCAACATTGTCCAGCTTTACATAGCCTCTGCCATCTTCAATCTTCTGACTCTGGCCTCCTGACCATCCCTTCCTTTACCTCATCAATAGTGGCAGAGCCTTCAGCTGCCCTGGTCTGACACACTCTCCCTAAACCTCTCCACTTCTCTCTCCTGCTTTAAAAAACCTTCTCAAAACCCATTTTTTCACATTAGCAATTAGTCATCTTGTCTTATCTCTCTGCTATGATTTGACATAGAGTCATAACGGCACAGAAGGAGGCCATTTGGCCCATCGAGTCCATGCCGGACATCCATCCACCTTGTTATTTTGCCTTCGAAAGATGTTTTCTTACTTCTTGGATGTCATCTGTATGACCGCTTTTCTTTCTTCACAATATGAAGATGTAAAACTTTAAAAATATATATTGCTCTCATAAGAAAAATGTAACCGCATTAGACTCTCATCTGGGAGACTTCAGTCCCAACAGACATCTAGATGCAGGCTTTCCTTTGTTGGGTTTGGGTGAGGGATCAGCACAGAGAAAGAAATATCATTCAACCAGTTTTGACCAACTGTTTCGAGAATAGATCCAATGAAAGAAGGGATAGGTTTCAAGTGAGTTTTGTTAAAGGAGTGTTCTGAATGGTCAGCGACCTGAAATGTTAACTCTGTTTCTCTCTCCACAGATGCTACCTGGGTATTTCCAGCATTTTCTGTTTTTATTTCAGATTTCCAACATCCGCAGTATTTTGCTTTTGTTCATATAATGTTGGCTGGGTATGTTGAAGAAATTTAAAGGGGAAGGGTGAGTTTCACCCAGCCATGGCTGAATAGTTTGAAGGAATCTCTTACTTCACTACTTAAGCATGTTAACCAAAAAATTGGCTTTTACTCATCCAAGGAGATGACTGTAGGATGGCCAAGCATGTTTCAAGAGACTTGGTGGAAGGGAGAAAATGGAAACAGAGGAGTTTTGATAGAGTAGATAAGGAGAAACTGTTTTCACTGACAGGAGGGTCGGTAACCAGAGGACACAGATTTAAAATAATTGGCAAAAAAGCCAGGGGGGGAGACGAGGAGAAATATTTTTACTCAGCGAGTTGTTAAGATCTGGGATGCATTGCCTGAAAGGGTGAAGGAAGCAGATTCACTAGTAACTTTCAAAAGGGAATTGGATCTCTACTTAAAAAGGAAAACATTTCAGGGCTATGGGAAAGAACCAGGGGAGTGGGATTAATTGGTAGCCAGCACAGGCACTATGGGGTGAATGGTCTCTTTCTCTGCTCTATGATTCTATGATTTTAAATTTGATGAGCAATTTGCAGCAATCTAAATTCATCTTGGCCTTAACGCCTCTGTCACTGAAGGGACGTTACCAGCCTGTACTTTTTAATGAGGCATTAATTTTCCTCACTTTTGCCCTGTCATTGGACAGGCCATTGCATTGAGGAGGCATTTCATCTGGGGGAAAAAGACACAGATCTTGGCCCTGTTTAGCTCATGTTTGTTTGAATCAGGCAGCCTGTTTGTTAATAATAACTTTTCATAGATGGTGGTTATGGAGATGTTTGTGGGTCAAGCTCGGTCTGCCCTTCTTATACAGTGAGAGAGGGGTGTATTGAGGAAAGAATCTGAAACGATCGGAAGGAAATAAGTGTTTCACAAGAAGTTCCTATGCTGGTGCTAAATTTACAAAAGTCAATAACAAGCCATTCGACTGATACAACTGCAGAGAAGGCTGTAAATATTTGCAGTATTTGTCAACTTAGGCTGTAAGCCAGTTCTTAAGAGTCCAACGATCTGAACAAGTAAATATAGTCTCACATTATGATATTGCTAAACAACAGAGTCATCTATGATTTTATTGATTTGTATTCCAACAAAGGCCCTACATCAGCAACGTTAACTAATCCTTTCTCTTTACAGATGCTGATAGACCTGATGTGTAGTACCAGCATTTTATATTTTAATTTGCAATGTCTTGTTTGCTGCTTATCACTGATCAGAACTACTTCAAGATGTAAACAAATACCAGAATAACATTGCAATTTAGAGGATAGATGCTGGCTTCCATTTGTTTAGCCAATGCACCAAATTTGAGTCACCTGGCATAAGCAATGCAGTCATGAGTGTTATATCAGATAAGATTCTTAAAATATTGCATCTAACCTGATGAGGAAGCAAATTTTAGCACACACATACCATTCTCCCATAACCTGTCCGACAAAAGCACTAATTGTAAAAGAGCTTTAAGTGTGTTACACTGGTGGTAAAGCAACAATTACAGTGATTACTGTCCATCCACATTTTACATAAAAATAAAACAAAAAAGGTGACTCAACCGTGGGTAACAAGGGAAATTAGGGATAGCATAAGATCCAAGGAGAGGACATATAAATTGGCTAGAAAAAGCAATAATCCTGAGGATTGGGAGCAGTTTAGGAGTCAACAAAGGAGGACAAAGGGATTAATTAAGAAAGGGAAAATAGAATATGAGAGTAAGCTATCAGGGAACATAAAAACTGACTGTAAAAGCTTTTATAGATATGAGAAGAGAAAAAGATTGGTGAAGTCAAGCATAGGTCCCTTACAGTCAGAATCAGGGCAATTTATAATGGGAAACAAGGAAATGGCAGACCAACTAAATACATACTTTGGTTCTGTCTTCACAAAGGAGGACACAAATAACCTCCCAGAGATGCCGGGGAACATAGGTTCTGATGAAAGAGAGGAACTGAAAGAAATCAGTATTTGTAGGAAAATGGTGTTAGGAAAATTGATGGGACTGAAGGCCGATAAATCCCCAGGGCCTGATGGTCTACATCCCAGGGTACTTAAGGAAGTGGCCCTAGAGATAGTAGATGCATTACTGGTCATCTTCCAGAACTCGATAGACTCTGGAACGGTACCCATGGATTGGAGGGTAGCTAATGTTACCCCACTATTCAAAAAAGGTGGTAGAGAAAAAGCGGGGAATTATAGACCAGTAAGCCTGACATCGGTAGTGGGGAAAATGCTAGAGTCTATTATAAAAGATGTAATAGCAGAGCACTTGGAAAGCAGTGACAGGATCGGACAAAGTCAACATGGATTTACAAAAGGTAAATCATGCTTGACTAATCTACTGGAATTTTTTGAGGATGTAACTGGTAAAATAGATAAGGGAGAACCAGTGGATGTGGTGTATTTGGACTTTCAGAAGGCTTTTGATAAGGTCCCACATAAGAGATTAGCGTGCAAAATTAAGGCACATGGGATTGGGGGCAAGGTATTGACTTGGATAGAGAACTGGTTGGTGGACAGAAAGCAAAGAGTTGGAATAAGCGGGTCGTTTTCCGAGTGGCAGGCAGTGACTAGTGGGGTACCGCAAGGATCGGTCCTAGGACCCCAGCTGTTCACAATATATATTAATGATCTGGACGAGGGAATTGGATGTAATATCTCCAAATTTGCAGACGACACAAAGCTGGGCGGGAGGGTAAGCTGCGAGGAGGATGTCGGGAAACTCCAGTACGATTTGGACAGGTTGGGTGATTGTGCAGAAACATGGCAAATGCACTATAATGTGGATAAATGTGAGGTTATCCACTTTGGTGGCAAAAACAGGAAGGCAGATTATTATTTGAATGACAATAGATTGGGAGAAGGGGAAGTGCAAAGAGACTTGGGTGTTCTTGTGCACCAGTCGCTGAAGGTAAGCATGCAGGTGCAGCAGGCGGTTAAGAAGGCAAATGGTATGTTGGCCTTCGTAGCAAGAGGGTTCGAGTACAGGAACAAGGATGTCTTGCTACAGTTATACAAGGCCTTGGTGAGACCGCACCTTGAGTATTGTGTGCAGTTTTGGTCACCTTACCTGAGGAAGGACGTTCTTGCCATGGAGGGAGTGCAGCGAAGATTCACCAGGCTGATACCTGGGATGGCAGGAATGATGTATGAAGAGAGATTGTGTCGATTGGGCTTATACTCACTGGAGTTTAGAAGATTGAGAGGGGACCTCATCGAAACCTATAAAATTCTGTCAGGTCTGGACAGACTAGATGCAGGAAGGATTTTTCTGATGGCCGGGGAGTCCAGAACCAGGGGTCATAGTCTAAGGATAAGGGGTAAGCCATTTAGGACTGAAATGAGGAGGAATTTCTTCACCCAGAGAGTGGTGAACCTGTGGAATTCTCTGCCACAGAGGGCGGTGGAGGCCAGTTCATTAAATATATTCAAGAAAGAGTTGGATATATTTCATGAGGCTAAAGGGATCAAGGGATATGGGGAAAAGGCAGGGACAGGGTACTGAATTTGGATGATCAGCCATGATCACATTGAATGGCGGAGCAGGCTCGAAGGGCCGAATGGCCTACTCCTGCTCCTATCTTCTATGTTTCTATGTACAGATGTAATTTAACCTAGCTATATGCATTAGTGCATAATGATTAAAATAGCAATTAAGCCAGTTGTTAGGGCACAGAATTGCATTTGAAGTAGGCTTTAATAGGTCTCACTCTAACACTAATTCTTTGTTGGTTATATCCCATATATTTTATGAAAAATATGAACCATACAATTATAAAGATTAATTACCATTAACTCTGATGCAATTCACAATGTATTTTAAATTGTTTAAACACTGTGATCTTTTAAGACTACCAACTATGATTACTTATTATGCATCTGTTTTGAAGGGTCACTGAGAAAAATAGCATAAATTAAAGTTTGATTCTGCACAATAATTTTAAATAAATTGATTCAAGACAAGCTCCATCTATGAACACACTGAAGGAGTACCACATGTGCTAGAACCCCCAGAAATTAAAAGCACAGGACACAACCACACAATATTTAATTGTCTTTAAAACAAAAATGGCAACTAGTTTTCTAGCTTTTGGGGGGGGAAATATGAAATTGAACAGTTTATTTGACAAATGTTACAGAAAAGATAAATAAAGCATCCTGGTTAACTTGTTTACAGTAGCAAACAAGAGCCAAATCATTTGTTCATTCAATCCCCATTTACCACTGCAAATGGGGGCATTAAATGTTTTCCAATGTCCTCAGCCTTTTGTGAGATAAGCCTGCAGAGAAACACAACATTGCCAACACTCTCGATTTTGTTAACAAATTGTTCATTTTGCACTATTGTTTTAATGGGCAGAATTCAGGGTATAGAAGTGAGAGAGATCATCTCTTTCTCTCTTTTGTTCCAGCAAATCACATGCATTAAAACAATAAGGCAAAATTCTGAAATTGCTAACAAAATCAAGAATATTGGCATTCTGACACTGAGATGGAGTCCCCTCTGCTATTCTTCCCAGCTCCTGCTATACTCTGAGATATTGATCTTCCATAGCTCCTGTTCTTCCATAGATTGAGCTCTACATTTCTCTCCCACAAACATGACGATATGTTCTTCCTTTTTTAGGCCTTCTACATAAAATATTGAACTCTTTTCATCTCCTGTCCTCCCACTCCTAGGATACATAAGTAGATATGATAGCCTAGTGGTTATGATACTGGACGAGTAAGTTCAATGGCAAGATGTGAAACTGAATTTTATAAGTCTGGTAAATTGTGTCCACACGCACACCTTTTCCAGCACAGGTACCTGGATAGCGGTCAAGATTGTGAAGAGAAAAAGATTGGTAAAGTCAAGCATAGGTCACTTGCAGTCAGAATCAGGGGAATTTATAATGGGGAACAAAGACATGGCAGAACAATTAAATACATACTTTGGTTCTGTCTTCACAAAGGAGGACACAAATAAACTCCCAGAGATGTCGGGGAACATAGGGTCTAATGAGAGGGAGGAACTGAATGAAATCAGTATTTGTAGGGAAATGGTGTTAGGGAAATTGATGGGATTGAAGGCCGATAAATCCCCAGGGCCTGATAATCTACATCCCAGGGTACTTAAGGAAGTGGCCCTAGAAATAGTAGATGCATTGCTGGTCATCTTCTAAAATTCTACAGACTCTGGAACAGTTCCCATGGATTGGAGGGTAGCTAATGTAACCCCACTATTTAAAAAAGGTGCTAGAGAAGAAATGGGGAATTATAGGCCTAGAAATTAGGTATAGCCCCGCCAGGTCTTTAGCGCCCGAAATTTAGCGCTCGGCCGGATTCCCGTAGCGCCCGCCTGAAATTCAGTTGCGCCGCCCCAACACGGAGGCGGGCGCTATTGGAGGGTTTGGCCGCCTCGTTTGGGGCGAAGAATGTCAGTTTCAGGCGTCCAGCTGCCGCTGCGGCACCCGATGCGGTGCGGCAGGCTGGGGTACTGCAGGCCTCCTCCTCTTAAGGAGGAGCTGTCTGCAGCCGTGAGATCGCCGCTGGATTCCCCCGGCAAATGAGCCCGGCACCACGGAGAAGTGCCGGGCTCACGGGAGTGACACACCAATGCCGCGGGGGGGTGGTGCAGGAGTCCGGGGAGGGAGGTGCGGCCAGGCGGTCGCCGGGAAAGCGGCCGGCCGCCCCTCCACCTTTATGCGCCGGCCTCTCGGAGCTGCAAGGCACCGTTTTGCAAACGCTGTTTGCGGCCGCCACGGGAGAGGCGGCCGCAACTGAATTTGGCGGTCGGACCGGAATTGCATTGGAACCGGGGCGCTGCGCACACCGATGACGTCATCGGTGCCGGCGCAGCGCTGCCGGCGCAGCGCTACCGGCTAACGTCGATGTTACGGACCAACTGAATTTCGGGCGCAAAAAAACTTCCGCCGCAAACCACTCTATAGCCCATAAGTGGGCGCAAACGCGACTGAATTTCTAGGCCATAGACCGGTAAGCCTGACATCGGTAGTGGGGAAAATGCTACAGTCCATTATAAAAGATGTAATAGCAGAGCACTTGGAAAACAGTGACAGGATCGGACAAAGTCAACATGGATTTACAAAAGGTAAATCATGCTTGACTAATCTACTGGAATTTTTTGAGGATGTAACTGGTAGAATAGATAAGGGAGAACCAGTGGATGTGGTGTATTTGGACTTTCAGAAGGCTTTCGATAAGGTCCCGCATAAGAGACTAGCATGCAAAGCTAAAGCACATGGGATTGGGGGTAAGGTACTGACTTGGATAGAAAACTGGTTGGCAGACAGGAAGCAAAGAGATGGAATAAACGGGTCTTTTTCCGAGTGGAAGGCAATGACTAGTGGGGTACCGCAGGGATCGGTGCTAGGACCCCAGTTATTCACAATATATATTAATGATCTAGACAAGGGAACTAGATGTATTATCTCCAAGTTTGCAGACGACACAAAGTTGGGTGGGCATGTGTGCTGTGAGGAGGATGCAGAGAAACTCCAGTATGATTTGGACAGGTTGGGCGATATGGCAGATGCAGTATAATGTGGATAAATGAGGTTATCCACTTTGGTGGTAAAAACAGGAAGGCAGATTATTACCTGAACAGCAATAGATTGGGAGGAGGGGAAGTGCAGCGAGACCTGGGTGTCCTTGTGCACCAGTCACTGAAGGTAAGCATGCAGGTGCAGCATGCGGTTAAGAAGGCAAATGGTATGCTGGCCTTCATAGTGAGAGGATTCGAGTACAGGGGCAAGGATGCCTTGCTGCAGTTGTACAGGGCCTTGGTGAGACCACACCTTGAGTATTGTGTGCAGTTTTGGTCGCCTTATCTGAGGAAGAATGTTCTTGCCATGGAGGGAGTGCAGCGAAGATTCACCAGACTAATACCTGGGATGGCAGGAATGACGTATGAAGAGAGATTGGGTCGATTAGGCTTATATTCGCTAGAGTTTAGAAGAATGAGAGGGGATCTCATTGAAACTTATAAAATTCTAGCAGGACTAGACAGACTAGATGCAGGAAGCTGTTCCCGATGCCTGGTGAGTCCAGAACCAGGGGTCACAGTCTAAGGATAAGGGGTAAGCCATTTCGGACTGAGATGAGGAGGAATTTCTTCACCCAGAGAGTGGTGAACCTGCAGAATTCTCTACCACAGAAGACAGTTGAGGCCAATTCATTAAATATATTCAAGAAGGAGTTAGATATATTTCTTAAGGCTAAGTGGATCAAGGGATATGGGGAGAAAGCAGGGACAGGGTACTGAAATTGGATGATCAGCCATGATCACATTGAATGGCGGAGCAGGCTCGAGGGGCCGAATAGCCTACTCCTGCTCCTATCTTCTATGTTTCTATGATTGAAAATCCTGACTGGTTTTCCCCCCCACCACAACCTCCTCTTCCAAAGCTCAGAGACACGTCGACCAGTTCTAACCTCCCCAGTGCAGTCCTGGCTGAGATCATCTCACTTGGCACAGACTGAACCTGGGACTGTTTATGTAGCTCAGTAACACGTGGTGGATTTTACCTACTGAGCTATCAGAGGACAGATATTGAACTCTAGCTTCTTTGTTTTTCAAATTTCTGGAAGGTAGAAAGAAGTCAATAATTAACATTGTGTATAAGCCTAGCTATATGTTGTGTGAAGGGATATTGGAATCCACATTCTGTTAGCATACATTACATATGGTTGATATCTGTATATAATGAATTACATGAAATGAACTAATTGAAAATTATTTCACCAGAACCTTAGGAACGAGGGGGTCCTCCCCTCAATATTTAATATTAGAACTACTCCCCTTCCGTCTACAATCATTCATTTCTTAGCTGCCACAGCTCCAAATTTGAACTCTTTAAAGATAGTTCTAATAGAGCATGTTAAATTTATGGTCTCCTGGGCCCAAAGGTTTGGCACTCCGAACTTACTTGGTGGATCTAAGAATCTCCTCTTACCATCTAATGACTGGTTTCATTAATATAAATGTAAATTTTCCCCCTAAAATGTTTCTTCTAAGTTACTCTGGATTTTCAAGCCAGCTTCCTAGTTCCATTACCAATCCACAATGAGCCTCTTGTTAATAAAGGTTAAGCAGGAAAATTCCAGTTGTTAAGTTTTGCATCATTTGACTGAATTTTGTTTGGATGGTTTAACTTGGCATTAATAGCGAATAACCAAGCGAGAAGATAAGAGTAAATATACAAGGCTTGAAGATATTTAGCACCAAAAGGTGAACTCACAGGTCAATTCCCCCATAGATTTTAAGTTGTAATTGGAAGGACCCCTTTTTTTCTTAATTTAATTTTACCTTTATTTTTCACGTTTTTTGGGGCTTTCGATGGGTGTCGCTGCTGTCCCTTGCAGAAACCTGAGGCAGTCCTTATTGAGGTATCTTTTACCAGGATTGCTATCTGATGACCCCCACCCGTGGTCCTACTATCCTTTACTTTCTGTGGTGGAGGTTTAGCTGGATCGGTTGCATGCTAACAGCAGAGGGTGCACTTGTGTCACTGTTTTGCATTAATGCGTTTTCCTTATCGTCCACCTGTTTTGGAGAGGCACTGATGCTTACTTTTGCAACCTCAATCTTAAAATAAACGTCAGCCAGAGCAGCAAATATTTGGCTGACACTTAAAGTGGAACTCACGTATTCATAAATGTTGCAATGCACATATGCTGTTTTTCAGTTAAATATTAGTATCGTATTTAGTGCTTTATAACAACTGCTTGGAGGCAGTCTGAGACAGACAATTTGTAGAGAATTTCACCAATGTGATATTATTAAAGTGAAGTATAAATTATCTATCATTACACTGCCACCCTCACTCCAGTTGCCACAAGAACAGTGTCCAAACCAGTGGCATACTAATCAAGGCAGGGTAACCTTCGTGCATTCCTGACCCTTATCCCTCTTCATCTGGCCACTGTCAACAAAGCACCCTGTTCCTGAAGCATGTGATACGACTATACTGGCACGTACACCTACAACCACAGGCCTATGTAACTGATGCATGTCCTGTAAATACCATCATGTAAGCAAATTGCATAAGAGTTGAACCAATGGGTAAAGCTGTGTGTGGAGTAGGAGGGGGAGAGGGAGGGGTGTTAAAGTTGTCCTGATTCTAAGAGGGTTCCTTGAGGTAATGTACCCTTTTTAATACCATTGCTTTGCAGCTTATATTTTAAACAAAAGATTCTACAGATGAGGGAAGTCCTCCCCCCCTCCCTCCCCCCCGCACCTGCCCAACACCCTTTTAAAGCGTCCTGATTGGTGATACTCCTCCTTTAAAAGAGGTCCTAAAACTCCGCCAATGGCTCAATGAGTAAATGCAGTGTGGTATGCAGCGATCCCCAGGTTCAATCCCTGATCTGTGGTCTTAGCTGATCTTACCCAGTGTGGCAATACACGGTCTTTGTGTCCCTGTACTACAGAGGATGACAAAAATGAATCAATGCTTGGATGTGTATTTATGTGGCCAATAAGTGAGGACAAGACTGCAATCAACACTGATGTTCCCCATGGTCAGTCTACTGACTCTCCATGCCTACTTGGTTAAGGTACCAGAGGACCCATAGAAATATATCTCAACAAGAGATACCATCCGTAAAAGGGCTGCTGATGAGACTTTATTTTCAAAAGATGAGGGTGAAAGTCATTCTTTAAAAATAATCCTGGCGGCAAAACTCCCACTTTAATTGTGGAACAAACCAAGCTGACCAAGGAGTAAATGCTGAAAGGTATCGCTATTGAACAAACCAGTCATTCAGTCGTTAGTACAACTTTTCCCTGATGTTTTCAAGAGGAATAACAACTCTTTTGTACAGACTGGTACAGTGTTACCACACAAGACTGCCAAGCATTCAAATAACTCTCAGCCCACGATATGACTGGAAAACCTCTATTTTCTTCTGTTGTATCAGGGCATGCCATCTCCAAATCTAATTGTATATTTATAATACAAATGTACTATAGGATATTCATTGTTGAAATACACTAAACAGCAGCTTGGTTTTTGCTAATGCTATTTTTTTAACCAGCGTCATCAGAACAGTTGAAGCAGAGAGAAACAGTTGAGCTGCTGGAGAGCATTTTGTCCCTGGCTTCGAGTTCACAGTTATAAACAGTTCTGCTGCAGTGGCAGGATTTGGCCAGTGCCATTCACGAAATGACCTCACTGACACCCACGTTTAATTGCATGAAAAACAATGAGCAAGACTCAAGTTTTTAGAAGCTTTGGTAATCTGTATTCCGCTTCTCCTCAAATTTATAGTTCTCCCTTTTGGGTCTGCCTTGCAACAAGCAAAATGAATGCAAGGACTAACCAAGCTGATCCAGACTCATCACTGACAATTCAAAAGCCAGTTAAAAATTAGGAGTAAGAAAGGAAATGAGGCAGCGACACATAGAGTAATAGATTATAACATATAAGGTATAACACTTACATTTATTCAGAAACTTTTATATAACAAAGTATTCCAAGGTGTTGTGTCGGGAAATGAGCAAGTTGTTGAGATGAAATTTAGGGGAGGTGACTGAAGGTACAGACAAAGAGATGGGTCTTGTAGAGTTTTTGAATTACTGTACATAGAATTACATTGAATCTACAGCACAGAAACAGGCCATTCGGCCCAAGTGGCCTATGCTGGTATTTATACTCCACACGAGCTTCCTCCCCCTCTAATTGCCTTTTCCCACCTTGCGTCTGTAACCCTCAATTCCCTTCTCCTTCACATATACATCAAGTCTCCCTTTAAATGCATCAATGCTATTTGCTTTAACCACTCCATGCGGCAGCGAGTTCCACATTCTCCTCACTCCCTGTGTAAATAAATTCCTCCTAAATTATTTATTTGATCTGCTGGTAGGTATGTTATATACAGTAATATGCCCCCTTGTCCTGGACTCACCCACAAGTAGAAACGTTTTCTCCACATCCACCCTATCTAATCCCTTCATAATTTTAAAGACCTATAACAGGTCTTTTAGTCTTCTCTTTTCCAGAGAAAAGAGCCCCAGCCTGCTTAATCTTTCCTGATCCTTGCATCCTCTCAATTCTGGTAGCATCCTTGTAAATCTTTTCTGCACTTTCTCCAGTGCTTCAATATCCTTTTTGTAATATGGAGGCCAGAACTGCACACAGTGCTCCAAGTATGATCTAACGGTGGTTCTATACAAATATAACATTACCTCCCTGCTTCTGTATTCCATTCCTCTAGAAATTAACCCCAGTACTTTGTATGGCTTTATCAATTTATGTTGCTGCTTTCAGTGATTTATGTATCTGTACTCCTAGATCTCTTTGCTCCTCAACCAATTTAGTTTCTTACCTTCGAAGCAATAAATGACCACCTGTTCCTCCCACCAAAATCAATCACCTCACACTTCACTATATTTAATTTCATTTGCATTTATGCGCACAATCTGAAAGCCAGTTTATGTCTTCCTGTATTTTAGTGCAATGCTCCATATTATTAGCTATACCCTCTATCATCTCTAAATTTCAATACTGTACCTCAAATTTTTGAGTCCAAATCATTTATGTATATGGTGAACAACAGTGGTCCCAGCAGGACATTTCCCACTTTCTGCCAGAAGGTGGGGACATAGGTAGCAAAGTTGTAGAAGTTTAAGAACAGTATTCTAGAGTGCAGAGTAAGGGTGATTGAAGCTCTGTCACCAATGGTGGGGGTGGGGGTAGGGTTGCCAACTCTGGTTGGACGTATTCCTGGAGATTTCATCACATGACCTCCAGCCTCCAACTATCCGGCCTCCACGCTCCCGCCATTGGTCGCCTGACACGCCAAGCTCGCGGTACACCACCTTCCCACGCCAATTGGAAATCGAACATACTCATTGTTACCCGATTGGATTGTTCTTGACTATCAGTCAAACAGCCCTTTAGCCATCTCCAATATGTTTATATAACTAATCAACGGGCGTGTTCAAAGAAAATGAAAAAAAACACGCAGTACTTTTTATTGCCTCTATGATTTTTCTCCCAGGTTGCTCGCAGCAACATCCTGGAGATTAATCTTTCATTCCTGGAAACTCCAGGACAATCCTGGAGGGTTGGCAAGTGGCAACCCTAGGCGGGGGTGGGGGAAAGGGCGACAGAGACACAGTAGGTCAGAGTCAGAAAAGAGGACAGTGTGTGGTATTAGACTAATGTAAGAAGTCACACAACACCAGGTTATAGTCCAACAGCTTTATTTGAAATCACAAGCTTTCGGAGCGCTGCTCCTTCTTCAGGTGAAGTGGAGAAATGCATAAAGACACAGCTTATATAGTCAGAGAATCATGTCAGATGTTTACAGGTAACCTTTCCAACTGCCATTTATCACACCTCGGCAGAGAGATAATCACAGCAGTCAAAGGTGTGAATGGTGTCCAAACAGGTCAGTCAGGGAAACATTACATCAAAGAACAATGAGGTGGGGTCACAAGGGGTCAAATATTGCAGATGCTGGGGTCTGTATGAAAAACAAAGAAACAGAAAAAAACATTTTTTTTTGGCTGGAAATCACAGCAGGTCCGGCCGCATCTGTGTAGAGAGAACAAGCCAATGTCGACTCGAGTCTGGATGACCCTGCATCAGGTGGGGTTACATGTAGCGTGACATGAACCCAAGATCTCGGTTGAGGCCGTCCTCATGGGTGCGGAACTTGGCTATCAGTTTCTGCTCGACGATTTTGCGTTGTCGTGTGTCTCGAAGGCCACCTTGGAGAATGCTTACCCGAAGATCGGAGGCTGAATGTCCTTGACTGCTGAAGTGTTCCCCGACTGGGAGGGAACACTCCTGCCTGGTGATTGTTGCGCGGTGTCCGTTCATCCGTTGTCGAAGGGTCTGCATGGTCTCGCCGATGTACCATGCTCCGGGGCATCCTTTCCTGCAACGTATGAGGTAGACAACGTTGGCCGAGTCACATGAGTATGTACCATGTACCTGGTGGGTGGTGTCCTCACGTGTGATGATGGTATCTGTGTTGATGATCTGGCATGTCTTGCAGAGGTTGCTGTGGCAGGGTTGTGTGGTGTCGTGGTCGCTGTTCTCCTGAAAGCTGGGTAATTTGCTGCGAACGATGGTCTGTTTGAGGTTAGGCGGCTGTTTGAAAGCGAGTAGTGGAGGCGTGGGGATGGCCTTAGCGAGGTGTTTGTCGTCATCGATGACATGTTGAAGGCTGTGAAGAACATGGCGTAGTTTCTCCGCTCCGGGGAAGTACTGGACGACAAAGGGTACTCTGTTGGTTGTGTCCCGTGTTTGTCTTCTGAGGAGGTCTATGCGATTTTTCGCTGTGGCCCGTCGGAACTGTCGATTGACGAGTCGAGCGTCATATCCCGTTCATACAAGGGCGTCTTTCAGTGTCTGTAGGTGTCCATCGCGTTCCTCCTCGTCTGAGCAGATCCTGTGTATTCGCAGGGCTTGTCCATAGGGGATGGCTTCTTTAACGTGGTTAGGGTGGAAGCTGGAGAAGTGAAGCATCGTGAGGTTGTCCGTGGGCTTGCGGTAGAGTGAAGTGCTGAGGTGTCCGTCTTTGATGGAGATTCGTGTGTCCAGGAATGAGACTGATTCTGAGGAGTAGTCCATGGTGAGTTTGATGGTGGGATGGAACTTGTTGATGTTATCGTGTAGTCTTTTCAGTGATTCTTCGCCGTGGGTCCATAGGAAGAAAATGTCGTCGATGTATCTGGTGTATAGCGTTGGTTGGAGATCCTGTGCAGCGAAGAAGTCTTGCTCGAACTTGTGCATGAAGATGTTTGCGTATTGGGGTGCGAATTTGGTCCCCATGGCTGTTCCGTGTGTTTGGGTAAAGAACTGGTTGTCGAAGGTGAAGACATTGTGGTCAAGGATGAAGCGGATGAGTTGTAGGATGGCGTCTGGAGATTGGCTGTTGTTGGTGTTGAGTACTGAGGCTGTCGCAGCGATGCCGTCATCGTGGGGGATACTGGTGCCGAGACGTCCATCGTGGCGAGGAGTGTTCCTGGTTCAACTGGTCCGTGGGTGCTGAGCTTCTGTAAGAAGTCTGTAGTGTCGCGACAGAAGCTGGGGGTTCCCTGTACGATGGGTTTCAGGATGCCCTCGACATATCCAGAGAGGTTCTCACACAGGGTTCCGTTGCCTGATGCGATAGGACGTCCAGGTGTGTTGGCTTTGTGTATCTTTGGGAGGCAGTAGAAGTCTCCCACGCGGGGAGTACGTGGGATGAGAGCATGTAGGATGCTTTGAAGGTCTGGATCGAAGGTTTTGATCAGTCTGTTGAGTTGGCGGGTGTGTTCTTTGGTCGGATCTGCCGGTAACTGTCTGTAGTGTTCCTGGTTGTCCAGTTGTCGGTATACTTCTTTGCAATAGTCTGTTCTGTTCTGTATGACGATGGCACCTCCTTTGTCTGCTGGTTTGATGACGATGTTGCGGTTGGTCTTGAGAGCGTGGATGGCGTTGCGTTGTGCTCGGGTGACATTCTGGACTGTCTTGTGAGTGCGGCTGATGAATCTCCTTACAGAAGCTCAGCACCCACGGACCAGTTGAACCAGGAACACTCCTCGCCACGATGGACGTCTCGGCACTCTACACCAGTATCCCCCACGGTGACGGCATCGCTGCGACAGCCTCAGTACTCAACACCAACAACAGCCAATCTCCAGACGCCATCCTATAACTCACCACCCACCAGGTACATGGTACATACTCATGTGACTCGGCCAACGTTGTCTACCTCATACGTTGCAGGAAAGGATGCCCCGGAGCATGGTACATCGGCGAGACCATGCAGACCCTTCGACAACGGATGAACGGACACCGCGCAACAATCACCAGGCAGGAGTGTTCCCTCCCAGTCGGGGAACACTTCAGCAGTCAAGGACATTCAGCCTCCGATCTTCGGGTAAGCATTCTCCAAGGTGGCCTTCGAGACACACGACAACGCAAAATCGTCGAGCAGAAACTGATAGCCAAGTTCCGCACCCATGAGGACGGCCTCAACCGAGATCTTGGGTTCATGTCACGCTACATGTAACCCCACCTGATGCAGGGTCATCCAGACTCGAGTCGACATTGGCTTGTTCTCTCTACACAGATGCGGCCGGACCTGCTGTGATTTCCAGCCAAAAAAAAATGTTTTTTTCTGTTTCTTTGTTTTTCATACAGACCCCAGCATCTGCAATATTTGACCCCTTGTGACCCCACCTCATTGTTCTTTGATGTAATGTTTCCCTGACTGACCTGTTTGGACACCATTCACACCTTTGACTGCTGTGATTATCTCTCTGCCGAGGTGTGATAAATGGCAGTTGGAAAGGTTACCTGTAAACATCTGACATGATTCTCTGATTATATAAGCTGTGTCTTTATGCATTTCTCCACTTCACCTGAAGAAGGAGCAGCGCTCCGAAAGCTTGTGATTTCAAATAAAGCTGTTGGACTATAACCTGGTGTTGTGTGACTTCTTACATTTGTCCACCCCAGTCCAACTCCGGCATCTCCACACCATGGTATTAGACTGGTAGGCTTGAAAGAGGAAGTGATGGGTGGGGAGCTGTGTGCCAATCATGTGTTCATAAATCTTAATGGAGCAAGAGGAAGTTGGCATAAAATCAGAAAATGCTGGTCAGGCAGCATCTGTGGAGAGAGAAATATAGTTAACGTTTCAGGTCGAGGACCTAGAGGAAGTTGGAGATGGGGCAGTAATCAGAGAGGTTTGAGGGTAATCCTTTTAAGAAGGGCAGGGAAGTTTTGAAGGGCATGGAAACAATGACTCAGGTTAATGATGAACGTCAGTGAGCATTGAGCTTTAGAATTGCAATTGTGTGGCTAAGAGCTTGGCTGTGATGAGATCAAAGGAGCTGATGCCGGGTCTGATAGAGGAAATGAGTGTGGGTATAGACCACGGGTGAAATCAGAATGTTGTGGGGCGGGAGACTGGGGTTATGGGGAGCAGGGGAGACCAAGACAGCTAAGCAGGTCAACAGAGAAAATCATATGAATTATACCCTTATTGGACAGAATCAATGCTATTCCGAGGAGGTGGGCATGATTGTGGTTTTTACGATGCAGTAGTTTGAAAAAAAACATTTTTTTAAACAGAGGCATTGATCATCATTGCACATTCTTCTGTGGATACTTGTTCTCCAGCCTGCAGATTCCAGCTGTTTAACTTTAATACCAAAGGTGCTTCAATTACTCTCTCCCTCAAACTAAACTACTTTTGTAAACAAAAAACTGCCAATTTAATTTCCAGAGTTGACAACAACTCAGATGGACTTAATTAGAAAAGATATAATTAGCATCTTCACTGCTGCTAAAGATGAATTAGAGAAAGAAATACACCTTAGAGTTAAAAAGAAAATCAATATTGAATGGTTAGTGTGCAGCTTGATTACGCAGTAATCTGGCAACAACAGCTCAGTAACCCAGTGATAATGGGGCATTCACTTTTGTAACTGCACAAATGATAACAGCTTGAAGACTGAACAATAATCGAACAATAACAGCTAAGGATAATAGTCCAGGTACCTGAGAACCAAGTCCTAGCAATAACAAACCAGTTACCTTGGAACAACAGCTTAATAACTGGGCCACAGCAGCCTACTAACCTAGTTACCTGGAGATCACAGCTCCATAACCTATGGATGACAGCTCGGTGATAACTGGTAATTTCCTAAACTCTTGAAATCGGGGCAATTCAGACGCAGCTAAGTCATTTGTTTGCTAGGGCAGTAGCAATGCATGTGATTGAAAGAACACCGATACAGTGGAATTCAGTTATAGTGATTGATTTGGCCTAAGCGGTGTTAGATGATAGTTACACTGTAATTATGATAGTAAGTAAAAATAAAACTACAAAGCAAGTGGTTTTTAAATAGATAATAGTTTCCATATTTCTGCACCTTTATGATTTGTGCTTCAGTGAAAAAGTCTTTAGTGCTCCACTGCCCTCCCCCCTCCCCCCTCCCCACCCCACCAGTTGATTGCAACTAACTCAGCATAAACCTGGGCCTTTCCTGTTCTGTATAACCCAGTGAGATGTTGGGCCTTGCATTTACCACAAAGCCAGCAGAAGCACCTGCTCTTAGCTCAGTGCCTGTCCTGCTGGCATTGCTGAGAGTTTAGGATTTATGTACAGGGCAAAAGAGCAGGCACCAACCACTCTCCTGTCAGCCCTGGCTCAGTGGGTAGCACTCTAGCATCAGCAGGTTGTGGGTTCAAGTCCCACTCCAGAGATTTGAGCACAAAAATCCAGGCTGACACTCCAGTGCAGTGCTGAGGGAGTGCTGCACTGTCGGAGGTGCCGTCTTTTGGATGAGACGTTAAACCGAGGCCCCGTCTGCTCTCTCAGGTGGATGTGAAAGATCCTATGGCACTATATTGAAGAAGAGCAGGGGAGTTATCCCTGGTGTCCTGGCCAATATTTAGCCCTCAATCAACGTCACTAAAACAGATTATCTGGTCATTATCACATTGCTGTTTGTGGGAGCTTGCTGTGTGCAAATTGGCTGCTGCAATTCCTACCTTACAACAGTGACTACATTTCAAAAGTACTTCATTGGCTGCAAAGCACTTTGGGACATCCAGTGGTTGTGAAAGGCGCTATATAAATGCAAGTCTTTCTTTCTTAGCCCTTCAGTGTATCAATGCTTTCTGCTGCCTGGTTCATTAATTTGCTAAAATTAAATTCCGCAGATTAATTTTATCGAAACTACCTTTATAGGTACAAAAGCTGCCAAGAGGAAAATGATATGTAATTTGCACCTATAAGCACAAGAGGAAAAACCAAACCCGTTCTTTTCCAGAAGTTTGTTTCCAAGCTGCTATGAAGACAGATTGGATTACAATTTTTAATTAACTCTCATATTGTACGTTCTGATAACCTCCATGTGCTTAGAATTCTTCTGCTGGGGATAAAAGGGAAGTAATAAAGAGCCACTTCAGATTACACAGAGGTACTGAATTAATTATTTCTATTAAACTGTCCAAGATAAAATTAAATTAGATATCTGTAATCTGTATTAAACAGACGTGGATTCCTCTATGGTTATTTTCCAGCTAATAGTCTTGTGTTTATTGTCCCGTGGAAGGTCTGATAGCTCTGCCCTTGGGTTTTGACTTGGACCAGTTCGCATCACTTCTTCACACATGTTGAACTTTTGCTGTTATTGTTTTGTTTGAAATTGCTGAAGATTTTTACTTTTTTTCTTTCCCTTGGTTGCCATACCCCATTTCCTGGTGCCAACACTGATCAAACTTTAGTCAGTCTAGTCCTTGAGCATGAAGGGAGTTGTTGTAGGTAGGTACTTCATGTTCTTTGATTGCAGTTCGGATGTTTGATTAGAAGGCCTAAGTGTTTTATGTCCCCTTTATTTTCCAGTGCTGCGATCAGCAGTCCCCATTTAACTAGCAGCGTTACAAAGAATATACGGCGGCGCTGCGGCCTCCGGAGCAGCTGGGCCCACCTAAGGAGGTGGTTTTTGTACAGATTTTCCCCATCCTTTGGGAAAGAACCAGTCGCCAGAAAACAAGGTCATTAACCATGATTTTCAAACATAGACAATTTTACATATGTACAGCTGTTTGTTGCCCCAGCACTGTGTAATTATTAATATAATATAAAAAGGGTTAATTGTGCAGCATCAGTAGTCTCCCAAAGTATT
Source organism: Somniosus microcephalus (assembly GCF_052327205.1). Taxonomy (NCBI): domain Eukaryota; kingdom Metazoa; phylum Chordata; class Chondrichthyes; order Squaliformes; family Somniosidae; genus Somniosus; species Somniosus microcephalus. The sequence continues at coordinate 35,731,285 of NC_140992.1, forward strand.
ACAGAGCTGCTTCTTGAAATGGTTTTGCAGTACAAAAAAGCCATTAAAAGATACACTGTATTTCATTGGCCTGATAGCAAACACTGACACATTTTACACGCCAACTATCTGGATTTCATTTCATTGGTCCTGGTCAGTATATCAGTGATTGCTGCCAAAAATCAGTGCAAACCCGACCACTCTCCCTCTCGTCCCGTTCCTCCCCGAGTCCAGCTGCCAATGCACTGGATTGGGTCCCTCTCGCCCCTCCTCTCATTGCTGCCCCCAGCATAATGACAGGGATTGCAGCCTCTGTAGCTGGGAACTCTTATGAGAACTGTGATAATGCAATCGAAGCCAGATTCAGGAGCAGGAATGAGAAGGCACGTAGTAAATGGATGGCAATGAATAGGGGAAATGGACAGCAACAAAAGGGGGGATGGATGGCAATGAAGGGGCGTAATGGATGGTAATGAAGGGGAGAAAGAGGAGGAAATGGATGGGAATGGAAGGCAATGAATGGCGCTGGATATCAGTGAGAGGGGGATGGTTGGAAATGGCAGGGAGAGGGAAATGAAGGGACGAGGAAAGGCAATGAAAGAGTGGGATCGGTGGCAATGAAGGGGAGGGGGAAATGGATGATAAGAGAGTGCTAACATTAACTGAGAGAGTGTGTGGAGGGAGAGTACCTGTTTGAACTGGAGAGTGGAAAACGCGTACCAGCTTAACTGGGTTGTAAGAGGACAAGAAGAGTGCCAAGTTGAATTGGGGTGGAGGAGAGAGTCTGTGAAAGGTTGAGTCTTTTCACAAGGTAATATCTTTGTGAATTGGATCTAGAGGAGGTAGAATGCCTTTTTGGACTGAGTGGTAGGGGGTTGGATGTGGTAAAATTACCGCTGAGGTAACTTTTGGATAAGTGTTGGTCTGTTGAAAATCCAAATTTCCTTTTGTTTTCCCTTTCTTTCGATTAAAACCTATTAATTGTGAAGTACAAAAAGGCTTTGATCAGAATTGATCAGAATGCATAATTTTAATGTAAAAATATAAAGTTTACTGGGGGGCACGTTTGGGACCCCACCAATTTTATGCATTCAATATTTGGATTTCCCTTTCAGGCTTTCATTTATAGACTACTGGTGATAATTCAACGGTGTTTTTGTGCTAAAAAAATTGAATTATCCAGTAATTCAAATTAAGTAACTATGAACTAAGAATAAACTGTGCTTATGCTTTTTTCCCTCTAATACAAGTGAAATAATGTTGTGTATACCTACAGCTTAAGTAACAAACCCCGGGGTAGAATTTGCACAGGGGTTCTCCCGTGTGCACCCAGATTACAATCCCAGCTTCGGACACAACCATACTGATTGGGAGTGGGGAACTTGGTCTCTGGATTTGACACTTGCACATTTTGTAAAAACACATTTTCTGATACCAGAATTGAATGGTTGTAACAGGAAAGACTGAACAGGCTGGGGCTCTTTTCACTGGAAATGAGAAGGCTGAGGGGTGACCTGATACAAGTCTTTCAAATTATGAAGGGGTTCGATAGGGTGGACGTAGAGAAGATGGTTCCACTTGTAGGAGAGTCCATAACTAGGGGCCTTAACTATAAGATAGTCACTAATAAATCCAATAAGGAATTCAGGAGAAACTTTGTTACTCAGAGAGTGGTGAGAATGTGGTGAATAACATAGATGCATTTAAGGGGAAGCTAGATCAGTATATGAGGGAGAAAGGAATAGGATATACTGATAGGGTGAGATGGAGAGGGGTGGGAGGAGGCTCGTTTTGGAGTATAAACACTGGCATAGACCTGTTGGGCAGAATGGCCTGTTTCTGTGCTGTAAATTCTATATAATCTCACAACATAACTTCGGTGTGAGATAAGTGGAACACCTGGGGAAACTCCATAAACAGTCATTTTTAGCCAATCATGCCATTTTTCCAGGGTTTCTCCTGATCTTCCTCTGAAGTTACAGTGGGCGATCAGCAGAACCCTGCAAAAATTCTAGCCCATATCTATATCTTATTAAAATCTTACATCCATGCAGTTTCCTGTCTACAAAACCTTACTTCCTGTTGTCGCTCTTTTTCTTACCTTTTTGTGTCAACTTTTTTTCTATTCTGAATGTCTATGACCATATTTATAATGGAAACCACCTATGTAAACTTGTCATCCTGTAATTGCACAATCATGCCACTAGGTGTTGCCATATTATCTTTTCCCTACAAATCACTCAAAGGGCTAGAAATTCGGTACCTTAGCACCTCCTGTTAGCACCCGGGTGGGGCACTAACTGAGCGCTAAGGGCTTATCGTCCAGGTGCAGCGATTCCAACACCACCTGCGAAATTCAGTCCGCATTTAGCGCCGGCGCTAACACTTAGCACCCGGCCCTCTAGCGGCGCTCAGACCGTGACTTCAATGAGTGTGCAACGCCCCGGATGCAAAATTCAGTCGCTTCCCCTGACTTACCGCCTGGCGCTGAGAACGACAGAAATAGCAGGCATGATGTCTGGGATTGCCGCTCCCGGGCCGCTATTTAAAGGGATCACTTACCGGTTCATTGGGAGGTCAGATTCATTGCTGGCTTGTCGGATAGCATTTTGGCTGCGTTCACATTTTCTCCATTTTTGCTTTGTTGCTGTTCTAACAGTTTCTTCACTTGCATTGCTCTGGATCATTTCTACGTCCTCTGATCAGCCATTACTTCTTAGGTGAAGGTTTGCAGCTCCTTGCAGGCCCAGTTCACAAGCAGCAATGATCAGAGTGAGGCTGTGCAGCATGATTAAACCTCCCCTTTAAGAACTGGAAGGCGCCAGTCTGTCTGACGGCTTTCTAATTGACAGCACCGGAACTTGACTGGCACTCTGAAGGTAGCGCCCCGCTCTCCGACGTTAGCACCCTAAGAGAAGTGTGTAGCGCTTGATTTAGCGCTCCACTCCCTCTTGGGGCGCTAAAACTCAATTTCGCGGTCGCCGGCGCTAAGGTTAGCGCCCAGGCGATGTTAGCACCCCAAAATGGTCGATACTGAATTTTTCCCCCAAAATGCTTTCTGAAAATGTTCCTTGTTTGATTTTTTTTCCCCTCAGTAACTAAAATCTCTAATGGGCATAATAAGGGCTTATTTTTTAAATTACATATTACAGCCTTAAACTTATCCTTTGAATTGTTTTCTGTGCCTTTTAATGTCTTCAATAAAGTTTTTACTTGAAGGCCTCAGCTTATCCCAAAGCCTTAGGTTCGAGCTTGACATTTTTGCCCAGAACTGTGTTGCAATGAGCTGTGTTTGGATTGTGCAGCTTGAGCATGTGTAGTGTTTCCCAGGATGTATCAGTACTGTTTTGTCAGCTGTATTAATAGAATATAGCTATTTATCTTCTAATATTTTCTGCTAAGTTGTTCTTCAAAATCATTTAAAGAAAAAGCTAGAGGGCAAATTTCAAAAGCTTTATTCAGGTAAAGTTTACGTTAAGTTTTTTTTAAAACAAAGATGCTATGTGAGAGAGTAAAAAAACTCAGTGTATTTATTACACACTTCTGAAGCTTTTGTTTGGTGTTCTATAAATTTTATAAAGTGCATTAAGCTGAGTGTCTTTCGTCATGCTAATGTTAGTTTAAGTTTTTTTTAAAAAGCTGAACTTTGAAACCACCTAATTGTCCTCCTTCTGTTTTGTTTACATTAGAAAAGGTAAAAGCCCAAATTACTAACATCTGTGAGACTGAGAGAGAGGGGCACATGCAGAAAGAGGGAGAAGCAGACAGATAGAGCACCTTTTCACATTTTCATCTGATATTCTTTTTAAAGAAAAATTCAAGTAGGTTGCATTTTGAAAGCAAACAAGCCTCCAAAAGAAACAGATAGCAAGGGAAGGTAAGAGGATGAGAGGACAGCTGGGAGCGTAAATAAGTTGAGATGAGAGGGAATACAATAAAAATATTAGCTCCAAAGGGAAAGTAAGTTTGCGAGGCCACAAAGAGGAGGTCCTTTTAAGCCTCAAAGTGGGGAATGTAAGAATATAGATATGTTTTTAAATTATTCTAATACAGAACAGTAATGGCCGCCAACCTCATAGCCCCTTGTTGTGTCGGTACCTTTTTACCTAGACACAATTAGAACTCAGAGATTCAAACATGAAGTGCTTTATTCGAAGGAAAGGGGAAGTTCTGGAGAGTTCCGAACAAAGAGAGCTAAACTTAACCAAGAGAACACCCAACCATTTATCTGCTGTGACAGCGCCACCACAGGTGGGAGGAGAACACACAATACATAACACCCCTGAACCTTGCACAGCCCGCTTCGACCTCCTTCCCAAGATCCACAAACAGTAGACCCATTGTTTCAGCCTGTTCTTGCCCCACAGAACTGATTTCTTCCTATGTCGACTCTTTTTTCTCCTCTTGTCCAGTCCCTTCCCACCTACATTCGCGACTCTTCCGACACCCTCCGCCATTTTAACAGTTTCCAGTTTCCTGGCCCCAACCGTCTCCTTTTCACTATGGACATCCAATCCCTCTACACCTCCATCCCCCACCAGGACGGCCTGAGGGGGCTCCACTTCTTCCTTGAACAAAGGCCAAACCAGTCCCCATCCACCACCACCCTCCTCCGCCTGGCTGACCTTGTTCTCACATTGAACAACTTCTCCTTTGACTCCACTCACTTTCTCTAAATTAAAGGTGTTGCTATGGGTACCCGCATGGGCTCTAGCTATGCCTTTTCATGGGATATGTGGAACATTCTTTGTTCCAGTCCTACTCCGGTCCCCTCCCTCATTCTTTTTCCGGTACATCGATGATTGTATCGGTGCTGTTTCCTGCTCTCGCCCTGAACAAGATCATTTCATTCACTTTGCTTCCAATTTCCACCCTTCCCTCACCTTCACATGGTCCATCTCCGGCTCTTCCCTTCCCTTCCTCGACTTCTCTGTCTCCATTTCTGGGGATTGGCTATCGACCAACATCCACTAAAAACCCACTGACTCCCACAGCTACCTGGACTACACTTCCTCCCACCATGCTTCCTGTAAGGACTCTATTCCATTCGCCCAGTTTCTCCATCTCCGCCGTATCTGTTCTGATGATGCCACCTTCCATACTAGTGCTTCCGGTATGTCTTCCTTTTTCCTCAACCGAGGATTCCCCTCTACCGTGGTTGACATGGCCCTTGACCGTGTCCATTCCATTTCTCGCACCTCTGCCCTCAGAACCATGATAGGGTTCCCCTTGTCCTCACCTTTCACCCCACCAGCCTCCACATTCAACGGATCATCCTGCGCCATTTCCGCCACCTCCAGCGTGATCCCACCACCAAACACATCTTCCCCTCCCTGCCCCTTTCAGCATTCCGAAGGGACCGCTCCCTCCACGACACCCTGGTCCACTCCTCTATCACCCCCAATACCCCTTCCCCTTCACCTTTTAACTCTTCCCTTCCCACCATCCAGGGCCCCAAACATTCCTTCCAGGTGAAACAGCGATTTACTTGTACTTCTTACAATTTAGTATACTGTATTCGCTGCTCACGATGTGGTCTCCTCTACATTGGGGAGACTAAACGCAGATTGGGTGACCGCTTTGCGGAACACCCCCGTTCAGTCCGCAAGCATGACCCCGAGCTTCCGGTCGCCTGTCACTTTAATTCTCCCCTCCACTCCCACTCTAATCTCTCCATCCTCGGCCTCTTACATTGTTCCAATGAAACTCAACGTAAGCACAAGGAACAGCACCTCGTCCTTCTATTAGGCACCTTACAGCCTTCTGGACTTAACATTGAATTCAACAGTTTCAGACTATAAATTGGCCCCTGTATTTCTTTATATATTTTTTTTCTCTTGTTTCCTCACATGGTAGCTGTTAATGTTGCTGCCATCATCATTCACACATCATCTAGAGCCATTGTTTGTTTCTTAACTTGTCCAATTACCATCTCCTTTTGCCTTACACTATCATCCCTTTTCTCAGTCAATCTCTCCTGCCTTCCATCCTATCACAGACCTTCCTTTGGTTCTTTCCTCCCCTCCTCCCTGCCCCTGCTTAAAAATCTTTCTTCTCTAGCCTTTTCCAGTTCGGACGAAGAGTTCGACCCAAAACGTTGACTCTGTTTCACTCTCCTCGATGTTGCCTGAACTGCTGAGTTTTTCCAGCTTTTTCTGTTGTTATTTCAGATTTCCAGCATCCACAGTATTTTGCTATCGTAGTAATGTAGACAGAATTGGTTTAAACTGTGTTCTTGCAAATCCTGTCTTATCCCCTCAGTGACGCTGATAATGTTGGGGAAGGATGGATGTCAGGGCCTAAGGCACATATAGATTATTAAATAAATAAGCTAGGTAGATAATGTGGAGCTAAAGGTGTAACGTCCGTGTGTAATTGAGGCACGGACTGCAGGAGTTGGTTATAACAGGTGTTTACTGAATGGAGACAAAACTGGAACTACTATACAAAGTTACTACACAGGCTTATATACCGGGGTGGTCACTACTGGTACTGCAGTATACAGGGGCTGCAGAATATAGTTCATTCTTCAAAGTACATACACTACAATTCCTCCCCTTTTAGCTAAACAGTACATAACATTCGATTAATAATTAAATAACATATTTACAATTACGGTTGCTATATACATTAGCTGAAGTTAAGCAATTATAAATTCAGTCTTTGAGGAGGCTTCCTGATTCTGTCCGGATAACGCCTCTTTGGGGTATCAGGTTCTTCTGGCAAAGTTGATTCGGGATCAACGTCGTTGTTTGGTTCGTCTGCTTCCAATATCACCGATTCTGAGGTAGATGCAATTGGTACTTCGGTTTCATCACCAGGTGTATCGGATCGTGGTGTGGATTTGACGTTTTCCAGTGACTCTAGAATCTGGTCAGCATGGCGTCTTACAATGCTCTCTCCAACGTCCACGGTATACATTAGAGGTCCTTGCCGTGTGCAGATCGTTCCTGGCTGCCATTTCTCTGTGCGGTAGTCCCGGGCCAAAACTGGTTGACCTATCTTAAAACTCCTGGTTGGCCTTTCATTCATATTCTGAAACTGCCTGTTCTCCACATTTCTTCTGATGTTTGGCTTAACCAAATCCAAGCGGCATCTTAGTCTTCGATTGAAGAACATCATGGCTGGAGTTTGGTTGGTAACCGCATGTGTCGCATTCCGGTAGGCAAACAAGAAGTTATCCACCTTGTGTTGTAGGGGTATGTCTTCATTACACATTGCCTTGATAGCCTGCTTGAATGTTTGAACGAACCTCTCAGCCAATCCATTCGTGGCTGGATGATATGGGGCGGATGTGTAATGCTTAACACCATTGTTCTTTAAGAACCTCCGGAACTCTTCAGACACAAACTGTGGTCCATTGTCGGAGCAAATCTGTTCAGGCAGCCCATTTCTGGCGAATGTGGTTCATAAGACTGTGATGGTTTTTTCTGTGGTGGTTGAGGACATTTTTATTACCTCTGGCCACTTTGAATGTGCATCCACCGCAATTAAAAACATCGAGTCCATAAATGGACCAGCAAAATCAATGTGTACCCTTTTCCATGGAGATGAGGGCCACTCCCATGGATGTACAGGGGCTTGTGGTGGGGCGTTTTGGACCTTCTGGCATCCTGTACAGCTCTTGGTCATCTCTTCGATTTCTCTATCGATTCCCGGCCACCACACAAACGCTCTGGCTAAGTTCTTCATTTTTACCCCTCCCAGATGACCCTCATGAAGCTCATTGAGCACTCTATCCTTCAATTTGGGTGGAATTACTACTCTGGATCCACACATCAAGGTTCCTCGGCACACTGACAGCTGTTCTCTTCTCAGCGAGAATGCTGGCAACAGTGGTTCGCCATGTGCTGGCCATCCCTTCACCGTTAAATCATAGACCCTGGAGAGTGTCGGGTCATTTCGTGTTTCCTTTTCTATGTTTGCATTCGTCACAGGTAGACATTCGACTATGGTCGAGTGGAATATCTCCACAGGATCCACCGCAGGTGCTTCTTCCACCGTCGGCAATGGTAGGCGCGACAATCCATCAGCATTCCCATGCTGTTTAGTTCCTTTGTACTCGATGTCATATTGGTGTGCCCCTAGGAAAAGGGACCACCTCTGTAGCCGTTGTGCTGTCATTATCGGGACGCCCTTCTTAGGGTTGAAAATGGAGACAAGAGGTTGATGATCAGTTAGTAGAGTAAATTTCTGTCCGTGCAGGTAGTGATTGAACTTCTTCACCCCCCACACCAGGCTGAGGGCCTCTCTGTCAATCTGGGCGTAGTTACGCTCGGCTGCAGTTAACGAGCGTGACGCAAAAGCTATCGGCCTCTCTGAACCATCAAGGGATTTATGTGACAGTACCGCTCCAACGCCGTAGGGAGACGCATCACACGCCAGTCTTATCGGTAGTGATGGGTTGTAGTGAGCCAATACTTCTCTTGAAGTGATCAGGCCTTTACACTTCTGAAAGGCCCGCTTACATTCATTGCTCCATTTCCATGCTACTCCAGTTTGTAGCAGGGCGTTCAGTGGGTGCAGAATTGTGGACAAATTCAAATCAAAATCAAAATCAAATCAACTTTTATTGTCATTGTTAGTGCACAAGTGCAGTACAACGAAATGTAGGCTTGCGGCTCCCGAGAGTGTACATTTGGATTAAGACATTTAAACATTAAACATACATTTGGCTTGTCGTATATTAACATAAATATAACCATAATAAAGTGCATTGGCAGATGTGCAGGCTTTAGAGTTTATTTGTGGAGTTCAGTAGGTTGACAGCCCTGGGAAAGAAGCTGTTCCTAAATCTGGTCGTACGGGTGCGAATGCATCTGTAGCGTCTCCCAGATGGCAGGAGGGCGAACAGACTGTGGCTGGGGTGGGTAGGGTCTTTGATGATGGACCGTGACCTCCGTAGACAGCGTTTCTGGTATATGTGCTCTATGCCCGGTCCACTGATGGTAGTAATTCACCAATCCGAGGAATGACCTCAGTTGCGACACATTTTCAGGCGCTGGAGCCTTAACTACCGCTTCAATTTTGTCAGGGGATTTATGTAACCCCTCTTCATCAATCACGTGGCCACAATACGATATTTGTTTCTTAAAAACTCGCACTTGGGGCGATTGGCTCGTAGCCCATGTTCTCTTAGTCTAGTGAGCACCTGCTCTAGGTTGGCAAGGTGTTCACTGTCATTTTCACCTGTCACTAGGATGTCGTCCAAGTAACACTGAGCCCCCGGAATCCCTTGCAGGACTTGTTCCATCGCTCTTTGCCATATAGCCGGAGCTGATGCAACTCCGAATACCAGTCGATTATACTGGTAAAGACCTTTGTGAGTGTTTATCGTGAGATATTTCCGAGAGGATTCTTCAATCTCCATCTGCAAATATGCTTGCGCTAGGTCAATTTTTGTAAAACGTTTCCCTCCAGATAGTGAGGCGAAAATATCTTCTATCCTCGGAAGAGGATACTGTACTGTGTGAAGGACTGGGTTCACAGTCACCTTGAAGTCCCCACAGATGCAAACCTTCCTTGGCTCCTCAGACTTATTGTTTAACGTTTTCTTCATGACAGGAACGATGGGTGTCACCCACTCGCTCCAGCCTACCTTAGTTAGCACACCTGCATTCTCCAGATTCTCCAGCTCTGCCTCGACGGCTGGGCGAATTGCATACGGTACCGGTCTTGCTTTGAAAAACTTGGGAATTGCATTCTCTTCTATTTTTATCAAGGCGGTTATGCCTTTAAGAGTTCCCAGTTCTTGTTGAAATACCTCTTTAGCGTTAGCCAAGATTTTTGACAATCGTCCAGGTGTGACGTCGTCATCCTTTTTACCAGCCACCGTCAGTGCCTGAATGGAGTGCCAGTCTAAACTTATCTTTCTGATCCATTCACGTCCCAATAACGGTGGTCCACCACCTTGCAGTATGTACAGATACAATTTCTGTATTTCCTTGCCGTTGTATTCGACAGGCACCCTTATTTTCCCTCTGGGGTATACTTTCTGCCCCGTATATGTCTTCAAGACAATGGATGTGTCTTTCAAGGGTATGTGTGAGAATAGCCGCTCGTAGTCTCGTCGATTCATGGCGGTCAGGGCTGATCCTGTATCCAATTCCATTTTGACTTGGGACCCTGCTATCGTGAGGGTGACCCAAATGGTTCGGTGATCCTCTTTTGCGATTACGTTGTGTAGTTTGAGACAGCTTAGTCTCTTGTTCCCGGATTCACTATCGCTCTTCTGGTCTTCGGAACTACTGTCCGTCATCTTTTGTACTTTCCTGTACTTTTCCTTAGTAGTCTTTTTGTTGTCGTTAGTCTTCTTCCCGGACCTGCAAACTCGTGCAATGTGTCCCATCTTTCCGCATTGCCTGCATGTTTTGTCCTTGGACCAGCAGTCCTTCTGGTCATGGGTTGTTCTGCCGCAGCAATAACATTTTCAAATCCCCGTGTCATTTCATGGGTGCCGTATTCCTGTGGCTTTTGCTGTATTTCCACAGCTCCCCTTGCTGCTGCTTCATACAATACTGCCACGCTGAAAGCCTTATCTAGCGTCAGCTCTTTCTCTGAGAGTAACCTCTTCTGGGTTCCTTCACTCAGGAGTCCACAGACAAATTTGTCCCGTAGGGTATCTGCCAGTCCTGCTCCGAACTGGCAGTGCTTTGATAGCTTGCGTAGTTCCGTAAGGTAATCAGCATTGCTCTCATTTTTATGCTGATTTCTCTTGTGGAATTTAAATCTTTCTGCTATCAGCAGCGGTGTAGGATTTAGGTGTTCCTGTAGGATATCAACAATTTCGTTAAAACTCTTCGCCATCGGTTTGACTGGAGTGATCAGGTTCCGCAATAGGCCGTACGTTCTTGCGCCCATTAAGTTTAGTAGTACCGATGCCTTTTTCTCATCGGCTACTTAATTTGCCTTGCAATATACTTCGACTCTTTCCACATACGTGGTCCAGTCTTCTATTGCATTATCGAAGGCAGTGATATTGCCAGTCTTCGGCATCTTGGAGAGCTAAGATGGCGCCTCCCGCGCTTTGCCTTCTTCCCCGATTGAACAAAATGGCGCCTCCCGCGCTTTGCCTTTTCCGCTGCTGCTAGCGCTGTTGCTGGCGTTTTTATGCCTTGATGGCGACGCCCTATGGTCTTCGCGCACTTCCCCCCCGCGCTGCTGCCAACGCCGCTCTCCGCGGTCCCCGTGGCAAACTGCAGCTCCTCGCGGCTTTCTGCGCTTCGAATTTCTTTTATTTTAATTACTGTTCCCGTCGTCAGAGCAGACCCTATGGGACACTTTCCTCCCTCTTCTCGGGTCTGTACGTTGCCCGGCTTCGTAGCACCGGCCGCGCCCTGTGTGCTCCACCCTCTCTCTCTCTCTCCTCTTCCCGACAACGCTGCTCGGCCCTGTTGAAAAGCCACCCGATCGAGCTCTAGCCCGCCGCAGCCCAGGAAGGATCAGTGTACTACCTGCCACCAGCCCGATTAGCTGGAACACCATAGACTGGATAACCAAGCCCAGCTCTCGACAGCCTCTCCTGCAAATCTTCGAATTCCATGAATCAGAGGGCAGTTGCCCACGGTCGACGCCCGTTTCTTCTGTTTGTTTTTTTTTACTTTTTGGATTTCTTCCTTCTGGCCTCGACCTCTAACAACTTCGCTTCAGGGATGGATCCCCGTAAGGTGGTGCAGAACTGTAGGTAAGTTCGGATCTGTTCGTCGCCAGTGTAACGTCCGTGTGTAATTGAGACACGGACTGCAGGAGTTGGTTATAACAGGTGTTTACTGAATGGAGACAAAACTGGAACTACTATACAAAGTTACTTCACAGGCTTATATACCGGGGTGGTCACTACTGGTACTGCAGTATACAGGGGCTGCAGAATATAGTTCCTTCTTCAAAGTACATACACTACAAAAGGGATGTCAGGATTAAAACACATAGGACTAGACGTTTGTCTCGGGCGCTGGTGCAAAAAGAGTGGTATCAGATCGGCCGTCAGTTATGCGCAACGCCTGATATTCAGTTTCATTGCAGTCAATGGAATATCATGCGCGGCGTATAATGGACGGCTGATCCGATACCGCCCTTTTTGCGCCACCGCACGAGGTGAATTTCTAGGCCATAGACTTTTAAAACACAGGTTTTTGATCACAGGAGTGGGTGTGTAAAAGAGGAGAGTATTGTAATATAAAAAGGCAATAGGTTGCTATAGAGCATACATCAAAGGTCTGTAAAACAGAGCTATGGCTCGAGAAAAGCAATGATAGGAAGTAACAGTATGATATGAAAAGATATGAGGCCCCTCATCACTATCTGGCAATCTGCTCAAAGAACTGGGGGTCATAAAACACTCGATAGTGTTGCATCCAGCAGTAAGTAGAAAATGGTATAAAGAGAGATTTAACATTTGACTCAGTAGGAACTTTGCTTTATTGACCTTCAAACTTGGATAATCCACTCTCATGATTTACCCTCACAAGTTTCCTGCACAGATGGTTTCAGACGTGGTGCTAGACGTGTACTACTCTGTATGAAATGTTAAATTATGAATGTTTTGAAGCTAGAATAAATTAAGTTAATTCTCAGACATATTTCTGTTTCTAGCTTTACAAATCTGTTACAAGGATAAGGAAGGAATTATCCTAACAGGGAAGAGTGAGTGGATGGAGGGTTAAGGATGCGATAGGAACCAAAGTAGACCATTCAGCCCCTCGAACCTGTTCCGCCATTCATTGAGATCTTGGCTGATCAGTATCCTAACTCTATCCACCCGCCTTGGCGCCACATCCCTTAATACCCTTGGCTAGCAAAAATCTATCTATCACAGACTTTAAATTATTAATTGAGCTAGCATCTACTGCTTTTAGTGGGAGAGAGTTCCACACTTCTACCACCCTGTGCATGAAGAAGTGTTTTCAAATTTCTCTCCTGAATGGCCTGGCTCTGATTTTAAGGTTGTGTCCCCTTGCCCTAGACTCTCCCACTAGCGGAAAAAGTTTCTCTCCATCTACCCTATCAATTCCTTTCAAAATCATAAAAACCTCATTCAAAGTATCCCTTAACCTTCTATATTCCATGGAATGCAAGCCTAGTTTATGTAAGGTGGAGTTGAGGTAGAAGCTTGAGTGAAGGCGGAGTTGAGGTAAAAGATCAGCCAGGATCTTATTGAATGGTGGAGCAGATTCAGAGGGCCAAATGGCCTACTCCTGCTCCTACTTCTTAAGTTCTTATGTAATCCCTCCTCATAATCTAACCCTTGGTGCCCTGGTAACATTCTGGGGAATCGGCACTGCACTCCTTCCAAAGCCAATATATCCTTTCTAAGGTGTGGTGCCCAGAACTGTACACAGAGGTGAGTCACTGTGGACTGAGGGGGGAGGATACAGGGATTGAGTGAGTAGTTCAAAGGATAATAAATAATGATGAGATAATGGGGTGTAGGTAGGAAGAAGAGAGGGTATTGGAAAAGTGAAGCGGTAGGGGATGCGATGGGAGCGAGGGAGTAGGGGAAGCATGGGTTTTTGGTGGAGGGGATTGGAAGGGAGTTGCTGACAGCCATATTTTGTCCACACCCACCACCCCAAATGTAGCCTGCGCCATTGCTGGCTCCTTTCCCCACCACATTGTGCTACTCCCACCCAAAAGGAAAGAAGAAAAAAGACAGAAGGGCAGAGAGAGAAGCAAAATGAATAGTTAGGGAGAGGGAAAGCCGCAGTGGAGAGATAGAGAGAGAAACAGTAACATGAATACAACAGAGACAGGTAAGAGCAAGACCACATGTTCCAACTTACCATGTACAACAACATAGGAGATCAACTAATAACTACTTGTTTTTATATGTCTGGCCCATTCTTGAATTTGGGGTCTGTGTCAGCTTTTGCTAGTTATCTAGGTTGGCATGTATGCATGTTGTACTTCAGTCATACATTTGGATTCTCTCTCCAACAATTCCCCAAATGGTAAGAAAGCTCTATTAGGACATGGGGGTGGCAACAATTAACATGCTAAGCACAGGTGAGGGAACTTGTGAATGGATTAGGAACAGCACTGACATAGACCTCCTTGCTGCTTACAAGAATTTCTCTTGGTCTCTGTATATGTAGCAACATAATAACTCCCTTCCCACAGTCCAGAGCCCGAAACACTCCTTCCAGGTGAAACAGCGATTTACTTGTACTTCTTTCAATTTAGTATACGGTATTCGCTGCTCACGAAGCGGTCTCCTCTACATTGGGGAAACCAAACGCAGATTGGGGGGGCGATTTTGCCAGCCCTGGAGATGCGGATATGGAGGCGGGACTGCCGGGAAAATGGCAGAATTTGGGGGCGGGTGCCCAACCCACCTCCATGCCATCTTCCTAGGAGGCAGGTAGTTAACAGGCAGAAAATAGAATTAGCCCCTTTTTGCCCTCACAAGTGCAGGCTTCCTGAAGGCTCCAAAACCCGCCAGGTCAGCAAGGCGAGTACTGGGTCTGCGGGGGTCGGGGGTTGCAAAAGTGTGGTGTGAAGGTAAGTGATGGGTGCAAGCATGTAGAGGTGAGTATCTGAGGTAAGTGCAAAGTGTTAGTAGAAGTGTATTTACCTTTGTTTCTTCCTGCAAGCTTCAGTCGGTGTGTATGCAGAGAGTCTCGGACTTCCGTGTTGCAGATGAGAGATGGCCATTGCATTCTCAGATGCAACAACCATCTCATTTCTGTAAAAGAAAGAAGTTTGATTACAGAGAATATCACTGTTTGACAGCTTCACAGAGCTGTCAAACGATGACAATTCATCTGTCAAAAACATCATATGTTGACGTTCCCTGCAACCGGCTTCCTCATAATTGGCCTGCTAAGCCCGCTGGGCGGGCTTAGCAAGGTCAATCAAGGGAACATAGCGTGGGTAGGCCACAAATCGATGGAGGCGGGACATCGATCTGCCAAGTAGCAGTCCCGCCTCCAACACGCCTCCATTAACAAAATCGCCCCCTGGGTGACCGCTTTGCGGAACACCTCCATTCAGTCCGCAAGCATGACCCCGAGATTCCAGTCACCTGTCATTTTAATTCTCCGCTCCACTTCTACTCTGACCGCTTAGTCCTCGACCCCCTATACTGTGCCAACAAAGCTCAATATAAGCTCGAGGAACATAGAAACATAGAAGATAGGAGCAGGAGTAGGCCGTTCGGCCCCTCGAGCCTGCTCCGCCATTCAATGTGATCATGGCTGATCATCCAAATTCAGTACCCGGTCCCTGCTTTCTCCTCATATCCCTTGATCCCTTTAGCCTTAAGAAATATATCCAACTCCTTCTTGAATATATTTAATGAATTGGCCTCTACTGCCTTCTGTGGTAGAGAATTCTACAGGTTCACCACTCTCTGGGTGAAGAAATTCCTCCTCATTTCTGTCCTAAATGACATACCCTTTATCTTTAGACTGTGACCCCTGGTTCTGGACTCCCCGACCATTGGGAACATCCTTCCAGCATCTAGCCTGTCCAGTCCTGTCAGAATTTTATAAGTTTCAATGAGATCCCCTCTCATTCTTCTAAACTCCAGCGAGTACAAGCCAAATTGACCCAATCTCTCCTCATACGTCATTCCTGCCATCCCAGGTATCAGCCTGGTGAACCTTCGCTGAACTCCTTCCATGGCAAGAACATCCTTCCTCAGATAAGGCGACCAAAACTGCACACAATACTCAAGATGTGGTCTCACCAAGGCCCTGTACAACTGCAGCAAGACATCCTTGTTCCTGCACTCAAACCCTCTCGCTACGAAGGCCAACATACCATTTGCCTTCTTAACCGCCTGCTGCACCTGCATGCTTACCTTCAGCGACTGGTGCACAAGGACACCCAGGTCTCATTGCACTTCCCCTTCTCCCAATCTATTGCCATTCAGATAATAATCTGCCTTCCTGTTTTTGCCACCAAAGTGGATAACCTCACATTTATCCACGTTATATTGCATCTGCCATGCTTCTGCCCAATCACCCAACCTGTCCAAATCATCCTGGAGTTTCTCGGCATCCTCCTCACAGCACACACGCCCAACAGCACCTCATGTTTCGATTAGGCACTTTACAGCTTTCTGGACGCAACATTGAGTTCAACAATTTCAGACCATATCCTTTGCCCCCATTTTTTCAGATGGCAGATGTTGCTGATGATTCTGATATTCCCATTTACACCTCTTCTAGACCCATCTTTTGTTTCTTTACTTATCCCATTACCATCTTCTTTTGTCTTATACAATCATACCTTTTGTCATTTAATCTCTTCTCCCTTTCACCCTATCACAGACCTTCCCCTCCCCTCTTTCCCTGCCTCTGCATTTGCTTAAATCCTATTGGGCCAGAAATTCCAGAACGGGGCTTGCAGCGCGTGCAAGCCCCGTATTTGCACTTACCCCGCGCTCCTGCCGATCAGCTCCAGGGACGCCTGCACTTCCAGAAACTGAAGCAAGAATCCTGGGCAGCGTATGACGTCACGCCGCCCAGGAGCGCAGCCAGCGCGGACCCAGGAGCGTGCAGTGTAAGTGAGACACGCCCCTTGAGGTCTCAGTTTCACTGGACACGCCCCCAATGTTTCTGTCAAGCTGCTTTGCTTTTTTACATGCAAAGCAGCAGTTTAAATAGGTTTTTGGAAGTTTTTTGAAGATTTTGGTAACTTTTATAAACTTTTTAAAATGTTTACATTATTTTGAGTAATCTGAAGTAGTTTTAAAGAGAATTAAAGCAATTTAAAGACTTTTAAAAGCCCTAAAAGAATTTTTTTAATTCCATTTATTTATTTAGCAATGTCGTCGTCATACGTGTCTTCACACTGTTCCCTTTGGGGAACTGTATGAAGTGGTGGAAGGATTTATGGCCGTGATTAACGCTCATTCCGTGACCGTAACCATCTTTGAACCAGCCATTAGGGCGGTTAGTCCTATGGCGGGAGGGTTTTACGGGCTCCCACAAGCTATACAAGGAGGGGGGGCCACCCACACCCACGGACGCAAATATCCCACTGGATGTCAACCCAGAATTTAGAGCCGGAGCTCCGACTCCACTTGCCGGGACTGTCTGGAGCGGGGTTCGAAACCCTACCCTGATCTGGCCCAGCGGCAGGGATCCTACCGCTATGACAAAGGCCCAATCCGATTAGCAACGTGAAATGGCAGCATAGGGCTCCAGTCACGGGGAGGGAAAAGGCGCAGGAAACGTATGGGTGTCACCTTTTGTGCGGAGTGGGCCTTTTGCGTAGCAGTAAGCATCCCCGCCGCTGGGCCAGAAGGAGTAGGGTTTTGAACCCCACTCCAGACAGTCCCGGCAAGTGGAGTCGGAGCTCCAACTTTAAATTCTGGGTGGACATCCAGCGGGATACTTGCGTCCGTGGGTGTTGGTGGCCGTGCCCCCCCCCCCTCAGATGGGTTGTGGGAGCCCGTAAAACCCTCCCGCCATAGGACTAACCACCCTAATGGCTGGTTCAAAGATGGTTACAGTCACGGAATGAGCGTTAATCACGGCCATAAATCCTTCCACCACTTCATACAGTTCCCCAAAGGGAACAGTGTGAGGATACGTCCGATGATGACCTCTTGCGCAATGCACCTCCTTGGACCCTCAGTCGCAGGTGCGAGGGGGCAAGTGGTGCAAGTGTTAAATTTTTTATTTTATTGACATGTAAAATGTTGGCCCAATAATTCCCTTCCAAATGCGCTAGTACGGTCGGGGTACTTACGCATCTGGCCGGATGAAATGCCGGTTTTCAGCATGCACAGTGCATGTGGGGAAAACCGGCATTTCCTGTCCTCTGAACGAAGGGGTTCAGAGGCAGAATGCGTGCGACTGCACATGCAGCGCGTGCGCAGTATAATTCGCCGCTTTCATTAATGCTTTCAGTGAGGTCCAGTCATTACAACTTACACATGAAAAAAGCATGGGTACAGTTGCTACAGAGGCTGCGGAGGAAGATATTTCTTATCGTGGAGCTTCTGAAAGTATGTATGTCTGTATATATTCCTTTGCGTGTTATGTATATATTCCTTTACTTATGTGTATGAATGTATTATTTAATTATGACTTTCAGAGAAAGTAACTTATTGGAAAATCATAATTAAAAACATACATTCATAGTAAAGGAATATAAAACATACATACATATACGTAAAGGAATATATGTGGACATACACACATAACTCATTCTCACATTCCATTCACACAGCCACAATTGCTCCTTCTACCTATCGTTCTGAAAACCCTTTTATAAAAAAAAAAATTAAAAAAAATTTTAACTTTAAAACTTACTTAAAATTTCTTAAAATAACTTCCCTCCCTTTCCCAAACAAAAATATTGCATTTCAAAAGCTCCACGATAAAATATATCTTCCTCCGCAGCCAATGAACCACTTTACACTTGCTTTTTTTCAGTGTAAGTTCTGAGGACTTACCCTCACGGATTTCATGAATGAAATCCACGAAGTTCACTGCGCAAGCGCTGCCTGTGCAGTCGCACGCGCTCGAGGTCTGGAAATGCCGGCGTTCCCCGCATGCGCTGTTCCTGCTGAACGCCGGCATTTCCAACGGCCAGAAGCGTGAGTACCCCGAGCGCACTCACACTTCTGGCCTGGAATTTCTGGCCCATTATATCTCTAACTTTTTCCAATTCTGACAAAAGGTTATCGACCTGAAACGTTAACTCTGTTTCTCTCTCCACAGATGCTGCCTGACCTGCTGAGTATTTCCAGAATTTTCTGTTTTTATTTCAGATTTCAAGCATCTGCAGTATTTTACCTTTGAACATCATAACTGAGTTGTTTTAGAGTATATTTAATGATGTTACACAGAAATGATTTCCCCTTGTTTATGGAATTGTGTCTGGTGTGGGAGGACTTAAAAGAGAGGAATGTAGGGGAGAGAGAGATACAGGCAATCTACTTAATCTAGAAAATAAAAGGGGTAAACTTTCTGTTGATTCTTGAACATAAAGCCTGAATTTCCTTGCACTTTCTGCTGCTGTGCCACCATAAGTAAATAAGGTTTCACCTCCGATAAAGCTACAGCGAAGCAACAGCTGGAAACTCAGGACTGTTAAAACACCATTTGATGAATAGGCGCAACTATTTTGAAAACAATTATTTTTACAAAATGGCTGGTTTCATTCTAGTTTTATTGGCTTTGATCACTTTGTTCAAATACACAAACTTTCCCTCACTCTCACTGGGCAGAAAAAAAACTTACGGCTTCAAGGAATCAATTTAGCACAGGCTGAAACAATATATGTCTAATCCAGGATATCCTGAGTCACTGCAGTTGGTGATTGATTAGGTAGTAATTACTATGGGCACTTCCTTTTTCCTGTGCTTAAGATATCATTATTTTGTGCTAATTAATAAAATGGATTAAACAAGAAGTAAAGACAGTACTTAGAAAATAAATCATTAAACTTTCATTGTATCACATACTTGATATGTTAAAAAGCATGTGTAGGACATGTACTCATATTGTCAAGCTTTAGCTCCAAAAAATGCTATTTTTTTTAATGAATCACACTGCAACTTAATAACCCCAGCTATTCACAATATATATTAATGATCTGGACGAGGGAACTAGATGTAATATTTCCAAGTTTGCAGACGACACAAAGCTGGGTGGGCGTGTGTGCTGTGAGGAGGATGCCGAGAAACTCCAGTATAATTTGGACAGGTTGGGTGATTGGGCAGAAGCATGGCAGATGCAATATAACGTGGATAAATGCGAGGTTATCCACTTTGGTGTCAAAAACAGGATGGCAGATTATTATCAGAATGGCAATAGATTGGGAGAAGGGGAAGTGCAACGAGACCTGGGCGTCCTTGTGCACCAGTCGCTGAAAGTAAGCATGCAGGTGCAGCAGGCGGTTAAGAAGGCAAATGGTATGTTGGCCTTCGTAGCAAGAGGGTATGAGTACAGGAACAAGGATGTCTTGCTGCAGTTGTACAGGGCCTTGGTGAGACCACATCTTGAGTATTGTGTGCAGTTTTGGTCGCCTTATCTGAGGAAGAATGTTCTTGCCATGGAAGGAGTGCAGCGAAGATTCACCAGGCTGATACCTGGGATGGCAGGAATGACGTATGAGGAGAGATTGGGTCGATTGGGCTTGTACTCGCTGGAGTTTACAAGAATGAGAGGGGATCTCATTGAAACTTATAAAATTCCAAAAGGACTAGACAGACTAGATGCAGGAAGGATGTTCCCAATGGTCGGGGAGTCCAGAACCAGGGGTCACAGTCTAAGGATAAGGGGTAAGCCATTTAGGACAGAGATGAGGAGGAATTTCTTCACCCAGAGAGTGGTGAACCTGTGGAATTCTCTACCACAGAAGGCAGTAGAGGCCAATTCATTAAATATATTCAAGAAGGAGTTGGATATATTTCTTAAGGCTAAAGGGATCAAGGGATATGGAGGGAAGGCAGGGACCGGGTACTGAATTTGGATGATCAGCCATGATCTTATTGAATGACGGAGCAGGCTCGAGGGGCCGAATGGCCTACTCCTGCTCCTATCTTCTATGTTTCTATGTATGTTTCTATAAGTATTTACAAGACAAAAGTTATGTTTGATCTTAAGTAATATTATGGATTTGGGATTTTATGAGTACTTTTTTATGTTTTAGTTTCCAAATTTCTATTTGTTTTTAATATTTTTCTCCTCTGAAATTATTTTTTACTCCCTTTTTAGATCCTTCTTCCTACTCACTTACATTGCATGATGTGTCCACTAAAAGAATAGGCAGATGACCTCCTCCCAAGTCTGTGCCAATATTGCTCCATCACTAGCCATTAGAAGGAGCTTTTTCCTCCCCTCCCCCAAAAGTTCTGATAGTCCAGATGTGATCAGGAACTTGCCATATGTTAGCAAAATGTCCACATTTGGTGCTAATTCTAACTTGACCTTTTATCTTGTTTTAGACTTGTGCAACAGCCTTGTTTGTTGCAAATTGCAGTGCAATCACGGTGACTGTGGGGGAAACATGCGCTGCCTGAAGTTATTGAGTGAAACTGGATTTCAGAGTAAACATTTTGCCTCTTCTCAGATTTGACTGTTGCTGTGAGGTGGGACATACAAAGGCCAGATGCAAAGTTGTTGCACATTTAGTGCACCGTCATCATATTACACAGAGATTCATACATCAGTTGTCAAACTGTCTCCTCGAGACTCCTGCCCATGTTTAGAAGCATTAGTTGATAAGAGTCAAAAGAAAGTAGTCTCAAAACCGAGCTATGCACCTCTATAATATTTTTTAAAGTGTGGCTTTTTCTTCAAAAAAAATAAGCCAAGAAAAAAGTAATTAACTGAAGGTTGGTTTATTTAATGTTGGCTATGACATCACTGAGGGGTCATTTATAATTTTGACTTATTAGTTTGAGTAAGGATGTATTGTATTTGAGTTCATTGATGTAATGACACTAAGTACAGATCTGAATATTGCTTTGGAAACAGGACACACTCTTTCGGAGAATACATATTCCATGTAACAGTCTGCCTGTAGATACTGCACACTTCTCATTAGTAAATGGAGCCATGGTGATTTATAAACTGAAGTTTAAAAGTCGGCATGTGCATTTTAACTAATTAAATTTGATACATCTCGAACTTACTGGCAGCAATTATAGCTGTAAGCATGTGGGGGAGGGGCAACTTGGTGTTTCTTTCCAGTCATCATGACACCATCAATACTCTTCTGGAATTTCAAGGATTTGAAAGTATAAAATGGACTTTTGATTGTGTACTTGCGGAAATGTTCCATACAACATGAGGATCGAGGAATTCAAGTAAGATTGTATACAGCGAATATACTGTAATTACCCCCGTTCTGTAAGGCACCACTGCAAACTACATGCCCAAACCTGACAGCCTTCATACACATTCCTATTGTGAAGGAAAACAAAAGCCTCAATCTGATTATTGCCAAATTTACTTAACTGCAAAATACAGCAGTTGACAAAATAAATGCATAACTAATGCAAGAATAGAATGCCTACATTCTCATTGTATAGGTTTTGATGATACAAACCTCAACCCATTCAGTCCCATTATAATTTATTACTAGTTGTGTTCTCATGCTGTTGCTTGCAAAGAAAAGCTATAACCATCTTTCTGCTCTCTCCCATTCTCTGTAATTTTTTCTCTTTTTATTTGATTTTCTGTTGACTGATTCGTTCTCTTTACTTTCTCTCGCCTTGACTGACTCATTAATTTGTCTGTCTTATGATGCCTCCTTTACTTTCTCTTCTTTCTCTCTATCTGCCTATTTATTCACACTTTACCCCACCTCCCCCTTTTTCCTATCTCTCCTTTTTCATTGCAACTTATTTACATTCTCTCAGGTTGAGTTGGAGGTCACACGTGCACAATGGATTCTAACTGGCCTTGAGGTCACGCGTGTACAGGGACCCTAAGAAATGGCACTGAGTAACACGTTGCGTGCATGTGCAGATAAACTGACACTTGGGTCACTCACCAGGAGGGAAAGGGAAGATGAAAGAGTGCAGCTTCCGAAATGGAGTAGAAGATAAGGCCAAGGCTCAAGTGACGGGAAGCCTGCTTCAAAATCAAACAAAGCAGCAACAGCAAAAACGAGCGGGACTTGGTAAGTTGACCTACATTGGCTCCCGCTCTGGCAATGCCTCGATTTTTAAAGGGAGATTGGGGCTGTCTTGCTAAAATGGCAAGGGTAAAAATTAACAGAGGGAGAAGGGGAACTGTCATGCTGCCCAAATGCTTTGAGGAATGTGATTGTCTCCTTTTTTGGGGCATGGGATTTTTTTTCTAAAGGATAGTGCATAGTGTGTGTCTGTTTTTTGATAGGTTACTTTTTAAGCAAATGTGAAACTTGAGTCAGTTAATCTGCTTTGCACCTTATGGACATATCAGACAGTCACAAGCATAAAACGTTTGATATATAGACTAGTGGATCCTCTGAGGCATTGCTCACGGCGAGTCAAAGTATACATGAGGGGTAGATTTTCAACGTGTCACCCAAGTGTAAAACTATCATTGCGGATTGTCCGCCTGTTATAGAAACCGCCTGATTTTCACTTCCATTGAAATCAACGCTAGTTTTATGCCTGGGTGGCAATTTGAAAATCACCATGGTATATAAACTTATCCAGCTATTCATCTACACCCCCTCCAACTGTAATGTGTACATCTTCCTGATGCTTCCCAAATGACATGACCATTGTCTTCTTTTTGTTAATCTGTAATCCAAATTTTCTACTTGCCACGTATACCTTATCAGTTAGTCCCTGAGACACTGTTTCAAGTGTTGCTATTAAGTCAATGTCATCAGCAAATTTGAGATTGTTTAAAATCTTGCCACATAAGGAAAATCCTCCAACATCATTTTAGTGAAGGATTTATTACTGCTTGCCGTACCAGATTAAATGTAATCAAGCAGCAGAATGCATCCTTGTCGCACCCCTACTCGTTATCTGAGCCATTCGGTCAGATTCCTAACCATTCTGACAGCACTTGGATATGAACACGTAAGCGCTCCATCACCCATCTCCGCCCCTGCCTCAGCCCATCTGCTGCTGAAACCCTCTTCCATGCCTCTGTTTCCGCTCGACTCGACTATTCCAATTCTCTCCTGGCCAGCCTCCCATCTTCCACCCTTCATAAACTTGAAGTCATCCAAAACACTGCTGCCTGTACCCCAAATCGTACCAAGTCCCACTCATCCATCACCTCTGTGCTCGTTAACCTACATTGGCTCCCGCTCCGGCAATGCCTCGATTTTAAAATTCTCATCCTTGGTTTCACATCTCTCCTCGGCCTCATCCATCCTATCTCTGTAATCTCCTCCAGCCCTACAACCCTGAGATCTCTGCGCTCCTCCAATTCTGGCCTCTTGCGCATCCCCGATTTCAATCGCTCCACCATTGGCGGCCATGTCTTCAGCTGCCTGGGCCCTGAGCTCTGGAATTCCTTCCCTCAGCCTCTCTCCGCCTTTAAGACGCTCCTTAAAAGCTACCTCTTTGATCAAGTTTTTGGTCACTTGTCCTAATATCTCATACGGCTACGGTGTCCGGCAGTGGTTTTAATGTGGGGTGCCGGCTCCACATTCAGGAAGGTATATTTCAAACACTCACTTTGTTGGCTGCGGCTTGGAGTTATCCCTTTAACGACTGCCTGTTAGGCTGCATGTAGACCTGGTTTTCCTGCATGCCTCAAGCCAAATCAATATTTCAGAGGGGGCTTTGAAAAGGCGTTAGGCCCCTTATTTGAATATGCAAAAAGCTTAATGCCTGTTTTAGGCACAGACCCCGGACACCGATATTTTTGCCGACACCAATATGGTGGGTGGGGAACTTCCAGCTTGTAACGAGCGTGCACTTCCTGCACACCATATTGGAGGCTTAGGAGAGAAACGGATGCTGCATGGTCGAATTTCTAGGCGTTCAATAGTTAAACTGAATTGACCACAATAAGAGCAGTGATCATTTCACTGGTGGCATGTTGCTTCAGACAATAAATAAGAGCCACATTCTTTAACATATAGCACGCTTAATAAAATTCATGTCATTTGGAACTGTATAGTTCTTGTGTCAACTCTCTACATCTACAGTTACACAACAGGTAAAAGGTAACAATTTATGCCTTGTTTGGTATTGTTTGTCTTGTTTGTTCTACATTTGGCTGCCATGTACAATGTTTGCCTCCAGTGTAATAGGATTAATGAGGAATTCTATTCTGAGAGTGGAATAGGCGATGGTAACTGAGAGTGTGACAGACTGTTTGCTTATAGAGGTAATAGAGGAAATATTACTGAGAGTGGACAGACTAGGAAACTAGTATTTGTTTGCCTGCTGCTTCAGATATTTTTCATTTATTCTCCGCCACCCCCCCCCCCACCCCATTTTCTCCCCTACTCTCCAAATTGATTCTTCCTATTGCTGGGGTACAATTCCATGTGTGCCAGAAACCCTTCAGTACCTTGTGTGCAGTCTGCATATGTGAGCTTAGACAGTGTGTTTTGGCAGACTATTCAACCATGGAGGGCATCAGAGCCAAGCTCGATCTCACCTAATGCCCACACACAACCACTTTCCTGCAGTGCCCACTGGATAAAAATTAACAGCTGGCCAATAAGGGGCATTGAGGCCAATTGCAGTGTCCCAATTGCTGAGATCAACTAGCTCAGCACAGATGAGGAATTGATTTTAGGATCTTCTGGTCTGTATGATTTAATACTAAACCAGCTGGTTCCTTTTCCTACTAATCCATTGGGGGAGATATTGGGGGAGAAATTCGGTGGGCTGCGCCACCAGTTAGCGCCTAAAGAGGGCACTCAGTGGCTTTAGCGCCGCTGGCCACGCCTCCCGCGATATTTAGCTGGGGCGCTAATGGCAGCGTTAGCCTGTTGCGCTGCACCGCCACCGATGACGTCATCGGTGTGCGCAGCGCCCCCCTACCGCCCCGATCGCGATATTTGGCAGCGACCGCCTCTGTAGCGCCGCTCGCTAATCGCGCCCAGTTCACGGGGCCTACCTGTGGCGGCAGTGGCGCAAATTAAGGTGGAGGTGCGGGGCGGCCTTCTGCCAGCACCTCCGTCCCCGGCCTCCTGTTCTCCCCCCGCGGCATTGCCGGCTGTTTTCCGAGAGCCCGGCACTTCTCCTCGGTGCCGGGCTCTTTTGCCGGCACTCGCGATCGCTCATCGCGCTGGTGCAGGCCCCTCCCCCTTAAGAATGGGAGGAAGGCCTGCAGTACCGCAGCACGCCGTGCCGCAGCGTGTGGCGCTGTGGCACGTTGCGCTGCGATATTCAGTTTCAGCGCCCTAAGAGGGACGCGGAGCGCCTCGAGCCTCGCCCCGTGTCCCTCTTGGGGCGCTCAAGCTGGATTTCCGGCGATCGCTGCTGCTCCGATCGCAGCGCAAAATCTGGCGCCCAGGCGAGCTTGGCGCCCCGTTTGCGGCTCCACCCAATTTCTCCCCCATTGTATATCTCCTTAATCAATCATATGCATGTCCCATGTACTTGTCTGAAGGAGCAAGTTAATTTGTATCATTTACGGGGCTATAAGAGTGGAGAAATTTAATTCCACTAAAAATAACTCAACCTCTTTATGGTTGTCAACTATTATGATTGCTAATTGGTATTATCTTAAAGAGGAGGTGTCACCAGGCCTTGTGGTGAGACAGTTCATTGGCGCGCCATTCACAATTCTTCATGTGGGTGAAAAAATAGCCCTAGTAGCCAGGTGCAACAACATTGTAAATGTATTCATGCATATTTCCTCTGGTCGCTATTTCAGGCAAAATCTTTAACATTTGCTTCTTTGGCAAGGTAACAGGTCCTTGCCTACAGAGACCAAAGGAAGATTGGAGCCCAATTCAACCTGAGCCTCTCTTGACTATCTCCAAGTTTACAAATCAAGCTCAGTAATGACCGAGACCGAGAAGCAGGTCATCTCTCTGCCCTCACAGACAACCAACATTGCATGGTGCAAGGAAACCTGGAGAGAGGAAAGAAACTTGTATGACATAAAGAAGTCCTGTTCTCGACAATTCTAGGCTTTAGATGGGTGAGGCATTAAACATTCACCATTTGTATGGAAGGTGCTGTTCATATGGATGTTATATTCACTGCATTGCGAGACAAATGAATACTGTTTCCTCAATCAGCTTGTCCTGCTCTGAAATATTGGGGGGAATTTTAAGCCCCCAGGACAGGCGGGGGCGGGTGTGCAGGTTAAAAATTTTAAAAATGGGAAACTCAACCCCAACCCGCCTCCAATGTGCTCACTTCCAGCTTTAACTGAGACAGGTTGGGGGGCAGGCGACTAACCTGCTCTCCAGAGGCGGGTTCCTAATTTAAATATTTTAATGAGGCTAGGTGGCTCAAGTTTTAGCTGTGTTTTAAATTTAACATCTATGGGCCGTGTTTCCCAGGGCTCGGAAAACCCGGCAGCTGAACGGAGGTGAGAACTGTCGGATCCATCATCGCTTGTGAGCGAGGAGCAGGACTGCTTCCCCTCGGCACCTCAAGCTAACCTGTTTCCCACTCCCTGCGATCTTCCCCGCATTTGCACCCCCCCGCGATCATTCCGGTCTCCCCCGCTCCCCGCGATCATTTAGGTCTCCTCCGCCCGCCCCCCCCCGCGATCTCTTCCCCCCCCCCCCCCCCCCGATCTCTCCGGCCTTCCCCTCCCCCATCGCTCTGGCATTCCCCCTGATCTCTCTGGCCTCCCCCCCCTGATCTCTCTGGCCTCCCCCCCCAATCTCTCTGGCCTCCCCCCCGATCTCTCTGGCCTCCCCCCCGATCTCTCCGCCCCCCCCCCCACGATCTCTCCGGCCCCCCCCCCGATCTCTCTGGCCCCCCCCCGATCTCTCCGGCCTTCCCCCCCCCCAATCGCTCTGGCATTCCCCCCGATCTCTCTGGCCTCCCCCCCTCCCCCCCTCCCCGATCTCTCTGGCCTCCCCCCCGATCTCTCCGGCCCCCCCCGATCTCTCCGGCCTTCCCCCCCCCCCATCGCTCTGGCATTCCCCCCGATCTCTGGCCTCCCCCCCTCCCCGATCTCTCTGGCCTCCCCCCCGATCTCTCTGGCCTCCCCCCCGATCTCTCCGGCCTTCCACACCCCCCCCCCCCCGATCTCTCTGGCATTCCCCCCGATCTCTCTGGCATTCCCCCCGATCTCTCCGGCCCCCCCCCGATCTCTCCGGCCCCCCCCCCGATCTCTCCGGCCTCCCCCCCCCCCCCGATCTCTCTGGCATTCCCCCTGATCTCTCCACCCCCCCCCGATCTCTCCGGCCTTCCCCCCCCCCCATCTCTCCGGCCTCCCACCCGATCTCTCTGGCCTCCCCCCCTCCCCCCCCCCGATCTCTCTGGCCTCCCCCCCCCCCCCCCCCGATTTCTCTGGCCTCCCCCCCCCCCCCCCCCAATCTCTCTGGCCTCCCTCCGATCTCTCCAGCTCCAGACTGATCTTTCCAGCCCCCGCCTGACCTCTCCATGGCCCCCACCCCCTGATCTCTCCGACCTGCAATCTATCCATGCCCCTCCTCCCCCCCCGACCCATGATCTCTCCCTCCCCACTCCCCAGCTATGGCTTGTGGCCACAGGCCTTCCCACCTGACAGCCTCTCAATCTAGCTGGCTGCTGGCCGGGAAACAGAGTCCAAAAATTTAAATCAGATCCTGCCGTTAAATTCGGCAGGACCTCCGGGAAACCCATACTTCTGGGTTTCCCGGCAGCTAGACCTCCCCCCTCACTCCCTCCCCGTAAATATTGGGGCCATCAACTCCACTGCTGTAGCGGGTACATGATCTGTCCAGTCTACAGTGTGGGTGATCAGACATGCACAAGCCATGCAGTCTCACATAGGAAAGAACTGTTAGTTTGCTGTTTGGTAGGAGACTACAACACCTATAAATCATAAAAGCTTTAAAATCAAAAAGGCCAGAGGAAGCCAGAAAGAGCAAATGGGAGGTTAAGAACCAAGCAGCCTTGAAATATGATCTGGAGTTACAAGGATAAGTAGATACTTCCTCGTTTTAGACTGATCACATTTCAGTACATGGGACTAATTAGTTCAACAATTCGGAAGCCTAAAATCTACCACCTTGTGTGTAAAAATAAGCCACTATTTCATGTAAAAGTAGGATATAATGTACTTTTATTAGAAGGAATTTGTTATAATCTTGATGAAATTATCCTTATTTTTCCTTTAGTTAAAGAGGGAGCTTCGTCATCAGGTCCCCTTTCAGCTGTTGGATTGCTGAAATCACAGCAGACCTCTGGCCAGCTGGCTTTTGTAAAGATTTCACTGCAACTGTGTTGGACCATCTGCTACAGTAAGTCTTGGGATTAACCCCAACTACACAAGTATATTTTTGGAAAGGGTTTTAATAAGATAAAATGTAGTCAGTGTATATTATAGGTAAACCAACCTTGGGTGTGTAAAATATATCAATGGTGATCCACAAAGCAGTGTTTTTTGAAAACCACAATTTTTGTGTAGAAATCAGAATGAACAGTACAATAACTAGATTGAAGTTTTTCCATGCATCAATCAGAAAATTGTACCCCAATTATCCATGGTTGATATTTGGAGCTGTTTCTCAATAATGTTACGGTTTTCACTTTTATACTTGAAATAAAGAATAGATTTGCCTTCCAAAACTAGGCTTTATTAACTTTAAAATCTGCAGCACATATTTCCACATCCAGTCCCAACCAAAGCTGGAAAAGAACTGAATTTAAGGTGGCCACCACACATCATGTGACATCAACTACCAATGAGATTACAACATATATCCCAAGGCCGTTAACAAACAACCAATCACAATACTTTTACTAAACAAGGAATAATCACCACATTCACCTCTCCTTTTAAAATATACTCCAACCTAAATAACCTTTACAATTTATAATTAATTATTTACAACTAAAACTATGCACAACAAGAGTAAAACTGTTTACATGACACAATACTAAGTGAACAACAACAAATAATAACATTGCACATAAGTATTAAGTATCTCTCAACTAAAACAATATAATATAATATTACAACAATTTTAAAACATTACTATCAATTTAAAAGTCCATTTTCAATCGGTCGACCGGATATCTTGTTCGTGTCGACCTTCTTAACCTTGGTGAAATTCCTTGCCCTCCCACACCAGAAGGCACAGAAGTATCTTCAGCAGGAAGGCTATCCATATCCTGATTTTCAACGGTTTCCGGATTAGAAATCCCATCAGAAGGTAAACTGGGACGGTCATAAACATCCATCAAGGGCTGACTAATAGAAGTATAATTATCTGCAATCGGATTGGAGACATTCGTAGTATCTGTAACAGCATCCACATTATCTAAATCATGACTGTTGTTAATATCCTCAGAAGAGGGCTGGCCACCACAAGGAGCCAAGTCTTTAATTGAAACAGTACTTTCTTTCCCATCTTGGAATCGAATATGAGCATATTGGGAATTTGCCTCCAACAGCTCCACCTCCTCCACTAAAGGATCATATTTTGACAATCTAACATGGCGTCGAAGCAGCACAGGTCCCTGCATAGTAAGCCATGAAGGTACCGAATATCCTGTAGTAGATCTCCGCGGATAGTTAAAGAGCCTTTCATGGGGGGTCATATTAGTAGCCGTTGAAAGCAATGATCTAATGGAATGCAGGGCATCAGGCAGTACCATTTCCCACTGTGTATTCTTAAGGTTCCGGGATGTCAAAGCCAACATAACTGCCTTCCAGATCACCCCATTGTATCGTTCGCACTGTCCATTACCCTGGGGATTATACGGGGTAGTTCTGCTAGTAGAAATTCCCCGACTCTGAAGGTATTCCTTCAACTGGGAAGACATATAAAAGAACTTCCCTGATCCGAATGGATATACGCAGGCATCCCAAAGATGACAAAAAGTTGAGTCAGACATTTGATAACTGTAGCAGCTGATACATCTGCACAAGGAAAAGCAAAAGGGAACCTTGAAAACTCATCCACAACAGTAAAAATATATCGGTTTTGAGTAGTTGAAGGAAGAGGCCCCTTAAAATCGATGCTCAAACGTTCAAAAGGAGAAGTAGCCTTTATAAGATGAGCTCGTTGAGGCTTAAAGAAATTCGGTTTACACCGAGCGCAGATAGAACATGATGAAGTCATCCGCTTGACGTCTTCAACTGAGAAGGGCAAATTCTTACTGCGTACGAAGTGTATCATCCTCGTAACCCCAGGATGACATAAGGCATTGTGAAGATTAATAAGCGTACCTCCGTGAATCACAGAACAATAAGCCCTCGACAGTGCATCAGCAGCAACATTATCCTTCCCCGGACGATAAACTATGTCAAAATGGTAACATGCCAACTCAATCCTCCATCTCATTATTTTATCATTTTTGATCTTTCCAAAATGTTTAACATCAAACATAAAGGACACAGATTTTTGATCAGTTACCAACGTGAAATGTCGCCCCGATAAATAATGTCTCCATTTACGCAATGCTTCTACTATTGCGTATGCCTGTTTTGAACAATATGATGAAATTATCCCTATCTCTGTAACCTCCTCCAGCCCTACAACCCTCCGAGATCTCTGTGCTACTCCAATTCTGGCCTCTTGCGTATCCCTGATTTTAATCGCTCCACCATTGGCGGCCATGCCTTCAGCTGCCTGGGCCCTAAGCTCTGGAATTCCCTCCCTGTGCTTCTCCACCTCTCTATCTCTCTTTCCTCCTTTAAGACACTCCTTAAAACCTACTTTTGATAAAGTCTGTCCTAATATCTCCTTATGTGGCTCAGTGTCAAATTTTGTTTTGATCAAGCTCCTGTGAAGCACCTTGGGACATTTTACTATGTTAAGGGCGCTATATAAATGAAAGTTGTTGTTGGAGGAATAAAAACAGCTGATTTTTTAACTGCAGTGATATCTTCTAGTTTTATTTTTGTCTCTGGATGTAAATCACTACATTGACAATGTATGCTCCTACTTCCCTGTGCACACAATGACAAGCCATTATCCCCAAGGGTTATTTCAACTCTGATTCCGCATATAGAGATGTGCTGTAATGGGCAATTTTTTTTCTCTCATGTAAATATCTCTAAAGCTGGATTCCACTATCCAATTGCTTCTTCAGTTTGTAACCATATAGTCGGATACATACCTGAAGCAAAAACCTTGACCAGTATCATTTATTTCACTGCATGCAATAAGTACAGTGATGGTTATGATACAACCTGAATTCAAAGCTATTTTAAAGCTGAAGAATATTTGACCCACTGTTTATTTGCCCTTTTTGAAAAAAGAATTTGTGCTCATCAAGGTGTGGAAATTCAATACTGAGGACTGGAACACCTTTCTACTTTGCATCAGTATCAGCAGCGACCACTAATAAAAACGGAGGATTATTACGCAACGGAGGATGCAATCACAACTGCTCTACACTCGGCACTGAATCACCTAGATGGTAAGGAGACCTACATCAGAATGTTGTTTATAGACTACAGCTCAGCATTCAACACTATCGTCCCCAACAAGCTGGCCACCAAACTCCAAACTCTTGGCCTGAACACTTCCCTTTGCAACTGGACCCTGGACTTCCTAACAAACAGACCCCAGTCTGTCAAATTAGGTAACCACACCTCCCCCCCCCCCCCGACCCTGAACACGGGGGCCCCACAAGGATGTGTGCTGAGCCCCCTCCTCTACTCCCTCTTCACCCACGACTGTGTGGCTGTTAATGGTTCCAACACCATCATCAAGTTTGCAGATGACACCACGGTAGTAGGCCAGATCACCAACAACGATGAGTCAGCCTACAGGGAGGAGGTCCAGCATCTCGTGAAGTGGTGCGCCGACAACAACCTGGCCCTTAACACCAAGAAAACAAAGGAAATAATCGTGGACTTCAGGAAGTCCAAGGGCGGAAGTCACACCCCCATCCACATCAATGGGGCGGAGGTGGAAAGGGTGGCCAGCTTTAAGTTCCTCGGAGTCCACATCACGGAAGACCTCTCCTGGTCCCTCAACACCTCCTCTCTGGTGAAGAAGGCCCAGCAGCGCCTATATTTCTTGAGGAGGCTGAAGGGATGTAATCTGTCACCCCTGATCCTCTCTAACTTCTACCGCTGCACTATAGAGAGCATCCTGACAAACTGTATCACGGTATGGTACGGCAGCTGTAGCTCCCATGACCGGAAAGCCCTGCAGCGGGTAGTCAAAACTGCATTACCGGCACCCGGCTACCGACCATAGAACATATATATCAGAAACGCTGCCTACGGAGGGCACGGTCCATCATCAAAGACCCTACCCACCCCAGCCACAGTCTGTTCGCCCTCCTACCATCTGGAAGACGCTACAGATGCATTCGCACCCGTACGACCAGATTTAGGAACAGCTTCTTTCCCAGGGCTGTCACCCTACTGAACTCCACAAATAAACACTAAAGCCTGCATATCTGCCGATGCACTTTATTATGGTCATATTTATGCTAATATATATGTACAAATGTATGTTGAAATGTTTAAGTGTCCTAATCCAAATTGTACACTCTCGGGAGCCGCAAGCCTACATTTCGTTGTACTGCACTTGTGCACTAACAATGACAATAAAAGTTGATTTGATTTGATTTGACCTTACATTTCAAGTTAGATTTATAGTAAAACTTCCTCCACATTGTCCTGTCAAGCAATTCCAGACCAGGAGTAGAATAAAATAGATGTAGGGTAAATCTTTTCCATGTTCTGCCCCCTTCATGCACTCACAGGTAGGGGCAACATGAATTAGATGTGGGGTAAATCTCCTAACAAGTATTCTCAGGTCTGGCATAAGAATTCACCTAGACCTACAAAGCCCAGTCTACATTATTCCAGTACTGTGCTTTAACCCTAACTGTATCAGTCTAAGTTATTAAGTCAGACAAGTGAGGTAAGCATTTGGGCATGTAAAACTGATGGAAGAGTTCAAAGAAATTAATGTTGAGCCCTGCTTTAAGGGAGATTTCTGGATGCAAGCAAAAGAGAAAGAAAACAAAAGAAAGGAGCTGGATATATTATTTTGATATTTTTCTCCTCTTACTTCCTCAGCACTGCATAACTTGCAGACAAAACAATGAGAGCATTGGCTTCTTTCTAGTAATGCCCTTGAGATTGTTGCTTTGTAATTTATTCCCAGGCAGCTTTACCCTGGGTAATTTTACATTGCATTTATTGCAGTGAGAAAAAGATCTTGCCCTATTTTGTGAATTATTTGTTCTCTTTAGATCCCCTGTCCTGTGGTGTATGCTATTGCCCTAATTGGGACGACAGAAGAGTGGCCTGATCTCCAGCTTCACTTTCTACTGGCCACAAGCATTTGTGTGAGAGTGGCATGCATTTGTTTGTCTTGATGATTATCAGTCCTTTCTTCAGGAGGAAGTGACACACTTTAAGCACAACACATCATCCTTTCCCTTCCCCCAGACAGTAGATTGGCCAAGAATCACCTTGAGGAATCATGCTGGAGAAACTATGCCTCACCACCTCATGCACTCCTAGGGAAAAAAATTGTAACGTGCCTCATTCTTTTTCTGCTGCACACATTATTTTAACTGATTAATTTACAATAAATGGCACCTTTTTTGTTACACAACTTCTTTAATCATTGAAATTTCAACATCTGTTTAACTTTATAAATTATTTAATGTAATTTTAACTTTATCTTAAAAGAATACATTCATTAATCTTTTGTCTTTGACAGCTTGCTTTTTAAAACAATTTATTTGTCCAATTCCCACTCTGATTAGACCCTTGCGAAGCACCTTGGGATAATTTTGAGGCATTATTTAAATGTAAGTTATTGTAGGCCACAGTTTTAATACAGTGTGCCGTTGTGGCCACCCATTATAGAAAGGATATTGGAGCTATAGAAAAGCTATAGCGTAGATTCACTAAGACGACACAAGGCTAAAACACTAAGTTTAAATGTACTGGAGTAGAGAAGGTTAAGGGCACAGAGAGAAATTATTGTTAGCATTCTGTTTGAACAGATTTGAAAACATCAGGCTTAAATATAACTTACGGCCTTGAAATTATGCTGTTGGAGATAAGTGCTTAATGCATTTGTCTGGAATTCCACCCGCCACTATTTTCGAAGAGGTGTTAACACATTTATTTTAAACGAGCTAATGCTTTTGCTGTAATAGCAGAGAGAGGAATTATTCCAAAATGTAATTTTAGGACTTGAATATTTAGTATTATCAGCCTTACTGCATGTTTGATTGACATGTCTGTGCCCTTGCCACTACAGCAGAATGACCTGGAGATGGCAAGATAGTAATGTCTGAGTGCTGTGCATATGATGCCAACATTAACAGCACTACACAAACCTTCATCCAAATGAGTGCTCAAGTCACGTAAAGAACCTTCTGCAAAGTTTATTTTTGTTTATGCAGCATTGTTCTTTCCCAAAATCTCAAGGCTACTGCTGGGAAGATTTATTTCTCAAAGTGGCAAATATCTGCCTCCAAAAAATGCAGATGTCAATATCGCCATAATAACTTCCTACCAAATAATGCTGCTTTAAAGAATATATTGGGCCAGAATTTACTGTAAAAATAACAGTGACGCTAACAGCGCTCACCATTATTTATGCGCAAATCAGACAGCAACTTCAGCCGAGTGCAGATGCACGGTTAAACGCGAAAATCCGAAATTGCTGTTCGAGATGCGCCACTCCTCCGTAAGCTGCATGAAAACGGCATCTTGCCGTCTGGCTCCCTATTCTATTGTATTGAACAGCGTGAATTTCCTGTACTTGCGTCGTAGATACGAATTAAACTCACCACAGAAAGTTAGGGCTTGTCCATTTCAGTCTAAGTACCCTTTCTAATGGCGTGGTAAGTCTTAATTACTGCCAAACAATCTCTCTGGCACTGAAAATTAACTTTTACAAGTGTGGAGTCTCATTCCTTCAGATTTTAATTGTTGGAGATTTAAAAATAACTTAATTAATTTTTAAAAACATTTTCTTTGTTTCTTTTTCCAGTCTCTCTATTTTGCTTTCTGTACCTGATTTGACATTGAATTAAACATTCTAATTTACACTTCCTGGTTCAGACTGCGCTGCTCATTTAACAATACTTTAAACTGATTGCTTAAAGAGACACACACTTGCTTGCCCTGTTCACACAGGTTCCAGATACCCTGTAGAGGGTGCTGTGCCTTTTGGCTCTCAAATTCCAGTGCAAAAGGTCACAGAAATTACATGGGCATGGGCATGGGCAAGTGTAACGAATTGTAGGGGGCCATTCATTCGCCGGCTAAAGTAAATTCTGGCCTAATAAAATCTATTTCAGGAAGCTCAATGTCGCAACAACACACTGTGTCAAGGTGTGCTAGGACATAGATTTGTATCTCAACCAGACTGTCGGGCGAAGTGTTTCCCCAAAGGAAGGGTGGGAAATTAAAGTATTAAGTCAATGCTGAGCTACTCACAAAAAGGCTCAGTCTCATGCACGTCACAGGAGTCAGATCCAGAGCAGCACTGGCAGAAGTCCCAGATTGCCAGCCTGTTCTCTCAGCAGAGAGGCGATGGGTGTGTGGAAACAGTAATGTAAAAGTAGGAAGAAGAAAAAAAGACAAAGTGCCAATGGGGAAAGAGATTTTTTTTTACAGGCGTAACATCAAATACGTGGAAGTGAATTATCTGTACCCTTGAAATTACCTGAAGTACTTACACATTACAAGAGCCTGGCTGGTGCCTTCTTCCAGTTATCCAGTCAATGCTCTTCCACATACATCTATATATATACTAGCTGAAGTGCCCGGCGGTGCCGAGGCTTTTTCGAGGGCATGTTGTTGTTGGAAGAGAGAGAGAGAGAGCGACTGGGGGG
Organism: Somniosus microcephalus; assembly: GCF_052327205.1. NCBI lineage: Eukaryota > Metazoa > Chordata > Chondrichthyes > Squaliformes > Somniosidae > Somniosus > Somniosus microcephalus. Next base: position 35,767,589 of record NC_140992.1, read on the forward strand.
GAAGAGAGAGAGCGACTGGGGGGTAGAGAGAGAGCGACTGGGGGGAAGAGAGAGAGAGACTGGGGGGAAGAGAGAGAGAGACTGGGGGGAAGAGAGGGCGGGTGGGGGGAAGAGAGGGCGGGGGGGAAGGGGAAGGGGGAGGGGGAAGGGAGGGGAAGGGAGGGCGGGGGGGAAGGGAGGGGGGAAAGGGAGGGGGGGAAGGGGGGAAGGGAGTGGGGGAGGGGAGGAAGGGAGGGGGAGGGGGGAAGGGGGGAAGGGTGGTGGGGGGAAGGGGGGAAGGGTGGCGGGGGGAAGGGGGGAAGGGGGGGAGCGGGGAGGGGAAGGGGGAAGGGAGGGCGGGGAGAGGGAGGGCGGGGGGAGGGGGAGGGGGAAGGGAGGGAGGGGGAAGGGGGGGAGGGGGGGAAGGGAGGGCGGGGGGAGGAAGGGGAAGGGGGGAGGGGAGAGGGGAAGGGGGGGAAGGGAGGGCGGGGAGAGGGAGGGCGGGGGGAGGGGGAGGGGGAAGGGAGGAAGGGGGGAGGGAGGGGGGGAAGGGAGGGCGGGGGGAGGAAGGGGAAGGGGGGAGGGGAGAGGGGAAGAAGGGGGGGAAGGGAGGGGGGGAAGGGAGGAGGGAGGGGGGGAAGGGGAGGGGAAGGGAGGGGGGGAGGAAGGGAGGGCTTGAGGCTGAGAGACGGCCACGGCCACGCCCGGTTGCCGGGGTAACCCTGCCGCGCCGCCCCGCCCCGCACTCCCGAGAGCCCCGCTCTTCGAGCCCGCCCCGCACTCCCGAGAGCCCCGCTCTCCAAGCCCCAGCCGGCCCGCACTCCCGTTGCCGGGGTAACCCTTCCCGCTCACCAAGGCCGAGATCCGCACTCTCGAGAGCCCTGCCCGAGCCGAGCAGGGAACAGAGTCTCACCTGCTCCTGCTGCGCGCGCACCCTGACCCTCGTGGCTGACGCCGTTGCCCCGGGTAATGTGACACCGGGGGCGGGGGGGGTGGTGAGGAGCTTAGCAGCAGCCCAGTTACCTAGCTCGGGCCTGGCTGGGCAAGAAAGGCCCAGGCTTTCAGGCCTAAGAAAAAAACGGGCAAAGGTAGGAAAAAGAATGTTCAGGTTAGATAAAATATTTACAAATGAGTGATTTATTTTAAAAGAATTTAATAAATTGAATTTTATTTTGCTGGAAATGTATATTTGAAAAGAAAGACGCAGAAAGCAGGAAAAAGAATGGAAGCAAGATGGCGGCTACTCACCTCGGTTCAGAACGATAAGGCCCGCCCACACACGCACCGATTGGTCGACCGTCAGGTGACCAAAGCGTAGGATTGGTCAAGCGTCCCATCACTCGACCGTAGGAGGGCCCGGCCGCACGCGGCAGCAAGCCGCCGTATGATTGGTCGACCTTGAGGTCACTCTGTCGCTATGAGCGGATAATGAGATGCTAATGAGCGGAATGTTGAAGGTTTTTGGGATACCGCGGGCGCGATTTTAGCCCGGCCGAAACGTAAATACGCTTAAAACCGTCTCGGAAGCGTAAGCTTTCTTTGGAGGTAACGCGCGCGTAGGTACGCCCTGTAACTTTTGAGCGCATAGCCCGCCAGACGCACACGCGATGACAGACAGACGGACAGAGACGCACACGCGATGACGGACAGACGGACAGACGGACAGACAGACAGATCGACCAATTTATATATATAGATAAAAGGATATGTCTCTCTGTCTGTCTCTCTGTCTGTCTCTCTGGCCGGCTATACAATCAAAAGTTATAGAGCATACCTACACATATGTTATATCAAAAGAAAGCTCATCATTAGGGGACTCTTGTAGGCGTATTTACTTTTTGCTCGGACAAAAATTGTGCCGACGGTCGGACAAAAATTCTGCCGACGGTATCCAAAAAACGTTCAAAATTCCTCTCATTATCCGCTCATTTGCATCGAGTGGGGGCGGGTTCATTGTGTGTGCGGGCAGGCCATCCTACAGTTGAGTGATGTGATGATTGACCAATCCTACAGTTCAGTGGCCCGACGGTTGACCAATCGGTGCGTGTGTGGGTGGGCCTTATCATTCTGAACCGAGGTGAGTCGCCGCCATCTTGATTCCAAACTTTTCATTTCTTTTTCCCGCTTTCTGCGTCTTTAAAAAAAAAAAGTTGCTTTTAAAACACATATTGTTTTTTAAAAAAGTTAATTACTTTCTAAATCTTTTATCTAATCTCATTAATTTTCCTACCTTTCCCCGTTTTTGCAGGTAGGCCTCGAAGCCTGGGCGTCTGTTGCCAGCCATGCTGGACCCTAGGCAATTGTTCTCCACCTGAACTGACATGAACCCATCTGTGTTTTTGGGTTGAGACCATCTGCGTAGACTTGACATTCCCATGGCACCGGCCTACCCTTGGGAATGGGACTGCACCCAAAAGTGGGGGAGGGAAGTCAATCACCTGAGGAGCCTCCTGCAGCAGTAATTGCTGTTGGTTTCGGGGCCTCCTGACCAGAAACAGTAGCCATAAGTCCTCAAGCCCTGATGATCATCGTGCTGGCTCTGAAGTAAAAAAAAAATGTACTTGCATTTTTTGCACCTTTCACATGTTTTCTGCCTGTCACTCTCAGATCCTCAAATCTAAGGCAACTGGACACAAGCAGGAACTTATTGTGATCACTGCTCTGTGAACTTCTGCCAAGCAGGAAACCCGGGAAAGTGAAGCATCAGGTATGGTGATGATATAATCCTCACTAGCATCTTCTTTACATGCTTGTGCCTATTCATTTTCCTTTGCATAGCACCTATTTTTCAGGTGCTTTTTGGTGATAAACCCAGGAAAAGCACCCCCATCATACTGGCTGCATTTTCTCTGTAACTCATTGGCAAGGATACATTTGGAATACTATGTGCAGCTCTTGGCATTTTATGTTTGAAATTTCGTTCAAAGTACCCCATTTATACTACAACACTCTCTCAACACGGAATAACATCTTACGAGTATGGGATAAGAAGTTAAATATTCTATGGAACATAATGGAAAAGACATATGTGGTGGACAGCCAGTCTGGATAGAATTCCATGAATTACAATGTGAGATTGATACCCTGTGGAGTTTTCACACAATTTCCATCAGCAGTCAGGAAGGCATTTTATAGTCTTCTAAGTTTTATTTGTGGTTATTCACCTCCCTCAAAAATAGGGTCAATTCTGGACAGTGCAGATTGAACACGGCTGCTATACTTGCTTATATATTGTGACTGCATAGATGTGTATACAGTCACAAAAACAAAATACAAACAGTTCCTTTGCTAAACTCGAAGTATGTCTGGTCTATATCTATTACAACTATTTGTTAGAAACACATCAAGAAACAATTTAAATACTTTAAAAGAAGTTATATTGTTTTTTTGGTAATAAATGGGTTTTGTCTGTTCATTAACCAGATGGTGGACTCTCTGGGGGCTTGTTGTAAGCTAGCTGTGAGTATCATGCACTACAGTGCAGGCATCAGCCTATGAATATTCTTCCTGGTATTTCTCATTTGCAGCACAAATTATTTCCAAATGTTGCAGTTTTGGAGCATAAAATTGAAAGCACATCCTCTAACTATGCAACTGCAAGTTTGCCACTCCCTGCAGATTACTGTGGTGCCAAGTGGTGTGAAGTTGTGGAATAGGATCATGAGGCTATAGGCCAAGTAGCTCTATAGCTCTATTGATAAAACATAATTCCAACCATTGGGATCTATTTTATGAATGGTCTATTTTATAAATATCCAGTGTAATTATTTATCAGCTTGGTAGTAGAATTAAGATTGTAAAAGAATCCTGCCCCCCGCCCCGCCATGTTTGTTTGACACAACTGAAATGTGCTTTGTGCCTGTTGAAGGTACAAAATCACACCAGGACAGATTTTCAACTTGCCACCCGGGTATAAAACTAACGTTGCGGATCGTCCAGCCGTTATAGAACCTGCCCAATTTTTATTTCTATTGATTTCACAAAGTGACTCATTAAGATAGAGAAAGGCCACCTCCATTACAAGATGCTCACAATATTTTTGCAGCAGGTGTCTACATCTCAGGCCCTCAGGTAGCATGTAACAGAAATGATAGAATAGGGCAGAGAAGAGCTCGTCTGATGAGAACTTCAGAGAGGTTGGTGAGAAGAGGCAGATCCTTGATGGGCTGAGACTATCGAAAAGTGCTGCTGTATTCATCCGTGAAGGTATGCCAAATAAGTCAGTCTCTCGGCTGTCCAGCAGCACTACCGGCTGCACCTGCTTCCTGTTCTTCAACATCATCATCGGGCCCTCTGATAACCTCTGGAACATCGACCATCAGTTCTTTCCTGATTGCAAAGTTGTGAAGCACACAGTATGTAACCACAATTCACGATGAATACTGAGAGGCAACCCTGGACCTATCCCAGTGGCTTGCTCAATTCTTTTCTTTGTCTTCACGTGGTCTTACAAAGAGGTGACATAAGCCATGGGAGTAGCTGGTTTCGTTGTCACACAGCATTCATACTGTTCCTTGCCTCTGCTGGTGAAATAGAGCTGAGGCACTGGGCTGATAAAATATTAAAGCACCATGACAGCTCCACCATAAATTCAAGAAGCTGTTTCTGTTATCGCAAATATGCTGCACATTTAGAGAGTGGAAGCCTTTGCAGATCACATAAGCGGGGGGGAGGGGGGAGGTTTTCATTTGGGGCATGTAATGTCGCATGGGTACAATCAATAGCCTCGACAACCCTGGGAATCTGCCGATCTTGAAAAAATTGATGGCCCTCTTAGTCATCTGTCTGGGAGTTGTATATTTTGATCTGCCCTGATAAAGAGGGCATTAGTGACTTTCCTTCTAGAGGAGCAATGCATAGCAAATTGGCTGACCTGGCAAAAATCCTCTGTAGATCCCTGGAATGAGCCTATGGCATAAAAATTGAGAGCTGTGGTCACTTTCTCTGCCAGTCAGAGCTGTGTGTGCTGTGGGCCTTGATTGCAGATGTGGCTCCTTCAAAGCGTCATGATTGAAGTGCAGTCTCCTGGCACAGAGCTCCTGGTAAAGGTCTTAGAAAGTGCACTTGGGTCTATACATCCTGCTGGATGGGTAGTCCTGGGATGGTCTGGCTTTTCTCTGGTGCCGCCTGATTAATCTAGATTCCATGGTCCACCTCTTCCTCCAGCATGTATATCATGTAAAATGAGATTCTTATTGGGAAGGCCAATGTGCAGTCCTCAGACACTAGTTCAGTAATTGTATTGAAATAGAATACTTTCCAAGGCTAATGCAGAATGTAAGGGAAGGCTTCCTGAGTATAAATGGAAACATTTTTCCTGTAACTGCATTAAATCCCAAGATAATGCCAAAGGTCTCCACAAGCAATCTCAGTTGAGCAGTGTCCCGTTAATCAAGTACTTCTCCCTTGATGAATGAGGCCTGGCAAACTGCACCTTTTAAATGGTGGGGCACATTCTCAAGGGTGGATGAGAAGGCAGAAGTAACATAATTTAGGACAGGTGATGTCATCCCATCTTAACTCCGTCATTTTCATGTGGCTGCCACTGAGAAGGTGGGCAGTTCTTCAACGTGTCCTGAAACTCCACGGCAGTTTTAACGAGATGTTTCTGCAGCAGAACCCCGGGGTATATCAGCCTTGTCATAATTTCTGGCTTTGCAAAGAGGCTTACACACTCTGCAAACCCAGCCATTTCAGGGCCACTATATTTAAATCAATATTCCAGTAACACTGCTATTGATTTGATTTTGTAAGAATTTAGTTGCTCACAAGAGGACACACAAAGGGTTGGGGGTGGATTTACATTTGTGCCATGTGCTTCTATAGAACACTAAATAAACAGTGTCTCTGTCCCGTACACAATAAACTATGGTTCTATAAAAGCAATTAACACTATGATATGTCTGTCCCTGTGACAAATAAACCGAATGCCTAGGGATTAAGTAGCATTCAGTGGAATGCATTGTTTATTTTGCAATGTTTGATATACAACAGTAAACTCTTTGTGTGGTACTGTTGTGGGCAGCAATGCTGGAGGATCTGCAACAGTACTTGGTGTAGCTGAACGTTCACTGTCTACATTTAGTGATAAGGAAGGCTATTTTTTTGAAAGGTTTGGTAGATTATTTTAGATTTTACTGCCCTTTCCCTTTTCAGATCTTTCAGCACTATATCCCATCTCAAAAGGACAAGTTTGTGTTTTTCACATAGGCATTTCTCAGTGTCAATCTTGATCCAACTACCAGAAGGTTTGAGATTGGTCCTGGGTGGTGTTGACTTTTTTTCTGATTTGTGTAGTGTAAATATAGAATTAAGACCCAACTTGACTCCAGATAAATTTGGGGTGAGACTCCTTCCTCCAAGGAGACACAACCTGCCTTGCTGCAATACCAGGTTGGTCCCTGACTCCAGATTTAGACTATATTTTCACCATAACTGTATCATTGGTGCAAAGTAAAGCCATTTTGCACCAATGCTACAGTTATTATACTTTAAATACACCTCATGATTCACACCTCTTGCTCCCACAATCCCTCACCCTCAACACCCGATCACTTAAATACTTTTCATTGTCCCAGTGCTTCCACATTGTAAATGGCTCCCTTTGCATTGGCACCATTGCCCTCCTCTTCAGTCACTATCACTTCCCGACTCAAAATAAAAACCCAGCCTTGACCTCTCTGTGCTCTCCAACCTCCATTTCCTCTCAAGTCCTCAAACAAATCATCACTGCCCAGCTCTGTGTCCACCTCTGCCACAATTCTCTATTTAAATTTCCTCAATCTGGCTTCTCCCCTGCCCACAGCACTGAGATCACTTTGGCCAAACTCTCATTTGTGACTGTGACCGGGGCTGTTATCCCTCCTTGACCTCTCCAGGGCGTTTGATCACATTTCATCCATGGTCACCCCTGGAATGTCCCAAGGTTCCATCCTTGGCCCACTGCTTTTCAACAATTGCATGTTGGCCCTTGCCAACAACAATGCTTTAGGTACATGAGTCAGTTTTCATAAGTACGCTAATGACATGCAGCTCTACTTCTCCACCGTCACCACCTTTGACTCTGTGACCACCTCAGTATTGTCAAACTACTCGTATAACATTAAGGCACAGGTGAGACAGAACTTCCGCTAACTGAATATTGGAAAGACTGAAGGCACACTATTCAGCTCCTGCTAAAAACACTGTACCTGACTCCATCCCTCTCCCCAAGCGTTTACTTAGGCTGAAGCAAAATCTCAGTGTCATGTTTAGCCCAGAGCTGAGTTTCAAAACCTAGATCCTATCCATCACTAAGGCAATTATTTCCACTTCTGTAACATTCCCAGCCTCCACCCCTACATTATACCCAGCCACACCTTCATTCTCTCCGAGCTCGACTTCTCCAATGCCCTCCTCACCTTCTCCTGAGCTCCACCACACACAAACTCCAACTTGTCCAAAACTACATCGCCTGCATCCTGACATACACCAAGTTCCACTCACCTAGCATCCCCGTCATTGCTGAACTCCATTGGTTCCCTGTCCACAATGTATCAAATGGAAAATTTTCATTCTCAATACAAATCCTTCCATGGTCTCAGCCACCATATGCTAAATGTCAGCTTAGCAGTTGGTAGCATTCTCGCCTCTTGAGTCAGAAGGTTGTGATTTCAAGCCCCACTACAGACCTGAGCACATAATCGAGCCTGACACTTCAGTGCAGTCCCGAGGGAGTGCTGTATTGTCAGATTTGGTATTTTTTTGAATGAGATGTTAAATTGAGGCACTGTGTCCCTGTTTAGGTGAATGTAAAAGATCCCGTGACACTATTCAAACAAGAGCAGGGAGTTCTCTCCATCCTGGCCATCATTCCTTGCTCAATATCACTGTAAAACAAATGATCTGGCCATTCATTCATTTGCTGTTTGTGAGACTCTGCAGCTGCGCAAATTGACTATGGCATTTGTCTACATAACAACAGCACTTCAAAAATAATTGATTGGTTATAAAGCTCTTTGGGACATTCTGAGGACATGAAAGTGCTGTATAAATACAAGTTCTTTCTTTAGCCCTGCAACCTCCTCCAGCCCTGCACCCCAGCCTGTGCCCTATGACCCTTTGGGGGGAAAATTCAGTTGTTTGCGCCTCCCGTTAGCGCCTTAAGAGGGCGCTAATGGGGCGCAAAGCAACTAGTGCCCGGGCGCGGCGATGTTTGCGCCGCTCGCGAAATTAACTAGACATTTTGCGGCGGCGCTAAACACTACCGCCACGATCTCCTGCGCCGGCAGATCATGATGTCAGTTGAGTGCGCAACGCCCCATTAGCGCCCCGGACCGGATATTGAGTGGCGCCCCCTGCCTTACCGCCTGCCGCTAGCAACGACAGGTTGAGGGGAGCATTATGCTGTCAGAAAGGGACTGGGGGAGCGCTATTTAAAGGCGACCGCTTCCTGCCTTTTTTTGTCGGTGACATTTTTGCACCACGCATTCTGAGAGAGAGAGAGAGAGACAGACTTCTGGAGAGATTCAACGCTGTGTGAAGGAGTTTTGAGTACTGAGCAGTACTTTGCAGGTTTATTTTGATTTGCCCTTCCTTGCTTCGCCAGCGCTCTGAGGTAGGACCTCGCTCCTCGGCCTTTGCGCCTTAAGACAGGTGTGAAGCGCCTGATTTAGCGCTCCAATCACCTCCAGGGGCGATAAAAGCCAAGTTTGCTGTCAGAGGCGATAATTAGCGCCAGGCGCTAAACTTTGCGCACGGCCGATAACGGCGCCCCAAACGGGGCGATACTGAATTTTTCCCCCTTTGACTCTACTGCACCCCTTCCTCCCATCATTCCAACATTGATGCAAAACTTTCAGCCCTCTCAGCCTCACTCCACTTTTTAAAACCTTGCTACATCTCTCCTAACTCTCCATTAATGTTTGGCTATCATTTTGCCTCTGTGAAGCATCTTGGGATGTTTCCTATGTTACAGGTGCTATATAAATGTAAGTTGTGTTGTTTCATCAGGAGGCAGGAAGCTGTATTACAAGACCCAATGGAAAGGGGGCGCTTGAAGGAAGTAAAATTATATGCAAAGACCTGAGACTATTAAATTTAAAAGGATAATGTGAGAGAAGGAAATTCAAAAGGGGAGCACCTGAAAGAAGTATAATTAAGAAGGATTTTATGAGATGCATTTGCTGTGCGATCTTTAGAAACGAGAAAGCTGGGTATAATAGATTGGTGAAGCAATACAAAAATTGTCTCTATTTAGAAAACTTTACTGAGGAAAACCAAGAAAATGGGGATTCTGAATGGATTCAGGTTGGTAAAAATAGCAAGAAAGTTAAGAAAGCCTGAGAAGCTATTCAGGAGATTACAATAATAATGGCTGTAAAATAATCCAAAAGGAAACAAAAGGGCCAATTTTTACCTGCTGGGCCTCATTTGAATGTCGTCAGTCAACTGCTCGGCCATTTCTAGCAGAAAGCAACAGGTGGCTGGCGGAAAGGATGAAAATTGGGCAGCCCAGAGGTAACCTTATTGAGGTATCTAATATAGTAAGTAAAAGTTAAATCCATAATGCTATTTCAAACTAAATTGTAAGAAATAAAAACAGAAAATGCTGGAAATACTCAGCAAATCAGGCAGCATCTGTGGAGAGAGAAACAGAGTTAACGGTTCAGGTGGATGACCTTTGGTTAGAATTGGAAAAAATTAGAGATGTAACAGATTTTAAGCAAGTGCAGGGGAAGGGAAAGGGGGAGGGGAGGAAAGAACAAAAGGGAAGGTCTGTGATAGGATGGAAGGCAGGAGAGATTAAATGACAAAAAGTATGATAGTACGAAGCAAAAGGAGATGGTAATGGGACAAGAAAAGAAACAAAAGATGAGTCAAGATGAGGTGTAAATGGGAAAGATAGAATCATCAACAGCTGCCATGTGAAAAAATAGGGGCAGAGGTTATGGTTTGAAATTGTTGAACTTGATGTAGAGTCCAGAAGGCTAAAGTGCCTAATCGAAAGATGAGGTGCTGTTCCTTGAGCTTACATTGAGCTTTGTTGGAACAATGTAAGAGGCCGAGGACAGAGAGGTCAGAGTGGGAATGGAGTGGAGAATTAAAGTGACAGGCGACCGGAAGCTCGGGGTCACGCTTACGGACTGAATGGAAGTGTTCCATAAAGCGGTCACCCAATCTGCGCTTGGTCTTCCCAATGTAGAGGAGACCACATCGTGAGCAGCGAATACAGTATACTAGATTGCAAGAAGTACAAGTAAATCGCTGTTTCAGCTGGAAGGAGAGTTTGGGACCCTGGACAGTGGGAAGGGAGAAGGTAAAAAGCCAGGTGTTGCATCTCCTGCCCTTGCACAGGAAGGTGCTGTGAGAAGGGATGGGGATGTTGGGGGTGATTGAGGAGTGGACCAGGGCGGAGGGTGCGGTCCCTTCGGAATGCAGAAATGGGAGGGATGGGGAAGATATGTTTGGTGGTGGGATCACGCTGGAGGTGGCAGAAATGCCGGAGGATGATCCGTTGAATGCGGAGGCTGGTGGGGTGAAACGTGAGGACAAGGGGAAACCTATTGTGGTTCTGGGAGGAAGGGGAAGGGGTGAGAGCAGAAGTATGGAAAATGGAACGGACACAAATGAGGGCCATGCCAACTGCGGTAGAGGGGAATCCTCAGTTGAGGAAAAAGGAAGACATATCGGAAGCACTAGTATGGAAGGTGGCATCGTCAGAGCAGATGCGACGGAGACGAGAGAATCTGGGAGAATGGATTAGAGTCCTTACAGGAAGCGGGGTGGGAGAAAGCTGTAAGAATAGGACAAGGGGACACAGGTTCAAATTAGTAAAGGTAAATTTAGGACTGATATCAGGAAGTTCTTCTTCACGTAAAGAGTGATCAATACATGGGCCACGAAATTCGGTATATTAGCACCTCCCATTAGCGCCTGGCGGGGGCGCTAAGGGGTTACGCCTGGGCACGGCGAATGCAGTGACGCCCGCGAACTTCAGTGCCGGTTTAGCGATTGGGCCTCTAGCGCCTCGCAGATCGTGACGTCATAAAGTGCGCAGCGCCCTGTTATCACCCCGGATGGAAAATTGACTCTCACCCCCTGTTTTATCACCTTGCGCCGACAACGCCAGCAAGAGGAGGCGTTCTGAACTCAGCTGGCCGCTTCAGGAGCGGTAATTAAAGGGAATGCTTTTCAGCTAGCGCAACCTTTATTATTTGCACCAGCCTGGTGCCTGCGCAAAGTTTTAAATGTTTCATTGGTGCAAGATGTCCAAACCCTCCACTTTGTGAGAGTGTTTGGGACTGTAAGTCACCCAGATCGCCTTGCAAAACAGAATTGATGACAATTAGCTTGTGCAAAATCATTGGCCCTTCCCTTTAAGCGAGGGAAGCAGCCTCTGTGATGAAAGAGTGCCGTTTACAATGCGCTCGAAATTGTTTAGCGCTCTGCCGCTACCCGCCCCGCCCTTGGATTTTAGCACCCTAAGAGAAGTGGTTAGTGCTTGATTTAGTGCTCCACTTCCCTCTTGGAGCGCTAAAACTGAATTTTGTGGGAGGCGAGAATGATTATCGCCTGGTGCTAATTTTTCAACTTTTAAAGTTTTACTGCCCCAAACGGGGCTATACCGAATTTCTCCCCCATGGAATGGGCTTCCAGATAGAGTAATGGAGGCAAAAACCCTGGAATCATTTAATAAAGAATAAAATATGGCATTGAGGGAACTATACTGTCTTTTGGGATTCATGAACCAGGATGGTTCAAATGAGTTTCCTATTCCATAATTATCCTGAGATAATATACTTTTAGTTTTGCACTGTGTGGCTAATTATTAAGAATAATAAAGTAACATACTTTTGGGTTGGTTTGAAAAGTCCTTTAAATTTGCACAAGACATTTTCTGTGCTGATTATTTTCAAAGCAAAACTGTCTGTGAGAAATAAATCAAAGACTGTACCATTCTTCAGCGAGAGGGCAAAAAGGTACCTTATTACCTGCATATAGCGCTTTGTGACTTGGAGCGATTCGGAACTTGTAAGATGAAGTGTGGGAGTGAACCAAATCCAACCATTCTACACACAGTTTCTTGGTATGTTCGCCTATGATATTACCCGTTCAAAATTAATTAACTGCTTTATATACTAAATTCACAAACTACCTATTTGGCACAACTATTTCAAAGCTAGATCTGCAATGGCCCGCTGGAAATACTGCCCTCCAAATTGGCGAGCTGTCCATCATCGCTGAAAACACATGGGCAGCACGAGATTCAAATGAGGCCTGACCATCAAAGTGCTTCAGACCTCTCACTGCTGACATTGGGGGATGGTGGCCCAATTGCCCCACCCACCACCTGCCCTCCGCTGAAACTAAAATTGGCCCCATTGTTTTTTTCTAAATAGATTGCAGGAGGCAAGTTTATAAGGTTGAGTATTTTTCTCCACTTGAAAGGGATTACAGCAATAAATTCCAATCAATCTTGACTCAGCAAGGTGTCGCTGACCATGATGCAGACAATTCAAATGGTAGTTTGAGACCAGTTAGTTTCCTGAACCACAGCTGTATTCTGATAAAAGAGTGGTAAACCATGAAGAACATCATATATACAGCAGGACATCAGGAAGTGGGCACTGGTTATAACTTGATCTATTCTAATTATAACTTGATCTAATAATAGGCTAGAATGCTGTTATTAACTGACTCATTCAATCCTGCAGATTTGTGCAATGCCAGCAGGAATGATGCATGACATGCAGTGATGTTTTCAGCACGCTGACATGTGCAGCTTTTAATCAGTTTTCTTGTTGATCAATAAAGAAGCAAGTAAGTTAAACTCAGTTGTGAACAACAGGCACTTTGCTGTCTTGTTTTTTTGGCACAATCTATTGGTCATAAAGCAACATTTGGATCTAATAGCTGCACTTTCAAGCACTGATTCACCCTTTGGAGCTCAATCGAAACATTTAAAAAGTTTGTGGGCTTCCCCAATAGTTCAGTAAGTACTTGAGATGTAGAGAAGGCTGCAGATTCAATTCCCAATCTATGTTAGATTCATCTCAACTAGAGAAGCACTAGGGGTGCTGCAATGGGCTGCAGCACCCTTGGGTTAGATAAGAGAAAATCTGTCCAGAATTCCTTCACCTGATCACAATGCAGCAACCCCAGCTAGAAGCGTGGATGTTGGGTGAGAATAATATTCAATTTATATTCACCTCCCTCCCCCACTCACAGTTACTTAGTGGATACATGTATGGCGTGATGTGGCACTGGGCCATACAGATCAGGAAGTTTCCAGGTTTAATCGCTGCTCTGTGTTGTTAGCCAATTGCATCTGGGGTAGTAATGAAAGCTCTACAATTGGCCTTAGTGTTCCCAGGGTACACCTAAAAAAAAAAAAATTGCTCCACGTTCCCATTACTGGTTGTTATTCAGCCATATTTGCTGGATATGTATGTCTGGATGACAAAGTTGACTCAGCTATGATGCTCCCTTATGGTAAAATAACCTGCTCCCGTGGTCTCGATCACAAAGTATTACAAAGTATTTACAGCACAGAAACAGGCCATTCGGCCCAACAGGTCCAAGCTGGTGTTTATGCTCCACACGAGCCTTTTCCCTCCCCTCTTCATCTAACTCCATCAACAAGGCCATCTCCAGCCACTTTCTTGTATCCCTCACCACACACATCCTCTTACACCCTTCCAACCCCACTTTCTTCTGTGTGCACCCCTGGAAAAAACTCGCCCCCGCCATCCCCCCAAGTCACTTAAAACTGCACTTTCAAACACGCAGCTGCCTCATCTTTGGCCTTCCATTTGCCATAGTAATTCTGCAGCCATTGATTTGATCAACCATTCCCTCATCTCCACAATTGATGACCTTAGCCTCAGCAAAACCTTTAATCATTCTCCCTTATATGGTCCCCACTTAAAATCCCTCTAGTCCAAGGGATGCAGACTTGAGTGTACCTGGCACACAATTGGAATAGCCATTGATCACCAGATGCTCCAACAACAAGTGCAAGAAATGCATGGACTTTTTTGTCACTAAGATTGAGATCATCCATTCAGGGGGCACGGTGGCATAGTGGTTAGCACTGTTGCCTCACAGCGCCAGGGACCCGGGTTCAAATCCGGCCTCGGGCGACTGTCTGTGTGGAGTTTGCACATTCTCCCTGTGTCAGCGTGGGTTTCCTCCGGGTGCTCCGGTTTCCTCCCACAGTCCAAAGATGTGCGGGTTAGGTTGATTTGGCTATGATAAATTGACCCTTAGTGTTAGGGGATTAAATACGTGGGGTTACGGGGATAGGGTGGGATATGTGTCGGTGCAGGCTCGATGGGCCGAAATGGCCTCTATCTGCACTGTGGGGATTCTGTGATTCTGTGAGATGCCTCTGCTGCTTCCCCAGCCCCTTCCCCTTGCCCACCAAGCAAACCTACCCAGGCTCTACCCTGCCCAACCCTGAACCCACATCTCTCTCTCTAGTTTCTCTCCCATCTCCTCTCCAAGCTCATCTCATCCATGAGACCCATCTCCTGCTTCCTTGAACCCATTCCCACTAAACTGTTGACCACCGAACTTCCCTTTAAGACCCCATGCTAGCTGACATTGTAAATGGTACCCTCTCCTCAGATACTGACCCCTCGGTTTCAAATCTACTGTCATTACCCCGCCTTCAAAAAAAACCTTTGACCCCTCTGTCCAAGTATACTGCCATCCCATCATGAACTCTCTTTCCTCTCCAAAATCTTTTAACATGTTGCCTCCAAAATCTGAGCCTATCTTTCCTACAACTGTTTGAAGCTCTCCATTCAGTTTTCTGCCCCTGGCACAGCACTGAAATGGCCTTAACCAAAGTCACAAATGAGATCCTCTGTGACTGTGACCATGGCGCATTATCCAGCCCCACCCTTCTTGGCCACTCTGATATATTTGACAAACTCGACCACACTATCCCCCTCCGTTGTCCTCCTTGGTGGGACTACACTTGCTTGGTTACACTTTTATCTAACTGATCGAAGCTAGAACATCTCCAGCAATGACTTCTATCCCACATCACCCCACCCTGCCCCACACACCATTACCTGTGGAGTACCCCAAGGATCTGTTCTAGGCTTCCTTCTCTTCCTCATCTATATGCTGTCACTTGGCAACATCATCTGGACACATGGGGTTGACTTCCATATAGACGCTGACGACACCCAGCTCTGCCTCTCCACCACCTCTCTCGGCCCCTTCACTGGCTCTGTAATGTTAGATTGCTTGTCTGTTATCCAGTCTTCGATGAACCATAATTTATTCCAGTTAAACATTGGGAAGACTGAAGCTCCCACCAAAAACTCTATACCCTTGTCAGTGATTCCACCCCCCTCCCTGCCCCCAAATTCTGTCAGGATGAACCAGAATGCTTGCAACCTCAGCATCCTATTCAACGCTGAGCTGAGCTTCCAACGCCATATCCTCTCCATCACTAAGACAGCTTACCTCTGGATCGGATAAAAATTGATAAAGAGGAGGTACTAGAAAGGCTGACTGTACTTAAAGTAGATAAGTCACCAGGACCTAGGATGCTGAGGGAGGCAAGGGTAAAGGTGGAAATTGCGGAGGTATTGGCTATAATCTTCCAATCCTCCTTAATGCGGGGGTGGTGCCAGAGGACTGGAGAATTGTAAATGTTACACCCTCGTTCAAAAAGGGTGTAAGGATAAACTCAGCAACTACAGACCAATCAGTTCAACTTCGGTAGTGGGGAAGCTTTTAGAAATGATAACCCAGGACAATATTAACAGTCACTTGGACAAGTGTGGATTAATTAAGAAAAACCAGCACAGATTTGTCAAAAGCAAATCGTATTTAACTAACTTGATTGCATTTTTTGATGAGGTAACAGAGAGGGTTGATGAGGGCAATGCGGTTGACGTGGTATACATGGACTTCCAAAAAGCGTTTGATAAAGTGCCACATAATAGGCTCGCGAGCAAAGTTGAAGCCCATGGAATAAAAGCGACAGTGGCAGCATGGATACGAAATTGACTAAGTGACAGGAAACAGAGAGTAGTGGTGAACAGTTGTTTTTCGGACTGGAGGAAGGTATAGAATGGTGTTCCCCGGGGGTCAGTACTAGGGCCACTTTTCTTGATATATATTAATGACTTGGACTTGGGTGTACAGGGCACAATTTCAAAATTTGCAGATGACACAAAACTTGGAAGTATAGTGAACAGGGAGGAGGATAGTGATAGACTTCAAGAGGACATTGACAGGCTGGTGGAATGGGCTGACATGTGGCAGATGAAATTTAACGCAGAAAAGTGCGAAGTGATACATTTTGGTAGGAAGAACAAGGAGAGGACATATAAACTAAATGGTACAATCCTAAAGGGGGTGCATGAACAGAGAGACCTGGGGTATATGTGCACAAATCGTTGAAGGTGAAGCATAAGGGATCCTGGGCTTCATAAATAGAGGCATAGGACAGGATTTTCATTGGGCCGTGGAGGCGGGATTGGAGGCGAGTGGGGGGTTAAAATTGCAAAAGCTGGTGTGCGGGCCCAACCGCGCCTCCATCCCGCCTCCAAGCAATTTTCATTAATTCGTGTCTACTGGTCCCGCCTCCATCCCGCCTCCAAGAGGCGGGATAGGCCGTTAAGGCCCTTAACAAGCACTAAATTGCCTCAATAATGCCATTTTGAAAGGCCTTTGCGATTTTAACCCTTTTCCCACGTGAAACACACCTGTTCTGAAATACGACGGTGAAACCTGGCGGGAGCACAATTGGATTGCTGACTATCAGCTGCAGGTCAACCATTAAAGAGGAGATTTGATCAGCCATCATTTGCAGGTGGCAGAACTTTGTAGTCTCAGGTCTGGGGGAACTTTTAGAAGGCATAACCACAGCTGTGGAAGTTTGGAGCCCGACACCCATCTCCATTGTGACCTCCTGGGAAACCCCTCTCGCCACCTTCACTGAGCGCTTCTTCAACTGAGGCATATACCAGAAGCATGGGAGCCATTTATTTCCTTCCCTTCTGGACATTAGATGAGGATGAAGACCAGCCGCGGCACCAACAGAACCAGGAATAACAGCAGCACCAACAGCAGCAGCACCAACAGCAGCAGCAACAACAGGAGCGCCAAGCTGCTGCTCACCCACCTGAAGCTGCACAGGCCAGAAGGGGCCAGCGCATGGAAGCCCGTCGGTGCAGGAGATACCCCCCAAACAGGGTCTACAGATACAGGGTCAGCTATCTCAACATGTCTGAGCAGCAGTGCCAAAGGCGGCTCCGACTTTCGCGAGAGGTAGTGGGTGACATCTGCGCAATGCTGCAACACGACCTGCAGGCCAGAGGACCAGGTGGACAACCCTTACCAGTGGCCGTCAAAGTCACCACCGCCTCAGGCTCATTCCAGGGATCAGCAGCAGACATCTGTGGCATCTCCCAAACAGCCACACACACTTGCATCATGCAGGTAACCGATGCCCTCTTTGCCATCGCGCACAATCACATCCATTTCACCAAGGATCAAGCAAGTGTCACGGTGCATGCAGTTGGATTAGCTATTCTGGCAGGCTTTCCAAGGGTGCAGGGCGTCGTTGACTGCACACATGTGGCCCTTAAGGCACCCCATTGCAATTCAGGTATTTTTGTCAACCGCAAAGGCTTCCACTCCTTTAACGTTCAGCTGGTGTGTGACCACAAGAAGGAAATTTTGCATGTTTGTGCCAAGTACCCTGACAGTTGCCATGACTCCTTCATACGACGCCAGTATAGTGTGCCTCCACTATTCAGTCCGCCAGACCAACTTAATGGATGGCTACTTGGAAACAAGGGCTATCCCCTGAAGATGTGGCTAATGACGCCATTGAGGAGCCCATCCAACGAAGCTGAGGAGAGCTACAACACCAGCCACATGTCCACCAGAGCCATAATCGAGCAAATCATCGGTTTGCTGAAGATGCGCTTCAGATGCCTGGATAGATCAGGTGGAGCCCTGCAGTACAGGTAGACTATCCTTTATCTGAAAACCTCGGGACCAGCCGAGTTTCGGATAAAGGAGAATTTCGGATTTCGGAAGGTGGGTCGGCGGGGGTCCGCGGGGGGGTCGGCGGGGGGTCGTGCGCACGACTTACGCTGACGCTCAGCGTAAGTCAGTCGGGGTCGGCGGGGGTCGGGGCCGGCGGGGTACGTGGGGGGGGTCGGCGGTTGTCGGGGCTGGCGGGGTCCGCGGGGGGGTTGGCGGTTGTCGGGGCTGGCGGGGTCGGCGGTTGTCGGGGCCGGCGGGGTCCGCGGGGGGGTCGCGGTTGTCGGGGCCGGCGGGGTCCGCGGGGGGGTCGGCGGTTGTCGGGGCTGGCGGGGTCGGCAGTTGTCGGGGCTGGCGGGGTCGGCGGTTGTCGGGGCTGGCGGGGTCGGCGGTTGTCGGGGCTGGCGGGGTCGGCGGTTGTCGGGGCTGGCGGGGTCGGCGGGGGGGTCGGCGGGGGGTCGTGCGCACGACTTACCCTTTATCCGAACTTCCGCAACCGGAACCCTCTAAAAACCGAAGGTTTTTTCGTTCAGCGTAAGTCGTACGCACGACTTACGCTGAACGAAAAAACCTTCGGTTTTTAGAGGGTTTCGGTTTTCGGAAGTCCGGATAAAGGGTAGTCTACCTGTACTCAGCAGCCAGGGTCTCCAGAATCATCGTGGTTTGCTGTGCACTTCACAACATGGCACAGCGTTGTGGCTTGCAGATTCCTGAGGACCAAGTGGCTTGTCACATACCCTCCTCAGATGAGGAGGAGAACGAAAACGAACATCTTGCAGAGGCCCATCAACCAGCGGCAGCAGTACGCGAGAACATAGCTGCCCGGGATGCAAGGAACGCACTCATCTTGGCCAGATTTGCTTAGCCTAGCCAATCAAGCACTTATGCCTCGCAGCTTCTTACCTGAGCATCGACAATGGCCAAGGACCAGCGGATTCCTAGCAATTTGACCACCATATTGACAATTGCAAGTAATCCTAAGCCCTCAATGTGAAAGTCCCATTCGTGAAATGATACACGCCACAACTACAGCAGTAGCCATCAGATTTTTTATTTACATTATTCATCTGATGGCTTTTTCACAGAAAACATCAAATTTCACCCAAGTGACTACCCTTGTGACTATTTGTGCAGAATCTTTCTCTTACGCGTGCTCCTACATGGTGCTTCCCCTGTGGCTTCAGCAGATGTGGAGGCCCCTTGCTCACTTTCCTGCTGCTCCTGTCTCGACACCTTTGGCGGGTGTCCTCTGGGGTTGCGAACCTGTGAGGGCTCGGCAACAATCTGCTGCTCCTGCGGCTGTGCAGGTGTTGAGACGCCGATCTCAGATGGGTGTGGACTCTGGTGGGGTTCTGACCGAGGGCTCTGCAGTGGCATGGAAGTGTGAGCGCTTGGAGAGGAGCCCCCACTTCCTTGATGTCTGCCACCAACTTCCCTCTCATGGGTCAGGTCCCCCTCAGCGCTTGCAAGTGGCTTGAGAGCACCTTGCTGCACATCAGGGGGGCCATGGGGACCTCAGAAGGACTTCCATGAAGGTCTGGTTTCTCTGTTCAATAGATGACCATCGCTCCTCCAGTGATGTCATTCTATTCTGAACACTCACCATGTTTTCTGCACTCTGGCGACTTATCACCTCCATGGAGGTTGCCATCCTTTCCATGGTGATGCGTTCATGCGCCAATGACTCCACAAAGGCTCTGCTCATGTTCGAGCTGGACTCCTCCATTCGCCCCACACTCGCAGCGACCCTGGAGACAAAACCTGATCTTATGGATGGACCCAGAGACAGAGGGTCGACATGCAGCTGAGCCGAGCTGGCAGAGTCCTGCGCCCTCCGACTAGGACTTTCCACTGCTGTCCCTGTCTCCACAATCTGCTGATGCTCAATTGTGAGCTGTGGTACACCAGGTGACAACACTACTCTATGTCCCGAAGGTCCCACCAAGGTGTGAGTGTCTGTGCTGGTGCTGGATGCGCTGAATTCTGCTGATGCTGCGCCCTCAGAGGTTGCAGCTTCCTCTGAGGAGTCTTGAGGCTCATGCTGTTCCTCCTGGCTAGTGGGGATGGGTGTTTGGGATGGTCCTGTGGGGGAGTAAAGGAAAGAGTCAGAGATGTGATGCCAAGGTTACATGCACATTGCATATTGCAGATGATCATTAGTCCATCTGTTAGAGCTTCAGAATCATTATCAGCGACTCATGCAATGTCAATGAGAGAGATGGAAAACTATTCTGTCACCAGCTTGCTGTGATGCACCCCTCTGTCCGTCCCCCACTTGCGCATCTTCCTCCACTCCTACAATCTCCAGGAACGCCTCTTCCCAGGGGGTGAGGTGGGCTACTGAGGGTGGCCCTCCTCCTGTCCTCGCTCTTTCTCGCTTATTGTGAGCTCTCTTTTCCTGCAATGAGGGAGGCAAGTGGAGGTTGAGTGAGAATGAAGGAGTGAGTGTAGAGATTCCATAGCATAGATGCTTAGAAGGAGACAAAGATGGAGTGAGGTGGCAAGACCAAGGGCCCTCCCTGTGTGTTGTCAGTTGTTTTCATAGCATCACAATGATAGGGAGTGTGAGGGCTGCAAAGTCGAATAGTTAGGTGAATGTGACCATAGAGAGAGAGGGAATGGGTAAGGGTGCATGGATGTCAATGTCAAGTGGGATGTGGAGGAAGAGATTGCTAAAGCTGAATGCTGGTGAGGAAAGGCAATGGGGATCAGATTGAGGGTGATGGGAAATTCATACTCACTTTTCCAGTGCACAGAAGGTCATGAAATCTCTTCCTGCATTGAATCCAGGTTCTACGGGTTACTGATAATGAGTTGACCTCCTCTGCCACCTGGATCCACATAGCCTTGATCTGCTGGGGAGGCGTCTTCCTCCCTGAAGAAGGGAAGAGCACCTCTTTATGAGCTCTTGCTCCCTCAACTAAAGCCTGCAAGGCAACGTCATCAAACCTGGGAGCAGACCTAGGTCTCTCGCTGGTCATTCTGCCTCCAGGTCCCTGTAGCATGAAAGGCCAAAAGGTTGGCAGTCTGCAGAAGAAGCAAGGCTTGTTGCAGACCTTAAATGCAGCAGCAATGATGACGTCATCGGAGACGACTTTCAGACTGGAAAAACTCATTGGCCATGGGTTCCCACACGTTGGAACTCAATTGGCCAATTAAGTTAAAATCGCATCAATCTCCCACATCGATTTAGATTCGGGTGGATAACACGAAATGCGGATTACACGACCCCAGCCCGCCCCGAATTAAAATCCAGCCCCTAGAGTTATGATGAACATTTATAAAACACTGATTCGGCCTCAACTGGAGCATTCTGTCCAATTCTGGGCATCGCACTTTAGGAAGGATGTGAAGGCCTTAGAGAGGGTGCAGAAAAGATTTACGAGAATGGTTCCAGGGATGAGGGACTTCAGTTACATGGTTAGACTGGAGAAGCTGGGGTTGTTCTTCTTAGAGCAGAGAAGGTTGAGAGGAGATTTGATAAAGGTGTTCAAAGTCATGAGGGGTCTAGACAGAGTAGATAGAGAGAAACTGTTCCCATTGACAGAAGGGTCGAGAACCAGAGGACCCAGATTTAAGGTGATTGGCAGAAGAACCAAAGGCGACATGAGGTAAACCTTTTTTATGCAGTGAGTGGTTAGGATCTGGAATGCACTGCCTGAAAGGCTGGTGGAGGCAGATTCAATTGTGGCTTTCAAAGGGGAGTTGAATAATTAACTGAAGGAAAACATTTGCAGTGCTAGGAGGAAAGGGCAGTGGAGTGGGACTAGCTCAAGTGCTCTTGCAGAGAGCTGGCACGGGCTCGACGGGCCGAATGGCGGCCTCCTGTGCTGTAACCATTCTGTGATTCTATGATTTTATTTCCACCTCTGTAAAATCAGACACCTCTACCCCAACTTTAGCCCTTCTCCTGCTGAAATCCTTATCCAAGCCTTTGTCATTTCCAGATGCAACTATTCCAATGCTTTGCTGGCTGGCCTCCCATCTTCCACCCTCTAAATTTCCATTCATCCAAAATCTCTGCCGCCTGTTTCCTCTCCTGCACATAGCCGCACTCACCCATTATCCTTGTCCTCAATAACCCACATTGGCTCTGGTCCCCCAACACCTCAAATTTAACATTCTCATTTTTGTGCTTAAATCTCTTCATGGCCTTGCCTTTCCCTATCTCTGTAACCTCTCTGGCTCTACAACACCCTAAAACTCTCTATTACTCAGACTTTGGCCTCAATTGCATCCACCCCTCCCTTTGCCCCACAATTGGCAGCCATGCTATCAGCCATCTCGGCTCCACACTCTGAAATTTCCTCCCTAAATCCCTCTGCCTCTCCTCTTTTAAGACCTTCCTTACAACCCACCTCTTAAACCAAGTTATGGATCATCTTTCCTAATATCTCCTTCATTGGCTTGATCTAATGGTGAGTGGTAAGTTAAGCATTTCCTGAACAGAAATAAAATAAATAATTTGCATTTATAGAGTGCATTTCATGACCTCAGGATGTCCCAAAGCGTTCAGCAGTTATTGAAATATTTTCAAAATGTAGTCACTGCTGTAATGTAGGAAATGCAGCAGCCAATTTGTGCACAGCAAGGTCCCACAATCAGCAATGAGATAATGACCAGATAATCTGTTTTTGTGATATTGGTTGAGGTTTAAATATTGGCCAGGACACCGGGGAGAACTCCCCTGCTCTTCTTCAAAATAATACCATGGGATCTTTTACGTCCACCTGAGAGGGCAGACAGGGCCTCGGTTTATTGTCTCATCTGAAAGACAGCACCTCCGACATTGCAGCACTCCCTCAGTACTGCACTGGTGTGTCAGCCGAGATTTTGTGTTTACACTTATGACTGAATGCTGTATAATTTTTTTTTAGGCTACATCAATCCTGTTCTACTTAGTTTAGGAGGTGTCCAATGCAATGTGCATATTGATGAATATATACTAACTGAACACCTTGCCAGGGGGTTGAAAGTATATGAGTTATAAATACATATTGGAAATAACTGAACCCAGCAATGAAAAATGAATGAACTATGATCATATAACAAGTTCCCCAAAAGTAACAACAGACAATAATGATGATGAAAACTCTTTATTAGGTCCAAGGTACGGTTTATGGAAAAATGGAATATTAGATTACAATCACCACACCAGCATTATTTCATAGTTCATGCTGCAACAGCTATAGCTCTCTTTTAATAGAAAACAAATATAAATCTTGCCATAACATCCCAAATAGCACCATCTGATATATAACAAATATTTTTGTGGCTCTCTCCTGAATAAAGAAACCACACAAAACACCATCTTTACAGCATACCCTTCACGATAATGATGCTATTTGGTACAAGCCATTTATGGCTCCCTTGCTCTCTATTTTGCTAATAAACAAACTGTATAAAACACCCTCTGATTAACATATTCTCTTATTTAAGAAACTACATAATGCACATTCACTATAAACATCCACTATAACACACATTCTTTATTATTCCTTCACTAATACCATAGGGGGGTGTGTTATAGAGGGGGTGTTTTATAGGATTTCTATAGGACTTTCTGATATAACTTACATGCTATATGTTTCACTTACCAATTCAGAAACCATACAAAATATACTGTCCTTTATGTACTTTATATATGGCGTATTACATTTTGGGTCTTCTGTGCTGCTCTTACTCAAGATACTTCAGCTTCTGTATTTTAGATTACTCTCATAGGTGAGTCTTAATACCCTATGGTCTTGAAAGTATCTTCACAGATCTTGATATCTGGGAAAGTTTTTAATATCAAGCCCAGTATAGTGAACACAAGACCTTTCAGCGACTTGCTTTAGCTATCTGACCTATTCTGTGCCCCCACTGGACCTTTCTCAAATGGTAAAATATCACAATATCAAACCTAATTTTAGACTTTAAGGCCTAGAAATCCTTTACCTTAGCGCCACCCGTTGGCACTGGAATCGTGGCAAAAAATGGCAGCCGCCACTCTAGCGCCCTTCTCTGGCACGGGATTCAGCGGCTGCCATTTTGGTGAGGGCCTTGGTGCTGCCAATAGCAGCACTGGCCCTGGAGATGTAAATAAAGAGAGCGTGACGTCAGTTGCAATGCAACGCTGACTTAATGTCACCTCAGCGAATTTTGAACTTAGTGCTGAGTTCAGCGCTGGGACCTAAGCTTGCTCTGAAAACCGAGCTTTCAGCAGACTGACAGAGACGCTGTCAGCATCTCTTAAAGGGACACACACATCTTTCAGGTAAGGTTGCATTTAAGCTTTTGGATTGGATTTTTACATTTTTTTATTGAAGTAGTGGCTTGGTGCAATACATGTTAAAAGTTTTTAAGTGTGCAGGGAGGGCTGCTGGATGCTCGCAAGGCCTCGAATGGTAAAGGAAGGCCTCTGAGAAAACAGAAAATGCTGGAAATACTCAGCCAGTCAGGCAGCATCCATGAAGAGAGAAACAGAGTTCACATCTCAGGTCGAGATGTTGCCTGACCTGCTGAGTATTTCCAGAATTTTATGCTCTTATTTCAGATTTACATCATCCACTCACAGAGGGAAGAGGAAGATGCAGAAGAGGAGGAAGCAGAAGGAAGGATGCAACCCAGACAGCCCCTTTCTAGCTGGGATATCCAGAAAGGAATCATCCGCCTCCGGTACCAGTGACTACATCCCCAATTCCCCTTTCAACATTTGTCCCACACTTTACCTTCCCTCTGTTACTGACCATCACAGCATCCTCTTGGCCTCAATGCTGAAATAAAAGCCACCACAAAGCTGGAGTTCTGCGTGCGAGACGCTGGGTGCCCCTTCCCTAGCTTGCTGAGCTATTTGTTTTATTGCTGAAGCACTTTTCCTATTTTTTTTAGGTGCGGAAGGGAATTCAGCTTTAAGGGCTGAAAACTCCCATTTGGGAATTCTTTTTAATGTTAATTTTTTTCAGAAAGCAGTTGTAAGGGCTAAAAACTGCCTATTTTTACATAATTTTTATTTTTTTCATTTCAGAAGGCAGGGCCCCTTTAAGAAGCCAAACTGCTTTCTGAAATGACAGCCTCGCTTTCAGAGCAGGCTGTTCTCTCTGCAGTGACGCTACAGCCACGCTATATTGGGGCCTCCTGCCAGATTGAACGACACCAGGACAGTGAGTTTAGCGCTGGGCTAATGTTGATTAGTCCCCAGTGCCAATTTTTCAGTCCTGTCCGTGCCACCATTTTCGGTGGCCGTAAACAGTCGCCCGTGATGACACCGGCAGCTTTTGTGGCATTCTAAGCCTAACTGTCAAGTGAACTTATTGATCAATAAAGTAACAGGCAAATAAGTAACAATAATATAAAACACATATTTAGTTACAGTAGATATCATACTAACCAACTCCTTGAAAGGAAATAAACGAATGAAATCTCTACACTAAGGTAATATTTTGACGTTAAACTTTATATATACACAACTATTCTTTTCTTGTCCTTTCCTTAACTGGTTTGATCTTCCAGTCTCTGGATTCCAAGCCAATTCACCAATTTGAACAGTTTAAGCTGCTTAAATACCGCTCAAACTATTCACCAAGGTTCGGTCGATTTAAATCATTATCAGCTCAGTTCAAAAGGAGCTGCCAGCAATACGCCTAACTGAATCAATCATGCAACATGTTTATATTTGAAATGTGTGGCTTAGATCCCCCATTATCAAATGTGCCCAGAGATAACAAAACTGCACAACATTTGTGCCTGAAAATATGCGATGTGGTGCATCTAGACATAAATGCCAAAATGCGCCCATCCTCCATTGACCCCCACCAAAGTTGGGGTGGATGGGTCGGAAGAAATCCCTTCATTTTCCTAAGATTAGTGGACACTCGGGGCACCTGCCTACTTTTCAGTCATTCCATTATTACTGTAACCAAAGTTATGACAGGAGTGTGCCGGAATGGCCACATATTTTCAGAGCCCTTACATATTTTGACTGGATTTAAAGGGACTGTTACCAAGTCAAATTGAGACATGTGTGTCATAGACTTCTTCACAGGCAGCACTCCATATAACACAGAAAATTAATTATAGATTTATACTTAGCAGTGGATGAGAAGAGCAAATAGACTTATACTGCTAATTTTAGTTAGGAAATAGCTTGTGGTACCACAGAGTCTGAAAAGTAGTAAGTGTTATTGCCTACTTTTCTCGTAGTCTTGTTTTCCCATTCTTTAGCTAAGGTGGACAGTCAACCTAGCCCGACAACAATCCCTTTTCTTTGCCTATCTTATGAAAGGACTTACCAAATTCGAGTATGCAATAACAGCATTTTCTTGTCAGTTTTTAATCTGATATTTTCTGAAAGTTTCAGTAATTCCCTAAAGCATGACATGCCCTTTCTTAGCCCATATCATCATTAATCATGTTCGCTTGAGAACAGTGCCCTGAATCATCATCTTTTAGGCCTCCTATGTTTTGTCTGTGAATGCAGTTAATAATTATCTGGAAATCTCATCTTTTGTCTAAAAGCATTGAATTCAAGTTTGGTTGCCGTGCAATAGAGTAAATGGTCTGAAGTACAAGTATAACAAATACATTTTTCTACAGAAATTCTGATTTGAATCCAAGTCTCAGATACAGTTATATTTATCTGAATCTCACTGTTAACTTAAGTCTGAGTATATACTATGGGCTAGATTTTCAGTGTGCCGTGAGGCGGGCTTTCAGGCGTGCGGGGGGCAAAAATCCCGAATTCGGGGGTCCCGACACCATCCCACCCAAAACCCGCCTCCACGTAAGTTTCAAGGGAGGCGGGTACCCGCCCCACACTGGAACCCGCCGACCTGAGGCGGGAAAGGATTAGTGCCAATTAACTGCCTGTTAACAGGTAGTTAACAGGCAGTTTTTAGCCTAATCCCTATTTTGAGGGGTGTCGTGTGGGATTCCCGATGGCTCCAAACCACGCCAGGTTAGAGCAGGCGGGCCGTCGGGTTGAAGGACTTGGAGGGGTCGCGATGTCAGTGTTCAGGTGAGTGATGGGTGCATGAGTGCAAAGGTATGTGTGTTTGGTGTGTCTAAAGTGTGTAAAGAAGTTTAAATTACCTGTACTTACCGTAACAGCCTTTCTTCCTCTAGGCTTTGGGAGTCCATCATTCAGCCAGAACTGAAAGCTGAATGGCTGCGATCTGTCAAAAGTGACAGCCTTCAGCTTTGAGTGACGGTGACAGTTCTAACTGAGTCTGCGTAGAAGGACTCAGGTTAGAAGTCAGACTGTCAGTGTTTGACAGCTTCAAACAGCTGTGAAACACTGATATTTCATCTGTCAAAAACTCTTGACAGATGAAATTTCAGTCTGTGATGTCACCTGTTGCCGGGTGGCCCTTAATTGGCCTGCTGAGCCCGCTGGGCGGGCTCAACAAGGTCAATCAAGGGAAAATCACGTCGATTGGCCGGACATCGATGGAGGCGGGACTAAAACCCGAAAGTTGTAGTCCCGCCTCCTTCCCGACAGCTTAATGAAAATCCAGCCCATGTGTTTCAATATAAATACTCCTATTATATTCTTCTGGAACATAGTACGGGGTTTTTCTGTATTTCTTCATGCTTCTCTTGAAAATTTTATATGCTCTAGAATTTTAAATATTTCTGGTTCAGTGGAACCTCCATTATCTATACTCTAGCTTGACTACCTGTTAAAATACTTATGGGTCAAAGCCCTGCTTGAGATGTCACCTCTTTGCACAGCCCCTCCCATCTGACATAAAACCTTAAAATCCAAGAACGTTTTTATTCTGTTCTGTGTATTCTACTTGTCTTTATTCCTGTGCCTAAGGCAGGGATGTCCAAGATACAGACTCAATCTGGTATGTGAGTTCCTTTTACCTGACTCATGAAGCTCTTGCCTGTGTTTTCTGCGCACTGCGCACAACTTTAAAGTTGACTTCTAGTCATCCTCAGCTCTTTAAACTTCCTGGGCCTGGAGAATTGGAGGAGTCTGCTCCTGGATTGGTGGATTTACACCAATATGGAAGCAGTCTTTCTGCAGCACTGGGAGCGCAGTCATTATAAGTCCTTTAGGCCTGAGGTGTTTAAAGAGCTAAGGCTGAAACTTCCAAATTTCCAAGCTTTGGAAGACAGCAACAATCGCAAACAGAAAAGCTATGGCAAAAACTGCTATTGTGATACTGTATTCAAATGTTTCTCTAATAAATGTGGAATTGTTTTGTTAGAAAAGGAATTGATTATATCAGACATCTGTCTGATCCCAAAGTATTTTAATCACTTGCAGTTCACTCAGCAGAGCCTAGGGTATTCCATAGGGACAGGACTAAAACTGGGGAGCTGTCAATTATCTCCCAGTTTCCACCATCCCCAGGAATTAGGGAAGGGATTCTTCAATTGTGGTAGATAATATAGGGCTGGATTTTACCAACCTCGACGGGTCTGTGGCGGGTGAGATCGGTGGCAGGTCCCGGCCTCGCTGCTGGCTCCAGCCTGCTGTGTAGAATGATTTTCCCCTGATTTGGCTTGTTAAGCCCGCCCAGCACGTTTCCCGGCCAATTGAAGGAAGCGGGTCTGATGACGTCATTTGATGACGCCACATCAGCCGATTTCCTTAAAGGGACCATATGCGCAAATTGATTTTGACATTTGTGCTGTCAGTGTTCTATAGCATTGAGGTGCTGCAAACACTGACAAGCACTGCACAAAGGTGCAGGGCTGCACCCAGGCTCTCCCATGACTCCCTCCATATGCTTACAGAGGGAGTCATAACACGCAGGGAGGTCCTTTTCCCTTCCAATGGGCGGCAGAGACCTTCCCTGGAGACCAACGCAGCCTGGTTGCACATTGCACAGGAGGAGACAAGCAGGAATGTTGTCAGGAGGACCAGGCTGCAGTGGAGCAAACCTTTCAATGATCTCAGTAGATCACGAAACGTTAGTACAAAACCACACTTAACCTCATCCAGCTGTGCCACTCATCACATCCCCATCACTCTGCCTTCCCTACCCTACTCCTGCACATCCTTACTCACACCAACTTACCTTGCACCTCCACCCATCACTCTCTATCTACATTATCACTTCCCCATCTCACTAGCCAACCCTCACACTCACCCTCATCCTAGTGCAATCATACCAACTAACAACACACAAGGGTAGACACTTGTGTGTTTTAGCCAATGATGAGGAGGAATTTCTTCACCCAGAGAGTGGTGAACGTGTGGAATTCTCTACCACAGAAGGCAGCTGAGGCCAATTCATTAAATATATTCAAGAAGGAGTTAGATATATTTCTTAAGGCTAAAGGGATCAAGGGATATGGGGAGAAGGCAGGGACAGGGTACTGAATTTGGATGATCAGCCATGATCTCATTGAATGGCGGAGCAGGCTCGAGGGACCGAATGGCCTACTCCTGCTCCTATCTTCTATGTTTCTATGTTTCATGTGAAGTTTCTGTTAATGTGCTGTCAAACATTGAAATCTTTATTTTCAACACATTTTGTTCTTGGACAGATGTGTGTGCACCTTTGGAAGTGGCTTAGTGAGTTGCAGTGAATGGCGAGACATACCCTGTATCACCCCCCCCCCCCCCGGCAATGGTGATGTGTGTGAAAAGAATGGCTTGGGCTTTGTCGGGATGCTTTATGGCATTGGTGCCAACCTGGCGCATCATGTGACAGCCAGGGTGTGCAGCGTCAAGTGAAGTAAATCTGGGCATGGTGAGGCCATCCCTGGCAGCAATGTGGTCAGGTGCTGATGTCCTCTGTCCTGTGCAGCATCAAGTGATTGCGGAGAAGGTTGGTGTTGTTGTTGGTGCTGCTGGTGTGCCTGATGATGCTGGTGTTGGGGCTGATCGTGGTGGGATTCTGAGGACCAAGTTCAGAAAGTATAAAGGGCATCAATGCTGATGGAATAGATGGCAGGTGAAGTAGAGATGACAGAAGCAATCTGTCAATGGTGGGAGAGGTAATGAGGTCAGACTGGATGGAGACTTGTGTAAACACTTGCAGCATGGTGAATCTGTAGTGGAAATGCAATTTAGAGAAGCTAGTGCCTAAGGAAAGATATCTGATTCAGCTAGGAGCTTTGACTTGACATCTGAAGCTGTCAACTCATCAGCTGAAACAATGGCCACTAACCTCCTGCCTCAGCTTCACAGATGAAGCCTAGGCAGAGCGGGAAACTGGTGGACGACCTGTCAGAATCAAAAAGCTGGGGGAAAAACATTGTTAAGTGTCTGTAAACAAGCCAGTAATGATTTAAATTGCCTCCCCTGCCGCTGCGTGTCAGGTCTGCTCAGCGCTGGCAGACCCGACATTTGGGAAAGGCACAGCGGATTCCCAACCCACTGACAAAAAAAAACATTTTCCCACCCGACCCGCCACCGGTCGCGCCCGCTGACCCTCCGGAAAATTCCGCCCCAAGTTTCCACTGCAAGTGCTTATTTCAGTTGTTATGAAGAGTGGAGGGGAGTTGGTGAACTTTGTCCCCACAGTGAGGATATTGGTGCTGAGAAATTAAGTATCTTTCCAGCTAATGAATCCCTGGTCAGTTTCACAAATTCTCAGGTCAGTTATAGCAAAAGATAAAACTCCCTCTACATTCCTTCACTGAGCATTATGTACCACACAATGCATGGTAAAACTCCTTCTACATTGATCAACAATGAGCCCTACTCTTTAAAGAGCACCTATCATTGTACTGATGTGATTGGTATGATTTCCATCGACAGTCATCTTTGTGATCTTTTTGAGACTGTCAATTTAGCGCCAGTTAATGATATATTAGAGGCATTTTTTTGCTTTGGACTTGTGCCACTGGACAATGGTGCTCATTTCTCCCAGGTCTTAGAAGAGACCCTCCTGTTCTGAGCTACTTTTCTCCCACCCCATTTTCTAATTCACTTACTTCTTTCTCGACCAAATGATGTAAATAAAATGAAAAAACTGTCCCATGGAAGAGTTGCTCTTCCTTTTTAACCTTTTGAGCACTCCTGCCATTGGAAACTGGGTAAGGCTGCTGAAATTAGCCAGCCATACAGCAAGGAGACTTTTATTCCATCCTCTGGGCTGGATTGAAGCAATTGTAAAAGTAGAGTTGTAACCAACTTCACCATTCTAGGGGTGAGATTTTCTCTGTGCAAGGTGTAGTAAAATTGTAAACACATTATTTGCAAATGTAATTTTGTTACACATGGCTAATAGAGGAAATCTTACTGAAGTGCCCAAAGTTTGCAGAATTAGCAATTTATCCCTGTTAGTTTTTTATTCCTGTTTTTAATGTCGTTTGTGTGGCTTTATATTATAAGTGTAGCTTTGGCGTGAAGCTTTGCTTTGCACGGATGCTGCAGTTATAGAGTAACTATGGCGTGAATCTGGAATCAGGCCTATGTGATACCAGAGCGAAACAGAGTGAGACTCAATGGAGGAGAGTCTCACTCGACTGTGCTTTTGAGTCAGTTTGGGTCTTGACAACTGACCATATTTAGCATTAGTGTGAAGCTGAAATCACTCTGCACCAACACTAACCTTGTAATGTAAATGTATCCTTAGATTTCTTAAATAGCATACATACTGCTCCCAGTGAAGTATATTCTTGATGTCATATAAGGAAATGTATGCATTGGATGCTGGAAAACTTTAATCAGGTCATTTAAACAGAAAAGCAGGCATACAAATCCTACATGTTTTTACAATCTTGCTACCTCATGCAGTTTGTATGACCTTCAGTTTAACTTACCCAGATTTGTGCAGTGCTTTCACATCAAATGGTGCACAGCCAGGTGAGGTTCTGCATTCCACTAAGTACAGGACCTCTCATTAATCTGTTTATGGTTGTTACAGGTTTTTTTTTTATACAGAACTGCAGCTGCCACATGTTATCATCACCAGTGCTCAAATCAACACAATATAACACCATAGCATATTGGTAAATGGTGCCTATTCTATGTACTGATACTGCATCTAGGATAACTGCCATACATATCCTGTTCCACACTAAGTTCCACTTGCCCATCACCCCCTGTACTTACTGACCTAAACTAGCTCCCTACCTCGCCCCCTCCAAAAAATATTCAATTCAAAATCCTTACCCTCATCTATAAATCCCTCCATGTTCTTGCCACATCTATCTCTGTAATCTCCTCCAGCCCCATATCCCCTCCTGAATGTTTTGTTCCTCTAACTCTGGACTCCTGTGCATCCCCTGACCCTTTGCCACCATTGTTGCCATAGAATTCAGCTGCCTTGCTCCTCTTTGGAATTCTCTCTCTAATCTTGCCTGTCTGCAATTGTCTTCATTTTTAAAAACCTCCTCAAAACCCAACTCTTGACCTAAATATTCAGTCACCTCTCTTCATCTTCTCCTTTCTGACTCAGCATCTGTTTTCATCATGCCTATTTGTAAAGCACTTTGAGACATTTTTTACAAAAGAACTATATAAATGCAAACTTTTCTTGTAGCTTTGCATTAAAAGCAAGACCTGTAGATAAATTCAAATATGAAACAAATACCGTTTAGCAGAAAGTGGAAACCCTGATGATTTGAGTTTTCGTCTGACTTTGGTTCCATTATTGCAATGCAAAGAATTATTTTTAATCTTTTTGGACAACAGTACATTAAACTTGCCATTGTGAACCATATTTTTTCCTGTAACAATTTGTTTCCACGTCTCTTGAACTATTTATAAGTTTATGGAATTCAATGCATGAAATGAAAAATGTGTTTCAAACAAAACTTCAGAATGCTGCAATTATTCTTATAGCACCTTGTCTAACTTTTTTGTAGTTTTTTTCAAATGTTATTTTACATATAAAAACAACATTCCAGATAATAGAGCATGCAATTGTATTTTAAACAACCAGTTAAATTTAAAACAATGTATTTTTTTTGTATATTAGGTGCATAACAATAGGGAAGGAACCACAAAGAATATACATATCTCATGAATTTGACCCTGATGGTTACAGGGCACGAACAGGAAAGTCCCAGCTTGCCAAGTGCATGCTCCAGGGTGGATGCAGCCTTTGTAGTGCAATACAATAGCTTACAGAGCTGCCTTTTGTGAAGATTCTCACTCTTCTATCAACTTTTCCAGCCATTTCCACCACTCTTTTTTTAAAGAATGGAGTGCGTGATTAGTAGTATGTGTGTAACTGAAAAGTTTGCAATACCTGTTAATTAGAGAAGGGTTAGTACTATCATAATCAATCATTCGTGACAAAAGCAGAAAGTATTAGAAACTCTCAGCAGATCCAGATTGACCTGAGTGTTTCTGCATTTTTTGGTTTTGTTTCAGATCTAGCATTTGCAGTTTTTTGCTTTTTATTTTCAACAGGATTATTGATAACACATTTGTCCACCCATCATTCAATT
Organism: Somniosus microcephalus; assembly: GCF_052327205.1. Taxonomy (NCBI): domain Eukaryota; kingdom Metazoa; phylum Chordata; class Chondrichthyes; order Squaliformes; family Somniosidae; genus Somniosus; species Somniosus microcephalus. Next base: position 35,800,916 of record NC_140992.1, read on the forward strand.
CTGCTTGCATCTGATTGTAGTGATTTGGTATTCACCTTTTGATGGTGAGTTAACCACTCTATTCCGGAGGTATTATCAGCAACAAAATAAGCAACATCACTTCTAATGAGATACACCAGATCACTCACAAGAACGAGAATAGCGGGTTCAGTGTGATTCTCTGGGCCCTTTGTTCATGTTGTGTTCAGAACACAGCTGTTTATTTATCTTGATCCTAATTGTATTCCTGTCTTCTGAAAAAGGCAAGTCAAGAATCTTGTCTGGCAGCCCACCAGATGTGTCACAAGAGGTTTGTTTCCCCTAATGGGTCAGGATGTTTAAAAGAAGAATGGACTACAGAGTACGGTCAAGGAACTTCTTAATATATGATTTGAAAACAGGTTAATGCATACTTACATAGAACCTATCTATATCAGTCAAGGGAACTGCTGTCCCCTTTAAGCCTGCATCTAGTTGCTCCTTACCATACCTCTTACAAATTCTCCAACTCACCCTCCTTACTAGGCAATCACTTTCGTTCTTATAAAATACAATTATCTCATTCCCACTCGAACCTCACCGTCCTTGGCCTCTTGTATTGTTCCACGGAAGCTCAACGTAAACTCGAGGAACAGCACCTCATCTTCCGATTAGGCACTTTACAGCCTTCTGGACTCAATATCGAGTTCAACAATTTCAGGTCATAACCTCGGCCCCTATTTCATTTTTTCTTGTAATTTTTCCACTCCTTTCCCCCCCCCTTTCCTTTTGTTTCTCTCTCACACCTGGCAGCTATCTCTTGCCCTGCCAGTACACTTTACACCTAATCTCAGCCTATTACCATCTCGTCTAGCTTCTACCTTTTATTGTCTCTTTTTTACTTCTTTTGTTTCTTTTATCCGATCGCAGCCCTGCCTCCGATCTATCTTTTCTTCCCAGTTTTGAAGAAGGGTTCGACCTGAAACGTCAACTCAAATTTCTGTCCACGGGTGTTGCCTGACCTGCTGAGTTTTTCCAGCATTTTCTGTTGTTATCTCATTACTTAGTTTACTGGCATTTCTGTATTGCACATCATAATTAAAGGTTTTGCGACAACTCAAAGCTTATGGGGCCCTCCACTCCCTAACAAATGTGGCTACACCTCAAATATTCAAGGCTTTGGCTTAGTCTATACCTCATTAAATTTTAATTCGGGTTGGAATATCTGAGAGACAGGTGTTGAATTTTCACGTCTGACTAACATATTATCGCGAGGCTGGCCTCGAATTAAAAGGATTTGCATACCATTTTACTGGAAATCTTGTTAGCATTTAAATATTTAAAGGTAACAACCTCCCCTTCTATCACTCTTGGAACAAGACATTTAAAAGTAGAAGCTTCAGTCGTCGCCATCTGGTCTCCGATGTTGTTAGAAAACTGGCTGTCTCGCCCTGTTCCGTCATTTCCAGCTGTCAGCAGATTGATTTCCAATCCTGACCAGACTGCAGTGGAAAAAAAAAGCGTCTGGTTAGTCCAGAGGGACAGAGCCCGCTACCGCCAGGTGGCCACGGATCCAGGTGCTTAATGTACGTGGAGTGGTAACGCCGCAAGCCCACCGCGTAGTCATTATATTAAAAACAACCCATTCAACTTACTTTGTGATTTGCTCACCTCTGAACGTATTGTAAACAATGTCACAGAGCGAACCAACATCACCATCCTGTACACAGTGCAGTGCTCATTTCTATTCATTTCAAAGCAACTACTCATTTGCGTTGCTGTGATTTATTGAACATTCCAGTTGTTTGTCACGAAAAGTGAAGAAAATATATTTCAAAAAGTGAAGGAAATATATATATAAAAAGCAACAATTCCTTCTTTTGTACACAGATTGAAAGACTTTCCAATGATTGTTTCAATTTCACATGATTCATTTCTGTGGCTCTCTAACATAAACATTAAACTTTTGTTTTGGATTGACAGACATTGGAACATGTAATTGAAATGATGTGGTGAGTGGGGTGGGGTGAGGTAAAAGAGAATTGCTTCCAACTTTCATTTTTCTTTCCAAAAAAGTTTACGAGAGAAAAAAATGTATGAGATATTTCTAGTCAACGAGGGGGGGGGGGGGTGGAAATAATGGTGAAAGAAGCGTTTTAAGAACGAAATGGGGATTTAAAACATATTAATAATATAGTTGTTGCTGGGTGTGAGTGAAAGGAAGGGGTGAGGCTGGGCAGTGAGTGAGCGCCGCACTCCCGCTGCTACCAGGATCACCACGTCCTTCCTTTAAACTTCACCCCACCCCCTTCCCCCCCTCCACTCACTCCTGATTGGCAGCGGGCCGTTCACGTGGTCGAGATTCCCGGCCCCGGCCGCCATTTTGGTGGAAAGTTTGGAATTTCTCGGTCAGTCAGCGGGAGGAGGAGGAGGAGCGAGCGGCAAAGTTTTTTTTGGGGGTGGGTGTGAGTGGAAAGGACCGGGGCCTAAGCCGGTGGAAAGGCCCCACCACCACCCTGGCCGCGGCAATCGGTGCGAGCGCTTGGAGTTGAGTGGGCGTCGGCGCCGTGTCGCCCCCCCTGCCCCGGGGAGAGAGAGAGAGAGAGAGAGCTTGAACCTCCCCGCTCCCGAGAAGAGAGACACCGACACCACCCCCCCACCTCGGGGTAATTGGAGAGGGAAGCCTCCGCTCCCAGGATACTGAGCAGAGAGACTTGGGGGGGGCAAAGGCCGCCCCCTCATCCCAGAGGAGAAGAGTGGGAGAGAGAGAGAGAGGGGGACCCCCTCCCTCCCAACCACTTGAAAGGAAGCAACTGGTTTAAGCAGCTAGTGGGTCACTCCTGAGTTTTAAGAGACTGGGACAGTCACCTTCAAGGTGAGGAGGGAGTAAAAGCAGGACGGAATAGTCTCCTGCAGTCACCTTGAGAGAGAAAGTAGGGCAGGGCACTGATCGGGGAAAGATTTAAAAAAAAGGGAATCTGATCATCTATCCAGACTGATGATAAGAAGGCTGCTCTTGAAGAAATTTTCATTTTTAAAAAAAAGTCAGGGATGTGGTCCTGAGGCAAAGATCTTATAAACCGGTCCGTCCACTCGGGAGGATAATCTAATGCTAAAAAGAAACCAAAACTCCTTTTGACCCACCCAGCCCAAGCTTGTTTTTAAAGGTAAAAAAAATTGTCAGTGAAACTAATTGACGTGTATCTAAAGCCTTTCACATCCCGCGGGTGGGGGAAATTGGAATCCTGCTTTCTGACACACTATCGGGAATTTTTAATCGTCGAAGAAAGGAAATTGCCCTCAGAACTTCGAAAATAATATAGAGCTGAAATTAAGGGAATTACCAACTGTGAACTTGAATCTGTCTTGGGGGGGAAAACGCGCAGCAAGAGGATGCCAGTTCGAAAGCAAGGTACGTTTCGTGTTAACTTTCTTGAACTTGATGTATACAGCTTTATTTAACTTATAATATGAATTTAAATATTTAGTAAAAGTGTTAATTTTTTTATTTTAACTGCAGTAACACGTTTTGTATTTATCCTCACTAAAATAAACTTAACGAGCATATTTACGCTGCTTTACTGAGCGAAAGATTTGCATTTTCCGACCAAGTGGTAAACGCTGGGTAAAGTTGGGTTACTTTGTAGCTGCAGGAGTTGTTGGGTGCTGTGTGAACGGGCCATCGATGACTGTTAGGTGTGTTTTGCCCCTCTGTTCCTCAGATGCTCAGCGAGCTCTCAAGCTCCTGGAGAATTACCGCGCCAAGCTCGGCAAGACCGAGGACCTCCAGCTCCGTGCGTCCATCGAGAGAGTTATCAACATATTCCGGAGCAATCTCTTCCAAGCGTTAATAGGTACGTGTGTAAACCCCTCTGTACCCTTCGTCACCTGCATTGCTTTTGGGATTAATAGCACGACCAGTCGACGGGAGGTGTTGAAACAGCCACACGTTGTTCTGACCATACGTGCTTTTTTTTTACAAAAATATTTTTGAATAGAGAAAATGTAGTTCGACGTTTTAACGACGCGGGCATCCCGTGGTTTCTCTCACCCAGTAGCATACCATTCCCTATGAGCTGACAACCTGTTGCCCAACGATTCTGCTTATGAACCGTGGAGAGACGAGAAGAGCGGGAATAGTCAAACAAGGCAACTGCAAATATTAAGTGACGGCATCGAGGCATTTTTAACCCTTGTGCACTAAAATGAGTTTAGCAACAGGAGTACAACATTTCTGATTAACTCTACCTACTGTTGAATCATGTGCAGTTTACGGATGCCAGTGGTGTGCTTGATGCTGTGCGTTTGCCTTCAGGAGTTGGGCGTTTTGTGTGCGGTGAACAGGAAGCTTCATGGAGTGAGGGGCGTAACTTGGGGATGTAAACAGGCTCGGCTCTGGGTGGCTTTTCTGCAGTTCAGGCTTTGAGTTGGGCACGTGTTGAGATGGTGCTGAAGGAAATCGTACGGTATCACGACCCTATGAAATTTTAAGGAAAGTCATTTTTTTAAAACCGTACTCGTTTTTAAGTAGAATGAAGGGAGTTGCAGTAAATTTCTTCCGTATGCCAGTGTAGGCTCTCCAGTATAGGAGGATCCTTTCCTAATTTCGAAACTCGTTGACACATCAATTTAGTCGGCAAACCACACTCTGCTGGCTACAGTGCAATTGATTTAAAAACCTTTTTCATAAAGTTTTGAATGCATATTGATGGACAGTGAGGAACAGAAACAATGATTATATATTATAGAAAGTTCCAACTTCTTTGTCTTCAGTTGTAACATTACTCACATTGGACATAGTACACGTTTATCTTTATTAATTTGGATAAATTGAAATGAAAATAATCTTGTGTACAAATTGAGATCAGGCTGTATGACTGTTGATGCCAATTGCATTGATATGAGCAGTATTTCACTATTTAAAGGGCCAAAGGGTGAGACTCAGTGCCTCCGGTCAAAAATCAATTTTACAAGTGCTTGCCCCAGGCGGAGGGCACTACTAATATAAATGGCCCTGACAAACTAAAATTGCATTGTGGTGTTGAATTAGAATTTGGTTGTTGCCATCAATTATGCAACTTGTATTCAGTGGTGCCCACCAGTCATGGAAGGCTTCAAATGTACCAGAAGACACCAAGTTATTTCTCCAAAGTCACCCGAATGCACACAAGACCACGAAAGAGAGGCAAGCAGTCGAAGTGACATTCCCAGCGGATCTTGCACATCCTAGGCCTGTGGATGGCAGCCTTATCCAGGCCTAGGAGTAAACCCACCAGGAGATCCTCCGATTTTGCTTGCCTTCCCCACCCCATGCACTCAGTGACTGTAGATAAACAGGGTGGGGGTGAATTTTAACCAAAGACTGAAGAGCAGCCCCTTTGGATAATGGGATAATTATTTCATGTTTTCTTAAAGACAATGAAATAGCACATACTAGGCTTTCATAAAATAAGGAATGCTCCATTCAGCTGTGTGTAACCGTAAGACTGTTGCTTTCTCATGCTTCCTTTAGCACCCCTCCCAAAATAAACTTGTACCACTATTCTAAGCTGTATCCAGTTTGGATTTAATATCCGCACACATACTACCATATCACTTTATTTTTATAATATTTGTGTGCATTTCTTTCTTTTTCCTCCTTTCCCCCCCCCCCCCCCCTTCCCCCATATGCTTTTGCTGGGGTATGGATTACATGGGTGCTGACAGGTGCCTCCCCCTCCCCCAGTACCTCAGTGGATGACCATGAGTGTGTGCAGGTTGTTTCACAGTAGTGGGAATCATAGTTAAGCCTCACTTAATATTCAAGTACGCATGCTTTCTAGCAGGGGTCGTTTGATAAACTTTGCTGGTTTGTTTTGCACCTTGTTCAGGTTTGCTGAGGAGATTGCAGTATTTCATCACTAACCCAGCCTGGATCAGCTTGCTTACTGTAGACCTTTACCAGAGAGAGGGAAAGTGTGAATAGACACCAGGTGATGGTGACATGAGTTCAGTATGTGACTATAGATATTCAGAAAGTATTTGTCTCATTAGGCTTGTTACAAAACAACCAGGCATACGGTATAAGAGGAAAAGTGGCAGCATGGATAGAAAGTTGATTGGACAGGAAACAAGGGTAAAGGTTAATGGATGTTGGTTGGATTGGTGAAGGTTTTGAAATGGTGTACTTTACATCATTGTTGGGCTCACTTTTGTTCCCGTTATAATTTAAATGATTTGGGCATAGGGAATATAATGTTGAATTTGCTGACTACACAACAGTGGGCGGCTTGGCAAATGACGAAGGGGGTTGTAAAGGGTTACAGGAGGACATAGGCAGGTTAGCTGAAGGGACAGGTGGCAGAAGCAATTTACTGTGGAGAAGTGTGATGCACTCTAGGAAGAAAACAATGACTTATTATAAACTCAATGCAAAGACCCAGGTATGGATGATCAGAGATGCCTAAGATTGCTAATGCATAATTTCTTGAAAGTTCAACTGCAGGCATGTAAAGCCATAATAAAGGCCAATGTAATTGTGGGTGTTCTAAACAGGGGTGTCGATTATTAGGGCAAAGAGGTTATGATAAGTTTCTACAAGTCACTGGTTAGGCACAGAGTACTGTTTACAGTTTTGGACACCCCCATTATAGAAAGGACATAGTGATTATACAATGTAGAATCGCAAGATTGGTACCTGGGACGAGGAACTGTAGATCTCAGGAGAGATTGCGATCCTGTTTTTTCCCCACTGAAACAGAGAAGGCTAAGAAGACATTTTAATAATGCTTTTTTCAAAATTCTGATGAGTTTTGATAAGCTGCATAGGTAAAGACTCTTTCCACCAGTTGGGGAGTCAGTGGTGAGGGGGTCATCTCTTTTTTTAATATCACAAAATGAGAAGAGATGTTAAGAGAAGTTTCTTTATGCACAGAATTGTTACTTCACCACTGGAAATAGTTGATCCAGAGACCATTGTATCTTTTAAGGGAAGATTTAGATAAGTATTTGGAGCAGAGAGGATACGAGGGTATGGGGTAAAAGCAGGAAAGTATGATTTGTTTTGGATTGCTCTAGTAGAGCCAGCACAGACATGATGGGCTGAATGGTATTCCCTGTGTTGTAAATTTCTATAGTTCTTTGCTAACCAATAGTGTGTTAACATTTCCTACTTCTGAATATTTTCCCAATTAGTGTTTCTTTAAAAATGATTTTCTTCTGCTGAGCTATAGAATTAATTGCAAACAGTCTTAAATGATTTTGCTTCGAACTTGCTTTTTGATGTGAACTTCAGAAGATAATGGGGGTAGAGGAAGAGAGAGATGCCATAGATTTGTGAATATGTTAATGTGCTTTGGTAAGCTAAAGAATGATCACTGATTTGGATGGGGGGTGGGCAACACTTCCACATTGTCCCTTGAGTGCCCTTTAAACGTGACTTTTTGCACCAGTGTGAACCCAGATTCAAATTCTTGAATTAACTGAAGCTTAACTGAAACTGAAGCCACATAATAGGCTCACGAGCAAAGTTGAAGCCCATGGAATAAAAGGGACAGTGGCAGCAGGGATACGAAATTGGCTAAGTGGCAGAAAACCGAGTGTAGTGGTGAACGGATATTTTTCAGACTGGAGGAAGGTATACAGTGGTGTTCCCCAGGGGTCAGTTCTGGGACCACCGCTTTTCTTGATATATATTAATGACTTGGACGTGGGTGTACAGGACACCATTGCAAAACTTGCAGATGACACAAAACTTGGAAGTATAGTGAACAGTGAGGAGGAGAGTGATAGACTTCAGGAAGACATAAACAGGCTGGTGAAATGGGCGGACACGTGGCAGATGAAATTGTACGCAGGAAAGTGTGAAGTGATGCATCTTGGTAGAAAGAATGAGGGGAGGCAATATAAACTAAATGGTGCAATCCGAAAGGGGATGCATGGACAGAGAGACCTGGGGGTACATGTGCACAAATCGTTGAAGGTGGCAGGGCAGGTTGAGAAAGCAGTTAAAACGGCTTATGGGATCCTGAGATTCATAAATAGAGGCGTAAAGTACAAAAGTGTGGAAATTATGATGAACCTGTATAAAATACTGGTTCGGCCCCAACTGGAGTACTGTGTCCAATCCTGGGCACCACACTTTAGGAATGATGTGAAGGCCTTAGAGAGGGTGCAGAAAAGATTGATGAGAATGATTCCAGAAATGAGGGACTTCAGTTACGTTGATAGACTGGAGAACCTGGGTTGTTCTCCTTGGAGCAGAGAAGATTGAGGAGAGATTTGATAGAGGTGTTCAAAATCATAAGGGGTCTGGACAGAGTAGATAGAGAGAAACTGTTCCCATTGGCAGAAGGATTGAGAACCAGAGAACACAGATTTAAGGTGATTGGTAAAAGAACCAAAGGTGACGTAAGAAAAAACTTTTTTACGCAGCGAGTGGCTAAGATCTGAAATTCACTGCCTGAAAGGGTGGTGGAGGCAGACTCAAATCTTATCTTTCAAAAGGGAGTTGGATAAGTATCTGAAGGAAAAATGTTTTGCAGGACTACGGGGAAAGGGCGGGGGAGTGGGACTAACTTAAGAGTTGGCACGGGCTCGACGGGCCGAAAGGTTACAGCATGGAAGACAACCATTCTATGATTCTGTGATTCCCTTTACCTTCCTGCAGCTGTCAAGTAGCTGACTGACCAGCATGTTGTGCTCCTAAAGGAAGTTGGGGTAACTAGCTTAGTGATGGTTGCATCTGGGCATCCCTTACTAGCTGACCATGGTGTGTCTTTCAGGAAAGTAGTGGCAATATCCACATATTGTCCCTTCAACTGAAGTCCAAGTGTAAACCCTCGGAAATTAGAAAAAAAAGTGTATACAAAAGTGACTCATTCCTTGACATTGTTCCAACAGACTGATATTTAAGTTCCATTGGCCCCAGTTATAAATTTATTATAACGGGCTCCAAGGAGCCACAGATAAACACATTGGTTGATGCTGTTTACTCCAAATGCACATTGGAATAAAACAAAATGCCACCAACTAAACTGTACAGGTTGGGTGGTTCTACAAAGTTGAAGAGTGGAGTCAGGCTAGCAAATAGTGTGGGATAGGTGGAGTGTGTTTTCTGGTGCACTTAAGTGGCAGCACTTGCCGTGCCCACGAAAAGACTTCATGATATATTGACACAAACTTTATGCATTCTCTGCAGGGTTGACAGAAGTTGAATCTTGATCATTAAATAATTCCAGTAACATGTTTGTTAGTTAGTGTGTCTGATGTTAGTGTCTTTTTCAATGTAAATTTATTTATGTTCTTTAAACTTGAAAATGGTTCTAGTTCTATACAACATGTGGGTTTTGTAGACCGGCTTTATCTTCAGATCTTCAACATAGACTTGCTGCTATTAATGTTATCGGGGTGGTTGATCTCACCACTACAGAACTACACAAATAAAAATAAAATTTACAAATGCTAGAAACCTGACTAAGGAATAGAAACACAAGATGTTGGAATTACACTGGAAGTAGACAAAGTTTCTTCTAAGAAGTCTATAATGTTACTTTGTGTACTGTTGGGAGATTTTGGGTGAAAGGTTTCACATACTTGTACATTTGCAGATACCAATGGGAAAGCAGGAAATATTCCACATACAAAATATTGTAATTGGTTAATCTACTTTAACTTGGTTTACCTTGTGTGTTAACTGAAACAATTTCTCTCCATAAGTCCCCAAGACACACACTAATTTTTATAGGAATTAAATGTTTTTATAGAAACATAGAAGATAGGAGCAGGAGTAGGCCATTCGGCCCCTCGAGCCCGCTCCGCCATTTAATGAGATCATGGCTGATCATCCAAATTCAGTACCCTGTCCCTGATTTCTCCCCGTAACCCTTGATCCCTTTAGCCTCAAGAAATATATCCAACTCCTCCTTGAATATATTTAATGAATTGGCCTCAACTGCCCTGTGTGGAAGAGAATTCCACAGGTTCACCACACTCTGCGTGGAAAAAATTCCTCCTCATCTCGGTCCTAAATGGCTTACCCCTTATCCTTAGACTGTGACCCCCGGTTCTGGACTCCCCGCCATCAGGAACATCCTTCCTGCATCTAGTCTGTCTAGTCCTGTTAGAATTTTATACGTTTCAATGAGATCCCCTCTCATTCTTCTAAACTCTAGCGAATATAAGCCCAATTGACCCACTCTCTCCTCATACGTCATTCCTGCCATCCCAGGTATCAGTCTGGTGAATCTTCGCTGCACTCCCTCCATGGCAAGGACATCCTTACTCAGATAAGGCGACCAAAACTGCACACAATACTCAAGGTGCGGTCTCACCAAGGCCCTGTACAACTGCAGCAAGACATCCTTGCTCCTGTACTCTAATCCTCTCGCTATGAAGGCCAACATACCATTTGCCTTCTTAAACGCCTGTTGCACCTGCGTGCTTACCTTCAGCGACTGGTACACAAGGACACCCAGGTCTCGCTGCACTTCCCCTTTTCCCAATCTATTGCCGTTCAGATAATCTGTCTTCCTGTTTTTGCCACTGAAGTGGATAACCTTGCATTTATCCACATTGGGCAGATGCATGGCAAATGCAGTATAATCACCCAACCTGTCCAAATCATACCGGAGTTTCTCTGCATCCTCCTCACAGCACACACGACCACCCAGCTTTGTGTCGTCTGCAAACTTGGAGATATTACATCTAGTACCCTTGTCTAGATCATATATATATATATAGCTGGGGTCCTAGCACCGGTCCCCGCGCTACCACACTAGTCACTGCCTGCCACTCGGAAAAAGACCCGTTTATTCCAACTCTTTGCTTCCTGTCTGCCAACCAGTTCTCTATCCAAGGCAGTACCTTACCCCCAATCCCATGTGCTTTAACTTTGCATGCTAATCTCTTATGCGGGACCTTATCGAAAGCCTTCTGAAAGTCCAAATACACCACATCCACTGGTTCTCCCTTACTACCAGTTACATCCTCAAAAAATTCCAGTAGATTAGTCAAGCACGATTTACCTTTTGTAAATCCATGTTGACTTTGTCCGATCCTGTCGCTCTTTTCCAAGTGCTCTGCTATTACATCTTTTATAATTAGCATTTCCCCCACTACCGATGTCAGGCTTACTGGTCTATAATTCCCCGTTTTCTCTCTACCACCCTTTTTAAATAGTGGGGTTACATTAGCTATCCACCAATTCATGGGAACTGTTCCAGAGTCTATAGGATAGGTTATTCTTGGTTATAGTTATTATTTGACATTTCTCTTCTAGCAAAGATGTTCTTGGAAATATTTTTTCTATTTATGTTGGAATATTACCAGCAGCTGCTATGCATTTGAAGATAATTTGGAGTAAGATTAGAGGTGCAGGCAATGAAGGTGGAACATAGCAATGTGTTTACAACTATCACTGTTCAGTGGCAATTTTTCATTTTTCTCCTCCCTTCATTCTACCTCCTCCTCAAAGTCTGTCATTATACTATTCCTGGTAGATGTGGGTAAATCATTTTCCCTTCACCCTGGCAAATTCTGAGTGTAAAAGCTAATTTTGTGACACAGTATACTAATGCAACAAGCTGTGTAAAGGTTATTGAAGTTGTTGAAAATGTTCTCGATGAACTGATATTTTCTTCTATGCACCTGTAACTGGAAGTTCATTGTGTGCTGCAATGCACATCACACAAGGAACAAACAGTATTTGCTGTTCTAACAGTGTGCTTATTGAGTAAATAGTCTGAGAAAGCACATTGAGTATTTATTGATGACTATATCCTGAACTTGAATCAGACTTGGGGTGGGGGGGGAAATGACCATTATGGAAAAATAAACTGGAAAGTGGCATTTAGTTAATAAGTCAACTGAATAAAGTTGACCCAACTGAATGAAGTTGACCCATTGTAGTATCTAACTTAAAAATGCAATATTGAAATCAGGACTCTTTTTTTATGAACCACCTGTTGTAATTGAGGATGACGATATGTCTTGGAGGAACACCATTACCTCCAAGTTACCCTCTACAAGCCGCACACCATCCTGACTTGGAAATATACCGGCGTTCCTTCATAGTCGCTGGGTCCAAATCCTGGAATTCCCTCCCTAACAGAACTGTGGGAGTACCTTCACCACACGGACTGCAGCCATTCAAGAAGGCGGCTCACCACCACCTTCTCAAGGGCAATTAGGGATGGGCAATAAACGCTGGCCTTGCCAGTGATGTCCACATCCCAGGAACGAATAAATTACAAAGCAGTAATCCACTCAAAGGTTTCAGGTGATGCCCTTCGATTGCAAATCGGTGTGTCTCATTGGACTCTTGATTGGACTACAGCTTTCAATTTACTGAGGGGTATCTGTTGTAATAAAGTTGTGTTTTCTTTTACATTCATTCTTACTATTGTGGTGTTGCATTTCCATTTCTGTTTGAATATGCTGCATGACTTAGGACCAGAAGGTATGTTGACTTTTGATGTATTATCAGGTCATTATTTATGGTGCAATAGGAATTTTCAATGCAAATAGTAAATGGTGGAATGTATGTTGGGGAATATCGCCAGTTTAATTTAATAGCAGCTTGAAAGCTTACTGGAAAACCCAGAGAGAGCGCCAGTGTTGACTTTGAGCCCCAGAGCTGCTCTACCGATCTTGCCTTAACTGTTTCTCCTGTGGCTTGCTTTAGCTGATGCCCTTTTTTGGGGGGATGGGGGAATGAGTATCTATTGTTTCATGACTGTGGGGAGTGCTCATTTGTTCATAATGGAATGGCTTTTGTGCTGAATCATTGCATTTAAATACCATAAATGTTTAAACAATGCACAGAGCATGTTCAGTTTCCCCCCCCCCCCCCCCCGCAGTAATACTCTGGTGTTTCTTAATGTGGGGAAGGGAAAGGCACCTGTTATGTCATGAAGATCTCTGCTGGATTTTCTTTCTTTCAGAGAATGAATTGTTTGATGTTAACTTGCACACCAGTCCAAGATGTCAGATGTTTGGTAAAGGTTGACAGTGCATACTTGCATCATTTTGAATTATCGAGCCTCTTGCCGGCTAGTTGCCTTTCTATAAATAGCAACTCCTTTTATTCTTGCTTTTTTTAAACTGGGAATCTATATTTGTGATGCAAATGTCCTGCTTTTTGGTAAAGAAATTCCAGCAGCCTAACTCGTGCCCTGTAATTGAATCGAACACTATTACTATTTATACATCGAAAATATATAAGTTGTGTTGGAGTGCGAGGGAGACGCGACTTAGTCCACGGCTATAATTGTGACTTTCTAAAGGGATCTGTACTTAAAGGAAACATTTGCAGGGCTGTGGAAGGAGCGGGTGAGTGGGACTAATTGGGTAGCTCTTCCTGGCCACTGTCCGAGGCAACTGTGATGTCCTATTTGATCCCGAGCTGAGCTTCCGATCCCACATCCTCCATCACCAAGACCACCTCCTTCCACCTCTAACATTGCCTGTCTCTGCCTCCGCTCATCTGCTGCTGATACCCTCATCCATGCCGTTGTTACCTCTAGACATGACTATTCCAATGTTCTCATGGCCGACCTCCCTCCTTGCACCCTCCCACAAACTTGAGCTCATCCAAAACTCTGCTGCCCATATCCTAACTCGCACCACGTCCTGCTCACCCATCACTGTGCTCGCTGACCTAGATTGGCTCCCAGTCTGGCAATGTCTTTTTAAAATTTTCATCCTCGTGTTCAAGTCCCTCCCTATCGCTAACCTCCTTCAGCCTTACAACCCTCCGATCTCTGCGCGCCTCCAATTCTGGCCTCTTGCGCATTGCCGATTTTTCAGGTATGGTGGGCGGGTTGGCCTCCTGTGCTGTAAGATTCAGTGATTCTATTACTCTTTTTGTGCTTCATGCAAATGTGCTGAAAAATCCCCAATGATGGCAGCTCTGTAATCAAATGGGGTGGTAATATAGGATTATTTCTGCTAAATGTTCTAGGGTATGCTGTTTACTTGCAGTGTAATCAGATATCACTGCAGTTGAAATCACATGATCTGATCGTGAGCCAGTTGGTGTCGATCATGGCACCTGCTGCTGTTTTTTTTGAAGAGAAAGAAGCTGTCCAAAGGGAATCAACTGTCCTTTGAAATCCATCTATTTATTTACTGCCAATTGGAGTTTGAAGGGTTCCAATATTATCGGCGAGAACACCGGAACTTCTCTTGTGGCTTGATATCTGACCCGCCACCGCCCAATCCCCTCGTCACTCCTCCTGCCAGATATTTTAGTGCTCTGAAAGCCACTCGACCCACTTGTTATATAAAGAGTAATACGAGTTAGCTACTTCATTTTCATGATCGGGTAATGAATAAGTAGGAGCTTGTTACAAGGTTGATGTCAAATCCAGAGTTCAGATTGAGCTGCTTTAATCATATTGTACAATCTTAAATGTACTTGGGTTTTTGTTCTGTTTTAAGAACATGTTTAAACACGTTTGAGATTGAAAGATTTTTTTCCACAACCGACTGGAATAGACTTCCAGCTAATACACTTACTGGTATTTTAATTAAATGCTTTCAGAAAAGAGCTGGATGATTTTCTGATTAGGAATGATATTAGGTTATAAGGACAAGTACAGAGTGAAGCCAAATGCTATGGAATTTGATGGTTTCTCAGCGGAAATGACTTATTAAGGCAACTGTTCTCGGGTGTATAATGTGGGATGTAAAGTTAGTTAATTTCAAATTGTGCTCATTGGGCGTAATAAGGAATTTTGTAGAACTTTTTCTTAATGGGTTGGGATGAAGCAGATGCCTTTTGCCCCCCCCCGGGGGCTGATCCTGAAACAATGACATTTTCTTATCAAACTGTTTTATTATACAACCATTGCCCCATCGAAGTTTAATGATGGTACTAATTTTAAAACCTTTTCCTTTCCCCTGCTGCTGTTTGCTTTGTGATCAGCTTTGAATTTTTGTTAAATTATATATGTAGCAACAAATTATAAATACCTTTTACTGTGTGTACAGTATAGGTTTGAAATGTTGCTTCCTGGATACAACCAAAAGGACAGTTATTCTGAATGTATAGTGTATACACATCAGGTAATGGGTCTTGGAGAAGAAAGTTAATTGGGGTCAACAAGGCTCCCAAATTGAGCAGATGCATGTGAATTGTACTAAGTGCATCAAGTGGTTTGTTTTTTGCAGCTCCTAGTTATGGACACATTTTTGTTCATTTAAAGAAAGAAAGACTTGCATTTATATAGCTCCTTTCACGACCTCAGGGCACCTCAAAGCGCTTTACAGCCACCGAAGTACTTTTGAAGTGGGGTCACTGTTGTAATGTAGGAAACGCGGCAGCCAATATGTATATATTTTTGTTTTATTTTTGTCATGTTTGCTGTTTGGAGCTGGAATGATTGGAAATTCCATGTTTGTGCAGGACTTTGTTTGTAGTCCTGTTGCTATAGGTTCCATTATTCTCATTGAGGAGCTTTATAAAATGACAGTGGAATGGAGAGTTAGCAAAGAAATACCGAGAATTGGAGCATCATAGCTGAACAAAAATAATGGGCGCAAGCTGATAAGAAGAAAAGGAATGAATGTTCCATCAGTGATTTTTATTTAATTTTTGGGGAGTGGGGAGGAAACTTCAATGGCATTGCAAAATGCTTCAGCAGTGGTGTGTGGGATCTGTCAGTGAGGCTTAAAATTGCCACAAGTGCACTAAAATATCATGGCTGTGTGAGGGGACAGGAAAAATGCTTCTTGCTTTGGACATGACTATTTTTGCTTGCAGATTTGTTCCGTTTAATGGTGTTTTTAATAAAAAAAAACCCTGATGCAAACCTCCTCTCTGAATTGTTCAGCTAAACGAGGAAACGATCACTCCTGCAGTTAAACTCAAACTGACTTATACCCACTGATGCCTCAGTTGGTGCCAGGCAGGTCCCAGCTTCAACACTCAGTCTGTGAGGAATTTGTTCATTTCAGTCGGAGCTGAACAATTGGCCGTGTTGTCCCCAGGCTGGAGAGGTGGAAAATTGGCAAAATGCTCACTTTTCATCACGATCCAGTAACAACCTCATTCATTCTACCAAATGGAACACCCCGCACTTACTGTAATGAATTCCATTTTTCCACTCCTACATTTATCCACCCATTTCCTACATTACAGCAATGACTACACATCAAAAGTACTTAATTGGCTGTAAAATGCTTTGGGATGTCCTGAATTTGTGAAAGGTGCTATATAAATGCATGTTCATTCTTTCTTTCACTCTGCAAGCCTGTTTGTCTTCCTGTATTTTGGTGCTGTCTGCCACATTATTAGCTATACCCCCCCCCCCAAATTTGGTATATTTCAACACCAAGGCAAATTGTTCCCATGTCTTTGTCCATGCTTACTAGAATTCCAGTAAAGCATATTGGCAGTGTGATTATTTTATACTCTGTTTGTGAAAAACACAGCAGAATGATCACAAATTTTGGGCACTAGGATGGATCACTTGTGTTGGTGAGGGATCAATTTGAGGTGATGAAGTATCCGTGTTTCAGCAAGTGCATTTTTGTTGCATGATTTGCCAGTGAACTGAAGTTGAATGCTAACACTCCTTTGAACCAGTTACAAGAGGCGCAGAGGCTGACTTAGCTTCGAAGGGTTCAAATTGGCAAATCTGTGTATTCCTTGTGCTGGTATACCAAATGAGTGCTGCCATCAGATTTCACAACATCTGTATTTTTATATAGCTTTCTCTTTGCTCTCCTGTATCAAGGGATTAATATCTTGTGTTCTTTGGCTCTTTGAGCACTTGCCACACTAATTCCCACTGTATTTAAGTGTGCTTATCCATTGCAAGTCCTATACCACCTATACTTCTGTAATGGTGTACCAAAGGGGTGAAGATTGATGTATCATGCTGAAATACAGTATGTATCGATTCTCATTCCTTCCCCCTCCACAGATGTTATCAATCTGTTTTATTTGCTGATTTGGTAGGGACACCTAATTATTCACGATGCTGTTCAACTCCTGATTTTTATTAGAACAAAAGACGAGCATTAAAATAGGTGACTTGTGGAGTCTCGCAAAGGTTGAACACAAGTTAGTTGTTCTGATGGATTCACAAACTGCAACTGGAAAGCTTGAGCATCTGAACCTCTTGTGTTACTGCTTTGTAATGCGCTATCGAAGGCAGCTATTGTCCAGGTTAATTCCTTTCACCACTTTTGTTTTTCCTGTTCAAGTGCTCTCAAAGTAGAACAAGAAGTAAACATATTATAAAGAAGGTTACCAGTCTATTGGCTATTATTTCAGCCTTTTGTATTTCCTGCAGAATATAATGACATTATTTACAAGCTTGTCTTTACAGATGCTTTGTTTGCACTTAGTTTAAAAGGAAATTCAACAACTCCGGACAGGATTTAAAAAAAAAAAACTTGATCCTGATTTTTTTTTCTCCCCTTGTGCCTCTGTGGAGCTCCTTGGGATGTTTTTGTTCTACATTAATGGCACAGGATGGATGCAAGTTGTTTTAAGATCATTTTTTTGAAAAACAGTAGTGATAGAGAAACTTCCCTTTCAAAAGGTCAGTGAAAAGAACGAAGTCATTGAGTATGTAAATTCAAATGTCCCTTGTATATCTGCTCTGTCAAGAGTTTGTCACTTCCTGATGAAAACACCTGCAGGCTTGCACAAAATTTGATGATCAAATTTGAGGTTCATTTTAATATAGGCGTTCAGGGAAAACTAGTTTCCTGGCTGTTATCCATCCATCATCCTCCCTCCATAAACTTGAGCTCCTCCAAATCTCTGCTGCCCGTATCCTAACTCGCACCAAGTCCTGTTCACTCATCATCCTTGTGCTCGCTGATCTACATTGGCTCCCGGTCCACCAACGCCTCAATTATAAAATTCTCATCCTCGTGTTCAGATCGCTCCATAGGCTCACTCCTGTCTATCTCTGTAACCTCCAACCCTACACCCCTCCGAGAACTCTGTGTTCCCAGAACTCTGGCCTCTTGTGCATACCCCACTTTCTTCGTCCCGTCATTGGAGGCCGTGCCTTCAGCCGTCTTGGCCCAAAGTTCTGGAATTCCCCCCCTAAACTTCTCCACCTCCCTTTTAAGTTGCTCCTTAAAACCTACCACTTTGACCAAGCTATCAGTCACCCGTCCTAATATCTCCTCCTTTGGCTCGGTGTCTATTTTTGTCTGATTATGCTCTTAGTAAAACATTCCAAGACGCTTAACATGTTAAAGGTGCTATATAAATGCAAGTTGTTGATGCTGATGCGTTTTCAGCAATACTTGGACCAGATTGATATTTATACATGGAATAAAGTAACTTGGAGCTGTTCCTAAGCTTTTGTGAGATAGGCATGCCTGCTGACATTCGTGCTGTCTGCTTGATTTCTTCAGAAAGTTATGTGGGTTTAAAACCTCCATGGTTAAATAGTCGTCTTATGTTGGATGGATATCCTTGCGTTTCATTTACTTATTTCTGTTTTCTCTTACTGGAAACATTGTGGTTATTTGCCTCATTTGGGAGATTAAATTGGGAAGAGTCTGATAGTAGAAATGACATGTACTGTGGCGGAAGGGCTTGGTGGCTGTTATTTTTCCATATTTGTACTTTTATGTCTGTTTCCTTCACTTCAAGTCTGCACGATCTCCAATGTAGGTACTTATCTGTTAAAGTTGACTTGCCTGGATGCTTAGAAGGTAAAAATCCCACTTGGAATGCAGGTTGATGTAGTACCCTGCTGTGGTATAACACTCCTGTCTTCTGGCCACACTGATATACCTGGTGGAATGTATATTAGTCAATGTAAGTATTGTAGCAACTGGTGGCTGGAGCTGGAGAAAACTTGTCTTCACTCACCTCAACACCACAATCTGAAGAGGGAATTGGTGCAGGAGGATGGACTATATGGTACAGTATTTCCTGTTCCAAGCCTTATTAAATGCACTAGTCGATAGTCCTCTAGCACCATCAATGTAAATTGAACATACAGGAAACTTTGTGATATCCGGCACCGACGGGACCGAGCTGTTGCCGATCTATCAAAACTGCCGGACATACAAAGTTAATGTTGAAGCATACGGAGGTTTTCATCTCCGTATCTGACAACAAACACTGTTGCTTAGCAACAGCTTGTAAACAGTCGGCCCGTACCTTGGAAGCGTCTCTGTAGCTTAGCAACAGCTTCAGAGAGACTTTCCAGAGCCCGACTGTTGAAAACAAAGCCACGAGAAGAAAAAAAACCTACAAGAAGAAAAAAAAACTTACAAAACGGCTCCTAATTTCTGCCGGTAGATCGAGGTTTCCGGACATACAACCTCCGGATAAACCAAAGTTTACTGTACTTGCCATTCTTCTTTCTTGCCCTCCGGCTGCATTCAGTTACCCTGGAATCACAGCCATCCGATTGTTCTGGTCAAAGTATTACAATTGTCTTATCAGAATTTCTGTACATTCTTGCATATATTGAGTACAAAACCTACTGGTGTGTCTAAATGTAAATTATTCTTAATATTACACTGCACATGAAAAGGAAGTTATAAGCGTACAAACCAGAACAGTGTTCAGTATTGCATTTACAGATGGAGTATGTACTGTCAGCACAACGCCATGTGTGCAGTGTGAAAACGCAGAAAAAGGTAGCACAGAACATCTGGAAATGAGGTGGTGGCAGGATAAGGATGTCTGGCAGGATTAGGACGTCTGGTCAATCGAGTCCTGACTATCCCAGATTTTTATAAGCTTTCAGAGAAGCTGGTGCTTTTGCAGGAGAGTTGGGGGAAGGGAGAGTTGGGTCAGTGAACAAAGCAGGATGTGGGAATATCCGATTTTGACTAATCTCAGTTTAAGTATCTAAATATCTAACAAAATGGACGCTTCACTAGGTTTCCAGTAAATACTGTTGCATTTAGATTTACTCGTCAGAGAATCTAGCCTTTTGAATTAAAATATTTTCTAGGTGTTGGTAAATCTACTGCAGTTATTACCTGGAAGTGTCAGTGGTTTTGAATTTTCACTAGTCATTGTCAACGGGTGGAAAATCTAGCTCAGTGTTACAAGTTAGTGGGACATTTCTTTTGTATTCCAGGACTTGAGCACATAATCTAGGTTGACATTTAAGTACAGTGTGGTGACACAAGTGCAGTGTGGTCCTGAGGGAGTGTTGCATTGTTTTTTGGTTGAGATGTTCAATGCAAGTCCTGTCCCATCTGTTCAGGTGGACATAAAAGATCCCATGGCACTGTTTGAAGTACAGGAAGCTCTCGATTTACCAGCACCTAAATAACCGGAAATCTCTGTTAACTGGCAAAATTCAGGAGGAGGTTCAGGTAAGTTTTACTTCATATTAGTGGCAGTTCCTGGATCTGTGGCTGTATAACTGGGGTTCCTGCACCTGTTGCTAAGCAACAGGGAAGCCTGGATTTGTTGCTGTGTACGGAGCTCTCCTACCTTTTAAACTATACCTCTCTGTAATCCGGACTTTTTGATAAACTGGCACCATGCCGGTCCCGTCGGTGCCGGATAATAGAGTTTCCTGTAGTACAGGGGAATGTTCCCTGTATGCAGGCCAATATTTATCACTCGACCAACACTTAGCCCTTGACCAACACCACCAAAACAGATTAACTAGTTACTCATCTCTGCTGTTTGTGGGATCTTGCTGTGTGTAAACTTGCTGCTGTTAGCCTACATAACGGTGAGTACACTTCAAAAATAATTCATTGGCTGTGAAGTGCTTTGGGACGTCCTAAGGACATGAAAGGTACTGCATTAATGCAAGTTAATAGTTTATTTCAAAATGGTTCAAGACTATTTTAGTAAATAAGATTTCTGGAGTTGCAGCAGTTCCTCAGTTTGGACTGACATTAAAAAAAAACCTTTTTGAATTGACTAGGTCACACTCTGCAGAATCCTGTTTGAAAGTGTGGTATGTACAGGGAAAGAAAATCACTTAGCAAGCTTACTATGACGCAGATTTTGACTTTGAAGAAATTGATACAATAAGCTCTTAATTCCTGCATTATTGTTTTAAGTTTTGACAGGTGGGGAGAAGTCTGCTGGAGCTTCTCCTGGTGGTCATCTGGTGCCTCCTGCTGGAAAACTTGTGAATTTCTGATTCACTTTTATTGTTACCACTCATTTCCCTCCTTGGCCAAAAGTCTGTTAGCCGAGACAGTGAGTGCCGCCACGTGAAGAATGGTATTTGAGGTACGGGAGGCTTGCCAGTGTCTATCGAACCAAGCCTTGGGAGGGGAGAGTATTGAAAATTAAAATAAAGCTGTGTTAAAGGGGTCACAAAATGTTATATATTTTACACTTGATATTGTGATGAAGACAATTTTACACTACCAGTGCAGATGCATGGGTCTCTTGCTGCATTTCTCTATACAAACATAACAATTTTTGTATCCTAATAGGTTTGCAGTGCCTTGGCAATGTTGTTGTGTGGTTTTGTCGTTTGATTAAGGCATTAGGATAAGTAAATGCGAGGAGCTGATCCCAATAGGATCACTGCTGGATGTTGCTTCTTCTGAAACCCAATATTGAGTGTGAATATTGAAGTGTCTAGAGATTTGTTTACTTTCATGATGCAAATACTAAAAAAGGTCAGTTGTTTTTCAACAGTTTAGCTGTGGTTCTTAACTCAAGTGAAGGTTAGATTATTTAGTAATTACTGGAATAAAGATGGCGAGGCTGTATGGTTGGGGAATGGATGCAAACTTGTAAATTTCTGCAGTATGTGTATCCTAACTTGGTTGTGGACTTTAGATACATATTCTTGTTTTCCAGATATTCAGGAATTTTATGAGGTGTCATTGCTGGATAATCAACCGGTTCTTGCTCAAAAGACAACTGGCATTGTTCCAGCAGTCCGTAACTGGGATATTTCCAGCCTTCCAAGCACAACTGTTACGTCGGAGGTGCTTCCCATCAGCCTTAGCCCTAATACAGAGGTAAGTGTGTGATAAGGCCAACTGACCTGATAAGATACAATTACTAATGCAGTAATACTAAAGGCATTGTTTGCAGAGTAGGATCCAGTATTCAGTAAACTCTCACATTCTAGTAATAAAAAAATAAAATGGTCAGATTGAGTGACCAGCTGATTGGGGGCGTAAAAGGCTATTCCTTGGACCACCTCTTGAAAACTTTAGCAGCTGAAGTTATTGCCAATAATGTACCAGTGTTTGTGTACCTGTTCATCTGATCCTTTTTGACTTCTGCCAGTGTAATTGACAAGGCCAAGAGCTGGATGTCAGGTCCTTGTTGAAACTGCATTACTGAAATCTCTGCAGAAATGGGGCTAGGCGTTCTCTTGCACAGCTGTTCCCTAGCCCTGCTCCGAGGTTCCAGAGATCTTGCATAATACACATCAACGGAAGATCTCTGCTTTGATGGAAAACTGCTGCACATGCTAACGTGTGGTTCAGTTTGGATGTCTCTCCTGAAAAGATTCTATTGACCGTATTTGTGTACCCTTTTATTTTCAGCATTGAAGTAATTTGGTTTTGGATTGTTTCCTCATCGCCAGATTTAATAAAATATATAGCTTCACTTAGAAATTGGGAGTGGAAACTTGCACGACACAAGGTAGCTGAGTCTGGTTGCTGAATGTTTTGAATTTCATTTGATTACCTGGCTCTTCTGTGCAGATCCCAGTTGATTGTGAAATATGTGCTCTGCTCATAATCTGGCACAAATATACTGAAATGGCTCCTGTCTTCTATAGCCAGTGATAATTTTTGAGAAATATAGCCACTGGGTTGGATTCAATTATTACTTTACTAAAGTTGCTGTACATATGGTTGTATTCTGGCCAAGAAATTGTGAATTTCCACCACTACATAGGCTGTTCAAATTCACTGGAGACCATTAATGAACTACTTCAAGATGATCCTTTAAAGTACAAATGCTATTGCAAGAGTCAACTTGAAATCGGTAGAAATTTGGATTGAATTTGCAGGACATTGTGTTGAAATTCATGTATATTTGCCACGACGAATGTCCCGAACCAAAATGCTTTAACAAAGTGTTCGGGTATGCTGATTAGCTTTTGTTCTCTTCTGTCTGTTATCCTCCTTGGGGAGGTGGCAGGAGAAAGAGGGGGAGGTCCTCACATAGTGTACCACTCCCTGGGTGTGCTGGTCATTCATTCATTCATTCATTCATTCATTCTCTCTTCCTTCTCTTCCAACTGCCCCCCTCCCCCCGAGGGCCATTCCTGTCCCGTGTCTGTCGCTCTAGGAGCTGGTCACTCCATCCCTGTCCCATGCCTCTGTTGCTCTAGAGCTGGTCCCTAGTGGCTGAATAAGATCAGTCCAGTATGACTTTTCACACCATAACCCTATAGGTAAGTGCATGACTTCAGCTTAGCAATTTGCCCCAATTAGACTCTATGAAATTGTGGATGCGAACATTTATTTTAATATTTTTTTGGCATTGTGCCAGAGCTACAACTTGCTATGCTGTTGTACGTTAATGTTAAAACACTGATGAGGCAATAATTGAGTTGTTTAGATCCTAAACATAGAATCACATCTCAACTGATTATGGGCATCTTGTGAATTTGAAATTATAATACAATATTTGTCACTTTGCAATCTTATGATCCTCAAAAGAAAAATCATTTTTCATCTGCAGCACAAATTGTTGATGTACAGTTTTTGTGCTGCTCTTAATTTTCTAGCACTTATCACAGATAAAATGGTAGGTGTACTGCTTTGCCAGGATGATGCTTTTTAAAAATATGCATGCAGCATTGAAAAACTATGCTTGAAATTGTAGTGACACTATATTGTTCTCCTAATCTGTGACATAATGTCACACCCTGTACAAGACCTCAATTTTAAGATGAAACCTTTATCCAGCGCTGTCAGCCTAGCAAAGAGCTAATTTGTAATGAGTTGGAAAGATCTTAAATAAGTTCTACTGTAAAATCAGATATGAATAAAGAAAATAAATATAACCAATAAACAATGGAAGTTATAAGTGTCAGTAACATAGAAACAGAAGATAGGAGTAGGCCACTTGGCTCCTCGAGCCTGCTCCGCCATTCAGTGAGATCATGGCTGATCATCCAAATTCAGTACCCCGTTCCTGCCTTCTCTCCATATCCCTTGATCCCTTTAGCCTTAAGAAATATATCCAACTCCTTCTTGAATATATTTAATGAATTGGCCTCTACTGCCTTCTGTGGTAGAGAATTCCACCGGTTCACCACTCTCTGGGTGAAGAAAATCCTCCTCATCTCTGTCTTAAATGGCTTACCCCTTAACCTTAGACTGTGACCCCTGGTTCTGGACTCCCCCGCCATCAGGAACATCCTTCCTGCATCTAGTCTGTCTAGTCCTGTTAGAATTTTATAAGTTTCAATGAGATCCCCTCATTCTTCTAAACTCCAGCGAGTACAAGCCCAATCGACCCAATCTCTCCTCATACGTCATTCCTGCCATCCCAGGTATCAGCCTGGTGAATCTTCGCTGCACTCCCTCCATGGCAAGAACATCCTTCCTCAGATAAGGCGACCAAAACTGCACACATTACTCAAGATGTGGCCTCACCAAGGCCCTGTACAACTGTAGCAAGACATCCTTGTTCCTGTACTCGAACCCTCTTGCTACGAAGGCCAACATACCATTTGCCTTCTTAACCGCCTGCTGCACCTGCATGCTTACCTTCAGCGACTGGTGCACAAGGACGCCCAGGTCTCGTTGCACTTCCCCTTCTCCCAATCTATTGCCATTCAGATAATAATCTGCCTTCCTGTTTTTGACACCAAAGTGGATAACCTTGCATTTATCCACGTTCTATTGCATCTGCCATGCTTCTGCCTGTAACCTGTTTAAATGTTGATCAAGATGCGGGTGGCTTGATTGCACTAGACAGTGAGTGTTCTAGATTGTCACAATAATGACTGATGACCAAGGAATATTGCAATAGCAAAAGACTGCAGATGTTGGAAATCTGAAATAACAACAGAAAATGCTGGAAACACTCAGCAGGCCAAGCAGCATCCGTGGAGAGAGAAACTGGGTTAATGTTTCAGGTCTGTGACCCTTCGTCAAAACTGGAAAAAGTTCGGGATGTAACAGGTTTTAAGCAGGTGCGGAGGCAGGGAAAGGCGGGTGGGAGGAAGGAGGAACAAAAGGGAGGGTCTGTGATAGGGTGGAAGGCCGGAGAGATTAAATGTTGCAAATGGGGATGGCAGAATCATCAACAGCTGCTGCCTGAAAAAATGGGGGCAGGGGGTTATAGTCTGAAATTGTTGAACTCGATGTAAAGTCCAGAAGGCTGTAAAGTGCCTAATCGAAAGATGAGGTGCTGTTCCTCGAGCTTACGTTGAGCTTCATTGGAACAGTGTAAGAGGCAGAGGTCAGAGTGGGAGTGGAGCGGAGAATTAAAGTGACAGGCGACCGGAAGCTCAGGGTCACCCTTACGGACTGAATGGAGGTGTTCCGCAAAGCGTTCACCCAATTTGCGTTTGGCCTCCCCAATGTAGAGGAGACCGCACCGTGAGCAGCGAATACAGTATACTAAATTGCAAGAAGTTCAAGTAAATTGCTGTTTCACCTGGAAGGGTTGTTTGGGGCCCTGGACAGTGGGAAGGGAGGAGGTAATAGGGCAGGTGTTGCATCTCCTGCCCTTGCACGGGAAGGTGCCGTGGGGAGGGGCGGGGCTATTGGGGGTGATTGAGGAGTGGATCATGGTGTTGCGGCGGGAGTGGTCCCTTCGCAATGCTGCAAGGGGAGGCGAGGGGAAGATGCGTTTGGTGGTGGGATCACATTGGAGATGGCGGAGGATGATCCATTAAATGTGGAGGCTGGTGGGGTGAAAGGTGAGGACAAGGGGAACCCTATCGTGGTTTTGGGAGGGAGAAGGGGTGAGAACAGAAGTGTGCGGGAAATAGAACGGACATGGTCGAGGGGCATGCCAACCACGGTAGAGGGGAATCCTCAGTTGAGGAAAAAGGAAGACCTATCTGCAGCACTGGTATGGAAGGTGGCATCGTCAGAACAGATGTGGCAGAGATGGAGAAACTGGGAGAATGGAATAGATTCCTTACAGAAAGTGGGGTGGGAGGAAGTGTAGTCCAGGTAGCTGAGAGTGTCGGTGGGCTTGTAGTGGATGTTTGTCGATAGGCTATCGCCAGAAATGGAGTCGGAGAAGTCAGGGAAGGGAAGAATCGGAAATGGACCATCTGAAGGTGAGGGAAGGGTGGAAATTGGAAGCAAAGTGAATGAATGGAATATTGCAGGTTGGCAGGGGAGAAACTGTGGACAGTAAGTTGGCATAGTGAGGCTGTTTGATTCCAATTTGATATCGATGGGCCGTGAGTGCTACAGGTTGTCAGCACATAAGCAAAGTTTGAGTTACTTTGATGGCTTTGGTATAGCACCAGGCTATACAGACCACAGCAGAAAGCCTTCTGCCCAATTTCCTGGTCTGTGCTGAAATAGTTGCTTTCAGCAGGGGCAGTATTTTGGGTGCTAAAATCTTGTTGGCTGAGTTTTTGGAAGGCTGGGGAGAGGGGAGGAAAGGAGACACATACATACCCACTCCTGATTGTTATCCATTGAACCTCGTGGAAGAGTATTTATCTGTGGCTGAGATGAGAACAGGATTGGACTTGATTGCAATGCCTCCATGCTCAAATATCCAACTGACCCTCGTTGTTCAAGCTTGTGCATGAAGTTTTTATTTATTCATTCATGGGATATGGGCGTCGCTGGCAAGGCCAACATTTATTGCCCATCCCTAATTAACCTTGAGAAGGTGGTGGTGAGCTGCCGCCTTGAACCGCTGCAGTCCGTGTGGTGAAGGTACTCCCACAGTGCTGTTGGGGAGGGAGTTCCAGGATTTTGACACACTGACGATAAAGGAATGGCGATATATTTCCAAGTCCGGATGGTGTGTGACTTGGAGGGAAACTTGCAGGTGGTGGTGTTCCCATGCGCCAGCTGCCCTTGTCCTTCTCGGTGGTAGAGGTCACGGGTTTGGGAGGTAATGTCGAAGAAGCCATGGCAAGTTGCTGCAGTGCATCTTGCAGATGGTACACACTGCAGCCACAGTGCACTGATGGTGGAGGGAGTGAATGTTTAAGGTAATAGATGGGTGCCATCAAACGGGCTGCTTTGTCCTGAATGCTGTCAACCATCTTGTGGTGTTGGAGCTGCAGTCATCCAGTGGAGAGTATTCCATCACACTCCAGACTTGTGCCTTGTAGATGGTGGAAAGGCTTTGGGGAGTTAAGAGGTGAATCACTCGCTGCAGAATACTCAGCCTCTGACCTGTGCTTGAAGCCACAGTATTTACGTGGCTGGCCCAGTTAGGTTTCTGGTCAATGGTGACCCCCCCCCCCCCCCCCCCCAGGATGTCGATGGTGGGGGATTCAGTGATGGTAATCCTGTTGAATGTCAAGTGGAGGTGGCTAGACTCTTATCTTGTTGGAGATGGTCATTGCCTGGCACTTGTGTGGCGTGAATGTTGCTTGCCACTTATCAGCCCAAGCCTGAATGTTGTCCAGGTCTTGCTGCATGTGGGCACGGACTGCTTCATTATCTGAAGAGTTGCGAATGGAACTGAACACTGCGCACTCATCAGTGCACCTTATGTTGGAGGGAAGGTCATTGATGAAGCAGCTGAAGATGGTTGGGCCTAGGACACTGCCCTGAGGAACTCCTGCAGTGATGTCCTGGGACTGAGATGATTGGCCTCCAACAACCACAACCATCTTCCTTTGTGCTAGGTATGACTCTAGCCAGTGGAGCGTTTTCCCCTGATTCCCATTGACTTCAATTTTACTAGGGCTCCTTGATGCCGCACTCGGTCAAATGCTGCCTTGATGTCCAGGGCAGTCACTCTCGCCCCACCTCTGGAATTCAGCTCTTTTGTCCATGTTTGGGCCAAGGCTGTAATGAGGTCTGGAGCCACGTGGAACTCAAACTGAGCATCGGTGAGCAGGTTATTGGTGAGTAGGTGCCGCTTGAGATCACTGTCGACGACATCTTCCATCACTTTGCTACTGATTGAAAGTAGGCTGATGGGGCGGTAATTGGCTGGATTGGATTTGTCCTGCTTTTTGTGGACAGGACATACCTGGGCAGTTTTCCACATTGTCGGATAGATGCCAGTGTTGTAGCTGTACTGGAACAGCTTGGCTAGTTCTGGAGCACAAGTCTTTAGCACTACAGCCGGGATGTTGTTGAGGCCCATAGCCTTTGCTGTATCCAGTGCGCTCAGCCGTTTCTTGATATCACGTGGAGTGAATCGAATTGGCTGAAGACTGGCTTTGGTGATAGTGGGGACCTCGGGAGAAGGCCAAGATGGATCATCCACTCGGCATTCTGACTGAAGATGGTTGCAAATGCTTCAGCCTTGTCTTTTGCACTCACATGCTGGGCTCTACCATCATTGAGGATGAGGCTATTCATCGAGCCTCCTCCTCCTGTTCAATGGTCCAGCACCATTCATGACTGGATGTGGCAGGTCTGCAGCGCTTTGATCTGATCTGTTGGTTGTGGGATTGCTTAGCTCTGTCTATAGCATGCTTCTTCTGCTGTTCAGCATGCATATAGTCCTGTGTTGTAGCTTCACCAGGTCGGTACCTCAATTTTGGGGTCTGGTGCTAATGTTGAGGACTCCCAGGGCCACTCCTTCCTGACTGCTGCCACCTCTGGTTGATCTCTCCTGCCGGTGGGGCAGGACATACCCAGGGATAGTGACTGAGGAGTGTGGGATGTTAAATGGCCACTTAGGCGAAGTGCAAGTGTACTGCTAGCGTGCCACGCAGCTGCAAGAGTTGTGCCTTCAGGAGAGATGGGGTGTATTTTTTTTTTTAGGGGTGGAGGAAATAAAAGCAAATGGTGATTGTGTATCAAGCTCTAATTTATTGAAATTGCTGCCAATGTGGAGAAGGGTCAGTACAGACGTTTTGTCGTTCGACTTGAAAAGGAGATGTCAAATAATGTTATGCTCATGACTTGCTTATGTAAGTGACATTTTTGCTGATGCAAATGGTTTAAATGAATAAAATCTGGAGGTGTTTCTTTGCAGTGTTAGATCTGCAGGATGGCATGTGTGGGCAGTGAGGTGTTAAGAATAGCTGTTCTGTGACAATCTCTCTGATGAATGCCACTCTTGTATTGTGAGGACATGCAATGGTATGATTTTGTTAATACGTTTATTTTAGGTTTTATTGACTTTCCAGCTGTGTGGTTAACCTGCTGACTGGGGATGGCATTTAAATTGAAGGCATCTGTTGGAATAAGTACAAGAGCGTGCTGCCTGTAGGTTGAGTGGAGAATCTTCACAGCTATTTTGGAGTGGTAACGCACTCCATACAGCTTGTGTTGTACTCGATATTTAATACGTGGCACAATGGGAATGAAGAAATACTGAAATATATAATTTGTGTTTAATTCGGGTGGGAAGATCTGATGCGCGCGCTATCAATTACTCATAAAAGACTGAGAGTTAGAAGAGTAACTAAAGGCTTTTATTAACAACAGAATGGAGGTCTGCCTCGAGTGGTCGACCGGTCCAGGATACCAAGGGCTGGGGAGCAGTCACCTTTATACTAGGACCTGTGGGAGGAGTCAGCCGAGGCATGTCCAGGCATGTACACAGTGGAATACAAACAGGACAAACAGGAATACAAACAGTGGTTTACCACATTCACCCCTTGTTTAAAATTGAGTCCGGCGGGGTGAAGTGTATTAAAAGTTAGTGTATTGGAGTCTCTCCGGAGGTCTTGTCTGCCGCTGTGATCGGCGTGGCGACGGCAGGGGTAGTGAAGCTTCCGGCGTCGAGTCCAGCGTAGGCTGTGGCACAGGCGTGTCGTCCTCGTAGATGTCGAGCGGGTCGCGGGGCCCAGGCCTGCCGTCTGCTGGGGCTGGATATCGGATCGTGGGGGGGGGGGGGTGGTAGTGGGTAGTGGGTTACTGTGGTCCCCGAGGGTGCAAGGTCTCTTATGGAGACTGTGTCCTCCCGCCCGTCCGGGTATGCGATGTAAGCATACTGGGGGTTGGCGTGGAGGAGGTCGACCCTCTCGACCAGGGGGTCCGTTTTATGGGTCCTCACGTGTCTTCTCAGTAGGACCGGCCCTGGGGACGTCAGCCATGGCGGTAGCGATGTCCCTGATGTGGACTTCCTTGGGAAGACAAACATTTTCTCATGAGGGGTGGCGTTAGTGGCAGTGCAGAGCAGTGACCGAATAGAGTGGAGCGCATCGGGGAGCACATCCTGCCAGCGGGAGGTTGGAAGGCCCCTAGACTTTAAGGCTAGCAGGACGGCCTTCCAAACTGTCGCATTTTCTCTTTCCACCTGTCCGTTTCCCCGGGGGTTGTAACTGGTGGTCCTGCTTGTGGCAATACCCCTAGTTAGCAGGTACTGACGGAGTTCGTCGCTCATAAACGATGAGCCCCGGTCGCTATGGATATAGCTGGGGAAGCCGAACAGGGTGAAGAGGTTGTTCAGACATTTAATGACCGTGGCACTGGTCATGTCCGGGCAGGGGAAGGCGAACGGGAAACGGGAGTACTCATCAATAATATTGAGGAAGTACACATTGCGGTCGGAGGAGGGGAGAGGCCCTTTAAAATCAACGCTCAGGCGCTCGAAGGGGCGAGTGGCTTTTATCAGGTGGGCCCTGTCTGGTCTATAAAAGTGTGGTTTGCACTCAGCGCAGACTTGGCAGTTCCTGGTCATGGTCCTGACCTCAATAGAGTAAGGCAGGTTGCGGGCCTTGATGAGGTGGAAGAACCTGGTGACCCCCGGGTGGTAGAGGTCATTGTGGAGGACCCGTAGTCTATCGATCTGCGCGCTGGCGCAGGTGCCACGCGATAGCGCATCCGGGGGTTCATTTAGCTTCCCGGGCCGGTACAAGATCTCGTAGTTGTAGGTGGAAAGTTCGATTCTCCACCTCAAGATCTTGTCATTTTTGATTTTGCCCCTCTGCTTGTTGTTAAACATAAAAGCAACTGAACGCTGGTCAGTGAGCAGGGTAAATCGTTTTCCGGCCAGGTAGTGCCTCCAATGACGCACAGCCTCCACAATCGCCTGGGCCTCCTTCTCAACAGCGGAGTGTCTGGTCTCCGGGCCTTGGAGGGTTCGTGAAAAGAAGGCCACGGGTCTCCCCGCCTGATTGAGGGTAGCGGCCAGGGCAAAGTCGGACGCGTCGCTTTCCACCTGGAAGGGGATGGATTCGTCCACTGCGTGCATGGTGGCTTTGGCAATGTCCTCCTTGATACGGTGGAAGGCTAAGCGGGCCTCTGCCGTCAAGGGAAAAGAGGTGGACTTGATCAGCGGACGGGCCTTGTCCGCATAGTAGGGGACCCACTGGGCGTAATAGGAGAAAAACCCTAGGCACCTCTTCAGGGCTTTGAGGCAGTGGGGCAGTGGAAGTTACATAAGGGGACGCATCCGGTCGGGGTCGGGGCCGATGACTCCGTGTTCCACAACACAGCCAAGGATGGCGAGGCGGTTTGTGCGGAATATGCACTTCTCCTTGTTATATGTCAGGTTTAGGAGTTGGGCGGTGCGGAGGAATTTTTCGAGGTTTGCGTCATGGTCCTGCAAGTCACGGCCGCAGATGGTCACATTGTCCAGATATGGGAAAGTGGCCTGCAACGCATTTTGATCTACCATCCGGTCCATCTCCCTTTGGAAGATGGAGACCCCGTTGGTGACGCCAAAGGGAACCCTAAGGAAGTGATAGAGGCGGCCGTTTGCCTCAAAGGCAGTGTACTGGCGGTCCTCAGGGCGGATGGGGAGCTGGTGGTACGCTGATTTCAGGTCAATGGTCGAGAAGACGCGGTACTGCGCGATCTGGTTGACCATATCAGCTATACGGGGGGAGTGGGTAGGCGTCCAGCAGGGTGTAGCGATTTATTGTCTGGCTGTAGTCGATGACCAGGCGCTGCTTCTCGCTGGTCTTAACGACCACAACCTGGGCTCGCCAGGGGCTGGTGCTGCCCTCAATAATCCCTTCTTTCAGGAGCCGCTCCACTTCGGTTTTAATGAAAACCCTGTCCCCGGCACTATCGCCTGCTCTTTGTGGCGATGGGCTTACAGTCGGGGGTGAGGTTAGCAAACAGTGGTGGGGGGGTGACTCTGAGTGTGGAGAGGTTGCACCTGGTGCGCGGCGGGCAATTTGGAAGCTGCTGGCTGCGGACTGTGAGTGGGGGTAGGGGTCCACCGTACGCCATCGTAACACTTTTAAGGTGGCACTGAAAATCTAACCCCAGCAGGACGGCAGCGCAGAGGTCAGGCAGGACCAGAAGTTTAAAATGATCGTACACGGTCCCGTCTACTACGAGTGTCACCACGCAGTAGCCGCCGATGTCCGCCGACTGGGACTCGGAGGCCATAGAAATCCGCTGTTGCGCAGGCAGGACTGGGAGAGAGCAACGCCGCACCGTGTCAGGGTGGATGAAGCTCTCCGTGCTCCCAGAGTCAAAAAGGCAGATTGTATCGTGACCATTTACCTTAATGTCCATTGTGGAACTGGCCAGTTGGTGCGGTCTCGCTTGGTCCAGTGTAACGGATGCCAGCGTAGGGGTCGGTGTGTCGCTGCGGGTATCAGATGAGGCGGTGTCGGGGGCCTGCTGCGTCCCGGCTGTCGTCCAAGATGGCGGCGTCCATGATCCCCATGTGGCTGGAGGCGTCCAAAATGGCTGCTGTACCGGTGATTCGCACACGGCCGGGGAGGTCCAAAATGGCGGCCCGCATGGCCCACACGCGGCGCTGCTGGGGTTCGGGGTGGCTTTGGCCCTGCAGACGCTAGCGTAGTGTCCCTTCTTCCCGCAGCCCGAGCAGATTGCGTTTTTCGCCGGGCAGCGCGCTCTGGGGTGTTTTGCCTGGCCACAGAAGTAGCATTTCTGGCCTTGGGGCACTGCTGTCTGGCCTTGGGACACTGCTGCGGTAGTTGGGCCGTTGTTGGGGTGTGGCTGGGGTGGCACGGCGCTATGAGGCGGTCCTACCGTGTCCCAGGCTGTCATTCCCCGCGGCGTCCACGGTGCAGAGGAGTAGGCATCCATGCCCTGGTAGGCTGCATCCAACGATAGTGCGAGTTCAGAGGCCTTGTTGAGGTCGAGGTTACTCTGCTCCAACAGTCGCTGTCGTGTGTGATTGGATCTGTGACCCGCTACAAAAGCGTCCCGGATAAGTTCCTCTGTGTACACGGCGGCCTTTACATCCTTACAACCACAGGCCCGGCCAAGCACAGACAGTGCCTGAAGGTATTCCACGGTCGATTCCCCAGGTTGTTGTTTACGACTCCCCAGGAGGTGCCTGGCGTACACTTCGTTCACTGGGCGCGTGTACTGGTCCTTGAGGAGCTTGATAGCATCCGCGTACGAGGTCGCGTCTTGGATGACCGAGTACACTCGGTGGTTCACTTTGGAGGTCAGGACATCCAGTTTGTCCTCGTCCGATTTGATTGCTTCGGAGGCGGTCAGGAATTTTTCGAAACACTTAAGCCAGTGAGTAAACTTGGTGGATGAGTCCGCCTCCCGATGATCTAAGTCCAGGCATGCTGGTGTGAGGATCTTCTCCATTATAAAAATGTTGTTAATAAAATTGATGCGCTATCAATTACTCATAAAAGACTGAGAGTTAGAAGAGTAACTAAAGGCTTTTATTAACAACAGAATGGAGGTCTGCCTCGAGTGGTCGACCGGTCCAGGATACCAAGGGCTGGGGAGCAGTCACCTTTATACTAGGACCTGTGGGAGGAGTCAGCCGAGGCATGTCCAGGCATGTACACAGTGGAATACAAACAGGACAAACAGGAATACAAACAGTGGTTTACCACAAGATCCCATACTGTTGTATCCGAGCAATCACACAACTTCTTTGTGTTCTTATTAAATTTCTGCAAAATATGCTCTCTGAAAGTATTAGTTAGCTCCCCCCCCCCCCCCCCCCCCCAAATCCATATCTACTGTAGTCTTCAATCCAACCATTTTTGGCCTGGCTCTTCAGACTTCTTAACCCCTTTGCAGTCTTCTCCCCTCTTCCCCCTCCAAAATGCTGCTTTTCTCAAGGGGGAATTCTCTTTACGATTATATCTCTTTTCCTGCGAAACCTTTCTGTTAAGCTACTGGAATTGTTTTGCTGGCTGAGACATTGCTTTTATGGTGTAATTTATTTTCATCCTCAATGTACCACACCACCTTTTAATAATCATCACCTGAGTGCTACCAACAGACCGTTGCAGGCCTGCAATGGCTCAATTGGCAGCTCCGCAAGCTTATTACTGGATGCAGATTGGGTCGCCATTGTGCGGCTGGGGGTGGATTGAAACGTGGGATGGGGAATCTTGAATACAAAGACCAAGTGGTTAAAGATGACTCCTGTGCTGGGTATGTCATTACCCGATTAATTTTCAGTGATTTGACATCATTAAAGCAGTGACTCCATCTAAATATAATTTACTAATCCATTCCTTTCAGTCTCCCAGCTCTGGTCAACTGAACCTCCAGATTAAAAAAAAGTATTGCCGAGCAACAGTTCATTTGAATAAAAACTAATTGGTTGGTTGTCGACCTGTAAGGCAGTATATGTTCTACATGTGTAATGCAAAACCTCCAGCTGTGATTCTTTTGTGTATTGCTGTGTGTAGTAGAATAGGCATCACTGGTATATATTGAATAGCTACAAATGCCTGAGCAATCTTCAACTCCAAGACTTAATGCCACTTCTATGACTGCAAATATGATGTAAATCATTGATAGTTGGGTATTGTATTTCAGCGCTTCTTCCTAGTACAGTATCGTGTATGTGGAATGGGTAGGGAAAATGGCACTAAATAGACAGTTCTTTCTCAGAGCCAATGCGAGAGATGACCATCTTTGTGCTGTACATGGCCTTTTTTGATCTCTCCAAGGCCTTCGACACTGTCAACCGTGAGGGATTATGGAGTGTCCTCCTCAAATTCGGCTGCCCTCAAACGGTTCCACCACAGACACAATTCACGTACGGCCCAGTGTCAAGCAAGGCTGTGTCATCGCACCAATGCTCTGCTCGATCTTTCTTGCTGCAATGTTCCATCTCGCCCTCAGTAAGCTCCCCGCAGGAGTGGAGCTAATTTACAGAACAAATGGGAAACTATTCAAACTCCACCGCCTCCAGTCCAGATCCAAGGACATCCTCTGTCGTTGAATTACAGTATGCAGACGTTTGCATCTGCGCTCACTTGGAGGTCGAACTCCGAACCATCGTCAACACCTTCACCGAAGTGTATGAGAGCATAGGCCTTGCACTAAACATCCGTAAGACAAAGGTCCTCTACCAACCTGCCCCCGCCACACAGTACTGCCCCCCGATTATCAAAATTCACGACAAGTCCTTGGACAACGTGGACCACTTTCCATACCTCGGGAGCCTACTGTCAATAATAATCAACTTTATTGTCATTGTTAGTGCACAAGTGCAGTACAACGAAATGTAGGCTTGCGGCTCCCGAGAGTGTACATTTAGATTAAGACATTTAAACATTCAACATTCATTTGGCTTGTAATACATTAACATAAACATAACCATAATAAAGTGCATTGGCAGATGTGCAGGCTTGAGAGTTTATTTGTGGAGTTCAGTAGGATGACAGCCCTGGGAAAGAAGCTGTTCCTAAATCTGGTCGTACGGGTGCGAATGCATCTGTAGCGTCTCCCAGATGGCAGGAGGGCGAACAGACTGTGGCTGGGGTGGGTAGGGTCTTTGATGATGGTCCGTGCCCTCCGTAAACAGCGTTTCTGGTATATGTGCTCTATGGTTGGTAGCCGGGTGCCGGTAATGCGTTGGGCAGTTTTGACTACCCGCTGCAGGGCTTTCCGGTCATAGTAGCTACAGCTGCCATACCATACTATGATACAGTTCGTCAGGATGCTCTCTATTGTGCAGCGGTAAAAGTTAGAGAGGATCAGGGGTGACAGGTTACATCCCTTCAGCCTCCTTAGGAAATATAGGCGCTGCTGGGCCTTCTTCACCAGAGAGGAGGTATTGAGGGACCAGGAGAGGTCTTCCGTGATGTGGACTCCGAGGAACTTAAAGCTGTCCACCCTTTCCACCACAGCCCCATGGATGTGGATGGGGGTGTGACTTCCGCCTTTAGACTTCCTGAAGTCCACAATGATTTCTTTGGTTTTCTTGATGTTAAGGGCCAGGTTGTTATCGGCGCACCACTTCACGAGATGCTGGACCTCCTCCCTGTAGGCTGACTCATCGTTGTTGGTGATCTGGCCTACTACCGTGGTATCATCCGCAAACTTGATGATGGTGTTGGAACCATGAACAGCCACACAGTCGTGGGTGAAGAGGGAGTAGAGGAGGGGGCTCAGCAGACATCCTTGTGGGGCCCCTGTGTTCAGGGTTGGAGGGGGGGGGGGGGTAGGTGTGGTTACCTAATTTGACAGACTGGGGTCTGTTAGGAAGTCCAGGGTCCAGTTGCAGAGTGAAGTGTTCAGGCCAAGAGTGTGGAGTTTGGTGGCCAGCTTGTTGGGGACGATAGTGTTGAATGCTGAGCTGTAGTCTATGAACAGCATTCTGATGTAGGTCTCTTTACCATCTAAGTGATTCAGTGCAGTGTAGAGCAGTTGTGATTGCATCCTCTGTTGATCTGTTTGCACGATAGGCAAACTGGTGTTGGTCAAGAGAGGCGGGAACACTGGCTTTGATGTGAGCCAGGACCAGTCTCTCGCAACACTTCATTATGATGGGTGTGAGTGCGACAGGTCGATAGTCGTTCAGGCACGTCACAGCCGTTTGCTTTGGCACAGGAATAATGGTAGTGGTCTTGAAGCATGTAGGGACTACTGCCTGGACCAATGACAGATTGAAGATGGCGGTGAAGACATCAGCCAGCTGATAGCATCCCTGGACGGGTACTCAAGGAATGTGATCAGGTCCAGCAGCCTTTCGTGTGTTCACTCCGCGTAGAACACCCCTTACGTCGGAGGTCGACAGAGTGAGCACCTGGTCTTCCGGGGGTGGCAAGGCTTTGGTAGCCGGCTCCCTGTTGTCCCTGTCAAAGCGAGCGTAGAAGTTGTTAAGCTCCTCCGGAAGGGAGGCATCGCTAACAAGGGCAGTCTTCGATGACAAAGTCCAACACTGCCTTCAGTGTGCCAGTGCAGCCTTCGGTCGCCTGAGGAGAGTGTTTGAAGACCAGGACCTCAAACCCGGCATTAAGCTCATGGTCTACAGAGCAGCAGTGATACCTGCCCTCCTGTATGCTTCAGAGACATGGACCATGTACAGCAGGCACCTCAAAGCACTGGAGAGGTACCACCAACGCTGCCTCCGCAAGATCCTGCAAATCCATTGGCAGGATAGGCGCACCAACGTCCGTATTCTCGCTCAGGCCAACATCCCCAGCATCGAAGCTTTGACCACGCTTGATCAGCTCCGATGGATGGGTCACATTG
This sequence comes from Somniosus microcephalus, assembly GCF_052327205.1. Classification (NCBI taxonomy): domain Eukaryota; kingdom Metazoa; phylum Chordata; class Chondrichthyes; order Squaliformes; family Somniosidae; genus Somniosus; species Somniosus microcephalus. The sequence continues at coordinate 35,838,260 of NC_140992.1, forward strand.
TCCACATGCCCGATACGAGACTCCCAAAACAAGCACGCTTCTTGGAGCTCCGACACGGCAAGAGAGCTCCAGGTGGGCAGAGGAAACGCTTCAAGGACACCCTCAAAGCCTCCTTGGAAAAAGTGCAACATCCCCTCTGACACCTGGGAATCCCTGGCGCAAGACCGCACAAAGTGGAGAAGCATCCGGGAAGGAGCCGAACACCTCGAGTCTCTTCGCCGGGAGCAAGCGGAAGACGAGCGCAAGCACCCCACCCACCCGCCCCTTCAACCACCATCTGCCCCACCTGTGACAGAGACTGTAGGTCCCGCATTGGACTCATCAGTCACCTGAGAACTCATTTTTAATGTGGAAGCAAGTCATCCTCGGTTCCGAGGGACTGCCTAAGAAGAAGTACAGTTGTTGATTCCGGACCCTTTAAACAAAACTAAATACAACAGAATGGCGCTTTTTCTGTCTACTCTTTCTTCATCTTCTGGTTAACAAAGGAAAATCTTATCCCTTTTAATCTGGGTTGAAGTGGAATGACCTGGGCAGTAGTCGTGGATTGGCAGTGATGGCCCAGAAATTCAGGTCGGGGGCTTCCTGCGGATGCAAGCCTCCGACCTGCACTTACCTTGCGCGCCGGCCATTGAGCTGTGGGCCCCCGTGGAATTGCGATCCTGGGCCGCCTCCAACTGCTGGTGCACAGTGCTTGCGTATCCCAGGGGTGCAGTTTGTTCGATGCGTCCCCTGGGATCACGTGGGCCACGGAGAGCCATTGGTAGCAGGGAATGCTTCATTCATAAGTTTGATAGGAAGGGCTGTCAAACTTAAATACTATGAGCCCCAAAACATCACTAAATCTTCAAATAAAAAAAAAATTAAAAAACCACTTTTTAAATAAACTATAAATTACATGAAATAACTATTTTAATTTTTTTTAAATTTTCTAACTGGGCTAAAAATAAACTTACCTTTCTGTAAAGTATTTTAAAAATAATAAACCTGTGGGGGGAAAAATGTTTTAATTTTAATTAATTCACCACTTACCTTGTAAAAAGCAGGCCTTCACAGAAACCCCACAGTGCAGATAGAGGCCATTTCGGCCCATCGAGCCTGCACCGACACATATCCCACCCGATCCCTGTAACCCCACGTATTTAATCCCCCTAACACTAAGGGTCAATTTATCATAGCCAATCAACCTAACCCGCACATCTTTTTACATGTCTAACTTCTGGAGACTTACCTTCCTGGGAAAACCTGCAAAAAAAAACAACAAAAAAAACACTTAAGTTCGATGTGCACGCGCAGCCTCTCCTGCGCACGCGTTCGACCTCTGAACCTCTTCGTTCAGGGGAACAGAAGTGCCGGTTTTCCGTGCATGCAGGAAACCGGCATTTCCATTGGGCTTTACAGACGAGTACCCCGTGCGTACTCACCCGTGGAGACCCGAATTTCTGGGCCAATGTGCAAATTGGCAATCTAAGACCATACAAAATAGTTGGTCTGGTAAATGTAAAACAAAATTAGGTGTAGTGCTTTTCAGCTTGTGATGATGGCATATTGTTGCAACAGAATATAAGAAACTTCATTCTTCAAGCATCACGGGCATCCCTTACCATGAATCAAAATCAACTGAATTAGGACTGGAGGAAAATCACTTCATCCAAGTTGGATCCAAGTCCAGTGTTATTCGATACTTGAAGTTCTTTGAACATTTAATATGTGAAAAGCTAGGGCTTTCTGTTATTCAGATCTGTTCACACCTTGCAATGCTGGAACCAGCTTGGCAGAATTTGCTGCTTGATGGGGGAGGAAACATTGAAAGAAGCATGGCTCAAAAATTGGCTACGTCCATGAAAGCTGGCTGAGAAAAATGAGAAGACCTACTTTCATTTGTTACTTGTTTTTAAAGTTTACTGTACCTGTTTGAACTGGGATTACTTAATACCTCAAACTCTCTAGCTTTTATTTTTCAAGTATTAAATAATTTTGCCCCGAATTTATTTTCCTCTTCAGACCTCATTGCTCCATGAGCTATTTTTCCCTCGCTGGATAAAAGGATAGGCAGTTAACCTTCTCCCTTAATTGCAGCATCTTTTGCATGTCCCACAGTTTGTTCCAAGTCTCTTTTTTACCACCAGAATCTCCCGGGGCCTGTTTCAGAGCGTCTCCATTTCATTGAGGTTGAAATGAATGTGAACATGCTCTGGTGAAGTTAACCAATGGATGGTTAAGTGCATCCATGATATTCTGCAGTTTCTATACAATTGACTGGAAGGGAATCATTTTTAAATCCGTCCCTGCTGAGTAACAGGTGGCTGTTTCTGACTGAGCAAAAACTCAACAGGGACTTTAAAAAAATTTAAAGAGCAGTTCCTCCCATGATCAATTTATAAACAACATGCTGTGGTGGTTAACTGGCGCAGTTTGTGAGGATGCTTGCTGTTAACATGCATGCAGTGTCTGGCGGGGCGCCATTGAAGAGTCCTTTAGAAGTCTCCTTCAACGGTGGTGGTTCATTTGGATGCTACAGGGTGCACAATGGGGGAGGTCATTCGTCTCTGCTTCCTTTATAGCGTGACTGTGCCAAGATGTTTATCGTGCATGTGAAGTATGACTGAAAGTGGTATCCTTTCCCAGCTCAACATAGCAAACCTTACTGGATTTTCATTCTCTTGAAAACACTTAAGAGAAGGTGAAATCTACAGGGAAATTGAATTTCCATGGGATAGAATTGAATGATTAAATCACTGAGTAAAATTTCTATATTTTTGTCACAAAATTTGACAACCTCAATCAAAGCAGTCAAAATGTTTGAGCTGCAAATGAGATGGTAATGTTTTCTGAAGTACTGCCTCTTGGAGTTGCTGCTTTCTCTGCATGCTCGTTTTGGGCAGTAATAGTGCATCTACATTGTAGAACTGTGTCCTGTTGTAGATGAACCAAATACTTGTCTGTCAGCAGCATCTTCATTGGTGAGGATGACAGCTGTCATGGGGTGGGCATGTGAACATCAGCGGGTAGTATTCAGACCAAGGACTTCCAAAGTCATCTCTGAGCCCGGAATCTGTTGCTCCAGAGTATCTCCTTGTGATCTGAATAGGGCAAGCAATTTGTAGCGAGATTTATTTGTGCCCAACTCCAAAATCACACTTTCACTGCCTCTGGGACTTTTCCTGCAAATGGTGCCTTGACACCTAATCATGCTGCGTGCAATAATAAGTGTAGATATTTTTGGGGTGTCTCATTGTCTTCTAAACCTCAAAGGTTGTGCCTTTTTGGCTAATTAAAGAACGTTGTGATAGCTGATTACTAGGAAACATGGTCAAGACATTTTTATTTGATTTATTTATTAAGTGAGCTCTCTTTTTGTGTACCGATGTGGAGGAAGGATGGGGAGTAGGAACATGACTCAGCCATTCAGTCCATCGAGCCTGCTCCGCCATTCAGTTAGATTATGGTTGATCTGTACCTCCACTCCATTTCCCTGCAGTAGCTCCATGGCCCTTGATGCCCTTCTCTAACAAAAATCTATCAATCTCTGTCTTGAAAGCTCCAATGGTCCCAGAATCCACAACCTTTTGGGGGAGAGAATTCCAGAATTCTTCTACCCTTTGTGTGGGGAAAAAAGTGCTTCCTGATTTCCCTCCTAAATGGCCCAGCTCTAATTTTAAGATCATGTTCCCTGATTTTGTCTATCTACCCTATTGAATTCTTTTAATGTTGAAACACCGCGATCAGATCACCCCTCAGGTGGAACTGAGATGTAGGCATCACTTGAAATTTGTGGAAATTATTTCCCCCTGATGGAGTAATTGTTGCACAGATGACTGAACTTCCGGTGCAGTATTATTTTTATGGTACCTCTTCTTGACCTCTGTATTTGACCACCTTGCCGTGCTTCAAAAATTTTCAAGAAGTGACGTTCATGTATAATTGATCAATTAGATCAGATGATTATTAAAATCATGAACTAGAGTGATCTTTGAATTCTTAATTTGAGCACAATATCCAAGTAATTTTGCCTCTGAGGCTGTGTTTTGAGATGACTACTTCCTGGAACCAAATCACTCACTGGCCCCCAAGTTTCTTTGTCTCTCCTCCTTTAAGACTGCTCAAAACCATCAGTGCACCGCGGCTGCAGTGTGTACCATCTACAAAATGCACTGCAGCAACTCGCCAAGGCTTCTTCGGCAGCACCTCCCAAACCCGTGACCTCTTCCACCTAGAAGGACAAGGGGAGCGGGCGCATGGGAACACCACCACCTCCAAGTCACACACCATCCTGACTTAGTATATCGCTGATCCGTCGCTGGGTCAAAATCCTGGAACTCCCTCCCTAACAGCACTGTGGGAGCACCTTCACCACACGGACTGCAGCGGTTCAAGAAGGCTGCTCACCACCACCTTCTCAAGGGCAATTAGGGATGGGTAATAAATGCTGGCTTTACCAGCGACGCCCACATCCCATAAACGAATAAAAAAAAAACGACCTCTTTGACCAAACGTTTGGTCACCTGTCCTAATGTCATCTCCTTTTGGTTCAGTGTCAGTTTTTGTCTGATAACGCTCCTGTGAAGTGCCTTGGGACGTTATACTACATTAAAGGCGCTATATAAATGCAAGTTGTTGTCTGATTTCTGTCTTACTGCAGTGATTTGTTTACCTTTTCAGCTGAAGTTAACCAGTATAGAGTGATATGCCATCAGCAATCTGAGATGATCAGTTTTGATGACATCCACAAGGTCACAGATGCAAAAAATGAGCTGTGCCAAGCATGCTTCCCTGAGGAGACCCTTGTTGTAGGTGTTAAGATAATTGTGCATTTATCATGAAGACTTGTTTGCGTTATCTTGAGAGCCACATGTTTAAATAGCTCACAAGAGGCCAGCTTGTCATTGAGGCTGGAACACCATATCCTGTCAAAAGTTCTTCAAATACTGAGTGCTACTACTCTAACTTAATAATAGCTGTCAAATCACTCCCTTTTATAAAAGTTATATAATAGTAATACAGAATATATTAAAAATGTTATTTACTACATTGGTGCAGTTCAGGTAAACTTGCAGGAGGTTGCTACTGATGCAGCCAGATATGTCCTTAAGACATGAATTATATCCCTGGTATATTGGTCTGGCTGATGCACACTGCCTTTATATAGTACCACTAGTGGAAACTGTTACTTGATCACTTTTTTGAAGGTGAGGTGGAGGAGAATGGTATGCACATGTGCAAGTGCGGAGCACAGTTTTTGCTGCCATTCTGTTACAATTGGAGAATAGCTGATTAGGGTAGTCCATTTTTTTTGTTAGTAAAGAATGCCAGTAGAGAAGGCATTATGGTTTTGAAAATTGCCCAAAAGATTACAGGCCACGTGCCAGCTTTAGTTTTGGTTGGCATGCATTAAAATACCAATTATTTCAGTGGCATTGGCGTGACTTGCTGGCTTCTGAGTCCCCATGACCCGGGGGGGATGGGGTGGGGGGGCAGTGTGTAAATAACATCAGCTGGTGTTCTGTTCCTGATTTTTTATTTTTTATTTTATTATTTTTTTTTTTGGCCAGTGAACCTTGCCTCTCTTTCCACACCCCCCAACATTGAAAAGTGCTTTTGGCTGTTGATAGGATTAGGCTCCCATGGTGAAATCATTGGTTGACATTTTGGGGCTAGATTGTCCTCTGAATTAGTCTCTCTCTTGTGGTTTTGTGGTAGTAAAAGAAGTGATGGTGACTTCTGCCTCAAAACCACCACCCTAAAATTACACCAGAATTATCCTCTCAAAAATTGCAATCTTTAAGGCCTTTCAGGAGTCCCCCCGCCACATTTAAATGGGGTCATGTGAGCGTGACTAACCATTTTGCCCAATTTCCGCCCCTAACCCAACCCCTATGAAAACTGTAACATTGTAAATGCTGGTAAGAGGAGTGTGGCGCTATCCTTGAGGTGAATACTGCATTGAAGAGGCCATTTTACTTGCTGCGACTGAAGATTGGCGTTGCTGTGCTTGCATATCGAATTGTTTGGAATTCTGGTGGTTCTGCCGTGACTATTTGCAGAGTTTACGTAAAAGTAGCTGCAAAAGCAGAGTTTGGACCGGGGACATGGGCTTCCCAAGGCAAACCCCTCCTATTGTGTTTTAAAGAGGAGGACGAGGATATGGAAGCAGTTAGATTTGAAGTACTTGGAGTGAGACTTCACACTCATTTCCTATATGTAGATACCCGCTTATCAGGGTTTCCAGACCAAGAAGGACTATCTTAAACTTCTCTGCTCATCACTGTCTCCGAAGGCTGTGCTTCCCCTGGAGGGAATTGGGCAGATGTGCCAGTTGCTGGCTGAAGACCTGCAGCCCACTTCCAGGAGAACAGCATTGTCTGTAGTAGTCAAGGTCACCACTGCCTTGAATTTCTTTGCCAGTAGAGCCTTCCAGGCAGCACATGGCGACCCATTGCCACATTAGTCAGGCTGCAGCTCACCATTATGTAAAGGTGACACGCTCTCTTCAGGCATGCTGCACTGTTCATTTCCTCCCAAAGGGCCATGCAGCATGTGAGCCTTGACCGTAGGGTGGTATTGCATTTTGAGTCTGACCCTATCCTTACCTGATAGTTATGTGAACTTTCCAGTAGGAGTCACTGCATTGTGATCAAGGGTGCGGACAGTAGCCGATTTGTTGTGCTTATATTACTATCCTGACTGAGATCATCTAACTCAAGTTTATGGTATAGTTTAATTTTGTTCGCTGGTAGATGTCATGGCAAACATTAGGGCAACTCCTACTGATGTGATCTGCAGGTACATGTATGCACACACAAAGGATTAGCAGTAAGTAATTGGAAATTTTGCATTGTAATGTGATGTTGATCACTGGGAAATAATTCAAAACTGCATTTAAAAAGAAAAACACACATTATTCCCCTTGTAACAACTCTGCATTTATAATGTATTCTGACTGAGGAGTTAGAAATAATTAACAACTTGTGTTGGGAAGCAGCCCTTGAGATCTGGGCAATAGTACTAAAGCTCTTCAGAAGCTCATGTTTTCAGCAGCTTCAAAAGGAGTAATTAGAGAAGTTAGTAATGAGCTATAAAGCAATTGACGTCATTGACCTATTGCATTGTGACGTGCAGCCAGGTGAGGGGAGAAAGCCAATGACAGTTTTTTTTTAAAAGCTCAGCAGTCATGGAATATGCTGTGCACTGTAAGGGTGCTAGTCCGATATTCACTTCTTTCTCCCCACCCCCACCTCTCAAAAAAAAAAGCAAAAGAAAGTGAAAGGAACATAAACTGTGAGTGCGTTTAAAATAATAAGGCCTAGAAATTGAGTAGCCTTAGTGCCGCATTTGAGGCGCTAGAGGGCCTAGCGCCGGAGTTATGGCCAGTTTAGAAATTCCCTGGGGCCCTAGAATCGGCGGTAGACCGGTTGCGCTGCGCCGGCACCGATGACGTCATCGGTGTGCGCAGCGTCCCGGTTGCCGTGGTGACGGGCCCCAGTGCCGAAATTGAGTTGCGGCCGCCTCGCCCGTGGCAGCCGCAACTAAGATTTTTTCAAACGAGTCTTCCCCGAGTTAGCGCCGACGCATTAAGGTCGCGCGGCGGCCGGCCGCTTTCCCGCCGGCCGCCTGCCTGCACCTCCCTCCCCGGACTCCTCCCCCCCCCCCCCCCCCCCCCCCCCCCCAGCGGAACAGATGCGTCTGGCCTGCAAGCCCGGCACTTGTCCGAGGTGCCGGGCTCATTTTTTTCAATATTTGAACGGACAGCGGGCGGGTGCAGGCAGCTCCTCCTTAACTGAAGGAGGAGGCCTGCACTTCCCCAGCCTGCCGCACCGCATCGGGTCCCGCAGCGCCGGATTAGCGCCGCAATGCAGCAGTCAGCGCCCATTGGGAGGCGCTCACGCCCGCCAGTAGCGCCGGCAGCCGTCTGGGCGCGGCGCTACGGAATTTTTGGCGCGCGCAGGGGGACTTAGCGCCGGCGCTAAATTTCCGGCGCTAAAGCCCTGGCGCGGCGCCAACTCAATTTCTAGGCCTAAGAATTTCAGAGTAGCCATGCTATCTCGTGGCTGTGTTTACCATTTTATTTACAGGACCTTTTCACTGACTATTTCAGCCACCCTGCCTCTTTTCTGCCCTTCTACTACACTTTAATCTATAAGCCAATCAGCTTGTTTCTTTGCTGGAAGCAAATGCATGTAGAGGGTTTGTAAAAGTAAAAAAAAAAAAATGCATTCCCAATTTAGTAGAGGCCAGTTGATCTTTACCGGGGGTTGTGGAGGAGGAGAGAAGTCACTCAAGCCATTTATTTACGGCACCCAAGAACTGTGAAAATTGAATTTCCATTTTATCCCATCATGTGACATAACTGATTCAGAACTGTTAATTGGTTTCATATACTTTCACTTCGAGGTTTAAACTCCAGGTATTTTCTCCTACATGGAGCGCGCATTTTGCCCAAGTGCACAACCAGTTCCTTGACCTCCTGCCATAGTTTTTCTCACCATCTATATTTATATCCGCATGGTTCACTTTGCTTTGATATAGTTTTGTAGTTAAGAATTATTGGAATGGAGAGTTTAACTTGCAACTGAAATCCACATGACGACAGTAACCATCGAACTTCATGACTGCGTGTTTTCACTGGTCCCTCTAATTCTGATGAGCTTCAAGGAATGTTGAGCAAAAATGTTTATACAGAAATAACTTGTAATTGTGACCTGGTTTGGTTGAAGATTAAAATGTACATACCTGCTTCCACTCTGATGGATTTCACAGGACCCCTGTTTAATGAATAGTGCTAAATTATAACATAATTTGGTACAATGTGCTCTTTTTGTCAGCACCAAGCCTATGTCACATTGTATCTGAATATATTATGCCCCGTCTATGGGTGACACATATTTTTCCAGTTACTAATCCAATACCAGACTCTTGTTAATTGTTGCAAAAATCTTAATACAGAAAATCCTTTTTGCATCAATTGTTCTCAACAAATCCCAGTTGAAGTGATCTTGCTGCACTCGATCATTATATGCTCTCTCAGTTTATGATTCATTGAATCAAAAAATAATGGAATTTGCGGCCAGCAGCGAGGCGAAGGCGCTTGCTGCTGGCCCCGAAGTACGTTTCGCACAAAGATCTCTCGATCCCTGTGTCGAGAACTTCGTGTTTTGCGACCTTCGATTCAAATCAACGGAAGTTGGTGGGGATCCCTTGTGCGGGCTGCTGTGACAGCAACACGCTGTCCAAGCAGCCAATCAAAACGCAAAATTCTCAGTGAACAAGGAAGTGAGTAAGTGCTTAAAATTCTAGCTTTTTTAAAATGTTAGAGCAAAACCACGATTGGGGCTCTCACATGGGGCAAAGGCAAAGCTGAAATAAAGATGGACAAACTTAAACATTTTTTACTGCAGAAGAGCTGAAGTTTTCAGCAGTTTCAACGATTTGGCTGATTACACAGATTGCCGGCTCTGTCGGCGGGGGTGCCACAGTGCAGCCTGTTGCAGAGCTGTCCATGACGGACCGCAACTTCAGGACTGTGCCAAATCCCGAAGTAGTGGTCAGTTTCAAAGGTGGAATGACAGTGAATGCCTTCAGTTCATCGTCATCCCGACGGCAAATTCTGGGTCAATGTACTTCGTCCCACCATACTCGATTCGAGCTGAGGGGGGAAGTCAGGCAATTCTTGCAGAATTCTCCAGCCCTGGTAATCAAACTAAATTGAGAACAGCATTGTCAAATCAAGAGCAATTGGCGATGACCACATTTATGTTTTTCCTCCATATAATTTTTCTTAGTGGGGGAAAAGCAGCTTTGAATTATCGGGAGTAGACTTTAATTGGAGCAGGTGGGTTGAGAAAGATGAAGTAAATATGTTCCTGCTTTATTCCATTAAAGTGTAGTTGGTTAAAATTTCAGTTTGAAGAAATGACAAATTCAGATGAACCTTTTTTTAATATTACAAGATCATGAGCTTCTCTAATAGATTAACTTCTGATTCCTGCACATTTTGTCATTTTTGGGAGCAAAGGAGTAATATATTTGTTGGACAATTCCTTGAAATGTGAGAGATATATATGGAGTATTCAGAATTTATAAGACATTTTCTTGAATGCTGCACTTCTGGACTGGCCAGGATGTAATCAAGTAAGTTGAGAACATTTAACAATTCTTTGTGTATTGTAATGAAAAGTATTGAGTTAATTTGATTGACGTACACTGAGCCCTTCTTGCAGTGACAGCAGTAATAAGTTGAGACTCCAGGTCCCTCCTGACATTTAAGTGTCAATTCTCTCACTGTCTTTTGCTTCTGAAGGACCACTCTCTGCTGAATGAAATACTTGATGTTCTTCAGACTTCTGTCCCTACTCAGGTTCTACATGTAAGTACAATATACCTGTAACATTCTCCATCCTACATGTTCAGTGACTTTCATTTTTCTCCAGTGTATCTCATTTTTTTCCACTAGCACGAAATTCATTCATTTTTATGATGGCCAAAGGGAAATGAACTTAAAACACACTTGGTTAACAGTTTGTTGGGTCTGCTTACATTCTTCACGGAGTGGCAAGATGTTGGCTTTACTTGCCAATGGTGCTGGGGAATTCCTGCTGTCTGTTCTGCAGTTGAATGCGCTGAAAAGTTGTAGAGATACTAAATTACTTTTTATTGCCCTGAGCAGATATGGGAGAGTTCATTTGGAGTTTGGGCAAGTAAAGGAAGGAAATGAATATAGTAATGTTTAAGCGTTGCCTATCCATTGCAAAAAAAATAAATTAAATTGCACTTAATAAACTAGTTGTCCCCAGAATGCAGTAAACACTAGTCTCTGGGTGGGAATGTTAATAATTATGCAATACAAGTAGCCAGTAATGTGATTATCCAAACTACATGCAATATGAAATTTGTTCCACGTACAAGTGAGAGGGACCTGATTGGAACTGTTTTCCTACGAACCTTTGGCAGTGGCGGGAGTGGGGGTGGTGGTGAAATTCAAACACCAATGCACAGCTGTAACTGGAGTAGATTGCACTGAGTTCTCAGCGGTGTCGGTACCACGTGGTTTGCTGGCTCTATGCAGCTGATGCAGTGTAATTGAGCAGCCTAGCACTGACCCAGCAGTCATGTGCATCTTCCACTGTGGCAGTCATGGTTCTTAATATTGCTTTGGAGGGTGGACAGATGTCAACTATTTATTTAAAAAAAAATAGTAGTTTCTAAATTTTCAACAAAATCACATAAAACTTGAATGTTTTTGTTGCATAAGATGCTTGCTGCTGGGAAAGTTCCACTTGGGAAGCAGTTCTGTTTATGCTGGGGTTGCAGAATACACATCACGTTCAACAGCTTCCTGTGGCGTATCCTGTATATAATTAACACCATTTTTCAGATAGTTGTAAAGACGGAAAGTTTGATGGGCCTGCCACTGTTGCCTCTTGCTCAAGACCGCTATAGTTGTCGATTCTTTCTGAAAACAAATTATTTTACCCCATCTAAAGCAGCAGCTCGGCCTCACCTACTCTGATTCATAACAGCACTGTTGAGCACGTTTGTTGAGAAATTGACATCGTGGCCCCGATTTTCTCCCAGCCGTTGGGCGGGTTTTCAGGCGAGCGGGGGCTGAAAATCGCAGAAATAGGGGGTCGCGACCCCCCCCACCCCGCCTGATTCCCCCGCCCCATCTGACTTTCGGACTGCCGTTTCTCTCCGACCCGAATCAGTCACGCCCGCCGCTGGCGGGACTGGCTGTCAAGACCCTAATCAGCAATTATTGGCATGTTTAATGCCATTTTAAGGGGCCCTTGCTATTTTCAAGGGTTTCCCACGCTAAACACGCCTGCGGGGAACCCCGCTGATGAAACCTGGCGTGAAGCATCCCGGCTTGCTTGCTCTCTGCTGCAGGTCATTCGGGAAAGCTGAGATTTAATCGGAGAGCATTTGTATGTTGAAGGACCTTGTTGCAGGCTTGGGGCTACTTGTTCAAGGCTTAGGCACAGCTGTGGAAGGTTGGAGCCTCACACACTTCTCCAATGTGAGCTCCTGGGAAGCCCCTCTCGCCACCCTCACTCAGCGCTTCCTCAGCGGAGGCATCTACCAGAAGCATGGGACGCCTTTTTTTCCTTACCACCTTGCCATTAGAGGATCTCCAGCAGCAGAGGCGGCAGCAGCAGAACCAGGAACAGCAGGATCAGCAACAGGAGCACCAGGCTGCTGCTCACTCACCTGACGCTGCACAGGCCAGAAGGGGCCAGCGCTTGGAAGTGGCTTGAGAGCACCTTGCTGCGCATTAGGGGGCCATGGGGACCCGTATCTGCACTGGCAGTCCCACTCAGAAGGACTTCCATGAAGGTCTGGTTTCTCTGTTCAATAGATGGCCATCGCTCCTCAAGAGATGTCATTCTCTTATGAGCACTCACCATGTTTTCCATACCCTGGCGACTTATCTCCTCCATGGAGGTTGCCAACCTTTCCATGGTGATGCATTCATGCGCCAATGACTCCACAAAGGCTCTGCTCATGGTCGCTATGGACTCTTCCATTCGCTCCACACTCGCAGCGACCCTGGAGACAAAACCTGCCAGAGACTCCTGCATCTGTGCATGGAGATCCATCACCTCTTTTGCGGATGGACCCAGAGGCAGAGGGTCGACATGCAGCGCAGCTGAGCTGGCAGAGTCCTGCGCCCTCCGACGAGGATTCTCCACTGCTGTCCCTGTCTCCAGAATCTGCTGAGGCTCACTCGTGAGCTGTGAAACACCAGGTGACAACACTACTCTATGTCCCGAAGGTCCCCCCCGAGGTGCGAGTGCCTGCGCTGGTGCTGGGTGCGCTTACTTCTGCTGACGCTGCGCCCTCAGAGGTTGGAGCTTCCTCTGAGGAGTCTGGCTGCACAGCCTCTTCCTCCTCCACAGTGGGGTTGGGGGTTCTGGATGGTCCTGTGGGGGAGTAGAGGAAGGAGTTAGAGATGTGATGCCAAGGTTACATGCACATTGGAGTTGGCAGATGTTCATAAGTCCAAATGATGTAGCTTCAGAATCATAACAGCGACTCATGCTATGTCAATGAGAGAGATGGCAAACTATTCTGTCACCAGCTTGCGGGACTGCCCCAGTCTCTCATTCCCCAACTTCCGGGGGCCACATCAGCCCCAACAATTTCCAGCACTCCTTCTTCCCAGGGGGTCAGGTGGGCTACTGAGGGTGGGCCTCCTCCAGTCCTGGCTCGCTCTCTGTTGTTGAGAGTTCTCTTTTCCTGCAGTGAGGGAGACAAGTGGAGTTTGAGTGAGAAGGAAGGAGTGAGTGTAGAGATTGTATAGCATAGATACTTAGAGGGAGACAAAGATGGTGTGAGGCTGCAAGACCAAGGGCCCTCCCTGTGTGTTGTCAGCTGTGTTCAAAGCATCAGTGAGAGGGAGTGTGAGGCCTGCATGGTGGAATAGTTATGTGAATGTGAGCATAGAGAGAGAGATGAAGTGGGTAAGGGTGCATGGATGTGACTGAAATGGGATGTGGAGGAAGAGAGTGCTAAAACGGAGTGCTGGTGGGGAAAGGCAATGGGGATCAGGCTGAGGGTGTTGGAAACTTAATTCTTTCTTTTCCTGTACGGTGAAGGTCATGGAATCGTTTCCGACACTGTATCCAGGTTCTTCTGGTGACTCCCAGCGAGTTGACATCTGCTGACACCTGCATCCATGCAGCCTTGGTCTCAGTGGGAGGCCTCTTCCTGCCTGACCTAGGGAAGAGGACCTCCTTGTGGGCCCTAACCCCATCCAATAATGCCTGCAGTGAAGCTTTGTCGAATTTGAAGGCAGCTCGGGGTCTGGCACTGGCCACAGCTGCTGCAGGCTCCTCTGCCATCCTGTGGTTTGTTTGGAAGCCAACAGAGGAAGCAATGCTTGCTGTGGACCTTGAAAGCGCCACGAATGATGACCTCATACTGTGGGGCTTTCTGAGTGGAAATAGTCAATTAGCAAGGCTGTCCACATGCTGGAACTTAATTGGCCACTTGAGGGAAAATTGCGTGCAGCTGGCTGACCCATTTTTTTTCAGGTCGGAACTTGACATTCGGGGAACCCGAAAATTTCCCGCACGATCCAGAAAATCGGGCCCCATCAGTCTAAAATCTACTGAGTATGTCGATCTCTTAAAGTGTGTTAAATTAACTGAACACTTCACCCGTGTAAGGGTTTATAGTTGATGTAAATGCAGATGTGCAATTCATGTACCTTCAACAGATTTTTAGAACTCGTTATGAAGGCATGTGATCCAACCTCTTCAGAGGGCACAGAATGTACTCTGGGTGGGGGATTTCAATGTCCATCACCAAGAGTGGCTCGGTAGCACCACTACTGACCGAGTCCTGAAGGACATAGCTGCCAGTCTGGGCCTGCGACAGGTGCTGAGAGAACCAACACGAGGGATAACCTACTTGACCTCGTCCTCACCAATCTACCTGTCGCAGCTGCATCTGTCCATGACCGTATTGGTAGCAGTGACCACCGCACAGTCATTATGGAGATGAAGTCCCGTCTTCACACTGAGGACACCCTCCATCGTGTTGTGTGGCAGTACTACTGTACTAAATGGGATAGATTCAGAACAGATGTAGCTGTTCAAAACTGGGCATCCATGAGGCGCTGTGGGCCATCAGCAGTAGCAGCATTGTATTCCACCACAATCAGTAACCTCATGGCTCGGCATATCCCTCACTCTACCATTACCATCAAGCCAGGGGACCAACACTGGCTCAGTAAGGAGTGTAGAACAGCATGCCAGGAGCAGCACAGGTGTACCTAAAAATGAGGTGCTAACCTGGGGAAGCTGCAACACAAGACTACATGCATGCTAAAAAGCAGAAGCAGCATTCTATAGACAGGGCTAAGCGATGTCGCAATCAACGGATCAGATCAAAGCTCTGCAGTCCTGCCACATCCAGTCATGAATGGTGGTGGACCATTAAACAACTAACGGAAGGAGGAGGCTCCAAGAATATCCCCATCTTCAATGATGGTGGAGCCCAGCACGTGAGTGCAAAAGACAAGGCTGAAGAGTTTGCAACCATCTTCAACCAGAAGTGCCGAGTAGATGATCCATATCTGCCTCCTGAGGTTGCCACCACCACAGAAGCCAGTCTTCAGCCAATTCGATTCACTCCACGTGATAAAGAAACAGCTTAGTGCACTGGATATAGCAACGGCTGAGGGCCCTGACAACATCCTGACTGTCGTGCTGAAGACTTGTGCTCCAGAATTAGCCGTGCCTCTAGCCAAGCTGTTCCAGTACAGCTACAACACTGGCATCTATCCGACAATGTAGAAAACTGTCCTTTTTGTGGACAGGACATACCTGGGCAAATTCAAACCGGACAGTTACCGTCCCATTAGTCTACTCTCAATCATCAGCAAAGTGATGGAAGGTATCATCGACAGTGCTATCGAGCAGCACTTACTCACCAATAACCTGATCACTGATGCCCAGTTTGGGTTCTACCAAGACCATTCGGCACCCAACCTCATTACAGCCTTGGTCCAAACATGGACAAAGGAGCTGAATTCCTGAGGTGAGAGTGACTGCCCTTGACATCAAGGCAGCATTTGACCGAGTGTGGCATCAAGGAGTCCTAGTAAAACTGAAGTCAATGGGAATCAGAGGGAAACCTCTCCACTGGCTGGAGTCATACCTTGCACAAAGGAGGATGGTTGTGGTTGGAGGGTCACCATTGACCAGAAACATAACTGGACCAGCCACATAAATACTGTGGCAACAAGAGCAAGTCAGAGGCTAGGTATTTTGCGGCGAGTGTCTTACCTCCTGACTCTCCAAAGCCTTTCCACCATCTGCAAGGCACCAGTAAAGAGTGTGATGGAACACCCTCCACTTGACTGGATGAGTGCAGCTCCAACAGCACTCAAGAAGCTCGACACCATCCAGCACAAAGTAGCCCACTTGATTGACACCCCATCCACCACCTTAAACATTCACTCCCTCCACCCCTGGCGTACTGTGGCTGCAGTGTGTACTGTCTACAAGATGCACTGCAGCAACTCGCCAAGGCTACTTTGACAGCACCTCCCAAACCCACGACTTCTCCCACCTCAAAGGACAAGGGCAGCAGGTGCATGTGAATACCATCACTTCAAATTCCCCTCCAAGTCTCTCACCACCCTGACTTCGAAGTATATTGCTGTTCCTTCATTGTTGCTGGGTCAAAACCCTGGAACTCCCTCCCTGACAGCACTGTGGGAGTACCCTCACCACATGGACTGCAGCGGTTCAAGAAGGTGGCTCTCCACCACCTTCTCGAGGGCAATTAGGGATGGGCAATAAATGCTGGCCTTGCCAGTGATTCCCCACATCCCATGAACAAATTTAAAAAAAAAAAAAAAAAAAAAATGCAGCATAGTATTTTGTCCAGATGTAGGAACTGGGGCTTCTCCATATTTAATGTGCAAATGTAAATTTCGAAAATTATACTAGTGGTATTTCACAACCATCATTTTGGAGATTTGTAGTTTTAAAAATGGTGGATAGAGACCAGTGCAATAAACTATTCGAACATTCCAATATGGTTCAATTGGATAATGACTAATTTTCATACCTATACGAACGTATTAACATATGAAAATGCCAGGCAAGAAAAGATCATCTGGTCCATCTAGCCTACTCCACATAGTCGTGTAGCTTGAAGCATCATGATTCAACAACCCCCTTACCCACCAACAGCCATGTAATCTCTTGGGAGAGGCAAAAGTACCGCTAAAACTCAAACCAACTAGGGGAAAAAATCTGACCCCCCCCTAGGTGATGGAAACTAGTCCAGGAGGCCACATTGATCATGCTTATTATCTGGTATTCTTTGTAAGGCGTGATCTCCGCCCCAGCAAGGAACTAGTCCCGCTCTCATTTGAAGTATGCACAGTCAGCATTCACCACACGAGCTGGCAATTTGTTCCATAGGCCTACTATTCTCTGGGGAAAAGAACTGCCTAACATCAAACTTGGCCCTACCCCTGCGTGACTTATACGCATGCCCCAGCGTCTTCCCAAATCTATCAATAGGAACACAGTTTAGTCGTTTAACTATTTTATATACCTACAGAAAATCACCCCAAAGCCTCTGCATCACTGTAAAGTGAATAGACCCGGAGTGAGTAAGGTTGTTTCAGCTGGGATTCATTCTTGTAGTTCTCCTCTGAACTTTTTATGAAGCCTCTATCACCCACCATATGAGGGGACCAAAACTGGCCGGAGTGTTCTAAATGTGGTTTAACTAAGGTCTTGTCTTGTACAAGGACAACATGGTGTCCTCTTAATGCACCCTAATATCCTATTTGTTTTGGCTGTGCCTTCTCTGCATTGGTCATGCCTTTTCAAGAATTATGAACTATAACACCAAGATCCTTTTCTCTCAACTGGTTTCCATTCTGTTCCGTGTAAAGCATAAGTATGCTTGGTGTTGGTCCTGCCCAAGTGCATAACACTGCACTTAGCTACATTTCCTACCATTTGCCAGAGATTGGACAATTCCTCCAGCACCTCTAAATCTCCTGACTGGAGAGTAGAACGATGCTACTGGGAGCAGGAGCTGTGTCTCAGCTTGTTGTGTTCCCGCTGAGTTCTGCGTTTATTACTCCCCACTGGTGGATAAGCAAAATGCAATGATACAGGATCAGTTGCTGAATATTTAGAACTTGACAATAGACCCCATCAACATTCCCGTTAAGCGGTCGTGCAGCGGCCTGGAGGTTCCGTGCAATGGCTTTACAATGGTAATAACTGCGCATGTGCAAAAAATTGAATGGGCAGCGCAGCCAGTTAAAGGGCCCATGAACAAAAAAAAATTGCAGGGAACATTGGACCCTATTCGGGTTAGTTAGGCTTGTGCTTTTCTAATCTCTGTACCTAAAGTCTAGTTGTAGAATCTGAAATGCATGTTGAATATTAAAAAGAAGCTTTTGAAATGGTGAAACAATTCACAATTCACAATTCAAATCGCTTTATTGGCATGACAATCCAAGGGAATAAACCTTTGTTTTCCGGCTCCTTTGGAAAATTTTGTGATTGAATGGAAAAACATTGGGTCGAGGAAATACATGAAGTCTTGGGGCCCTGTTAGAGTTGAACTGCTCATTTTGCATTGTAGAGGCGAAAATTGATAACTCGTTTGTATTTTTATGTTATGCAGTTAACTGGAAATTCTAAGCAATTAGAGGGTACGATGCAAGGGAAATAAATTCTAAATTATTTCTGGGGCCAGGATGGTTGGCCTGTAGAGATCAGAGCTATTATATAACCAATGAATGAATTTAGTGCCAGGTGATACTTCAAACATCCACATCTATTTCTTTCACCTTTCTCCCATGATTGACATTGCATGATCTGTGCTTGCTAAACATTTGGAATCTTGTATTCAACTGTTTCCTCTAAGGATTTGCCCCTCTGACCATTGGGAGGGCATAACAAGAAGTAGAACATTCTTCATTTGCATCACTTTCACAGAGTAGCCACTTTTTTTCAAAAGGAGCAGTAGGTTTCAAAAATTGGGGTAAAGTGGAGATTATTTTATTCTTGAATAATTGAGGATAAACACTCTCTCCTAAAGTTTAACCTTTTGAGTTCCTTTGAGGCAGAATTTGGTTCTGTCTATCACTGATGTATTGATTCGCTGGTATCTCCACTTAGGAAATGAATGGGAGAGAGAGCTGTTCCACAGCAGGTGGAGCGATGCCCAACCACAATTCCTTCCACCCACCAACATCAGACATTGCGATGTTGGAGGAGAAGCTGGCACATTAGTGCATTTTTGAAGGAAATTAAAAATGTATTTTAAATTATCAAAATTTAATTGTGATTCCATCACTGTCAATCTTGAATATGAAATACTGCTCCTTAACAAATTGTTGGCAAATTGTAAAACATTTTCAATTGATCAAAATCTATGTACACATGAATAAGTTATGAGCTGTGTCCTTTTTGACTTCCCCTCTTTTCCTTAGAGAAAATTACTGCGCACGGTTTCCTCTGTTGTAGGATGGTTAGTTTTGATTAAGTCACTTGATCTGAAATGCATTTGTTTGATCAGTTGCTTTGATCAGCACTGCTGTCTTCTAATTATTGGGTGAAATGTATTTTTGTGAAGAGATTATCCTTCGCACCCTTGATATGCTTGACTGAGCCGGAGAGGAGGGGTGCGAGAAGAAAAAAGAGAACATTGAGGAGCCATGTCTCCCAAGACATTTTGACACCTGATGTTGGAGACATCCGCATGGTCTCTTTCTTTCCTGCACTGTATATATAAATGGTATTCATGCCCTCAACTACTAGTTTATTTCTACTGTGCAGTCTGATATTGCTTAGTAAAATGAAATACTTGATTGAGTCACAAAATATTTGAATTATTCAGGAAACATTTTACTATGAACTGTGGCCACAGGTTATATCTGACGGCTTTTGTGGAGGGACATGAAATGTTCCAGATTTTTGGGGTTTTCACCTTGCAACCAAACAAATTTTGGTGTCTGGAGGCACTGGACAAAATCTGTTGTAAAAGTGTGTACAAATCAGGATAGTTGGGACTCTCTTTTTTGTTCTGACCCATTGCCCATTTATTTGGATTTAACTGGTACTGTTAAAGTTTAGAGACTGACGGACAGCTGGTTGATCTGGTCACTATCATTTATTGGCTGAGAGTACCCATTTTTTATTGGTGCTGCCCATATTTTGAGTTCAGTGCTGCAGAGCTAATTTATCAGGATCAGTAGAACATAAGAGAGAACAGAGTGCAGAATGACATTTAGAGTTCAAGAGGAAATCCAAGAATAATGATCTCTATCATAAAATATGCAGGGCCCTGGGGTCCTATCTGCTCTACAAAACTGCCCAGATGTTGAAGGGTGATCCAGATGATGGTGAGTGGCACACAGCTATCTTGCCAATTGAGATGTTTTGGCATGTAAAAGTTTCAGTTTTATTATAGACAGTATTGTGTTCCAAGAATTTTTATACTGGATTTCAGTGAGATTTGTACAAAACTAACACTCCTTTTTAAATGAACAGCTACTCCACCAGAATAGTTAAACTGAACAGAGTGTGACTGTCACATAGGTCTGAAAACATTTTCTTTCCTTTCTATGTTTTTCTTGGACAGGTTACAGCAGAAGATCTCGCTGGTTCTGATATATAGTAGTAGAGGAATGAGTGTAAAATGCACTGTTTTGACTTCAGTTCAACTTCCGCCCAGAGAAGAAATGGATTTGATGGGTTTTTTTTGGGCCAAAGTCAGAGCGGAGAGTTTTACTTTTACACAAAGTTGAAATCACCTAAAATTGCTGCCATGATGTATTTTATTCGCCTTCTCTTTCCTCCCCCCCCCACTCCCCGCCTCCATAAAAGGGGTACTCCCAGTTCTAGAAATACAGATGGAATTATCAAGAAAAATAAAGCTGGATGCAAAGAAAGACATAGGGGGGAAGGAGGAAACCAATACCAGTCTTTGGCTTACTGGTTGTGTGTTCCTGCCCTTTACAATATTTAATTCCCTGGTGGGATGTGTTTTTGTGTAGGCTGAGCTGGAGAGCAGCACGAAACACCAGTGCATGCAATCTGTCTAAACTGCAAGCTTACTATACAGATAGCAGTAACTAACAATTGTTTAATAGTGTCTGGGAATGAGGAATTGTGGTAACTGGGAACACCATTCTACCAATCTAATGACATGGGTTGAAAATACAAATGAAATCTTATTTCATAATATCTGGGTGATTCTCGTTTTTTTCCCCAAATTTTATTTCTGCTTGGTGTAATTGATGGAATTCTCTACAATACATGTTTGCTATGTAACTGACCAATGGGAGATTTTTTTGGGGGGTACGGGCGGCAGGGGATTGGTGGCTGGCTGGCTGATCTGAGCCCGAGATCAAACCTTCAAATGCTTAATTTACTTTTTGAAACTTTTCGTTGAAGTTCAAGAAAACCCCGATTTTTCTCTCTCTATCTTTGGGTCACTGGATCATTTCTTAACTGAGGATGTGCAGGTGACCTAAAGTTTTTGCTAATGCTGTTCTATATTTGATTACTTGGAGTTGTGCAAGAATGCCCTCTAGTGACTTGTCCTCTATTTTTGTTTCTTCCCCCACAGGATTGTGTCCAAACTGTTGCACAATTGAAATTGGTTGTTGGCTCTGCCTTCGCAGAGAAACATAGAAAAATAGGAGCAGGAGTAGGCCCTTCGAGCCTGCTCCGCCATTCAATATGATCATGGCTGATCCTCTATCTCAATACCATATTCCCGCTCTCTCCCCATACCCCTTGATGCCTTTTGTGTCTAGAAATCTTATCTATCTCTCCTTCTTAAATATATTCAGTGACTTGGCCTCCGCAGCCTTCTGTGGTAGAGAATTCCACAGGTTCACCACCCTCTGAGTGAAGAAATTTCTCATCTCAGTCCAAAATGACCTACCCCGTATCCTGAGACTGACCCCCCCGTTCTCGACCCCGCAGCCAGGGGAAACATCCTCTCTGCGTCCAGTCTGTCTAGCCCTGTCAGAATTATATACGCTTCAATGAGATTGACTCTTTGGTTTTGATGTTTCCTCTTAATTTGTCACAACTTATACTTGTAATAACTGGCATTTATATAGCATTTTTAACATAGAAAAATACGACTGAAGGCTCTGCCACCCATAGTTGCGGGAAAAGGGAGTGGACGGGAAGGGTGGTGAACATTGCAGAGATAAGGTGGGACAAGGGATTTATGGGTGAGGATGAGGATTTTAAATTAGATTTGTTGGGGCTCAAGGAATCGGTGTAGGTCAGGGCGAATGGACGTGGATCAATTGGGGCTTAATCTGGGTGTCAGAATTTTGGACAGTTTGGAGTGTGCCAATTGGAAGGCCAACAAAGAGGCATTGAAAAATAAGCCCAGAGATGACCACGGCAATGGTTTAGAGTTCTTTGCAAGGGCCGAAAATGATGCTTCCTCCACAACTTGTCAGGCAATTTGCCAAAAAAACACATTTGTGAGGTCAAGGGGAGTAGTGGAGTGGTAGAGCTTGGAGAAGAGGTGCTGAGGAAGTATCTAACCTGGTTTTCCCATCCATGTCAATAACATGGTTCACCATGTGGTTGATGTGGATGGGAAAACTGGGAAGAAAGACTGAGTAAGTTAAAATGGATCCAAGATTCTAGTTAATCCAGTTTATATTCCCATTTGTTTTGATTTGTTCCATCTTGTTACATCGTTTGAGCATCACCACTGTCCCTGCCGTATATTCTTGGAGAATCAATCGGCATGTTAGAAACCAATGACATGAACTACAAAATGTTATTGGCAATCCAAGGATACGATTTTTTTGTGTCTAAAAATAGCACATGACAATACGGTTGCTTCACTTGGCGCGCATGGTGTAAATTAACTTTTGCCCAAAACGATTAAGAACTTCAGCCCATGGACTCAATCCTGACAAGTAATTAAATTACATCTTTGATAGAAGAGCTGATCAAGCAGGCTAGTGAAGACCTGCTACAGACCTCCAAGCAATCACATGCAGAAAGAAGAGGATTGAGGGATAAGGAAACTCATTCTTGTAATCTGAGTTATGTTGCTTTTCAGTCTCCCCAAAGCTGGACAGTGGCTTCCCATTGATTTCCATGCTCCCATTTCTGCACTTATTTCAGAAACCAAATATTTAAAATGTATATTGTAAAAGGTTAAAGTTATGTGCAAGCTGTCAAATTCATAGCAATCTGATTGTAATGCTAAGGAGAGAACGTGCATTTATATAGTAATGTTCCTTTTATTGTGGAAAAAATGTTAGTACCACAGTGCCTTTGTACCAACGTTTTTTCAGTCTAGGCGAACAACAATATTTTTTATTTAGACTTGCAGCACTTGGAATATTTGTCTAGTAAATGGATATGTACATAAATTTAGATGCCGATTTGAAAGGTGACTTGCTCAGATCATGACTAAAGTGGGAATATTTGTAAAATACCAGCTATATGTTAATAAAGAACTATTTGTGTATTCTCTTGTAGAACTAAAACCATGTTATGATTTGATGCTGAAGTAATGTGTGCTTTATTTTTGTCTTCTGTCTTAGTGGACATGATGTAAAAACTTGTATTTGCTGCTAAAATAGAACACATTTTGTTGTTAAGCAACAGGGTATATGAATATTTATAATATGTCCTGCATGCATGCAATAAAATGGCTGGTCAAGATTAAATTAGACTTGGATGTGGTGTTCCTGAATTGACTTGGTAGTTTGTGGATGAGAAGGGAATTGTTTAGGTGCCAATTTGTTCACATCACATGTAATACATCAGGGTATTTTGGGCACGAGGAGAACTTCCTCTTCTCTCGAAGCTATTAAGGTTAAGTTATATGAATAGTTAGCCTCCAAATTTCACTTGCATCTTCTGTGCAGAGTTTAAGGTAGCAGCCATTAATTTTCCAACTTTTTTAAAGTATTTATGTTCTTTCCCTGCTAGATCTTGCACTATTCACTATACTCTGGCCAAATGGTTGGGCAGATGACCTACTCTTTGGGTTCTGATCAGGCCATTTGGAGGCACATGAGCAACCTACAGTGGAATTCCTTTGTTTTCCTTCTCCTATACTTTAGTGCTTAATAAAACCCATGTAAATAGGATGCTTGTGGCCTTGTGTGGGGAGAAAAGATCGTCGTATCTGATCGTGTCACAGGTGCATTGCAAATATGTGAAATTTACACAATCTGATGTAAAATAAATTTTCAGTGAACACATTGGGTTGGATTTTCATTGAGGCGGGTAAGAGGCGGGACTACAACTTTCACGGTTTTGACTTGATTGACCTTGTTGAGCCCGCCCAGCGGGCTCAGCAGGCCAATTAAGGGCCACCCGGCAACAGATGACTTCACAGATTGATATTTCATCTGTCAAGACTTTTTGACAGATGAAATATCAGCGTTTCACAGCTGTTTGAAGCTGTCAAACACTGACGATCTGTACTCCAAGTTAATCCCTTCTACTCGGGCTGATTTAGAGATCTCCCCGGAACAGAGAGCTGAATGCTGCAATTTTTGACTGATCGCGGCATTTCTGCTTTCTGTGCTGGTGAGATGAGGGACTCCCAAGACCTGAAGGAAGGAAGGCTGTAAAGGTAAGTAAAACTTCTTTAAACACTTTAAACACACCTACCTCTGCACTCATGCACCCATCACTCACCTGAACACCGGACACCTCGAGCCCGACGGCCCGCCTCGCTAACTTGGCATGGTTTGGAGCCGTCGGGAATCCCACACTTCAAGAATGAAAATAGGGATTAGGCTAAAAACTGCCTGTTAACTACCTGTTGACAGGCAATTAATTGGCACTAATCCCCTTCCCGCCTCGGGGAGGCGGGTCCCAGTGCAGGTTGGGTACCCACCTCCTTTGAAACTGACATGGGGGCCGGTTGGGTTTGTGCCCCCCCCCCCCTCCCCCAATTTCGGGATTTTAACCCCCCACACGCCTCCAATCCCGCCTCCATGGCCCAATGAAAATCCTGCCCATTGTGTCTGTATCTCATTACTTTGGGAGTAGTATGCGCTAACTGCAGCTAGGAGTAGGCTTGCAAAAACCAAATCGATACTGGATCCTGCCATTCAAGTCCAGGTTAATTTTAACCAGCTGCTACTTTGAAAGAAATGTCCATGTTTAAGTGACTGTTTCGCTGTCCCCGCCTCTCCCCGCGAAAAATGACTGTTGGCTTACAAACTAAGTGGTTGCTTTCAGGCCACTGTGCAGTGAGGCTGGTTGCACAGTGGTAGTTTGAAGAGGAATCGTTATCTAATTTATCCTTTTTCATCCCTTCCCAACACCTGCAGCGGTATTGCTGAGATTGGGAGATGACTTAAATCGGAATCAAATTTGCTCTTTAGTGTTCCAAAATGGTGGTCACTACACAGGTGAAGGGATGGTTGGTAATTTTTTTCAATATTATGCAACCATGCAATGACCATCTAAAGTTAGAGATGCTAAATAACAAGTCTGTGCATTCAGTAAGCTTCCAATCTCTTGTTTTCCTCTCCTACAAGCAATATATTGTGTGCATGTACAAATGAAGCATTACATACCCACAGTCAATGATGACTGATCTTTTGCACCAAAAAAGCTGGAAATTTTGTGTATTTGATTTGCTATACTGATGGAAGGGAACAATTTGAATTCTATGATGTGCAATTAATGTATTCTGTATACATGAATAAAATGAGTTATTTCTGGAAGCTGTATGCTAGTTAACAATCAGATGAAAATTAGAAAGTTAAGTTCCATTGCGAAGTATGTAAATCCATTCCACAAATGAGTTTTTGGGGTGGTTAATAGCGGATGCAGGTTTTCAAAGCTTTGTGGGCATCCATCCCAACCTTACTGTTTGAAATGTAAATATGTTCTTCCTGAGTGTGTTTACTACTGCTCATGAGAGGGATTCGGTTTTGTGCATTTAAGGTAATGCATTTGATGGTTCAACATATAGTTGGGATATCAACTGAGATTTCAGTGATTTAAGTAAAAAAAAGAGAACCACACTTGAATTGCAGTTTCCCTTTGAGACCTTTGTAACTGCAATAAATTGCTGCCTTTTTAAGGGCACAAGCGACACCATTCTTGCTACATGTGACACATTAGAAACATAGAAGATGGGAGCAGGAGTAGGCCATTCGGCCCCTCGAGCCTGTTCTGCCATTTAATGCGATCATGGCTGATCATCCAAATTCAGTACCCTGTCCCTGCTTTCTTCCCTGATCCCTTGATCCCTTTAGCCTTAAGAAATATATCCAACTCCTTCTTGAATATATTTAATGAATTGGCCTCAACTGCCTTGTGTGGTAGAGAATTCCACAGGTTCACCACTCTCTGGGTGAAGAAATTCCTCCTCATCATGGTCCTAAATGGCTTACCCCTTATCCTTAGACTGTGACCCCTGGTTCTGGACTCCCATGCCATTGGGAACATCCTTCCTGCATCTAGTCTAGTCCTGTTGGAATTTTATACATTTCAATGAGATCCCCTCTCATTCTTTTAAACTCTAGCGCACATAAGCCTAATCGACCCAATCTCTCCTCATACAACATTCCTGCCATCCCAGGCATCAGTCTGGTGAATCTTCGCTGCACCCCCTCCATGGCAAGGACATCCTTCCTCAGATAAGGTGACTAAAACTGCACACAATACTCAAGGTGTGGTCTCGCCAAGGTCCTGTACAACTGCAGCAAGACATCCTTGCTGTCCATCTAACTCCAACCCTCTCGCTATGAAGGCCAACATACCATTTGCCGCCTTAACCACCTGCTGCACCTGCATGCTTACCTTCAGCGACTGGTGCACAAGGACATCCAAGTCTCATTGCACTTCCCCTTTTCCCAATCTATTGCCATTCAGATAATCTGCCTCCCTGTTTTTGCCACCAAAATGGATAACCTCACATTTATCCACATTGGGCAGATGCAGTATAATCACCCAACCGGTCAATCATACTGGAGTTTCTCGGCATCCTCCTCACAGCACACACGCCCACCCAGCTTTGTGTCGTCTGCATACTTGGAGATATTACATCTAGTTCCCTCGTCTAAATCATTAATATATATTGTGAATAACTGGGGCCCTAGCACTGATCCCTGCGGTACCCCACTAGTCACTGCCTGCCACTTGGAAAAAGACCAGTTTATTCCAACTCACCTGCCAACCAGTTCTCTATCCAAGTCAGTACCTTACCCCCAATCCCATGTGCTTTAACTTTGCACGCTAATCTCTTATGCGGGACCTTATCAAAAGCCTTCTGAAAGTCCAAATACACCACATCCACTGGTTCTCCCTTATCCTACCAGTTACATTCTCAAAAAATTCCAGTAGATTAGTCGAGCATGATTTACCTTTTGTAAGTCCATGTTGACTTTGCCTGATCCTGTCACTGTTTTCCAAGTGCTCTGCTATTACATCTTTTATAATGGACTCTAGCATTTCCCCCACTACCGATGTCAGGCTTATCGGTCTATAATTCCCTGTTTTCTCTCTACCACCTTTTTTAAATAGTGGGGTAACATTAGCTACCCTCCATTCCATGGGAACTGTTCCAGAGTCTATAGAATTTTGGAAGATGACCAGCACTGCATCTACTATTTCTAGGGCCACTTCCTTAAATACCCTAGGATGTAGATTATCAGGCCCTGGGGATTTATCGGCCTTCAATCCCATCAATTTCCCTAACACCATTTCCCTACAAATACTGATTTCATTCAGTTCCTCCCTCTCATTAGACCCTATGTTCCCCATCTTCTCTGGGAGGTTATTTGTGTCCTCCTTTGTGAAGACAGAACCAAAGTATGTATTTAATTTGGTCTGCCATTTCTTTGTTCCCCATTATAAATTCCCCTGATTCTGACTGCAAGGGACCTATGCTTGACTTCACCAATCTTTTTCTCTTCACACATCTATAGAAGCTTTTACAGTCAGTTTTTATGTTCCCTGCAAGCTTACTCTCGTACTCTATTTTCCCTCTTAATTAATCCCTTTGTCCTCCTTTGCTGAATCCTAAACTGCTCCCAATCCTCAGGTTTACTGCTTTTTCTGGCCAATTTATAGGTCCTCTCCTTGGATCTTATGCTATTCCCTAATTTCCCTTGTTAGCCACGGTTGAGTCACCTTTTTTGTTTTTTTATGCCAAACAGGGATGAACAAATTCTGTAGTTCATCCATGCGATCTTTGAATGTTTGCCATTGCCTGTCCACAGTCAACCCTTTAAGTAACATTCCCCAATCCATCCTAGCCAACTCACGCCTCATACCATCGTAGTTTCCTTTATTTAAATTCAGGACCCTAGTCTCTGAGTCAACTACTTCACTCTCCATCTTGATGAAGAATTCGATCATATTATGATCGCTCCTCCCCAAGGGGCCTTGCACAACAAGATTGCTAATTAATCCTTTCTCATTACATAATACCCAGTCTAAGATGGCCTGATCTCTAGTTGGTTCCTCGACATAATTGGTCCAGGAAACCATCCCGTATACACTCTAGGAATTCCTCCTCCACAGTATTGTTACTAATTTGGTTAGCCCAATCTATATGTAGATTAAAGTCACCCATGATAACTGCTGTGCCCTTATTGCACGCGTCTCTAATTTCACATTTCATGCCATCCCCAACCTCCGCATTACTGTTTGGGGGCTGTATGCAACTCCCACTAACGTTTTCTGCCCCTTTGTTATTTCTCAGCTCTACCCATACAGATTCCACATCATCAGCGCTAATATCCTTCCTTACTATTGTGTTAATCTCCTCTAACCAGCAATGCTACCCCACCTCCTTTTCCTTCCTGAATATTGAATACCCCTGGATGTTGAAATTGCTACATGTGTAGCTGGATCCACCTGCATGGGGCCAGGTAGCAATGAAATATGGCACTATTGGGTACTCTAGTGGCTCGGCTCATCGTCCTAACTGGAACGAGAGAACTTTGCTATCTGGTGTACATATGGGCACCTTGATCATCTATCCTGCAACTTCTCAAACATTTAGGTTTGAAACTCTGTTGTATTGCGTGCATGTTCTAGCTATTGTATTGTCATGTCTCAATGATTTATTTGGAGAAATGAGTTTGTTGTATCTCTTTTATGAAGGAAACTTACAAACCTAACTCTACTTACTTTCTCTCTCAAACTGATACACTTTCTCCCTGTTCCCCATACCCAAATAAAATGCTTGAGTGGAAATTCCTTGTGGGCAAAATGGTGCTTTGGTAATCTTTTAGCTACTCAGAGCTACTGAGCGTGTCAGAATTTCACCTGCACCCTGAAAGTGCTATTCTATTATCCACTGTTCCAAGTATCAGAAGTGGAATGCAGATTCCAGTGGATGGATACAAGAACCAGGTCCATTCACAAAGCCAGACAGCTGTTGAGGCATATGGAGTGCATACATTTACTAATTCTTAAACCATGACCAAGTGGTAATTTAATATACCTACTATTATTATTACCTTGTAAATAAAGAACCTTGTGCTATAGCTAGCCTGCTAAATACACCGCTTTTGCCAGACACATCTGGTTGTATAAAACAAAGATCTACAACTTGACACTCTGTCTTGACAACAAATGTTTTGCCTGCTGGGTCAGATTCCTGTACTGTGTTAAGGTTGCTAAATGAGATCCAGTGAGAGGCTGAATAACTTGTAACTCTTCTGAAGTATCCTCTTGTCACCCAAGATCCCTCTGTTCTGGCCCTTGTTCCGGATTCATTGTCCATATTTATCACTGTTGTGTTACCCGTGTGTTCTATTCTTGCCTCTTAATGAAAAGAACTTTGACAGCCCACAGGTAATGTATTTATGAATCAGCGAGAGGAAATTGCATGTGTATTTCCGTGACGTCGGTGCATAAACTTTAAGAGGTTGGGTTGGTAGCCTGGGATGATTTTTGTGATATGTGGGTGAAGAAGATCATATGAGGTAAGTAACCTTTGCTTCCTGCCACCCCCCCCCCCAAAAAATATAGGACGGCCAAGTCGTACCATTGTTCTGTTTTAGTTTGTGATGGAGCAACATTACAGTACGGTGACATAGTGGTTAGCACTGTTGCCTCACAGCGCCAGGGACCCGGGTTCGAATCTGGCCTCGGGTGACTGTCTGTGTGGAGTTTGCACATTCTCCCCGTGTTTGCGTGGGTTTCCTCCGGGTGCTCCGGTTTCCTCCCACAATCCAAAGATGTGCGGGTTAGGTTGATTGGCTATGATAAATTGACCCTTAGTGTTAGGGGGATTAAATACGTGGGGTTACGGGGATAGGGTGGGATATGTGTTGGTGTAGGGGTTACGGGGATCGGGTGGGATATGTGTCGGTGCAGGCTCGATGGGCCGAAATGGCCTCTATCTGCACTGTGAGGTTTCTGTGATTCTGTGATACATGGTCCCCTGTTGGGCACTTAATGGTACAGCACTTTGGTATTCCATTTGCTGTAGTATGGAATGCTAGAATGTGGTTTTTTGCCTATGATTACCAAGAGCCTTTGCTCTAATCTGTTGCATTTGGTGAAGGACACTGAATAGAAATATATAGTACTTCATGTGGGAGATGGAGAAAACATTTGGAGCCTCTTTGTTTTGATTTGTAATTGGTTATCGCTGGAAGAGATTAGATTGTTTTGCCCCGGAGGTGCTTGCCAGTTACTGTCAATACCCTGCTGGAGGAAGAAATTACTTCGAATTCTATTGTGCTTCAGGGAAAAAAACTGAAGTGCAACTTCTCGACTTGCAGTGACACTTTTTTCCTTCAGCATTGAAAATAAAGGAATGAAGTTATCTGATAAGTGACGAATATCCTGAATCATGTATTCCAGGAAGGAATGCTCCATTTTAATAGGAATAATTCAGTGTTGGCAAAACAGATTGCAGTTCAGTTTCTTGGATAATGTATTGAAGTAGCCTTTTATAGTGTGTTGATTGAGTAGGTCATCCATGTAGCGACAGAATTGTCTAATTGAATCTGAAGAGATGGTCTACTACATGATTTATCACTATTGCAGTTCAATTCATTTCTTTTGTGACTGCCATTTCCTTGAATTCTTGGTTGTAAGTTTGTAGTAGTTTTCTTCGACAAGTAATACACAATGGAAAGGATTGCTTGTACAACTTCTGTTGTCTTGATTGCAACCTAGTCCAGTAATTCAGCTACAGTATGGCCTGATCATGAACTTGGTCAGAAAAAGTTGTTTTATTTGTATCATTGTATAGCGTCAACAGTTTGCAACCATTTCAAGGCAAGACATAATTGAGGTTGTGGACACCTAAGTAACCTGAACACACACCAACTTTCAATTTTTCCTCTTGATACTTTTGCATTCACTTAATTTGTGCTTTTCTTGATTCAAAATGTTCTATTTTTGCTGTGCGATAATGTGGTTTATGAATTTGTCATTCATTTCAACTCACTTTTTTTCTCTTTCAACTGTCCTTTTTACTTGTATCATGCACCATACTCCACCAATGATTGTAGCCTCTTAGTGTTGCTGTGTAAAATGCCAAAAAGTGGATAGTTGACTTATTCCATTGCTCAACATATTGTGCTGTGCTCCTGCTCTTTCACTCTAGTAATTTCTCTCATCTTGTACCCCTTTTTACTTGACCTGCTTCTGCATGCCTGTTTATTTGTCTCAAAGGATCTTAAAAATATCTGCCCAAAAATTGACACTACACATCCATCCTTGATGTCTTCAACTGCTCCGGTTATGCATTATGAAAGATTGTATTAGTGTTTTCCGCACTGCTTCCTTGTTAGTAGATTTAGGGTTTATTCACTGAAGGAGCCACAGCAAGAACCCTTTTCATACTCGCAGTGCTGCCACATTCAAACGGGCAAATACAGACAGACAAGTGAGCTGACAGCAAGTGGGCAAGTACAGGAAACATTGTGCTATCCGGCACCGACTGGACCAAGCTGTTGCCATTCCCTCAAAACTGCCGGACACACCAGCGTTAATGTTGAAGCATACGGAGCTTTTCATCTCCGTATCTGACAACAAACACTGTTGCTTAGCAACAGCTTCTAAACAGTCGGCCCGTACCTTGGAAGCGTCTCTCTGAAGCTGTTGCTAAGCTACAGAGACTTTGCAGAGCCTGACTGTTGGAAAGAAAAAGCCACGAGAAGAAAAAAAACCTAACACAACGGCTCCTGATTTTTGCCGGTGGCTCGAGCTTGCCGGACATTTAGCCTCCGGATAGCACAAAGTTTCCTGTAGTTAGCTCCACGTGGTCTTAAGACTGTAGTTTAGACATGTCTTCTTTTAGAAGCTCTGAGCTTGACAAATAGAATTGCCAGAAATTAAAAGATACTTTTTCTCCTCTGTATAAATGTGGGGGTTTGGTGGGGTGGGGCAAACTAGCCATCCGGTACTAGAATGAATAAATCACTGAAAATACTTTTAATGGGCCAGTAAATATTTCTGTTCGTATTACTTACAACCTATCTAGAGAAGTGTTATTGAAGGAAATTAGAACTATGCCAATTTATTGCGATTGGATAATTTAAAAATAGGAATCCTTCTGGGCCTGGTCATCTGGTGACAATGGTCTTTGTTTATTACTCAGCGGCACAATGCATGGTGAGATATTTTTGGCATGTGGACAAAACGTTCCGCCTGGCGTTGTCTTGTGGTGTCCTTCTGCTACTGTACCTAGATTAGGGGTGTCCAGACCTTTTGGTGTGCTCCTG
Organism: Somniosus microcephalus; assembly: GCF_052327205.1. NCBI lineage: Eukaryota > Metazoa > Chordata > Chondrichthyes > Squaliformes > Somniosidae > Somniosus > Somniosus microcephalus. Next base: position 35,870,466 of record NC_140992.1, read on the forward strand.
AGTTATGTACCATGGAACCCTGTATGCCAGATTTAAAAACTTGAAATCCGTTGTCAATTTTGCGGTGTTCAGCTGTTGCAAAACTATTGCTACTAATTGACTACCTTTGCTAAATTAAAATGTAATTGTGTAATTAAACAGTAGCAGCTCCAAGCTAAATCAGACTGGGAAAATTATATTTTGTATGTAAAAGCACTTTTGCTGTGTTCCCCTTCCTCTCCCCTCATCTCCGCCTCTCTCTCTCTCTCTCTCTCTCTCTCTCTCTCTCTCTTTCTTCTCTCTTCTCTCTTTCTCTCTTCTCTCTCTCTTTCCCCCCCCTGCCCCCACCCTGTCAAAAGCCAAGTTCCATACTGATTTTGGGAGGAATGCTTGAATTAGCATTCCATTTCTGTTTCTGGTTATTTTTTTGTGCCGCTAGGTTTACCTGTGAATTTGGTGGGCCCGCCGATTTGAAAAGGTCTGTTTTCCACACTGCTATCGTGTTAGTAGATTTAGGGTTTATTCACTGAAGGAGCCACAGCAAGAACCCTTTTCATACTGGTAGTGCTGCCAGATTCAAACGGGCAAATACAGACAGACAAATGAGCTGACTGCAAGTGGGCAAGTACGTAGTTAGCTCCACGTGGTCTTAAGACTGTAATTTAGATGTTTCTTCTTTTAGAAGCTTTGAGCTGGACAAATAGAATTGCCAGAAATGATGTGCTGCAATATGTCAAACTTACTCCACTGGCATGCAGTTTCATATTTTCTGCAGGTTTTATGCTGAGAATTTTTTGACCTGTATTGCTTGAATGAGTAAATGTATCTGATGCCTAACCAGGAAGTTGTAACACTTTGTGATGCTTTAAAGCACCCATATATTAGATTAACCTTTTAAATCAAGAGTGCTCAATCAGCATGCCTTACTTTCACTCCTACTCACTACTGCAAATGAGAGGTATGAGCAGGAAAGTAGCTTCATACGACATACTTTTATCCTGTATTCTAGATTTTAATTAAAGTACAAATGTTCTGCCATCAGATGAATCTTTTGTACCAGTTCATCTTCAATTATGTTCAAACATGTTGCACCATACAGACCTAACAATTCTTTTTAATATAAAATAAAAAGTGCTAGAAATACTCAGCAGATCAGGCAGCATCTGTGGGGAGCAAGAAACAGTTAACGTTTCCGGTCGATGACCTTTCATCAGAACTGGAATAGGTCCGAGATGTAATCGGGTTTGAGCAAGAAGAGAGGCGAGGAAAGGGGGGAGGGGAGGAAAGAACAAAAGGGAAAAGGTCTGTGATCGGGTGGAAGGCAGGAGAGATTAAATGACAAAAGGACTGATGGTACAAGGTGAAAGGAGATGGTAATGAAACAAGTAAAGAAATAAAAGATGGGTCAAGAGGTGTAAATGGGAATAGCAGAATCATCAACAGCTACCATCTGAAAAAATGGGGGCAGAGGTTATGGTCTGAAATTTTTAAGCTCAATGTTGAGTCCGGCAGGCTGTAAAGAGCCTAATAGAAAGATGAGGTGCTGTTCCTCGCGCTTACGTTGAGCTTCGTTAGAACAATGTAGGTGGCAGAGGACAGAGTGGTCCGTAGAATTAAAATGGCAGGCGACCGGAAGCACCAGGTCACGTTTGCAGACTAAACGGAGATGTTCCGCAAAGCGGTCACCTAATCTGTGTTTGGTCTCCCCAATGTAGAGGAGACCGCATCGTGAACAGCGAATACAGTATATTAAATTGAAAGTACAAGTAAATCACTTTCACCTGGAAGGAGTGTTTGGGGCCCTGGACAGTGGGAAGGGAGGAAGTAAAAGGACAAGTGTTGCATCTCCTGCGCTTGCACGGGGAGGGGGTGTTGGGGGTGATTTGAGGACTGGACCAGGGTGTCATGGAGGGAACGGTTCCTTCGGAATGCTGAAAGGGAGGGGAAAGATGATATGTTTGGTGGTGGGATCACGCTGGAGATGGCGGAGGATGATCCGTTGAATGTGGCGGCTTGGCTCGGTGGTTATAAGAGGGAGGGGAACGGGGAACGGGTGAGAGCAGAAGTGCAGGAAATGGAATGGACACGGTCGAGGGCCCTGTCAACCACGGTGGAGGGGAATCCTCAGTTGGGGAAAAAGGAAGATATATCTGAAGCACTAGTATGGAAGGTGGCATTGTCGGAACAGATGCGACGGAGATGGTAAAGAGTCTTATTTTTGAAAAGAGTTCTTACAGGAAGCGGGGTGGGAGAACTGTAGTCGAGATAGCTGTGGAAGTCTCTGGGCTTATAGTGGATATTGACCGATAGCCTATCCCCAGAAAGCAAGTTGAGGAAGGGAAGAATCAGAGATGGACCATGTGAAGGTGAGGGAAGGGTAGAAATTGGCATCAAAGTTGATAATTTTCCAGTTCGGGCGAGAGCAAGAAACGGCACTGATGGTCATCAATGTACCAGAAAAAGAGGTGAGGGAGGGGACCAGAGTAGAATTGGAACAAAGAATGGTCCACACATTTATTTCAGATTTCCAGCATCCGCAGCATTTTGCTTTTGTATTTTACCAAATTCTTGTGTATAACTAAATATAATTTTCAGGTTGGGATATAATAATAGCTAATGAATTTTGTGCTTTGAACTAGCTTTAATTTTCTTAATTAATGAAGCTAGCCATCTTATTTGGAGCTGGAGTCGGTCAGTCAGTCGCTGCTAAAAGGAGACGCAGTATTTTGATGGGCAGTAGCTGCCACGTGTAGACTCAGTCTGTCAGCCAATCGCTGGCTTTCCTCTTTTAAATGGGTCTGACTTTTTAGGTGCTAGATTTGGATTTGCTCTGTCTTTCCTACCCAGTCATAATCTTAGTCTTTCCTCTTGCCTCCCCTTTTTAAATCCACATAGACTGTTCCATTGATTACAAGCCAAAAAAGTTAATTATGTTGCAGACAGCTAATACAGTACTTGAATTGAGTGATATCTTCCTGCATCCTAGGGTACTAGCTGGGATCAGCCAAGTGTATCTTTGAAGTGTGAGGCATATAAACCTTTCCATTGAGCTGGTTGGAAGATGTCGATCTATACTGTGACACTAAGCGGATGGGCTTAGTGGGTTAATGAAGCAGCAGAAGTGGGAGTTGTGGTTGCTAACCATTTCTGATAACTGGTGTCTCCTCCGCATTTCTCGCTGCTGCTGTATAAATTTTAACCCTGTAGATTGGGATAACTGCAGCATCAAGTGGATGGGTTTTGAAGCCTTTTATGTACTGTGCTGCTAAGGAACGAGCAAATAGCCATGCATGCTCTGGCATGCATTGTCAGTCCACAGCAGCAGTACCTGCTGCAAGTTTGGCTCTTTTAATCTCCACTGGGTCTTTATTTCTTAGTCTTTTCCCCAAAAAATCTCCTGTAGTGCTGGTATTCCTGTGAGGCCACTGAAAGTTTAAAGGAACAATGAATTGTTGAATTTTTTAATGCAGTAGTTATGCTCAAGGATGGACTGCCTTTGTATTGTAACAACAAAGGTAAGCATTTTCTGAGTTGTGAATTGAATGTGTGTTGAACTGACGAGTCTGGAACTGTTTCTGTTGAAATTACTTGTCTCCTGTGTGTTTGATTTCTTGTGTATGTGGTCGGGTACACGCTGCACCAGGTTTCTACTTTTGGTTTTGGCTAGTGCTATTTGATTTCTTTCTGCAGCACCCCCTCCCCTTTTCAGGACTGTAAGGCTACAGTCAGCGCCTGTTCTCCAGCTGTTAATTTTCATTGACTGGGTTGGGAAAACTTGTGAGCAAGAGCAAATTGGGTTCAAATTCTTCAACCATTGGTGTGATTCAGTACAATGTGGAGGAAAGCAACTCAGCAATTCCCTTGTAAAATTAGATTTCTGATTATACCAGCAAAAATACATGTTGAGTACTCTGTTTTAGCTTCAAATACTTATCTCTGAATTACTTGACAATTTATGGTTTATAAAACATTATAGGTGTAATCTCACACATCGATTACTGCAATAAATAGGATGACTTAGTGAGCTCCATTTTCCAATCTTAAAAAAAACCTAACTGCTTATGTTTAGTGCACCGTGAGTTTATTATACTAGCAGCTTTAACTAAACCCAGCATGGCTAATGGTATACAGCAGCTCGAATTTTCAGTGCTCTTGAAATAATGGAGAGAGATGGCTGTAAATAACCTGGCTGTCATTGTATGTGATGCTGGTGCATGTTCCTGTGCAAATGAGATTTTAAGCATGCCATGAGCAATTCACTACTAACATGTGGGTGGAATCGTTTCTTTTCCCCAATGCATGGTAAATAAAGGTAGAATAGTGAACTGCTTTACATCGCCACAGCCATGGAAATGGCCCAGGAAAGCTGCTTGGTGATGTATGTTTTGTTTCTTTCCAAATAGAACTGCTTTTATAGAGATTGATCTGCTAGAATAGAACATTAAAGCAGCCTTTAATGTCAAAATGTACTTTTGGAAAGAAAACTATTACAAGAAAAATATTGTACTTTCATCTTAAAAAGCCTGCAATAACATTAAAGTACTAAAAATTTCAATTATGTATCTTGCCACTTAAATTTTGAGGCGGGCCAGGAGAGTGTTCGAATAGTCAAGTCTATAGGTAACAAAGGTATGGATTAGGATTTCAGCAGATGAGTTGAGGCAGGGGCAGAGTTGGGCGATGTTATGGAGGTGGAAATAGGCGGATATGTGATCGGAAGCTCATCTCTGGGTCAAATACGACATCAAGGTTGCAAACAGTCTGGTTCACCCTCAGACAGTTGCCAGGGAGAGTGATGGAGTTGGCTAGGGCACTGAGTTTGTGGCTGAGAGACAATATTTAGTTGGAGGAAATTTCTGCTTATCCAGTACTGGATGTCGAACAGGCAGTGTGGCAAATTAGAAACTGTGGATGGGTCAAGAGGTGGTGGTGAGGGCGAGCTGGGTGCCGTCAGCATGCATGTGGAACCTGATGTGTTTTCGGATGATGTCAAAGGGCAGCATGTACCTGAAATAGAAGCGGGGCCAAGGATGATCCTTGGAGGACTCCAGAGGTATTGGTGCGGGAGCGGGAAGCGACGACATTGTAGGTGATTCCCTGGCTATGACTGGATAGATAGGAATGGTACCAGGCAAGGGCAGTCCCACTCAGCTGGATGACGGAGGAGAGGCGTTGGAAGAGGATGGTGTAGTCAACCGTGTCAAAGGCTGCTGACTGCTCGAGAAGGATGAGGAGGGATAGTTTACCACAGTCACAGGATGTCATTTGTGACTTTGATCAGGGCTGATTCAGTGCTGTGGCAGGGGCAGAAACCTGATTGGAGGGACTTACTTAACTTGTACTTGATATTTGGACCGCAGCAAAAGGTATTCCACGCTGAAGTTAGGCCCAATAATGTTGATATGGGATGGGGTTGGTAAAAGGAAAGGTCTTTATTGTGACCTCAGTAGAAATTTAACAGTGGCCTAAAGATCCTATTGTGCACTTATTTTTCTGAAACAAATCCATAGATGGGTGGGGGGGGGAAGTAGAGGGTGATGTCGTGATATGAGAATATACCGTCACAATTCGACACCTCAACCTTGGCAACCAGAAATGAGGTAACCCATGGAAGGCTTGATGTAAATTGCCATCGGGTCCAATGTATTGCAGTTGTGCAGGGGAACTGTGTGGTTAATGTTGGGGCACTTGTTCAGGTTATCTCAAATACAGAACTTTTATTTTTTAAATGATTTAGTAACTTATTTGGGATTAAACTGTTAAGTGAAACACATCCCATTTTGTTTTTGAGGTAAATCTTTGGGATTAAACAAATCATTGAGTGGAAAAGGCTTCTGCCATCAAGAGTTTGTGCCAAATCTGTTGCAGTGATCAAAATAACCACCCATCTGCCTTTCTGGAATAGTTTAAAAATCTGCTGAAAGAATCACTCCAAAACAAAGATTTGTCTCCCATTATTTCTTCATTGAATGCAGACATTTGCTCCTCTGCTGATTTGTATTATAGATTCCCCCACACTTTATTTGCAAGATGTTTCTTTTTAAGTTGCCAGTCAAATTTTATAATGCGCCCACACAACACATTAGACCGACCTGAACTTTCCTGTGACAGTTAATCAAAGTGACTTTTGCTTAAAAGGAATTTGATCGCTTCATTTTCGCAGCTTAAATATGATCTCGGGCTTGAGAGGTTACTATTGCATAATTTCAGGTCCTATAGTTGCGCAGTTAAGCAGGATGTAGAGGGCAGCGGGAGAAGTGTCACACACTCTGTTCCTTCACAAAGTTCTGTTTAAAAATAATTTGAATGAAACTAGTACTTAGCCAGTTATTTTACTGTACATTAAAAATGCTATTCAAGGTTATCTCAGTCAGTAAATACAATTGGAGAGAATTGAGCGCACCTATACACGTGGTATGAGCAAACACTAATTGCATTCTGCAATTGGGACACCGGTTATTTTTTAGTCTCGAAGTGAAAGTTCTGCCACTGAATTGGACATTGTAATAGTGATGGACTCTAAGCTAGTTCTCTATACTTTATTCACCGAAGCAGAAGCTGGCATGCCTGTTTATATATTTATTAAACTTGAAGAAAAAATCCTAACCCCTGTAGCGTATGTTGATTCTTAGCTTATGTTTATATAGCACCTTTATTGTAATAAAACGTCCCAAGGTGCTTCACAGGAGTGTTATCAAAAAAAATTGATACCGAGCCATATAAGGTCATGTTAGGCCAAAAGCTTCGTCGAAGAGGTAGGTTTTAAGGAGCGTCTTAGAGGAAAGAGAGGTGGAGAGATTTAGGGAGGGAATTCCTAAGCTTAGGACCTAGGCAGTTGAAGGCACGACCGCCAGTGGTGGAGCATTTAAAATCAGGGATGTTCAAAAGGCCAGAATAGGTGGAAGCAGAGGTAGCAAAAACAGCTCACTTGGCTCAGCAGGGGTATGCACCACCTTGTGTGGCATTAAACAATTTTAAAAAATTTGTTTCTTGGATGTGGACATCGCTGGCTGGACCAGCATTTATTGCCCATCCCTAATTGCCCTCAAGAAGGTAGTAGTGAGCCGTCGCCTTGAACCGCTGCAGTCTGTGTGGTGAAGGTACTCCCATAGTGCTGTTAGGGAGGGAGTTCCAGGATTTTGACCCAGCGACTATGAAGGAACGGCGATATATGTCCAAGTCAAGATGGTCTTTCCTAAAGTAGTCAGTCTCAGTTGGGGTGCTACATTTAGGGCTGGATTTTGCTGGCGCTCCGAGGGTGGGTTTGGAGGTGGGTCAAAGGTTAAAATCATTTTGATTGACGGCGGGTTGCGATCCCGCCGTCAACCCGCCTCCAAATAATTTCCCCAAGTATCGGGTCCCCGATTTCTGAATGGACCAGACACCTAGCGGCGGGAAGAGGATTAAAGCCAATTACCTGCCTATTAACAGGTAGTTGCTAATAGTTGACAGCCTATTTTTAAATTTTGCCGCTTCTGGCTCGGGTTTCCCGACGTCCGGACGCCACGCCAGGTAAGTGTGGCGTGTTGAGTCTGCTGTAATGTTTCTGGATTGATGACAGCTGCAGAAGTGGTGTGAAGGATCCAATGTTGCACTGCTGAGTCTCTGAGGAAAGACAATGTTGGGAAATGCATTTTAATACATTTACACTTTAGGTTGCAAGTTTTTAAATCCATGTCCAGTGCCACCTCATTGGGAGAACCTCTCTCACCAGTGACAGATCGCTTCTGTCACCTCGCCTGCAGCTGCCATCTATTCCAGCCTATGGAGGGAGTCATTGGAGAGCCTGGGTGCAAGAGGTCACCTTTGTGCAGTGATTCAGTGTTTGCAGCACCTCCAATGCTGTCAACACTGAGAAATCAACTGTCAAAATAAAATTGTGCATGGTCCCTTTAAGGAAACCGGCAGATGACACTTCATCAAATGACGTAATCTGACCCACTTCCTCTTAATTGGCCGGCAAGCATGCAGGGCGGGCTTGATGAGGTCACTCAGGCAAAATCACGTCTGTGGGCCGGATGCAGCTGGGGGCAGGACTGGAAGCTGGAAACCACCTAACCCGCCACCATTGATAAAATTGCAGCCTGAGTCTTTGTGTCCTTGTGTATGGGTGGAAAAAATTATCCAGGGTTCCTGATCTCGCCTTTTGTAAATATATCTAGTGGATGCCACTGTAGAACAGGATTGCACTCCGCTGTGACGATCCTTATTGTGAACTAGTCTAATGGCACAGTACTGTCCAGGCTGAGAGAGGAAGATGAGCCATATTGGAGGGATGTTGCCATTTGTGTAGCCAGGAGAAAACCAGGTTAGGGGGAAATAAACTTGCAAATGCCCACCCAGTTCTGCCTTCAGAAAATTTGGCTGACTATATGAAATAATTCAAATACTTTTGCAGCTGACTGCTCTTCAGTTGCAGATGTGATGAGCTGTTTTCCCTAATTAAAGTATTTCCTCCCCCCCCTTGGCACAGAAGCACCATTCTCCAGGTTCAGCAAATGCTGGCGTTGAGGTGACTACTGACAGGTGTGAGTGAATTTCATCGGATAATTCTGTCACTGTTTACCCCTTTCATGCTTCTGTTCCCTGCAATTTGTTCTATTTGGAGCCTAACCTCATCACGTGTCAAAGTGCGAATTATGTTGCATCTTACCAGTTTGTTCAGCAGAATTATTGGTTTAGCAAAATGCAGTCCCAACATGTCACCTCAGTTTTAATTGAGATAAGTAAATGTTTTCTGTTACTGATGGGACTTTTATTTCTCCCCCCTCCCCCACACATACACAAAAACCCAGAAATATTTTGGTCCATGCTGTTTCAAAAATGTCTCGCACAATAATGCTACTCTGATGAGCATTAAGCCTGGTACTGGGTTATTGAGTGTTTTTTCCTCTATGGGGAGGGATTGTTTCTGTCACCCCTATCCTGTTTAATTTCTATGGTTTGCTAAGTGACTTATTGCCAGTTTGGCTCAGTTGGTAGGCAGAAAGCTGTGGGTTTGAGCTTCACCCCAGCACATGAGCTGACACTCGTATCACAACTTATACTTGTATGGTACCATTAATGTGATATAGCATCCCAGCAATGTGCTGTTCAGAGGGTAAATCGTAAATGAAGGGATTGTTACATTGTCTGATGAGTCATCCTTTGGATGAGATGCTAGATCGACACCCTGTCTGGTTCAGGTGGCCATTCAAAGAAGGGCAGTTAGTTCTTCCAGTGTCTAATAGAGAATTGCTTCTCCAACCAACACCATAAAAGAATAGATTAACGTCATTGCTGTTTGTGGGATCTTGCTGTACACAAATTGGCTGCCATGGTTGTCTATATAATGATCGGTACATTTCAAGGTAATTCACTATGCAAAGCAATTAAGGTTATGATCAGATGCTACATTAATGCAAGTGTAATTTATGCCCTTTTATTTTAATTCAAGCAGGGCTTTGTGGAGTGCTTCCAAATATTCCTGATGGTTGCTATATAGTATGTATTGTCACTGCAGGGTTTGACCATAGAATAATACAGCACAGAAGGAGGCAATTCAGACCATCGTGCCTGCGCTGACTTTGAAAAAGAAATCCAATTTGTCCCACTCGCCTGGTCTTTCCCAATATGCAACTGGCTGCGTTCCTGGAGTTTGCAGTAAATTGGCGATGGTAAGCATTGCCAAAGAGGTTTTCCATCTATGACTGACAGTGCTGCCTCAGTCTACAATATAACTGGTCAGTACTGAATCTGGTAAAGGGGGCAAAGAAACCACCAAGCGAATTGTCTGAACTGCTCTGCTCCCCGCTGTACTGGGAATGAAACAGTTTTGCCATCTTTCACCCGTACAGGGTTTCTCTGGTACCCGGAGCTATAAAGTAATTAGTTTCTAACTTTTCTAGAACTGTGCATGTGCAGTAAATGGTTATTTCGGGAAGATCTTGAAACTGTGTGCGCACATTGGGTGGCTTTGAAATCTTTCTTAAACAACCATTTATCCTGGCACCCTGTATGGAAAATGCTGGCTGCTACTATTGTCCTGGAAACTGTTAAACGTGGCAGTTTTCACAGCAGTGGTGATAGAACTTCGGTTAGTAAAACTAGTTTCTGACACAGTTCTGCAGTATGACAGCAATTCATAAACACCAAGTTCAGACCCAGTTGAGTATCTAAAAGGCCTCACTTTTTAAAATGTTCATGTTCTAACTTTCTGCATTACTCTACTCTACCCTGCTTAAGTCTTCCGCACTCGGATTGTTTTGGACATATGCCTGCTTGTGTCAGCCTTTTCATATTCTTATTGATTCTCCCACAGGCCGTACAAAGATATATGTCCAGAAAATTCAGCCTTTTGGCCACCGGAAACACCTGAGGAACACACTTTTGCATGAGTCAGGAATCCAAATGAAACGTGGCAGCCAATTTTCACAGCAAGGTCCCACAAACAGCAATGAAGTAAATGACCACATTATCTGTTTTTAGGTGTTGCTCGAGGGATAAATGTTGGCCACGACCCCGGGAGAACTCCTCTGCTCTTTGAATGGGATCTTTTACTACGGCCACTCAATTTTAGAAGCACTAACATTTACTGAAATAGTGACGATAATGTTGCCATTTAGAGTACAACATTATAATCGATCAGAATCCCTGGTTTCTCAAGAATTAGGCACGAGCCGATTTCTCCAGCATGTTTTCAATACAGTGCAAAATATGGGTACTGGCAAATGATATTACGATTGTTTTGCAGGAGAACTTCGCCTAATGAAATGATATTTTCTTATGTCATTATATTGTAGCTGTTTGTAAAGCTACAGAACTGGAAATAACCTGCTAGAATGTAGAGCAAATATGGAATAACCAAATGATCATATTGGCAAATAAAGGCTCTTCATTCTGTGATAAATATTTGGAATTATCTTCCAAAAGAAATGGGAGTAAAACATTTAAACCATGATAAGAGAGGGATAAGCTTTGATGGTTGAATAAACCTTTCTCATCCTTTAATTTTGGTTCTTGTATTCCAAGAGCAAAAGACAGAATGCTCCTGGTTTCTTGAGTGCATCTTTGTACTGTGCTTTATCTGGTACATGAAGTCCAGATAAACATGTTTCCTCAAGCTGTTTTGTTTTGACATCTGCATGAGATTTTTTTCAACCTATTATCGACCCCATGCCGTTTACTTGCATTGCCTGGTTTATCGTCGACAAATGTTAACACTCCTGCAGTAATGCAAGATTAGATTACTAAACTGTATGACTTGAATAATTCTTCCCAAGCGTGGGTTAATTGGTAAGATCATGTGAAGTATTTTGTTTTGACTTGTGGACAACGTGGAGTGCTGCAGGAACCAAAGTCTGAAATTGTGATGGTCACCAGCCAGTAATATGTTGTGGACTGCTCTGGAAATGGGAATCTCAAAATAATAATGAACTTCAGCATGACAAAAATCCCTGCATACGGTATTACTGTTCAGCTATGCTGCCCTTCATACAGTATTACTGTTCAGCTATACTGCCCTGCATACAGTATTACTGTTCAGCTATGCTGCCCATCATACAGTATTACTGTTCTGCTATGCTGCCCATCATACAGTATTACTGTTCAGCTATGCTGCCCTGCATACAGTATTACTGTTCAGCTATACTGCCCTGCATACAGTATTACTGTTCAGCTATGCTGCCCATCATACAGTATTACTGTTCAGCTATGCTGCCCATCATACAGTATTACTGTTCAGCTATGCTGCCCTGCATACAGTATTACTATTCAGCTATGCTGCCCTTCATACAGTATTACTGTTCAGCTATGCTGCCCTGCATACAGTATTACTGTTCCGCTATGCTGCCCTTCATACAGTATTACTGTTCAGCTATGCTGCCCTTCATACAGTATTACTGTTCAGCTATGCTGCCCTTCATACAGTATTACTGTTCAGCTATGCTGCCCTTCATTTCTATGACCCCTTGCAGTTGATAAATACATTTTCTGGAATTTGTTTCTCCAGCTGTGAGCTAATAAGCTTGAGAATATGGCATGACTGATGCGCCATCAATTACTCAAAAGACTGAGGTTGAGCGAGTAACAATCAGGCTTTTATTAACTAAAGAATGAAGGTCTAGTCTCGAGTGGTCGACCCATCCAGAATACTAAGGGACTGGGAGGTAGTCACTTATATACCTGGAATAGTGGGAGGAGTCAGCCGAGGCATGTCCAGACCTGTACCTAGTGGAATACACATACCTCTACAGACAGGTATAACAGTGGTTTACCACAATGACGTGATGAAAATGTGAACTGTTTGATCTAATTGGCCCGGAAGACCACAAACTGCTCACAAATAATTAGGTATAAAGAGTTGTGTGGCAGCCCTTTCTTGTAAGGGACGACTATACCTCAAAGGGAATGAACTCTTTCTGGATATTGACAGCTTTCATTAATTCAGGGCTAGGGTTTTTCAGACACTTGATTATAACTGAGGGAGCAAAAAGTGAGCTGAGGAGCGGGGGGTGGAGTTAACTGTGAGGAACATGGGAACAGGAGTAGGCCATTCAGCCCCCTTGAGCCTGTTCCACCATTCAATTAGATCATGGCTGATCTGTACCTCGTGTCCATTTACCTGCCATTAATCCATATCCCTTGATACCCTTACCTAATAAAAATCTGTCCAAGTGCTCAGTCACTCTGTCCATGATGATAGCTTCCAGTAATTTCTCTACAACTGCCATTAAACTGACCGGTCTATAGTTTTCTGGTTTCTCCCTCCCGACATTCTTAAATAATGGAGTGATATTTGAATTTTTCTACTCCAAAGGTACCATTCCTGAATCTAGAGTGTTTTGGAAAAAGATCAGTAATGCACCTGCAATTTCCCCATCTGTTATTTTTAATACCATAGGGTGGAAACTATCCCCGGTCCTGGATATTTATCCATCTTAAGTCCTATTATTTTCACCATTATCATTTTATAAACTTGTATTAAATCCAATACGTTCCTCTCCTTGACTTAATTTTAGGTTCTCTTGTATTACTGATATTGCCCCCTTCCTCTACTGTGAAAATGGATGCAAAGTATTCATTTAACAAATCTGCCATTTCTTTGTCTATTATAGTATCATCTGTTTCTTTAATGGGCTCACATTCCCATTTACCACTCTTTCTCAAAGTATTTATAGAAACTTTTACTATTAACTTCGATATCCCGTGCAATTTTTTTTCATATTTCCTTTTGTACCTCATTACTTCTAGTTAGTCCTTTGTTTTTTATAGTCTGCTGGATTTCCACTTTTCCTTGCATTTGTGTCAGCCTTTTCTTTTAGCTTGATACCGTCTCACCTTTTTTTGTTGAGCGTGTTTGCTTAACTGCACAAGTGGCGCTTTTGCCCTTTTGGAGGAAGCATTGAGAGAAGAGAGGGAACCCAGTGGTCATTTAAGAGCCATGAGTGTATTTGCATTCTGCCATTTATGTTAATGTAGTGCACAAAGGCCCTTTAATGCATCAAACACTAGTACATTCCTGACTTTACAGACAACTTGGGCTGCGCTACATTTCTGCACGATCCTTTCTAGATTTCACTGCCCACAGCTGCCTGTATAACTGACAAGTTCGATGTGGTCGATGTAATTACAGACGTAATGTCGACAGCTGCCTGCAGTGATGTGTGCAATATGTTCTTTTAAAATGTAGTCAAGATTAACATGACAAAATTAATGGATGGATTTTGGACTAATAACTCAACTTACTGAATGCGAGTTAATTTTCATGGGTGAGTGAATGGGATGGCAGGACAAAGTGACAAGTGTGTTAGTATTTGCAACTTTGGAGCATTCCCCTAGTTCACTACACACAGTGTGAATGAGGGTACGGGGATGGTAGAGAGAAGAGAAGGAAGAAAATTGTAGCTTCCCTTTCACAATTTCTTCTTTCGCCTTTGCTGTCCCCAGCCCAAACAAACAGTTCTGAGGTCCAGGTTCACTTTTTTGTGGGGAAGATTGGTAGAAAATATATACTGTCCTTAGGCCCTGACACACAAATGAACATAGCGCAGTCCCAGTTTTACCTGGTAGTTGCGAGGCGCCAACAACAAACTCCGTATTTGTTTTTACTTATTAGAAGTGCAACCAAAGGTAATTAATGAGAACCGATGTTTCATAATCTTTTCTTGGGAGCAGAGAGAGATTTGAAGAAATTGTACTGGGTAACATGGGGAGAATTTTAGCCTCAAGTGTGCAAAAACAAACTTTTTTTTTGTAAAGGGTAATTCTACATTGCAACTTCTGCATACAACGGACAAGTTCCAGGTGATTACACGGGGGATTTGCAAAGGCAGTATAAGTGGTGCGCGAAGCCTTGTTGCAGATATTCTGTTTACTTTTATGATTTAAAATGGCGGCGTGCAGCTGTAGCGGCTCTTGTGTTCCTTTTAAATTAAGAATGGAGATTAGATTTAAATGAAGGCAACTTTTGTAATGTTGCCCTGAGCAAGATCATAAAGGGGTCTGACAGCCTGAGTGCACGCATGATGTTAAGGGCAGAGAATTCTGAGGTTTTGCACTGTGCCCTCACCCAGTGACTTTACAATATTGCACAGAAAATGTAAGCCATTTGCAACAAAGATTTCAGTGTGGGGCATACATATACCCAGGTGGATTTGATTTTATTAGCCTGTGAATTTCTGCTGCACGGAAGTATCCATGTGTTGAAGAAACCAGCGGACAGCACACACACATGATGACTATACCACCCTTCAGTCAACTGGACTGCTTGCCTTTTAACTGTACTGTGTCCGAGAGCAAGAGGTGGGTTTTTCTCTGCAGCCTGCCAAATGGTGCTATTGTGCTTCATTATTCACCAGATACAATCTTTGTAGAACACTGAAGTTGCTGCAGTGACTAGTCATATGGGCTTTCTTGAGGAATTAAAGGTGTGTACTAGATGTACAGTAGCCCTTCACTAATCTCAGGAAAAACTCGTTCATGGATCCCTATGCCTCCCAATCTTGCTTGCACTATGTGTCAAGAGCCAGTCTCTCTAGTTTCACTGCGCTCCATTGCATGATACGAAGACCCAGGGCGTAAATGTTGGAACTGGATCCCTACATTTGCTTTACCCAAAGGCAGCCGTAACCTGTTGGCAGATTGGTAGACACCTGTTTCATGGGATCTACAATGCCACCGGTTCCTGGAATGTCTGGTTGATCACACATTGTTTTCTCGACACTGGCTGCATTTCAATGTATCTGCAGTTAGCTGCACTCCTGTAAAGTAAAAGCACCTTTAGAATCGCACCTTAGTAGTGTCCACTTGGTGTGGTTTCCTCAGGTGATGGTATATTTGAATGCTTTTTAACTTTGGTCATAATCCTGGTTTATCAGAAGTAAAATGGCTTCAGAATTGGTGTACAGTACATTGATAAATGCATTGCAACTTCCAGAAGTTTGAAGTACTTTTAATAATTTATCTCTTTGGCCCTTAGCCAAAATGCATTAAAAATGGAACTGTTTCATTTGCAGTTTAAACTAACCGCCTTGAACGATGGTGCTGTTTAGTTAATCTGGTGTCGATGCCATTTCTTTGTTTTAGGTCTCCATAGTTGATCTTTTTAAAATAAAAACGCGAGCAATTTTCAGACAGATTTAGGGAAAATACAGCAACACTTGTGTATGTACGCTGCAGCAATAGCTTGGAGTGCGAAGTTCCCAACAGTAATTTACAGAAAGGATTAAAGTAAAAATGTTGTGAAAAGCCTTGAGATGGGAAGTCTCAGAACTCTCAGCCTCAGCTTCATCTTGTTAACTAGATGAAATATTTAACACTATTAGAACCAGAAGATAAATATAGGTCAACAGAATTGTACAGTCAGCGGTAGAAATGAGTTAAATGCTGCTATTCCTTGAGAGTTTTTGATATTGTTACAAGTGGGAAGGTAAAGCGTGTATTCCAGATACTGCCTTGCCTTCCCGCAGGGGGGGAATATTGACAGATGATTCATGGAAGCTGAATGCTTGCGTTTGCTAGCACCCAAGAGTGGAAGAGGCCTGGGAATGGACTTCCAGACTGTACTTCCATGGTTCATGGGATTGCATCCTTTAGTAATATTAAAAGGGCATTAAACAGGATGAGGAGTACTGTTCTTCAACTCCACAGTATCAAGCTTCTTGATTCTAACATGAAGAAAGTTGTAGTTTTGTGAAGTGGGTGAGAAGTATCGGAAGTAATAGATCGTAATGCAGATCTGTGTGGGAAAGGCCTCAATTTGGATTGATCCAAGTGTAGGTGTAGTAATTAATTTGGTGTAGTAATTAATGTCCCTCACCTTAACTATCAAATATCTTGTATCTTGTAATGTATTGTAAAATCAAATGGCTTTATTGTGCTAATGTTAACACTACTTTGCTTTGCAAATTTCTTAATGTGCATTATTCAATTTTGTTTTGAAATCCTGTAGATTCTGGTAACAGGAGACATGTGATAAGATTATCAGCTTTTTCCTCATGTCTGTCACAGTTTAATGTGCCAATGCTTGCTCATTCACCAAAACACACAACCCACCTACTCCACCACTCCGTGTTGGCTGCTGATGCAAAACGGGATGAATAATCTTGTCCAACCCACTGCCACCTGGCTTGGGGAGTGTGTTGACCAAACTTGAAAATCTACCACTGCACAAATGTTTCCATCCCCCCCCCAAATCCTCTTGGACATCTGGCTTGTTGCAGAACAGTTCCTGCATTTAGACGCTTGTGAAATTTGCCTGAAGTATCGATATTTTATTTAAAATTAGAAAAGAAACACATTACCTTTTAAACCATCCTCATCAGGGCGAGTGTTGAAAGAAAAATTACCATTTAAAAAGAAGCAGTAGCAATGACTTAGAATGGGCTACATATGTATATTTTGTCTAAAGGGCAAATGCAAGCTAGTGGTTGCTCTTACTTCCATTTAATTAGTGTAGAATTTATGTATTTGGAAAAGTTAAGCATGGATGCAAGTCAGAGCTATTTTAAGTTTATTGATGTGGCAAAGTAAGGGATGCAATTTAGGGGATTTCAAATGGTTGACAATCCTACAGCACATAGTTAAGAATCTGAGCTGGTTATAGTTGGGAATTATTCAAAAATAGAACTGCTTAAAAATCTTTTGATCTAATTAACTTTTTATGGGTTTCAACGTCTGCGCTCTTAGGTGGACGTAAAAGATCCCATTATTTCAAAGAAGAGCAGGGGAGTTATCCCTGGTGTCCTGGCCAATATTTCTCCCTCAACTAACATAACAAAAATGGATTATCTGGTCATTTTAACATTGCTGTTTGTGGGAGCTTGCTGTGTGCAAATTGGCTGCCGCGTTTCCCACATTACAACAGTGACCACAGTTCAAAAAAGTACTTCATTGGCTGTAAAGCACTTTGAGACGTCCGGTGGTTGTGAAAGACTCTACATAAATGCAAATCTATCTTTCTATCTAAATGGATCCTGTGATCCAGTAACCTTTAAAAGGGATTCCAGATTTGGAACATGCCATTGAAAGAAGAAAAAGACAATTAATTTTTTTAGGATAATTGTTTAGTGGAATCTTGGGTAAAAATAACATGGAAACGTGTAGCTCCAATGCCAAATTCCCAAATATAGTAATCGTTTTCCTCATGCCTGGCACCCATCTGAGATATATGGAAACCTATTACCAAACTTGAGTCTCATAAATGTGGGTTTGTTTGATATGGAGGGTACACTGTCTCCTGTCGGAGCTTGCCCCATGTAGTTAAGCACAGAGAGCTTAGCTGAAGTTTAAGTCGACGGTTAAGGACTTCCACGTGTGGTGAGAATATTGCTGGTAAGCTTCCGTTGCTTGTCCAGCAGGACCACCCTGGCCAGAAATCCCTCAAGTGGCATAAAGTTGTTGAGATTTTGACAAATACAAAATCAATCATGTAATCTGGAGTGACTGTTGCATTCCAGATATCCTCGAATAGGTAGGAAGGAAAGACGAGAGGAACATCCCATATCCCCTATTATACTGTAAGATTCCCTCCTGGTTGATTATAAACCCCAGGGATTTAATGTTTGTCAGTATCACCATTGAAAATCATTTAATAAATTACAAGGCTGCAGTTCTTTTTGCGACTATCCTAAAATTGTGTACTAGATTAAAGGAGAGGCTAGAAAAAAATATATAGGGAGGATGGTTAGATTGTGGAATTTTGTGCCACACAGAATTGTTGAAGCATAGTATCTCATGCAGGTAACTTAGTGGTAGCTGTTCTGTATAAAAGTGGAAACATTTGTATTAAAAGTTTGAATGGAAATATTTATGTAGATTTAAATCTTGTCCGCCCAGTTTGAAGCTACGTGACGTACAAGTGCTATATTTTCATTTGTAAAGTATTGCCATTTGCTGAGCTTCAACTGTGGCAATGCTTTATTTTAAATGTATTAAATCCTGTTCACCTGATGTGGTGAAAGTTCAATTCACATGAACTCATGGTTGTCAAATTAATGTAAAACACAGGGGAGATGGGTTGTAATCTGTCAGTTAATGCAGTTAAACCTCATTATTATGAACTTGCAGAGCATAACAAAATAGTTCCGAGCTACTAAGGTTCGAGCTGTAGTTGGACGAGGAACCATTAAGATGTTTGTATTTTAACATCTATATATCCTTTGCATCTACTCTACATCAATCCTAATTCATTACAGATGTAAAATAATCTTTTTTGTAAGAGAAAGCATCCCAGTCACTGATCTGTAGCCTGAGATTTGCAAACAATTTACTGCCTACTAATTGACTTCAATGATTTACAAGCAATTACAATTCCCATAGGGCTCATACTGAATGGGAACCTTAAAGGGACAGACCTGGTTAGCCAAACAACAATGCCACAGGAGATCCACAGTGTTGATCAACAATTTGCATTTGCATAGTATCTTCTAATGTAGCAAAATGTGCAGCAGGTTCACGAGAGTCCACATTTTTAAGAGGCTTTAGAGAGGGCTTGTCCTAGCAGCCACAGCCTTTTGGGGGAAGAATTTCAGATTTCTACTACCTTTTATGGGAAGTGCATCCTGATTTTGCTCATGAATGGCCTGGTTCTATGGTACTGTAACAGAATTGCATAAACATGTCCTTTATGATGTAACAACCTCTTGTAATCACACAGGTTTACCTTGTAGACAATCACTGCTGCTGTGACGACGCACCTAAACTTGCTTTTCTATTGGGCCAAGGCCCATGCTAGTGCCATTTTTTTTTTTTTTTTTTTTATCTTGTGCAGCTGGCTACAACCTTAAAGTAAATTTAATGAGGTTCCTTGAGGCTAGTAGTTGGGAAAACCAGTACTTTCCCAGCTGCTGGCTTTGGAGAAACCTGGCGAGCTTACTTTCAAGCTCTAATTGGGCATGTGAGGCTTGCATGTCGGAGGGGGTGGGGGTGTCTCCGTCTACAAACAGCTGAAGTCTGAGGTCAAAATTGGGTCAAGTAATAAAACATGTAGATTATAAACTCCCCAATTATTGAAGTTTTGAACCATTTTCTTGTGGCTCTAAATTACGTCTTTAAAACTTGAAGATTGCAACCACTTGACCACAATATTCCTAATTTAGCCTCTTTGTGCTCAGTCTTTAAATATACTTTCAGGAGCACACAGTTGAAAATACAATTCAGGTTAGACGTAACAAAAAAAAATCTTAGTGTTGATAGTGTCAGCTGTGGTTCAGTTGGTAGCACACTTGCCTCTGAGTCAAGGTTGTGGGTTCATAGTCCCACTCCAGGGACTTGAGCACAAAGCTAGGCTGACACTCTAGTGCAGCGCTGAGGGAGTGCTGCACTGTCAGAGGGGCCATCTTTTGGATGAGATGTTAAACTGAGTCCCCGTCTGCTCTCTCAGGTGGCCGTAAAAGATCCCATGGCACTATTTCGAAGAGGAGCAAGGGAGTTACCCCCGGTGTCCTGGCCAATATGTATCCCTCAACCAACATAACAAAAACAGATTATCTGGTCATTATTACATTGCTGTTTGTGGGAGCTTGCTGTGTGCAAATTGGCAGCCGCATTTCCCACATTACAACAGTGACTCCACTTCAAAAGCACTTCATTGGCTGTAAAGCGTTTGAGACGTCCGGTGGTCGTGAAAGGCGCTATATAAATGCAAGGCGATCTATCTATCTAAATGGATCCTGCGATCCAGTAACCCTTAAAACGGATTCCAGATTTGGAATATGTCATTGAAAGAAGAAAAATACAGGCACTATATAAACGCAAGTCTTTTTTTCTTTATTTAATTTGAATAAAAGGTGCCTAAGTTGCATTCCTCGCTATTATTTTCATATCTTTCATCAGGTGTTTGGTTAAAAACTCGAGCTGCTTTACCCAGGCTCAGAATTCATGTCTCGAGCTGTGC
The DNA here is from genome assembly GCF_052327205.1 of Somniosus microcephalus. Lineage (NCBI taxonomy): Eukaryota > Metazoa > Chordata > Chondrichthyes > Squaliformes > Somniosidae > Somniosus > Somniosus microcephalus. The sequence continues at coordinate 35,890,819 of NC_140992.1, forward strand.
GACTGTTGGTTAAAAGCTTTTTACAGCACTGAAACATTTTATAGAAACATAGAAGATAGGAGCAGGAGTAAGCCATTCGGCCCCTCGAGCCTGCTCCGCCATTCAATGCGATCATGGCTGATCATCCAAGTTCAGTACCCGGTACCTGCTTTCTCCCCATACCCCTTGATCCCTTTAGCCTTAAGAAATATATCCAACTCCTTCTTGAATATATTTAATGAATTGGCCTCTACTGCCTTCTGTGGTAGAGAATTCCACAGGTTCACCACTCTCTGGGTGAAGAAATTCCTCCTCATTTCTGTCCTAAAAGGCCTACCCCTTATCCTTAGACTGTGACCCCTGGTTCTGGATTCCCTGACCATCGGGAACATCCTCCCTGCATCTAGTCTGTCCAGTCCTGCCAGAATTTTATAAGTTTCAATGAGATTCCCTCTCATTCTTCTAAACTCCAGCGAGTACAAGCCCAATCGACTCAATCTCTCCTCATACGTCATTCCTGCCATCCCAGGTATCAGCCTGGTGAATCTTTGCTGAACTCCTTCCATGGCAAGAATATCCTTCCTCAGATAAGGTGACCAAAACTGCACACAATACTCAAGATGTGGTCTCACCAAGGCCCTGTACAACTGTAGCAAGACATCCTTGTTCCTGTACTCGAACCCTCTTGCTACGAAGGCCAACATACCATTTGCCTTCTTAACCGCCTGCTGCACCTGCATGCTTACCTTCAGCGACTGGTGCACAAGGACGCCCAGGTCTCGTTGCACTTCCCCTTCTCCCAATCTATTGCCATTCAGATAATAATCTGCCTTCCTGTTTTTGACACCAAAGTGGATAACCTCACATTTATCCACATTATATTGCATCTGCCATGCTTCTGCCCAATCACCTAACCTGTCCAAATCATCCTGTAGTTTCTTGGCATCCTCCTCACAGCACACACGTCCACCCAGCTTTGTGTCACCTGCAAATTTGGAGATATTACATCTAGTTCCCTTGTCTAGATCATTAATATATATTGTGAATAGCTGGGGTCCAAGGACCGATCCTTGCAGTACCCCACTAGTCACTGCCTGCCACTCAGAAAAAGAGCCGTTTATTCCAACTCTTTGCTTTCTATCTGCCAACCAGTTCTCTATCCAAGTCAATACCTTGCCCCCAATCCCATGTGCCTTAACTTTACACGCTAATCTCTTATGTGGGACCTTATCGAAAGCCTTCTGAAAGTCCAAATACACCACATCCACTGGTTGACCTTGTGCAATCTATATCAATGATTTCAATGATTCACTGATAATACAAAGCTGGGTGGGAATGTAAGTTGTGAGGAGGATGCAAAGAGGCTTCAAGGGGATATAGACAGGTTAAGTGAGTGGGCAAGAACATGGCAAATGGAATATAATGTGGAGAAATGTGAAGTTATCCATTTTGGTAAGAAAAATAGAAAAGTAGAGTATTTTTTTAAATAGTGAGAGATTGGGAAATGTTGGTGTTCAGAGGGACCTGGGTGTCCTTGTACACAAATCACTAAAAGTTAACATGCAAGCACAGCAAGCAATTAGGAAAGCAAATGGTATGTTACCTTTATTACAAGAGGATTTGAGTATAAGAGTAAAGAAGTCTTACTACAATTACATAGGGCCCTGGTGAGACCACACCTGGAGTACTGTGTATAGTTTTGGTCTCCTTACCTAAGGAAGGATATACTTGCCATAGAGGGATTGCAATGAAGGTTTACCAGACTGATTCCTGGGACGGGGGGATTGTCCTATGAGGAGAGATTGAGTAGACTGGGCCTATATTCTTTAGAGTTTAGAAGAATGAGAGGTGATCTCATTGAAACATATAAAATTTTAAAGGACATTGGTGAACCAGATGGGTTTTTACAACAATCCGATAGTTTCATGGTCACCATTACTGATGCTAGTAATTATTCCAGATTTATTTAATTAACTGGATTTAAATTCCCCAGCTGCCATGGTGGGATTTGAACTCGCGTCACCGGATCATTAATCCAGGTCTCTGGATTACTAGTCCATTTAGGACTGAGATGAGGAAAAATTCCTTCACTCAGAGGGTGGTGAATCTTTGGAATTCTCTACCCCAGAAGGCTGTGGAGGCTCAGTCGTTGAGTGTATTCAGGACAGAGATCGATAGATTTTTGGATATTAAGGGAATCAAGGGATATGGGGATAGTGCAGGAAAGTGGAGATGAGTTAGAAGATCAGCCATGATCTTATTGAATGGCAGAACAGGCTCGAGGGGCCAAATGACCTCCTACTGCTCCTATTTCTTATGTTTTGTGCAGCTGGCGAGAGTGTGAGAAATAGAAAAGCCCTTACTCCAATATACGCAAACACTCCTAGGCTGATGTTGAGTTGAGCCAGCAGGAATTATTTACTGCCAACTTGCTGATTAATTTTATTTCATTTTAGTCCACACAGTTTAAAAAAAAAAAAAAAAAAAAATTGTTTCAATGTTATTGGTTATTCCAATGTCGCGATAGATCATTTTTGACACTTCTTCTCCCCCCCCCCCCCCCCCACTCAAGTTTTCTTTCCCTTCTTTGCTGACCCAAGGCTACTGAGGTCAACATTTAAAAATGGTATTTTTAAAAGAGAATCTTCTAATGGGGGATTTTTTTTCTGTTTTGGTACTCATTCCCCCCAATGTAGCTCATATTGGGAGAAGGAGGCTAAGAATTTGTTTTTATTTTGAAAAGCTTTTAATTTATAGTTGAAGACCCTAAAAGCAAGTAAGGACTCTTATTTTATGGCTATTCAAGGATTTGCATCCTCAATTTGCTATTACTGTACCTTAACAATGCCTCTTTTTTCCTTTTACAGTCAAGTTGGTACTAAAGGAGAATAAATAGTTACCTTCGCAATTAATCAAGACTGTCGATTAAAAAAAAAAAAAATAGATTTGTAAATATCGCAGACATGGACTGTTGTAATGGACCATTAACAGTCTGTTGAGTAAGCTTTCCAACAACATCTTACAGGAAACTTTTTTTTAATCCGGCACCGACGGGACTGGCGTGGTGCCGGTTTATCAAAAAGTCCGGATTACAGAGGTATAGTAAAAGGTACGAGAACTCCGTACACAGCAACAAATCCAAGCTTCCCTGTTGCTTAGCAACAGGTGCAGGAACCCCGGCCACAAGATCCAGGCATCCCTGTTGCTTAGCAACAGGTGCAGGAACCCCGGTTACACAGCCACAGATCCAGGAACGGCCACGAATATGAAGTAAAACTTACCTGAACCTACTCCTGAATTTTGCCGGTTAACAGAAATTTCTGGTTATTTAGGTGCCGGTAAATCGAGAGTTTTCTGTATATTGAAAGAGCACGAATAGCTAGATGTTTGTCCTGTGGCTGATTAACTATCAGGTCGAGCAATCTGGTCTTGTTGATGCAGAGTGCCTGTCGCCAGCATCCTCTTGGAAGCTATAGGATAAGAAAACTTCCATTTCATATAACTAGAGCAGACATACATGTGTTTAAATATAATTGGGAATATCTCCGAAGTAAAGAAAGTCAAAGCTACACTATTTGAATATTTATGGATCAGGGATTCTATAGCTCTCGCTTAATATTGGTCTTTGTGACCTTGTGCAATTGGTGGTCACGTCAAAATAAACTTACTGGATTTCTTTTAAGACCAGAGATTTTTACTGTGGATTTATGGGCCAGTAAATGCACTAGTCTGGAAGCAGCAGAATTATGTTATGATGCAACAGCTTGGCATCAACACTGTGCACTTGCACACTGGCCAAAATGTTGCATGCAGTCCATGCATGCGTTTGAGTAGCACGTTCCTACAGTGCAGCCAGTTTACAGGAAGGCTGGCTGCACATTACAAAGATCAATGCAGGAGAGTGGCTCCATCAGCTTGCTCCCCCCCCCCCCCCCCCCCCCCAAAGCAGTACAACAAGTTATTCAGCTTTCCCAGCAACAGTTATAGAAGAGGATTTTAGCATTTTTACAATATGGCACGATAGAAATCATCCAATATAAACTGCTTTACACCAGTTCTTAAGATTTGAAACAGGGCAGGTCTGTGACCAGTCACACAACAGAACTAATGGTGTATTAAATTTTCTAGGTGTGTTTGAATTGTCAGGTGACATACTATTGAATGAGATGCTGAGTGACATTGGGTTAATGGATTCCTGCTTTTTTTTGTTCAGCTGCATTGCACATTAATTTCTATTAAATCCGTGTGTTAATGGAGACACGGAATGCAGGAGTTGGTTTAACAAGTCTTTACTGAATGGAGACAATCTGGAAACCTGAAACTACAGAAGCCTGCCAGGGCCTTTTATACAGGGATGGTCACTGCCGGTACTGCAGTCTGAGACCAGTTATTCCCTTAAAGGGACATACACAACAATTCCTCCCCTTTTTAGATAAACAGTACATAACATTCATTTAACAACTAAATAATAACTAATTACAATTACGGTTGCTAGATACATTAGTTGAAGTTAAGCAATTATAAGTTCAGTCTTTGAGGAGGCTTCCTGATTCTGTCTGGATAACGCCTCTTTGGGATATCAGGTTCTTCTGGCAAGGTTGAGTCGGGATCAATGTCGGTGTTTGGTTCGTTGCTTCCAATATCACCGATTCTGCAGTAGATGCAATTGGTACTTCGGTTTCATCGCCAGGTGTATCAGATCGTGGTGTGGAGTTGACGTTTTCCAGTGACTCTAGAATCTGGTCAGCATGGCGTCTTACAATGCTCTCTCCAACGTCCATGGTATACATTAGAGGTCCTTGCCGTGTACAGATCGTTCCTGGCTGCCATTTCTCTGTGCGGTAGTCCCGGGCCAAAACTGGTTGACCTATCTTAAAACTCCTGGTCGGCCTTTCATTCATATTCTGAAACTGCCTGTTCTCCACATCTCTTCTGACGTTTGGCTTAACCAAATCCAAGCGGCATCGTAGTCTTCGATTGAAGAACATCATGGCTGGAGTTTGGTTGGTAACCGCATGTGTCGCATTCCGGTAGGCAAACAAGAAGTTATCCACCTTGTGTTGTAGGGGTATATCTTCATTACACATTGCCTTGATAGCCTTCTTGAATGTTTGAACAAACCTCTCGGCCAATCCATTAGTGGCTGGATGATATGGGGCGGATGTGTAATGCTTAACACCATTCTTCTTTAAGAACCTCCGGAACTCTTCAGACACAAACTGTGGTCCATTGTCGGAGCAAATCTGTTCAGGCAGCCCATTCCTGGCGAATATGGTTCGTAAGACTGTGATAGTTTTTTCTGTGGTGGTTGAGGACATTTTTATTACCTCTGGCCACTTTGAATGGGCATCCACCGCAATCAAAAACATCGAGTCCATAAAGGGACCAGCAAAATCAATGTGCACCCTTTGCCATGGAGATGAGGGCCACTCCCATGGATGTAGAGGGGCTTGTGGTGGGGCGTTTTGGACCTTCTGGCATCCTGTACAGCTCTTGGTCATCTCTTCGATTTCTCTATCGATTCCTGGCCACCACACAAACGCTCTGGCTAAGTTCTTCATTTTTACCCCTCCCAGATGACCCTCATGAAGCTCATTGAGCACTCTATCCTTCATTTTGGGTGGAATTACTACTCTGGATCCACACATCAAGGTTCCTCTGCACACTGACAGCTGTTCTCTTCTCGGCGAGAATGCTGGCAGCACTGGTTCGCCATGTGCTGGCCATCCCTTCACCGTTAAATCATAGACCCAGGAGAGTGTCGGGTCATTTCGTGTTTCCTTTTCTATGTTTGCATTCGTCACGGAGACATTCGACTATAGTCGAGTGGAATAACTCCACTGGATGCACTGCCAGTTCTTCTTCCACCGTCGGCAACGGTAGGCGCGACAATCCATCAGCATTCCCATGCTGTTTAGTTCCTTTGTACTTGATGTCATATTGGTGTGCCCCTAGGAAAAGGGACCACCTCTGTAGCCGTTGTGCCGTCATTATCGGTACGCCCTTCTGAGGGTTGAAAATGGAGACGAGAGGTTGATGATCAGTTAGTAGAGTAAATTTCTGTCCGTGCAGGTAGTGATTGAACTTCTTCACCCCCCACACCAGGCTGAGGGCCTCTCTGTCAATCTGGGCGTAGTTACGCTCGGCTGAAGTTAACGAGCGTGACGCAAAAGCTATCGGCCCCTCGGAACCATCAAGGAATTTATGTGACAGTACCGCCCCAATGTCGTAGGGAGACGCATCACACGCCAGTCTTATCGGTAGTGATGGGTTGTAGTGAGCCAATACTTCTCTTGAAATGATTAGGTCCTTACTCTTCTGAAAGGCCCGCTTAGATTCATTGCTCCATTTCCATGCTACTCCCGTTCGTAGTGGGGCGTTCAGTGGATGCAGAATTGTGGACCAATTCGGCAAAAACTTATGGTAGTAATTCACCAATCCGAGGAATGACCTCAGTTGTGACACATTTCCAGGCGCTGGAGCCTTAACTACTGCTTCAATTTTGTCACGGGACTTATGCAACCCCTCTTCATCAATCACGTGGCCACAATACGATATCTGTTTCTTAAAAAACTCGCACTTGGGGCGATTGGCTCGTAGCCCATGTTCTCTTAGTCTAGTGAGCACCTGCTCTAGGTTGGCAAGGTGTTCACTGTCATCTTCACCTGTCACTAGCATGTCGTCCAAGTAACAGTGAGTCCCCGGAATCCCTTGCAGGACTTGTTCCATCGCTCTTTGCCATATCGCCGGAGCTGATGCTACTCCGAATACCAGTCGATTATACTGGTAAAGACCTTTGTGAGTGTTTATCGTGAGATACTTCCTAGAGGATTCTTCAACCTCCATCTGCAAATATGCTTGCGCTAGGTCAATTTTTGTAAAACGCTTCCCTCCGGATAGTGAGGCAAAAATATCTTCTATCCTCAGGAGAGGATATTGTACTGTGTGAAGGACTGGGTTCATTATCACCTTGAAGACCCCACAGATGCGAACCTTCCTTGGCTCCTCAGACTTATTGTTTAACGTTTTCTTCTTGACAGGAACGATGGGTGTCGCCCACTCGCTCCAGTCTACCTTAGATAACACGCCTGCATTCTCCAGATTCTCCAGCTCTGCCTCGACGGCTGGGCGAATTGCATATGGTACCGGTCTTGCTTTGAAAAACTTGGGAATTGCATTCTCCTCTATTTTTATCGAGGCGGTTACGCCTTTAAGCGTGCCCAGTTCTTGTTGAAATACCTCTTTGGCGTCAGCTAAGATTGTTGACAATCGTCCAGGAGTGATGTCGTCATCCTTTTTACCAGCCACCGTCAGTGCCTGAATGGAGTGCCAGTCTAAACTTATCTTTCTGATCCATTCACGCCCCAATAACGGTGGTCCACCATCTTGCAGAATGTAGAGATACAATTTCCGTATTGTCTTACCGTTTTATTCGACAGGCACCCTTATTTTTCCTCTGGGGTATACTTTTTGCCCCGTATACGTCCTCAAGACAATGGATGTCTCTCTCAAGGGTATGTGTGAGAATAGCCGCTCGTAGTCTCGTCGATTCATGACGGCTAGAGCTGATCCTGTATCCAATTCCATTTTGACTTGGGACCCTGCTATCGTGAGGGTGACCCAAATGGTTCGGTGATCCTCTTTTGCGATTACGTTGTGAAGTTTGAGACAGCTTAGTCTCTTGTTCCCGGATTCACTATCGCTCATCTGGTCTTCGGAACTACTGTCTGTCATCTTTTGTACTTTCCTGTACGGTTCCTTAGTAGCCTTTTTGTTGTCGTTGGTCTTCTTCCCAGACCTGCAAACTCGTGCAATGTGTCCCATCTTTCCGCATTGCCTGCATATTTTGTCCTTGGACCAGCAGTCCTTCTGGTCATGGTTTGTTCTGCCGCAGCGATAACATTTTGCAAATCCCCGTGTCATTTCGTAGGTGCCGTATTCCTGTGGCTTTTGTTGTATTTCCGCAGCTCCCCTTGCTGCTGCTGCTTCGTACGATACTGCCACGCTGAAAGCCTTATCTAGCGTCAGCTCTTTCTCTGAGAGTAACCTCTTCTGGGTTCCTTCACTCAGGCGTCCACAGACAAATTTGTCCCGTAAGGTATCTGCCAGTCCTGCTCCAAACTGGCAGTGCTTTGATAGCTTGCGTAGTTCCGTAAGGTAATCAGCATTGCTCATTTTTATGCTGATTTCTCCTGTGGAATTTAAATCTTTCTGCTATCAGCAGCGGTGTAGGATTTAGGTGTTCCTGTAGGATAGCAACAATTTCATTAAAACTCTTCGCCTTCGGTTTGGCTGGAGTAATCAGGTCCCGCAATAGGCTGTACGTTCTTGCGCCCATTACATTTAGCAATACCGATGCCTTTTTCCCCTCGGCTATTTCGTTTGCCTCGCAATATACCTCGACTCTTTCCACATACATGGTCCAGTCTTCTATTGCATTATTGAAGGCAGTGATATCGCCAGTCTTTGGCATCTTGAAAATCTAAGATGGCGTCTCCCGCGCTTTTCCTTCGTCCCCGATGGATCAAAATGGCGCCTCCTGCGCTTTTCCTCCTTCCCCGCCGAGTTAAGATGGTGCTTGCCGCTGCTGTCAACGCCGCTCTCCGCGGTATTTTTATTTTTAACCGTTCCCGTCGTGGAGCGGACCCTCTGGGACACTTCCCTCCCTCTTAAGTCCGAACGCTGCCCGGCTGCGAAGCACCGGCCGCGCCCTGTGTGCTCCACCCTCTCTCTTTGCTTCCCGACTCGCTGCCCGGCCCTGTTGCAGAGCCACCCGATCGAGCTCTCGCCCGCCGCAGCCCAGGAAGGATCAGTGCACTACCTGCCACCAGCCCGATTAGCTGGGAAACCACAGACTGGGGAACCAAGCCTGGCTCTTGACAGTCTCCCCTGCAAGTTTTCAATCCGATGATTTGGAGGGCGGTTGCCCACGGTCAACGCCCGTTTCTCGAGTTTCTTTGGATTATTTTTTTTCTTTTCTGGCTTCCACCTTCAATAACGTCGTCTGAGGTGCTGCCGAGTTGCAAGTAAGTTTGTTTCTTACTCGTCGCCAGTATTAAATCCGTGTGTTAATGGAGACACGGAATGCAGGAGTTGGTTTAACAAGTCTTTACTGAATGGAGACAATCTGGAAACTGAAACTACAGAAGCCTGCCAGGGCCTTTTATACAGGGATGGTCACTGCCGGTACTGCAGTCTGAGACCAGTTATTCCCTTAAAGGGACATACACAACAATTTCCCTTTTAGTATTGTAATACTCAGCATGTTGGCGGCTCTGTAGCACAGTACATTGTTAACAGTGTAGTAGGTTTCACTGTGATCTGGGTTCTTGGCTGCAGTTTTCCACGTGGGCAATTTGATATTAGCAGAACTATTGTGCGGAGCAGAAGTGAACACATTCTCGTTAGAAAAATAATTAGTCAACCCAGATTGCACTTGCACACTTAGCAATGTTGGCAAAGGGTTGAGAGAACTGGTGTTTGTGGGAGTTGGGACAACTGTTCAAAATATACTCAGTATTTTTTTCCAAATATTAAACTGTGCACAACTAGGGCTCACAGACCTGTACTTTACTCTATATAGTGCCACTGTTTGATACATTGTGAAGCTCTAGTCTGCAGATTGTGAAATGATGACGACCCAGGAGGACGCTAATAGTCTGTGATTCATGTAATTCATTAACCTACCCTTCCAGTGTGGTGATTTAAAAAAAACCTGTTTGAAACCACTGATCAGAAATTTCCATACCCAGACTGCCACTGGTTCCATAGCCCAGTCTGCCACAGTACTCCTAGTCCCTCATGAGAGGTACTCATCAAGGACAGGGAGGCAGTCAGTGCCCACTGGAAGGAGCACTTCGAAGATCTCCTTAACCGAGACTCTCTTCGACGCAAGTGTCCTCAATTCCATCCCGCAGCATTCTACCCACCACCACCTCAGCACAACCCCAGCCCGGCATGAGGTTGAAAAGGCCATCCGACAACTGAAGAACAAGGTGGCCTCAGGTGCAGATGGAATCCCTGCCGAGGCACTAAAGCATGGCGGAGAAGCACTACTGGCGCGAATTCATGAACTAATTTCTCTTATTTGGAAGGAGGAGAGCATGCCAGGGGATCTCAGATGCCGTAATTGTGACCATCCTCAAGAAAGGTGACAAGTCCGATTTCGGTAATTACAGAGGAGTTTCCCTGCTGTCTGCCACAGGGAAAGTCATCGCAAGAATCCTCCTCAATCGCCTTCTCCCAGTGGCCAAAGAGCTCCTCCCAGAATCGCAATGCAGATTCCGCCCACTAAGGGGCACAATGGACATGGTCTTCACCGCGCGTCAATTACAAGAGAAATGCAGTGAACAGCACCAACCACCTTCTTGGCCTTCTTTGATCTCACAAAGGCCTTTGACACTGCCAACCGTGAGGGATTATGGAGTGTCCTCCTCAAATTCGGCTGCCCTCAAGTTTGTCACCATCCTCCGCCTGCTTCATGACGACATGCAAGCCGTGATCCTGACCAACGGTTCCACCACGGACCCAATTCATGTAAGGACCGGGGTCAAGCAAGGCTGTGTCATCGCACCAACGCTCTTCTCGATCTTCCTTGCTGCAATGCTCCAGCTCACCCTCAGTAAGCTCCCTGCTGGAGTGGAGCTAATTTACAGAACAAATGGGAAACTGTTCAACCGTCGTCGCCTCCAGTCCAGATCCAAGGTCGTCCCATCCCCTGTCGTCTAATTACAGTATGCAGATGATGCTTGCGTCTGCGCTCACTCGGAGATCGAACTCCAAACCATCGTCAACACCTTCAGCGAAGCGTACGAGAGCGTGGGCCTTACACTAAACATCCGTAAGACAAAGGTCCTCTACCAACCTGCCCCCGCCACACACTACTGCCCCTCGATTATCAAAATCCACGACAAGGCCTTGGACAACGTGGACCACTTTCCATACCTTGGGAGCCGACTGTCAACAAGGGCAGACGTCGATGACTATGTCCAACACCGCCTTCAGTGTGCCAGTGCAGCCTTCAGTCGCCTGAGGAAGAGAATGTTTGAAGACCAGGACCTCAAACCCGGCACTAAGCTCATGGTCTACAGAGCAGCCATGATACCCGCCCTGCTGTATGCCTCAGAGACATGGGCCATGTACAGCAGGCACCTCAAAGCACTGGAGAGGTACCAGTGCTGCCTCTGCAAGATCCTGCAAATCCATTGGCAGGATAGGCCAGCATCGAAGCTTTAACCACACTTGATCAGCTCCGATGGATGGGTCACATCGTCCGCATGCCCGATAAGAGACTCCCAAAACAAGCGCTCTACTTGGAACTCCGGCACGGCAAGAGAGCCCCAGGTGGGCAGAGGAAACGCTTCAAGGACACCCTCAAAGCCTCCTTGGCAAAAGTGCAACGTCCCCACCGACACCTGGGAATCCCTGGCCCAAGATCTCACAAAGTGGAGGAGAAGCATCCGCGAAGGCGCCGAACACCTCGAGCCTCTTCGCCAGGAGCAAGCGCAAGGAGCGCACGTCAACCCAAGCACCCCACCCACCCGCCCCTTCAACCACTGTCTGCCCCACCTGTGACAGAGACTGTAGGTCCCACATTGGACTCATCAGTCACCTGAGAACTTACTTTTAATGTGGAAGCAAGTCATCCTCGGTTCTGAGGGACTACCTAAGTCCCTCATTACTTCGTGCTCTCAACACCCCCTATGCCACCATTACTGTCTACAGACAGGAGAGTCCTATCAGTCTTCTGACTACCTGCATACTCCCAGAGCCCAACCACCTGCAAAATCCTTCTATGCCCCAAACCACTATCACATAGTGTTCCCACACCTCATTCTCCAGGATTACTGCCAGTGCCAGCCCCAACCCCTCCCCCACTTGCTCTCAGGTTGCATCTTCCTCTACCTTCTCCCTCCCATATTCCATTCCCAGCACCTTGCCTCCCCCATTCTTATCCCTAGGTTGCTTTCATCTCCCAAAATATTCTCGGCCTTTTTATTTAAAAAAAAATGTATTTGTAGAGGTTCTCGGTGAACTAGTAAAGAAACTTGTATAAGAGCCACACAAAGACAGCAATATATAAAAGAGATAGGGGAAGAAAAACTTGCAGAGTCAAGAATTGAGGAATACAGACATCACCTTGAGTGTTCCAGTCAGCAAGAAGGACGGAGACAAACACAGTGCACAGCATAAGAATTAGAGAATGGAGAAGAGGCAGGGACGGGGTATAATTTTGTCCCCAGGAGATCATAAATGTTGAATGTTACGTGGTGTAATGCTCTTGTCATTATAAAATAACATCTTTTGACTCTTAAGCATCACCATTTGAGATCCACTTGTGACTTGTACGTCATAAAATTGTTTGGATGCACACTCCTGCCTCTGTAGGAAGCTTAATTTACAAATGCTCTAACTTTACCGGATTTTGACTTGTTCCTTTGATTGCATCTCTTTTTTTTACATTTGGTGTTGGGGGACCGGCGGTCCAGAACCTTTGAGAATGTTTGTTACCTGAGTCGGTGTTGAAAATGATTCCAAAGTAAATGTTGAAATGGTAGTGGCTTTTCCAGTAATTTTTGTGTTAATGTGTATCTCTGAAACGTCTATTGGAAATTGCAGTCATTGGGTAGGGAGCTGCAACCTGCAGTGGGGATGTCCAAACTACGACCTGCGAGCCATGTTCAGCCTTTGAATGAGAAAGCAAGAACATGCATTTATAGAGTGCTTTTCATGTACTCTGGACACCAAAAAGTGCTTCACAGCAAATGAAGTACTTTTGAAGCATAGTTGCTGCTGTTGTGCAGACAAACGTGGAGACCAGTTTGTAAAAAACAAGGGCCCACAGACAGTAAATCCGATAAATGACCCGTGAATCTGTTTTGTTGGTACTGTATGAGGAATGACTGTTGGAGAACTCCTTGCTCCTCTTCAAGTCGTACCATTGCATCTTGTGCATCCACCTGAACAGCTGCAACAGGTATGGTTTAATGTCTCACCCAAAAGATAGCATCACCGACAATGCAGCACTCACTCTGTACTGCACTGAAGTATCAGCCTAGATCGTGCTCGTGTCCTGGGGCTTGCTGCACAACCTTCTGATTCCGGCAAGAGTGCTATCACTGGGACGAGAAGTTTTATGTGTGTTTGGTTCTACCTGTTGTGTGCAGGACTGGGTTCTGACTAAAACTGAAGAAAAATCACTCTTGCTTTAAAATCAGTGCCGGTTTCTATTTTTGTTTTCAGTGGTCATTTTCCTGCTTACCAACTACATCGCAGCTAGGATTTTTCAAACCAACAGTACTGCTTCGTATATTAGCTCGCTCTAGTGGATGCATGTACAGTTACATAATAACCTTAAACATTGCAACTTTTGAACAGTGGAGGAACAGTAATGTTCAATATTTAGCTCTGCCTCTGAACTTCCATCATTTTGTACCTTACATCGTGGTGGGAAACTATGTAAACTTAATGAATAGATATAACTTCCCCCTCGTTCCAATCCTCAAATGCTATATCAGACCTCAATGAGAATGTAGTAATTAAATATTTATATTAATTATACTCTTAGTCTCAAAATTCTAAATGTACACCCCCCCAAATGTAGCTAATGTATATAATTATTGTGTTGCTGTCTCCTGTTTTTTTTTTGCCTCGTGACAAATCATACATTTGTTGTGTCAGGGTGAATCCAAGCCTTTCCATAGTTGCTCAAAGTCAACTATGGGTCTTGATGTAAATTGAAACGGTTGGCAGGACAGTCATTTAGAGTAATACTTGAGGCTTAGTTTGGGATTTCCTTCATATTTATGGCAGTAGTGTACAGTAATTGGATTTACACTGCCCTCTACTGCATTGGCAGAAAATGAACCAACAGCATTTTAAAGATTTCTTTGCACAACTCGCAGTTACATTGCTTGTGAGTCAGTTGCCTTCCACTAAAATTTAGTGCGTGTAAGATATTAAATCATCTTGTTAGCATCTTTAACATGTAGGGAAAGTGTTCACATGCCATCTGTCAATTACACTTACTTGGCTGTCATCTATTTGTGAAGCATGCTGGTTATCTCAAATATAAGGAAAAAGTCACCAATTACAAATCAATAGATAGGGGGGAAATACAGCAAATCATGGACCACCAATCTACACGTCATAAATTTCTTTCCAAGCTATTAATTGGGAGCCAACAACTGCAATAAACGACCCAATAAAATGGCACAATTCTTTGCTTTCTTTATTTCGATGGTCATGTGTTTCCTCAGTCAGCTGGTTTATATGCAGCCGAAAAATATAATGTATAACATAAATATACATTTAAACTTATCCACAAAGTTGCCTGACACGTGTCAAATCTGTGCAATTAGTCCTCTCTGGGGACTTGGGCTTAGGAACATAGGAACAACAGGAGTAGGCCATTCAGCCCCTCAAGCCTGTTCTGCCATTCAATGAGATCATGGCTGATCTGCGACCTAACTCTCTAAACCCGTTTTTGGCCCAGATCCCTTAATGCTTTTAGTTAACAAAAACCTATCAATCTCCGATTTAAAATTAACAATTGATCTAGCATCAATTGCCATTTGCGGAAGAGTGTTCCAAACTTCTACCACCCTTTGTGTGTAGAAGTGTTTCCTAATTTCACTCCTGAAAGGTCTGGCTCTAATTTTTAGACTATGCCCCCTAGTCCTAGAATCCCCAACCAGCAGAAATAGTTTCTCTCTATCTACCCTATCTGTTCCCTTTAATATCTTGAAAACTTTGATCAAATCACCCCTTAACCTTCTAAATTCTCAGGATTACAACCCTAATTTGTGTAATCTCTCTTCGTAATTTAACCTTTGGGAGTCCGGATACCATTCTGGTAAACCTACGCTGCACTCCCTCCAAGGCCAATATCTCCTTCCTAAGGTGTGGTGGCCAGAACTGCTCACCGTGTTCCAGGTGTGGTCTAACCGGGGCTTTGTATAGCTGTAACATAACTTCTACCCCTTTGTATTCTAGTCCTCTGGATATAAAGGCCAGCATTCCATTAATCTTATTGATTATTTTCTGTACCTGTTCATGACATTTTAATGATCTATGTACCTGGACCCACAAGTCTCTTTGGACCTCCACCGTTTTTAGCTTTTCACCATTTAGAAAGTACCCTGTTCTATCCTTTTAGGTCCATAGTGAACCTTTAGGTCACATTTGCCTACATTGAAATCCATTTGCCACAGTTTTGCCCATTCACTTAATCTATCAAGATCCTTTTGTAATTTTATGCTTTCATCTACACTGCCTGCAATGCCGCCTAGCTTTGTGCCATCGTTAAATTTGGAAACGTGGCTTTCTATGCCATCGTCTAAGTCGCTAATAAATACTGTGGATAGTTGCAGGACACCACGAGTCATATCCTGCCGATTAGAGTACCTGCCTATTATCCCTACTCTCTGCCTCCTGCCGCTCAGCCAATTTCCAAACCAGGTCAATAATTTGCCTTCAATTCCATGGGCTTAAACCGTAGTTTACAGTCTCTTATGCAGGACTTTATCAAATGCCTTCTGGCAGTCCATATAAATAACATCCATAGACATTCCCCTGTCCACTACTTTAGTCACCTCTTCAAAAAAAAATCAGTAAAGTTTGTCAGGCATGACCTACCTTTCACTAATCCATGCTGGCTCTCTCTGATCAGCTGAAAATTTTCAAGGTGTTCAGTCACCCTATCGTTAATTATAGACTCTAGTAATTTCCCAACAACAGATGTTGGGCTAGCTGGTCTATAATTCCCTAGTTTCCCTCTCTCGCTATTCTTAAATAGTGGCGTGACATGCAGAATTTTCCAATCTAAAGGGATGGTTCCTGAATCGAGCAAACGCTGGAAGATTATAGTTGGGGCATCTGCAATGTGCTCACCTACTTCCTTTAAAGCCCTGGGATGGAAACCATCTTGTCCCAGGGATTTTTCACTCTTTAGTGCCATTATTTTCTTCATTATTGTTATTTTGCTTACGTCAATTTTATTGAGTCCCTGTCCCCGATTCAATATTAGTTTACTTGGGATTTCTGGCATGCTATCTTCCTCTACTATAAATACTGTCGCAAAGTAATTATTCAACATGTCCGCCATTTCCTTATTATCATTGGCAATATCACCGCTTTCAGTTTTTAAGGGGCCAACATTGCTCCTGACCACCCTTTTTTTCTAACATTGTAAAAATTCTGTTATTTTTGATATCCCTTGCAAGTTTCTTTTCATACTCCCCTTTTTGTAGATCTTATCATCTGTTTTGTTACCCTTTGCTGTTCTTTGTATCTTTTCCATTCACCAGGATCTGCACTATTTTTTGTATTTTTGTATACCCTTTCCTTTAGTTTGATGCTGTCCCTTTTGCCTCTTTAGTTGTCCATGGCTTTCTTTTTGGCAAGTAGAGCTCTTGCCCCTCAGGGGTATAAACTGGTTCTGTATCACATTAAATTCTTTTTTGAACACCCATCGCTGATCACCTGCCGTTTTACCCATTAATAGATTTGCCCAGTTTACTGTGGAGAGTCTCTGTCTCATCTTGGCCGTACCTAAATCTAGAAGCTTAGTAGCTGTTTCACGCTTCTCCCTTTCAAACACTACGTTGAACTCGATCATATTATGATCGCTATTACATAAATGTTCACGCACCGTTAGGCTGTTAACTAAATCTGGCTGATTACTCATTACTAAATCGAATATGGCATGCCCCCTTGTTGGTTCTAGGACATATTGTTGTAAAAAACTATCCTGGACACACAAGAAATTCACTACCTTCCTGACCCGGTGCTAGTCTGCTGATCCCAATCAATATGAAGGTTAAAATCCCCTATTAAAACCACTCTGCCTTTACTACACGCTTGTCTAATCTCTGCATTTATACAATCTAGCACTTCACAGCTGCTACCAGGAGGCCTATACACAACTCCCACTGCAGTCTTAAATCCTTTCCTATTTCTTAATTCTATCCTTGAGTGTTATCTTCCTTCCTTGCATGGTTCAGCTGGACTCTTAGTCTCCTGCTGTTGGCACTTGGGATGCAGGCAACACTGGCAATGCAGTATTTATTGCCCTGAGGATATTAAGCATCAACTAAACAATGGTGGGACTGGAATCACATGTAGACCAGACAGGATAAGAGTGGCAGGTTACCTTCCTTGAAGAGTATTTACGACAATCTGGCAGCACATAAATTACCAGAATTTTGGAATTCCATTTCACAACTTGCCACGGCGGGATTTGAACCGATGACGTAGTCTAGTACCATTACCCACTACACTGCCATCACTGCCTCAGAAGTATAATGGTCTCATAAGAACATAAAAACTTAATAGAAACAGGATTAGGCCATTCAACCCTTCGAGCCTGCTCTGCGATTTAATAAGATCATGGCTGATCATCTACCTCAACTCCACCTTCCTGCACTATCCACATATCCCTCGATTCCCTTAGTATCCAAAAATCTATCGATTTCTGTCTTGAATATACTCGACGCCTAAGCATCCACAGCTCTCCTGGGATAAAGCATTCCAAAGATTCACAACCCTTTGAGTAAGGACATTTCTCCTCATCTCAGTCCTAACTATCCAGCGGCTTATTCTGAGACTGTGGCCCCTGGTTCTAGACTCCTCAGCCAGGGGAAACATCCTCCCTCTATCTACCCTGTCAAGCCCTATAAGAATTTTATATGTTTCAATGAGATCACCCCTCATTCTTCTAAACTCTAGGGAATATAGACCTAGTCTACTCCATTTCTCCGCGTAGGACAATTCCCTTATCCCAGAAATCAGTCTAGTGAACCTTAGCCGCACTCCCTCTAAGGCAAGTGTATTCTTCCTTCGGTAATGAGACCAAAACTGTACATAGTATTCCTCGTGTGGTCTCAACAAGGCCCTATATTATTGCAGTAAGACTTATTTACTTTTATACTCCAATCCCTTTGTAATAAAGGCTAACATACCATTTGCTTTCCTATTGCTTGCTGTTACCTGCATGTTAACTTTCTGGTATTTGTATACAAGGACACCCAGGTCCCTCTGAATACCAACATTTTCTAGTCTCCCTTTTATAAAATATTCTGCTTTTCTGTTTTTCCTACCAAAGTAGATAACTTCACATTTCTACACTTTTTATATTGCACCTGCCATGTTCTTGCCCACTCACTTAACCTGTCGCTATCCCTTTGCAGCCTCTTTGCATTCTCCTCACAGCTTACTTTCTGACCTAGCTTTGTACCGTCAGCAAACTTGGATATATTACACCCGGTCCCCTCATCTAAGTCATTGATATAGATTGTAAATAGCAGAGGCCCGAGCACTGATCCTTGCGGATTAGTTACAGCCTACCAACCCCGAAAATGACCCGTTAATTCCTACACTCTGTTTTCTGTCTGTTAACCACTTGTCGGTCCATGCTAATATATTACCCCCAATCCCGTGAGCCCTAATTTTGTGCTTTTAGAAAATCCAAATACTCTACATCCACTGGTTCCCCCTAATTTACCCTGCTGGTTACAACCTCACAAAACGCTAATAGATTTGTCAAACATGATTTCCCTTTCATAAATCTGTGTTGACTCTGCCCAATCATATGATTTTCTAAGTGCCCTGTTATCACATCCCCAATAACACTCGTTTTCCCCACTATTGATGTCTGGCTAACGTCTTTAGTTCCCTGTTTTCTCTCCCTCCTTTCTTGAATAGTGGGGTTACATTTGCTACCTTCCAATCTACAGGGACCGCTCTAGAATCTGAGGAATTACAGAAGTTCAAAACTAATGCACCCACTATCTCTGTAGCTACCTCTTTTAAAACCCTAAGACGTAGGCCATCAGATCCAGAGGATTTGTCGACTTTTAGTCCCATTAATTTCTCCAGTACTATTTCTTTAATACTACAGGAAACTTTCTGATATCCGGCACTGACGGGACCGAGCTGGTGCCGTACCATCAAAAGTGCCGGACATACCAGCGTTAATGTTGAGAGATACGGAACTGAAAAGCTCCGTGTGAATCAACAAACCCTGTTGCTTAGCAACAGCTTCAAAACAGTCAGCTGCAGCTGCAAGCGTCTCTAGCTGAAGCTGTTGCTATAGCTGCAGACCTTGCAGTGCCTGACTGGGGGAAAAAAAAGCAACGAGAACTAAAAAAACGTATAGAAAACGGCTCCTGATTTTTGCCGTTAGATCGAGTATTCCGGACGTATAACCTCCGGATAAACCAAAGTCTCCTGTAATTTCTTAAAGTTCCTCATTCTCACTAGACCCTTGGTTACCCACTATTACAGGAATGCTATTTGTGTCTTCCAGCATGAAGACAGATACAAAATATTTGTTTAATTTCTCTGCCATTTCCTTCTCTGCCATTTCCTTATTCCCCATTATAATTTCTCCTGTCTCTGCCTCTAAGGGACCCACATTTACTTTTGCTAATCACTTCCTTTTTACATATCTATAGAAGCTATAGAATCTGTTTTTATGTCTCTCTTGCTTGTTTACTCTCATTCTCTCTTCACTTTCTTTATCAATTTCTTGGTCATCCTTTGCTGAATTCTATAATCCTTCCAGTCCTCAGTATTACTACTCTTTTTGGCAATATTATAAGCCTCTTCCTTTAATCTAATACTATCTTTAACTTCTTGTTCATGGTTGGACTACTAATCCCATGGTGTTTTTATTCCTTGGGGGCATGTATATTTGTTGTGAATTATGAATGAATTATTTAAATATTTGCCATTGCTTATCTTTTAATCCAGTTTCCCAATCTACCTCAGCCAACTCACCCCTCATACCTATGTAGTTTGCTTTGTTCAGATTTAAGACCATAGTTTCAGATTTGACTCAATCACTCTCAAATTCAATATAAAATTCTATCATATGATCACTCTTCCCTGGAGGCTCCTTTTACTTCTAGGTTATTAATTAACTCTGTCTCATTGCACGATACTAGACCTAAAATAACCTGTTCCCCAGTTGGTTTCTCGACATACTGATCTAGAAAATTATCTTGAATGCATTCCATGAACTCGTCCTCCACATTATTACCACAAATTTGGTTTGCCCAGTCTATATGAAGATTAAAGCCCCCCATGATTATTGTATATTGCTTGTTACATGCACCTCTAATTTCCTGATTTATACTCTGTCCGACACACTATAACTACAGTGAGGGGGCCAAAAACTGCTCCCACCGGTATTTTCAGCCCCTTGTTGTTTCTTAGCTCCCCTCAAACTGATTCAACATCTTGATTTTCCGAGCTAAGATCCTTTCTCTCTACTATCTTTGTCCCATCCTTTATTATCAGAGCTACCCCCCATCCTTTTCCATTTTACCTATCTCTTCTAAAAGTCAAGTATCCTGGAATGTTTAGTTTGCAACCTTGGTCACTCTGTAATGGCTATTGGATCAAACCTATTTATTTCTATCTATGCTGTTAATTCATCTAGTTTATTGTGAATGCTTTGCGCATTCAGATATAGTACCTTTAGCTTTAACTTTTATTCTATTTTTCCCTGATGTCACCTCAGTCTGTAATGCCCTATTACCTTTGTTAAGCTCTCCATCCCTTCCTGACCCACTCTGCTTATTTTTACCCAGATTGCTACTCTTCACTACAGCCATGACATTTCTCTGACTGCTTTTGAATTTTTGAATCCTCCCATCCCCCTTCATTAGTTTAAAGCCCTATCTACTGCCCTAAGTTATTCGATTCGCCAGGGCACTGGTCCTAGCCAGTGGAGCCTGTCCCAACGGAACAGCTGCCTCTTTTTCCCCCGTCCTGGTGCCAGTGCCCCTTGAAACCAAACCCCTGCCTCCCACACCCCTCTTTCAGCCATGCATTTAACCTTCTAATCTGTCTGTCCCTATGCCAATTTGCGCGTGCTCAGGTAACAATCCAGAGATTATTACCATTGAGGTTCTGCATTTTAATTTTGACCCTAGCTCCTCAAACTCCCTCAGCAGAACCTCATTTCTAGTTCTACCTATGTCGTTGGTTCCTATGTGGACCATGACAATTGGATTCTCCCCCTCCCACTCCAAGTTCTTCTCCAGTCGTGAGGAGATGTTCTTAACCCTGGCACCGGGCAGACAACACAGCCTTCGGAGCAACACAGAACTTCCGGTCGCGGCTGCAGAGAACCACATCTATCCCCCTGACTATACTGTCCCTTACCACTACCATATTCCTTTCACTCCCCACCCCCCCACTTGAATGGCCTCTTGTACCCACTGTGCCGTGGTCAGTTTACTTATCCACCCTGCAGACTTTGCCCTCATTCACACAGACAGCAAGAACCCTGTACCTGTTGCGTAAGGGCAAAGGCCAAGGCTCCTCCAGCACTGCACCTGGGATTCTTTTTACTTGCCTGAGTCACAGTCTTGCCTTCCTGTCCCTGGCCACTAACCAGACCTCTACCGCTACCTAACCTAAGGGGTGTGACTGCCTCCTGGTTCAAAATGTCCAGGTAACTCTTGCCCCTCTCTGATGCCCCGCAATGTCCGCACCTCAGACTCCAGCTCAACAACTCCGAGCTGAAGTTCCTCGAGTTGCTGACACTTGCTGCAGATGTGGTCGGCCGGGATCGCGATGCTCTCCACAAATTCCCACACGCTGCAGTTGAGGCACACCACCTGCACTGCCTCTCCTATATAACCTTGTCTTATTTATTTAATTATTTAGTTAAAATTAAATTGCAATTAGGGGCTCCTTTTTAAACTGCTCCGGTTCCCGCTCTTTTACTCTGCTCTGCGAGTTTTTGTTTATTGGCTCCTTTATTATTTTTATTATTTCAATTTAATGAAAATTCAGAACCCTTTAATTTTAGTACCCTCTATTTAGTTTAGTTTAATTTTATCCCCTTAATCTGATTTGATTAATGAATTAAACACTAAACTTAATTATATAATTAATTATACACTTTGGTTATAAAATAAATGAATTACGGTACTTAGCTGTAGTTCCTTGTGCTCCACCACTCCTCTGACGTCACTTTTTCAGGTTTAGAATTTTTTTCAGATTCTTCCCTGCGTTACAGAGCGACCACTCCTCTAGCTCGTTGTCCCAGGTCCGCTCCTCTAACGTTTTGGAAGAAAACATCTGCTAGGTTTGCTTCTATGCAGCGTGGTCACCACATGGCACCTACCTGTGGTCTTGTTGCTGGTGCCTCAAATGTGTCCCAACCTCAGATTCCCTTTCTGGCTTCCCTAGGGCCTCGGGTGTTACAGGGGGCTTCCTTTTCTCCCCTTCCCAACTGTTCTCTGACCAGCTTCCCATATTACTGACCGATCCCATATGCCAGCTTTCTCCATCTCCATTAGTCGAAAGCTCTCGGAACCTATTCCTACTTATGTGATTCCAGCACATGGACCAACTGAAGCCTCCCAGACCCCAACTCTCGAGCTTTCTTCGGGCCTGCCTCCCAGGTCCTGGTCCCAAGCGTACATTGTCCTTTTATATGCCATCAGCAGACTCCCTTTTGCCAGCCCCTTCATTTTATCACTCGCTAGTGTGTGATTCATCGCTCTGATTTGTTTAACTAGATAGTGCTAGGCTTGGCTCAGCGAATGCATTTTGTTCTACTAAAAGTAATTTCAAAGAAAGCAGCACCCACAATATTATGGTTTCTAATAATTATATAAAATATTTGAACATTGGGTAGTTTAACTTCAATTTTTAATTCAACACCTATATAAATGCTGCTTGATTTCACTTGTGTAATACTCCATTATATGGACATTAGACTGAAGTGTAGAATATGATCTCTGGAAATTGAGATGATGCTCCAATTGCAGAATAATTAAATGAATTATAATATTAATTGTAGATTATCTCTCTTTTAAGCAGCATTGAATTGATGTAAACTGCACTTCAGGCAGCTTGAAAGGGTTGATCATTTAAAAATTGGAGTGTTGTCTGAGAAAACAAGCAGGTGATTTGTTTTGTTTCCAACAGACCGCATGCTATTCTGTCAGTAGTAGGTTGGAGAGTGAAAGACTTGGATTTGTAGCATCTTGAGTCAGTTTATTTAAAGTGATTTGAAATGATTTATATGTAACCTGCCAGCTTGCACCTGCAACACAACCTGGAATGGTGTGCAAATGATGGGGCCCTACAGAAGGCAAAAAGGAGCTGGCAGTTATAAAGCATCTTTCAAGTCCTCAGGACATCCCAAAATGCTTCATTGCCAATGAAGTACTTTTGAAGTATAGTAGTCGTAATGTAGGCAAATGCGACATCAAATTTACAAATGGGTTGTATGGGGAAGTAGAACAAATGAGCAAAAATGGTAGATTAATACTTTGGTATGATTTCCTTATTCTTTGACGCTCTTTCCCAGCCTACCCATAGCTGCTGATTGTGTATTGTTTCTGTGCCTGTGCTTTATTTAGAATTTTGATAGTGCCTCCTTGGATAAAGAACTTGAGGTGAGATTCAAAATGAGACTGTATCAAACGGTGGGGACTAAGGCATACTTGACAGTTCCCGAATGACCTCCGAGGTGATTTATAACCCTATGGTATAAGTAGTATCTCATTACTAGAGTTCAAAGCTGAGGAAGACTTCAGCTAAGGCATTTTGACAGCATGTTCTGGAGCACTCTATTTTAGTCTGGAATAAAAAGGGAAATTAAAATTCTAATTTTTAAAAATTTTTTTTTGTGAGAACTTAGTCTCATGGTGAGCCAAATTTAAAGAACTTCATAAAATGTAAGAATCTTCTGATGTCAACAGTTATTTAGTAAAACTATTCTGCTGTTAAATGATGGGGGCAACTTTTTTGCTGAAAAGTCTTGCTCTTAATTGTTGGCTGTTTTTTCAACATTGCTTTGCCACATGGAACACCTTCCAAGGATTGAGTACTTCAGGAATAATTTGGTTTCAGCAGTATATCCCAGGACACTCAACAACTGTTCTATCCCTTCAATGCAATGGTTGCCAGCTCTTGAAATTTATACCCACATTTCTTTTGTAAGAAAATCACTGGGTAATCTCAAGCAAAAAGGGTCAGTGATCATTGGAAGATAATATGCCTCTTGGAGCTTTGCGTTGGCCGGGTGAACTGACCTTCGTAATGGCGAGCACGTATTTTGAGTGTTTCTCAAGACATTGCGGAAAGTACTTTTTAGAGTTAAATCTAATTAGAGATTCAAGGGTCTGTCCGAGTAGTTTTCTTTCCCAGGTTGATCTTGTTACGGTCAAATGCTCTTACCTGTAACTTGTTGAAGTAGTATAATAGTTATCTCCCTATTTCCTTTACCCAAATAATAAATTATAGTTGATTATGGTACACTCTGATTATGGAAAGTGCTCTCCTTTTGATCACTCTTGTTTCTGGGATTAACTTTTTTGTATCATAGCGATGCTTTTTTTCCCCTACAGTACTAAAAGGTAGTAGAACATTTCTTTCCTGTGAAATTGTAAAGTATTTTCGAGAACGAAACCCTAAGCACGGTTCAGAGTGACTGACTGAGGAAACACATGGCCACCAACATTCCTTGCATTTTATGAAATTCTTTAAATTTAGTTCACCATGAGAAACTATTTAGTTCGTTGATGTATTCAGTTTGTGTGTCGCCTGTGTGATCCCCATCTTAAAGTGGCCAAATTAGTTGTAAGTTCTCACTTACACGTTTCCGTACAGGCGATGTCACTGTTGAAGTGCACCTCCTGCGCGCTGAATACAGCTTGATGGTATGCCCAGAGATGAATCCTGAATACCTATTTCACTCCAAATATCTGTCGCCTAGAATTGATGTGCATCATATCGACCTATCGCATTACACAAACACCACTGTCACTGGGCCACATTAAAACTGAGCTTCACGTGCACTGTTTAAATTTGTCACTTTGAGCCTGAAACTTGAATAATGCCTGCTAAACTCTTATGGGACACTCACAATGCAGAACTTGTTCTCAGTGATTTTCCATATATATGCCTATTACAGAAGATAAAGGCTAATGTGTGCAATTAACTCTTTGGCCCTGTGGAAAATGCAGATTTCTTCGCTGGTGAGGAAAGTGGATAATCTAATTAATCAATTTGAGGATCTTAAATGGAAATGACGTTTCACAGGTTTCTCCCAAGATTTTCCTTTTGCCCGTGCCAGCTTACAGCAGCGCTGACAAAGTGGCAGATAAGTGCTAGGTAATTACTATCTCTGACGAGAAAAGCCCAACCATTTTCCCTGACCTTTAGCTGCACCACTATTGCCAAGTTCTCCACCATCAACATATTGGGGGTCATAGAAACATAGAAAATAGGAGCAGGAGTAGGCCATTCGGCCCCTTGAGCCTGCTCCGCCATTCAATGAGATCATGGCTGATCATCCAAATTCAGTACCCTGTCCCTGCTTTCTCCCCATATCCCTTGATCCCTTTAGCCATAACAAATATATCTAACTCCTTCTTGAATATAGTTAATGAATTGGCCTCAACTGCCTTTTGTGGTAGAGAATTCCACAAGTTCACCACTCTCTGGGTGAAGAAATTCCTCCTCATCTCTGTCCTAAATGGCTTACCCCTTATCCTTAGACTGTGACCCCTGGTTCTGGACTCCCCGACCATCGGGAACATCCTTCCTGCATCTAGTCTGTCTAGTCCTGTTAGAATTTTATAAGTTTCAATGAGATCCCCTCTCATTCTTCTAAACTCCAGTGAATATAAGCCCAATCGACCCAATCTCTCCTCATACATCATTCCTGCCATCCCAGGTATCAGTCTGGTGAACCTTCGCTGTGCTCCCTCTATGGCAAGAACATCCTTCCTCAGATAAGGCGACCAAAACTGCACACAATACTCAAGGTGTGGTCTCACCAAGGCCCTGTACAACTGCAGCAAGACATCCTTGTTCCTGTACTCGAATCCTCTTGCTATGAAGGGTCACCACCAATCAGCTGCTTAAGTGATATCAACATCGTGGCTACAAGATCAGGAAAGCAAATATGTACTCTACAATGACTGACCCCTCAAAGTCTCCCTATCACCTACAAGGCTCAAGTCGGGAGTCTGGGATACTCACCACTTGCCTGGATGGGTACAGCAGCAACAACACTAAGCTTGACACCATTCAGGATATAGTAGTTTGTTAGATGGGCGCCCCTGCCATTGGGCTCTATATCTACCCCACCATGACCGGTGCACCCTGGCTGCAAGATGCACTACAGCAACTCTCCAAGGTTATTTTGACAGCACTTCCCTCTCCTGGGACCTGTACCAATGAAAAGGACAAGAGCAGCAAGGTTATGAGAACATGATCACCTCCAAATTCTACTGTCACACCATCCTAACTTAGATATTTGCCCCTAGCCAAAATGCTGCAGTTCCCTACTTAACTTCTCCTTAGGCAGTCCCTCGGAACCAAGGATGACTTGCTTCCACATTAAAATGAGTTCTCAGGTGACTGATGAGTCCAGTGCGGGACCTGCTGTCTCTGTCGCAGGTGGGGCAGACGGTGGTTGAAGGGGCGGGTGGGTGGGGTGCTTGGGTTGACATGCGCTGCTTGCGCTTGGCTTCCGCTTGCTCTTGGCGAAGAGACTTGAGGTGTTCGGCGCCTTCCCGGATGATTCTCCTCCACTTTGTGCGGTCTTGGGCCAGGGATTCCCAGGTGTCGGTGGGGATGTTGCACTTTTTCAAGGAGGCTTTGAGGGTGTCCTTGAAGCATTTCCTCTGCCCACCTGGGTGCCTCTTGCCGTGTCAGAGCTCAGAGTAGAGCGCTTGTTTTGGGAGTCTCTTATCGGGCATGCGGACAATGTGACCCGTCCATCGGAGCTGATTGAGTGTGGTCAACGCTTCGATGCTGGGGATGTTTGTCTGTGCGAGAGCACTGACGGTGCGCCTATCCTGCCAATGGATTTGCAGGATCTTGCGGAGGCAGCGTTGTTGGTACCTCTCCAGTGCTTTGAGGTGCCTGCTGTACATGGTCCATGTCTCAAGCTGCAAGGTTAAAGGTACCTGAGCCCACTGACCATACCTGTTCTTTGTTCTCATCAGTGAGCACTGGCTCTTCACTAATATTTAGCTTCCAAATTCCAGGACCCCTCTGCTGTCAAGACTACGCTTCTCCACTGGACTAGTGATCTAGTGACTAGTGGATCGCGAGGCGAGCTCGGAGCCAGGGACCGCGGGGCCAGGGACTGCAGGGCGCGCTCCCTACTTAACACCATTGTGGGAGAACCATCACCAGCAGGAGAAGGTTCATTATGATCTTCAGGAAACAACAACAACTACTTGTATTTATATAGCGCCTTTAATGTAGTAAAACATCCCAAGGTGCTTCACAGGAGTGTCATAAGACAAAAATTGACACCGAGCCACATGAGGAGAAATTAGGGCAGATGCTTGGTCAAAGAGGTAGGTTTCAAGGAGCGTCTTAAAGGAGGAAAGAGAGGTAGCGAGGCGGAGAGGTTTAGGTAGGGAATTCCAGAGCTTAGGGCCTAGGCAGCTGAAAGCACGGCCACCAATGCTGGAGCGATTAAAATCAGGGATGCGGAAGAGGGCAGAATTAGAGGAGCACAGATATCTCTTGGGGCGGGGGGGGGGGGGGGTGCAGCTGAAGGAGATTACAGAGATAGGGAGGGGCGAGGCCACGGAGTGATTTGAAAACAAGGATGAGAATTTTAAAATCGAGGCGTTGCTTAACCGGGAGCCATTGTAGGTCATTGAGCACAGGGGTGATGGGTGAACGGAACTTGGTACGAGTTAGGACACGGGCAGCTGGGTTTTGGATGACAAGTTTACGTAAGGTAGAACATGGGAGGCCAGCCAGGATTGTATTGGATTAGTCAAATCTAGAGGTAACAAAGGCCTGGATGAGCTGAGGCAAGGGTGGAGACGGGTGATGTTACGGAGGTGGAAATAGACGGTCTTGGTTATGCCACGGATATGTAGTCGGAAGCTCATGTCAGGTTCAAATATGACACCAAGGTTGCGAACAGTCTGGTTCAGCCTCAGACAGATGCTAGAGAGGGGGAATGGAGTCAGGGGCTCGGGAATGGAGTTTGTGGTGGGGACCGAAGACAGTGGCTTCAGTCTTTCCAGTATTTAACTGGAGGAAATTTCTGGCCATCCAGTACTGGATGTTGGACAAGCAGTCTGACAATTTAGAGAAAGTGGAGGACTTGCGAGAAATGGTGAGGTAGAGCTGGGTGTCGGCTGTATACATGTGGAAACTGACGCGGTGTTTTCGGATGATGGCGCCGAGGGGCAACATGTAGGTGAGAAATTGGAGGGGGCCAAAGATAGATCCTTGCGGGACGCCAGAGGGAGCGATGCGGGAGCGGGAAGAGAAGCCATTGCGGGTGATTCTCTGGCTACGATTAGATAGGAAAGAATGGAACCAGGCGAGAGCAGTCCCACCCAGCTGGACGACGGTGGAGAGGCGTTGGAGGAGGATGGAGTGGTCAACCATGTCAAAGGCTGCAGACAGGTCGAAGGATGAGGAGGTCATAGGATGTCATTTGTGACTTTGATAAGAGCCGGAAATTAGGGATTGGCGGTAAATATGGGCTTGCTGGCATTGGCAACATCCTGAAAGCCATGGTGTTTGCCTTGCTCTAATATCTTTCCTGCCTACCTTCCTTAACTGGCCTTATAATGTAGTGCGTTCGTTAGAACATTCTTCGTTTCTTTCTCCTAGACCCAGTTTATTGGATCTTCCATTTGTTGGAGTATGGTACCATTACCTGGCAGGTTTTACAAGTTCACATTCCTGGCATGGAGTTTCATGTGCTGGGAGTGCATATTGGGAATCTGGGCATGGAGTTCAGTGCACCCCACAGCATTTTACATGCATTAATTTTAATGAACAGAAAAGCCTGCTGACCTTCACAGCTGAATTCCTGATATGCGTTCTTGGTACACGATGCTATGTGCCAGGAGTCCTTTTCCTAAAATCAACCCAATTGTTTTTTGTGGCTCTGTATAGCTTAGCAGGCAAATGTGACAATTTTATGCTCATCAAAATGAAGATGGCTAATGCTGGCATTTTTTGGCCAATTCTCTCCCTCTTTACTTCCCCAGCCCTGCTAAGAAACAGGTCTGAGTGCCCTGCAGCACCTCGTTCTTCGTGCAAGTCTAGACAAAGGACGCGCCATAGCCTGATCAAGATCCTGTCCTCATCTGATCATCTTTGTGCACTTCCTAGCAGGCATGTCTGGTTAGTCGTCAGGGAGGGGACTAATTTTTCTCTTTTCTAACTCCAGGGTTGCTAAGGCCAATTGTAATGCACGCTGCTACCCCGACCGGGATCAGTGTACTCTGCACAGGGCAGGAGTTGAGCCCAGGACCTTCTGCCCTGTATGCTGAACTGTATAGTCAGTTACATACTGACATTACCATCAGGGGACTAAAGCTTTTATTTTTAATGATTTTCTTTTGTAGCTCAAGGATAATATACCTAATAAAACTGTCAATTGAGTGGTTTTACTGCTGTAATAGTGTTTTTATGAATCGATGTGCGAGCTGAAAACTTACAAAACCATCAGCTTAGGTTGATGGTCTTTTCCATGACCGGGAGCCTGAGGGCTCAGTTTTGAATTTAGCTGGTTAAAGTAGTAATCTGGAGTTTTATTTAAATTTTTGTTTTGAGATTAGTTTGAGCCATTCACGATGTCGCCTCCTTTCTGACATGCACTATATAATTTGTGTAATGTTATTTACACCTGTATAAGTAGGTTGAAGTTATTAGTTAAACTAGTCAGTGAAAATCTTAACCATGAACATTTACAATCTTGTCATTTTTAAGAAAAAACCTCTACCATAAGATATCCGTGTCAGTGAGGAAGATAGTAATAGACTTCAAGAAGACGGAGACAGGCTGGTGGAATGGGCAGACACATGGCAAATCAAATTCACCGCAGAAAAGTGTGAGGTGATACGCTTTGGTAGGAAACCGAAACATGGAAGATAGGAGTAGGCCATTCGGCCCCTCGAACCCGTTCCGCCATTTAATGCGATCATGGCTGATCATCCAAATTCAGTACCCTGTCCCTGCTTTCTCCCCATATCCCTTGGTCCCTTTAGCCTTAAGAAATATATCTAACTCCTTCTTGAATATATTTAATGAATTGGCCTCAACTGCCTTGTGTGGTAGAGAATTCCACAGGTTCACCACTCTCTGGGTGAAGAAATTCCTCCTCATCTCAGAAGAATGATGAGAGACCATACACACTAAATGTTCTTGCACCCCCTTTAAAATTGCACCAGAGAGACCTGGGGGCAGTGTTCCCTGTAACCGCGTGACTGAGCCGCACTCCAGGGATCCAACGCAGCCGGCTTTTCAATGAGAAAAACCATGTATGCGCGATATTTTGAACGGCCCCGTGCAACCCCTGAAAGGTTCAAGCCCCATTCCAGTACTTGAGCGCGTAATCTAGGTTGGCGCTTTCAGTGCAGTATTGAGGGATTGTAAAATTGTTGGAGGTATTGCCCTTTGTTTGAGATGTTAAACTGAGGCTCCATTTGTTTCATGGGGTTCAGGTGTAGGTTAACAATTCCTGGGTGTTATTTGTAAAGCAGGGATTTCTCCCAGTGACCTGGTAACCCAACCAATACCAACAACAGCTGATTACTCATTCATCTCATTGCTGTTTGTGGGACCATGATGTGTGCAAATGATGTTTAACCATAGAACAGTACCAGCACACTATAATTGAGTGTTTTGGGATGTTTATGGGACATGGTTGGACACTAGCATCTCTTCCTTCCAACTCTGGCAATATTTTCAGAGAATACAGTGAGTTAAATCTGACTCCTTTGTTTAAGTGAACCAAATTGCTACTATTGAATGGTAATACATTTATTGAAACATTTGGAAGATAATTGGACACATTTCTCATTCAGCAGTGAGTGAAGGGATATAATTTTGAGGATCATATTAGGGAACCTGACTAATGTGTGGAGTAGGGAACCTGACTATTTAATGTGTGGAGTTACAAATGAAAACATTGGGTTCATAAATTGTACACACTCAATTGAATCTCAATCTGTGAGCAATGTACTGTATATCTAATCCATAGATTGCACCACCTTGTGTGGTCATCTGAAATATAGGGTGGGGCTTTACAAGATAATTACAGATGAGGAAGCCCATTTATCCAACTCATTCTGTAATTTCTGAGCTGCCTTTTCCGATTCCAGTGCCTGGCCTAGTTGGGTATCGTCTGCAAATTTGACCACTTCGCATTGAGTTTCTGAATCTGGGTCATTTTATGTAATTTAGAAACCATAGTGGTCCCAACTCCGTACTCTCTCACCCACTCCAATCTGACATAAATCTTAAATGAGTACCCCCTTTTTATCCTTCAGCCAGTTACTTACGCATTACAGGGTTTACTCTGAATCTCCATAGCTTTGAATTTAATTAATAGCCTTTCATGTGAAATTTTATCAGTGTTTTGGACGCCTAGGTATGCCACCCCATAAGATTTTCCACAGTTTACTTGTCATTTCCTCAAAAGTTGGGATCTTTGCCTGAATTCAGGCTGGCTGCTGGTAACTAGATCATTGTTGTACAGATGATCTTCAAGTTCACTTCTGATCAATTCCATTATTTTGCATGGAATGAAAGTGTGACTAATGAGTCTGCAGTTGCCGCTATCTGTTTTGTCACACTGAATATGGGCACCACATCCGCCTTTTTCTGATTTTCTTGTCCTCCCAGTGTCCACTGACTCCCACATACTGATTGTCAGTGCCTTACGGATAATTTCCCCAGTCTCTCTCAGCACAGTGAGGTCTATCCCTTGGGATTGATTTGTTTCGAGCCCATTTAGGCTTCTGTCTCATTGAAGTCATTGATTTTGCTTGTATGATTAAAGTTGAATACAACTGTAAAACACTTCTGTTATGTGGTCTAAATGTTATTTCTGGAGCTTGATGTCAGGAAGTGTAAAAGGCCACTGGATTTTGGAATTGCTGTGGTAATGGTCTCTGGAACTAAACCTGTGTAGCAAACTGACCAGAGGAGGAATTCCACTTCATAAAACCTTTACCGGATTATAGGAGGGCAGCCATTAGCTGAGAGATCATAATTGCACAACTGCAACATTTCACAGCTGCACTCCCTGGCCGTAAGAAAAATGTGTTTCTTGTGCCTCGTGTTTTATATAATATTGTGGTAGCATATACTAGGCTTTAAGTTTAGTCTATCAGGTCCAAGACCATTCTGCATCACAGTAAACACTTTTGCCTTGAGAGAGTGCATCAATGGCAAATGTGCAATCTTAGGACTGTTGACGGCACTCTCAAATAAAAAGCCTGGTGACCTTCGCAGCATTGACGACCTAGATTTTTAAATGTGTCTCGTGAGCTGCTGTCGAATTAAGTGATTCTTCGAATGGGCTGACGAACGTATGGAGCCAGTTCCACACCTCCGCTTGCATCGTGATGCTCTTTATATTGCGATGCAGGTGCCCAGAATTTTCCCCATGTTTCCCAGGCCAGGTTCCTAGGTTATTTATATAAACCATTTTTCAGATTTATTTTTGCTGTAATACAACACTGTTCCTACATTCGAACAGTGACTACACTTCAAAAAGTACTTAATTGGCTGTAAAGTGCCGTGGGACATCCTAAGATCGTGAATTACACTATATAAATGGAAGTTTTTCATTTCTCTACTGTTTTTTTAATCTTTTAAAGATTTTTTGTAGACTAAACAACATGTTAGAAAATGTGCAATGCAAAGTGACTCTTCTCATGCATCCAGCTGAAAGCAGTAACTCACCTATATGGGGAACAGTGAGGGGGTTGAGAGGATTTACTGTGCTGGTTTGTTCCCTAGAATCTCGTATTAGAAAAGTACTTGTTGATTATCTGTGCTTTGCTACAGATCTCTCCAGACTGTTGGCCACATAAGTGTGAAGTGTTGCAGTTAGGCTTGTTGTGACTGTGCACTGAGATCATTGGCGACAGGCAGGATATTGCTGTGTAATGGGAGCACTGGAGACTAGTGGATTGTGACTGCTGAGCCCACTGGAGACAGGTGAATGAATGTGTGGCATGGGCTGGATTTTAATCTCCGCTACTAGGACTGCCGATTTCCACTTCCATAACATTACCTGCCACTGCCCCTACTTCAGCCATCTGCCGCTAAATCACTGATCCATGCATTTGTCACCGCCAGACTCTCTTCCAATGCACTTCTGGCTAGCCTCCCATCCTTGATTCTATGTAGACTTCAGTTGAATGAAACTTTGCTGACCATATCCTATACTACACCTTCCTGCTCGTCCTTCATCCCTGACTTTGCTGACATATATTGGCTCCCAGTCCCCCCAACGCCCCTAAATTTAAATTCTCATATTCGTGATTGAATCCCTTCATGACCTTCCCTCTCTGTAACCTTCTCCAGTTCTAAAAAACCTGCCCCCCCCCCCCCCCCCCCCCCCAACTCTCCATTTCTCCGATTGACCTCTTGTGCATCATCCACCATCGGTGGCCCTGCCTTTAGCTGCCTAGGCCCCATGCTCCAGAATTCCCTCATTATTCCTCTCTGTCACCTTCTCCTCCTTGAAGGTCCTCCTTAATATCCACTTCTTTGCCCAGGTTTTTGATTACCCCATTTCACATCTACTACTTTGGTTCCACATCCATTTGTTTGAAGTGTGTTAGGACATTTTTCTACATTAAAGATGCTTGTTTGTGGGAGGATATCTGCACTCCCCTAATTCTGCCCTCTTCAGCATCTCTGATTATAATCGCTCAACCATTGGTGGCTGTGCCTTCAGTTGCCTGGGCCCTAAGCTCTGGAATTCCCTCCCTAAACCTCTCTGCCTCGCTACCTCTCTTTCCTCCTTTAAGACGCCCCATAAGACCTACTTCTTTGACCAAGCTTTTGTTCTTCTGCCCTAATTTCTCCTTATGTGGCTTGTCAATGTTTTGTCTTCTAATACTCCTGTGAAGCGCCTTGGGACGTTTTACTACATTAAAGACACTATATAAATACAAGTTGTTTTAGTGTACACGGGACTGGTAATAAAAGCTGCAGGAGTTGTGTGCTGTCCATGGTTCTGAACTTTGTGACACATGTATAGTTTTACTTGCACTTATCAATTTCTCTCCATCTTCACCCCACTCCCCCCAACCTCTAAGTAATACATTGTTTGTCACCAACCTAGAAATTGGGCAGGTGAGTTTGCCCATAAGGTTTTTGCTCCCAACTCTGTCATGGCTGTTAGGGCACAGAGAGTACAGGCTGACGTACACTCCCTCCTTCTCCCCCCCCCCCCCCCCCACAACCACCTTTATTCCCCCAAATATGCCTTGCAATTTTCCTTCTGGTTCACAGCTAGCTTTTGTCAAAATCATTTGTTGTATTGGAAACTTGAATGATGTATTCCTTTGTAAAATACATTGGTGTATGTTCCTGTGTAGTATGCTGTTC
This sequence comes from Somniosus microcephalus, assembly GCF_052327205.1. NCBI lineage: Eukaryota > Metazoa > Chordata > Chondrichthyes > Squaliformes > Somniosidae > Somniosus > Somniosus microcephalus. The sequence continues at coordinate 35,925,178 of NC_140992.1, forward strand.
TTCCGACCTGTAATCAGCTGGTTTGACATTTGAGAGCAGTTCAAGGTGACTCGCCCATATTCAAAAATCAAATCAAATCCTCCTCCTCTCTGGTGTGAAAGTGCCTGTCCTCTGCTCACTGGTTCTCTATTAGAGTCTTAAGGTAAGAGGCACTTTCCTGAGGAAACGTGATGAATCTAACATTGCTTGGCTGACTTTTGATGAAAAACCTTGCCCCATCCATTGTGTGAAGCCCATTGGTGTCCCAACTCACTCCAACATCTTGTGTCAAAATGGTCGTCTTCTGAATAACGCTTACATATGAATTTCTTGGGGCATTAATTTCAGCTGGTGCAGATTTGGTGCAATTTAACATTCGTCGATTTAAAAACATGAGCCTAGTCTCATTAGCTAGTACTATACCTGGTTACATTAACGTTATCTCCAGCTTGCTTTGTCAAAGTGTACAGCTTTTGGTGGTGGAGAGAATTATGAATTCTGTTTCCATTGTTAAGGCTAGTAACCTAATTACTATTTGAACATCAAGATTGCCATTTATTAAATAGTGTCTTTTTTGTCAGCTTTTTTTCCCCCTCCAGAGCAAAATGAGAATTTATTTTCCTGTTGATTGTGTTTAAAGTTTGAGAATGGAGTTCTACAGCTGGCAGTTAACTGACTATATAATTAAAGTTTTCCATATGCCTACGCTTCCTATCGTACGCTCAGGTCATGGCTATTTCTGTCACATTTCTATCGCACTAAAGCTTGCCTAATACAGGAAACTCTTTTTTATCCGGCACCGACGGGACCAGCGTGGTGCTGGTTGATCAAAAAGTCCGGATTACAGAGAGGTATACTTACCAAGGTACGAGAGCCCCGTACACGGCCACAGGTCCAGGAGCCCCGGTTACACGGCCACAGGTCCAGGAGCCCCGGTTACACAGCCACAGATCCAGGAGTCCCTGTTGCACGGCCCCAGGTGCAGGAACCCCGGTTACATGGCCACTAATATATAGTAAAACTTACGTGAACCTACTCCTGAATTTTGCCGGTTAAGAGAGTTTTCCGGATATTTAGGTGCCGGTTAAGAGAGTTTCCTGTACCTACCCTTTGGCTCACTCTTGCATGACTTCAGCTCGAAGCTAGGTAGCACTGTTGTTAACAGCTCCAACAAGTTCTACAAAATGTAAGTTCAGGAATAAAATACAACTTTATATTATCTTTAAATGACCCTCCCTGCCATTAAAATGCTGTAAAGTAGACTGACATTTTAGTGTAATACTCGAGGAGCGCTCCATTTTTTTGCAGGCGCTGTCTTTCGTATGACGAAATCCAAGTGTAACAATTAATGCTGGGTTTACGCTGAAACATTGCTACTCCTTGACCAATTTCCGTGACTGTTTGCGACGCTTCTGAGATTCATCTACCGAAACATAGTCCCGCCCCAATGTGAAAGACTAGCTCGTGTGTTTGCTGCATTTACGCTAATGATGAGATCGCATAGATTTTCAGTTTCTGCAGTTTTACAGCGGCTTTTTTCTTCCACCTGCAGTAAACTTAACCAAAGTGCTGGCGATCTCTGAACTCAAGATTTTTCGGCCCTCCAGGCTCCCCTAAACTTTCTGTGGAAGGATCAAGCACCTGCAGTGGGCTTCAGGATAATGCTGCCCAGGATTGTGCCCACCGGGAAGAGGAGTAGCAGAGGCAGGAGGACCTGAGTGCTAGGAGATAGTGCTCCGCTCACTATTTACACCCCCCCGCCAACACCACCAATCAAAGTGTGTACAGGCTGCTCATATGGTAGCAGGGTGCTCATTATCTGTCGAGATGAAGGTCACCACAGACCTGAATTATTACAGCTCTGGACCCTTTCAGATTACCACGCGTAATCTCTGCGACATCAGCCAGGAAGCTGTAAGGGCCTACATTTGCCAGGTGGCTGATGCCCTTTTCAGCAGGGCACCATAACTCGAGGCCTATGGCATGTTCGAAGCAGAGTAAACAGAGAGCCATTTGCTTCTACAGAATCACTGGCTTCCCCCGGGAGCAATTGACCGAACCCGTGTCGTGCTGATAGCACAAATTCCAAACCCTGTGACTTAAATCAGCTGGAAGGGCTTCCACTTCACTGTGCAGATTGTGATGCCCAGCAATGCATACTGCGTCCTGTGTAAGCTCCTGACTGGCAAGATTTGGTGCAATTTCTGCGTAAGTGCGATCCAGGACATTGCGTCTCAGTCTTGGCTGTACATAGACAAGTTTTATTTACGTATTAGTGAAGCTATTAATTGAGTTGGGGGCTGTAGAAAAAATGTGCTGTTTGGTGCAGCAAGAGGTGGAATGATTTGGACTTGGTGCAACTCTAGATCACTTCACCTAGTTTATCAGCATGTTTTGAACCCACCTGTTAACAAGACTTCGTGCCCTGTGAATTACTGACTGAAAAGTGACTGGTTAAGTCTTTGTACTTCAGTCTCCTGCCCCTCCTCTCCCTGTTCCCATTTATACTTAGCTGTAATAGCAATATCCACAGCATGACTGACCTGGATTGCTTTATTTGACAAAATGTCTGTAGATCAGTTGATTCAGGGTATTGCATATCGCAAACAGCAGATTTGTAAATACTGTATGCTGCACTTTTAAAGAATACATTAAAGTTTAAAAATAACCACGCCAGACTAAATTTAATAACCACCCTCTGCTTGCTTGTCAGGTTATTGTTTGTCTAATCTGCTCAGCCATGGGAAAATTATGTGGGCGACAGGTCACGTGTGCCAGCTTGCGTTGTCCAGCACAAGGCAGTGCGATTTGATTGGCCAGATCTGGGATGGTAGTGCTGAGACACGTTTGAGGATGGCACAAAGATGACTGGAAAAATTACCCAAGGGTTTGATGAGGCTTACACAGTCACAGCAGTGTGCTTATAATAATAGGACCCCTTAGGTTCAAAAGCTGTGCAGTACAATTCCCACTGTTAGTTAATCACATTGCGATACATGATTTTCTACTACTGTACTATTCTAAGTCAGTTGAATCTAAACAGCTCTTATTTGTGGGGGTGGGTGGTGACACTATTAGATATTGTGTTGACAGCATGACTTGTTAATATTTCAGTTACATTTTTTTTCAGCAAGTAAGGGAGCCAGGAAAAGTCTTATTAATAGCATTGTCAGCATCTTAATTTAATCTATGGTGTAGGTCCAAAAAATGCACTTTAATATACGGTAAGATCAATAAAATTGCTCTGCTGTCTTGATTCTGATCATCTGTGGTTTCACCAGATCCTTACAGCTCCAGTGATCTTGACATGAAAGTACCTTGCAGGGATGCTGTCGGGTTCATGTCTGTCAGGGCATGTAATGAGTTTCTCGCAACAAGCTACCCCCCCCCCCCCCCCCTTCGTGGAAACCAGCATACCATGCCTTTGTGTCTCTGCTGTATTTGCTTTTTATCCTATGGAGGAGATGGCATTAGTTGCACTGCAGCAGGTGGAGCTGCTGCAGTGTGTTCAGCTCATCTGACTCTGGCATTCAGACCCTTCCGAGACCCCGTTGCCTTGGACAAATTAGTCCCTGGCAGAAATGTCCCCCTTAGAAATGAAGGCAGCCAAATGATGGCAAGTTTACTGGGAAAATCTTTTTATTTTTGGAGGGTGTATCTGCGTCGGAAGGTGAACAAGAGTTGTGTGTGTGTGTGTTGGAGGACGTGGGGAGAAGAGAGAGAATATATAAGCACTGTGAGGAATACAAGTCCACTCAAGGAGCTGTCAGAAGTGAGGATGCCAGAGAAGTGGAGTAGATACTGAAAGAGGCTCAAGTCGCTGCTTACTGAGCCGTTGAGTCCCTCCTGTGATCTGTCATTGATCAGCCTGGAATTAACATGTCTCCTAGCATCAAAAACTTGGACTGTTTCTCTCCAATGCTGTGTCACTGTAAAGTGGCGTGTACCAACAGTACTATATCACTGATGTTTGGATGCAAGGTGGGTTGAAAATGGCATTCCTGCATGTGTATTTTGTATTTTAAAATACAGTGAGAATCAGTGGTGCATTTGTAAGCTTTTTAGTGTGTGCGAACTGATGTCAGGTTTGGGACCGTAGATAAAAAGCCATCTCTTTTGAATGGTGCCGACACTATATACTGCAATTCAATCAATGGGAGATCAGTGCATTCGGCTGTTTAGCTCTAGCGCCTAACAAACTATTGCATGTAAAGTGGGACGCACAGAAGCTGCTGCTCTTCGTTCTGAGAATCCTATTAAAACAGGCCTTTAAATTGCTGCTTGTTGCTGTTGTTAGAATTTAATGGTCTTTTTAATCTTGTGTGAATTTCGGTTGTCTGAGCATTAGTCTCTTTTTCATTTTCTGTTGAGTTTTATTTGTGCAGCCTTTATACCAGTGATGAGGACACACACGCTGACATTTATTTTTATGCCCTATGATGTTTGGATGTAGACTTGATTTTTTAAATATTGCCAGAGGCAATCTGGTATCTTAATATGGTTGGGTTCTTTGCAATTCATTCACAGAATCCGGAGCAAAACAGTAGCAAATCCAGAAATTATTGAATATTTTGCATACAGTTGCTTTTTTCTGGTTCTAATTGAAGTTCAGCTGAAAATGCTGTAGTTACAAGATCTTTCTTGTGTTCAGATGTTGACCTATTAAAAGCTAGAAGACAAGTTTATTTAAACAAGACGGTGATTAAATTTATTTTCAGCTGCAATCCCGCAAGCGTAATAATTGTGCATGACTGAGCAATGTTGCAAATGTTGTAGGCACCCATTGATTACACTTACCTGCTCTCAAAATAATCCAGTTTGAAATGCAGACCATTCAAAATGTCTTTGTTCTAGTAAATATTGTTGAAAGAAGTTAATTAAAATGTTGGCAAAGTTTGTTGGTGTGAAAAATCCCTCGTGTTCTAAACCTGCCGTTTCCACTTAAGACATCCTGTCAACTTTTTTTGTAAATGTCCTATTTAAGATCTTTCCTGTTCAGCATTCCCCAAAATGAGGGGCCATCTTCAAAGCTTCATATAATGCTGATGTGTGCCTTTTTTATAAAAAAAAAAAAAAAAAAAAATCTCTTCCTTGCTGCCCCCCATCCCCTTATCTCTGTACAGTGGTTTGTGACCAAGAGCTCAATTTATGGTCAATTGTGGAGGTGGTGAATAACTTTGGACCAGCATGTTAATGCATCACAAGGCTCCTGAGACACTTTGGAGCAAGTAGAATCGACAGTTAGATTAAAAGTCCACTTGTTAATGTGGTCAGAGGTAAAGGTACAGTACAGTTTTTAAAAAAAACCTTGCACTCATGTCACGGTAGGGCTGGTGGTATTATAGTCAGTTGAAAGTGCTAAGTAAAAGATGACCAATTCCGGAGCCAAAATAATATTTTCGAACTGGATGATGAAGCTGCTGTAAGTGATGAGTCCAGTATCTTAGATAGGCATAGTACCCATGTAATAAGCATGTGTCTCCCATATAACCTGTGCAAACCTTCTCTGCTCTTGTATGGTGGGTGTCCCGTAGCGTTTAACTTAAGATGTGTGGATCCAGTTTAGCTTTTGCAAGACATATTGCAGTTAACAAAACTTCAATCTGCATGTGATAATTGCTGAGATCACTTTTCCCTGTGCCTATGGTTGGGCTCACCAGTACTTATGATGGTGATTGTTGCTCGGATGTTTCCATGACTGTTTGCGGCTCTCGTGTCAGCTGAAAGAGTTGGTATCAATGCGTGATTTGACAGTAAAGGATAGCACAGCTGAGCTCACTGCTTTTTTTCCCAAGGAAAGAACTTGCACATTTCACGACCTTCATGGCCATTAAGTACTTTTCAAGTTAGTTAGAAACATAGAAAAAAAAATAGGAGCAGGAGTAGGCCATTCAGCCCGTCGAGCCTGCTCTGCCATTCAATATGATCATAGCTGATCCTCTTATCTCAATACCATATTCCCGCTCTCTCCCCATACCCCTTGATGCCTTTTGTGTCTAGAAATCTATCCATCTCATTAAATATATTCAGTTACTTGGCCTCCAGCCTTCTGCGGTAGAGAATTCCACAGGTTCGCCACCCTCTGAGTGAAGAAATTTCTCCTCATCTCAGTCCTAAATGACCTACCCCGTATCCTGAGTTACTGTTGTATTGTAGGGAAACGCAGCAGCCACTATGCACACAGCAAGGTCCGACCACTAGCAAATGTATTTGGGGTGTTGGTTGAGGGAGAAGTGCAGATGGGACCGCAGTTTAATATCTCATCTGAAAGATGGCACTATTGAAAGTGCTGCACTCTCAGTACTACACTGAAGTGTCAGCCAAGATTATTTGTTCAAGCCTCTGGAGGGGGGCTTGAACCCACGACCCTCTGACCGAGGTGAGAGTCCTGGCACTCTGATGTCCACATGCTTTTCCAGCAGGTCAGCAGGTCACCAGGTAACAGTCAGGAATGTGTTTTTCTTCCCCCCCCCCCCCCCCCAGCCTAAGTTTGCTACGGCTAGTTGGAGTGCTTTTTCCATTGCAGACCCAGTTGGGGAGGGGTAGCAGCACAGAAAGGGCATCAACCATGGGGTCATACTGGTCTATGGGCTCAGTATTTCACATTATATAATGCCACTGAGTAAGAGCCACAGCGATAAGAAGCTCTTGGTTTTTTGTGGGGAGGGGGAGAAATTCAAGTAAAACCACAACTATTTAAGGAAATAGTGTGGAGGGGCAGCATGTACAGTAGATGAGAACTAGGAGGCGAAGGATAGCTCCTTGGGGGACACCAGAGGTAACGGTGCGGGAGCAGGAAGAAAAGCCACTGCAGGCGACTCTCTGGCTATGGTTAGATAAGTGCATGAAATGTGGACTAATCAATGGCATTCTTTATGTAATCACTTTTGCAGTATTTTGAATTATGAGCACTTTATATATTCGCCAATTTTTGATTCAAACTTTGTACTGAGGACTCCAGTTGAAAAGGAAATAAAACATCATCGTCCGATTGGCAACATCAGACCTGATTTGAGACAGCTAGCATTTTCAGAAAGATGCTGACAAATCTGCATGCTAGCAGTCTTTACTTTAACCTTTACACTAAATTTGCCATGGCTTTTAGGTATTTATAGTGTGTTTAGCCACTGAATTATCCCGGGAGCCTCTTGCCTATTTAAGTGTTGCTTACAAAGTAAGAAATTTTGCAGAATCAGATTGTTTTTTTCCCCCTCCCTACCCCACCTCCCCAAAACATCTTTTTAGTATGATACAGTACAATAGTGCTATGATAGTACATAATCAAGTGTTAGTCACTTTTTAAAATTACAGCCTGCTGTTTTAATATCTTCCATTATTTTCGCTGAACAGCTGCTGGCAAGGCAGAACATGACTGAACAAGCTGTACAGTTTTATACTTTCAGTGCCTCTTTGCATCTGAACAATTTTTATTGTCAGCAAGACATTATTAATTTAAATGTAGGCAGAGTTTATTTTTATAGTTGTAGTGTTTTGACACACTGGCCTTCCATTAGAAAATGTGTTTCTTCCACGCACTGCTCATTGCTATAAAGGCCATTTAAACCCCGTCGGCAGGGCATTTGATTGCGGTAACTGAATAAGTTAACTTCTGTTTAGATTGCATGGTTCCTGAAATTTGTGTATTATGTTCCGTGGTTGTATCTGTTTATAATTCGGTCCATTAGTTTATGATGAATGAATAAGTTGAATTCAATTTCCATTACACGAGAGTATGGGATCTTCCAAGATTTTCCACTAGTGGTTTGAAAATTACATTTTGTGATTGCCCTATTTTCCCATGAAAACTGGGGAAAACAAATCTGTGGTTTTGGACATCAGTAACTGCCTCCTTAAAGTTGATTGGTTAACACCTGACCCTGCAAGAAATAATTTTCCCCAGTAAATAGATTAAATTAACACTACAATGATCAATAATTTGTCTCCAAGTTTTGCCTGTGTCGCCGGGAAGGAGTTTTAATGTAGATTAATGCAATTGGAGGAATTTAAGTAGTATGCTTGGGCTGCAGTTGTACTGTAGCTACTGGTCTTGGGCTGGTATCTGTGGAATGCATTACCGAGCCGGCAGTTTGGGTAGTTTCGTGCGTAGCTGCAGGTTAGATACAAAGGATCTCTGTGTAGAGTTGGACACGTGTTCAGTGTTAAACAGACCAACCTGGGAACTTTTAAAATGCAACTTTGCACTGGGCTGAAGTTATGCCGCACATAACTTCAAACCTGAGAGAGACTGCCTCTTAGCAAGAAAAGTTTGGCATTTTGAAATAGTTAATTCAGTTCCCTATACGCAGTAATATTTAAAAATGATGAAGCTCCTCTGCAACACGTAAACCTGCAATGATTTTGTTTTGGTGGTGGTTGGGTTTTGCAAGCGTGGGGGGGGGGGGGTCGGTGGGAGAAGCTATCGTCAGCTGCTAAGTTTGATCTCTCTAGCTCATTGTTGGATCCATGTGTATCGTACTCACATCACTTCCTCCCCCCACCCCCCTTTGGAGCATAGAGAATCTGTATAGAAAGGTGGGACATCTATATACAACGATAGAGTTGTGAACCCGCGAATGCTGCGATGGATTACTTTCATGGCGTTGAAAAGATTCAAAACGATGCAACTTCAACTAATTCAGAATGTACTGCTGTGGGTTCAGTACACAAAATGTGTAGTGCAAACATTTCTCATTTCCCCAGAGTAGTTGAGTCTTAACTCTAAGTACAGCAGCATACTGTACCAAACCTTCCTTCTCATTTCCTCCAAAAGAAAGACCTACTCGATTGACCTTTTTGTGCAGTGGCAACCAAACTAAACAAGCTTCTTTCATCTTAACGGTAAGTATCCACAGTAACATTTAATTGGTGGGGGAAGAAAAGTAGAGGATCTCGTGAACAAAAGAAATCTGAGCAGGAGTAGGCCATTCGAGCCTGTTCCGCCATTCAGTAAGATCATGGCTGATCATCTACCTCAACTCGTCAGCAAACTTTGATACATTACGCTCGGTCCCCTCATCCAAGTCATTGATATAGATTGTGAATAGCTGAGGCCCAAGCACTGATCCTTGCGGTACCCCACTAGTTACAGCCTGCCAAACCAAAAATGGCCTGTTTATTCCCACTCTCTGTTTTCTGTCCGTTAGCCAATCCTCAATCCATGCTAATATATTACCCCAATCCCATGAGCCCTAATTTTGTGTAATAACCTTCTGTGTTGCACCTTATCGAAATGCACCACATCCACTGGTTTCCCCCTTATCTACCCTGCCAGTTACAACCTCAAAAAACTCTTAAGATTTGTCAAACATGATTTCCCTTTCATAAATCTGTGCTGACTCTGCCCAATCATATGATTAAGTTCCCTGTTACCACATCCTTAATAGATTCTAGAATTTTCCCGCCTACTGACATCAGGCTAACTGGTCTAAAATTGGCAATAAAGAACGTTTATTCAGATTTAAAAGCAGAGAATCATTCAAAAGAATTGGGATTTGTGGGTGAAGGTGATGGTGAGAACTGATAAATTGAGTCTACTATACGCACATGGTTACTCTTCAGAATCCTAGCGGTGTGCTTTCCTCAACCTGTAATAGCTCTTCAGCTGCATGCAGCATTTTGATGGTGCTCTTGCTCCAATGGGATTTGGATTGCAGTTACTGTTGTATAAGAGGGTGGAACGAAGTTTCCCTGTCTAATGGGTTTCTGACAGTTTGGTATTTTCCTTTGAATCATGCTTCTGCCCTCCAGAATTGTGTCACGGCTTTTTGCAGCCCCTAGCCTTGATGGTCTGTCCTTGTGCTGCTGGGAACCTATTCATTTTATTTTATCAGGGTTTTACTTATTTTTGCAACAATGTATCTTCAATTTATTTTTGAAGTTATTGCCACCCCATCCCTTCTCTCCCCTCATCCAATCCTGCGCCTAGGCCTCTGTCACAAATGTACCATTAGTAATGCAAGCTGTCCTGCCATAACTCCCTATACTGCTTCCACCTCACCCGAGCGAATAAATGCCTAGAATAAAAACAGAAAATGCTGGAAATACTCAGCAGGTCAGGCAGCATCTGTGGAGAGAGAAATGAATTAACGTTTCAGGTCGCTGACCCTTCGTCGGAACTGGGAGTTCTGACGAAGGGTCAGCGACCTGAAACGTTAACTCTGTTTCTCTCTCCACAGATGCTGCCTGACCCGCTGAGTATTTCCAGCATTTTCTGTTTTTTATTTCAGATTTCCAGCATCCGCAGCATTTTGCTTTTGAATAAACGCCTGGGTTCTGTGATGTCTTTCCCCAACGAGGCCAAAATTGGGACGTCACCTTTTGGGGGGTTGTGTCCAAAAAAACATGCCCTGAAATGCAGCTCAGGATTTGTGAAGGGCTAGGAACACGTTACCTCCGTTGCCTTTCTGGAAAATGGTGTGTAGTGGGTGGAGGGGAATAAAATCTTGAGTAGCCCACGCTCAGTTTGCCTCCAGGCTTCTGTTCCAATTAACTTTGAATCTTGTAATGCTGCTGTAACACTGGGATTGATTGCTGTTGATCTGGTGGGGGTGATGGGGTAGCACTTTAAAGGGCATCATTTTGAATTTCTAGCTCAATGAAATAATAGCCAGAGGCATGGATGCAGTTATTAGCAGGAGGTTTGTTGGGCTCACAGCCTGTTGTAAAATATAAAATTAACAATTTAACAATCTGACCGTGAAGATTATCAAAAATGACATAATGGGGAAAGTATAGGGAATTAAGCTGGGCAGGTGGCAGGGCTATCAGTGGTGTGGAGATGCCGGAGTTGGACTGGGGTGGACAAATGTAAGAAGTCACACAACACCAGGTTATAGTCCAACAGCTTTATTTGAAATCACAAGCTTTCGGAGCGCTGCTCCTTCTTCAGGTGAAGTGGAGAAATGCATAAAGACACAGCTTATATAGTCAGAGAATCATGTCAGATGTTTACAGGTAACCTTTCCAACTGCCATTTATCGCACCTCGGCAGAGAGATAATCACAGCAGTCAAAGGTGTGAATGGTGTCCAAACAGGTCAGTCAGGGAAACATTACATCAAAGAACAATGAGGTGGGGTCACAAGGGGTCAAATATTGCAGATGCTGGGGTCTGTATGAAAAACAAAAAAACAGACAAAAAACATTTTTTTTGGCTGGAAATCACAGCAGGTCCGGCCGCATCTGTGTAGAGAGAACAAGCCAATGTCGACTCGAGTCTGGATGACCCTGCATCAGGTGGGGTTACATGTAGCGTGACATGAACCCAAGATCTCGGTTGAGGCCGTCCTCATGGGTGCGGAACTTGGCTATCAGTTTCTGCTCGACGATTTTGCGTTGTCGTGTGTCTCGAAGGCCACCTTGGAGAATGCTTACCCGAAGATCGGAGGCTGAATGTCCTTGACTGCTGAAGTGTTCCCCGACTGGGAGGGAACACTCCTGCCTGGTGATTGTTGCGCGGTGTCCGTTCATCCGTTGTCGCAGTGTCTGCATGGTCTCGCCGATGTACCATGCTCCGGGGCATCCTTTCCTGCAACGTATGAGGTAGACAACGTTGGCCGAGTCACATGAGTATGTACCATGTACCTGGTGGGTGGTGTCCTCACGTGTGATGATGGTATCTGTGTTGATGATCTGGCATGTCTTGCAGAGGTTGCTGTGGCAGGGTTGTGTGGTGTCGTGGTCGCTGTTCTCCTGAAAGCTGGGTAATTTGCTGCGAACGATGGTCTGTTTGAGGTTAGGCGGCTGTTTGAAAGCGAGTAGTGGAGGTGTGGGGATGGCCTTAGCGAGGTGTTCGTCGTCATCGATGACATGTTGAAGGCTGCGAAGAACATGGCGTAGTTTCTCCGCTCCGGGGAAGTACTGGACGACGAAGGGTACTCTGTTGGTTGTGTCCCGTGTTTGTCTTCTGAGGAGGTCTATGCGATTTTTCGCTGTGGCCCGTCGGAACTGTCGATCGACGAGTCGAGCGTCATATCCCGTTCTTACAAGGGCGTCTTTCAGTGTCTGTAGGTGTCCATCGCGTTCCTCCTCGTCTGAGCAGATCCTGTGTATTCGCAGGGCTTGTCCATAGGGGATGGCTTCTTTAACGTGGTTAGGGTGGAAGCTGGAGAAGTGAAGCATCGTGAGGTTGTCCGTGGGCTTGCGGTAGAGTGAAGTGCTGAGGTGTCCGTCTTTGATGGAGATTCGTGTGTCCAGGAATGAGACTGATTCTGAGGAGTAGTCCATGGTGAGTTTGATGGTGGGATGGAACTTGTTGATGTTATCGTGTAGTCTTTTCAGTGATTCTTCGCCGTGGGTCCATAGGAAGAAAATGTCGTCGATGTATCTGGTGTATAGCGTTGGTTGGAGATCCTGTGCAGCGAAGAAGTCTTGCTCGAACTTGTGCATGAAGATGTTTGCGTATTGGGGTGCGAATTTGGTCCCCATGGCTGTTCCGTGTGTTTGGGTAAAGAACTGGTTGTCGAAGGTGAAGACATTGTGGTCAAGGATGAAGCGGATGAGTTGTAGGATGGCGTCTGGAGATTGGCTGTTGTTGGTGTTGAGTACTGAGGCTGTCGCAGCGATGCCGTCATCGTGGGGGATACTGGTGTAGAGTGCCGAGACGTCCATCGTGGCGAGGAGTGTTCCTGGTTCAACTGGTCCGTGGGTGCTGAGCTTCTGTAAGAAGTCTGTAGTGTCGCGACAGAAGCTGGGGGTTCCCTGTACGATGGGTTTCAGGATGCCCTCGACATATCCAGAGAGGTTCTCACACAGGGTTCCGCTGCCTGATGCGATAGGACGTCCAGGTGTGTTGGCTTTGTGTATCTTTGGGAGGCAGTAGAAGTCTCCCACGCGGGGAGTACGTGGGATGAGAGCATGTAGGATGCTTTGAAGGTCTGGATCGAAGGTTTTGATCAGTCTGTTGAGTTGGCGGGTGTGTTCTTTGGTCGGATCTGCGGGTAACTGTCTGTAGTGTTCCTGGTTGTCCAGTTGTCAGTATACTTCTTTGCAATAGTCCGTTCTGTTCTGTATGACGATGGCACCTCCTTTGGCTATCAGTGGGAGAGCATTTAGAGGTTGTGATCATAATTCATTTAGATTTAGCGTAGTTATGGAAAAGGACAAAGATAGACCAGGAGTAAAAGTTCTCGATGGGAAAAGACCAATTTTACTAAGCTGCGATGTGATTTAGCAAAAGTGGACTGGAAACAGCCACTTGAAGGTAAATCAGTGTCAGCAGTGGGAGGCATTTGAGGAGGAGATAGTGAAGGTTCAGTGCAAATATGTTCCCAAAAAAAGGGGGGGATTTCCAAATTTAGAGCCTCCTGGATGTCAAGAAGCATACAGGGTAGGATAAGGCAAAAAAGGGAAGCTTATGTCAGATTCTGAGAGCTCAATACGGCAGAAAGCCGAGAGGAGTATAGAAAGTGCAGGGGTGAACCTAAAAAGGAAATTAGGAAAGCAATGAGAGGGCATGAAAAAACATTGGCAAGTAAAACAAAGGAAAACCCAAAGATGTTTTTTAAATCCATAAAGAACAAGAGGATAATTAAAGAAAGAGTAGGGCCCATTAGAGACCAAAAAGGTAACCGGTGTGGAGGCGGAGGACATGGGTATGGTTCTTAATGAATACTTTGCCTCTGTCTTCACAAAAGAGAGGAACGACGCAGACATTGTAGTTGAGGGGGAGGAGTGTGAAATAGTGAATGGGATAAACATAGTGAGAGAGGAAATATTAAGGGGTTTAGCATCTTTGAAAGTAGATAAATCGCCCGGCCCGGATGAAATGTATCCCAGGCTGTTGAGAGAAGCAAGGGAGGAAATAGCGAAGGCTCTGACCATCATTTTCCAATCCTCTCTGGCTACAGGTGTGCTGCCGGAGGACTCGAGGACTGCTAATGATGCACCATTATTTAAAAAGGGTGAAAGGATAGACTGAGTAATTACAGGCCAGTCCGCCTAACCTTGGTGGTGGGCAAATTATTGGAAAAAATTCTGAGGGACAGTATTAATCATCATTTAGAAAGGCACAGATTAATCAAGGACAATCAACATGGATTTGTTAAGGGAAGGTTGTATCTAACTAATTTAATTGAGATAACGAGGAGGATCAATAAGGGTAGCACGTTTAATGTAGTCTACATGGATTTTAGCAAGCCTTTTAACAAGGTCCCACATGGCAGACTGGTCAGAAAAGTAAAAGCCCATGGGATCCAAGGGAAAGTGGCAAGTTGGATCCAAAATTGGCTCAGTGACGGGAAGCAAAAGGTAATGGTTGGCGGGTGTTTTTTGTGACCGGAAGGCTGTTTCCAGTGGGGTTCCGCAGGGCTCAGTACAGGAAACTCTCGATTTACCGCCACCTAAATAACCGAAAATCTCTGTTAACCGGCAAAATTCAGGAGTAGGTTCAGGTAAGTTTTACTTCATATTAGTGGCTGTTCCTGGATCTGTGGCTGTGTAATCGGGGTTCCTGCACTTGTTGCTAAGCAACAGGGATGCTTGGTCTGTGGCCGGGGTTCCTGCACCTGTTGCTAAGCAACAGGGAAGCCTGAATTTGTTGCTGTGTATGGAGCTCTCGTACCTTTTAACTATACCTCTCTGTAATCTGGACTTTTTGATAAACTGGCATCACGCCGGTCCCGTCGGTGCCAGATAAAAAAGAGTTTCCTGTACTAGGCCGCTTGCTTTTTGTGGTGTATATCAATGATTTAGACTTAAATGTAGGGGGCATGATTAAGAAGTTTGTCGATGATACAAAAATTGTCCGTGCGGTTGATAGTGAGGAAGAAAGCTGTAGACTGCAGGAAGAGATCAGTGGACTGGTTAGGTAGGCAGAAAAGTGGTAAATGGAATTCAATCCGGAGAAGTGTGAGGTAATGCATTTGGGGAGGGCAAACAAGGCAAGGGAATACACAGTACATAAATGGTAGGATACTGAGACGAGTAGAGGAGTAGAGGGACCTTGGAGTGCATGTCCACAGATCCCTGAAGGTAGCAGGACAGGTAGATAAGGCAGTTAAGAAGGCATACGGGATACCTTCCTTTATTAGCCGAGGCATAGAATATAAGAGCAGGGAGATTATGCTTGAACTGTATAAAACACTAGTTAGGCCGCAGCTAGAGTACTGCGTACAGTTCTGGTTACCACATTACAGGAAAGATGTGATTGCACTAGAGGGTACAGAGGAGATTTGTGAGGAAGTTGCCAGGACTGGAGAATTTTAGCTGAGGAAAGATTGGTTAGACTGGGTTTGTTTTATTTAGAACAGAGGAGGCTGAGGGAAGATTGAATTGAGGTGTATAAAATTATGAGGGGCCTAGATAGAATGGATAGGAAGGACCTATTACCCCTAGCAGCGAAGTCAATAACCAGGGGGCACAGATTTAAAGTAATTGGTAGACGGATTAGAGGAGAGTTGAGGAGACTGTTTTTCACCCAGAGGGTGGCGGGGGTCTGGAACTTACTGCCTGAAAGGGTGGTAGAGGCAGAAACCGTCACTGCCTTTAAAAAGTACTTGGATATGCACCTGCCGTAACCTACAACCTACAAGGCTACGGGCCAAGAGCTGGGAAGTGGGATTAGGCTGGATTGCTGTTTTTCGGCCGGCGCAGACGCGATGGACCGAATGGGCTCCTCCTGTGCCGTAAATTTCTGATTCTGTAATGCTGTTCCCATGCACCTGCTGCCCATGTCCTTCTGGGTGTTGGAAATCGTGGGTTTGGGAGGTGTTTGTGGGACCATGCTGTGTGCTCATTGACTGTTTTTGCTTACATAATGGCAATAATAGCACTTCAAAAGTAATTAATTGGTTATCTTGAGAGTGTTAAGGCATTTTTTTATTCATTCACAGGATGTGGGCATTGCTGGCAAGGTGAGCATTTATTGCCAATCCTTAATTGCCCTTGAGAAGGTGGTGGTGAGCTGCTGCCTTGAACCACTGCAGTCCGTGTGGTGAAGGTACTCCCACAGTAGTGTTGGGGAGGGAGTTCCAGGATTTTGACCCAGCGACGATGAAGGAATGGCGATATATTTCCAAGTGTGACTTGGAGGTGGTGGTGTTCCCACGTGCCTGCTGCCCTTGTCCTTCTAGGTGGTGGAGTTCACGGGTTTGGGAGATACTGTTGCAGAAGCCTTGGCGAGGTGCTGGTGGTGGAGGGAGTGAATGTTTAAGGTGGTGGATCGGCTGCCAATCAAGCGGGCTGCTTTGTCCTGGATAGTGTCGAGCTTCTTGAGTGTTGTTGGAGCTGCACTCATCCGGGCAAGTGGAGAGTATTCTGTCACATTCCTTACTTGTGCCTTGTAGCCGGTGGAATTTCTATAATTTCTCAACCAGTGAGTTTAGTAGATGCCTTTAAATTCAGTATTATAGCTTTGAGGAGTCTCAAAAGTTCTGATTGGAAGATACAAGGGGCATCTAAAGATGGGAAGAATTTGCATTTATATAGTGCCATTCACATCCTAAGGACAAAATTATTTTTGAAGTATAGTCACTGTTGTTTTGTAGGCAATCGCAGCAGGCAATTGGCACACAGCAAGGTACCTCAAACGACCAAGATAGATGACCAGTTTTGATGGTGTTGCCTAATTTTTAATTCTTCCCTCTCCCCACAAAAAATTCTGTTGTATGAAGTTAGTCTTGTGCCTCATTTTAACCTCTTCACTTGTAATTATGGAAGATTTTGACTTCCACTAATCTAAACTTTAAGTATCAATTGTCACATTACAAAATGTCTTCAGTATTTGTGTTGTGTTTCTGTGGAGCTTGCTGTTACTGGAACTTTAGTGACACTCACAATTACTGTACCATCAAGGCAAAGAAAACAATTTGCAAATTTCTATAATTAGGTACAAATATATTTTCCCATATGTCTTGTACAGTATAGTGTAAATCTGCTAGGGAGGGAAGAAGAGACAGAGACACAAATCATCCACCCTTTAGAAGAAGAGTTTTTAATCTATCTGCTCATGTCCAGTACTGGATAGGTGACCACGCATATTTGTATTTACACTGCTTTCTGTATTGGTGTCGTAATGTTGGTTGCCATGATGATGTCTACTATGGTAAATAAGACAAAGTATAAAATTGCTAGTTTTCATAAGATGAATGGTTGCTCTCCCTACAGCGCCAGGGTATGGTTAATTTTAGATTCTAATTGCTGGTTGAGAATACGGCATCCAGAAACTTTATGTATTTTTAGTTCAAACGGTCTTGTGTATTTGCCCCATCTCTTAGTGTTTAGTTCTATATTCCTTTGCATTATTCTACTGTAAAACACGATGTTGGTTCAGTATCCAGGGCGATGAATAGGCAGGAGTGTTTTTAAAAGGCATTACTGTACTGCAGAGAGAGTCGAGACGATCCTGAACCGAGACACCAAACCTTGAGTAGTTTTATCACTCTCTAAACCGGGAGTGGGTTTATTCACTAGGATGCTGCTTGGTATGAAGAAATACAAATACGAAGAAAGACTTTAAAAATCGGGGCTGTTTTTGTTAGAACAAAGGAGATTGAGAGTATTTGATGGAGGTGCTTAAAATGATGAGCTTGAGCACAGAGCAAAGTGAGTGATTCGCAAGCAGAGTGGAGGAATTTTGTGAGCGCAGGAAGGCGGTGGAGACATCT
Source organism: Somniosus microcephalus (assembly GCF_052327205.1). Lineage (NCBI taxonomy): Eukaryota > Metazoa > Chordata > Chondrichthyes > Squaliformes > Somniosidae > Somniosus > Somniosus microcephalus. Next base: position 35,942,759 of record NC_140992.1, read on the forward strand.
GACTGAAAAGGAGGAGTGGAGCCACAGAACCCAAGGTCTCTAAGTTAATAGACATGAGAGCAGACCTGCGGGACAGCGAGAGGAACGGCTACAGATAAAGGTAGGCACAAGAGCCCAGAGGGAGCGCAAGTGTCGGGGAATGAAGTAAATGATGTCAGCTCAAGGGAAGGAGCTGGTTTGTGAGTGGTGATTTTTTCTTTTTTAAAGTCTCAAGTTTATTTCTGTTAAGTTACTTAAAAAAAAAAGTTAGTTAATCAAATAAATAAAGGCCCAGAAATTCGGGTCGGAGGCTTCCTGCGGGCGCAAGCCCCCGACCTGCACTTACATAGCGCGCCTGCCGCTGTGCTGTGGGCTCGCGTGGAATTCCAATCCTGGGCCTCTAGCTGCCGGTGTGCAGGGCACGCGTATCCCAGCGGCGAAGTTAGTTCGCAGCGTCCCCGGGGATCACGTGGGCCATGGGGAGCCAATCGGAGCAGAGAATCTCCATTCATAGATTTGACAGGAAGACCTGTCAAATCTATGAATAGAGATCGGCCCCAAAACCTAAGTAAAACTTCAAATAAATTTACCAAAAACAATCACATTTTAAAAATAACTATAAATTACATAAATTAACTATTTTAAACAAATATTAAAATTTTTGAAAAAATTAATAAGTTTTTAACGGGGCTAAAAATAAACTTACTTTTCTTTAAAGTATTTTAAGATGATAAACCTGTGGGGAAAAAATGTTTAAATTTTGCTTAATTAACCTCTTACCTTGTTAAAAGCAGACCTTGCGCCTGCTTTTTCCATGCGCAACTGCTAGGGCCTTACCCGCACTGAGAAACCTGTGAAAAAAGCGGAAGTTCCAGGTGTACGTGCTGCCTCTCTGGCACAAGCGTTTGACCTCCGAGCCCCTTCCTTCAAGGGAACGGAAGTCCCGATTTCCAGTGCATGCGCGAAACCAGCACTTCCGTTGACCTTACGGGTGAGTACACAGCGGGACCCGAATTTCTGGCCCAAAGGAATGGCAGGGCAGCTCGGTCCAGTGAATGCACATCCTGTGCCACGTGGGAACTCCAGGACACTTCCCGTGTCCTGGACAACCACTTGTGCAGGAGGTGTAGCTGGAGGAGCTCAAGCTCCGAGTTTCAGATCTTGAGCAGCAGCTGGCGTCACTGCGGTGCATCCGCGAGGCTGAGAGTTACGCGGATAGTACGTTTCAGGAGGTGGTCACCCCACAGCTAAGGAGTGCGCAGAGGGCAGAGAGGGAATGGGTGACTGCCAGACAGAAGAGGAGGACCGGACAGGTAGTGCAGGAGTCTTAGTGCATCTCGCTCTCCAACCAGTATTCTGTTTTGAGTACTGGTGAGGATGATGGTTCCTCTGGGGAGTACAACCAGAGCCAAGTCCATGGCACCACGGATGTCTCCGCTGTACAGGGGAGGAGGAGGAAGACAGGGAAAGCAATAGTGGTAGGGGATTCGATAGTTCGGGGAGCAGACAGGCGTTTCTGCGGCCGCAGATGGGACTCCAAGATGGTATGTTGCCTCCCTGGTGCCAGTGTCAAGAATGCCACTGAGCGGCTGCAGAACATTGAGGGGGGAGGGTGAACAGCCAGAGGTCGTGGTCCATACTGGAGAGATGGTGTAGGAGGGAGGGATTTAAATTCCTGAGTCATTGGGACCGATTCTGGGGAAGGTGGTACCTGTACAAGCTGGACTGGTTACACCTCGGCAGAAATGGGACCAACATCCTCGCAGGGGGGGGTTTGCTAGTGCTGTTGGGAAGGATTTAAACTAGTTTGTCAGGGGGCTGGGAAACTAAGTGTGGGCCCAGAACGGAGAGAAACAAAGCTGGAAGTGCAAGTTAGAAAAGTAGTCCGCAAAAGTAGCAGCGAGCAGAAACAAAGGCCAACAGTAAAGAAGGTCAAGGTGCAGAAAAATATTAAACTGGCAAAGTTGAAGGCACTTTATGTAAATGCACGGAGCATTCGCAGCAAGGTGGATGAATTAATGGCACTAATAGAAGTAAATGGGTATGATGTAATTGCCATTACAGAGACATGGTTGCAGGGTAAGCAAAGCTGGAAACTGAATGTTCCAGGGTACTCCACATTTAGGAAGGACAGACAAAAAGAAAACTGAGATGGCGTAGCACTGTTAATAAGGGATGAGATTGGTATGGTAGAGATAAAAGATCTTGGCTCAGCAGATTGTGATGTAGAACTGGAATCAGTTTGGGTGGAGCTAAGAAACAGCAAAGGGTGGAAAACATTGGTGGGAGTTGTTTATAGGCCACCAAACAGTAATGGTAATGTAGGGCACAGTATCAATCAAGAGATTAGAAGTGCATATAACAAGGGCAATGCGGTAATCATGGGGGACTTTAATCTACATATTGACTGGGCAAATCAAATTACCACTAATGGTGTAGAGGACAAATTCTTGGAATGCATGTGAGATGGTTTCCTGGATCAGTATGTGGAGGAACCAACCAGGGAACAGGCTATTCTGGATCTGGTACTGCGTAATGAGAAAGGGCGAATCAATAATCTTGTGGTAAAGGGGCCTTTAGGGAGAAGTGACCATAAATATGATTGAATTTTATATTAAGTTTGAGAGTGATGTAGTCCAATCTGAAACTAAGGTCTTCAATCTAAACAGAGGAAACTACAAGGGTATGAGGGACAAGTTGGCCATGATAGATTGGGAGACTACACTAAAAGGTATGAAGGTGGACATACAATGGCTAACATTCAAGGAAATAATGCATAATTTGCAACAAACATATATTCCTCTAGGGCATAAAAACCCAAAAGGAAAAGTGATCCACCCATGGCTAACAAAATAAATTAAAGCTAGCATTGAGTCAAAGGAGAAAGCTTATAAAGTTGCCAGAAAAAACGGTCAGCCTGAGGATTGGGATCTTTTTAGAAATCAGCAAAGGGGGACCAAGAAATTGATAGAGAAAATGGAATATGAGCACAAACTAGCACAAAATATAAAAACAGATTGTAAAAGCTTCTATAGGTATGTGAAAAGGAAAAGACTGGCGAAGGTAAATGTAGGTCCTTTACAGTCAGGCGGAAGAATTTATAATGGAGAATGAGGAAATGGCAGAGAAATTAAATAAATACTTTGTTTCTGTCTTCACGGAGGAAGACAAAAAACCTCCCAGAAATATGAGAAAACCAAGAGTGTGACGAGAATGAGGAACTTAAAGAACTTATTAGTAGTAAAAAAAGTGCTAGCAAAATTAATGGGACTAAAAGTCGATAAATCCCAAGGAGCGGATGACCTGCACCCTAGGGTTTTGAAAGAGGTGGCCATTGGAATAGTGGACGCATTGGTTGTCATCTTCCAAAATTCTATAGATTCTGGAACGGTTCCTGCAGATTGGAGGATAGCAAATTAAACCCCACTATTTAAGAAAGGAGGGAGCGAGAAAATGAGGAACTACAGACCTGTTAGATTCCAGCATTTTCCCCAACTACTGATGTGAGGCTATCATAAAGGATGCAACTGGGCACTTAGAAACTAATAGTAAGATTGGGCAGAGTCAACATGGATTTATGAAAGGGAAACCCTGTTTGATAAACCTATTGGAGTTCTTTGAGGATGTAACTAGTGGAGTAGACAAAGGGGAACCAGTAGATGTGGTGTATCTGGATTTTCAGAAGGCCTTAAATAAGGTCCCACACAAGAGGTTGGTGAACAAAATTAGGGCACATGGAATTGGGGGTAATATACTTGCATGGATTGCGAATCAGTTAACAGACAGAAAACAAAGAGTAGGGATAAACGGGTCTTTTTCAGGATGTCAGGCTGTGACTAGTGGGGTACCGCAAGGATCGGTGCTTGGGCCCCAGCTATTCAATCTATATCAATGATTTGGATGAGGGGACTAAATGTAACATTTCCAAATTTGCTGCTGATACAAAGCTAGGTGGCAGTGTCAGTTGCGAGGAGGATGTGAAGAGGCTTCAAGGGGATCTCGACAGGCTCAGTGAATGGGCGAGAACATGGCAGATGGAATATAATGTGGATAAATGTGAAGTTATCCACTTTGGTAGAAAAAACAGAAAGGCAGAGTATTTCCTAAATGGTGAAAGATTGGGGAATGCAGATGCTCAAAGGGACCTGGGTGTTCTTGTACATGAGTCGCTAAAAGTGAATGTGCAGGTGCAGCAAGCCATTAGGAAGGCAAATGGTATGCTGGCCTTCATTACAAGAGGATTTGAGTATAGGAGTAAAGAAGTCTTACTCCAATTATATAGGGCCTTGGTGAGACCACACCTGGAGTACTGTATACAATTTTGGTCTCCTTACCTAAGGAAGGATATACTTGGCATAGAGGGAGTGCAACGAAGGTTCACGAGATTGATTCCTGGGATGGCGGGACTGTCGTATGAGAAGAGATTGAGTAAACTAGGCCTGTATTCTCTTGAATTCAGAAGAATGAGAGGGGATCTCATTGAAGCATACAAAATTATTACAGGGCTTGATGGGATGGATGCTGGGAGAATGTTTCCCTTGGCTGGGGAGTCTAGAACCAGGGGCCACAGCCTCAAGATAAAGGGTAGGCCATTCAGGACTGAGATGAGAAGAACTTTCTTCACACAGAGGGTGGTGAATCTTTGGAATTCTCTACCCCAGAGGGCTGTGGAGCCTCAGTCATTGGGTATATTCAAAACAGAAGTTGATAGATTTCTGACTAGTAAGGGCATCAAGGGATATGGCGATAGGGCCAGTGAATGGAGTTGAGGCAGAAGATCAGCCATGATCTTATTGAATGGCAGAGCAGGCTCGAATGGCCTACTCCTGCTCCTTTTTCTTATGTTCTTATATGCAGAAGGAGGGATGAGATCCTGCAGGCAGATTTTAGGGAGCTAGGAAAGAGATTAAAAAGCAGGGCCTCTATGGTCGTAATCTCTGGACTAATCCTGGTGCCACGTGCGAGTGAGTATAAAAATAGGATGATGGAGCAGATGAATGCGTGGCTGGAGAGATGGTGCAGGAGGGAAGGCTTCAGATTCCTGGGGCATTGGGACCGGTTCTGGGGGAGGTGGGACCTGTGCAGCCCAGACGGGTTGCACCTCAACAGAGCCGGTACCAATATCCTCGCGGGGAGATCTGCTTGTGCTGTTGCGGAGGGTTTAAACTAAGTGGGGGTGGGGGGGTCACCAGGGTGTAGCATTAGAAAGGAGAAAAAAAGGATTGGGAGACACGGATAGCACTAAAGCAAGAAATAGTAAGGTATTAGGTGGGGTCAGACTAAGAGAACACAGGATGGTCTAAGATAGGTTTACAGTGTATGTATGTGAACGCACGAAGCATAGCAAACGAGATTGATGAGCTGCACATGCAAATAGCCACATGGTAATATGACGTTGTGGCAATAATGGAGACCTGGTTCAAAAAAGGGCAGGATTGGGTATTAAATATTCCTGGATATAAGGTGTTCAGGAAAGATGGGGGGGCGGTGGTGGGGTGGCAGTATTGGTTAAGGAGAATGTTGGTGCTGGAGAGGGAGGATGTCCTGGAGGGATCCAGGACAGAATCTATATGGCTAGAGCTAAGTAATAATAGAGGTGCCATTACACTACTAGGTGTATTCTATAGACCACCAAATAGTGGGAAAATACAGAGGAGCAAATTTGCAGGAAAATTATAGCGAGATGCAAGAACTATAGAGTAGTGATAATGGGGACTTCAGTTATCCTAGTGTAGACTGGGATAGTAATAGTGTAAAGGGCAGGGAGGGGGAAGAATTTCTGAAGTGTGTTCAGGAGAACTTTCTTGATCAGTATGTTTCCGGCTCAACGAGGAAGGAGGCATTGTTGGATGTGGTTCTGGGGAATGAAGTAGGTCAAGTGGAGCAAGTGTCAGTAGGTGAACATTTAGGGAACAGTGATCATGGTATCATAAAGTTTAGATTGGCTATGGAAAAGGACAGGGGGCAATCTAGAGTAAAAATATTTAATTGGAGGAAGGCAAATTTCAGTGGGATGAGAACGGATCTCTCCTGGGTAAATTGGAATCAAAGATTGGCAGGCAAAACTGCAGTGGAACAATGGGCTTCCTTTAAAGAGGAAATAGTTCGGGTACAGCCAAGGTACATTGCCACTGGAGGAGAAAGGTAGGGCAACTAAAGTCTGAGCTCCCTGGATGACGAAAGAGATGGCGAGTAAGACGAAGCAGAAAAAGAGTGCATATGACAGATGTCAGGTTGAGAATACATCGGAGAATCAGGCTGAATATAGAAAGTTCAGAGGAGAAGTGAAAAAGAAAGTAAGAGGGCCAAAGAGAGGGTATGAGAATAGAATGACAGCTAACATAAAAGGTAATCCAAAAGCTTGGGTTCCGCCAGGGCCACTCAGCTCCTGACCTCATTACAGCCTTGGTCCAAACATGGACAAAAGAGCTGAACTCAAGGTGAGGTGAGAGTGACTGCCCTTGACATCAAGGCAGCATTTGATTGAGTGTGGCATCAAGGAGCCCTAGCAAAACTGAAGTCAATGGGAATCAAGGGGAAAACTCTCCATTGGTTGGAATCATACCTAGCACAAAGGAAGTTGGCTGTGGTTGTTGGAGTTAATTCATCTCAATCACATGACATCACTGCAGGAGTTCCTCAGGGCAGTGTCCTAGGCCCAACCATCTTCAGCTGTTTCATCAATGACCTTCCCTCCATCATAAGGTCAGAAGTGGGGATGTTCGCTGATGATTGCACACTGTTCAGCACCATTCGAGACTCGTCAGATACTGACTCAGTCCGTGTCCATATGCAGCAAGACCTGGACAACATTCAGACTTGGGCTGACAAGTGGCAAGTAACATTCGCACCACACAAGTGCCAGGCAATGACCATCTCCAACAAGCGAGACTCTAACCATCTCCCCTTGACATTCAGTGGCATTACCATCGCTGAATCCCCCACTATCAACATCCTGGGGGTTACCATTGATCAGAAACTGAACTGGACCAGCCATATAAATACTGTGGCTACAAGAGCAGGCCAGAGGCTGGGAATTCTGCGGCGAGTGTCTCCCCTCCTGACTCCCCAAAGCCTTTCCACCATCTACAAGGCACAAGTCAGGAGTGTGATGGAATACTCTCCACTTGCCTGGATGAGTGCAGCTCCAACAACACTCAAGAAGCTCAACACCATTCAGGATAAAGCAGCCCACTTGATTGGCACTCCATCCACCTTCAACATTCACTCCCTCCGCCACCGGCGCACTGTGGCTGCAGTGTGTACCATCTACAAGATGCACTGCAGCAACTTGCCAAAGCTCCTTCAACAGCACCTTCCAAACCCGCAACCTCTACCACTTAGAAGGACAAGGGCAGCAGACGCATGGGAACATCACCACCTACAAGTTCCCCTCCAAGCCACACACCATCCTGACTTGGACCTGTATCGCCGTTCCTTCACTGTCGCTGGGCCAAAATCCTGGAACTCCCTTCCTAATAGCATTGTGGGTGTACCTACACCATATGGACTGCAGAGGTTCAAGAAGGTGGCTCACCACCATCTTCTCAAGGGCAATTAGGGATGGGCACTAAATGCAGGCCTAGCCAGCCAGCGACGCCCACATCCCATCAATGAATTTTAAAAAAAGTCGTCTTTAGTAAGAGGGGGATTGAGGCCAATTAGGGACCAAAAAGGAGACCCAAGCATGGGAGGCAGAGGGTATGGCTGAGGTGCTAAATGAGTATTTTGCATCTGTCTTTACCAAGGGAGAGGATACTGCCATAGACATAGTAAAGGAGGAGGTGGAGGAGATACTGGATGGGATAAGAATTGATAATGAGGAGGTATTAGAAAGGCTGGCTGTACTTCAAGTGGATAAGTCACCAGGACCAGATGGGATGCATCCTAGGATGCTGAGGGAAGTGAAAGAAGAAATCGCGGAGGCACTGGCCATAATCTTCCAATCCTCCTTTGAAATGGGGGTGGTGCCAGAGGACTGGAGAATTGCAAATGTTACACCCTTGTTCAAAAATGGGTGTAAAGATAAACCCAGCAACAGTTTAACCTCGATAGTGGGGAAGCTTATAGAAGCAATAAACAGGGACAACATTAACAGTCACTTGGACAAGTGTGGATTAATTAAGCAAAGCCAGCGCGGATTTGTTAAAGGCAAATCGTGTTTAACCAACTTGATCGAATTTTTTGATGAGGTAACAGAGCGGGTTGATGAGGGCAATGTGGTTGACGTGGTGTACATGGATTTCCAAAAGTAATTCGACAAAGTACCACATAACAGGCTTGCCAGCAAAGTTGAAGCCCATGGAATAAAGGGGACGGTGGCAGCATGGATACAAGATTGGCTAAGTGACAGGAAACAGAGTATCTTCCCCTCCCCTTTCAGCATTCCGTAGGGACCGCTCCCTCCGAGACACCCTAGTCCACTCCTCTATCACCCCAAACAGCCCTTCCCCTTCGCCTGGCACCTTCCCGTGCAAGTGCAGGAGATGTAACACCTGCCCCTATACCTTCCCCCTTCCCACTGTCCAGGGCCCCAAACACCCCTTCCAGGTGAAACAGCGATTTACTTGTACTTCTTGCAATCTAGTATACTGTATTCGCTGCTCACGATGCGGACTCCTCTACATTGGGGAGACCAAACGCAGATTGGGTGACCGCTTTGCGGAACACCTCCGTTCAGTCCGTAAGGGTGACCCCGAGCTTCCGGCCGCCTGTTATTTTAATTCACCGCTCCATTCCCACTCAGACCTCACCGTCCTTGGCCTCTTGTATTGTTCCATGGAAGCTCAACGTAAACTCGAGGAACAGCACCTCCTCTTCCGATTAGGCACTTTGCAGCCTTCCGGACTCAATATCGAGTTCAACAATTTCAGATCATAACCTCGGCCCCTATTACTTTTTTACTTATAATTTTTTCCACCCCTTTGTTTTGGGTCTTCCTTTCCCCCCCCCCCACCCCCCCCACCTTTCCTTTTGTTTCTCTCTCCCCTGGCAGCTGTCTCTTGCCTGCCAGTACACTTCACACCTAAATCTCAGCTGCCTTTTGTCTCCACTGGCCTATTACCATCTCGTCTGGTTTCGAATACCCTTTGTCTCTTTTACTTCTTTTGTTCGATCACAGCCCTGCCTTCGATCTATTTTCTTTTCTTTCCAGTTTTGAAAAAGGGTTTAGACCCGAAACGTCAACTCAAATTTCTCTCCACGGATGTTGCCTGACCTGAGTTTTTCCAGCATTTTCTGTTGTTATTTCGGATTGCCAGCATCTGCAGTATTTTGCTATCGTAGTAGTGGTGAACGGTTGTTTTTTGAACTGGAGGAAGGCATACAGTGGTATTCCCCAGGGTGGATGGAGAGAATGTTTCCACTTGTGGGGAAGAGCATAACTAGAGGCCATCAATATAAGATGGTCACCAAGAAATCCAATGGGGAATTCAGAAGAAACTTCTTTACCCAAAGAGTGGTGAGAATGTGGAACTCGCTACCGCAGGGAGTGGTTGAAGCGAATAGTATAGATGCATTTAAGGGGAGGCTAGATAGGCATATGAGGGAGAAGGGAATAGCGGGTTATGCTGGTAGATTTAGATGAGGAAAGACAGGAGGAGGCTCGTGTGGAGCATAAATGCCGGCATGGACTGGTTGGGCCGAATGGCCTGTTTCTGTGCTGTATATCCTATGTAATCCTATGGATGTACAGGGCACAATTTCAAAATTTGCAGATGAGACAAAACTTGGAAGTAGAATGAACAGTGAGGAGGCTAGTGATAGACTTCAAGAGGACATAGACAGGCTGGTGGAATGGGCGGACACGTGGCAAATGAAATTTAATGCATAAAAGTGTGAAGTGTTGCATTTTGGTTGAAAGAGTGAGGAGAGAAAATATAAACTAAAGGGTACAATTCTAAAGGGGGTGCATGAACAGAGAGACCTGGGGGTATATGTGCACAAATCGTTTAAGGTGGCAGGGTAGGTTGAGAAAGCAGTTAAAAAAGCATACGGGATCCTGGGCTTCATAAATAGAGGCATAGAGTACAAAAGCATGGAAATTATGATGAACATTTATAAAACACTGGTTTGGCCTCAACTAGAGTATTGTGTCCAATTCTGGGCACCGCACTTTAGGAAGGATGTGAAGGCCTTAGAGAGGGTGCAGAAAAGATTTACGAGAATGATTCCAGGGATGAGGGACTTCAGTTATGTGGATAGACTGGAGAAACTGGGGTTGTTCTCCTTAGAGTAGAGAAGATTGAGAGGAGATTTGATAGAGGTGTTCAAAATCATGAGGGGTCTGGACAGAGTAGATGGAGAGAAACTGTTCCCATTGGCAGATGGGTCGAGAACCAGAGGACACCGATTTAAAAGAACCAAAGGCGACATGAGAAAAAACGTTTTTATTCTGTGAGTGGTGAGGATCTGGAATGCACTGCCTGAAAGGATGGTGGAGGCAGACTCAATCACAGCTTTCAAAAGGGAATTGGATAAACACCTGAGAGAAAATGTGCAGGGTTATGGGGAAAAGGCAGGGGACTGGGACTAGCTGAGGTGCTCTTGCAAGGAGCCAGCATGGGTTTGACGGGCTGAATGACCACCTTCCGTGCTGTAACCATTCTATGATTCTATGTAGATAGAAACAGCCTGATTGCAGCGATGGAGGGTTGTAGAATGAAGAGACATCAATAAAAGATTAAGAATAAGAGGTTTAGGACACAGCGGGAGAAATGTTTTTCGAGGCTTGTAATGCTATGGAATGCACTACCAGAGTTAGTGATTGAAGCAGAGATCATATCAACATTTAAGAATGGATTAGAGAGATGGTCGAATGAAAGGGGAATAAAGGGATATTGGAACAGGGTGGGCACATGGGATTAGGACTACTGCTCATGTGGAAGATATACTCCCAACAGGCTGTAATTTCCATGTAAAATAAATTGGTTAATTAGAAAATTGATTTTTTTTTTCATGACTTGTGCTCAGAGTACACACCAAGTTGATGAGGCTATCTTGGCACACAGGTATTGCAGTGTTGTCTAACACGTTGACCACTAGACATATGACCAATTGGGAATCCAGATGTGATTAATTGCATTTTTGATTGGTAAATTTTAAAAAAAGTAATACACATTTGGGTACGTGATCTCAATACTGATATTTGTATAGCGTATGCATGTGTACTTTACTTTGTGTGTTTGTTAGTAAAATGGTAAGCCGAAAAGCAGAGTGCAAGTGTTTTTTGATCACTGCGTGCTTTACTTCCTTGATTACCTGCTAAAGTGGTGTGCAACACGGTTGAAAATGTTGGGACTTCAGCACCATGGAAACACCAGGAACATTGTATGCAGAGGGGAGCTTTCATTGTGGTCAGCTCAACCAGTCAGAATAGCTGCTCCAGGCCAGCAGAACTAAGCGAGACCAACCAGTAATGAACAGCACCAACCGGGCACGTCGCGGCAAAGGGCAAGCAGCATCCAACCACGTTCTGGATGGAGCGCAGGGCTGGGTCTGGCGCGTCTCGCTGTGCGAGTCAACATTCTCGGCAATCACCGATTGAAGTCGGAGCTGCTGCACTAAGATGGGCTGTGTCTGATAAATTCATGCCAGAATTCCAAACTTAGGGGAAGGGAAAAGACGGCAAAAATTCAAACTGAATGGTGGTAGATGTTTGCTAAGTAAACATACACATGAAGTACATTTACCTATAATATATGGAAGACATTACTAAAATTAGTGCATGTGGCTGAAACAGTGTCGCCGTAGCCACGCCTGTGGCTCGTCAGCGATTTTCTATTGGACAACACTGGCCTATATGTCCCGTGCCCAGGGAAAACTCGCCATAATGCAGAAAAACTGCATGCAATGGTTGGACCAGTTTCATTTTCACGCAGCATATTGAGATTTGATTTTGCTTTATTATTAATGCAGTTTGTAAACATTCTACAGGACTATTTCATCATGCATTGTACTGCACTATAGTAATCTCGGATGTAATGCTTAAGTTATCCACCAGAGGGAGACAAATGCTAAGGGATTATATTTACTAGTATTAAGGTAACATTGCATTATGGGAATGACTCATAGGATCCTCCATTTTTGCATCGTGCAGTAAGAAATAGAAGTGCATGCCTGTAGCTGTAAGAGCTCTGTTCTCTCCTAAACTGTGTCATTAAAAAGTTACGTTTTGGGTTCCTGAAGTCTCACTCATATCAGTTATTGGACCTTACCACTCGGATATCACATTTGGCGACTAGGATTAACAGATCTCAACTTGAAGAAGGGAAAATACAAGATCACTGCATCTGAATCATGGCTACTCGAGTCGGAGAGATTTCTGCTTTTGATGTTCAAAAACAAACATGGATCGAATACTGAGTGTTGCTGGAGCATTTCTTTGTGGCAAATGATATAGATGATGTGGGGAAAAGGAGAGCTATTTTGCTCACTTCCGTGGGAAGTCAGATGTATAGTTTACTGAGAAACTTATGCAGTCCTGAGAAGCCTGGAGACATTACATTTGCTAACTTAGTGGCCTTGCTGAAGGACCATTTCAATCCCAGACCGAGTGAGATTGTACAGCGTTTCAAATTTAATTCATGGAACAGGAACCTGGGAGAGTCTGTATTGGATTATGTTGCGGTGTTGAGAAAACTGGCACATGATTGCAATTACGGGAACAGTTTGAAAGACATGCTGAGAGATGGGCTGGTTTGCGGAATAATGGATGCTCGAATGCAGAGGAGATTATTGTCCGAGACTGGGCTTACATATGAAAAAGCGTTGGAACTTACTCAATTAATAGAGACAGCTAACTGTGATGTACAAGAAATACAAGGTTCAGACTGGTCTACTACAAAGCAAGTTGGAAGTCAGTTTATTGTGCACAAGTTAAATATGGGTCCGGAATCACAACGTGAGCATATAAAAGCATGTTATAGATGCAATGGAGACACCCATTCACACCCATCATAATGAAGTGTTTTGAGAGACTGGTCCTGGCTCACATCAAAGCCAGTGTTCCCACCTCTCTTGACCAACACCAGTTTGCCTATCGTGCAAACAGATCAACGGCGGATGCAATCACAACTGCCCTACACTCGGCACTGAATCACTTAGATGGTAAAGAGACCTACATCAGAATGCTGTTCATAGACTACAGCTCAGCATTCAACACTATCGTCCCCAACAAGCTGGCCACCAAACTCTTGGCCTGAACACTTCCCTCTGCAACTGGACCCTGGACTTCCTAACAAACAGACCCCAGTCTGTCAAATTAGGTAACCACACCTCCCCCCCCCCCCCCCCCCCAAACCCTGAACACGGGGGCCCCACAAGGATGTGTGCTGAGCCCCCATCTCTACTCCCTCTTCACCCACGACTGTGTGGCTGTTCATGGTTCCAACACCATCATCAAGTTTGCGGATGATACCACGGTAGTAGGCCAGATCACCAACAACGATGTGTCAGTCTACAGGGAGGAGGTCCAGCATCTCGTGAAGTGGTGCGCCGATAACAACCTGGCCCTTAACATCAAGAAAACCAAAGAAATCATTGTGGACTTCAGGAAGTCTAAAGGCGGAAGTCACACCACCATCCACATCCATGGGGCTGTGGTGGAAAGGGTGGACAGCTTTAAGTTCCTCGGAGTCCACATCACGGAAGACCTCTCCTGGTCCCTCAATACCTCCTCTCTGGTGAAGAAGGCCCAGCAGCGCCTATATTTCCTAAGGAGGCTGAAGGGATGTAACCTGTCACCCCTGATCCTCTCTAACTTTTACCGCTGCACAATAGAGAGCATCCTGACGAACTGTATCACAGTATGGTATGGCAGCTGTAGCTACTATGACCGGAAAGCCCTGCAGCGGGTAGTCAAAACTGCCCAACGCATTACCGGCACCCGGCTACCGACCATAGAGCACATATACCAGAAACGCTGTTTACGGAGGTCACAGACCATCATTAAAGACCCTACCCACCCCAGCCACAGTCTGTTCGCCCTCCTGCCATCTGGGAGACGCTACAGATGCATTCGCACCCGTACGACCAGATTTAGGAACAGCTTCTTTCCCAGGGCTGTCATCCTACTGAACTCCACAAATAAACTCTCAAGCCTGCACATCTACCAATGCACTTTATTATGGTTATGTTTATGTTAATGTATTACAAGCCAAATGTATGTTGAATGTTTAAATGTCTTAATCTAAATGTACACTCTCTGGAGCCGCAAGCCTACATTTCATTGTACTGCACTTGTGCACTAACAATGACAATAAAAGTTGATTTGATTTGATTTGATCACCTGGCAAGGGAATGCAGGTTTCTGGAGGAAAAGTGCCACAAGTGTGGGAAAAAAGGACATATAAAACGTGCATGCAGCTAAGATTTATGTCGACAAGGAGGCACTGCCAAGATTTTTTAAACAACGACCTGTGCCTTATGCCATGAAACCGAAGGTAGAGGCTGAGCTTGACCGTCTTTTGAGGGAGAACATTCTGGAACCCGTGAAATGTTCAGAATGGGCAGCTCCCATTGTACCTGTTTTAAAACCAGACAATTCAGTAAGAATCTGTGGAGATTATAAATTGACTGTAAATAGGGTGTCTAAAACTAGAACAGTATCCTCTTCCAAAAACTGAGGATCTTTTTGCAAACCTGGCTGGAGGGAAGAAATTCACGAAGCTGGATATGAGTTATGCATACTTGCAGATTACGCTAGATGAGGAATCCAAGAAGTATGTAACCATAAATACACACAAGGGTTTGTTTACCTATAACCGCTTGCCATTTGGTGTCTCATCTAGTTCAGCTATCTTCCAGAGAACAATCGAGCGTGTACTGCAAGGGATTCCACATGTTTCGATCTATCTGGATGATATTCTGGTGACGGGAAGAACCGACCAGGAGCATCTGAGCACTCTGAGAGAGGTACTTCAAAGATTGGATAAGGCTGGGTTACGGCTCAAGAGGAGTAAGTGTACTTTCCTGGGGAATGAGGCCGTGTTCCTGGGACACAGAGTGGACGCCACAGGGCTCCATCCAGTCAAGGAGAAGGTAAAAGCACTGCAGGAGGCCCCAGATCCTACAAATGTGACTGACTATAAAGCCGGGGAGTTGATTTTCGCCAAGATGAAGGGTTATCCTCACTGGCCTGCCAGGATTGATGATTTTGCTGATGGAGCAGTAAAATCTTCAACAAATAAATATCCCATTTTCTTCTTTGGAACTCATGAGACCGCCTATTTGGGTCCACGAGACATTTATCCATATGAAGAAAACAAGGAGAAGTACGGGAAGCCCAACAAAAGAAAGGGTTTCAACGAAGGACTGTGGGAAGTTGAAAATAATCCAACCGTCAAATTTCTGGGACAACAGGGTTCTGATAAACGAGCTCGCAAGTTGTCAACTGACAAAGATACTGACCAGACAAAAGGAAATTGAACTGGAGGTTCCAGAGGAAATGTTGGAGGACAAGTTGGTCCCCAGTTATCCAAATGCACTGGTGGTACCAGCACCACGAACAGAGACAGTTATACCTGGACCCCTTAATCAAGAGGAAACCATCGTAGCAGAGTCAGATATTCTTGAGTACTGCTCAGGAGCAGCAGGTGGCTCTACCACAACCAAGCAGGGACTTGATTGTAAGATGTTCAACAAGGACTCACAAGCCGCCAGAGAGATTGATCACGACCTGCTAGATTCGTTCAGGATGGACTATCGTTAAAGGAGTTTCCTTATGGACTTTTTAAGAATGTTGTTAAGAATTATTGTAACTTAAGAGGGGGGGATATAGTAATCTCGGATGTAATGCTTAAGTTATCCACCAGAGGGAGACAAATGCTAAGGGATTATATTTACTAGTATTATGGTAACATTGCATTATGGGAATGACTCATAGGATCCTCCATTTTTGCATCGTGCAGTAAGAAATAGAAGTGCATGCCTGTAGCCGTAAGCTCTGTTCTCTCCTAAACTGTGTAATTAAAAAGTTAAGTTTTGGGTTCTTGAAGTCTCACTTATATCAGTTATTGGACCTTACCACTCGGATATCACATGCACATTTGTTTTTTAATGGATTGGGGTGTTGGAGGGGCCTTAATGATCCTGCCCAAGGCCCTGAGAATTCTTAATCTGGCTCTGTTAGTACAGTAGTTTGAAACGCCATTTTGCTGTGATAGAGGGGTAAGGTATGAGATTGCACAATTCCTAATTTGTCGTCCTATTGTGTGAGGGTGCAATAATTTCCCCACTCTGGAAAAGTGAAAATGAAGCAGTTGTCATTTTTGACTATACCTGTGCACCTCTGAGCTCTGGTGACATTCGCAGGCGCCTCAGAACAAGCTATCCTATCAGCTAGGAATACTGTATGCGTTGGGCATAGTAAAGGGCTGGCGGAGAAAGTAAATAAAGTTAATTATTTCCTTAGTGATATTTGAAGATGTGACTGAGCTTAAAGTAGTTTTCTGCAGAACCGAACCGATTAAGCACCTTATAACTGTATCTAGTATTTTAAAAACCGAATGTTCATATGTTCACACAGTGCTGGCTGGGTCTTCTGGTGCAACACTGGGCATAACTATCCTGCTGGGGAAGATATAATAGCCATAGGTCACAATTTAGGAAATTCTTAAAGCTGGCGAATGAACATTAGCAGAAGTGTCATCTGATGCTTTGAAGATGGTCCAGGGTGTGCAGATCAGTAATGAATGTGAAGATGGGATCACATTCTATTAAAATAAGAGCATAAACTACTTGCATCAGAGAAATTCTACTATGAGCTTCAGAGCAATGGCTAAATGTTATATGTGAAGAGTTAACTACCATAGTCTTGAATACTTTGATTTTTCCCTCCTGCTCTTGACTGTGCTACACCTCTGTCCTTTGTGTTGATCGTATCATGCTACACGTCTGCCCTTTATATAGATATCATTAGGCAATCTCACCATTCAAAAAGAACTTTGAACCGAGTGGCTGACACCCTCTTAATTGATTATATATCAATACAGATGAAAATTACTCATTGTTGGAATAAGTGTCCTACTGAGCATTGGTACTTATGGAAAAGAAAACCATGGCTGGCTTGCTGAGGCGTTTTTGTGTACTACTTGCTAGGTTGCTGTATCAATGCTATTGCGTATGAATTGCATGTAAATGATGGTTTGTACAGTTTTTTGGTGAGCTTTTAATTAAATACCTGTTGGATTTGACTTTACCATTTAGTATTTTATTAATAAAGGAATTGCCTTTGAATTCTAAATCTGTTCCATGCTACAGATTGGAAGATTTGGGGTTGAACACCAGCCATAGTTGGTATCTCATCAGAATTCTGAGGCAGAATGTTGAAATCTATAGCTCTGCAGTCAATGCAGAATTTTGACGAGTTTGTTCTGATTACTACTTTATTCTAATGCCTTAAATGAGTCACATTGTTTTCTAGTTTCGCAAGAATATAGAATGAAGAAAGACAGACTTGCATTTATATAGCGCCTTTCATGACCACTGGACGTCCCAAAGCACTTTACAGCCAATGAAGTACTTTTGGAGTGTAGTCACTGTTGTAATGTGAGAAATGCAGCAGCCAATTTGCCCACAGCAAGCTTCCACAAACAGCAATGTGATAATGACCAGATAATCTGTGTTTGTTATGTTGATTGAGGGATAAATATTGGCCAGGACACCAGGGATAACTCCCCTGCTCTTGTTCGAAATAGTTTCATGGGATCTTTTACGTCCACCTGAGAGCAGATGGGGCTTCAGTTTAACCTCTCTTCCAAAAGACGGCACCTCCAACAGTGCAGCACTCCCTCGGCACTGCACTGGAGTATCAGCCTAGCGTTTTGTGCTTGGTTCTCTGGAGTGGAACTTGAACCCACAACCTTGTGACTGAGGTGAGAGTGCTACCCACTGAACCACAGCTGACATGCCGAGCCACAGCTGACTCCTGCTCGACCTTTATAATTATTTATGGACTTAGTAAAATTTTGATATTGCAAAATGCACTTGATTACATGCACGTTACCTATAGGAGTGGCCAAGTGTGCAGTAAAACTGGTAAAATGCATCTGGTACTTGCGCAATTCCGTGATCATTTGTGACCAGATCAGCTCGTCTATTGAACAGGCTACAGCAGTGTCCTCCTGCACGTCAGATTTAAAAGGTGAACATTACCATCTATACCTATTTCCAAATTAAAGAATTGCAAACCTGCTTTTTGAATTTTTAAATCTGACATCTGAGGACTGTCTTGGTGAATTTATTGGGGTCAAGACCGATATCGGGTTCCCGAACATTGGATTTGTAGTATTAACCATTACGCCATCATTAAATTATTGAGTTGATTCATCTCCCTCATGATGTTGGAATAACTAACTCCCAGCCAGTTTCTGGTACAAGTACTGTACAGTGGTTAACCCAAACAGCAGAAGGAAAAGGATATTAAATGGATTGTAATTCCTTCAGTGCATTGGTTTAGAAAGGTGGTCCTGATGGCGAGGCCCCTTGAAATAAATTGTAATTTATTGATTACTTTGTATGTAATGTCTTTCGGAAGGTAAAGCACTATTTTGGGAGAAGTGGTGAGATGAGTGCAATGTTGCATGTCAAGAGATGAAGTGACCTCATTTTGTGTGGAGTTTAGTGTTTAACCTCAAGCATATGGCAGGAAGGAAGTGAATGTAATTGATGTCAAAGAGCAAAGAATTATAAATTTTGGTGTGACATGGTTCAGCATTGCTTGGTTTTAATCGTTCGAGGAATATGATTTATTTTCTTCGTACTGTTTTTGTTTTTAAATGTACTGAAATTTTGCAGTTGCTCTCTTGACCTGAGCTCCTCGTACCGTGCCTTTGTACTAACTGAAATTGGAGGAAACGGATTGCGTTGGAGGCATGTCGGTCTGTGTACAGGTTAGCTTAAATCTCCAGTAATCAAACTTGTGTAGGTGAGAAGTAAACAGACTGTTGCTGTGTCAAAGTTCTGTTGTGAAAGCTCAAGGGAAATTTAGTCTCGAGAAATGTTTGGAGAAGGGAGGCTAGCGAATAAAGGGAGTTCATCAACCAAACCTATGTCCGTCATGGACACATAATGAAGTTCTGCTTCGCTGTAATGCAGTAGTATGATTATGTGTCTCTAAAGTGCCTTGATGGTTTTTTTCCCCTACTTTCATAGCATTATATAAATGCAAGTTGTTGTATGGCTCAACCTCCTATCCTTCTGTGCGGATGTGAACTTGTGTGTCAACTACGTGGAGTGTACTAGAAATGAAATACAGGAAATTCTCTCTTAACCGGCAAAATTCAGGTAAGTTTTACTGTATATTAGTGGCCATGTAACCGGGGTTCCTGGCTCTGTGGCCGTGTAACCGGGGTTCCTGCACCTGTGGCCGTGCAACAGGGACTCCTGGATCTGTGGCCGTGTAACCGGGACTCCTGCACCTGTGGCCGTGTACGGGGCTCTCGTACCTTGGTAAGTATACCTCTCTGTAATCCGGACTTTTTGATCAACCGGCACCACGCCGGTCTGCTCAGTGCTGGATAAAAAAGAGTTTCCTGTAAGTGGTGTTCACAGCCATTTTTTTGACGGGGATTGTGAAAGGAAGCACATTCAGGTTTGCATTGTTGTGGGGGCGGTTCTACTTTCTCTCCCCTGACATTGATTATTCTACGATTGGTATTTTCACAAAGCTGAGGAACTGAAAATTTCCAAGTGTCTTATGATTGTGAGCCTAAGCTGAGGGATATTGGTGCTGTGTTTGAAATATTATCTCACTCTTTGGACCCAGGGCCAGCATTTCCAGGATGAGAAATAGTTGCAGAGTTAACTTTAAATTGCTCCAAAGTGTGCCTTCATTTTCTACACTAGATATCCTTGTGGCTTTTAAGGCCACCTACTTAATGTTTTATGTTGAATTATGGATAGCTTTGTGTTGTAAACAAACATCCATTCTGAACTGAACTGACACTACCCAGTTCATTTTCTGTATAATTTTTACAACAGGCAGGGAATCAACACTTTTATCCCATCGGCATGTGCTGGATTTGAACTTGGTGCCACATGTGAAAGACTGCTGTTTAACCCTCCACCACCGAGTCTCCTCCTCATAAGTTGCATTCGTAATTCTCCTCCAATTGGAACATTTCCCTTTGACTTTTATGCTATATCCTTTTTACTAAAGGGTTAATTGTCTTGTATCTGATTGTCCTTGAATCATTCTTAAACTCCCATGTAATCTCTTATTTTCAGTTAAGAAACTTGTAGACCAGATCATTTTGCAACGCTAACTGTGCGAATAATTTACTATGGAATTAATTCTGTAATCAGGAATAGTTACTGTACTCTCAAAATAGTTGCTCATGTTAGCAACCCATGTGTCACTAATCAGTCCCATTTTGATGTTATTCACACCTGAACTATCTGTGCTAAGATATATTAGCATTCTGTAGAGGAACTGCTTGTATTGACTTAAGATTTATGTACCCTCATTTAGGTACAGTTTGTAAAAATATTTTGATATAAAATAGAAATTTTATTTCCCAAGACGCAGCTTTTCCGTTCCCCTTGGTTACTAGAGTGCTCTATAGGCCAGAGCAGTGCCTGGCTGGTGATTGGTCGGAACATGCAGGTGCATTCTGTTCAACTTGCCCACCTTCAAAATGGCAGCTCTGGCCAAGATAACTAGAGCAGTACTGTGTGTAAGGTTTTCCCCCTCTCAATACTCATTCGCGCTGCATACACACGTGTGCATTAACCTTTTTGTACATTTGTTGGTAAGATGAAAAGCAGTGTATGAATGTTTTATGATCGTTGTATGTGCTTGGTTACTGAATGGTGATAGAACTTAAGTAAAATACATATGTGAAGTACATTTACATGTATTGAGTGTGTGTAAGCGTTTTCTACTAAAATTAATGCACTTTTGACTAGGCAGCAATTACCGTTGGACAACACTGTGCAGAAGCAATTCTTCTCAAACTGGCTTTAGGATTGTTGCTGTCCCATTAAAGAATGTTAATACACAGCTGGTGGTATGGTTGTGATGAGAAAGGGAATGCTAACTAATGTGTATGTTGGAGTGGCCAGTATAGTTTTTACACTTTTAACTTTGAATAATTTCAAAAATTGTGGTGTTATTAAACTCAGGTCATTATTCAGGATTGCTGAATTCATAGTCCATGGGAATAACTGAGGACAGTTAAAAGGTTGAAGGAATGTCTTTGTGCAAACAAAATACATTTATTTAAAAAAAAATGTTAATTGGAACCGTAGAAATTTCACAAACCTTACATTTACCAGCAAAATGATACTCCCTATTTTCATGACGATGGCAATGAATTGTGAGTTGAACAGATGATTGTATCAATGAACCAATCCTTTGAGAATGGGAGTGATTTCCAAATTGGAGTGGTATATTCATGGTCTGGATATTGTTGAGATTTCTGGTAATTATTTAGTTTTGGAGCTAATATTATGGGTGCATGTATTTAAAATTCTTTCTCTATCTTTGTTAACGTCTCATTTTTCTTCACTACTTCTTCTGTTTTTACAGAAGTATCGTTATCAAGATGACGATGCATCTCCACAAGAACACAGCTCTCCGCAGATTAGCAATGAGGTGAAAGGCCCGGAGCTTGTACATGTGTCGGAGAAGAATCTGTCTCAGATTGAGAATATTCATGGTTTTGTTTCTCAGTCACATATATCCCCGATGAAGGTAAGAGACTCTGCATCCTGCAAGCCAGCAACGTGGCAATTGTTTATCAAAGCTAACTGACATTTAACACTCAACTAATCAGACTAACATTCTTTAACTTTGCTGCAGTATAATGTGTATTTAGTTTAGAATCATATTTTTAATGAACCTGTAAAGTGTATTTACACTCAAAGTGCAGGAGATTGTGGTGTTGGATTGCCACCTCTGTCTAATACTGTAAACTTCTAAAAGTTTTTTAAAGCTTTTTACAACTGATACATGGAAGCAATATTGAAAATATTGGCACTGTCGCAGACTTGGAGGTTGCTGCAGTGCGCATCTTGCTATGGTGGCGAAGTGGTTATTGCAGACTTTTCAGAGCAGCCTATTCTGCTTGAGGCGAGATGACAGGAAGCCTCTTTGTAGCAGGTGCGTAAGTGGGGCACTGTCCTGAATTCTGCATTTACTGGAACCATGTTATGGTCCAGGGTGGGAGAGTCACTTGTTTGGTATTGCGAAGGCAACTTTTGCCTTTCCAATCAGTATTGCTACAAAATTAGACAATTAAAAAAAAAAACCTTGAGGTCTGGGCACCTTGATTGTATTGTAGCAGGAATTTAGTTGGACCATAGAATATGCTGTAATGTAGGTTTGACATAATACAGTAAAGTTATTTATTGAGATTATTAAATTGGATCTATGTGGTAAAGACTGGATCTTAGGAGAAAGTTGTGAAAATGATTAGTTTTAAAAGCTTTACTTACATCAGAGGTGGGAAAATCCCATTGAAACCTGGCTTGCAATCTGCAGTCCTGCTAATCAACAAGTGAAGCACCAACCAGTTTATAAACTTCTGGACATTAATAAATTCTAATTTACAGTTTGTTGGTTTCCAAATCTACTTCAAACCAATTTAGAATCCTCAATTGAATTGAGATTCAGCAGAGTTCTTCTGCATGTGTCTTTAAAGAGGTGGCACAGAATTTCTTCTTTATAAATTCACTTTTTTAACATCTGTTTTGACAGCCCCTCGAGTCTTTAGATGTTAATATTACATGGGATGTCTGCTCAAATCATTACAAACTCCAGGATGTTGGCTTTGAACATTTTAATGGTTTATATGCTGAAGCTTTTAGTTGTTTCCTGTCTTGAAGACTGAAGACTTTAAAACTAGTCAGGCATGTTATCCATGATGTATTTTTTATTTTCTCTCTTACCCAATGTTCCTGTAATAGGCATCATTTTATGTGCCAGCAGGTAGTTAGCTTGCTGCCTCTGCCAGTTTCAGTTTCTAACTGGTTAAGTGCTGCCTGAGCGCTACCAGCGACTGCTGGTCCATCCATTTCTCCTCTTCTACTTCAGATCTGAAGTATCCAATCTGACTTGGCCATTTGGTTCAATACGATTTAAAAATCTGGGCCAGATGTTCAGTTGCAAGCAGTAGTGTGTTTACCACTGGTACACCTTCTCCCAAGTCATGCTACAGACATAGATATTGACGTCGTTAATCTGAAACCACGCAGGCCAATTTTCTTAGGTTTTGACCATGTTCAATGAATGAATGCACAGGTTTCGTAAGTAGTAGTTGAGGGTTGTGCTTGGCTTTTCCACTCACCATTTTAATTATAGACAAATCAAAAAGCTGCCATCGCATCAAATTGCAGTTGAGCCCCACCCCTTGAGGAATATGCTGCATGCTTCAGTTGGTGGTTGTTTATACATGCGCTTAAGGATTGTAGTGAAGAAATTTTTGGCAGCAGTTAAACTCTTAACTGTAAATGCTCGATACAAATTCCAGTCTGCCATATATATTTCCTGTGAATTCAATCGCTTAAGAGCTAACTTTTTCAGTAGTAGCATTTTTAACTTGCTTTACGCCAAGATCCTCCAGGGAGACGGTCAGAAATCCTGCAATTTGACAGCTGGCCTATACTGTAGTTAATTTCCTTTTTAAACAAACCTTCCTAGACTGTATATGTGTTCTCGTTGGCCTGAATGGATTATAATTTTGGCTTTTATTAGAGAATTTCTGTTTCTCATTGAACGGCCGATGGAAAAGGTTGACAATTGGTATTAAAGGTCAACTTATTTAAAAAAATTAAAAAAATAAAAATTGATTCGTTGTATGACATTCATGAAGGAGTCATGAAAGCATCAGGATTCATGCTTCGAGAAACAGTGACCTCTCAATTGTGATGCAAAGTGTTCCAGAAATGAAATGAAGCTACTACCTTATTTGGTGATCCTCAGGCAGAATATCAATAGAGTTATGTTCTGGAAAGCAGCTCAGCAGACACAAAGCATCAGCGAGCAGAACTCTTAAGTGTTGAGAAATTCTGTGTCTTGGGCATAAATTCCAACTGCATCTTTGCAGTTGAAGGGGAGCTGCAGGATTTCAGCCGCAGATTTCACTTGGCTTCAGAGAAGCTGCCTCTGCCTTATGTCGCCCACCGGGATGCACTTGAGCACATTCCATGCTTTGGCAATATGTACCTTGACATTCTGGAGGCACAGTGGAACTGTTGGGGATGTTCTACATTCATAATGAGCTTATTGACGTGAGCGAGACTAATGACTTTACTGGCATCTCTATGCACTTCCCCAAGACCTTTCAGGAAGGACTTTACCTCTTTCAGCTGTTGATGTTTGACATTTGTAGTAACATGCATATGATGAGCTGGTCTTGTATTGAGATCTGGCTTGACATTTAGTTTTATTTCTTGTGCCTATTTTGCCATGAGTGAGGTTGAATCCGTACTGATAGCTGTCACTTGCTCCCACATCAGACTATATTGCACCGTAATGTTAATGTAGCTGCTCACTACCTTGCTGCTTGTGGATGACTGGAACCAATGTTAGCACAAACCAGTACAGAATTCTTTGCCATACAATCTTAGAAACAGAGCAGGATGACAAGAGCAGAGTGATCCAAATCATCGAGATTCACCAAACGCCATGCTTGACATGTGTTCCTTGTTGACAGAGTTCACCGGCAGTTTGATATTCTATGCTTTCAACTTGAAAGAACCAAAATTCATATGGAAGTGCTGTCACAAATTGGAAAATTTGTGCTAGTATATCAATACAGGAAACTTTCTTTTATCCGGCACGGACGGGACCGACGTGGTGCTGGTTCATCAAAAATTCCGGATAACAGAACGCTATAGTAAAAGATACGGAGCTGAGAGCTCCATATAAAGCAACAAACCCTGTTGCTTAGCAACAGGTTCAAAACAATGGCCACAAGTTGCAAGCGTCTCTGTAGCTTAGCAACAGCTGCAGCCAAAGCCTTGCACAGCAACACATGGAGCAAGGCAAGTAATAAGTTACCTGAACCTACTCCTGAATTTTGCCAGTTAACCGACATTTCCGGTTATTTCGGGGCCGGTTAATCGAAAGTTTCCTGTATATGGGCCCAGAATGTGCGGTCAGCAGTGAAGCGAAGGTGTTCGCGGCCTCGAAATACTCTTCACACAAGGTTTTCCGACCTTCAATTCAAATCAACGGAAGTTAATGGTTATTCCCTTGTGCGAACTGCTGTGATGTCAACAGGCTATCTAAGCAGCCAATCAAAAGGCAGAATTCGCTCTCCGCGAACAAGGAAGTCAGTAAACTCTTAAAATTCTAACTTTTAAAATGGTTAGAGAGAGAAAAAGAAAGATTGTAGCTCTCGCATGGGGAAAAGGCAAACCTGAAATAAAGATGGACAAAATTTTTTAAAAAATGTTAAACATTTTTTGGAAAGTTTCTTAATTAAAATGGACAAATTTCACACTGCACAAAATTTAAATAAGTTTTCCAGCCCCTTAACATTGATTTAGAAGTAATAACACTGTCAAAACCCCAGTTACACTTAATCCCTTTGGTTCTAACTTTCAGTGGGGAATTTTAGTGTACTTACTGCGGAAGAGCCGATGTTTTTGTCAGTTTCAATGATTTGACTGATTGCACAGATTGCCGGCTCTGTGGGGGGTGAGGAGGCACAGTGCATGTTTCAGAGCTGTCAGTGACTAACCACAACTTTGGGATATCTGCATGCGCCAAATCCTGAAGTGGCGGTCAGTTTCAAAGGCGGAATGATGGCGAACGCTGCCAGTTCACGGTCATCCCGACTGCAAATTCCGGGCCATGATTTAAAAAAAAAAATCAGTATTCAGTAGATTGGTTGTTCGTACTCGAAGAGCTCAAGTATCACTCTTGGATTAGCATAATTAGCTAACTCTCTGAACATCATGAATTGTCCTCAACAGTGTGAAAACTTGTATCTTGTTACAGCTAACAATTTACATAAGAACATAAGAAGTAGGAGCAGGAGTAGGCCATACGGCCCCTCGGGCCTGCTCCGCCATTCTGTAGGATCATGGCTGATCCGAATCTAGACTCGCGTCCACTTCCCTGCCCTCTCCCCGTAACCCCTAATTCCCTTATCTGCTAGGAAACTGTCTATCTCCATTTTAAATTTATTTAATGTTGCAGCTTCCACAGCTCTCTGGGGTAGCAAATTCCATAGATTTACTACCCTCTGAGTGAAGAAGTTTCTCCTCATCTCAGTTTTGAAAGGGCAGCCCCTTATTCTAAGATTATGCCCCCTAGTTCTAGTCTCACCCATCAGTGGAAACATCCTCACCGCATCCACCCGATCAAGCCCCCTCACAATCTTTATATGTTTCGATAAGATCGCCTCTCATTCTTCTGAATTGCAATGAGTAGAGGCCCAACCTACTCAACCTTTCCTCATACGTCAACCGCCTCATCTCTGGAATCAACCGAGTGAACCTTCTCGAGAGCAAGTATATCTTTTCTTAAATATGGAAACCAAAACTGCACGCAGTATTCCAGGTGTGGCCTCCCCAATACCCTGTATAACTGCAGCAAGACTTCCCTGTTTTTATACTCCATTCCCCTTGCAATAAAAGCCAAGATTCCATTGGCCTTCCTGATCATCTGCTGCACCTGCATACTAACTTTTTGTGTTTCATGCACCAGGACCCCCAGATCCCTTTTGTACTGTAGCACTTTGCAGTTTCTCTCCATTTAGATAATAATTTGCTCTGATTTTTTTCTGCCAAAATGCATAACCTCACACTTTCCAATATTATATTCCATCTGCCCACTCACTTAGCCTGTCTATGTCCTTTTGCAGGTTTTTTATGTCCTCCTCACTCACTGCTTTCCCTCCCATCTTTGTATCGTCGGCAAACTTGGATATGTTGCACTCGGTCCCTTCCTCCAAATCGTTAATATAGATTGTAAAGAGTTGGGGTCCCAGCACTGACCCCTGCGGAACACCACTAGTTACTGATTGCCATCCTGAGAATGAACCATTTATCCCAACTCTCTGTTTTCTGCTAGATAGCCAATCTTCCACCCATGCCAGTATATTACCCCCAATCCCGTGATTTTTTATCTTGATCAGTAATCTTTTGTGTGGCACCTTGTCAAATGCCTTTTGGAAGTCCAAATACACTACATCCACTGGTTCCCCTTTATCCACCCTGTATGTTACGTCCTCAAACAATTCGAGCAAATTTGTCAAACATGACTTCCCCTTCATAAAACCATGCTGACTCTGTCCTATTAAATTATGTTTATCCAAATGCTCTGTTACTGTTTCCTTAATAATGGACTCCAACATTTTGCCAACCAGAGATGTTAGGCTAGCTGGTCTATAGTTTCCAGCTTTTTGTCTACTTCCCTTCTTAAATAAGGGTGTTACATTAGCAGTTTTCCAATCTGCTGGGACCTTTCCTGAGTCCAGGGAGTTTTGGAAAATAATCACCAATGCATCCATAATCCCTACTGCCACTTCTCTCAAGACCCTAGGATGTAGGCCATCAGGTCCGGGGGATTTATCCGCCTTAAGTCGCATTATTTTACCGAGTACCATCTCCTTAGTGATTTTAATCGTGTTTAGCTCCTCCTCTCCCCCCCCCCCCCCCCCCCCATTGCCCCCTGTTTGTCCAGTGTTGGGATATTTTTAGTGTCCTCTACTGTAAAGACTGATACAAAATATTTGTGCCTGGAGCATTGTTTATAAAAAGCTTACAAATAGAAAAGTGCGTGAAATAAATGTAAAAAAAAAAATCAGATCTGTTTGTCTTCTCAGCAACCTACCTTCAAATTGATGTAGCCATGTCAGCTAATCAACGAACTACCTTGTCAATTGTATACGATCTGCAAGCCAGTCAAACTTGACTGCTGAGGACAATCTTCAAAGTTATTTTGCTTCAAAGGAATTCGAAGTATTAATAAGCATTTCAGTTTCAATGCATGGAGCTTGATAAGCAGGTGCATTACCTATTACAAGTGATAGTCATTTCAAGAGTTTTCCTGAAGGAGCTAGGAGAAGAACAGACTCTTAAACAGCCATTCTAGGTGCATATATTGTAAATTACTTCATATTTGTCCCTATCTTCACTTCTGTAAACTATATAATGGAAAATAAATTCAATTAGAAGTTTATACTTGTGTAAAGTGGGTCTAGCTTTTGATATTCTGCCTTCTAGATTGGTGGGGACACAGTGAGACACTTCAGTAAATTCTGATATTGTCAAATTTTGTATTTGTTGGGAAAAAACAGCAAATACTGGGAATACGCAACCAACCTGAAAAGTGATGAGATGGATTTAGATTGAGATGTACACTTTTGGTCCAAGAGGGAAATTTGAATCTGCTTATTTAACCACTAATGCGTACCAGTGGACCGCCAAGCTCGTGTGACAAGCCGCCTTGAGCATGGCAAAGACAGTTGCAGAGATGCATTTGTGTTAGTTAAATCATTGGATTTAAATTCAACATGATCAAGACCTGCCATGGTTCATGGGACAGCTCCCTGCAGGTGCAATTTGATTTAGCTACAATGGAAATATATAGTCAAGTAGGTCAGCAACTGCCAAGTTCCAGTAACGTGCTCACCCTGGTCCTGAGTGCAACAAAGATTGCGCCCCCAATATTAATATTGGGAGAGTACCTGCTCATACAAAGTCAGTGCCTTTGCTGAGTAGATTTGAGGTAACTTTTGATTAATATTCTCGTCAGGGTTTGACACCAATGGTTTTACAGGTGACTGGGTGAATAAGGCTTGGTTTAGGATATGACAGAGTTTTGGATAGATTAATGTTGGTAGAGGTTATTATTAAAAGAAATGATAGTGAAGTCATGACTGAAACCTGAGGTAGACGAATCACCAAAGACTTGATAGTTTTCATCTGAGAATCCTGAATGGAGCTAGGGGAAAAAGTAGCAGACACTCTCCACAGAATTTTGGAAAATTATAGGCAAAGAAAAATTGTGACATGATTGGAGAATGGCAAATGTGATTTCTCCTTTTCAAAAAATGAGAGACTGGGACAAACCAGGAAATTATAAGCCTTTGGTCTTCCTTCTGTTGCTGATGAACTGCTGGAATCTATAATTCTGGATGAAATTGTTAAGCACTTAGGGAAACATGAGTTAATTGGTGCCATTCAACACAGGTTTCTAAACGGCAGGCTTTGCTTAACCTACCTTTGAAGAAAGAGAGGATAGAGACAATGCAGTGGCGTTTCTTTATATGGATTTTCAAAAAGCATAAGCGATTTATGGCAAAGGTGATGGTGCATGAAATTACCCGTAATGTGGCCACAGCGATAGATGATTGGAGAGCAGAACGCGAAAGGTAGGGATAAAGGATGTTTCTTGGAATGGAAAGTGTGGCGAGTGTTTCACAAGGGCTACGTTGAGGCAGTTCTTATTTACATACATAAATGATCGGGATTTAAGCATTAAGAAAACAATACAAAATTTGCTGATGGCACCAAATTGTGGCTATAGCAAATTGTGACGAAGGTTGTGAAAGACTGTAGGAAGACAAGCACATAGGTGATGCATGCTGCTTTTCCATTGCTTCATCACTCCCATAAAGGGATGCCCAGAACCGCATACAATACTCCAACTGTGGCCTAAGAGTGCAACAGTACCTGCCTAGTTTTGTGTTTCATGCCTCTGATTTAGTTTGATTTTATGGCCTTATCTACTTGCACTACTACACACACAAACAGTCCCTCTGCTCCTGTACTCCATTAAAAATTTTACCATTTAAGATGCATTTCCTTTCCCTATTCTTAGTTCCAAAAATATATTACACATGCTTTTCTACATTAAGCAACAGAATAGGGAAAGAAAATTCATCTTAAATGGTAAAATTTGAAATGGAGTACAGGAGCAGACTGTGTGCGCGTGCGCGTGCTGTAGCAGTGCAAGTAGATAAGGCCATAAAAATCAAACTAAATCAGAGGCATGAAACAAAAAACTAGGCAGGTACTGTTGCACTCTTAGGCCACAGTTGGAGTATTGTATGCAGTTCTGGGCATCCCTTTATGGAAATGACGTGAAAGCAATGGAAAAGGTAGTGTACGTTCAGTGGGATCTTGCCAGAGATGAGAGGGTTACATTTATGATGGGAGGCCTGAGAAGTTGGGGCATTTTTTCTGGAGTTGAGAAGGCTAAAGGGTGACCGAATAGAAGTCTTCAAGGTGATGGAAGGATGTGAGGAAGTAAATAGAGAGAGATCATTTTCAGTGGCCGGTGAGACAGTAATGGGAGGGCACAAATTGTAAGACAATTAGAAAAAGAATTAAAGCGGGAGGTTGGTGGGGGCGGGGGGGGGGGGCAGTCTGCACAATGGTTAAAATGTGGAATTATTTTGGCAGTTGTTGTTGAAGCAGAGTCCATAAGTTCTTTTAAAAGGTCATTAGTTGCTTGAAAAAAGAGGAATATTGAAGGGTATGGGGAGCAAGGAGGAAAATAGAATTAGACTAAATGGCTTGTGAAAAACACCAGCGCAGATGGATGGGTGCAATGACCTGCTTCTGCTGCAACATTGTGATTTTACCAGGGGTGCATCATAGTTTTGAATTTTGTTTAAATAACTGCAATTATAGCTCAGCAGCTGATGAATTATCTTTTGTTTAAATCCAAAACATCTGGCTTTGGGTGCTTTACTTCCTGTTGACAGTTTTGCAAATTGGAGAAGTCACTACATTCGCTGTGGCTTTATGGCAGGAGGTGCTTGCCTCCAAAGCTACACTGTGTCAGGGGTGGGGCATTTTCTAGTGAAAAGATGTTCTATGTTTTCAAAGGAGCTTTGTATTTTTTTGCACACTTTAAACATTAATGTTCTTTAATATCTACCATTTAGTTTTATCAGGCTGTACTTTAAAAGACCAGTCACCATGGATGAGGAGACTTGGGGCTTCACTGGGTAAAATATTGGGTTAGATGCGATTTGTTTGAGATCTGAGAGTTTTCCACATCTGTGCACGTTGCATGTCCTTATTTGTTTCCATTTACGCTGAAGCTTCAATGCCGTGCACCTTGGAAGACTGTATGATATAGTTAAAAGAACCAGTGATTTTATATATTCTAAAAACTGTTTCCCTACCACCCCAAAAGATTACAAATAAAACAGAGTTTAATATACAAATTCAACCATTGAACTAATGACTAGATGTTCCAGAAAGAAAGCCAAGTTAAAATCAA
The DNA here is from genome assembly GCF_052327205.1 of Somniosus microcephalus. Classification (NCBI taxonomy): domain Eukaryota; kingdom Metazoa; phylum Chordata; class Chondrichthyes; order Squaliformes; family Somniosidae; genus Somniosus; species Somniosus microcephalus. The sequence goes on from NC_140992.1 coordinate 35,973,930, forward strand.
AGCCACAGGTCCTCTGTTAGCTCGGTGAATTTAGCCAGTGAGTAGGTAAGAACCAGAGGGCAACCGATGCCTGTGAAACTATAACCCAGCACGGAGTCGGTGCCTACAGGAAGGGCAAATGGAGACAATGAAGCCGCAAAACAACTTGCAGGAGGCAGCGAAATGTCAGTCCAGGGTTGCTACAGCACCTCCGTGTTACAGAGCAGCACAGGTAGTGGTTTAGGAGCAGGTTACTTGCCTCTTCTCATGGCCAGGGAAAACATGTGGGTTGGAGAAACCAAAATGGGGACAAGCAGGAAGTGTGCCTTTTTTCTCTAAAGTAATTTTATCTGGTGTTGCCTGTGATTTAGTAAGAATTTAGGTGTCTCCGTTCTCCTCTTGTGTGAAATGTAATCATCTAGTTTCTTTGGGCACAATGAAATTCCACAGATGCATGGCACTGCAAGCAATGGTACATATGTTAGCCTAGTGGTTACGTTTCTGGGCTGGCAGCTCTGAGGTAGTGAGTTCAAATCCCAGTTGTGAAACTGAATTTAATAAATCTGGTTATTTTGGGCTAGCACCAGAAAGAGGAATGGCCATGAAAGCTGCAGGATTGTTAAAACCCAACTGATTTATTAATGTTCTTCAAGGAATGGAACATGTCACCTCTGCCCGATTTGGCCTGCATATGACAGCAACCTCACACTAATGGGGTAGACTTTGACTTTGTGTGGTAGTGTAAAAACAGGTGATAGCGGATCGGCTGCATTTGCATTTCTCCTAGTTTTTTGTTTCCATTGAAGCCAGAATCTACCCCATGACTCTTAATGGCCTTAACTAGGGATGGGCAATAAATACTGCATTGTCTGCGATGCTCACATCACAAGGACATTTTTAAAAAAAAAAACACATTCTTATCAGAGGAGAACATGCTGATATTGGGCCACATTTGTGAGGTTGCTTGGGAGTAATTAAGACTTTATCATGCCAGTTAAAAATTCACTTACACTTGAATGGACAAGCCCTAACATTTTCTGGTGTGTTTAGTGGGTGCGTATCCCAACCTCACGACATTGCATGTATGTGAATCCAGAGACCCTCGTCGAGGTACCAATGTAGTGAAGTTGTGTGAAGCAGGGCAAATCGGATAGCAATTTCCTGATTTCCGTGTTTTACTGCGTATGTGCATGCCAGAAGTTGCTGTCCGATTTACTCCTTAATGGTGAGGCTATCACGGTGAGCGCTGATAGCCTCGCCATTATTCTTAACACAAAATCCAGACCAGCGAGACAGACAACTGCTTTTTAAAGTAATATTTCTCTTGGTTCCACCAGTTTCTGTCAAAATAAAATAATTTCAGGCGGTCACAGAATAAAGCATTACATTAACAAGATTCCAAAAGGAGAGATCCTTTTTCGTGTGAGCAGGCTTTGTTCCCATTTAAAATCTGAGTTTTTGCTGGCTATCAAGGGTTTAAAAAAAATGACATCTATGATCTTGTTTATATTAACTTACTGTAATAAATTGTAATTGGATTGTACAGTAGTTGCTCAAAAGCTTTTTTATAAAAGACTTGATATATGGCAGATAGTTATTTGAGAATACTACCCAAACAGCTGAAAAACCTGAAAAAATGGGTATTTTAAAGTTCTCCAAAAACCCTCCCTGCGACTGATGTGCCAGTAGTTTATTTCTACAGGCACGTTCACACTGGTACACGCAAATTCGAATTCTGGGAAATGATTATCCTTAAACACCCAGCAGTTACACTGTTAAACCCAGTTCCCTTATCCTGGCAGCAGAATTGTGGACCCGAAAAAAGTAATTATTTTAGCAGTGTAAATGTGGAGAGCTGGCTCACGGACACCTGTATAAAAGTGCCTTACATCACCTCCAGCGTAGAAGAGCCATAACCCTTAAAGTGCTTCAGTAAGTGGGCTTCCTCCTCTTCCTCTGCTCTCAAAGAATAGGTATATTATAGCTGCTCTTTAACTCGTGTGTAGGAAGCACTTGTTTTCTAGGACAAATTTGCTGTCACTTGGTTAACTGGAATACTCATTCATTTTGTGGAATAAAGAACTTTCTAAATTTGCAAAAAATCAAATTTTAGGAGTTTTTTTTAAGGCATTTTAATTGTTTTAGCTTTAAGACTTTGGAAGTGATGACTTTGAAAATGTTGACTGGCAGTAACAAACTAATTAGCAGAGAAATTGTGCTCGTAAACATGAGAAACGGGCACCTTGAGACATTACTGTTGGGGCACAGAACTGCTACGTACTGCAACATAGCTTCTAGTAATGAAATTGCACGTCATTTTGTCAATCTAATGAATGAGATCTAGTAGCATTATTATTAATACATTAAGCTATGAGTATGGCCCAGATTAGTATAAATGTCTTTGTTTTTGAACATGTCTGCTTCAGTTAGTGAATGACTACTGTTAAAACCCAGGAACAGATTACTCTGGCAGTAAATTTCAGACTTTGGTGGTTTTTATTTTCAGCACTAGCTTTGCACCCACACACGGCAAGGGATGTTTGAGTTTCAATGAACATTTAATTTAGATACAAGACAGAAATGCAGCAGTAGCCACTTTTTTAACATTGATTTTTAGTTAACGACGCAACAGGATAAAAAATAAACTCTGCATACTATCTGTAAATCTGCACTTTTTTCAGTACAAGTGATAGCATTTTTATTAAGGTGGCCAAAAGTGGAGCAAGATAAAGCTAAACTGTATTTCCCAAGATGCATTTTGTGAATTATATTGGCTTTAAAGATTCAAGCTGCATGGATGAAATGGGAAATAGTGTCGGAGTTCAATTGAAATGAAGTTTTATCGGTCGTGATATAAATGATCAATTCTATTTTTTGTTTGCACCTAGGGTGTATTTCCCGAGAGCTGAGACACAGTAAAATGTCCTGACATTGTCCTCATTGCAATAGTCTCCTTTGCATGGCCTTGATTTTGTTAACACTAATCTGTGTACCTGAGTTAAGTAGTTAAGGTTCTATCTGTTGCAGTCACTATTTGTTTATAGATTTTGTAGCCGGGGCAATGACTTGATGAGCAGAAATTCAAATACACATTGAATTGCATGGTTTTTCACTTTGTTCTTTACAACAGTATCTTGAGTCACTCCCATTTTTATGAGCATTTAAGTTATTTATCCTGAACATTTGCAGTGCTGCGGAAGCTTATTACCAAATTGTTTGATCTGACAAATTTGTTTTTATCAGGGGTTCAGTTTTTCAATGTTTAAATGCCCCTCTCAATTTCACTGGACCTTTAGCAAGGCAAGAGTCTGTTGCGAGTATTGGCAGTTGAAGTAACATTAGGCTGCATTGTGCCAGGTGAACAGTTGTGCAGTGCAGATGGCAATAGAAATAATTCAACGGCACAATCACCCCCGGGACAAGCACCAAAACCAATTTGTTTGCTCCAGATAAATGTGCTGGTGGGTTCTGAACTCCTGCACGTGTTAGGTTTTCTTCATTTCTTTATATAAAAAAATAAAGCAAATCTCTGCCAATGTTTCTCTCAACTTACTATCCTCTCCACTTCTGAGTTTTGATTCCTTTCTTGCGGTATGATTCCATGGCCTTGTGGTGCCTTGGCAAATAGCCATTGTTTGTCACCCGTGGCGGCAAATATCTGCAGGATATTCAACCGGTTGGGATTTATGTCTCAGCTGATTCTGCCCTTAGTTATAACATCCAGCAGGAGTCGCAATTAGACTTTCCTCCACCCCTCCCCCCCCCCCCCCCCCAATCCCCCAAACCGTGGACCCGACGGCCAAACGTGCTTTTATTGCCATTCTAGCTGAAATGAGTTAACTTGGCAAACAATGGGATCATTCATTTCTTTCCACTAGAGACTTTCCTTCTGCAATTTAAATTTTAATCTAAAGATTTGTTTCTGGCTGGGTTTTTTGGGATGGGGGGATATCTGCAGTTTTAATCAATACTCCCCAAATACCAGAAGCTTGTAACTATCAACTATGATGATGTATTAATCCACTGGTGTTCAAAAGTAGGGGAGACTGAAAATATTGACGCGCACTCCTGGGGAGGCCTGGCCGAACTTCTGAAAGTTACCTAAAGGAAACCGTGCTAGCATCTGAGTTTTTATTAGCATAGAGTAACAGAAATAGTATCACTAAGTCGGTGAATACTGAAATCTGACGACTTCACATATCCTTTGGGATTGCTTCTTGGACCCCTTGGGGTTCGGGGGCACTAGTTTGAAAACCTATGGATTAATTAAACCTAATGGTGCTTTTGTCCTGAAACACGCTGTCTTGTTTTGCACACTTTGTACAAAAATAATAAATTGCAGGACAACGGAGTATTACAATTTAAACTCTTTTATGAAGCATCAGGTCTGTGCTTACTCATATCAGTACAGCACCGTGTGGACAAGATGGAGTCAGGACCCCCTGGGTCTTCTAAACAATAGCAGTCGTTACAGATGCCTGCAGGCCAATGACAACTCAGCATGTGATGTGAATATAATAGGTATTCCTTACAGATGCCTGCGAGCCAATGATAAATCAATATGCAAATGTTACACACGCATGTGCTATTCAGACAGGATGAACAATATCAAAGCTCGCAATATACAGTGCTTCTGAAGCACTGTAATGACACCAGCGATGGCAATTTTTCTTTGCTGTACTATTTTTATTGGTACAGGAAACTCTTTTGTATCCGGCATCGACGGGACCGGCGTGTTGACGGTTGATTAAAAATTCCGGATGACGGAGGGGGTTATCTACCAAGGCTATTTTTAACAAAGAAAAATAAAAAAGTCAAGAAATGTGCAGTATACAGTAATTGGGTACTCACCTACAGAATGTTGTGTTAAATGGATGGTGGAAGATGCTTGATTAAGAATCGTACTGCCAGTTGAGGGTAATCCATAACTCTTTAATTACTTAACAGTAAAACAAAACTTACACAGTAAACGACTGTATACAGTACTGTAGTTGACTACACTTATTCCAAGTCCTTTTGCTTGGACTAACTTTTGGGAATTCCATAATGCAAGATGGGGGAGATAATTCACGATAAAGATGGAGACACACAGAAAAATGGCAGCGCAGGAGAGTCGGACTCCTGTTACAGGGGTATTGAGGTGTTCGGACTTCCGACAGCGCCAAGAAACCGAGTAGTGGCAGTTTGGAGAACTACCCCCACTGACTAACTCGGCCACCGCGGAAGGCTTGGACTCGGCCTCGGCCTCGGCCTCTGCAACATTTCCGGTTATTGAGGTGTTGTTGTTGGAGTATGAATTTTGCCGGTTAATAGAGAGTTTCCTGTACTAGGGCAGCATCAGCATGTGTTCTCCTCAGACCTTCTTCCTTTTTCTCTTCCTGACACAACAGTGTCAGCTGTGGCTCAGTTGGTAGCACACTCACCTCTGAGTCAGAAGGTTGTGGGTTCAAGTCCAGGGACTTGAGCACAAAAATTTAGGCTGACACTGCAGTGCAGTGCTGAGGGAGTGCTGCACTGTTGGAGGTGCCGTCTTTCGGATAAGACGTTAAACTGAGGCCCCGTCTGCTCTCTCAGGTGGACATAAAAGATTCCATGGCGCTATTTCGAAGAAGAACAGGGGAGTTATCCTGGGTGTCCTGGCCAATATTTATCCCTCAATCAACATAACAGTTTATCTGGTCATTATCACATTGCTGTTTGTGGGAGCTTGCTGTGCGCAAATTGGCTACCGCGTTTCCTACATTACAACAATGACTACACTTCAAAAGTACTTCATTGGCTGTTAAGCGCTTTGAGATGTCCGGTGGTCGTGAAAGGCGCTATATAAATGCAAGTTTTTTTCCTTAGTGAAGGTGGCATCTCATGCTGAGGTACAGTCCACTACCTTGCGCAAGTAACTAATATTCAGTTATGATCCTGGATGGGGCAACACTGCGTTACCCAAAACAATGAAAACAGCTGCCCTGACCAAATGTATATTGAGAGCGCTACAACAAGTAATCATGTTTAATAATGTTACGGCTGCAAAGCTGGTTGTTCATTTCTTTAAAAAGCATAATGAAGAGCAATAAGAAAAATTTGAATTGAAGTAGTGCTAATCAAGTTGAAGCAGCTTGCAGTGAGGTCTTCTTTTGATTGGCTAACTCTCTTATTAAAACTACTTTACTTTAAATTCACCTATTATTAAACCAATGAAGCCTGTGGATACCAAAGGATTGGAGACCTGTCTTGTTGCAGTCTGGTACTTCCAACAGTAGATGGCAACCTTCTTCATGCATTGAGGAGAAAACCTTCAATTCCTTGTATTGCGTGATCGTGTAGATGTATTGCTGTATGACTGGCCAGAAACACCTGGATCTAGGCAAGTGGAATGGCACCAGGCAAAGTTGTACTGTTTAGACTTTTATAGGTCATTTGAATTTACAGACCTAGGAGAACTAAAGGTTAGGGGATACACTTGATGGAGAGCCTGTACCACAATGTGGGGTCATTGTCACAGATTATCCCACTAATTTTTTCCTAAAGTACTTTTGTTGGCACCAGCTAGGATTGTCAACTCTCGAGGATTGCCCTGGAATCTCCAGGAATTAAACATTAATCTTCTGGAATAAAAACAGAAAATTCTGGGAATGCTCAGCAGGTCAGGCAGCATCTGTGGAGAGAGAAAGAGAGTTAACATTTCAGGTCGGTGACGTTCATCAGAACTGTAGTTTTAAGCAAGTGCAGGGAGAGGGGAGGTCGGGGCGGAAAATAGGGTGGAAGGCAGGAGTGATTAAATAACAAAGGGGATGATGGTGCAAGGTAAAAGGGGATGGTAATGGGACAAGTAAAGAAATAAGAGATGGGACTAGAGGAACTATAAATGGCAACAGAATAATCATTACCTGCTGTCAGGGGGGTGGGGGTGAGAACGGGAGCAGTGGTTATGATCTGAAATGTTAACTCTGTTTCTCTCTCCATAGATGCTGAGTATTTCCAGGATTTTCTGTTTTATTTCAGATTTCCAGCATCCACAGTATTTTGCTTTTCATGTTAATCTCCTGGACACTGCTTCCAGGAACCCTGGAGAAAAATTACTGGGGCATTAAAAAGAAAGTTTTTATTTTCTTTGAACACTTTCAATTCTTAGTTATAAAAAATATTGGAGGGGGGGGGGGAATGCAGTTTGACGGTCAAGGACCACCCAATTGGGTAATGAGTCTGTTCACTTTCCAGTTGGTGTGGGAAAGGGATGTGCCATGAGGATGGTTGTATTGGGCAGCCAATGGCGGGAGCTTGGAGGCAGGAGTGACTATACTTCCAGGAATCTGTCCAACCAGAGTTGGCAATCCTAGCACCAGCTGAGGCAGTTTTAGTAAACACAAATGGTGCAGGACATTGGTTCTGGCATTTGCTCAGCACACATTCGAAACCATTTCTGAAATGATGCAGACCTGTATGGTGTGCTTGATGAAACTAATCTACGGTCTTGGCAATATCCAGGATCAAAGAGCTATCCTGCTCCCAGGTTGCTGCTTGGAGATGCGCAAGGTTTGCTTAAAGGAAACTCTCTTTTAACCGGCACCTAAATAACCAGAAATCTCTGTTAACCGGCACCTAAATAACCGGAAATCTCTGTTAACCGGCAAAATTCAGGAATAGGTTCAGGTAAGTTTTACTTCATATTAGTGGCAGTTCCTGGATCTGTGGCTGTGTAACTGGGGTTCCTGCACTTGTTGCTAAGCAACAGGGATGCTTGGTCTGTGGCTGGAGTTCCTGCACATGTTGCTAAGCAACAGGGAAGCCTGGATTTGTTGCTGTGTAGGGAGCTCTCGTACCTTTTAACTATACCTCTCTGTAATCCGAACTTTTTGATAAACCAGCACCACGTTGGTGCCGGATAATAGAGTTTCCTGTATTAACTTGTACCTGTGGGGAAGCAACTCCTCTAACTGTGGCTGAGCTGGAGAAATTGCCACATAGGGACATTACTGCTGTACTGCCTTGGGCAAACCCCTCTCTGCTTTTGTAGCTCATCTCAATGTAGAAAATTCATTTTATGCTACATCTTGGTTAGTTTCTTGGGTGAATACTTAAATTAATTTTGAATTTAACCCCATCAGGACGAGCCTGGATTTCAATAGCAAAGCACCTTCCATGCAGCATTAACCTAGGTTTCTGCTTGTGCTACTGCTGTATATTCAAACACCGATCACAACTGTGAAATATTGTGTGAATGACGTGGTGGAGTTTGGGGAGAATTTTTATTAAATGTCACAAAAAAAATCCGAGAAGAAAGCAATGTTTAGGTGCGTTTCAAATCAACCAGAGCGTTGTCTGTCCAAAGAATCTCTGCACTAGAAATTGCCTACAAAAGGGTTGAGGTGCATTTGAGAAAGTTGTCGGTGTGTAGCTTGTATCAGCTGGTGTTTTATCGAGTTTTTTGCTTTTGGCTTTCTTTTGAAATATCAGATTTTGTTTTTCTTCTGCTCAAACCCTAATTTCTCATTATTACAATGTTCTAAAATAAGAACCGTACTACAGATAATTATTGTTCAGTTTTCTGTTTTATGAAGACTTGCATGAAAAATGCATTATTGGCATTCATACAACAGTGACAAGTACGTTAGATCCTGTAGTTATTGAACTACGTGCCAAGAACTTTTCTTTTTGAGCGTAACCCATGCTGGAAGTGACAGTAAATGTATTATTAATTTTGATTTCCTCTGAGTCTAGCATCGCTTGGTTGGTTCTGGGGAGCCACATGCTCAACATGCGTGTAAAAATCTGGGCATAAAGATGATACTGGCGTAGTGGAGTTGCATGCAGTTTCCTACTCTTGTGTCCTATGAAGCTCCAGACCCTGCAGCAATTTGTTTTTTGCCAACCGCAAAGGTTGCAGTCGCACCTCTCACTGCGTTGGCACAAATCCTTCCGGATACTCCAAGCGTAAGTTGGATCATTCCTTACAGCCTTTCACCCTTTGCAAATGTATTCTGTTTCCAAACGAGCCAATCTATATTTTCTTGTCATGTTTTAATCATGGGGATCTGGGTACAATGATGTCTGAATGGACCTCTAGAGCAAACATCAATAAAAACAGTTCCTTCCTTATCGAGATAATTGAATCAAAACCGACAGCATCAAGCAGTGCTCATCCCAGTTGACCAAACCCCATCCACCAGCACTGGCCCATACAGTATACTGCTAGCATCAAAACAAATTGAATTTCTTCACAGTCGAGACAGTATCTGCACAGCAACTTCTGGCAAAAGCTTTAAATACTGTACCAAAATGCAATAGCTCATTCATAATCTCTGACTGTGCCATCAGGGATGATCAGTAAGCAAACACACCACCACTACTGCCATGTTTACTGATTGACTAACCACATGTCCTGTATTCAGGACAAAGATTAGAAATGGAAAGAGCAAAAGAAGGGTGATTCCAGGATTGGGAGTTGCCAAATTCAGTGTATCCAGCCTCTTCCATTTGGCTGTTGCCGATTTACCGATTGATGCCAAGTGTCATGTAAACCAAAAACCCACCCAAGGATTCATTTAGTAGCATAGTGCAGATGGTACTAGATGTCTTCTGGCTTACACATCCATATGCATAATGTAAATACAACATTAAAGCATATTTAAATACCCTTCTGAGAAAGAGGGATGGGCAACCAGAACCATGAGGGAAAACATCTTTAAATAAACCGTACTCCGCACTCCAGCCCTTGGGTAAACCAAAACAAAACTGCAAGAAAATGGTCTCCATTGGTATCCTATTCCTTGGGAGCATCCCTGCCAAAAAATGGTATCTGCAGGTCTCTCTTTAGAAGATGGTTTTAAAAAGATGATGCCAACCTAGTGTTGTTTCCAGGGCAATATGCATCAGGGTTATGACCCAGCTCCCCATGCTCACTACTGGTGCGCTTGCTATAGTTCGAGCAGATTCCAGGACAGTTGACCTCTTCTGTGGAAGGTGCTATGATTTCTGGTACAGACCTGCTCCATAAGAACGGAGACCTGCTCCATAAGAACGGAGAACTGCTCTGCATCAAGGCTTTAACTCCCAACAAAACCATTTGTACTCTAGCCAACACAGTAAGAGTCACGTGCTCTCCTGGAGGGCGGGCGAGGGAAGAATCCGACTAAACCTCGCCATTTACTAGATCCACAGAGGTCTACTTTTGGCCTTATGGTGAAACACCAGGCCCTTGTCATAATGGAATTAATGCAGGCCAGATCTGTTTGACTGGATGGGAATTTGCTGTAACTTGTTTCCCAAGAACTTGCATTTCCAGAGTGCTCCTTAGTTAAGTAAAATGTCCCAAAGTGCTTAGTGCAAAGAAAAATGTAGACAATGAGTAAAAGAAACGGGGAACAGAAATTGGGTTGGGGAGAGAAAAAGCATGGTTGAAGGGGGAGATTTTAAGATGCTCTTGTAAGTACAGTGGGAAATGGCAATGTATATTTTGGCATTCTACTAATGGGAATTAACAAAAGTACAGGACCCAAAGGAACTGGGCTTGTGTTTTTTGTACTTCACAACTGCATTGATGATTTATTGAAAATGAACCTTTAGCAGCCTGGCCGAGAGCCAAGAGAATTAATCCCAAGCAAGCTAACAGTTTTGAGTGATGAGCATCTCTGGACATGAATTGTTCAGTCAGTTTGATCCTCCAGAATCATTTATTTCTTTGTGAGAAATGTGGTTGTCAGCAATGTTTTCCCCATTTGTTATTCTTGTGTCTCGGGGTACGTTTATACTACATGTACTCTTGTAGACGGGTATTCACCAAAGCTAGTCTCCATGCTGCTCTTGAGTTGTCTAACTGCTGTCTGCCAGTGAAGGCTGAAACTTGTACCAGTCAGTTGTCTAATCAACTTTCTTCCTTTTGAATGGGGTAGGAGGCAAGTGGGGTCACTTTGGGTCTGAGGTAGCTCCAGAATGAGATGTCTGGTGGTGACCGGCTCAGTAATCTGATACCCAAGTCTGACTCCTCTGTAGTACTCTCGGGGACTATTGACCAGCCAGCCTGTTTCACTAATGGGACCTAGAGGCGTAGATCTGTCACAGAGGGTGGGGATTATTCCCACTGTGCTCCAGAATGGATGAAGGGTGCTGGCTGGACAAACAGTGGGAAGTTTACCATTGCTTTATGCCGAATAAACATTGTGCCGTTTTCATTAATTAACTCCAGCAGTACCCCTGTGCACACTTGGCCTTGGCTCTGCTGCCTTGCGCCTCAGTTCTCAATTTAAGTAAGTGGGGTCTGGCCCTATGGGGAGTGACGGTGCCCTTCATATCATGCGAACAATCTCTACTGTGTAGAGTTTTCAGTCACTTGTTTTGGAGACTCCTAAACTTAGTGATGGGATTCTGACTGCATCAGATACTCTGCTGACACAAAAATTCAAACTGGTATATGTTTGAGTAAATATAGGTTATATTGACTGCAGCTAAACTGCCCTGCAGCTATAGTGTATTTTTGTGGTGAGTTGCTAACAACCCAAGTCAAAACTACCATAACCCAAGTCAAAACTACTAACCAAAGTCACTAATGATGACTGTGACTACTCTCTTTGACTGCTCAACTGCCTCTGTACTGTACTGTTGGATTACTTGGGCAAGACTGAAGCCATCTTCGGCCTCCACCACAAACACTGCCTATATGCCACCAGTTCCATGCCGCTCCTTGGCCACTATGAGACTCAACCAAACTGTTTGCAGCCTTGGCATCCTATTTGAGCCCGAGCTTGGTTTCAGACCTCATATCCTTTCCAACACAAAGACAGCTTACTTTCATCTCTGCAACGTTGTTTGCTTCCACTCCTACCTCAGCCTCTTTTCTCTGCTGAAACCCTCACATATGCCTATATTACCTCCATAATCTACTCCAATACCCCCTTGGCATCTAATTTCCACCCTACATAAACTCCAATGCACGCCACAAAGAAAGAAAGAACTTGCATTTAGATAGTGCCTTACATGACATCCCAAAGCTTTTTACAGCCATTGGTGTACTTTTAAAGTGTAGTCATTTTTATGAAGTAGGGATGTGGCAGCCAATTTGCACACAGCATGGTCCCACAAACAACAATGATATACTGACTGGATAACCTGTTTTTGGTGGTGGTTAAGGGGTTAATGTTGGCCAAGAGACCAGGAGGACCGTCAAATTCTGGCAGGCTGGAGTTCGACTTCTACCTGTGCAATGCCAAACCTGTGTGGAGCTCTCGAGTGTTTCAGATCTCCTGCTATAAAGGATAATCTTGCTCTTCAGTTATACTACATCAAACCAAAGGTGGTTCTAAACTGCGCTTGGTGTCTGCAAAGCTGTATTGTTGTGGTTTTTGGATTCACCACAGTATGGCAGTATTACATAGTTCATATAGGTACATGCTGTTTTGAAAATAAAATGAAAACATTACAATAATTGTTTGTTTGCTTTGCTTTTTTGGGTTGATAACGGTCCTTTTGAGCAACAGGTTTGTAGAATATCCTGTATATGTCTTTACAATGGCGCCATTATGATCGAAGTAACAATTCAAAGTGAAATTGGTGTAGTTATCCTCAACAAGTTTAAAACTGGTGTTGAAATATCTGGAGCAAAATAATAGGGTTGGGGTTAAGGTGGGAAAAGTGGATCTGTTTGTTGGGAGGCTTTGAATACAATACAAAGAAAATGTGCCTCTTAGCCGCAACGGTTGCTGGGTAGTGATCAGGAACTTTGGCTGATTTCTCTTCCTGTTGTGTGCTCAAGGCTGCTGAGGCCAATTGGGCTTGAGTGCAAAGTGTTAACAGAAACAACTTTTATTTATATAGCTCATTTAACACAGAAAACACATCGCCAGGTTCTTCACAGAAACACGAGGAAAAACGGATGCCAAGTCAAAGGAGGAGAGATTAAAGTGGTGGCTTTTAAGGAGAATCTGAGAGGAGAGGGAGGTGAAAAGGTGGATGGAGTTTAGGCATAAAATTCCAGGGAGTAGGACCTAGTCAGCTGAAGTTATGGCCACAAATGGTGCGCCAAAGGGATGTGAGGGATGCGTAGAGACCAGTGTCAAAGGAAGGAAAATTCTGCGGGATATGAAATGGGAGGGAGGTATTACAACAACTTGTATTTATATAACGCCTTTAAGTAGTAAAACATCCCAAGACGCTGCACAGGAGTATTTTAAGACACAAAATTTGACACCAATCCACATAAGGGTAAATTAGGGCAGGTGACCAAAAGTTTGGTCAAAGAGGTAGGTTTTAAGGAGCGTCTTACAGGAAAGAGAAGTAGAGAGGCGGAGAGGTTTAGGCAGGGAATTCCAGAGCTTAGGGCCTAGACAACAGAAGGCACGGCCACCAAAGGTTGAGCGATTATAATCAGGGATGCTCAAGAGGGCAGAATTAGAGGAGCACAGATATCTCGGGGAGGGGTTGTGGGGCTGAAGGAGATTACAGAGATAGGAAAGGGCGAGGCCATGGAGGGATTTGAAAACAAGGTTAAGAATTTTGAAATCGAGGCGCTGCTTAACAGGGAGCCAATGTAGGTCAGCGAGTACAGGGGTGATGGGCGAATGGGACTTGGTGCGAGTTAGGACACAGGCAGCCGAGTTTTGGATGACCGATGACCTCAAGTTTATATAGGGTGGAATGTGGGAGGCCAGCCAGGAGTGCGTTGGAATATTCAAGTCTAGAGGTAACAAAGGCATGGATGAGGGTTTCAGCAGCGGATGAGCTGAGGCAAGGGCGGAGACGGGAGATGTTACGGAGGTGGAAGTAGGCGGTCTTTGTTATGCTGCGGATGTGTGGTCGGAAGCTCATTTCAGGGTCAAATATGACACCAAGGTTGCGAACAGTGTGGTTCAGCCTCAGACAGATGTTAGGGAGAGGGATGGAGTTTGTGGTGGGGATCGAAAACAATGGCTTCGGTCTTCCCAATATTTAATTGGAAGAAAGTTTTGTTCATCCAGAACTGTATGTCGGACAGGCAGTCTATGACAATTTAGACACCGTGGAGGGGTCGCGAGAAGAGGTAGTGAGGTCGAGCTGGATGTCGTCAACGTACATGTGGAAACTGACGCTGTGTTTTCGGATGATGTCGCCAAGGGGCAACATGTAGATGAAAAATAGGAGGGGGTCAAGAATAGATCCTTGGGGGACACCAAAGGTAACAATGCGGGAGGTGGAAGAGAAGCCGGTGCAGGTGATTCTCTGGCTACAATTAGATAGATAAGAATGGAACCAGGCGAGTGCGGTCCCACCCAGCTGGACGATGGTGGAGAGGCATTGAAGGATGGAGTGGTCAACCATGTCAAAGGCTGCAGACAAGTCAAGAAGGACGAGGAGGGATAGTTTACCTTTGTCACAGTCACAAAGGATGTCATTTGTGACTTTGATGAGAGCCGTTTTGGTACTGTGGCAAGGTCAGAAACCTGATTGGAGGGATTCAAGCATGGAACTGCGGGAAAGTTGGGCACGGATTTGGGCGGCGACAACACATTCAAGGACTTTGGAGAGGAAAGGGAGGTTGGAGATGGGACGGTAGTTTGCAAAGACAGAGGGGTCAAGGGTTGCTCTTTTGAGGAGAGGGGTGATGAAGGCAGATTTGAGGGAGAGGGGGACAGTACCTGAGGAGGGAGAACCATTAACAATATCAGCTAACATGGGAGTCAGAAAAGGAAGTTGGGTGATCAGCAGTTTGGTGGCAATAGGGTCGAGGGAGCAGGAAGTGGATCTCATGGACAAGATGAGTGCGGAGAGGTCATGAGGGGAGATCGGAGAGAAATACTACTCCAGGTGTGGTCTCACCAAAGCCCTGTACAATTGTAGTAAGACTTCCTTACTCTTATACTCCAACCCTCTAGCAATAAAGGTCAACATGCCATTTGCCTTCCTAATTGCTTGTTGTACCTACATGCTAACTTTTTGTGTTTCCTGTATGAGGACACCTAAATGCATCAACAGTTGGCTTATGTGGTGGTTATTGTTGAGGACAGTATTTGGAATGAGTGCACATATTTCTAAATTTGCTGCTGCAGCACTTGCTGAAAGGCCAGGTTTGAATCACTCATTTGCTATTAGGCTACTGTGTATTTTTTGTTGGTTCCTGCCAGTAATAAATTACCTGCTGATATTGGATGAAAGAAGCCAATGTCCCTTCCTTTTAAGATTTAAAGAAAAGTGCAATACCCAGGTTCATTGTAGATTCCAAAGTACTCAAGTCTTCATAAATCAAAAGGTTTTTGAGGGGCTTACACCCCCCAGACTCCCTAGCAATCAAATCTTGTGCCTACAGCATGTTACCCCCCTTCAGGCTGTCATGGACTTATGGGCTGGGATTTTCTGCTTCAATGCTCCTGGCGCATGCCCGGAGCACACATCCAAGGCATGGTTTTTCAATATTAAGCTTAATTGTTGTAAAATTGCATGCTAGGGGTGTGGAATTTCCTGATGTGCGCTCCCAGGCTACAGCAGGAGCACTGAGGTGCAAATTCCTGGCGATGGCTTTGTCCAATACAAGTTGGCTCTCCATTTAAGGTACTTTCAGGTCACTTTCAGATTAATTGCTTTTTAATTGTTTGCTTTTTTGACGCTGTTGCTTAGCTTTTGTTAGTTTTCTAGTTTGGCCTATGAATCTGGTACCTTCCTACTTTATATGCCTTAGCTACCCTCTGGATAAATTCAATGAACCAATGGAGGGGAGAAGCCTTTATTGCTCATATATGTTTGATATAATATGGGGGAGAACTAACACCCTAACTCTCTACCAGCTCTCTCGATGTCTCCACAACTCTGTGTTGTCAGACTGCTTGTGCAGTACCCAGTCTTGGATGAGCCACAATTTCCTCCAGTTAAATGTTGGGAAGCCTAAAGCCGTTGTCTCTGTCCCCACCGCAAACTCCGTATCCTCACCACCGGTTCCATTTCCCCTCCCCAGCCATTGTCTCAGGTTGAACCAGACTGTTCGCAGTCATCTTCATCCCCGAGCTGAGCTACCGATCGCATAGCCACTGCATCACAGAGACTGCCGACTTCCACCTCCGCAACATCACTCATCTCTGTCCCTGCCTCAGTCCATCTGCGGCTGCAACCCTCATTTATGCCTTTATCACCTCCAAGCTCACAGTGCAGTGTCGTCCTGGCCGGCCCCAATTATCTACCCTCTAAACTTCAGCTCATCCAAACCTCTGCCACCTGTATCCTATCTCGCACTTAGTCCCACTTGCCCATCATTCCTGTTCTTGTTGATCTACATTGCCTCCTGGTCCCCTAATCCCTGTGCTTAAATGTCTTCATGACCATGCCTTTCTCTATCTGTACATCTTTAATTTTCCCCAGGATGCTGGCTCAGGCACCCTGTTTGAAAACTATTGTACACCTGCCAGCCCTTCTGGCCTGTGAACTTGACCCATTAAAGCAAATTCATATCTATTTATGGAAAACTGGTCAAAAATCCAGAAACGTGACAGACTGAAACATACTGTGGTGTGTTAAAACCCACACAACTTCATTGCTCTGACAGTAATGAACAAAGAGCCATACATAGCTGTACCAGGAATTTTACCAGACTAGTGACTGTATTTTGGAATGTTGTGAAGCCAAATGGTGGTGTGATAAAACTGCGCTTTACTGATCTATAAATAAAAATGATATATTTAACATTTTTTAAAAACCAGCTACCTTGGAACTAAATGTCAAATGGCTGTTTATCACCCCAGCAGTGAATGACATCTTTATGTAAGGCAGCATGAAAAAGACACGTGATTGGCTACCACATCTTGGGACAATCACGTTGATATTCCAAAGTGATCTAATGTCCTTCATATTAAAGATACAAGTGTGTGACTGATTATCGTGGCTTCCCAGCTGCAGCTCTGATTAACATGGAGAGAAAAAAACAAATTGTTTTTTCAGCCAATCTAAACCACTTTTCCCATGCCCATTTGATTGAGGTAATGACAGCTTTTTCATTTAAAACACTTTTTTAATGCTTGCAGATATTATTCTGTTTGTTTTATATATACTCTTCCAAAAAATTTTAAAATGTGACTAACAATTTTCTTTGTTAGTATCGGGACCGCAACACAGGCTCAATTGACACTCCACTAACTTTCTGATTTCAGCTGTGCTGCTGCTGCAGGAGGCTCTAAACAGAGGCCAAGTATTTTCCCACAGTAGGGAGGAGAAGTTTTTAACGAGCTAATGGTACACTGCCGAGTAGCTTGATTGAGTGGCATTGATGAAGGGCAGGAAGCAGGTGCTTTTACATTGCTACTTTTCTACTGTTCTTGAATAGGGGCAGTGACCTTCACGTGCCTGTTAGTTTTTAGTTGGGTGTTGGTTGAACTGCGCCATTTATACTTGAATATAAATGTTGCTGCAGGTTCCCCATATTTACTGGAACCAACTTCCCTAGTTAGACACTCGTTTTCATGGGTCGGGTCTACAGTGCCACCTATTCCTTGAACAACTGGCTGTTTCTACTTCGGACTGTAACTGATGGAGTGAGATTGGTGTCATTTGGTGTCATGCAAAATAAAAGTGCCTTTAGCGTGCAGGTGGTGAGTTGCTTATGGTGATGAGAAATATAGGGAAGAGAATTGGGAAGTAACATGACTTCCAAAAAGAAACCTATTTAGAAATCTGTTAATTTAAGGCAGGAATATATGGAGCAAGTTGTCATGACGGCATGTAAATATTGAGAGTAATTGGAATCCATATTTTTCCGACCCCATTTGTGGTTGTGGCCAAGACTGAGTCCACCAATTGGTTTTAGGCTGAGCTGAGGCTGGATTGGAAGGGAGTTTACATATAGCAGGGGTCTAGGGGATGGAGCCAGTGCTGGAAGGGAGTGGGAAGTTCGATCTCCGATCTTAAATCCAGACCTAGGTCAGAGTCTGGGCTGGGTGTAGCAGGAGGTCTTGGTTCTGGGTTCCTTGCTGGGAGGGAGTGCTGTATTCAGTCTCTGGGAGAAATGAGCACCCCAGGTCTGCGATTGGGTTGAAGCTATGCCCTGGATCTACGACTGCCTACAGTTAATGAGGTCTGAAGGCTGGATTTATGTTGGGATTGCGAGTGGAGAGCTGGTTTGAATATTCTTGGAGCAGAGGGAGCGGTTGCTGATGCAGCTGTCATGCTGTGCACTTTTGCAAAGACTATGCTTGAAAAGCTTTAAAGTAATGTTGGGATAGAAAACTTTGGCAAATAATCATGATCAAACTTCAAAGGAACAGACCTAATACAGGAAACTTTCGATTTACCGGCACCTAAATAACCGGAAATCTCGGTTAACCGGCAAAATTTAGGAGTAGGTTCAGGTAAGTTTTACTTCATATTACAATATGAAGTAAAACTTCCTCGATCTGTTGCTGTGCAAGGATGTGGCTGCAGCTGTTGCTAAGCTACAGTGATGCTTGGAACTTGTGGCCATTGTTCTGCACCTGTTGCTAAGCAACAGGGTTTGTTGCTTTATACGGAGCTCTCAGCTCGCCGTATCTTTTAACTATAGCTCTCGGTTATCCGGAATTTTTGATGAACCGGCACCACGTCGGTGCCGGATTAAAAAAAAGTTTCCTGTAACTATCTTGTTGCATTTGAAGTTTGGGTTAAATCCCAAGATTCAATTGTAAAGGATCTTGGGCAGTGCTGGAAAGAGGCTGCTTTGTGATGTCTAGTTCCTGCTAATCATGTGACTATCCGTTAGCAATCGAGTGGCTAGAAGGGACCAATCAAATGTTTGAAGAAGGACATTTTTAAAAATTGGTACTGAATGAGATAGTGGGATTGTTGTCTTCAACAAAGTTAGCGAGTAATTCCTGGGTAGTGCTTTTCTATCTTGTGACCACAGCCAGCAACTCTGGGTACAATGACTGTTCCTGGTCGACAGTTTTTTTTTAAATGAGATGTATAAACCGAGACATTTTTTGTGCAGGAGGAAGCCATTCAGCTCTTCTGACTTGTGCTGAATTTAGACCTCTCGCAAGGGGCTGATTTTATGCTGCCTCGTTCTCCTGCTTTCTCCCAGACTAATCATGACCATCAAAGTACATTTCAATCAACTCATCTCTTCCACCCTCCCAAACCCAGTATTATCTTTTAATTCTTGGTGTGCTCAAAATAAAAAAGCAGCAATGTGCTCTCCTTTTCACCACCTGCATTGCCTAAAGGGTTAATGAATTCTCCAGTCCCCTC
The DNA here is from genome assembly GCF_052327205.1 of Somniosus microcephalus. Lineage (NCBI taxonomy): Eukaryota > Metazoa > Chordata > Chondrichthyes > Squaliformes > Somniosidae > Somniosus > Somniosus microcephalus. Next base: position 35,993,073 of record NC_140992.1, read on the forward strand.
ATTGCTGCTCCATACTTGCTATTTGCTGTCACCACTGAGTCATTCTAAACAAGATACTTCATCTCAATGTGTGATCCTGGTGAAATATTTTAAATAAGCATAATCCTCTCGCTATACTGCGTAGTCTGGTCTAGCATACATTGCTTGTTATTTATTAATTAAGAACCTAATAGAATGCCCTCCCTCTAACATGCCACCCACTCTTTCTTAACACTGTGTGTTATTGCTTATAACTCTCAAAATTATACCAGTTTCTCTAAGGGCTGTTCAGTGCAACATGGTTTCCTTCTCTCATAGAGAAGCCATAGTGTTGTTTCTCCCCCCCCCCCTCCCAAATAGCAGGCTTTTTGTACAGTTCCTGACATTTTTTTTAAAAAATCATGAATTTAATATATTCAGGTCACGACAGACTCTGAGTGAAAGCTGCTCTGGATATTGTATTTTATTCACTAAACTGGTGCTGTTAAAGTGCTGCTGACAGCCAATGGCTAAATGGATTCTGCAGATGCTCAGACGGGTTACAGTTCAGTAATTGATGACCCGTCGTGCTCTGTGTAAATACAAAGCTCGGGAATGTTAAAATTTTTTACCAATGGACAAAACGCAGAAATAATAAATAACTTTTTTCATCGTCCTTTTTCTTTGGCCTACCTATTTTTGCGTTCAGTTTTGTGCAACTAATTACTCTGCATAAATAGTTCAATCAATTTACCTAATGAATGCAGAAAAGTGACATTAAGTCTTTTATGGTGTTTGACAGAGGATTATCTGATGACAAAGGTTAATGTGTGTTGTGCTCAAACTGCAACCAGGAATCCAGGCTGGACAGAGTGAGCCTACAGTATTGTCTTGCAGCTCATTCGCAGAACTGGTCATGCGTCTTATAGTTGCCTGGCATAAAGCACCTCTTGTGACTAAGCAGCCTACACATTATTTAGTCAGCACTCGTAAGGCTTATTTGCTGAATCACGAATGCCTGCAGGAACCTAGCTTCATTCCCTGCCAGAGATTTACCAGACCTGTTGCAGCCCACCCCCTCCTTGCCTCCTAACTGCTGCCTTTAAATTAGATTCAGCAGAATTCTGAATTAAATCTGTTTGTAATCACATCAGCTCAGTCTGCAAGCGAGCTCTCATCTGACTCTGTGCTTCTAAAGGCAGAAAAACATTATTAGGAATATAAAGTGAGCACAGGGTTTTGGCACTAGCTGTGTGGGCCACGATTGCCTTGTGTATATACAGTATGACATAGAATCTGATTTATTGCAAGGAATTGGGTACCCCTCCCTTCCCAAAAAAAAGCTAACCTGTGACTGTGTGACGCAGCACAATCTACTTTATCTTCCTAAAGTGCCAGCTTTTGTCAGATGTTTTGCAATAAATTGAGATCTAATACAGCAGTACTGTTGAAGAGGAGGTAGAAAAAAACCGGCGATAGGAAAAGGATGTTTGCATCTGTATGGTATGCCAAAAAGATGGGTCGTCGGTTTATCAAGAATGTGCGGAAATCCAGACAGCAGCATCTTCATCTGTCGGTAAGTTAATGAAACCAGCAGTAAATGCCTGGCTACTTGTTATGTATAGATTTCCAAATTAAGGAAGGCATCAAATTGCTGTCGTGAGGGCTGCGTCTTATTGTAGAAATGAAATAAATGATATCCGTCAGGTATTTCTGCCAAACTCTTAAAATCAGATGCGTTTTTTTTAGAAGCTTCCAGTTTAAATGCTTCTGCAGTAGGCTTTTTGTTTTTTTTCTTGAACCTCGTGTCTGTGGTTTAGTGTTTGTTTATTTTCTAGATTTTGTTTATTTTAGATTTTATTTTTAGAATTTTAGTTTGCAATCTACCATGTGCAGCTGAAGTTGTAGACGGTGATGTGAAAGCTTACGTGGAATTCAGGCATCAAGTTCGATGAAGATGGGATGCTACTTTGAAGATAGCTTTGCTTGTAGAAATGCAGAGAAAATATGAATGGTTCAATGTACAGATTATTTCCAGAAACTGTCCGTATGCGCTTATTATGTTACTAAGCTAGTTTATGTTGAGTTTTTATTTTTTGTTATTGAATACAACTGGGTACAGGCTGTGAAGCAAGATATATTCTATTGAAAAGAACATACTTCTAATTTCCAAAATCATCAGTCTTTTTACAAGAAGGGTGTATGTATTTCTGGAGATGAATCTTGAATGCTTGGGTAATTGTGTATTGATATCGAGACTCTTGAGTCTGAAATTGCTTAGTTTAAAAGTTCATTGTTCACCCAAGCCTCCTAGGTGGTTTGCAAACTGCATATTTTGAACAGCCTTCTGCATCTGGGGCAATTAAATGTGCAGTGTTAGAAGTTGCAGCAGTATGCACAGCAAACAGCTTCTTGACAGACATTTTGACAGACTGTAGGAGAGATGAGTGCTGCAATGGGACGTGCACACAGCAAAAGATCAAGCAACTGCTTGGCATTTTTGAAGCAGGAACCTTAAGTTAGGGCACAAGACATTATTTCATCATTTTTTGTAATGTAAAAATCTAATATTTACATTATTAGTTGTTTTTTGCACTTTAATGTTGGATTTCTGAACTTGTGCATTTTGCTTTTCAAGTGTTAAACTTTATTCAGATCCAGCAAATTTAAAGTTTAATTTGATCTTTCATAGCATTAGAATATTAGCAAAAAAGAAATGTGTAAATGCTAATTGTTCTGCTGTAATTGCATTTGCTTGGTGCAGAACTCAATCAAACTGCGACAGGCCTTGGATTCAACTTTTGAACCTCTGGTTAAGAGTTGTACTGCTTTAGCAGGCTAATGGGCTGGCCTGAGTTTTGAATGACAGTGCTGTAACTATAAGGGTGCAATTATACTGCCACCTTGATGTGAAGTGATTTTGGGTGTGCATCAATGCAAAAGTGGCAGCATAACTCAGGAAGTTAACAGCACATAAAGCTGTGAGGTGTGGAGCCCTCTCCAGGAGGCTATTTCACACCAGTTTCAGTTTATACAAAGCACAGTATATATCCAGTGTTAAATTCTGATTATATTGTTAAATTCCAGATTCCATTTAGATGCCATGTCAATTTTTAGGTGTCTCGTATTAAGCACAGTCAAGTTTGAGAAATAAACCCCACAAATGGTAAGCTACTGTTTTGTCAATGTTGTTGACACTTGGTGAAAGTCAGTACTGTACATTGTGGAGCTTGGAACTGAGACTACAGAACTTTCAACAGGTGATTGTTGGGCAGCAGTTCTTTTTATTATTTATATTAGTCTCAGAATTAGTTTACTTCCTAATTTTCTCATGTACATTGACTCATGCTGTGGTATGATTCCATGGACACTGGCAGCCGCTTGGTATTTCATCCATTTGGCTATTCACCGGAGTCTACACAATGAGTGTTGGCAGGCTATTTTATTCTTGGGGAGCAACACAAAGGCACCCAATTCTGACAGCCTGAGCTTGGCTCAGTTGGTAATTGCATCTGGTCATAACATAGAAACATAGAAGATAGGAGCAGGAGTAGGCCATTCAGCCCTTCAAGCCTGCTCCGCCATTCAATGAGATCATGGCTGATCATTGAAATTCAGTACCCTGTCCCTGCTTTCTCCCCATATCCCTTGATCCCTTTAGCCTTAAGAAATATATCCAACTCTTTCTTGAATATATTTAATGAACTGGCCTCCACCGCCCTCTGTGGCAGAGAATTCCACAGGTTCACCACTCTCTGGGTGAAGAAATTCCTCCTCATTTCAGTCCTAAATGTCCTACCCCTTATCCTTAGACTATGACCCCTGGTTCTGGACTGCCCGACCATCCAACGCACTCCTGGCTGGCCTCCCACGTTCTACCCTCCGTAAACTTGAGGTAATCCAAAACTCTGCTGCCCGTGTCCTAACTCGCACCAAGTCTTGCTCACCCATCACCCCTGTGCTCGCTGACCTACATTGGCTCCCGGTTAAGTAACGCCTCGATTTTAAAATTCTCACCCTTGTTTTCAAATCCCTCCATGGCCTCGCCCCTCCCTGTCTCTCTCTAATCTCCTCCAGTCCGACAACCCTTCGCGATATCTGCGTTCCTCCAATTCTGGCCTCTTGCACATCCCTGATTTTCTGCGGCCCGCCACTGGCGGCCTGCCTTCAGCTGCCAAGGCCCTAAACACTGGAGTTCCCTCCCTAAACCTCTCCACCTCTCTTTTGTCCTTTAAGCCGCTGCTTAAAACCTACCTCTTTGACCAAGCATTTGGTCATCTGCCCCAATATCTCCTTATGTGGCTCGGTGTCCAATTTTGTTTTTATAACGCTCCTGTGAGGTGCCTTGGGATGTTTTACTACGTTAAAGGCACTATATAAATGCAAGCTGTTGTTCTGGGTCCGAGGCCCCTACTGGGAGTTTGAGCTCCTAAACTAAGCTAACAATCCACTGCACTCCTGATCGAATGTTACATTGTTGAAGATGCCAGCTTTCGGATAAGACATTAAACCAAGGTTCTGTCTGTTCAAATGGACCCAAAAGACCTATCGAATTACTTAAAGAGCAGGAAGTTCTCTATATCTTAGGCAACATTCCTCCCTCAACCATTCTCCCCTACATAGCTCATAGCACTTGGAAGTAACTCGTGATATGATTGGCAACATTTCTGAAAGTTGTGATAATGCTCTATATATAAATGTAGTCTCACGCAATAGTGAAGCAAAATTTAATTTTTTTCATCCAACAGAAGCAGCAGGATAGTAATCAGAAACGGGACTGTTGGCAGAGTTTCTTTTCTCCCCTCAGTTTGGGTTCTGCCACAACTACCCTGCTCCAGACCTCATACAGCCTTGAACATGGGCACAATAGCGGAATTCCAGAGCTGAGGTGAGAGTGACTGCCCTTGACATCAAGGCAGTATTAGACTGAGTGTGGCACCAAGGAGCCCTTGACTGAAGTCAATGGGGGTTGGGGGGGAAAACTCTCCTGGCACAAAGAAAGACGGTTATGGTTGTTTGAAGCCAATCATCTCAACTCCAGGACATTGCTACAGGAGTTCCTCAGGGCAATGTCCTAGGCCCAACTATCTTCAGTTGCTTTATCAATGTCCTCCTTCCTTCCCTCCCCACATTTCATTTCATTGACCTGTGCTAGATTGGAACCATGGTCTTCAATGAAAGCATAATGTGGAGATGACAATGAGGCAAGGTGGAAACTAGGATATATGCTCTCAAGGGTGAGTTAAAATATCAGTATTTGATGATGATGCAATGCATTGGTGGTTCAACATACTGTGCCAGTGGTAAGATATGAGTTTGCCCTTCTGATTTATCACACAGTACTCAACCTTAAGTATTTGAGGGGGGGGGGGGGGTGGGTGCAGTAGAAAATAAGGCAAGTATTTTTTTCATATTGGTGTATTGATGGCTGTCTTTTATTTTATATCCATTGTTGAGGTTTCTCTAATTGTTTTCTACCATGCATCTTTGCAATAATTTCTAGACAAATTACTTTTAATCCTTTTTTGTATTGAATATAATTTCATTGTAACAGTTCCTACTTCGAATTTATGGACTATGAATCGTGACAACTTGTGCTGGATTGATGGAAAATGCTGCAATATTTGGAATATAATCAAATTAGTTATGATTCATCAATTCCATTGTTGCCACTAAAAGCAGTGTACTGCAAAGTGGTGTAGTGTAAATCCACAAACGGATGATTTTTTTTTTCCAAACGGCAATGCAAAATCTCTTAGGCTTGATGGTTTGACTGTGATTCAGGGTAAGCAGGCATTTAAAATCTAATTTTATCTTGGATTCCATATTGCACATTCCACCGGCCTAGTGAAAATCGGAATGTCAATGACCCATTTATGACCTAATGGTTACAGACTGCATTGTCAGAGGCCTGCGAACGAACTACCTCTCTACCTTTTTATTTGGCAAATGGTACATGACAGGAAGATGCCTAAAAATGGAATGGGAAGAAAACTTAAAATGTGATTTTTAAATAAAGTATTGTACCTGTCCCAAAAGGACAGATTGAATTTGAGGAATTTTTCTTTTTTGCTTTGTAGCTTAGAATCATAGAATAGTGCAGCACAGAAGGAGGCCATTCGGCCCATAGAGTCTGCACCAGCTCTTATGAAGAGCAATCCAGTTAGTCCCACTCCCCCATTCTTTCCTCATATCCCTGCAGTTTATTTCTCCTTCAAGTATTTATCCAAATCCCTTTTGAAGGCTACTGTTGAATCTGTAACCACCACCCTATCAGTTAGTGCATTCCAAATCTTAACCACTCGTTGCATTAAAAAGTTTTTCCTCATGTCGCCTCTGGTTTGCCAATCACTTTAAATCTGTGTCCTCTTGTTATCAACCTTTCAGCCATTGGAAACAGTTTATCTTTATTTACTCTATCTAAATCCTTCATGATTTAAACACTTCCATCAAATCTCCTCTTAGCCTTCTCTGCTCCAAGGAGAACAACCCCAGCTTCTCTAATCTCCACGTAACTGCAATCCCTCTACCCTGGAACCATTCTAGTAAGTCTCTTCTGTACCCTCTCCAAAGCCTTTACGTCCTTCCTAAAGTGTGGTGCCCAGAATTGGACACAATACTCCAGCTGGGGCCGACCTAGTATTTTATATAGGTATAGCGTAACTGCTTTTGTATTCTCTGCCTCAATTTAAAGCCCAGTATCCCATATGCTTTATTAACAGCTTTGTTAACCTGTCCTGCCACCTTCAACGATTTGTGCACAAGCGCCCCCAGATCTCTCCATTTTTGCACCGCCTATAAAATTGTACCGTGTATGGTCTCTCCTCATTCTTCCTACCAAAATGTATCACCTCACACTTCTCTGTATTGAATGTTATCTGCCATGTGTCTGCCCATTCCACCAGCCTGTCTGTCTGTCTTGAAGTTTATTACTATCTTCCTTACTGTTAACTACACTTTCAAGTTTTGTGTCATCTGCAAAATTCAAAATTGTGCTCCATTACCCCAAGTCCAAGCCATTAATGTATATTGAAAACAGTAATGGTTCTAGTACTGAACCTTGGGGAATGCCACTGTATACCTCCCTCCAGTGTGGAAAAACAGCCTGTTTTCTATCCCTTAGCCAATTTTGTATCCGTGCTGCTACTGCCCCTTTTTACCCATGGGCTTCAATTTTGCTAACAATCCTAGTATGTGGTACTTTATCTGACGCCTTTTAAAAGTCCATATACACAACATCAACTGCACTGCACTCATCCACTGTTAACTCATCAAAAAAACTCAATCAAGTTAGTCAAACACGATTTGCCCTTAATAAATCTGTGCTGGCTCTCCTTGATTAGTCCATGCTTGTCCAAGCGATGGTTAATTTTCTCCTGGATTACTGTTTCTAAAAGCTTCCCCACCACCGACGTTAAACTGACTGGCCTGTAACTGCCAGGTTTATCCACCCCCCCCCCTTTTTTGAACAAGGGTTTAACATTTGCAATCCTCCAGTCCTTTGGCAGCACCCCTGTATCTAAGGATGATTGGAAGATCGTGGCTAGCACCTCTGCAATTTCTTCCCTTAGTGACCTAGGGTGCATCCCATCTGGACCGGGTGACTTACCACTTTAATTACCGCCAGCCTTTCCAATATCTCCTCTTTATCTATTTTTATCTCATCCAGTATTCCAGCTTCTGTGTTTTTAAAGTTTAAAATGAGTTAGATCTGACCCACATTGTGTGGGGAGGCACCCAGCAAAGGCTGAGGTATCCCCAGTGAGGGGCAGGGAAAATGGGGACTCATTATACCTCCTTGCGACTGACTGGGGCACAGTGATTGTCTGTGCCCATTCTCTGCATTTTCAGATGTTCAGCCATGTGGATTAAGCAAAAATGGAGAAAAATTGCAAATGGGGAAAATTATACAGCAAATAGCTGCATGGGAGAGCCCCAGAGCTACTGCACGTAGAAAAAATTAGTACTTCGCTTGCTGCACACTGCTTCAAATGACTTACTATCTTAAAAAATAGACTACTGTACTATAATGCCTTTGTAAACCCAGGCCTTTTACAACATATACAGTCTCAGTTGAACTGAATTGCTTTCAATAGAAAAGATAATAGCAAATAATAATTGGTACTGTTTGTAGAATTTGCAGCACATCATTTTATGAAGCAATTTATCATTTTACAACAACAACGTGCATTTATATAGTGCCTTTAACGTAGTAAAACATCCCATGGTGCTTCGCAGGCACTTTATCAAACAAAATTTGATACTGAGCCATATAAGGAGATATTGGGACAGGTGACCAAAAGCTTTGGTCAAAGAGGTAGATTTTAAGGAGCATCTTAAAGTAGGAGAGAGGGGTTTAGGGAGGAAGTTCCAGAGCTTAGGGCCTAGGCAGCTGAAGGCACGGCTGTCAACGGTGGAACAATTAAAATTGGGGATGCACAAGAGGTCCGAATTGGAGGAGCGCAGAAATCTCGGAAGGTTGTAGGGCTGGAGGAGGTTACAGAGATAGGGAGGGACAAGGCCATGGAGGGATTTGAAAACCAGGATGAGAACTTTAAAATTGAGGCGTTACTTAACCGGGAGCCAATGTAGCTCAATGAGCTCATGGGCGAACGGGACTTGGTGCGATTTAGAATACGAGCAGCAGAGTTTTGGTGAGCTCAAGTTTATGGATGGTGGAAGACGGGTGGTCGGCCAGGAGAGCATTGGAATAGTCAAGTCTAGGTAACAAAGGCCTGGATGAGGGTTTCAGCAGCAGTTGAGCTGAGGCAGGGGCGGAGACGGGCAATGTTATGGAGGTGGAAGTAGATTTTAAATTTCAATATTGTAGTATTTAAATGAGAAAAATGATGGACATCAAATTACTGAAAAATAACTTGTAGCTTGACATGTAGGCTATGTAACACGTTACTGAACTTTGAGTCAACCACTGAGTGTCTTAGGATGCCACGCACTTGAACTTCCTCGTAGCTTGACTCAGTCTCTGGCAAGTTCTTCTGAGTGCATGCATGTGTGTGTCCAGCCTCTCTCTCATCATCTACCCCTCTTACTATAATTGACGTGTTTTGGACCAGCCCACAATTGCATGGATTGCAAGACTACAACTGCTTATTGATATACCTATCAATTCATTCCATGAAAAGCGACGAGTTAAGATTGTAACTATAGGTTTTTATTGGTTAAATAACAGAGCCCACCCTCGTGGGTGATCGGTTCCAACAGGGAGGAATACCAGCCAGTCGATCACCTTTATACCTGGGCAAGCAGGCGGAGCCATGGGCGGAGTCAGCTGAGGTCAGCCCAGGTATAACAGCGTGGCAAGAGGTAACCTTGTGTAGTGATACAACAGTGTAAACAGTGATAACCATAGTGTAACGATATAAACAGTGATAACCATAGTGTAACGATAGTGAACGATAACAGTGGTTTACCACATTCACCCCTTGTTTAAATTTGAGTCCGGCGGGGTATTAGTGGGGGGTAACGGTGGTGTCTCAGGGGTGCCCGAGGGTGCGAGGTCTCGCAAGGAGACTGTGTCCTCCCGCCCGTCTGGGTATGCCACATAGGCGTATTGGGGGTTGGCGTGCAGGAGGTCCACCCTCTCGACCAGGGGGTCCATTTTATGGGTCCTCACGTGCTTCCGCAGCAGGACGGGCCCCGGAGAAGTCAGCCATGTTGGTAGCGAAGTTCCCGTAGTCGACTTCCTGGGGAAAACAAACATTTGCTCATGGGGGGTGGCGTTAATGGCAGTGCAAAGCAGTGACCGGATGGAATGCAGCGCTGCCGGGAGCACTTCCTGCCAGCGAGAGGTTGGGAGGCCCTTAGACTTTAAGGCTAAGAGAACGGCCTTCCAGACTGTCGCGTTCTCTCTTTCTACCTGGCCGTTCCCTCGGGGGTTGTAGCTGGTGGTCCTGCTTGCAGCAATACCTCTCGCTAGTAGGAACTGGCGAAGTTCCTCGCTCATGAAGGATGAGCCCCGGTCGCTATGTATATAGTTCGGGAACCCGAACAAGGCGAAGAGGTCGTTCAGGCATTTGATGACTGTGGTACTGGTCATGTCTGGGCAGGGGAAGGCAAAGGGGAAACGGGAGTACTCGTCAATAATGTTGAGGAAGTACACATTACGGTCAGAGGACGGGAGGGGCCCCTTAAAATCGATGCTCAAGCGCTCGAAGGGGCGGGTGGCCTTGATCAGGCTTGCTCTGTCCGGCCTATAGAAATGCGGTTTGCATTCGGCACAGGTTTGGCAGTTCCTGGTCATGGTCCTGACCTCCCCGATGGAGTAGGGCAGGTTGCGGGCCTTAATGAAGTGGTAAAGTCTGGTGACCCCGGGGTGGCAGAGGTCGTTGTGGAGGGTCTGCAGTCTATCAACTTGCGCGTTGGCGCATGTACTTCGTGATAGAGCATCTGGGGGTTCGTTCAGTTTACCAGGCCGGTACAAGATATCGTAATCATAGGTGGAGAGCTCAATTCTCCACCTCAAGATATTGTCGTTCTTGATTTTGCCCCTCAGCTTGTTATTAAACATAAAAGCGACCGAACGCTGGTCGGTGAGGAGGGTAAATCGTTTGCCTGCCAGGTAATGCCTCCAGCGTCGCACTGCCTCCACGATCGCCTGGGCCTCCTTCTCGACAGAAGAGTGTCGGATCTCAGGGCCCTGGAGGGTCCTTGAGAAGAAGGCCACAGGTCTCCCCGCCTGGTTAAGGGTTGCAGCTAGGGCGAAGTCGGATGCATCGCTCTCCACTTGGAAAGGGATAGACTCATCCACCGCGTGCATTGTGGCCTTAGCAATGTCTCCTTTTATGAGGGAGAAGGCTGCGCATGCTTCTGCTGTCAGGGGGAAGGAGGTGGACTTCATGAGGGGTGGCTTTGTCCGCATAATTGGGCACCCATTGGGCATAGTAAGCGAAGAGCCCCAGGGTTCTCTTCAGTGCCTTTTGACAGAGGGGAAGGGGGCGCATTCTTTCGGGGTCGGGGCCGATGACTCCGTTCTCTACTACGCAGCCGAGGATGGCAAGGCGCGGGGTGTTAAACACACATTTCTCCTTATTGTAGGTGAGGTTCAGCCGTTGGGCCGTACGGAGGAATTTCTCCAGATTAACATCATGGTCCTGCTGGTCGCGGCCGCAGATGGTGACGTTATCTAGATAAGGGAACGTGGCATGCAGCGCGTTCTGGTCAACCATCCGGGACTTTGAGAGTGGAGAGGCCGCAGGTGGTATGCGGCGGGCGGTTTAAAACCTGGTTGTAGACTGTGAGTGGGGGGAGGGGTCCACCGTATGCCAGGGTGACACTTTGGAGGTGGCATTGGAAATCCAGCCCTAGTAGGACGGCAGCGCAGAGCTGGGGCAGGACGAGAAGTTTAAAGTTTTTATATTCCGTGCCCCTAACCGACAGGGTCACCACACAGTAGCCGCTGGCGTCAGTTGAATGTGACTTCGACGCCATCGAGATCCGCTGGCGCGTTGGCCGGACAGTGAGGGAGTAGTAGCTCACCATGTCTGGGTGAATAAAACTCTCCGTGCTTCCGCTGTCGAACAGGCAGGTCGTGGCGTGGCCGTTTACTCCGATGTCCGTCATAGACTTGGACAGATGATGCGGGAGGGCTTGGTCAAGCGTGACGGAGGCCAGTGTATGGCTGAGCGAGCTGCTGTAGTCTGCGGGCGGGGCGGTGGTCGGGTCTGGAGACAAGGTGGCGGTCGAGTGCGGTGAACAAAATGGCGGCGCCCACGAAGTTGAACAAAATGGCGGAGAAGATGGCCACCCCCACAACTCACATGAGGCACTGCTGGCGTCGGTGGCCTTGATCAAAGATGGCTGCCCCACGACTCACGAGGTGATGCTGGCATCTGTTGCCTTGATTAAAGATGGCCGCCCCCACAACTCACATGAGGCACTGCTGGCGTCGGTGGCTTTCCCCCTGCAGGCCTTCGCGAAGTGGCCTTTCTTTTGGCAGTCGGAGCAGGTCGCGTTCCTTGCAGGGCAGTGCGCCCTCGGGTGTTTCGCCTGGCCACAGAAGAAGCAGCAGGCGGCCCGATCGCGGGGCTCCGCTGCCGCAGCCGGTCCCGGGGGTGGCGGTCCCGATCGATTCCGGGACACCGACGCTGTGGTAGGTCCCAGGGGCGGCGGTGCGAGGGGTATTGCGGCCGGAGTTGGGCCCGAGTCCCAGGGTCGCGCACCACTGTACCTGGAGTACGCCTCGCGGTCCCGATGGGCCACTTCCAAGGAGCGAGCGAGGATAGCAGCTGTTTTCAGGTCGAGGTCCTTTGATTCCAGCAGTCTTTGCCGTGAGTAGTCTGACCGAAGGCCTTTCACAAAGGCATCGCGGATATTTCCATCGGTATGTTCTGCAGCTGTTACGGCTTTAAAGTCACAGTCCCTGCCGAGTATTTGTAGCGCCCGTAAGAAATCATCAACCGACTCTCCTGGCTGTTGCGAGCGGGATCTTAGGAGATGCCTGGCGTACTTTGAGTTTACTGGGCTCCGGTACTGCTCTTTTAGCAGGTCGAGGGCCTCCTCGTATCTATCAATGTCCCGGATGAGTGCAAATACTTTAGGGCTCACCTGGGCGGTCAGAACTCTTAGTTTAGCTTCCGAGGGCACGCCGGAGGCTGCCAGGTAGGATTCAAAACAGCTCAGCCAGTGATCGAAGTCTAGGGCTGAATTCGCAGCCTGTGGGTTTAGATCCAGGTACGGCGGTCGGAGGGCTCGCAGCCAGGTCGGTTGTGGCTGGCCGTTTGGCTGTGGCTGTTGTGGTTGGTCGTTTGGATCCATTTCAAAATTTAGCCAATAAAATTGATATACCTAGCAATTCATTCCATGAAAAGCGACGAGTTAAGATTGTAACTATAGGTTTTTATTGGCTAAATAACAGAGCCCACCCTCGTGGGTGATCGGTTCCAACAAGGAGGAATACCAGCCAGTCGATCACCTTTATACCTGGGCAAACAGGCGGAGCCATGGGCGGAGTCAGCTGAGGTCAGCCCAGGTATAACAGCGTGGCAATCAAATCAACTTTTATTGTCATTGTTAGTGCACAAGTGCAGTACAACGAAATGTAGGCTTGCGGCTCCCGAGAGTGTACAATTTGGATTAGGACACTTAAACATTTCAACATACATTTGCACATATATATTAGCATAAATATGACCATAATAAAGTGCATCGGCAGATGTGCAGGCTTTAGTGTTTATTTGTAGAGTTCAGTAGGATGACAGCCCTGGGAAAGAAGCTGTTCCTAAATCTGGTCGTACGGGTGCGAATGCATCTGTAGCGTCTTCCAGATGGTAGGAGGGTGAACAGACTGTGGCTGGGGTGGGTAGGGTCTTTGATGATGGACCGTGCCCTCCGTAGGCAGCGTTTCTGATATATATGTTCTATGGTCGGTAGCCGGGTGCCGGTAATGCGTTGGGCAGTTTTGACTACCCGCTGCAGGGCTTTCCGGTCATGGGAGCTACAGCTGCCGTACCATACCGTGATACAGTTTGTCAGGATGCTCTCTATAGTGCAGCGGTAGAAGTTAGAGAGGATCGGGGGTGACAGATTACATCCCTTCAGCCTCCTCAAGAAATATAGGCGCTGCTGGGCCGCCTTCACCAGAGAGGAGGTGTTGAGGGACCAGGAGAGGTCTTCCGTGATGTGGACTCCGAGGAACTTAAAGCTGGCCACCCTTTCCACCTCCGCCCCCCCCCTTGTGTAGTGATACAACAGTGTAAACAGTGATAACCATAGTGTAACGATATAAACAGTGATAACCATAGTGTAACGATAGTGAACGATAACAGTGGTTTACCACACTTCTACAGTAGATTTTTTTTAAACATGCTCTGTTTAAAAGTGAACAAGATCCCCTGCGGCAATACCAAAATTAATCTACACTCGCACTGTACCTATTACTCAAGCAAATGTTCAAGGTCTTTTTGCTTTCTGTGGTTGATGTTTTGTGATTAGAGGGTTTTGTGCTAGGACAATGGAATATTTCTCCACTTTTTGTACCCATCAAGCATCAAGCAGTCCCACATCAAATTAGCACTGGGGTTGATACAAAGTAAAGTTCCCTCCACTTTCTCCAACTATGAATTTTCCATTTCCCAAACTTGTCCTCCTTGTGAAATTCAAGTTACTTTTGAAGACTTTCATCCAACCTAGGTTCAAACCCAGATCCCAAAAATAAAATTGCTCTAACTGTACCACTCAGTCTCTGGTTCACCCAATTCTTAAAGGGGAAAGACAGTTTTAAGTACACACCCCTTGTTACAGTAGAAAATGTCTTGCCACAGCTTTCTCAATTTTTTTAAATTTTGTTGCCAACGTGAACACACTTGGGTAGGATCGGCACCTTGCTAGGCCTCTGGAATGATGCCCATTACAGGAAGTGCTCCACAGAGATGATGTTGTCAATAGCAAGTATTTCAAACTTACCATGAGGGCCATTCTGAAGTCACCGGCAGAACACCAGGTTAAAGGCCAGGAGTGGAAATTTTCCACCATTTACTGTAGAACTGCTCTGTAATGCACAGGGACGGCCCTCAAGATTGACATCACCAAGCAGCCTACAAGGTAGTGCAGCTACTTCATGGTCTTCAAACTAGCAGCAAATTGACATTTAAAAAAAAATGTTGAAGCAATTTCAGGTAAGTGCATTTTCTTTTTTTTTTAAAAAAAGGTTGGGCAGGGAGTACATATTTTTAAAATTAGTTCATGGGTGTGGGCATCGCTGGCAAGGCCATCATGTATTGCCCATCCATAATTGCCATTGAAAAGGTGGTGTGCCGCCGCCTTGAACAGCTGAAGTCCGTGTGGTATATTGAGGATAGTGTTTCCCCGAATTATTCTTCCCTTTCAAAGAAGAAAGAAAGACAGACTTGTATTTATATAGCGCCTTTGGAATGTCCCAAAGTGCTCTACAGCCAAAGACACTTGACAAACACTTTTTTGGCGATATAATTAAATTGAAATGAATGCATCATCACATCAATTGTCCTACCCGTCCAGGAAATTGATGGAACACTGTCCTGACTCCCCTCCTTCCTCCAAAAATTATTTCTCCACCAAGTACACAACAATGCATACTAGTTTTGTTCCTTTCCAGCTTTGATATAAAATTGAAGCACCATAAGTAGTGGAAAGGAAAGGGGTGTGAGCATTTTCAAAACTGGTAAAAAGGTAAATATAGGGATTGTTTTCTCATTCTTATTTTTGTCCATATATCTAGTCTGGCCCCAGATGTCCAGTTAAAAATGCAACGCATTTAAGTAATGCTGAACGCCATTAGTGTTTCTTCGCTTCCACCTTGATATGCTAAATGAAAATGACTGATCCCTCTTGGGACACATGTTCCTAAAGTGGTGGTTTTGCATATTGTGTGCATGTTTCACCCAAATCCATTAAAACTTTGCAGAGCGATTCTGGTTTAAGGAGACATTTCAGTACATTATGGTTTGTTCCAGTGAAATATTGATTCAATTTTGAATGCTGCTGAAGTGGGAATGTTGACCACATTGTTCATTTCAAAGCGAGTTGGATCATTTCATGCTGTTGATATCACAGTCTAATAGTCCTTCAGTATGCTTTGTTTCCTGTGGTTATTCCCTGTTGGCTTTTCAATGGAAAGGATTGTCAATATCTGGGAGCAAACATTATACAAAAGTACATGGGGGAAGATGCTGCTTGTGGAATCTGTATATTATACACAGATTTTAGATTTAAACATTTAAAAACCTTTTTAATAGTTTTATTTTTTAGTATAACAGTGAGGTAAAATATTCTGAATTACAGTGCATGTGATCCAGTTGTCCCGGTTTTCCATTTTTGTTTTTCTGAAGCTTTTTATTACTGCACGAAAAACTTGCAGTCAGGTAACTGCAGTCCATTCTCCTCTTTCCACCCCCCTCGCCTCTTGCAAAGAATAGCCAGTTCCAGGTTTCTAGTCCAATGCCTGTACGCTCTTACCTGTTAATTGACCTCACATCCTGTCTTTCAATATAGTTATTAGCCAACAAGGAGCAACTTTAATTCTTCTATAGCTTCTCTGGAAAATCAGTTGATGGAAAGGAGAAAATAAAGCTAAATATGATTAGAACCCGCTGTTGCACTGGTTTTCAAAGAGCTCGGACTGTACAAAGCTTTTGAACTCTATGTATTCTCCAGTCCTAAGTAACTTCCAGACATGATCTTCAACCGCTGCAGGTAGTCAGATTCTGTCTCCCGTACTTCAAGTGATGCTGATGTAATTCTATCCGCAGTTGTGTCTACATACTCCACTCAGCAGCTGGTAGTGGTAGACTCTGCCTGGCAACCACCTGCAGGGCTGCAGAGATGAATTACATCTTCGGCAACAACACGTCGCTTTTGTACTCGCGCCCCAACAGAGGCAATGCCAGCGCTGGCCTGAATTCTGCCGGGCTGAAGCTGAAGCAATGCGCAAAGAGGAGCTTGGGTGACGAGCTGAACTTGCGAGACAATGAGGCGGAATCTTCTCGCTGGCGGGCAGTCCTGGCATTTTTTACCCGCAGGCACTACTTTATTGACTGTATTTCTACAAGTGGTGGCTGTACTCAGGTAAAGCTCTGATAACTGAAATGCTCAACTCTATATTTCTAGTAATAAAAGCAAAGGTGCAATAATTTGGAATATTACAGTAAGATGAAGTTAGAAAATTCTTCAATTCTTGATGGGATTGTTTGAAGGAACAGAAAGCGATTGTTGAAACCTGTTTTTTTTTTTGCTCTGCGCTTGTGTAGCAAACTTATTAGCTGCCCCAGTAACCTGGTCCGATATAATTCAACTTGGTAGTTTACTGCTATGATGACACACACACCGGCTCATGGGGCTTTGCTGTGATCAATGTATATGAAAGAAACGGTGCTATTGCCCCAATTCTTATTTACCTTCTGTGATAAACGCATAGCTTTGAAAGTGATTTAAAATGGCTTGAACTGTTACTTGCACTGTCCTTCCTTCCAAAACAATGTCTGTCATTGCTGCTGAATTGAATTGTGTTCTCAAACGGTGCTAGAGTAAATGTCCCTTTGGCTTCAGATTGGGCTTCAGTTGACAGTACTTGTATTTCATCGCAACGGATAGAATGAATTAGACTTGCTGGTGCTTTGCTTAATGCACTATGTAATTACATTATCTTCATTCCTGTAATTTCCATATTTGGTTTCCATGTATTCAGAGCACAAGTGGTCATTAAAGTTGTAGCTAGATACTAATAACATCTTGCATCATATTGGTAATATTATACAGATACCTTACTGCTGTTTTTCACTTGCGCTCTTTTCAAAATTTCGGCACAACAGAAGCGTGTACATAATACCCTTTTTAGCAATGTGCGAGAGCCAGAGATGACAGCTAGTACAATAGCAGCAGCCGTTTGACTGATGGGCCTTTTTTTCTTAGTAAATTATTTATCATTAATTTTGCAAAGTTGTAGTGCCTACTGGGATAGGTTTGAGGTTAAATGCACAGGTGATGGTTATAGTCCAGTCTAAAGGTGCATTTACACTGCAGCTTGAGACCATTAGCTGCAGTTTGGGTTCCAGCCAGGCAGAACCTTGTTCACCTTGCTTAGCTCCTGCCTGCCTGGAAAGTTAATAGTCCTGCTTAGCAGAGTTTTCTGCACATGCCTGAATACACCCATGGCAGAGCTATCTCTCAATTTAAAAATAAATGCATAGAGAGTGAGGAGTGGAGAATCTTTGCTTTAAACATATTTTAAATTAATCGGATCCAGCGGGATCCAACTGACCTCCTGCGCACTTTGAAAACCAGGTTTATCACGCCGCACAGCATTTACACTCTTTACGGTATAAACCAAAGTGTTTTGAGACTACCCCCTTTGTTTCGCTCCAGGGTTAAGACGAGCCTCGTCTCCTGATTCACACTGCAAGTTTAGTGTAGGTGCGAAATGGAAACCGCTTCACACCAACGCTAAGCTGTCAGTATTAAGTGTTCCCAAGTCATTGAGTGTGCACGTTATACTGTGAAACCGTGAACTCTACTTGCCAATGGTTGGTGAGGTATCAAAATATATTTGAAGCATTTTAATTACTGGTAAAATGAGCACTTTATATTTTTTTTAAAATGCGCACTTGAATTCTGTAATGCTAGCAAGTTCCTGGCAGTGTAATGATCTATATGCTACTCTAGCTCTTTGAACAGTTGACGATGGAAGATGAATATTTAAGTTTGAGTGTGCTTAAAATCTGAATGTGTTTTGTGGATCACATGTATTTCAACTGTCAACAATTATTAAATGCAGATAAAGGATGAGTTTTACTGCACTTTATTTCTTTTTTTTGAAGTTTCCATTCTTTGGCAGTACGAGCAGGACGGTTAAGGTTTGCCCCTTCTCTCCACGCATTGACCATCAGTAATACTGCTACAGCATACAGCTACACAAAGAGTCCGCTGCAGTGACCTCAATGTAGCTCTAAGATGGTTGTAGCAATGGCAAGGTTCTAGAGCAATTTTTCTTGCTTTTAACATGACAATTTTTATACTTTCAGTTGAAAGTGTATGGGTATTTCTTTGATTTTTGTCATATTACACTCCTGTGCAGAGCCTCTGGACATTTCCCTGCATTAAAGGTGCTATTTAACGCCAAGTTTTTGCCGATTCGCTCTGGAGTTAAACTGGCCATGTAGGTGCACCCCAATGCATTGAAATGTTGAGTGTGCAAGCTTTATGACGAAATTGTGCGAACAAAAAGAATCTAGGTTCCCTTTTCTACTGGGAAGACCCCCTAACATTCTGCATTTGAATTTGCACACATTGTTCAATGTAAGCAACTTATACCAATGTGCAGTTTAAAAAAAAACCCCACTTTTTCCTGTAATTTTAGTGCACAAATGAGGTGAGGAATTACTAGGTGAGGATCTGCAGTAACGTCTTTGTGTGTCCTGGTTTGTGGAGCTGCCCTGCAGTATAAAGGAGGTAGTTTCATGAACCAGGAGGCACCTGTTTGCAATACTGAGCACAGATTACAGCTTCAAATCTATATATGAGAGCCCTGATTTTAAGATGGGGTCAGAAGTGTGTGTGGGGTCAGTGTGGCGAGTGTCAATGTTGCCCTGGCTTGCCGACATGAGTCCTGGGCCATTTTAACATCCTACACCACATTTAAATAGACCACTCCCTGATCACCAGGCAGGAGCCAAGCAGACGCAGCAGGAGGCCACAGTCTGAGACCCATCGGAACGGTCCCTGGCAGCCAGGTAAGGGATAGGTGAGGGGCGAGCTGACCGTGGTCAAGGAGGGAAGGTCAGGGCACAGGATTCTTTGTGGAGCCCAGCAGAGCATGCCTGCTCCTCATGACTCCCAACTCCCAAGATAACATTTAAAAAGAAACTCCATTTACCTTTTTGGCCCACTTCTGGGCCTTCTGCTCCATCGCATCCTGGCAAGGCCAATACCAGTCGCCAGATGTGGTTGCCCAGAGTTAAAATATAGTCGGGCTGAATGATGTCATTAAATCTTGCCTTGATAATTTTGAGGTCCTTGTCTGCCTGGTCAGGTATTTGCCACGCTTCAGGAATTTTGATCCCATTCTCATCGGGCATGGGGGGTTAGAACAGGTCTGTGATGTTATTATGTAATTTATTCGAGTTTACTGGTCCTTTTAAACAATGTTTCAGTAATTAGCTTTCTGTGCATTCAAGAGATGAAAATGAAGAATTACAAAATGCAAAAACAATGCCACAAGAGCCACAGCTTACTGTTGATCTGACTATCACTAGCTGATAGAAGGATAAAGCCATTAGAACTCTGCACTAAAGGCAATCAGGCCTATTTGTGGTACTTATTCTACACTTCCCCCATGCGCACTGGTAGGATAAGAACAGAAGAAAGAAATAGGAGCAGGAGTAGGCCATTCAGCCCTTCTAGCCTGCTCCGCCATTCAATGAGATCATTGCTGATCTGCCTCAACTCCATTCACCAGCCCTATCGCCATATCCCTTGATGCCCTTACTAGTCAGAAATCTATCGACTTCTGTTTTGAATATACCCAATGACTGAGCCTCCACAGCCTTCTGGGGTAGAAAATTCCAAAGATTCACCACCCTCTGTGTGAAAAAATTTCTTCTCATCTCAGTCCTGAATGGCCTACCCTTTATCTTGAGGCTGTAGCCCCTGGTTCTAGACTCCCCAGCTAAGGGAAACATTCTCCCAGCATCCATCCCATCAAGCCCTGTAATAATTTTGTATGCTTCAATGAGATCCCCTCTCATTCTTCTGAATTCAAGAGAATACAGGCCTAGTTTACTCAATCTCTTCTCATATGACAGTCCCGCCATCCCAGGAAGGTCTCGCCAAGGCCCTATATAATTGGAGTAAGACTTTTTTACTCCTGTACTCAAATCCTCTTGTAATGAAGGCCAGCATACCATTTGCCTTCCTAATGGCTTGCTGCACCTGCACATTCACTTTCAGTGACTCATGTACAAGGACACCCAGGTCCCTTTGAGCATCTGCATTCCCCAA
Source organism: Somniosus microcephalus (assembly GCF_052327205.1). Taxonomy (NCBI): domain Eukaryota; kingdom Metazoa; phylum Chordata; class Chondrichthyes; order Squaliformes; family Somniosidae; genus Somniosus; species Somniosus microcephalus. The sequence goes on from NC_140992.1 coordinate 36,013,518, forward strand.
TCTTTCACCATTTAGGAAATACTCTGCCTTTCTGTTTTTTCTACCAAAGTGGATAACTTCACATTTATCCACATTATATTCCATCTGCCATGTTGTCGCCCACACACTGAGCCTGTCGAGATCCTCTTGAAGCCTCTTCACATCCTCCTCGCAACTGACACTGCCACCTAGCTTTGTATCATCGGCAAATTTGGAAATGTTACATTTGGTCCCCTCATCCAGATCATTGATATAGATTGTGAATAGCTGGGGCCCAAGCACCGATCCTTGCGGTGCCCCACTAGTCACAGCCTGCCACCCTGAAAAAGACCTGTTTATCCCTACTCTTTGTTTTCTGTCTTAACTGATTCTCAATCCATGCTAGTATATTACCCCCAATTCCATGTATCCTAATTTTGTTCACCAACCGCTTGTGTGGGACCTTATTGAAGGCCTTCTGAAAATCCAGATACACCACATCTACCAGTTCCCCTTTGTCTACTCCACTAGTTACATCCTCAAAGAACTCCAATAGGTTTGTCAAACAGGATTTCCCTTTCATAAATCCATGTTGACTCTGCCCAATCTTACTATTAGTTTCTAAGTGCCCAGTTATTGCATCCTTTATAATAGATTCCAACATTTTCCCAACTACTGATGTGAGGCTAACAGGTCTGTAGTTCCCCATTTTCTTTCTCCCTCCTTTCTTAAATAGCGGGGTTACATTTGCTATCCTCCAATCTGCAGGAACCGTTCCAGAGTCTATAGAATTTTGGAAGATGACAACCAATGCGTCCACTATCCCAATGGCCACCTCTTTCAACCCTGAGGATGCAGGTCATCTGGTCCTTGGGATTTATCGACTTTTAGTTCCATTAATTTTGCTAGTACTGTTTTTTTACTCATTTCTTTAAGTTCCTCATTCTCGCCACACCTTTGGTTTTCTCGTATTTCTGGGAGGTTTTTTGTGTCTTACCCCGTGAAGACAGAAGCAAAGTATTTATTTAATTTCTCTGCCATTTCCTCATTCCCCATTATAAATTCTCCTGTCTCTGACTGTAAAGGACCTACATTTACCTTCGCCAGTCTTTTCTTTTTCACATACCTATAGAAGCTTTTACAATCTGTTTTTATATTTTTCGCTAGTTTGTGCTGATATTCCATTTTCCCTTTCTGTATCAATTTCTTGGTCCCCCTTTGCTGATTTCTAAAAAGATCCCAATCCTCAGGCTGACCGCTTTTTCTGGCAACTTTATAAGCTTCCTCCTTTGACTTAATACTAGCTTTAATTTCTTTTGTTAGCAATGGTTGGATCAATTCTCCTTTTGGGTTTTTATGCCCTAGAGTAATATATGCTTGTTGCAAATTATGCATTATTTCCTTGAATGTTAGCCAATGTATGTCCACCTTCATACCTTTTAGTGTAGTCCCCCAATCTACCATGGCCAACTTGTCCCTCATACCCTTGTAGTTTCCTCTGTTTAGATTGAAGACCTTAGTTTCAGATTAGACTATATCACTCTCAAACAGAATGTGAAATTCAATCATATTATGGTCACTTGTCCCTAAAGGTCCCTTTATCACAAGATTATTGATTAGCCCTTTCTCATTACATATTTCCCCATCCCATGTAGAAACCACTCTATACCCATTCCTCACCCACTTTCTCCATATGGTGGGCAGCAAAGTCCCATTCCCCCCCTGGTGGGATGAGCGTATAGTAGCAATCTATTTTCCCTCCAGTGTAGTGGGCTGTAATCCTGTTTCTCCTGTCCCGTGTGGTGGCCAGAATGGTGTGCATTCTGTGTTGTGGTTAATGCTGTTATTAATCATTTTATGAAAACAACATTTCTAAGACCAATTTAAATAGTGAATGTTATAAAGGACGATTGGAGCAATGTCTGGAACCACAGAGTCTGCTTTGGATTCCGTGTAATTTGAGTAAAATAAAACATTAGAAGTCTCGGCAAGCTTTGACCTTTTTATGTTTTTGAATTTTAGGACCATTGCATATGCATGTTAACCAAAGGAGGTAATTTATTCCCATAATTTATCACACAATTGTGCAGCAGTTGTCTGGAAATCTAGATACTTAATCATGGGTTTATGATCCTGCTGCTGAGATAGAGAACCAGATTTAACAGTGTAAATGCAGTGAGTTGTTGCATAGATACCAGCCTCCCATGAGCTGAATGAAACAAGCACTAATAGAAAGGTGATTTTTTTTAAAATCTGCCTCCTGCCTCAGTTTGTGCCCGTAATTACTTTGGAGCTAGTTGCTGTAGCAACAAGTGGACAGATTCGTGATTCCAAGTATGAACTAATTATTCAATTTAAATTTTAGAAACTCCACCTGTTCGATGTCCTCATTTACTGCACGAGCAGATGGAAGGATTAACATTTTATGTGGAAGACGTAATATTGGTGTTCCAATGCATGAATTTTCCCTTTTGTTTTTATGCTTCAACTTTTCCGAATGTGTAACTGTTTTTCTAGTTCTCCACCTCCACCTGATTGATTACTTTCAGAATATTTAATAACCTGGATTTTGCTACTTTCCATTTTGTTTCTCTTTTCTCCTTCCAACCCTTGTAATAAGAGTCTCATTAAATTAAACGAGTTCAAGCTCACTGATTCAGGATATTGGCATGAAAGGAAAAGGAACTAATTATGCTTTCACAGGTAAACATCTCCGAGCTAAACAACATGGTTAAGCAATCATTTGGAGGAGATGGTGTTTTGAGGCCTGCTGTCCCTCTTGACTAGTGTGCTGAGCGCACGAGCAAAATGTTCCATCCTGAGGAATTGTTTGACTTAATATTCTGAGGGCTCCAAATGCCGAAAGCACTTACCCTCTTAATTTTTCTGTTTTATTTGAAATCAATAAAAATGGAAAAGTTCTTCAATTTTCAATGTTAAATGGACAAATTACTCGATGCTTACACCTGAAGACATTTGAAAAGGATGAATTACTATTGAGTTCTGTATGGTATGGAAATACTTCTGAATTTAGAGTCGTGAAACACAAAGGTGTATTGTATCTTGACATTCTTGTGGAAATCTATCGAAAGCAGCTTCCATTGTTGCTCTGGAGTTGCTGCTACTATCAGCTGGGTAACGGTCATGTAATCTGGTTATTTCTCTTTTTAAAATCTTGGTGACTTAACATCCACAGCAGAGGGAAAAAATGCTAATAACTAATGAAAAACGGGCAAAGCGACATTTTGCAAGCTGAATCCTTGGCCACCATCTCTGGTCGAACCACATTGTTGGCAACCATGGCGCCCTGTTCCACCTGAGCTTCCAACCCCACATAACGCTCCATCACAAAGACTTTCACCCCCGTAACATTGTCTACCTCTGCCCATCTCAGCCCATCTACTAGTAAAACCCTCACCCATGTCACCTCCAGCTGCAAATATTGTAATGCTCTGCTGGCTGGTCGCCCACCCTCCAAGCTCTGTAAACTTAAGCTGATCCAAAATTCTGCCGTCTGTATCCTGTCCCATAACAAGTCCTGCTCACCCATCAGTCCTGTCCTTGCTTGTCTCAGCTGGCTTCCAGTCCCCCTCAGCCTCAACAATTTAAAATTCTCATCCTCGTGTTTAAATCCCAAGATCTCTCCGCTCCCTATCTCTGTAACCTCCTTCAGCCCTACAATCCCCACAGAACTCTGTTCCTTCGACTATGCCCTCTTATGCATCCCTCCTTTTGCCCCACCATTGCGGCCAAGTCTTCAGCCGCCTCAGTGCTGCATTCTGGAATTCTCTCACTAAAACCCCCCGCTTCCCCTCTCCGCCTTTAAGATCTTATTTAAAATCCACCTCTACGACCAAGCTTTTGGTCTCCCTTCCTAATATCTCCTCCTTTAGCATGGTGTCAATCTTTGTCTGATTATGTCTCTGTGAAGCGCCTTGACACTTTTCTACTTTAAAGGCACTATATAAATGCAAGTTATTGATGCTGTTGAAATTGTAGTGTTCAGCTTGTGCCCAGATACTTGTGTGAAATACATTGGCCTGGAAATTGCGGTCGGAGGCTTGCCATACGAACTTACCTAGTGTCTCCAGACCTTCGGACTCTTCCGGTCCTGGGCCTGCAGGCATACGCGTTGGCCGGACAGTAGTTGGGCAAATAGCTCAACTCTGCGCCAGCGAAAGTGATTTCGTAGCGGATGCGGTGGATCTGTCCAAGCGAAACTTGACAGATCACAAGTTCCGGGTTTTTGCACATGCGGAAACTCTGAACTTGCAGGGCCATTCTGAAGGCTTCCGACCGCGTACGCTGTGTGTATGCACCATACAATCTGGGCCAATAAGAATATTTTAAGCTTCTTAATGTACAGTGGCTGGTCTGAGTGTTGTATGAGCAGCAGGCCCAGTGATTTACTTGATAGAATAGAAGTGTGAGGTGATGCACTTTGGCAGAAGGAACAGGGAGAGGCAATATACACTTAATGGCACAGTTTTAAAGAGTGTGCAGGGACAGAGGAACCTGGGAGTTAATATGTATAGGTCCCTGAAGGTGGCGGGACATATTGAGAGAGTGGTTAGCAAAGCATATGGGATCTTGGGCTTCATAAATAGAGGTATTGAGTGCAAAAGTAGTATGCTGAACCTTTATAAAGCGCTGGTTAGGCCACAACTGGAGTATTGCATCCAGTTCTGGTCACCACACTTTAGGAAGGATGTGAAGGCCTTTGAGAGGGTGCAGAGGAGATTTACCAGAATGGTTCTGGGGATAGGGGATCTTAGCTACAAGGACAGGTTGGAGAAGCTGGATTTGTTTTCATTAGAGCAAAGGAGGTTGAGGGGTGATTTTGATAGAGGTGTACAAGTTTATGACGGGTTTGGATAGGCTAGACGGGGAAAGGCTAGCCGTTCCCACTAGTTGATGGTACAAGGACTAGGGAACACCGATTTAAGGTTTTGGGGAAGAGATACAGGAGGGATGTGAGGAAACTGGTAAAATAGATAAGGGAGAACCAGTGGATGTGGTGTATTTGGACTTTCAGAAGGCTTTCGATAAGGTCCCACATAAGAGATTAGCGTGCAAAATTAAGGCACATGGGATTGGGGGCAAGGTATTGACTTGGATAGAGAACTGGTTGGCGGACAGAAAGCAAAGAGTTGGAATAAATGGGTCGTTTTCCGAGTGGCAGGCAGTGACTAGTGGGGTACCGCAAGGATCGGTCCTAGGACCCCAGCTGTTCACAATATATATTAATGATGATCTGGACGAGGGAAATGGATGTAATATCCCCAAATTTGCAGACGACACAAAACTGGGTGGGAGGGGTATGCTGTGAGGAGGATGTCGTGAAACTCCAGTACGATTTGGACAGGTTGGGTGATTGGGCAGAAACATGACACTATAATGTGGATAAATGTGAGGTTATCCACTTTGGTGGCAAAAACAGGAAGGCAGATTATTATTTGAATGGCAATAGATTGGGAGAAGGGGAAGTGCAAAGAGACCTGGGTGTTCTTGTGCACCAGTTGCTGAAGGTAAGCATGCAGGTGCAGCAGGCGGTTAAGAAGGCAAATGGTATGTTGGCCTTCGTAGCAAGAGGGTTCGAGTACAGGAACAAGGGTGTCTTGCTACAGTTGTACAGGGCCTCGGTGAGACCGCACCTTGAGTATTGTGTGCAGTTTTGGTCGCCTTACCTGAGGAAGGACGTTCTTGCCATGGAAGGAGTGCAGCGAAGATTCACCAGGCTGATACCTGGGATGGCAGGAATGACGTATGAGGAGAGATTGTGTCGATTGTGCTTATACTCACTGGAGTTTAGAAGATTGAGAGGGGAGCTCATCGAAACCTATAAAATTCTGTCAGGCCTGGACAGACTAGATGCAGGAAGGATGTTTCTGATGGCCAGGGAGTCCAGAACCAGGGGTCATAGTCAAAGGATATGAGGTAAGCCATTTAGGACTGAAATGAGGAGGAATGTCTTCACCCAGAGAGTGGTGAACCTGTGGAATTCTCTACCACAGAGGGCGGTGGAGGCCAGTTCATTAAATAAATTCAAGAAGGAGTTGGATATATTTCTTAAGGCTAAAGGGATCAAGGGATATGGGGAGAAGGCAGGGACAGGGTACTGAATTTGAATGATCAGCCATGATCTCATTGAATGGCGGAGCAGGCTTGAATGGCCTACTCCTGCTCCTATCTTCTATGTTTCTATGTTAAAAACTTTTTTACGCAGTGAGTGGTGCTGACGTGGAATTTGCTGCCGACGGAAGTGGTGGAAGCGGAGACACTCAATGTTTTCAAGGAGAGACTGGATAGGCACTTGAGGGAAATAAACTTGCAGGGCTACGGGGATAGAGCAGGGGAATGAGACTGACTGGATTACTCTACAGAGAGCCGGCATGGACTCGATGGGCCAAATGGTGGCCTCCTGTGTCATTATGACTCTGACTAGTAAAACCAACTAATGGGGGACTCGGTGATATAGGGGGTTTAGCCTAAAGTTCTTTCACTTCTGGAATCTGAGATTAATTGGCACTGAACTTTTTATCTAATTCAAATAAGCCACAAGGGTGGCTGGAGTGGAAAGTAGAAATGTCACACTGGTGCAGTAAGGGCACTCCTCTGAGATTGAAGCTAAGATGTGTTGTTGAAGCAGAAAGCTTTACTCTGTATCTAACCCATTTTATAGCTACCTTGAGAATTCTTGATGCTGATCATGAGCACCTAAAATAGGAAAGTGTTCCATTTGTCACACATTATCCGCTGTTCAGATTGACATTTGAATTTAAAGGGGCTTTGTCACCAACAACAACAATATGTATTTATATAGCGCCTTTAACGTAGTAAAACGTCCCAAGGCGCTTCACAGGAGTATTTTAAGACAACAAATTTGACACCGATCCACACGGATAATTTAGGGCAGGTGACCAAAAGCTTAGTCCAAGAGGTAGGCTTTAAGGAGCGCCTTAAAGGAGGAAAGAGAGGCGGGGAGGTTTAGGGAGGGAATTCCAGAGCTTAGGGCCAAGGCAACAGAAGACACGGCCACCAAAGGTTGAGCGATTACAATCAGGGATGCTCAAGAGGGCAGAATTAGAGGAGCGCAGGTATCTCGTGGCGGGGGGGTGGTGGTGGTTGTGGGGCTGAAGGAGATTATAGAGATGGAAGGGACAAGGCCATGGAGGGATTTGAAAACAAGGATGAGAATTTTGAAATTGAGGCGATGCTTAACCGGGAGCCAATGTAGGTCAGCGAGCACAGGGGTGATGGGCGAACTGGACTTGGTGCGAGTTTGGACACGGGCAGCTGAGTTTTGGATGACCAAGTTTTGCGTAGGGTGAAATGTGGGAGACCAGCCAGGAAGGAGTGCGTTGGAATAGTCAAGTCTAGAGATAACAAAGGCATGGATGAGGGTTTCAACAGCGGATGAGCTGAGGCAATGGCGGAGACGGGCAATGTTATGGAGGTGGGAGTAGGCGGTCTTTGTAATGCTGCAGATATGTGGTCGGAAGCTCATTTCAGGGTCAAATATGACACCAAGGTTGCGAACAGTGTGGTTCAGTTTCAGACAGATGTTAGGGAGAGGGATGGAGTCAGTGGCTAGGGAACGGAGTTTGTGGCGGGGACTGAAAACAATGGCTTCTGTCTTCCCAATATTTAATTGGAGAAAATTTTTGCTCATCCAGAACTGTGTGTCAGACAAGCAGTCTGACACCAGCAAGGCAAAAGAGCAATGTGATATTTTTGTCACAATAAAGTCATACACAAGCAATGTAATTGCTTGCTTTACACTGAATTAGTGCATTGTGTGTTTGGCAATGTCGTGAACACTTTCCAATGAAGACAGTATCTGTGTTGGCTCTTTGCTGGGACAATCCAAAACTAATCCCACTGCCACACTTTTTCTCTATTTTTAAGCCACTCCCTGTGGCAAAGTATTCCATGCTCCAGTATCCCTCTCTGTAAAGAACTTTCTCCTAATCCCTCTCCTTACTTTCCTAGTGATAGTTTGACGACACCCCTTCACTGACTTCCCAACCAGTGGAAAAAGTCTTTCCCTATTCACCCTATCAAAACTCGTCACAATTTTAAAAATCTCTATTAAATCTCTTGTTAGCTTTCTCTGCTTCAATGGAAATAGTCTCAGTATCTCAATTCTCTTCTCATAACTATAGTTTCCCATCCTTGGTATCATCCAGGCGAATGTATGCTTTCTAAGGCTTTAATATCCTTTCTATAATGGGTTGCCTAAAACTGCTCACTGTATTCTAACTGCAGCCTAACCAATGTTTTGTACAAATTCATTAGAAGTTCTTTACTTCTGTTCTGTACTGTACTTTCTGCCCCTATGTATAAAACCTAAAATGCTATTGACCTTTTTTCTGGCATTATTTATCTGCACTTGCACTTTCAGGAAATCAAATATTTGAACTTCTAGGTCTCTCTGTTCAGCCACATCCTTCTGTCTTGCCATCGACTGCATGCTCCCATTCCTTGTTATTCCTCCTAAAATGTAGTACCTCCCACTTACCTGCATTAAATTGCATCTGCCACCCACCTGCCCTTCTGCTAACCTATGTCTACCTGAAGTTTTTTATAGTCGTCTTTAATGTTTGCTAAACTCCCCACATTTATCATAAATGTAAATTTTTAGATTGTATTTCCGATGCACAAGTCCAAATCATCCTTCTATACAGAGACCAAAAGTGGACCTAGCACTCACCCTTGGAGTATGCTACTTCCAATCCTTCTCCAATCTGAGCAGCATCCAGTTACCCCAACTCCATTTCCTGTCTGTCAGCCAACTTTTCTACCCATGCTGCTACATTTTTTCTTGTACCCTATGCCAGAATATTTTAACAAGCCTTCTCAAAATCTGCATGCAGTACATCTACTAAATTCCCTCAAGCTATCCACTTCTTCCTAAATAAAGCCTTCTGTGAAGTTTGCAAAACCTGTCTTGCTTTTAACAACTCTGCAGACTACCTTTGATTAACCTATATTACATAGAATTAGAGATTTTCTTACATTACATCAGTGACTACACTTCAAAAATGCTTTGGGACATCATGAGGTTGTGAAAGGCACTATATAAATGCAAGTCTTTTTTTTCTATATAATTTACAGCACTGAAACAGGCCATTCAGCCCAGCTGATCTGTGCTGGTGTTTATGTTCCACACGAACCTCCTTCCACTCTACTTCATCTAACCCTATCTGCATATCCATCTATTCCTCCCTCATGTACTAATCTAGCTTCCTCTTAAAACCATCTATGCTATTTGCCTCGACTACTCCTTGTGGTAGCGAGTTCCACATTCCAACCACACTCTGGGTAAAGCAGTTTCTCCTGAATTCTTTATTGGATTTATTAGTGACTATCTTGTGTTAATCATTTTGCTACTTGTGCTACATTTTATTCAAAACCGTCCATTAATTGAAATGAGCCAAACTAGCTTACCTCCCTTTGGATGATGTGATCAGTTCTGTAACTAATCAAAAATACTAAATGAAAAAAACAGTTTTACCTTCGCATAGGTGCTTATGACCGGCCAGTTGGTGCGTGTCTAGTATTCCCCTGAGGCTTTTACAGTGTTTTGGGTTTCAGTAAACCACAGTGTTGGACATGTAAAATGTTTGTGCTGTGTTTACTTTCAACTATGGAAAAGCATCTAATTATAGATTTTGGTCTTAAACTAAACAAGAGTGAAATACTGGTGGTTACTGGCTAGTCACTGATACTAGTGGTAGGGAGTAATTTGAAATCTATTGCACAGCATTAGTGTATTGGCTTATATTGTCTCTCTCTCCCCTATAGTATTACTGGCACTAATATTAATTATGATTAGTGTACACTAGATATTGTGGCCATTGCTATGTTGATTATACAAGAAAAAGCAGAAACAAACTGCAGATGCTGAAAATCAGAGGTGGTCCACAAGGAGGCTGCATGTTGAAACTAGCATTGCTGAACCAATGTTAATCAAATTGTGATGTGCTTAACCATTTAGAAGTGTAGGTTCCTGAGTGCCACCCTCCAAAAATTCATCTTTAATACTTTAATTGGCACAGGTTACTGAAGCCAAATTAGAATTCAAACAAAAGCTGGGAAACAGCATCCAAAGCGTTAACACAACCTCACAACCTTACACATCAGGAAAGGCACTGATTATAAGCCTGGAAGATGTGAAAACACACAGTTGTAACAAGACCCGATGTTCCTTCACTGTATTGGAGGGGCGGGGGGAAATGTAAGTACATGAAGACCAGGAGGGGAGCGTCAAATGTTGAGGCACAAGACTGGTGGTACATTGTCTCAACATGAGAGAGGGGGAGAGGTCATGTACTCTTGGAAAAGTTTGAATCTTGACAGTAAAAATGATGCATTCTGGTTATTATTAACTATGTGTATGTAGAAAGAAAGTCTTGCATTTAGATTCAGATTAGATTTATTTGCCATGTGTAACAAGTACAACGGGATGCTTGTTCCCCGTAGGGACGCATCAGCTATACATACAGCGCCGCGTTCAGAGTCAATACAATGGCTTCCCATGGCTCCGTCCTCCTTCACCGCAGCCTCCTCCTCAGTGTTGCCAGCTCCACGTGTGGTGGCCTGCTTCTCCCGCTCTGGCCGCCATGCCCGGCTCCCCTCCTCCCATCCGGACTGCGAGTTACCCGAAATGTAGCTGCCGGCCGACGCGCTGCAGCGTGTCGTGAGTCTGCTGCTGCTGCTTGTTGCGCTGCGCTCCTCCACCCGACTCACCGAACACATCGTCAGGATGTGAATGCTCCAATTCAGCCTCCTCTTCACCGTCGCCGGCTCCACGGCCCGGGGCCTACTTCTCTCTCTTCGCGGGTCGGCCTCTGGCCGCCATGCTCGGCTCCCCTCCTCCCAGTCGGAATTCCTTCCCGCCGAGGAGCCTTTCACGACCTCAGGACATCCCAAAGCGCTTTACAGCCAATTAAGTACTTTTTGAAGTGCAGTCACTTGTAATGTAGGAGACGCCGCAACCAATTTGCGCACAGCCATATCCCACAAGCAGCAATGTGATGAGCAGATAATCTGTTTTGTGATGTTGATTGAGGGATAAGTATTGGTTAGGAACCGGGGATAACTCCCCTGCTCCTCTTCGCAATAGTGCCATGGAATCTTTTATGTCCACCTGAGGGGCAGATGGGGCCTCGGTTTAACGTCCCATTATCACAATTGATAGATTTTTAATCATAGAATAGTACAGCACAGAAGAAGGCCATTCGGCCCATCGAGTCTGCACCGGCTCTTTCGAAGAGCAATCCAGTTAAGTGACATTTGAATCTCAAAGGATCAATCAAAGCATAATTTCCTCAAAAGTTACCTCAACAATCACTCTCCCACACCTAAACCCTCTCACCCTAGTTTAAGGGCACTTGATCTCCTTCAGACCCAGTTCACAGAGCTGGTGATGCTCTCTCCCAATTTCTTACACTTTCATGTAGATGGTTCTCCTTCTCCAGTCCTCCTAGTTTATTCTGACACTCTGCTTTCATTTGATGTTGGCACCCACCTCCCACTCTCCCTTAGCTAATGCTGGCAATCTTCTTCCTCTTCCACTCCAAAGCACTGCTCCCAGCTTCTGCCCTGCCCTCTCCCCATTAATGCCATGCATTTCCCTCGTCATTGCCACTCTTTTATTACCATCTATTGTTCCTTCCTGCATTGCCATTCCCTTATTGTAATCCATTCATCGTTTGGCAGGAACCTCTGTTTTTGCCAGAGTTCCCAACTGCAGTATGCAGTGGGCTGGGATTGCTGCCTTTTGCAGCTGGATTCTGATGAAATTCTGGTGCAGAAACATGATTTAAGGCTCAGCAACAGATTGTCACGTTTCCACACCTTAAGCTCAGAAATGTGACCAACATGGTGGACTTGATGACGTTGGCCACCTTGTGATGATTTTTTTTTTAAACAAGCATATTTTTCATACTAATTCTCAGGGTGGGGGTAAACCCATTGCAAAGCATCCTGGAACAATTCAGTAATGAGTTATGTTCCATCCCAAGCATACCTTGACAATAAAGGAAATACATTTGGGGAAAATACATTGCAGTAGAAAATATAGATAATTTTCCTCATTTTTAATTTAGTTCCCCACAGCACGTACAATTCAGAGGTTACGAAGCCTGTCATGCCACCTGTTCATGTGCCCATTAAGCCAGCTGGCAATGAGGATGCCTACATTAGAGCAGAGTAGTTCAAGGTGCCCTGTTGACTTGACTTTTCTTTTCTTTCCACTCAAACTCCTTACCTTCACTTGCCTCCCTAACCTTAATACTTTGATACTTAGCTCTTGTGTGTGACATAATCCTGCTACTACTTAATGGAGCATTTATTCAGGAATATCCTAGGCAGGTGAATAAATATTAGCATTTGTTGAAATTAGGGATTTTTAACATGGTCCTCTAATACTGCAAACAGAATTTAGTAGTGAAAAAATATAGTATAATTTGTGATAGGGCTCATTAAAAGGGTATTTACAATTAAACTTCAGCAACCAGCTCATCGAGAAATATTTAGATGTTTATTGTTGCAAATCACAGTGTACTGAAATATTCTGTCTTTGTCTTGTAGCTTCTAGTCCCAATCCTAAACCTGATTTCACAGTGAGTCCAGTCCATCACACTAGAATAAATGTGACCAGTTTTTCCATCCCTTTCCCCATTTTCAACTCCATCTGATAGTGCTGAGGATTTCAGCACTGAAGAAAGATAGCAATTGCATGCCATCTGCTACTGGTTGGTTCCCACCCAAAACAGACCATGCCAGCATCTACTTGGAAATTCTTTCCTCTACCCAATCTGTTGCCACTTTTTTTCCTTAAATGGCAGTAATATCCTTGACACTTCCTTTGACAGTGACTCAAATTTTCCACTATAATTGGGAAGTGAACTCTAAAGAGTTGGAAAGGTTAAAGGGTCTGACAGTGAAAATAGGCAATTTGCTTAATTTATGCCAAAGTGTAATTTTAACCAGCAGCTTTTTAAAAATAATATATACATGTTTGAAGTAGGACATTTTCAAATGCCTGGCCTTGCCAGTATAACTAGTTAGCCAAGAGTACCATACTTTGTGTAATTGCCAATACTACTATTTAAAGTACAGTGAAGTTCTTCATCAGGCCCACTGCAGGAATTGAGTGCTTTTTTAAATTCATTCCTGGGATGTGGGCGTCACTGGCAAGGCCAGCATTTATTGCCCATCCTTAAATGCCCTTGAGAAGGTGGTGGTGAGCTGCCGCCTTGAACTGCTGCAGTCCATGTGGTGAAGGTACTCCCATAGTGTTGTTAGGGAGGGAGTTCCAGGATTTTGACCCAGCGTCTATGAAGGAACGGCGATGTATTTCCAAGTCAGGATGGTGTGTGACTTGGAGGGGAACTTGGAGGTAATGCTGTTCCCATGCGCCTGCTGCCCTTGTCCTTCTAGGTGGTAGAGGTCGTGGGTTTGAGAGGTGCTGTCTGAGAAGCCTTGACGGGTTGCTGCAGTGCATCTTGTAGACAGTACACACTGCAGCCACGGTACACTGGTGGTGGAGAGAGTAAATGTTTAAGATGGTGGATGGCGTCGAGCTTCTTGAGTGTTGTTGGAGCTGCACTCATCCAGACAAGTGGAGAGTATTCCATCACACTCCTGACTTGTGCCTTGTAGATGGTGGAAAGGCTTAGGCGAGTCAGGAGGTGAGACACTCGTCGCAGAATACCCAGCCTCTGACCTGCTCTTGTAGCCACAGTATTTATGTGGCTGGTCCAGTTAAGTTTCTTGTCAATGGTGACCCGCCCAAGATGTTGAGAGATTCGGCGATGGTAATGCCGTTGTGTTTCAAGGGGCGGTGGTTGGACACTCTCTTGTTAGAGATAGTCATTGCCTTGCACTTGTGTGACATGAGTGTTACTTACCATTTATCAGCCCAAGCCTGAACGTCGTCCAGGTCTTGCTGCATGCGGACATAGATTGCTTCATTACCTGAGGAGTTGCGAATGGAACTGAACACTGCAAACATCAGTGAACATCCCCACTTTTGACCTTATGCTGGAGGGAAGGCCATTGATGAAGCAGCTGAAGATGGTTGGGCCTAGGACGCCGCCCTGAGGAACTCCAGCAGCGGTCCTGGGGCTGAGATGATTGGCCTCCAACAACCACAACCATCTTCCTTTGTGCTAGGTATGACTCCAGCCAGTGGAGAGTTTTTCCTCCTGATTCACATTGACTTCAATTTTACTAGGGCTCTTTGATGCCACACTCGGTCAAATGCTGCCTTGATGTCTAGGGCAGTCACTCTCCCCTCACCTCTGGAATTCATCTCTTTTGTCCATGTTTGGACCAAGGCTGTAATGAGGTCTGGAGCTGAGTGGTCCTGGTGGAACCCAAACTGGGCATCAGTGAGCAGGTTATTGGTGAGTAAGTGCCGCCTGATAGCACTGTTGACGACACCTTCCATACCTTTGCTGATGATTGAGAGTAGGCTGATGGGGCGGTAAATGGCCGGATTAAATTTGTTCTGCTTTTTGTGGACAGGACATACCCGGGCAGTTTTCCACATTGTCGGATAGATGTCAGTGCTGTAGCTGTACTGGAACAGCTTGGCTAAAGGCGCGGCTAGTTCTGGAGCACAAGCCTTCAGCACAACAGCTGGGATATTGTCAGGGCCCATAGCCTTTGCTGTATCCAGTGTGCTCAGCCGTTTCTTGGTATCACATGAAGTGAATCGAATTGGCTGAAGACTGGCTTCTGTGATGGTGGGGACCTCAGGAGGAGGCCGAGATGGATCATCCGCTCGACACTTCTGGCTGAAGATGGTTGCAACTGCTTCAGCCTTGTCACTTGCACTCGCCTGCTGGGCCCCACTAGCATTGAGATTGGGGATGTTCATTAAACAACTGAAGGGAGGAAGAGGCACAGTGGTCCATTGCCATCATGACCGGATGTGGCAGGACTGCAGAGCTCTGATCTGGTCTGTTGATTGTGGGATCGCTTAGCTCTGTCCATAGCATGTTGTTTAGCATGCATGTAGTCCTGTGTTGCAGCTTCCCCAGGTTGGTACCGCATTTTTAGGTACGCTTGGTGCTGCTCCTGGCACACTCTTCTACACTCCTCATTGAACCAGGGTTGATCACCTGGATTGATATTAATGGTAGAGTGATTGATATGCTGGGCCATGAGGTTACAGATTGTGGTGGAATACAATTCTGCTGCTGCTGATGGCCCACAGTGCTTCATAGATGCCCAGTTTTGAGCTGCTAGATCTGTTCTGAATCTATCCCATTTAGTACAGTGGTAGTGCCACACAACACGATGGAGGGTGTTCTCAGTGTGAAGACGGGACTTCGTCTCCACAATGACTGCGGTGGCCACTGCTACCAATACTGTCATGGACAGATGCATCTGCAACACGTAGATTGGCAAGGACGAGGTCAAGTAGGTTTCTCCCCCTCACCACCTGCTGCAGTCCCAGTCTGGCAGCTATGTCCTTCAGGACTCGGCCAGCTCAGTCAGTAGTGGTGCTACTGAGCCACTCCTGGTTATGGACTTTGAAGTCTCCCACCCAGAGTACATTCTGAGGTGGGGGACTTCAATGTTCATCACCAAGAGTGATACATGATCTAAGGTAACATTTCAGTGCAGTCCTGAGGGATTGCTGTATTGTTGGAGGTGCTGTTTTTTGGATAAGACGTTCAACCCAAGCATTGTGCTGCCTGTTCAGGTGGACGTAAAAGATCCCATCGCACTATTCAAATAGCAGGGATATTCCTCCTTATGGCCAGGCCACAACTATCCAGCACCACCAAAACTGATCAACAGGTCACTTATCTTGTTGCTGTTTGTGGGACCTTGCTATGTGTAAATTGGCTGCCATGTTTGACAACATAACAACACTTCAGAAGTAATTAATTGGCTGGGAAGTGCCTTGGGATATCCTGAGGATGTGAAAGTCGCTATATTAATGCAAGTTCTGTTTTTCTAATGTAACAGGAATGCAAGACTGGGGTGCAGTACACCAGTAGTCAAATTGAGAGGTTGAGCTAACATCCTAAACTGTTGACAGCTGGTATGTTCTCACGAAATGTCTCGGGATATCTATTATTTTGATGGTTAATTATATCAAAATTCATTAGCCTCCATATAAAGAAATGCATTTTGTAGAGAGATAGCTGGATGGGAGTATACAAAACAGTTGTAAAGTTCTAACAAAGTTATTACTGTCGAGGAATTATGAAATAATATATCTAGCTCAGGATGAGCCACTGTTGCATGTTGGATACATTTTTCCATTTTACTGCTACTGGTGGTTGATATTTTTGAGTTTGTAAAGGCTAGCACATTCTGTTCTCTTGTGTTAGCACTGGAAGAAATGTTAGCCTTCAGACTAAAGGCATTTACCAGGGATTAGTGTCTGTCCAGTCAACTTGTTTTGTTTTACTGTAACTGATGCAGCTTTCAGGCTGGTTCTGTAACTCGTGTAGCATTGATGCCAGTGCAAGACAAAGGACTTTGCATTTCATTCAGCAGTTTGTCTTCTGAATGCGTTAGAATAATACCGTTTCAAATTTGATTTATTGAATTTTAGAAGCTGCAGTAATATACCAAATACTGTGGTTTATAGAGGGCTGGAGCACTGTTGAATATCTATAACAAAGTTATTATTCTGGTACCACGCTTCAGTCAGTATTAATGCCTGAAGTATTCCGTCAGTTGGGCTCAGCACCTGGCCTGCTGCATGATGGCAGAAAATTTGTATGTTCACAGAAAAGCATCTTGTAGTTGTTTGTAATTGAATCGTGGGTTCAGATGGCATTCATGTATGACTTAAATCTATAGCATGCTCCAGTTCACTATTGGATTTAGTATTTGGAAACCAGGGGCACATTCAGACCCAAGTTCAATTTTCAGAAGTTTGATATAAGTTCAAGCAGCCTAGGCTGATGTTGCATTGATTACTCCTGGATGGCATTAACATGCTAAATGTGTATGATTCTGGCAGTGATATCTGGAACCTAAACACCAAAGGACTGTCCAGCTTGAGTCATTTAATCTTTGCTGCATTCGACAGTTCTTCCTTGGATGGTTGGAGATGCAGCTCAATCTTAACAGTATTTCCAGGTAGCTCCTTTTTCATGTGTATATGATAACATTTTTTACTAAAATTCGTTAGTCAGCTACAGTTGAATCATATAATTTTACTGAGTTTCCAACTTCTTGAGTGACTTCAGTTAGAAATGTGCATTTTTCTCATTTTGTGAGATTTGAAAGAGGCAGCAAATGGCTCTAAATACTCAGCTATTGGGAATTAAGTACTTATGATTTCCAGAAAGCATTAACCCTCTTCCCACCTAGAGGCTTTGTGTGTTGACTTCCCGAAATCCTGAATCGAGCCTCTATAAAGACTTGCATGCAGAATTCAAGTGTAAAGTGGAGCCATAGAACTTCTGTGAGCCCCAAACAGAAATTTGTCTTAAAATGCTGTATCTATGTCACAGTTTGGATAACCCTCGTCATGCACTTTCAAATAGACATTTTGGAGAGTCTGTTGCTTCCATGTCAAGCTTCTAAATTCAAGGCCTGGTGCTTAGTTAAAGATGAAGTATATTTTTCCTTTCCCTCTTGACCTGTTGGGTCATGCACGCATAATGATTAACCTCTTCCCAGTGCTGCTCTAAGCAGTTGAAGAATCAATTCCATCATCCCAGGGCAAAGCCCCTTCATGCATTTGTGTGTGTGTGATATACATACATACAATATATTTATTTTTAACCCGTGGTTAATTTTCATTTTATGTTGGGGGAATAGTTGAAATGTATTTCCTGAAATAAATTGAAATGTTTCCACAAAGCATTCACATGACTCAGCAGAAAATGGTTATAAAATGGTACGCATGACCTGTCATACTTTGGGAAGATATACATAAACTTGTATTTATATAGCATCTTTCACATCCTCAGTGTCCCAAATTGCTTCACTTTTGAATTTACTTTTGAAGTGCAGTCAGTTATTAAGTAGGCAAATGTAGTGGCCAATTTTCACACAGCAAAGACCCACACACAGCACTAATGAATAACCATGAATAACCAAATAATCTATCTTTGGTGTTGGCTGAGGAAAATTGGTCAGGACAGGGGGTGGACTCCCTGCCCTTCGAATAGTGCCATGGAACCTTTCTGTTCACTTGAACAGGCAGATGGGGCCTTGGTTTAATGTGTTATCTGAAAGACGGTACCTTCAGCAATATGTCGGCTGAAATTATGTGCCCAAGTCCCGGAGTGGGGCTACAATCCTCCATCTTCTGAATCTGAGGTGAGAGTGCTACTAACTTAGCCAAGCTGACATTTATTTTACAATTTTGCCTCTTTAAGGAAGCCTAAAGTGGCCATGGCCTTTAATTAAAATTAAATTCTAAGGGCTAAGCACATCATTTCAACACTGGATTGGGCTAATTTTTTAACTTTGCCTGTTTGTTTTTGGGCAGGCAATTACAATGTTAATTAATAACAATGTCTCTTTGAAATGAGTAACAGCTACAAGAATTGATATGAGTCTTGTTTTAGATACCAGGGAAGGAGAGGGTAAAAATTTGAAACTTGTTGGAAGAGTGTGATTCATTGCATACAGTAGTTTGATGCCTGTAGCAGAAACCATAGTGTTATTAAGTTGCATCCTGCAAGTCTCCGAGCAGTAAAATCATACCATATGGCATGCTACAATAGAATATTTTTATGATTCACAAGATTAATGTAGATTTCAGCATCTTTAAATGTAAGAATGCTATAGACTCTGGAACAGTTCCCATGGATTGGTGGGTAGCTAATGTTACCCCACTGTTCAAAAAAGGTGGTAGAGAGAAAAAGGGGAATTATAGACTGGTAAGCCTGACATTGGTAGTGGGGAAAATGCTAGAGTCCATTATAAAAGATGTAATAGCAGAGCACTTGGAAAACAGTGACAGGATCGGACAAAGTCAGCATGGATTTACAAAAGGTGCTTGACTAATCTGGAATTTTTTGAGGATGTAACTGGTAGAATAGATAAGGGAGAACCCGTGGATGTGGTGTATTTGGACTTTCAGAAGGCTTTCGATAAGGTCCCGCAAAAGAGATTAGCGTGTAAAGTTAAGTTAAAGATGGAGAACTGGTTGGCAGACAGGAAGCAAAGAGTTGGAATAAATGGGTCTTTTTCCGAGTGGTAGGCAGTGACTAGTGGGGTACCACAGGGATCGGTCCTAGGACCCCAGCTATTCACAATATATATTAATGATCTAGACGAGGGAGCTAGATGTAATGTCGCCAAGTTTGCAGACGACACAAAGCTGGGTGGGCGTATGTGCTGTGAGGAGGATGCCTAGAAACTACAGGATGATTTGGACAGGTTGGGTGATTGGGCAGATGCATGGCAAATGCAGTATAATGTGGACAAATGCGAGGTTATCCACTTCGGTGACAAAAACAGGAAGGCAGATTATTATCTGAATGGCAATAGATTGGGAGAAGGGGAAGTGCAACGAGACCTGGGTCTACTTATGCACCAGTCGCTGAAGGTAAGCATGCAGGTGCAGCAGGCGGTTAAGAAGGCAAATGGTATGTTGGCCTTCGTAGCGAGAGGATTTGAGTACAGGAGCAAGGATGTCTTGCTGCAGTTGTACAGGGCCTTGGTGAGACCACACCTTGAGTATTGTGTGCAGTTTTGGTCACCTTATCTGAGGAAGGGTGTTCTTGCCATGGAAGGAATTCAGCGAAGATTCACCAGACTGATACCTGGGATGGCAGGAATGACATATGAGGAGAGATTGGGTCGATTGGGCTTGTACTCGCTGGAGTTTAGAAGAATGAGAGGGGATCTCATTGAAACTTATAAAATTCTAACAGGACTAGACAGACTAGATGCAGGAAGGATGTTCCTGATGGCGGGGGAGTCCAGGACCAGGGGCCACAGTCTAAAGATAAGGGGTAAGCCATTTAGGACTGAGATGAGGAGGAATTTCTTCACCCAGAGAGTGGCGAACCTGTGGAATTCTCTACCACAGAAGGCAGTTGAGGCCAATTCATTAAATATATTCAAGAAGGAGTTAGATATATTTCTTAAGGCTAAAGGGATCAAGGGATATGGGGCGAAGGCAGGGACAGGGTACTGAATTTGGATGATCAGCCATGGTCTCATTGAATGGCGGAGCAGGCTCGAGGGGCCGAATAGCCTACTCCTGCTCCTATCTTCTATGTTTCTATGTATGTTAAGAAACTGCGTGCTACAGGGTAAGTAGCTGCAGCCCATTTAATACATCATTTTCGCCAAGTTTTGAAACAACCAGTCACTTTGACAGTATTACGATAGCAAAATACTGCGGATGCTGGAAATCTGAAATAACAACAGAAAAAGCTGGAAAAACTCAGCAGGCCGGGCAACATTCGTGGAGTGAGAAACAGAGTTAACGTTTCAGGTCGAAACCCTTCTTCAGAACTGAGGAAAAAAAAGTAGGAAATGAAACATGAAAAAGCAAGTTGGGGGCTGGGAAATGGGGAGGGGATGAAAGAACAAAGGGGAAGGTTTGTGAGAAGTAAAGAGACATTAAGAGAAATTAAGGCGAGACAAGATGGTAGGACAGATTAAAAAAACAAAAGATGGCTCTAGATGAAGTGTGAAATGCACAAGCAGAATGAAAGACAGCTGCCATGTTGGAGAGAAAAAAAAGGGGAAAAGGCACAAACCAAAAGTTTGGATAAAAAATATACAAATATGATGGGGGCCGAGGTTATGATCTGAAATTGTTGAACTCGATATTGAGTCCGGAAGGCTGTAAAGTGCCTAATCGGAAGGTGAGGTGCTGTTCCTCGAGTTTATGCTGAGCTTCCGTGGAACAATGAAAGAGCCCGAGGACGGTGAGGACACTTTGACAGTATGTTTTTCAACTAAAGCAGACTGTATATCAAACGCACTGTTAATAACTGAAGGATAAATATAGATACTGTTATTACAGTGTCGGGAATCTTTTGAAAAATGGAATCCGATGGGGGTATGGAGTTGATGCAATCTGACAAGTTATGAAATTTATAATCCAATATATGGTGAAATTTGCCCCAAGTGGTATGAATCACAGTACCACAAAACCAATATATGTCCTCCCTCACTGCTGGACTTGCTATGATTTTCTTGCAAACAGCTGAGTTTTGGATCTTGGCATCTCCCAGAGTAACATAGAAGTAGAGGCCAGTTGCTTCCCACAGACTGGGAAGATCAGAAAGAGAACTACTCACCCAGCTACATTTGTGTAACTTCAGCAGCTGGTTCCTCTTGGTATAACTGAAGGATTTGGGGCAGATTGCCTACACACCCCCACCCCCCCTCGACTGCACTTGATTCATGATGCAAAACCAAGCAAAGGAATCTGTTTCAGTCATGTAGGTTGAGGGATAAATGTTGGCCTAGACACTGAGGGAACTCCCTGCATTTGAGTAATGCTGTGAGATTGTTTACCTCTATCTGAACAAAAAGACGGCACCTCTGACAAAGCAGTAGTTCCTCCGTACTACACTTGAGCACATAATCGAAGATGACACTCAAGTTCTTGAAAGTGAGACGTAAACCAACAACTTTCCGACTTGGGCAAGAGCACCACCAACTGAACCAAATTCTCAAACTGTTAAGTCATGTTCTCAAACTACTTCTGTCCCTCTTGTTTTTTATTGACAGACTGCTGCGATACAGTAAAAGTACTTTGGAATATATCATGGCCCGGAATTTGCAATTGTAATGACGGTGAATCTGTCAGCATTCGCTGTCATTACAACTGTGAATCTGACAGCAACCTCTGGAGTACGCGCAGGTGCAGTTAAATGCAGAAATCCAGAAGTTGCTGTCAATCATTCCCTGCTCCTCCACAGGCACGCTGTTGAACTCTCCGGAGCCTGCAATCACTGAACTGACGAAAACGTTCCCATTTATGCTGGAAATATCGCCATTAAAAACCCCCGAAAAGGTTGAGCCTTGTTGAATGAGGTGTAATTGGGTTTTTAATGGCGTACTGAGTCATAATTACTGCTGAACAACTGTTCTGGTCCTGAAAAACTAATTTTATATTTGTGGAATGTCACATTTTTCCATTATGACAAAAATTCCATGGTTTTTAATTTTTTTTTAAAGTTTGATATTTTTAAATTCTATCGTACTCCCATGTGTACGTCCCAATCTTTATTTTGCTCTCTAAAATGATTAAAAAGTGAAAGAAAATCAGTGCAATTTACTTCCTGGTTTGATGTCTGAGAATTCTTCAATATGATTGGCTGCTTAGCCAGCTTGATGACATCACTGTTGCTGAATGCTGGAGATCCCCTAGACTTGGCGTCTGATTCAAATTAACATCGGGAGAGGTGAAATCAACACCACAGAGATCACTAGATCTTTGTGGGCAACCTTCAAGGTCAGCAGAAAATGCCATCACATTGCCACTGACCACAAAATCTGGGCCAGTATCACCCAGCATGGAGCTGAGTGGACGTTGCACGCATGGTCTTGGCACGTGTATGTCCTGCAATCAGGCCTGCTTATATACTAATACATCACAGTTTGTCCTTTCAATATTCGGTACAGCTAGAGTAAAAATTCAACTTGCATGGTAACTGTTCCAAAAGTGTAAAGATTTTTAAACTATGAATTATATATTTTAGACCTCAGTTCTTAGCAAAAAGGATATTTTATTTAGTGTATATTTAATTATATAGTCAAAAATCAAAAACTAGATGCTGGAAATCTGAAACAAAAACAGTAAATGCTGGAAACGGTCAGTAAGCATCTGGAGAGCAGAATAGCTTAACAGTTCAGACAAAGGGCATCTACCTGAAATGTCAACACCTCTGTTCTCTCCGCAGATGCCGACTGACCGGGGTGCTTCCAGCATTTTCTGGTTTTGTTTTTAATTCTGTAGTATCTGTTTCAGATTTCCACTTTTATGGAGCATGCCAACCATTTGTCCCAGAACATTAACTCGTCCGCTTTTAAAATGGAGAGTTTATTTTTTCCAATTCTATATTGGAGGTCCAGCAGTGCTGTGCAATTGGGTTTGTGCCACGAGAGGTTCCCACTGAGCTCCTTTACATATAATTTAGTGGCAGAAAATGGGTCCTGTGACATGTAAATTGAGTCAGTGGCTCATCGAGATTCCACCTGCAGCAGACGGGGGAGTGGGAATGGCTTAAGTAATTTTTATGTCATTTTTAGATGAAGGGTGGGAGGAAGCTCATGTGGAGCATAAACACTGGCATGGATGGGCCGAATGGCCTGTTTCTTTGCTGTTAATACTTTAACAGAATACTATTGTCGGCCATTGAGCACTTCGAGGACAGGTGTAACATGTTGGCATGTTAAACTCCCTCTTCCCATTGCAATATGAGTTTACCTTAGAAGAGCCTCACCAATGACACATTCCCATTTTCCACACCAGCTGTGCTTGTGGTCTCTGAGTTAGTTTTCTAGTTCGTGCTGGATTATGAGCAGTTTTGTGCTGTGGACCCATGCCCGCGAGGAACTCTTTTGAGACCACGCAAACTCGTTTAGGATCCTTTGCAGCTCTTGTTCATTACTTAC
Source organism: Somniosus microcephalus (assembly GCF_052327205.1). NCBI lineage: Eukaryota > Metazoa > Chordata > Chondrichthyes > Squaliformes > Somniosidae > Somniosus > Somniosus microcephalus. Next base: position 36,037,062 of record NC_140992.1, read on the forward strand.
TAGCTTGTGACATGGTGCGATTCCGTAGGTGGTTGCAGCCAACAAGTATCTTGCCAAGTGGAAATTTTCAAGTAAGCCTAGAGTATGGGCATTAGCAGGTCGTTTGACCGTGGAAGGCATTAAAATCAAGCCTGATTCTGTGTTCTCTTGATGTACGTATATGCATTTTTCAGCAGATTCCACTGAATAGTGATCAGCGCGTAACACTGATCATCTTTGCACAGGAGCAGTTCAGATAGAGATCCTCGACCTCCCCAATCTGAGAACTAATAGGCTACAGTCCCGGGATCAAATATGGAAGCTTCTAGTCTCCATCCCCCAATGCCATACTATCACTATGTGTACTCATTAGGGAGCTCTATTACCTATCTCGTGCTACTTTTAAAATATTTATTACATTCTTTTTGCCGATCAATCACTTGCTTAAGAGCTTGGTAGTTTTATGGAATTGTGAACTTAAATCTGAATGGTTTAAGGTGATCAGATTCGATTAGCACTGTAATGGCTTTTCGTAGTTCCAATAATAACAGCTTGCATTTATATAACGCCTTAAACAGTAAAATGTCCCAAGGCGCTTCACAGGAGTGTTATCAACAGAATTTGACACCAATAACACTCCAGAAGCTCGACACCATCCAGGATAAAGCAGCCAGTTTGATTTGCACTCCCTCCACCACCGCCGCACTGTGGCTGCAGTGTATACCATCTACAAGATGCACTGCAGCAACTTGCCAAGGCTTCTTTGACAGCGCCTCCCAAACCCGTGGCCTCTACTACCTAGAAGGACAAGTGTAGCAGGTGCATGGGAACCCCACCACCTCCAAGTCACATGCCATCCTGACTTGGAAATATATTGTTGTTCCTTCATCAGGTCAAAATCGTGGACTCCCTACCTAACACCACTATGTGAGTACCTTCACCACACGGACTGCAGCAGTTAAAGAAGGCGGCTCACCACCACCTTCTCATGGGCAATTAGGAATGGGCAATAAATGCTGGCCTTGCCAGCAACACCCACATCTGTGAATTAAATTTTTTTTTTTAAGTGCCACATAAGGAGATAATGGGACAAGTGACCAAAAACTTGGTCAGAAAGATATAGGTTTTAAGGAGTGGCTAAAAGGAGGAGAGGTAGAGAGACAGAGAAGCTTAGAGCGCGAAATTCAGAGCTTCGAGCTAAGGTATGACCAGCAATTGTGGAGCTATGGAAATCAGAGATGCTCAAGTGCCAGAATTGGAGGAGCGAAGAGATCTCTGGGTTGTAGGGCTAGAGGAGGTTAGTGGTAGGGAGGGGCGAGGCCATGGAGAAATTTGAAAACTAGGATAAGAATTTCAAAATCGAGGTGTGGCCGGACAGGAAGACAGTGTAGGCCAGTGAGCACAGGGGTTATGGGTGAACGGGATTTGGTGCGAATTGGGATACGGGCAGCAGAGTTTTGGATGAGGTCAAGTTGAGAGGGTGCATGGTGGGAGGCTGACCACGAGAGCATTGGAATAGTTGAGTCTCGAGGTAACCAAGGCATGGATGAGAGTTTCAGCAACAGATGAACGGAGGCAGGGCGGAGATAGGCAATGTTACGGAGGTGGAAGTTAGACGGTCATGGTGATTAGATTAAGCTCTGTCGGAATGGTAAGATATGAGTTCACTATGCAGCTTTCCAATCGTGAGTGCATACTCATGCCCTCATTTTGACTCAACTGGAGTGTCACGGGGGCCAAGTATTTTACCACAGGAAGGAAACATCAATTTGACATGGCATTTTCAGATCTTATAGTGCTAGTTTTGAGTGCCGTTGGCAGAAGTTGGCACTAGTAAAATGTGTTTCCTTTTGAGATCCAAAAGAAGAAGAATGGGGAAAATTCCTCTTTTTAAATGAAATGGCACAGGACTGTGAGCATTGAAGGATTTTGTGCTCTGATCCAATTAGAATCAGCTGTATTTTTCCCCTCTAATTGAATATTACATTACTGGATACTTTGAAGACTTCCTCTCATTAAAGGCTGGCTGTGTGCCAAACTTAAATGTGCTGGGAAATGCCAGGCACCTGAGAGTGTGTGCAATAGCAATTAAGTTTCTTGTTTGTTATTTTTAAAAGGTTGGCATTAAAAATTTACAATTTTTATGACAAAAGAAATCATTGGCTAGGATGTGAGGGATCAATGTGATGAAATTAAGCAAATCACCCATGTCCAAGCTGTGCAGCTGTGATTGAGAAGCAAATGCCCATGAAACCCTTACGCCTGGTAAAAGCAGGCATAGGGCCTGCTTTCACCAGAGTAAGGGTTAATATAAAAATTAAAAATCATGCACAAGCATTTAAAATTAGTTTATGTAAATTTTGGCCCAGATTAAAATGTTTAAAATAATTAAATTTTTATTGTAAATGTGTCATTGAAGGGATTTTTATTTAAATTTGAAAATGGGAACATTTATTTTTATTCCAGTTGTATAAATTATTTAATTATTTGGGGATTCCCCAGAAGCATATTAGGAATCCTCCTTTCTGATTGGAGGACCTGGCCCACGTGATCCCAGGGACGCTTCCAAACCGCCTGCGTCCCTAGGATCCGTGGGTCTTTACGTAGACGTACGCCTGTAGGCCCGGGACCCGAAGTCTCCAAAGCTCAGGAGCCTGAAGGTAGGTGTGGATTTTTTTTTTCCAGGTTGGAGGTATATTCCGGCGATACGCCTCCGACTGCAAATTCTGGCCCATTGTACTTTATTTCAGTTGATCCAGCAATGTCCTGTCTACTGAGTCACAGTAGAAGCTGGTTAATGGGATAATTGGGCTCGAAGTTCTCTGAGGGTGATCCCGATTCAGTGTTTTCCATTGGATCATAAGACTATATAATGGGAGTAGTAGGACGAAATAAAGCAAAATTCCTGTTTTCTAAACTGGATAGAATAGTTAATATTTATGCGCGTGGGTGCTAAATCACTAAACCCTCCATGTTGTGTGGCACTACCACCGTGCTAAATGGGATAGATTCAGAACAGACCTAGCAGCTCAAAACTACGCATCCATGAGGCATCGTGTGCCATCTGCAGCAGCAGAATTGTATTCCATCGCAATCTGTAACCTCATGGCCCGGCATGTCCCTCACTCCACCATTACCATCAAGCCAGGGGACCAACCCTGGTTCAATGAGGAGTGTAGAAGAGCATGCCAGGAGCAGCACCAGGCGCACCTAAAAATGAGGTGCCAACCTGGAAAAACTGCAACACAAGACTACATGCATGCTAAACAGCGGAAGCAGCATGCTATAGATAGAGCTAAGCGATCCCACAATCAATGGAAAAGATTAAAGCTCTGCAATCCTGCCACATCCAGTCGTGAATGGTGAAGGACAGTTAAACAACTAACAGGAGAAGGAGTCTCCAGGAATATCCTCAGTGATGGAGGAGCCCAGCACGTGAGTGCAAAAGATAAGGCTGAAGCATTTGCAGTCATCTTCAGCCAGAAGTGTCAAGTGGATGATCCATATCAGCCTCCTCCTGAGGTCACCACCATCACAGAAGCCAGTCTTCAGCCAATTCGATTCACTCCACGTGCTATCTAGAAACGCCTGAGCGCACTGGATACAGCAAAGGCTATGGGCCCCGACAACATCCCAGCGTCGGCAGGAATCCTAAGCAGCAGAGCGGGGCTATAAAAGTCCCAGAGACCCAGGTAAGGCCTCACAGCGTCGGCGGGAATCCTGAGCGGCAGAGCGGGGCTATAAAAGTCCCAGAGACCAGGTAAGGCCTCACAGCGTCGGCGGGAATCCCGAGCGGCAGAGCGGGGCTATAAAAGTCCCAGAGACCAGGTAAGGCCTCACAGCGTCGGCGGGAATCCTGAGCGGCAGAGCGGGGCTATAAAAGTCCCAGAGACCAGGTAAGGCCTCACAGCGTCGGCGGGAATCCCGAGCGGCAGAGCGGGGCTATAAAAGTCCCAGAGACCAGGTAAGGCCTCACAGCGTCGGCGGGAATCCTGAGCGGCAGAGCGGGGCTATAAAAGTCCCCAGAGACCAGGTAAGGCCTCACAGCATCGGCGGGAATCCTGAGCGGCAGAGCGGGGCTATAAAAGTCCCAGAGACCAGGTAAGGCCTCACAGCGTCGGCGGGAATCCCGAGCGGCAGAGCGGGGCTATAAAAGTCCCAGAGACCAGGTAAGGCCTCACAGCGTCGGCGGGAATCCTGAGCGGCAGAGCGGGGCTATAAAAGTCCCCAGAGACCAGGTAAGGCCTCACAGCATCGGCGGGAATCCTGAGCGGCAGAGCGGGGCTATAAAAGTCCCCAGAGACCAGGTAAGGCCTCACAGCGTCGGCGGGAATCCCGAGCGGCAGAGCGGGGCTATAAAAGTCCCAGAGACCAGGTAAGGCCTCACAGCGTCGGCGGGAATCCTGAGCGGCAGAGCGGGGCTATAAAAGTCCCCAGAGACCAGGTAAGGCGTACCAATCTCCCGTCTGGAAGGAGAGAGGTAAAAAGTAATCCAAGTGTGACGTCACCAGAAAGCGGGTAAGTGATTGGTTGGTAAGTATTTCTCCCTTTTAAGCTTAAATCTCTTTGGTTTATAGTTTCTAAGGTGTGATATTCACCATCTAGAATCGGGGCAGAGGATATTTAACAATATTAATAAATTTAATTAATTACATAGAATGGGAGATCAGGCGATGTGTTGCTGCTGCAATATGTGGGAGCTGGTGAACGCCATTGATGCTCACAGTGATCACATTTGCAGTAAGTGTTGGCTGCTCGAGGAATTCCGGCTCCGTGTTGAAGAGCTGGAGTCCAAGCTTCAAATACTGAGACACATCAGGGAGGGGGAGAGTTACCTGGACTCTGTATCAGGAGGTAGTCACACCAATTAGATTAATTAATGCAGATGTAGTCCGTGGCCAGGGTCAGGATGGTGTGACTACAAGTGAGGCAGGTACGGGGATCCAGGAGGTAGTGTTGGAGGAGCCGCAGCCCTTGCACTTGTCCAACAGGTTCGAGGCTCTTACTCCCTGTGGGGACAGGAGCAGGGACTGCAGGGAGGATGAGCAACCTGACCACAGCACTGTGGAGCAGGGGGCCATTCAAGTGGGGGGAGTTAAAAGAAATGTTGTAGTGGTAGGGGATAGTATCGTTAGGGGGATAGATAGAGTTCTTTGCAGCCGAGAGCGAGAGTCCCGAAGACTGTGTTGCCTACCCGGTGCCAGGGTTAAGGACATCTCCTCTGGGCTGGAGTGAAACTTGGAGTGGGAGGGGGAGGATCCAGTTGTCGTGGTCCATGTTGGTACCAACGGCATAGGACAAGGAAGGAGGTTCTGCTGAGGGAGTTTGAGCAGCTAGGGGCCAAATTAAAAAGCAGAACCACAAGGGTAATAATCTCTGGATTATTACCTGAGCCACGAGCGAATTTGGCTAGGACAAATAAAATTAGAGAGTTAAATGCGTGGCTCAAAGACTGGTGTGGGAGAAATGGGTTTTGCTTCCTGGGACACTGGCACCAGTACTGGGGCAGGAGGGAGCTGTTCCGTCGGGACGGGCTTCACTTGGCCAGTGCTGGGACTAGAGTCCTGGCGGATCATATAACTGGGGCTGTAGAGAGGGCTTTAAACTAACTAGTGGGGGGGAGGTTCCTAGAGAGCAAATAATAAAAATGACAACAGAGAAGGTCATAGACTTAGGTAGCAGTGGGGAAATTAAAAACCGGAGCGTGTCAGGAAGGGGCAGAAGGTATGGAGTAAAAGGTAAAGTAATAAAAAGGGCAAAAGCAGGAACTAAGTGTCACAAAACATCTTTGAAAGTTCTCTATCTGAATGCACGTTGCATTCGTAACAAAATAGACGAGTTAATGGCACAAATAACTACATATGGGTATGATCTTGTGGCCATTACAGAAACATGGCTTCAGGGTGACAATGCCTGGGAATTAAACATACCAGGTTATTTAACGATCAGGAAGGACAGGCAGGAAGGAAGGGGAGGTGGGGTGGCTATGTTAATTAAGGAAGGAATCACTGTAATACAGAGAAATTATATTGGGTCAAAAGATCTGGATAATGAAACAGTTTGGGTGGAGATAAGGAATAATAAGGGGGAAAAAACACTAGTGGGCGTAGTCTATAGGCCGCCGAACAGTGGCAACTCTGTTGGACGGAGTATCAATCAGGAAATAGTTGAGGCTTGTAATAAGGGAACATCTATAATTATGGGGGATTTTAACTATCATATTAATTGGACAAATCAAATTGGGCAGGGCTGCCTTGAGGATGAGTTCATTGAGTGTATTAGGGATGGGTTTCTTGAGCAGTATGTAACTGAACCGACCAGGGGGCAAGCAACCTTAGATCTGGTCCTGTGTAACGAGACAGGATTAATTAAAAATGTCCTAGTAAAGGATCCCCTTGGAATGAGTGATCATAACATGGTTGAATTCCATATTCAATTAGAGGGTGAGAAGGTTGGATCTCAAACAAGCGTGCTAAGCTTGAATAAAGGAGACTATGAAGGTATGAGAGCGGAACGGAGTAGAGTGGATTGGGAAAATAGATTAAAGGGTAAGACGATACATGATCAGTGGTGTACATTTAAGGAGTTATTTTACAACTTCCAAAAAAAAATATATTCCACTGAGAAGAAAAGGGTGTAAAAGAAAAGACAGCCATCCATGGCTAAGTAAAGAAATTAAGGATAGTATTCGACTAAAAACAAGGGCATATAAGGTAGCCAAATCTAGTGGGAGGATAGAGGATTGGGAAAACTTTAAAAGACAGCAAAAAATAACAAAAAGATTGATTAAGAAAGGGAAGATAGATTATGAAAGTAAATTAGCAAAAAATATAAAAACAGATAGTAAGAGTTTTTATAGTTATATAAAAAGAAAAAGGGTGGCTAAAGTAAATGTTGGTCCCTTAGAGGATGAGACCGGGAAATTAATGGTGGGAAATATGGAGATGGCAAAAACACTGAATATTTTACATCAGTCTTTACAGTAGAAGACACTAAGAATATCCCAACACTGGACAAACAGGGGGCTAAAGGGGGGGGAGGAGCTAAACACGATCAAAATCACTAAGGAAGTGGTACTCGGTAAAATAATGGGACTCAAGGCGGATAAATCACCTGGACCTGATGGCTTACATCCTAGGGTCTTGAGGGAAGTGGCGGTAGGGATTGTGGATGCATTGGTAATTTTCCAAAACTCCCTGGACTCGGCAAAGGTCCCGGCAGACTGGAAAACTGCAAATGTAACACCCTTATTTAAAAAGGGCAGTAGACAGAAGGCTGGAAACTATAGACCGGTTAGCCTAACATCTGTGGTAGGTAAAATTTTGGAGTCCATTATTAAGGAGGCAGTAACAGGACATTTGGATAATCATAATTTAATAGGACAAAGTCAGCATGGTTTTATGAAGGGCAAGTTATGTTTGACAAATTTGCTGGAGTTCTTTGAGGAAGTAACGTATAGGGTGGATAAAGGGGAACCAGTGGACGTAGTGTATTTAGACTTCCAAAAGGCATTTGACAAGGTGCCACACAGAAGATTATTGCTTAAGATAAAAAATCACGGGATTGGGGGTAATATTCTGGCATGGATAGAAGATTGGCTATCTAACAGAAGGCAGACAGTTGGGATAAATGGTTCATTCTCAGACTGGCAATCAGTAACTAGTGGTGTTCCGCAGGGGTCAGTGCTGGGTCCCCAACTCTTTACAATCTGTATTAACGATTTGGAGGAGGGGACCGAGTGTAACATATCAAAGTTTGCAGATGATAATAAGATGGGAGGGAAAGTAGTGAGTGAGGAGGACATAAAAAACCTGCAAGGGGACATAGACAGGCTAAGTAAGTGGGCAGAGATTTGGCAGATGGAATACAATACTGGAAAGTGTGAGGCTATGCACTTTGGCAGGAAAAATCGTAGAGCAAGTTATTATCTTAATGGCAAGAAACTGGAAAGTACTGAAGTACAAAGGGATCTGGGGGTCCTGGTGCACGAAACTCAAAAGGTTAGTATGCAGGTGCAGCAAGTGATTAAGAAGGCCAATGGAATGTTGGCTTTCATTGCTAGGGGGATAGAATATAAAAATAGGGAGGTATTGCTTCAGTTGTACAAGGTATTGGTGAGACCGCACTTGGAATACTGCGTACAGTTTTGGTGTCCATACTTAAGAAAGGACATACTTGCTCTCGAGTCAGTACAAAGAAGGTTCACTCGGTTAATCCCGGGGATGAGGGGATGGACATATGAGGAGAGGTTGAGTAGATTGGGACTCTACTCATTGGAATTCAGAAGAATGAGAGGCGATCTTATTGAAACATATAAGATTGTGAAGGGGTTGGATCGGGTGGATGCGGGGAGGATGTTCCAGATGATGGGTGAAACTAGAACTAGGGGGCATAGTCTTAGAATAAGGGGCTGCTCTTTCAAAACTGAGATGAGGAGGAACTACTTCACTCAGAGGGTGGTAGGTCCATGGAATATGCTGCCCCAAAAAGCTGTAGAAACTACATCATTACATAAATTTAAAACAGAAATAGACAGTTTCCTAGAAGTAAAGGGAATTAAAGGTTACGGGGAGCGGGCAGGAAATTGGACATGAGTCTAGGTTCGGATCGGTCATGGCCCTGTGGGTAGCGGAGCGGGCCCAGGGGCCGTGTAGCCTGATCCTGCTCCTATTTCGTGTGTCTAATTCTGTTAGATTCAGGAGATGGTTCTGTGATAGTGGATTGGCGGTTAGGATCAGATCAGCCATGATCTTATTGAATGGCGGAGCGGGGCCGATTGGCCTACTCCTGCTCCTATTTCTTATGTTCTTATGTTGCTCCAGAACTAGCCAATCCTCCAGCCAAGCTGTTCCAGTACAGCTACAACACTGGCATCTATCCGACAATGTGGAAAACTGCCCAGGAATGGTGCCAGGGGGAGGGATTCAAGTTCCTGGGACATTGGAACCCGTTCTGGGGGAGGTGGGACCAGTTCAAACCGGACGGTCTGCACCTGGGCAGGGCTGGAACCGGTGTCCTAGGGGGTTTGTTTGCTAGTGCTGTGGGGGAGGGTTTAAACTAAAATGGAAGGGGGTTGGGAACCTGAGCAGGGAGACAGAGGAAAGGGAAACGAGGATAAAAGCAAAAGATAGGAAGGAGAAAAGCAAAAGTGGCAGTCAGAGAAATCAACGGTTTAAATCAAACATGGCCACAGTAAATAATAATTCTAATAGGTCTAAGAGCGTTAAAAAAACAAGCCTGAAGGCTTTGTGTCTTAATGCGAAGAGCATTTGTAATAAGGTGGATGAATTGGCTGCGCAAATAGAGGTAAACGAATATGATTTGGTTGGGATTACGGAAACGTGGCTCCAGGGTGGCCAAGACTGGGAACTCAACATCCAGGGGTATTCGATATTCAGGAAAGATAGGCAAAAAGGAAAGGGAGGTGGGGTAGCATTACTGGTTAAAGAAGGGATTAACACAATTGTAATGAAGGATATTAGCTCTGATGATGTGGAATCTGTATGGGTAGAATTGAGAAATACTAAGGGGAAAAAAACATTAGTGGGAGTGGTATATAGACCTCCAAACAGTAAGGCGGAGGTTGGGGATGGCATTAAAAGGGAAATTAAAGAAGCGTGCAATATGGGCACAGCAGTCATCATGGGTGACTTTAATCTACATATAGATTGGGCTAACCAAATTAGTAACAATATTGTGGAGGAAGAATTCCTGGAGTGTTTAAGGGATGGTTTCCTGGACCAATACGTCAAGGAACCAACCAGAGATCAGGCCATCTTAGACTGGTATTATGTAACGAGAAAGGATTAATTAGCAATCTTGTTGTACGAGGCCCCTTGGGTTGGAGCGATCATAATATGATTGAATTCTTCATTAAGATGGAGAATGAAGTAGTTGACTCAGAAACCAGGGTCCTCAATTTAAATAAAGGAAACTACGATGGTCTGAGGAGCGAGTTGGGTAGGATTGATTGGGGAATGGCACTCAAAGGGTTGCCGGTGGATAGGCAATGGCAAACATTCAAAGACCGAATGGATGAACTACAGAAGTTGTTCATCCCAGTTTGGCATAAAAATAAAACAAAAAAGGTGACTCAACCGTGGGTAACAAGGGAAATTAGGGATAGCATAAGATCCAAGGAGAGGACATACAAATTGGCCAGAAAAAGCAATAATCCTGAGGATTGGGAGCAGTTCAGGATTCAACAAAGGAGGACAAAGGGATTAATTAAGAAAGGGAAAATAGAATATGAGAGTGAACTTGCAGGGAACATAAAAACTGACTGTAAAAGCTTTTATAGATATGTGAAGAGAAAAAGATTGGTGAAGTCAAGCATGGGTCCCTTGCAGTCAGAATCGGGGGAATTTATAATGGGGAACAAAGAAATGGCAGACCAACTAAATACATATTTTGGTTCTGTCTTCACAAAGGAGGACACAAATAACCTCCCAGAAATACCGGGGAACATAGGGTCTGATGAAAGGGAGGAACTAAAAGAAATCAGTATTTGTAGGGAAATGGTGTTAGGAAAATTGATGGGACTGAAGGCTGATAAATCCCCAGGGCCTGATGGTCTACATCCCAGGGTACTTAAGGAAGTGGCCCCAGAGATAGTAGATGCATTGCTGGTCATCTTCCAGAACTCGATAGACTCTGGAAAGGTACCCATGGATTGGAGGGTAGCTAATGTTACCCCACTATTCAAAAAAGGTGGTAGAGAAAAAGCGGGGAATTACAGACCGGTAAGCCTGACATCGGTAGTGGGGAAAATGTTGGAGTCTATTATAAAAGATGTAATAGCAGAGCACTTGGAAAGCAGTGACAGGATCGGACAAAGTCAACATGGATTTACAAAAGGTAAATCATGCTTGACTAATCTACTGGAATTTTTTGAGGATGTAACTGGTAAAATAGATAAGGGAGAACCAGTGGATGTGGTGTATTTGGACTTTCAGAAGGCTTTCGATAAGGTCCCACATAAGAGATTAGCATGCAAAATTAAGGCACATGGGATTGGGGGCAAGGTATTGACTTGGATAGAGAACTGGTTGGCGGACAGAAAGCAAAGAGTTGGAATAAACGGGTCGTTTTCCGAGTGGCAGGCAGTGACTAGTGGGGTACCGCAAGGATCGGTCCTAGGACCCCAGCTGTTCACAATATATATTAATGATCTGGACGAGGGAATTGGATGTAATATCTCCAAATTTGCAGACGACACAAAGCTGGGTGGGAGGGTATGCTGCGCGGAGGATGTCCTGAAACTCCAGTACGATTTGGACAGGTTAGGTGATTGGGTAGAAACATGGCAAATGCACTATAATGTGGATAAATGTGAGGTTATCCACTTTGGTGGCAAAAACAGGAAGGCAGATTATTATTTGAATGGCAATAGATTGGGAGAAGGGGAAGTGCAAAGAGACCTGGGTGTTCTTGTGCACCAGTCGCTGAAGGTAAGCATGCAGGTGCAGCAGGCGGTTAAGAAGGCAAATGGTATGTCGGCCTTCGTAGCAAGAGGGTTCGAGTACAGGAACAAGGATGTCTTGCTGCAGTTGTGCAGGGCCTTGGTGAGACCGCACCTTGAGTATTGTGTGCAGTTTTGGTCGCCTTATCTGAGGAAGGACGTTCTTGCCATGGAAGGAGTGCAGCGAAGATTCACCAGGCTGATACCTGGGATGGCAGGAATGACGTATGAGGAGAGATTGTGTCGATTGGGCTTATACTCACTGGAGTTTAGAAGATTGAGAGGGGATCTCATCGAAACCTATAAAATTCTGTCAGGCCTGGACAGACTAGATGCTGGAAGGATGTTCCTGATGGTAGGGGAGTCCAGAACCAGGGGTCATAGTCTAAGGATAAGGGGTGGGACATTTAGGACTGAAATGAGGAATTTCTTCACCCAGAGAGTGGTGAACATGTGGAATTCTCTGCCACAGAGGGCGGTGGAGGCCAGTTCATTAAGTATATTCAAGAAAGAGTTAGATATATTTCTTAAGGCTAAAGGGATCAAGGGATATGGGGAGAAGGCAGGGACAGGGTACTGAATTTGAATGATCAGCCATGATCTCATTGAATGGCGGAGCAGGCTCGAAGGGCCGAATGGCCTACTCCTGCTCCTATGTTCTATGTTAGGTATGTCCTGTCTACATAAAGCAGGACAAATCCAATCCGGCCAGTTACCGCCCCATCAGTCTACTCTCAATCATCAGCAAAGTGATGCGTGGTGTCGTCAACAAAGTTATGAAGCGGCACTTACTCACCAATAAGCAGCTCACCGATGCTCAGTTTGGGTTCCACCAGGACCACTCTGCTCCAGACCTCATTGCAGCCTTGGTCCAAACATGGACAAATGAGCTGAATTCCAGAAGTGAGGAGAATGACTGCCCTTGACATCAAGGCAGCATTTGACTGAGTGTGGCATCAAGGAGCCCTAGTAAAATTGAAGTCATTGAGAATCGGGGGGCAAAACTCTCCACTGGCTGGAATCATAGCTAGCACAAAGGAAGATGGTTGTAGTGGTTGTTAGAGGCCAATCATCACAGCCCCAGGACATCACTGCAGGAGTTCCTCAGGGCAGTGTCCTAGGCCCAACTATCTTCAGCTGCTTCATCAATGACCTTCCCTCCATCATAAGGTCAGAAGTGGGAATGTTCGCTGATGATTGCACTGTTCATTTCCATTCACAACTCCTCAGATAATGAAGCAGTCCATGCCCGCATGCAGCAAGAGCTGGACGACATTCAGGCTTGGGCTGATAAGTGGCAAGTAACGTTGTTACCTGCCACTTAAGTGCCAGGCAATGACTATCTCCAACAATCAAGAGTCTAACCACCGCCCCTTGACATTCAACAGCATTACCATCGCCGAATTCACCACCATCAATATCCTAGGGGTCACCATTGACCAGAAACATAACTGGACCAACCACATAAATGCTGTGGCTGCAAGAGCAGGCGCTGGGTATTGTGCGGCGAGTGTCTCGCCTCCTGACTCCCCAAAGCCTTTCCACCACCTACAATGCACAAGTCAGGAGTGTGATGGAATACTCTCCACTTGCCTGGATGAGTGCAGCTCCAACAACACTCTAGCAGCTCGAGACCATCCAGGACAAAGCAGCTCGCTTGATTGGCACCACATCCATCACCTTAAGCGTTCACTCTGTCCACCACCGGTGCACCATGGCTGCAGTGTGTACCATCTACAAGATGCACTGCAGCAACTCGCCAAGGCTTCTTTGGCAGCACCTCCCAAACCCGCGGCCTCTACCACCTAGAAGGAGAAGGGCAGTAGGCACATGGAGCACCATCACCTGAAAGTTCCCCTCCAAGTTACACACCATCCTGACTTGGAAATATATCGCCTTTCCTTCATCGTCGCTGGGTCAAAATCCTGGAACTCACTCCCTAACAGCATGGTGGGAGTACCTTCACCACAAGGACTGCAGCGGTTCAAGAAGGTGGCTCACTACCACCTTCTTGAGGGCAATTAGGGATGGGCAATAAATGCTGGCCTTGCCAGTGACGCCCACTTTCCATGAATGAATAAAGAAAAAAGACAATAGGTTTGTATACATGCTATCAGTTAGCTCCTAAAACTGTACTTCTCTTCATTAAATATCAACCTATTTGAGGGTCTTCCAGAACAGTGTAATGCACAGGTGATGCTCATTATGGAGTTGTCCAATTAGGAGATGCATTATAGCAATTTCTCCTGACCGGTGTGATTGGGTGAGGAGAAAGACACCCCAACAACAACAAACTGAAACTCTAAAAATGATAGAACGGATTCTTTTCCCCTCAGTCTGGTTCAGCAATCACTGAGTCGAATACACCTGGAGAATTTAAACGATTTATTATCCGCGGAGTCTTACTCTGATATATCGACACCGACTCCTGCAAGAGTCTGACGAATCCAACAGAGTAAGCAATTTCTCATACAGCGTGCTACATTTTTATCCCTGCTTTTGAGAAAGCATTAACACCTCGTACATTTTGCACCAATCATGAGCTGTGCACGTTTACATTTAATTGGATTTCCTGGCCTGGCAGTTTGAAATAAAGAAGTCACATTTTACTGAATGGGTTACAGCTAAGTAAACATCGTGGTAATGTGTTCATGATCACCTAAGCATTATGGTAATGCGTTTGCAATCACCTAATGCCTGTACAGTTTCTGCCATTGTTCCTATCAGCAAGGGGTAACATCATGGGTGCCAGCCTCGTTAACAATTAAAGATCAGGTATCAGGTTAGCCCTTTTTACTTCTCTGCTGCTTTTACAGTTTCTGGTTTCTGTTTCTTTAAATGATATTCTCAAAAACATAAAGTAACTTAAAATTGTATGCAGCCAATCGTGTCTGGCCACCAATTGTAGAAGGCTCCCAGTGAACTGGCAACCACATCTCTCGAGGGTCGTCTGGGCATGAACCAAAACCCACAATATCGAAGTGAAAAGATCAAGTGGTGACTAGGAGGAGAAATAATTGGCACCGAATGGAACAGAGTGTAGAAGAGCAGAAGTGGTGATTTTGTAAACTTTAATTTTTATGGGCCACAGAAAATCCATGACTATTGATGAAACCGGAAAATTTGTTTTTGCACAGAAATACAGCACTTTTGCTAATTTGCATCGGGACAACTTTGCTGTCCCATTTACAAAACTTGAGTAGTTGAACATCTGCCTAATATCAGTACAGGTAGACTACCCTTTATCCGAACTTCTGAAAACCGAAACCCTCTAAAAACCCAAGGTTTTTTCGGTCAGCGTAAGTAGTGCGCACGACATGACCAGAGTGGCGCACGACTTACGCTGAGCAGGGCAGAGTGTCACTGAGTTCCCTCCTGGGTAGGAGATTGCAGGCCTAGCCGGATAAGGGATAGTGTAGCATTTTTCCGTACTTCTGAAAACTGAAATTGTTCAGCGTAAGTCGTGTGCACGACCCCCACCCCCGACCCCCCCCCCCCCGCCGACCCTGACCCCGACCGACCCCCCACCCTTGCCAACCCCGACCCCCCGCCGACCCCACCCCCTTTCGGATAAGATATAGTGTACCAGCCTTTATCCGCACATCCGAAAACAGAAAACCCCTGAAAGCTGAAAGTGGCGCAAAACATGACCCGATGCTGCCGATGCTTGACCCACGCAGGTGTTATGCTGCTCTGTTTGATATTTGCTGCTCTCCACCCTTTCGGATAAGGGATAGTGTATCCTTTATCCGCACTCCCGAAAACCGAATTACTCTGAAAACCGAAGTGTTTTCGCTCACCTTCCGAAATCCGAAATTTTCCGAAAACCGAAACACGGCTGGTCCCGAGGTTTTCGGATAAAGGATAGTCTACCTGTATATAGATCCATTTGATTATTAAATAGATTTTGTTGTGCAGAAAAATTCTGTTGCAGAAGGCCAAATTATCACAAGTATATTAATTCAAAGGTATCGTTGAACAGATTGGCCCAGAAATTCGGGTCGGGGGCTTCCCGCGGGTGCAAGCCCCCGACCTGCACTTACCTAGCGCGCGCCGACCGTTGGGCTGTGGGCCCGCTTGGGATTCCGATCCTGGGCCTCCTCCAACTGCCGGCGCGCAGTGCTTGCGTATCCCAGGGGCACAATTAGTTCGATGCGTCCCCTGGGATCATGTGGGCCATGGAGAGCCAATGGTAGCAGGGAATGCTTCATTCATAAGTTTGATAGGAAGAGCTGTCAAACCTATTAAATACTATAAGCCCCAAAAATCACTAAAACTTCAACAAAAAAAATTTAAATCACATTTTTAAAATAACTATAAATTACATGAAATAACTATTTTAAACAATTTAAATTTTTGAAAATTAATTACATTTTCTAACTGGGCTAAAAATAAACTTACCTTGCTTTAAAGTATTTAAAAATAATAAACCTGTGGGGAAAAAATGTTTTAATTTTAATTAATTCGCCACTTACCTTGTTAAAAGCAGGCCTTGCGCCTGCTTTTTAAAAGTGTAACTGCTGGAGACTTACCCTCCCGGAGAAACCTGGAAAAAAACCGTAAGTTCAATGCGCGCGCGCTGCCTCTCCGGCGCACGCGTTCGACCACTGAACCCCTTCTTTCAGGGGAACGGAAGTGTCGGTTTCCCGCGTATGTGCAGTGCATGCATGAAACCGGCACTTTCGTTGGGCCTACGCGTGAGTACCCTGTGCGTACTCACGTTGGGACCTGAATTTCTGGGCCATTATATCCTCGGGTCTTTGAAAGCATATATATTTAAGGCAATTGCAGTGGGTCTAAATTTTGCAACCCTCAGCATTTCCTGGTGTACTGCTTGATTCTGCTTACTGGTAGAGTACTGGCACTACAACAACTACCTGCATTTATATAGCATTTTAATGTCCAAAATGTCCAAATGTGCTTCAGGAACGAGATCAGAAAGCGAGCAAGAGTTAGGGAAGAAGAACAAATGAATGCTTGAAGAGGAGTTTTGAAAGGTGTGAGGGCGGGGGGTGGGTGGTGGGTGGAGGGCAAGAGATGTTACAAGTCAGTGGATTCAGGAAGAGAATTCCAGAGTGAAGGGGTGTCACCGAGGGGGGAGGAGGGAGATCGAAACAAAAAAATAAACCAAAGCCAAAAGAACAGTGGGTCTACGCTACAATGTAGAGCTGCAGGAGGTTGCAGAAATGGGGCACTTGCCTGGAGTGATTGGTAGACATGCATTTTAAGTGAGCTGGGAGTTTGGGAGCCAGTGGAAGTTGGCATGGACAGGAGGCATAGTATATGGGCAGCATCATTCAGCTCGAATTGGATTTTGTTTAGGGTGGAGCGGGAGAGGCTAGCAAGGAGATTATTGCAGTTGAACCTGAAAATGACAAAAGTATTTATGAAAGTTACGGGGGTGGTAAAGAACGAATAGAGGCAGCTATTACTATGGAGATACAAATAGCCAGTCTTGGTGGTGGGTTTGAAGCTGAACTCCATAAATGGATCACTCGGGTTGTGCACTATTGGGTTCATAATGAGCAAGTAATTGGTCTGGAGAATGGAATTGGTGGCCAAGGTGTGAAGGCTTTGGCAGGGACTAAACAGCTTCATTTTGGTCTTGCCAGATTTGAGTTGGATGAAACACTGGTTCATACATGTCTTAAGGTTGCAGAACACAGCAGCAGTTAGAGTTGAGGATGGTGGTTGTCGTCGTGATATATATAGGAAGTGATACCATGCTTATGGATAGCCACACTGAGAGGCAACATGTAAATGTACAGATGAGAACGCACGCTGGAACCTACAGGCAAGCCAGAGATGAACATGCAAGTACTGCAAGAGAAGCCGTTGCAGGCGTCGGAGATTGTTTTTTTTGCAAGGACCTTGCGCGGAAACGTTTCAGCTTCAGCCAAACCACCTTGGTGGAGGTAATGAGCAGAGTTCAAGCTCTCCTTGTCCCTCCCAAAAGTGTGCGTTAACTACCCTCCTCTAGGGTTGCCAACCCTCTAGGATTGACCTGGAGTCTCCAGCAATTGAAGATTAAACTCCAGGCACTGCGAGCAACCAGGGAGAAAAATCATTAGGGCATTATAAAACAAATTGTGTTTTCTTTGCATTTTCTTTGAACTCTTTTGCTTATTAGTTATACAAATATTGGAGATGGGGAAAACAGGCTGTTTGATGGAGGGTCAAGAGTTGTCCAATTTGGTAACGAAGAGTCTGCTCATTTCCCAATTGGTGTGGGAAGGCAGGTTGCTGTGAGGATGGCCGTGTTGGGCGACCAATGGTGGGGGCGGGGTGGCTGGATATAAAGCAGGTCATGTGATGAAACCGCCAGGAATACGCCCAACCAGAGCGGACAACCCCACCCTCATCATGCACCTCATGTTCAGATACAGAATGAAGCAATAAACCCACCTCCTTAACTGAGGGAGATCTTAACGGGAGAGAAAGAGAACTTAATATGTGTGCAATATTTTTTTTTGAAGTTAAGCTGAACAACTACTGCAGGAAATGCTGTTGTTCCAATTCAAACTCGGCCTTTCCAGGCGCAGACATAATGGTTTGAAATATTAAGAATATTGTTCTGGTAGCTGCATTTTATTTCACAAGTGTGAAATTGTGAAAATCACGTACGGCAATTATGCAGTTTTCTTCCATGAATTGAAATGAAGTGATCTATCTGTACAGATATGATTAATTTTACATCAGAGAGTTAGTGTGGGCAAAGTCTATCGATGGCTTTCAAAGATTATTTTTCAAGCTGCATGATATTGAATGATGATAGCTCTGTAATGATGGCATTAATCGTTTTCATCATGAAGCTGTAAGATTTTTGGTGCTGTTGGTTGGGTAGCCCCTCAATGAGCACAGTCGCAATATATTTCACTTTCCTATTTTATTTCCATTTGCAGTAAGAACCTTGACACGAACCTTGACACGAACCTTGACACAAACTGTGAAACTACTACAAACAAATATATTATAAATGGGACAACTGATGGCAGGGCCAGACTGTGGTGTTGTCGTAATTCACAGTCATCTGTTTATCATTCTTTCCATTTTGAAAATAATTCAATTTTCTGCCATTATTTTATGATAAAGATGCTGAGTGACTAGAGGTCATCTGATGACTATGAAAGGATCATTTGGGACCTGAGTTATCACTTTGGTGGGTACTAAAGTGTTCAGCTTTTTGCTCTAAATAGCAGATTACTAGAAAATGAGCTGAGCCCGTATTATACAGATTGCTTTTTGAGTCTTAGTGTTCTTCCACAGCCACACATCTTCCGCTTGCAAGTTACTGTTATCAGTCACAAAACAGTGGAAAATTCTGTAAGCTGCTGGCAGATTCTGGACCACCTCTTTGGCTTTTTATGCTCTCCTCCTCCTCCTCCTCCTCTTGGCTCATACTGCTTTGAACATAGCATTAGAGTGCGGCTACTGTAGCCTCTGATTACATCGATGTACCAAGCAAGATGAGCTGTGGCAGCTCCATGGTGATTAGTGAGGATTGCTGTCAGTTTCTATTCATCTCTGAACTGCGCTTACCAGCTGACTGTCCATTATTCGAACTCCCCGATGTAGCTGCCGATGCTTTGTTTTAGCGTTGTGATATTGTATATGTTTGGCAGAATTTTAACAAAATACAATGGTTACTTTATTGTGACTAGATGTATCTAACTCTTGATGTAACTTCTATTAATATTGTATTCAATGCACATGAGACTAACAATATCAAGGTTCTGCGCTTCTTGGTATTTGGCACATTATTACTACACAGTGAAGAGGAAAATTTTAATTGTGTATTTAGATTATTGATTGAATTTGGGTTTATACAGTATTAACTATAGAATTGGGAAATGTAAAACTGCAAATGACTGCAGTCTATTTTGATGCTTGTTTCTCTGCTTTGGACAGTGTTTGTGAAGACGGAATTGAATAGTTTCCCATAACACAACTAAAAATAAATCCCGAGACTTCCTTAGAAATGTGCTGTTTATAATTGGGGAATTTTCATTTTTAAAAGGGTGTAAGATACAATGCCAGGTTTAAAAGCTAACAATTCTATAGTTGCAGTACCTTTAACAGTAAGATTTTTTTACTTGGGGGAAGGGGGGTGGTGGGCAATGGTGATAAGTGCAAGTTTCTTGTGGGATAGTTGCATGTTAAAATGTGTTGGGAATATATATGTAAGATGACCTTTGCCATTCACATAACAAATCTGTGCTGCGCATTGATTATTCATGCCTGGAAAAAGAGGGCTGTCATGTGCAGTGCCCATTGGTGCTCATTAATTGGAGAGAGCTACTGGCTAGAATCAGATTCTGCTTCTCTGCTTCTCCTAGCAGTGCACTCCTCCGATAAATGCTCCAACGTTGTAATATTTTTATTTATTTTCTGCCTGACCTGGCAAGCAGTGAAGAAATTTTTTTTGTTCCGCAAAATAGTTTACTTCCCCCTCCTTGAGCTGCAAAATGACGACTTACTGTTACAAACACAAATTCTCTTGTGGTGTGCCAGAAGGTTGTGAACTGGGGCGATTAGTTCATTTTTCAAGTAACCCTAGGTTGCAAGTGAATCCAAAACAGCAATATCTGGAGCCTCGGCAGCAGCACTTGACTACACACAAGTACTACACCGCTGCGACTCTGCCTGTGTCCTCGACTAAACACAGAGGCAAGTTTACTAACCTGCGTGACAGTGTTAAGAAAAGCCCTACTAAAAGTACTGCCAAAGTGAAAGCGACTAGCGGCTGGTGGTCGGACAGCTCATGGGCGACGTGTTCTTTTGATCAGGTCAGTGTCTGTGGAACTATTTGCTGTACTTTCAGTGGTAATGTCAGTACAGTTTTAGTATGTACACAACAGTGCAGGCCGTGGAATAGCCATTATGACAAAGCTCCCTGATCAATGGAGTCGATCAATTCTAATTATAGGAGCGTGCTTCGGTTTGAGTCTAGTGTCAGATATCTGGAAGACATGTTGAATTCTCGACTTACTCACTATGAAGCACCCCCTTTTTTATTGTGTAGTTTGCAACAAAGCTAATATTTTAAAACTTTATTATTTGGGGAAGTTTCTCTCTTTTTGCAGCCTTGCTACTTATTTTGTCTAACTGGCCCGATGCCTGCAACTGAGAAGGCAGGTGCATGGCCTCCCCCATCATTCTGCTGCCAGTGTCCTTTATCCAGCTGTCAGGAAGTACCAAAGACTGCCCATGCTTGACTCTCGCTTCTGATTTTCCCTCTTTCCTCCGTTTCCCTCCCCCCTCCCCCCTGCTCTGCAGCCTCAACTAAGTGCATTCCTCCTTTACTGGCTCAGATCAGGATTTCAGTAAAGATGGACTTAAACCCGCTGATAGATACATTTTGCACATTTTGAAGTAATTGCGCTGATACTGGTAATGCATGTTAGTGAGGTCGTTGTCAAGATTTGCTGTGTGGGGTAACATCCTGCAATTATTGGCACTATCCCAGAGACCCCGGAGTTCTAATTGCCGAATGACATTATTACCTACCCAAAAGAAACTTTTTTATTAACATGCAGCAACAAAACTAGTAAGTAAACAAACACAAATCCGACGGATGGACAGAAATCTCATGGCATCAGGGGCCTGCTGGGGTCCTCTTGCCGACTCCCTAAGGTTCAATAGTCCAGTTTCAAAACCTACACTGTCAGTCGCTCATGAGCTGAAGTTGCACTGTTTCAATTGTTTTTGTATACATAGTTAATAGCTAGGTCTTTGGTTTGGAATGCTTATTATAATGCACTTTGTGATCTAAAACCCAAGGGGATCCAGCAGTTTTTTGCCATAGGGAGCTGCTTCTTTTTGTGTCCAGAGTCTAAATATTGTAAATGTTTCAGTCAGACAAACACTATTAGATTTTTTTCTCAAAATTTAGCTTAGTTCTCTTTCCCCTGGTTATTAAACAAAGCTGCTGTGTTCCAAGGAAGGAATAAAATTATTTCCTATTTATTTCCCCTTCTCTTTCCGAACACCCCTCCTCCCCCCAAAAAAAGACTGCACCATTTATATAAAAAAAAATTTGCCTGCTTCTCTCTTCCTTCTGCCCAAGAGAATGAACAGGCCACTGGTTCCTGAATTAGGCTACAAGATAAAACGGTGCAGGGGTGGGGGGAGGAAATGCGATGACTTGAGTTTTGAAATAGGATTTTGTTTTTTAATCTGTGAAATTGCAGCATTTTAAAAAAATTATTTGGAAGAGGAAATAGTGTTACGAGACCAGCCGTGCCTGTATATACTTTGCAGCGCTGAGGTAATTGGGCAACAAAGCGGTCCATTGTAACAAGACTTGAATATTGAATAGGCTTGTAGGAAGACTGAAGGTTTATGTATCTGGCTACTTATCAGAATTAACATCGGATGTTTAGATAGTAGGTTTGATTAGACCATGACAATGGGATGTTTTAGGATTACCAAGCTCAGCAGAGACATTTCCTATTGTTGGAGCAGCGTTTGATCCTGGGGTTTCCATTGGCCATCTGCTGACATGATTTCAGTCCCATTGTTTTGAGCATAAACTATGGTAGAATCGACATTGTAAAAATCTTGAAACCCGATTTTACTTAACTCCTCTTTACTGTTTCGTCTCACATTAGCCTGACCAGTCTAATGTTGCTCCTTGGTTGACTCCCTTTCTCGAGGATGGGGATATCTCCCCTTCCCAGGTGAAAGGGATGTATGTGCTTTCTGGCTCTTGGATGACATAAGAGAGAGAGAAGTCTTTATTTCTGTTTAGTGAAGGGACGTTTTAATATATTCTCTTATTGTGTGCCTAGACATTGCAGGGACCCTAATATTTGGCTTCACCTTCCTTGCCAGGAACAGAGTAACTCAAAAGAGACTATACCGAGCTACAGTAATGTTTTAACATTGTGTTTTATTTACCCCATGAAGCTGTTACTTTCATTTCAATGGCAACACCATTTAAACAAAAAAATGGAGCTTTGAACTGTTAAATGTAATGTAGTTAAATGTCTGGTCCATGTGATTGGATTAATTTAGTGCCTTATTTTTGATTGAAGATAGGGCATCATTTTGTAACATAAGGTAGAAAATATTCTTTTTAAATTGGCTTTCTTACAATTGCATGTGCCCTGATTTTCAATACTATTGAACATGGGTAGTAGTGTTGTCGATGACCTAGAACATGGAAGGTACTGTATGTTGGATTTTATGATGTAAGAGAGCTGTCCTGATGAATTGTTTTTATCATGAAAAAATTGCTGTCAGTGTTGGTTATTGGCTTGAATACATTTAGGTCAGTGGAACCACATGAGAGGAAGACTCCCCACTATGTTGCCCTTCTCTAAGCAACTCTGTGACCCAACATTACATACAACCTGGGAGGATGTATATCGCTGCATTCTCTAACCCCCCTGCCCCCTCCCCCTCTCCAAAAAAACACAGTAATTGCAATTGCAAAAAAACCCAAATCTCAATAGGGGACTGGAGTTATTTTAAACTTTATAAAGGGCAACATCTATTCTACTTGGAGATCTTGTAATGCTATCTGACTAATGGAATGTGTTTCACGTACCGTTATCATGAAAAACTTACATTAGTTGTACGTGTGGTGGCTATATGTCAGGATGTCTGGAATAAAACGACTGAGTTCTGCAACATTCTAGGAGTTAATTCGGTGAAATGATTTGGTGCAAAATACAGCAGTTATTTCTGTTGTTTGAAAACTTGACTGGAGCCATTCGTACTTTCCTATCAAATGGATTGAGACAACTGTTAATTAGAGTTTGCTGGCTGAGCCACTCTAGATTTTATGCTCACTCCATCCTTGTACAACATTGCTGTACATATACTTATTGCTGTTACGTATACTTGTTTCATTTAGATTTTAGTTTTATTTACAGTGCCTTTATAAAAAGGTCATTGTTCCTAATTAGTTCAACATGCTGAGAAAGGTTCTTGGTTGCTGCTTTTATCCTAAGACAAGTCTAGTTCCCTCCAGGTATATTGGCCATCTGCTCATTTGTGCTTTGTATTGTTCTGCGGCTGCCTCTTTGAATGCTGTAAAATAAGCCTGGAATTTAATCAACCTAATCAAACCAGATTATAGCAAGACTGATAAAACTGTAGTCCAAGTGTAAGACAGTTCCTTTCAGATAAGGGAAATGTCATATTATGTAGAACTGGAATATGTTACAAATGTAAAAGTAAGGAAAAATCTATAGTAACTTGACACCTATGGAAGATCGCACCTAAAATATCTTGTTTCTAACAGGTTGTGGATTCAAGCTTTCTCCAGGTTTGAGTGCATAATGTTTGATTGGTTTAGCTTTAGGTGGAGTTTTAAGAGGGCATTCTCCTGGTGTCCTGGCCAACATTCTTCCCTCAACCAGTAGTCGGTAATCTCATTGTTGTTTCTTCTATCTTGCCATGTGCAAAATGGCTATCATGTTTACCTACATATTAGCAGTTGCACTTTGAAGTAATTCATTGTATGTAAAGAGCTTTGGGATGTTTTTGAACCCGTGGATTGGAGGGTAGCTAATGTTACCCCACTATTCAAAAAAGGTGGTAGAGAGAAAACGGGGAATTACAGACCGGTAAGCCTGACATCGGTAGTGGGGAAAATGCTAGAGTCCATTATAAAAGATGTAATAGCAGAGCACTTGGAAAACTGACAGGATCGGACAAAGTCAACATGGATTTACTAAAGGTAAATCGTGCTTGACTAATCCACTGGAATTTTTTGAGGATGTAACTGGTAAAATAGATAAGGGAGAACCAGTGGATGTGGTGTATTTGGACTTTCAGAAGGCTTTCGATAAGGTCCCACATAAGAGATTAGCGTGTAAAGTTAAGGCACATGGGATTGGGGGCAAGGTATTGACTTGGATAGAGAACTGGTTGGCAGACAGGAAGCAAAGAGTTGGAATAAACGGGTCTTTTTGCGAGTGGCAGGCAGTGACTAGTGGGGTACCGCAGGGATCGGTCCTTGGACCCCAGCTATTCACAATATATATTGATGATCTAGTCAAGGGAACTAGATGTAATATCTCCAAATTTGCAGACGACACAAAGCTGGGTGGGCGTGTGTGCTGCGAGGAGGATGCCGAGAAACTCCAGGATGATTTGGACTGGTTGGGTGATTGGGCAAAAGCATGGCAGATGCAATATAACGTGGATAAATGTGAGGTTATCCACTTTGGTGGCAAAAACAGGAAGGCAGATTATTATCTGAATGGCAATAGATTTGGAGAAGGAGAAGTGCAACGAGACCTGGGTGTCCTTGTGCACCAGTCGCTGAAGGTAAGCATGCAGGTGCAGCAGGCGGTTAAGAAGGCAAATGGTATGTTGGCCTTCGTAGCGAGAGGGTTTGAGTACAGGAACAAGGATGTCTTGCTGCAGTTGTACAGGGCCTTGGTGAGACCACACCTCGAGTATTGTGTGCAGTTTTGGTCGCCTTATCTGAGGAAGGATGTTCTTGCCATGGAAGGAGTTCAGCGAAGATTCACCAGGCTGATACCTGGGATGGCAGGAATGACGTATGAGGAGAGATTGGGATGATTGGGCTTGTACTCGCTGGAGTTTAGAAGAATGAGAGGGGATCTCATTGAAACTGATAAAATTCTGATAGGACTGGACAGACTAGATGCAGGAAGGATGTTCCCGATGGTCGGGGAGTCCAGAACCAGGGGTCACAGTCTAAGGATAAGGGGTAGGCCATTTAGGACAGAAATGAGGAGGAATTTCTTCACCCAGAGAGTGGTGAACCTGTGGAATTGAATACCACAGAAGGCAGTAGAAGCCAATTCATTAAATATATTCAAGAAGGAGTTGGATATATTTCTTAAGGCTAAAGGGATCCAGGGTTATGGGGAGAAAGCAGGGACCGTGTACTGAAATTGGATGATCAGCCATGATCGCATTGAATGGTGGAGCAGTCTCGAGGGGCTGAATGGCCTACTCCTGCTCCTATCTTCTATGTTTCTACAGGAAACTTTGTGCTATCCGGCACCTACGAGACCGAGCTGTTGCCGTCCCATCAAAACTGCTGGACAAACCAGCGCTAATGTTGAAACATAAGGAGATTTTGAGCTCCGTATCTGGCAACAAACCCTGTGCTTCTAAACAGTCGGCCGTACCTTGCAAGCGTCTCTGTAGCTTAGCAACAGCTTCAGCGAGACCTTGCAGAGCCTGACTGGTGGGGAAAAAAAAGCAACAAAAAGGAAAAAAACCTAACGAAACGGCTCCTGATTTTTGCTGGTGGCTCGAGCATTCCGGACAGTTAACCTCTGGATAAACCAAAGTTTCCTGTATATGTCGATAAGGCACTATATAAATGCAACATTCTTTCTTGCTTGATTGAAGCCAAATATCCACTGATTCCATTTGAGGAAAAAATATTCAAAGTTCATTGCATTGGATATTTCACGTGGGAGTAAATATTTTTGAAATAAATATTTATTGTATTATACTTGTGCAATTCCCTAGTGTCAGCCCCCACATATTGAGATAATTGCAGCCAATATATTCAGACACTTCTTGTGCTGCTGTGTTCTAAAATGTTTCGGGAGCACTAGATGCTGAACGCAACACTCATCAAACTAAATTACTGATTGAAATCAAAATGTTGCTGTGATGTATGCTGGTCATAACACTCCTATCTGGATTAGAATATCTGTTTTTAAAGAGGGTCAAGTCTTTTCGATGCTTTTTAAAAAATCAACTGCACAACTGATTCAAGGTTTAATTTTAAGACCCACTTTCTGTTGCTCCTTCTTCCCACCCTTTCTTGCTCTTCCTCCTTGTTTTCCCTCTTCAAACCCACAGAACTTGCATCACATACCAGAGTGTTAAGTTTGAAGACTAAAGAGACAATAAGAAACACCATAAGGAAGATTCACAAATGGGGGCATGTTTCCTGCAATCTAAAGCTAATTGAAAAATTACCACCGAGTAAACAGTAGGACCAGATGGGAGAGTTTCTGTTGCCTCGCTGTTGAAGTCATTGCTCTATTATAGAAGCAGTAGCCACATTCGGTGTAAGAGCACAAGTACTGCACAAATAATGCATTTTTGTGGATATTAATGTCGATCAAATATCTTGCCCGAGTTCACACATTTTCCACATCCAGTTTGAAGTTTACATTGATGCCCTCTTCAAACACTGTCCCTCCCGGGCAGCATAGATATTTATAACGAATGTTAATTTTTTACAAAGGTATTGTTCTATTGACGTTTCAAGCTTTTAAAACCTCAACTTTAATCACTAACCTAACTTAAACTAATTATCTAATCTTTGAAATTGAACATGCATCACAGAGGAAATTGTTTTCTACTGTCCAATAATGTTAAAATAGTTTGATTTTAATTGCATTTGAAAGCTGATTAGATTAAATTGGTTAATATTCAAATATAAAGAATGTTTTCTACCCACCCACCTTGAATGCAATAAGATTCATAAAATCTCATTGCTTTAGATCACAGTTTCACTCTGGGATATTATGGATATATATTTCATATTGTATTTCAGAAGCTGTACTGTATTTGTGCAAAATCTTGCAGGTGTATGCATTTATACCTTTGGGAGTTGAGTGGAGCTGGTTGGGAGAAGTTTGTGATTTTCTTATGGATTTTGGTAGTATCTATTTGAACTGTAAGGGGGAACTGACCAGTTTAACTTGGATGTTCCACAATTTGATCTTGGTTGGCATTTCATTTTTTCTCCTCCCTTTTCCTCCTCAAAAAAACCCCGCAAGATCTTGTCAGGTGTTTTCTCTACTTTTTTTTTTATTGAGTTTGCCATTAGGCAGTACGATTTTGGTATATGCTTATTGTACTCAGTTAGATTTGCGCAAATGTTTTGCTATGCAGTTGTGTGCCTTGAAATTTGATCCCTTGCTATTGTTTAGCAGATAGAGGCTACTCCTCCCTCTACTCCTGTAATCCCTGTGATCCCTGTTATGCCAGTCCCTGCTGATGCCAGTGTCTTCTCGTCTGACAGTCAACAGGTTTTGTTCCTTTTTCTTTTTCTTTTGAATGTTTTGATTTTGTTGCTGTATATTCAAAATTTATTTTGTGCATTGTTTAATCTTGTATAATGTTATTCTGTAGATCACTGGGTACCTGTGGTGAGCAAATGGAACCAAGGAGACATGTCAACTTTGATTCAAAGTATAACTGCACCAATCTGGAGTTAAACCGTTCACTGTTTCGCTCCAGAGTATTGGCCTGCTGGTTGTCTGGCCCTTTTGTTCTAATGATTACATTGAAACTATTAATGATCTCACTAATTGTGCTTGGCGTCCAGAGTTTATGAAAATCTCAGTTGAAAACCTACTTTGCTCAATGGTTCTGGCTGCCCACCTCAGGAATATGATCAGAGGCAAAGGTGTCACAGAAAGACTAGTTTGGCCACAGCAACAAGCAAAGTCTGGTTCTGTTGAAGTTTTATTTGAACATCAATTGAAAATGTGCAAATTAAATCTGTGCGATGGGAAAGCATAAATGTTTGCACAAATCAGACCAGTGTCACAGAATATAGAGAAGGCAAAGATGTAAACAAGCATTTGAGACCCTTGAGCAAATTTGCTGGGAGTCCGACCAAAAAAAAATATCGAGTGCCCATGCTGTTGAAATCGAATCTTAGAAAGTGGAGGTGTGCAGATATATCGTAACTCCATGGCCTGTTCCCCTCAGACTCGTATAGTTCTAATATAAATGATTCAAGTCAAGGGTGACTTAACTCTGCAGCCCTAGAGTCAGATGCAACTCCCATGCCCTAGCAATCTGTCCTTTGAAGCTCAGGCAGTTCAGTCTAATTGCACTTAGGTTTTGAATTTGCTGATTTGTCCTGTTTGAATTTCATGGGCCTGGAAGTTTGGAAAGGGTTGTTTCTAGCCCCTTTTGCCTCGTTGGATAAAATCGACATTACAACGGCAAGAACCATTAGTACCAGAAACTTGATATATATGCAAATTAACAGGAACCAAGATTTAAGCTGGATACGGGACTCCCAGGGCTCCATGAATGTGGTCCATGAGGACAAAAGCTTGGATACCCGTGATTCAAATGAGCATCTGGCATTCAAATCGCACAGTTGTTGATGGCACTTTGCAACCTAAAATAAGTAGAGCGCCACTTAAAAGGGAAAATTACTTTCATTTTCTTTACATTTAAGTTTGACATTTTAAAATCTTTAGCTCCTTGATTCTCTTACTATGCATGCCAAAAGGATTGGAATGTTTAAACATTTACTCTCCCCCTTTTCTGGATAAGAATGTAATTTCTCATGCAGGTGATCATGAAATCAAATTTGGGTTGACTATTTCCATTTTACTCGTGTGCTAATGCTTGACTGCTTTCTTGCCCATGCAAGCAGCATCAGTTCCTGACTATGTAACAGAACTCAAAAAGCCATCTTGGTAAAACTCTCAGCAAGGTTTCACTTCAATAGTTGAATTGGCACAATTTCTGCTGAGTTACAGCATTTAGTTATTTGTTTTTATCTGGTTAATAAATATTGATTTAAAAAATTTTTGCAGAATATTAGGAGTTCTAAAAATATCATCTTCAAATGGACTCTTTCCTAAACCGATCAAACAGTTTTGTCCTTTTTTTCAGATACTGGAGGAGGAACTTTACTGCAATAACTTTTGCAGTATTCTAACGAGTAAATGCATTGGTTATAAATATTAATTACATTTGGCCCAGATAGGTGGAACAAAGACGATTTAACTGAATTATTAATGCACAAAAATTCCCATTTCTCAAAATGAAAGAACAGATAAATGAAAATACATTCTTTATATCTTCAGAAGGTTCCATGGGTGAATTATTTATATTGAATTTTTCAACAGGGATGTGTCAATCCAAGGAGTTTGTGTTTTCACTATACTACCCCTCTTGCATCTCACACAATATTCTCATATTGAGAGGGCAGATGGGTGATTTACTCCCTAGCCTCTGCCTTTTGTGATCTCTCAACAGCTTTTAGGAATTGTGCAAAGTTTACTTGCCCTCTTCTACATCCATCCCTCTGAAAAAGCGCTTTGCTTCCCTTGACGGACTCTGCTCGAATCCAGTTTAAATCCAGTTAGGTTAACATCAGCAGTAGACAAAATTTTTAACAACATAAGAATTAGGAGCAGGAGTAGTTCATGCGGCCCTTTGAGCCTGCTCCGCCATTCAGTAAGATCATGGCCAATCTTTGACCTCAACTCCACTTTCCTGCCTGATCTCCATATCGCTTGATGCACCTAGAGGCCAAAAATCTTATCTAGCTCACCCTTGTACATACTCAACGATTCAGCATCCATAGCCCTTTGGGGTAGAGAATTCTGAAGATTCACAACCCTCTGAGTGAAGAAATTCCTCATCTCAGTCTTAAATGGCCAACCATTCTGGGGCCACTTCTGTTCCCTGCACATATCAATGATTTGGATATCGATCTAGAGGGCGTGGTGTCAAAATTTGCAGATACCAAAAGATGAAGTAATTTTAAGACAAAAGGAAACGGCAAAAGAATATTAAAATGGGTGAATGGGCTAAACAGTGGCAGATAGAATTCAATGTCAGTAAGTGTGCAGTGATGCATTTTGGTTAAAACAAAGTAAGAATAATTCTGCTCTGGTGCTGTGAAAGAGATGGGAGATTTGGGAGGACATGTTCAGAGAGCATTCAATGCTGCACCTCGGGTTGATAAAGCTGTAAAAAAAAATAAAAAAAAATATAGGTTTTATTGAGGTATAAAATATAAAAACTAAGAGGCAATGATGAGTCGACATAAAACCTTGTTCTCCAAGCACTGTGTGTAGCATGGGGCTCCTTACTATAGGAAGGATATTGAGGCTTTAGAGAGGGTGCAGTGCAAATTCATGAGGATGCTGCCTGGTATGAGGAAATACAAAAATGAAGATAGACTTGAAAAGTTTCGGTCTTTTTTCATTAGAACAATGCAGATTATGGGGCGATATAATTATTTTAAAAATCAGGATAGATAGGTAGAAGCAGACTGTTTCCAGTGTTTGAGCGGTCAAGAATGAGGGTCCATAGATCAAAGAGTAAATGTAAGAGTTAGAACAGAGGGTAGGAGAAACTTCCTCACACAGAGACATGTCGGGCTGTGGAATTCACTACCAAGGTTAGTAGTTGAAGCAGAAACTGTGTCAACATTCAAGATGAGACTGGATAGGTGGATGAAGGAATAGAGGTTGAAGGGAGATGGGAACACAGTGGATAAATGTGATTAAAACTATTTGCTCATATGGAGCGAGAACGCTGACACGGACAGGTATCTGTGTTGTGACTTCTATGTGTTTTTAAACCCATATCCTAACAAGCCACGGAGCACTAGTACACCAAAGTGCTATGTTCACTTTGAATCAAATTCGGAGCAGAATTCCAATTTAAACAGGAAAAAGCTAGAGATTCACATTGTATAAACCGAAGCACTGTTTTCTTTCAAACAATTTCCTAGCTAGAAATGGCAGGATTATGTTGTAATTCACAATTATTTCAGCCACGTTTGATTGAGAGAATATGGCTGAAACCGATGCAATATTACATTTCGGGTTTTATAAATTGAAATAGGTTATTTGCATTTCAAACATATTTTAACTGTGCCTTCTTGTTCATTCTTTAAAGGCTAATCCACCCCCAGTTGTGGTGAATACGGATAGTTTGGAGTCTCAGCCTTACGTAAGTCATATTCAGATTTTCAATTTTGCTTCTTGTATGTGAAAATTAATATTAAAAAATTGGAGTTGAAAAATGAGCAGGCCTTCAGCAGCACACAGGCCAGTGTATATTTTGAGATACAGACACATTCTTGCTGTTCCATGAGCAGGAAAACTCTTGTACAAACTATCAAAATCCATCTCTAGTGGTCAACATTTTCAGTTAAAGTTCACAATTGATGAAGCCAGCAGTTTTCATTGCAAAACAGTGGCTTTATCAGCTGGCAGTGCTATGGCTTTGATGTTTAATTTCCATACATTGTTGATTTAGGATGCAGATGGGGAGTAGCTTCATTTTACAACAAAGACTTGCATTTATATGGCGCCTTTAACGTAGTAAAACGTCCCAAGGCGCTTCACAGGAGCGTTGGCAAACTAAATTTGACACCGAGCTACATGAGATATTAGGGCAGAAAAGAGGTAGGTTTTAAGGAGGGTAGAGAGGCGGAGAGGTTCAGGAAGGGAATTCTCCCTTGGTAGTTGAAGGCACGGCGCCCATGGTGGAGCAATTAAAATCAGGGTTGCTCAAGAGGCCAGAATTGGAAGAGCGCAGATATGAGGGGTGTAGGGCTGGAGGAGATTAGAGATAGGGAGGGGCGAGGCCATGGAGGGATTTGAAAACAAGGATGAGATTTTAAATCGAGGCATTGCTTAACCGGGAGCCAATGTAGGTGAGAGAGCACAGGGTTGATGGGTGAACGGGACTTGATGCGAGTTAGGACACGGGCAGCAGAATTCTGGATGACCGTGTGCAGAGGGCATAAAGTGCGAGGCCGGCCAGGAGAGCATTGGAACAGTCCAGTCTAGAGGTAACAGGAATGGATGAGGATGTCGGCAGCGGATGAGCTGAGGCAAGGGCAGAGTAGGGCGACGTTACGGAGATAACGGTGTGCTTCTCAAGTTGAAGAGCTGTATCTGCCTCTCCAGCCACCAAGTTTTTTCCACAGGTGAATAATATCCTCTTCCAGATAAAAAAAACAATCACATTAAATTGCTCCTGCTGCAATAAAAGCAGCTTGAGTGTTACTTAAAGTAGGAATTGTCATCTGTGAACGGGTGCTTATTTTTGCTGCCGCTTTCCAATAGATGGTATGGCAAATTTCACAGTAATCACCTCTTTGACGGTTAGATTCCTTGGAGCTTGATGCATTTGCAAAGCAGATTACTTTAGGGAAATTCTCCAAGCAGTTTCAGTCCTTTGGGCTACCTGGCTTAAAGCCAGAATATCTACTGGCAAACATTTTTTTTTTAACCCCTCTTTTGTGAAACCCATTTTTTATGACATCTATGGAGTGCTGGCCTGATCTCATTCTATGAAAGCTTTTTCAACAGTATCTAATTGGATGACTTAGCATAAACTGTCAAAGGAAACTTTTTGCAGTCTTTTTGAATTTTATTTCAATTCTACCCTTTCTAACCGCTACAGTAAGAATATGCTATATGCCACAGCTAATAATGTCTGTATTCTGTATGGTGAATAATTTTATTCTTGGGAATCTGCCAGCTATTTTGTGCCATGTATCCTCAGATTCTATGTTGTCATTTTTATTACTACCCTTCTTCCAAATGATGCTGTCTTTAATGTCTTCATAAAAGTCAAATGTTAGAATATTTTTTAAACCGCAAACAGGATTTTATTCTTATGGGTTGGTCATCTGAGCACCTCAATTTAATTACCCATTGACAGCTGCCTATTGCTCTTAATAATTTGATGCATTTCAACATTAACTTGGAATACCAGCAGCAAAGCTACACACTATTCTCTCATGGACAGTATTATTACAGTTTCTACAAGTTTTCCCATTTTCCAGCAATCACTACTTGTCGATATAACCAGACATCTGTCCTCGTACAGTTGTGCTCGGCTACATCCTGTTGTAAGCACCTTGGGACGCTTTACTACGTGAAAGGTGCTATATGAATGCAAGTTGCTGTTGTGCCATGCAATATATATTTTTTTAAAACTTATCAGCTGTCACACATCTTGTATAGTGGACATACCTTGTATGATGGTGTGTATCTCTGCATCCAGCGAAAGACACCCATTTGATATGGATTTTTGCCATTTCCACTCATTCTCACTAGTTCCTTGGGTAATTCTCAACCCCCAATTTTTTTTTAACCACCATCAATCTTACAATAAGGGAATTGTCATTTATTTCCTTGCAATTTAATGTTAAACTAATGTTAATATCTAGTAATTGCAGTTGTCTTTATTTCTTTGTTTTTGTTCCTTTTAACAGTTGGTATCAGGATGGCTGGAAACGTGAATGTTGGCCGCTTAGTAGTTTGAGCAGTTGTGCACTTGGCTCCCAAACAAAATGATTGAATTAAAATCCCAAGTTGATGAGGCCTTTGTCAGTTCTGAGCTCAAGTACAGAATAGAGTGGCAGAAAGTGAATAGGCAGTGCACATCCCATAGATTAGGGCAAGGAAGTAAAACTGATCTCTTCAGTGGAGAAACCCATGGCCCAGGCTGCCACTTAGCTGTCTCAAGGAGGTGAGTTACTCAGATTGAGCCACCTTTTTAGTTCTAGACAAACACAATGGTGAATGACACAGACTGCCCTATTACTCCAGGGCTTGATGTAGGTGGCTAGAAATTAATTAGTTGCATTGACCTGTTTTGGCTAATCTTGGATGTATGAAGATTAGTAGTCTTCCAAGATGAGGAAAGGGCTTGGCTGATGGAAGCTGCCCTGAGATTTGACTTCTCCCATAATAAGCACCAAGGTCCCATGCTGGAAATCAATTTACTGGAATGGTGCTTGGAGCAAACTACGAAAAATCTGTGCAGTGTCTTTCCATCCTAAATGTCATTCTCTAATAACTTTCTTGATCTTCTCCCTAAAATCTCTCCTTGTTGATTTGTGTCTGCTTGTGTTTGTGCACATTTTGCAGATGTTGTTAAAATGGCTGTCTTCCAGATATCATTCATTTTGTTGATACTTCCTCCATTTTTTCTAATTTATTTGGCCCCACACATCATGTACCAACACGGAAGTGACCTATCAGACTTGTATGAATGCAGCTCTGAAACTGGATGTAACATTGTGGCAAATGTGAGAGATTCACTCGGCATTATACACAGCTACCGTAAAAGTAGTTTTAGCTGGATTAGGAAATTAGTTCTAATTGTAAAATTGAAACCAGATGCTCAGCCACATGGTGATTGGATAGCATCAGGATTATTATTAGAAATTAAATCTAATGAGCTGTCCTCTCTCTAGTCTCCCGAACATAGTCTCCCGAACATGTTGAATAAGGAAGCAATCATTGACATTGTCAACAAATACTTCACTCTTGACCCCTCTTAACTTGGCTGCTCTCCAGCAGATAAATTAATGAACAAATAGTTAAAAACCCTCATGACAACACTACACTCCTGCTTTTCTTATTTGATCACCTAGTTTCTTATCGTGCTAAATCTGTTGCCCTGGAAACCTATAACATGTGATGAGTATTGACTTTGGGCCAGCTCCACCCAAGCCATTTCAGCTCCTTTCTGTTGACCAGTACTCTTTGCCTATGTCTCAGTTATGTCCTCTTTTACTAATAAATCTACACCCCCATCCCTTGTCATCCAACCTATAGTTTGAGTCCTTGTATGCTTTCAACCATCTTTCCAATCCACCCAACTTTGAGATGCCTATAATATCTAGATCCTTTAGTGTATGCCTGTAGTTGCAGCATTTTATTTCTAATATTTGAGCATTAATGAAAAAAAATTTCAAGGAATTATGTGCATGCCTTTTATGGTTCACTCTAAGTAAACCGTTAGCCTGCAGTTCTGGTGTGACGACACATAGTATGAGCTATGGTACCCCCTTTCTTAACTAATTTAAATATCTCCCAATGGTACTTTCTACATTCTGACGCAACCTTTTAGCCCCCCACCCATTTCAAATGAACTCCATCCTACCTCTTCATCCCCCCCCCCTCAATAATTTACCCTTGTGTGAGTTCCCTGATGGGGTGTATTTTTTTTTTTTAAACTTAAAGGTTGTCTGAAAGTTTTTAGAAAACAAGAGAATTTTTACTATTTAATAGTGTTTTTAAAAAACCCACAGGTTTAACTTGAGTATCTAATAAATTTGGTTTTGTTCAGTAACGTTTGCACAAGAAGGTAGCCTACCACTACCTTCTCGGGGCAACTAGGGATGGGCAATCAATGCCAGCCATGCCAGTTTAATTTTTAATAGTTTAGGTTTTCACCCAGTGGAGAATGGGGAGTGATTAATTCTTTACCCAAAGGTGTGTGTATATTTCAGTAAGCATCGTTGTACAGTGTGTGAACTGCTGTTCCAGTAAAGTGACTTTAATCATACAGTACAGCATAATAGAATCATAGAACCATTGATTTTTATAGCATTTTCCTTAGTCACTGCAGTTTGATAAACATTTCCCTCATGTACCGCACTTGCACAAATACAATTGCTGTGAAATTTTGAGAAGGCGACCCATCATAATCTCAGGGCAGCTAGGGATGGGCAATAAATGCCAGCGTCGCCCACAATCTGAGAAATCAAAATTAATAAATCTTTGCATATAAAAATATAAAACTTGAGGGAAAAACTTCAAGCAATTTTCAATTTTTTTTCTTTACCAAATACCTGTAGCACTAAATCCAGGGCAACAGACTTAGCACGATAAGAAACTAAATGATCAAATAAGAAAAGCAGGAGTGTGGCGTTGTCATGAGGGTTTTTGTTCATTAATTTATCTGTTGGAGAGCAGCCAAGTTAAGAGCTTGCTGTAATTAGAAAGCCATTTTGGCACAGCGCCCTCTACAGGGGATCTAGTACCTGTGTGCACAGTGCAAGCGACTGTGTATCTCATTAACCAATCGGATTGAAGAATCATTACTGAGCAGCAGAGTCCGAACCAGCAAGCGACAGTTAGAATATTTAATTAAATGCCAAATTATGTACAGAAAGCAAAATAGAGAGGGAAAGAAAGATAGGATTGAGAGAGAGATGAGAGACAAAGAAAAAGTAACATTTTTGTTTAATTTTTTTCTGTTTTAAAATCTCGAACAATAATTCAAAGCTGAATGAATGAGACTCCACACTTGTAAAAGTTAATTTTCAGTACCAGGGAGGTTGTTTGGCTGTAATTAAGACGTATGACGACGTTAAAAATGTACTTGCACTGGAATGGACAAGCCCTAACTTTTTCTGGCGAGTTTACTGGGTATACATCCAGTAAGTACAGCAACTTCACAATGTTCCATGTATTTCAGTGCTGATTCTCTTGGTGAGATACCAGTAGAGCTAAGCTTCTGGAGGAGTAAGGCAACTCGGACAGCAACTTGCTGATTTCCACGTTTAACTGAGCATGTGCAGTCTACGGAAGTTGCTGACCGATTTACACTTTAATAACGGTGAGCACTTTTAGCCTCACCGTTAGTTCTTCCGCAAAATCCAGCCCAGTGTGATTTCTATTATCTAGATTCCTTATCTACAAGTACATGATTGACAGCAATGTGAATTCTGCTGGGAGCGGCCCTTTCTCTATTCAACTGTTTAAATTAATTTGCCTACTTCCCTATCTAAAGTATCCCATTCCACTGTGAGAGACCAGGCAGGAGATCTGTTTCTAATTCACTGCACATGTCATTGTAAGGAGAGACGTATAAAACTCTCAATCAATCAGTTTCTTTTTTCTCTTCAAAGTATCAGTGAAAGCTTCTGTCCTCATTTTAATTTTCCTGACACTTCAGATGGTAGCAGACACCACGAATTCTTTCCGTATGTGGCATGCGTAGATATAATTTTTTTTAAATAATCTTCTGAAGCATTTCATCTGAGAAAAGTAAATTTCTTATTTGCAATGTGGTGTTTGCATCTGAGAGAATGCTTAAAAAGGTTAAATGGTATCTGATTATGACCATCTCAACTATCCAATCAAATCCACTTTAAAAAATACAGTGGCTGGATATTGTGAATCTTAAAGGGGTCTACTGTCAAGTAGTGCTGAATAAAGTAAGTGTTTTTTGATATGCTTCACTGTGTTCTGTGCACCATACAGAAAATATCAAGTTGAACACTGAAATGAGGCTCTCCCATCATTTCTCTCTGAATGGCTTAAGTATACTCAACACTGGGATTTTGGGTCAGTTGCCGTTAGCTCAGGCCAAGTTGTTTCTAAATTCCATTGTTAGTTTGTACTGCTGAATAATTCAGATATAAAAGGACTGATTTAAACTGGCTCTCAAATTCTCTCTGGAGCCTGTTTAGTGAAATACTAAACACTGCACTACTATTGATTCATTAGCTAAAAGTGGCTCTCAGTGATGCTTTGTAATGTTGGTTATATGCAATTATCCAGCTAATCAAAAGCCAAGTTTCTTTACAGAGTGATGTTGTACAGCATTAAAATGACCAATATGCTGTTTTATGGAATATTGAAAAACAGGTTTACATCCCCATAATTTCCTACGGTGATCATGTTCAAGAATAGTCAGTGTAGGAATACCAGATATGATGGGGAGGGAGAATTCCTACACAAGCTCCATTAGGTGGTTCCAGTAGGAACTGCAAGAGCTCCACAACTGTTATGTGGCATCAAAGCCTCTGGACTAACCATTTATCATTTTACCATCAACTGATGACATCATCAACCTGCCACTAAAGCCAGAGCTGGCTGAGATGCTGTTTCCACCCGATAGAGGCAAATCTGCAGTGCCCCCACCTAACACTCTGGAAACTTCTCAATACTAATGGAGAAATAGTCATTACTTCCCTGAGCCGATAATGCAATTTGTTTGAAAATTGGTTTTGCTCCATATCTTTCCACTGCCCATCCATCAGCATGGCAATCCTGTTGTTCTAACTGTGTTAAACTCCCTACCAACCAGTCAGTTTCACAAAAGACATCCTTTTTTCGTGATTTTTATTTCTGCTCCCTTTTTTGTTCTTTCCTCATTTCTTTGGATTCCACACGCTGTAATTTATTGGTAGACCACTTAACACTGGTTTATCCCTTAACCAATTGTGTTGTCTGCAAGTGTCAATTTCTTTGCTGTGATGGAAAGAGCTTATCCAGTTGCAGCGTAGCCAGCATTAATAAATGTTGTATTGTACAATACCATAAGAGTAAGTTTACCAGGTGGCTACTGGTACATTATTATAGTAATATGCAGAATTTCTTTTTTGCAGCTGCTTCTGATTTAAGTTAAAAGTAATTAGGTCACAGTGTAATTTGACACAGCTGAATTTTTTTTTTGGTGCCATAAAATCTAATGCATTGCACTAGTGTGAAAATTACACTTGTGACTTTCATTTGGCTGGCAAAAGGTTATACTATTGCATGAGTAACTCATTCAGATTTGCAGATCATGGAAGCCTACAGGAAAGTAATTTATGAATAGAAATAAATGGTGTAGAGTGATCATTCGGTTTCATCGAACTGTTGTATTCATTATTTTTAAGTTAAAAGATCAGAAATCAGTAAAATCTGGGTCCTAAGTGCAATCAGTTTGCTTGGTTTCAATCTGGCTCCTGTGAACACTAATCCACACCGTAGAAGTAATTTTTGCAATTTTACCAAAATCCTAATGACACTCCTGACCAATCAGCCTGAAAGCTTTCCTTAAAATGAGGATTGAAATGTGAAGCAGTTTGCGTTTTTTTTTCTAATGTGACTAATTACTTTTTCTAAGTTGGCATTTTACTTGTATCTTTGGTTCTTTTGCAGGTTAATGGTACAGATGCAGATTACGAATATGAAGAAATCACGCTTGAAAGGGTGAGATGGCTATTTTTTATTTTACTCTCTAATCCACCATGTGAATATTCCAGTTACAGAAATTTTCTTGAGAAATTCACTGAATCAAAATGCAATTCATGGAGCTACCTTTTCTTTGACATCAATCTTTTCCTGCCAATTTCACCCCTGCATCCCCCAACAAAGACATTGTGTCCTTGCTTGGGTACTGTTCCACTGGCAACAGTTTACCCTCCATCACCTCAGCTAACTGGCCATTCACATGAGCTTTAATGGTGAGTATCAGCAGCTATTGAATTGCCGAGGTATCCCAGATGATCCTAATCCTATCTTTTTTTCAGCACACTTCCAGGGGTCACTGGGCATTGGATCGGAATGGGACTGCTGGCTAGTTTTTTTTTTCCTTTTTCTCTTCCCCATTTTCCCCCACCCTATCCCAAGGGCACTGATACCAATTGCCACCCTACCACCATAGCTGAAACCAGCAAACTCTGTGCCGAGAGCTGGGGCTTTTCTGGTTTGTATGGCTCAGA
Organism: Somniosus microcephalus; assembly: GCF_052327205.1. Lineage (NCBI taxonomy): Eukaryota > Metazoa > Chordata > Chondrichthyes > Squaliformes > Somniosidae > Somniosus > Somniosus microcephalus. Next base: position 36,076,475 of record NC_140992.1, read on the forward strand.
TACTTGCTGGTTAAACATGCTGAGCCATATGAGAAGCATACATTTTTTATATCATTTTGCATTTATTTTGAATAACATTAAATGTTGTCTTTATCAATATGAATACAGCATTTAAACATCTGAAAATATTTCTAATTGAATGTGGTAGCAAATTCTCAATTACTTTTAGCAAAGGCTACAGCACAAGTTTCGAGCTTCATCTGTGTGGTATTATGCACATCCACATGATCTCAACTAAAATTTTTGCTCCTAGAAAAATATCAGGGGAAAAAGATGTCTGTTGTCACTGCAAAGCATTGTGCCGCTGAATAGGAAAGCGTCTTGTTTATGGCTACTGTTAACCATGTGGCAAGTTCCTGCTCATCTAGGGGGGTTGGAGGAGGGTCACAGAAAATTAGGTTGCATGCCTGACCTCTTAGTTCGGAAGGGGTACATTGCATGTTAGAGTGGAGAATTAAACTGCACAAGCTGGCCACCCACCTGTGTGCTACAGCAATGAACTAATCTGATCTAACTGCTAATTCATTTGCAGTTTGAATATTTACAGAGCAAGCAACTTGCTCTCAAATGCTAAATGTGTTTGAAAAGGTTGTCACAAAATTACCCATTTTTAAAAAAAAACTATGAAATGCATAAATTTGCCATTGATGTGATGTAATATTTAGTGGAACTATTAATCTGGCAATCGCACTTGATTCATATCAATATGATATTCAGTTTTCTATTATAGGCTTTAATTCACCTTTGGTCAATTTTTGTTAGCCACAGAATCTTAACAGTATGGTTGCAGAATTTTGTTGTGCTCTGCATTATTGATATATGACCTTTGTGCAAGAAGATTAATAATTGATAATACTGTAAATTTGTTGAAGAATTATCCTGCAGTTGGTTGCTAGGAAATCTTATATTCAACTGCATTTCAAACTGCTGTGATCATTATTTAATAAAGTTCTTGTCTTTGATCAATCCCTCTATTTTTGTTCTACACAGAATAGTTGTCATACAGAAGGGAAATCACTGTTCATATTTTTCTTTTAAGGTGTTTTGATGTCCTGATCATATTTATCTCATGACATGTCAAATCCCCATGGTTACTCCCTCTTTTTGTAAGACTCATTTCTTTTTTGAGAGAAACTAAAGTGGATAGCACACTTGCAAAATTAAAAAATTATTTATCAAGTTCGGTGCCCAGGACTTGAATGAGGCCATTGCCTTGGGGTCTAACCATGATGCTGGCTGGTACATTAATATCATTCATTAGTAATTGTGAACTGCATTGCCAGAAAGAAAATTGATTCATAAATATAATCCTTGCCTGACACCATAGAGTCACATAGTAATCATAGAAACAAACTACCTCAGTAGGATTACTTCAGTGTGTAGCATTTGGCTCTGAATTTTTGGAGGTGGGGGGGGTGGTGATCCTGCAATGGAAAATTGCTGATTTGACAAAGGATTTGGCCAACGTTCCTTTGAACTGAATGCGTGCCTCTATCCATACAATGTTATTTTAGGCCAGTTCTAATCAAAAAATCTGTTTCGATACTCTCATATTAAATTTTCAAAAGCTTTCCATTCCCAAAGATTCAGCGTACTTCAGGAAAAGGGAAATGTTCTATTGTCTACAGGCTCAACAACGATAGAGAAACTGAAGTCTCCACACATACTATTTATTTCATCTTTTCCAACTCCTCCATGGTAATTCAAATGCATACAAAACCACTAGTATGAGGGAGTATACTGTAATAGTCTTTGCCCTATGAAAAGAAGTTCAATGAAATTGAGTAATGGATCGGCAAGTATATTCCAAGGGACAATCCAAACAAGAATGGCGTCAGCGGGAGAAATCTCGGCGGGAATCGCAGAGCGGCGACTATAAAAAGGCCCCAGAGGCTCAGGTAGGCCTCAGTGCGTCAGCGGGAGAAATCTCGGCGGGAATCGCGGAGCGGCGACTATTTAAAAAAAAGGCCCCAGAGGCTCAGGTAGGCCTCAGTGCGTCAGCAGGAGAAATCTCGGTGGGAATCATGGAGCGGCGACTATAAAAAGGCCCCAGAGGCTCAGGTAGGCATACCAATCTCCAATCTCCGAGGGAGAGAAGTAAAAAGTAATCAAAGTGTGACGTTACCAGAAAGCAGGTAAGTGATTGGTTGGTGAGTATTTCTCTCTTTATGAACTTTATCTCTGTGGTTTATAGTTTCTAAAGTCTCTGTAGTGTAACGGGGACTGTTTATAAACCAGGGCCCTTAAATATACTATTTAACTAGTGTAATTGGTGGGGTTGATTTGATTTAATTTAATTGCAATTAATTAAAGGGTAAGTCATGGCAGGAGAGCCCGGTGCCGTGGTGCTCCTCCTGCGCTATGTGGGAACTTGGGGACACTTCCTGTGTCCCTGACAACTATGTGTGCAGGAAGTGTGGCCAGCTGCAGCTACTGGCAGACCGCATTGCGGCGCTGGAGCTGCGATTGGATTCATACTGGACCATTCGCGAGGCTGAGGACGTCGTGAATAGCACGTTTAATCAGTTGGTCACACCGCAGGCAAAGGTTGGACAGGCAGAAAGGGAATGGATGACCAACAGACAGAGTACTAGGCACAGGCAGGTAGTGCAGGGGTCCCCTGTGGACATCCCCCTCTCAAACAGATACACCACTTTGAGTACTGTTGGGGGGGATGGCTTATCAGAGGAAGGCAGCAGCAACCAACTTCCTGGCACCAGGGGTGGCTCTGCTGCACAGGACGGGAGGAAAAAGAGGGGTAGAGCTATAGTAATAGGGGATTCTATTGTAAGGGGAATAGATAGGCGTTTCTGCGGCCGCAAACGAGACTCCACAATGGTGTGTTGCCTCCCTGGTGCAAGGGTCAAGGATGTCTCAGAGCGGCTGCAGAACATCTTGGAAGGGGAGGGTGAACAGCCAGTTGTCGTGGTGCATATAGGTACCAACGATATAGGTAAAAAGCAGGATGAGGTCCTAAAAGCAGAATATAAGGAGTTAGGAGGTAAATTTAAAAAATAGGACCTCAAAGGTAGTAATCTCAGGATTGCTACCAGTGCCACGTGCTAGTCAGAGTAGAAATAGAAGGATATTTCAGATGAATACGTGGCTAGAGGAATGGTGCAAGGGGGAGGGATTAAAATTCCTGGGACATTGGAACCGGTTCTGGGGGAGGTGGGACCAGTTCAAATTGCACCTGGGCAGGGCTGGGACCGATGTCCTAGGGGGAGTATTTGCTAGTGCTCTGGGGGAGGGTTTAAACTAAAATGGCAGGGGGTTGGGAACCTGAGCAAGGGGACAGAGGAAAGGGAAACAAGGAGAAAAGCAAAAGATAGGAAGGAGAAAAACAGAAGTGGCAGTCAGAGAAATCAACGGTTTAAATCAAACATGGCCACAGTAAAAAATAATTCTAATAGGTCTAAGAGTGTTAAAAAAACAAGCCTGAAGGCTTTGTGTCTTAATGTGAGGAGCATTCGTAATAAGGTGGATGAATTAGCTGCGCAAATAGAGGTAAACGAATATGATTTGATTGGGATTACGGAAACATGGCTCCAGGGTGGCCAAGACTGGGAACTCAACATCCAGGGGTATTCAATATTCAGGAAAGATAGGCAAAAAGGAAAGGGAGGTGGGGTAGCATTGCTGGTTAAAGAAGGGATTAACACAATTGTAATGAAGGATATTAGCTCTGATGATGTGGAATCTGTATGGGTAGAACTGAGAAATACCAAGGGGCAGAAAACGTTAGTGGGAGTGGTATATAGACCTCCAAACAGTAATGCGGAGGTTGGGGATGGCATTAAAAGGGAAATTAGAGAAGCGTGCAATAAGGGCACAGCAGTCATCATGGGTGATTTTAATCTACATATAGATTGGGCTAACCAAATTAGTAACCATACTGTGGAGGAGGAATTTCTGGAGTGTTTAAGGGATGGTTTCCTGGACCAATATGTCAAGGAACCAACCAGAAATCAGGCCATCTTAGACTGGGCATTGTGTAACGAGAAAGGATTAATTAGCAATCTTGTTGTACGAGGCCTCTTGGGTCGGAGCGATCATAATATGATCGAATTCTTCATTAAGATGGAGAATGAAGTAGTCGACTCAGAGACTAGGGTCCTAAATTTAAATAAAGGAAACTACGATGGTCTGAGGCGCGAGTTGGGTAGGATTGATTGGGGAATGTCACTCAAAGGGTTGACGGTGGATAGGCAATGGCAAACATTCAAAGACCGCATGGATGAACTACAGAATTTGTTCATCCCAGTTTGGCATAAAAATAAAACAAAAAAGGTGATTCAACCGTGGCTAACAAGGGAAATTAGGGATAGCATAAGATCCAAGGAGAGGACATATAAATTGGCCAGAAAAAGCAGTAAACCTGAGGATTGGGAGCAGTTTAGGATTCAACAAAGGAGGACAAAGGGATTAATTAAGAAAGGGGAAAATAGAATATGAGAGTAAACTTGCAGGGAACATAAAAACTGACTGTAAAAGCTGTTATAGATATGTGAAGAGAAAAAGATTGGTGAAGTCAAGCGTAGGTCCCTTGCAGTCAGAATCAGGGGAATTTATAATGGGGAACAAAGAAATGGCAGACCAATTAAATACATATTTTGGTTCTGTACTCACAAAGGAGGACACAAATAACCTCCCAGAGATGTCTGGGAACATAGGGTCTAATGCGAGGGAGGAACTGAAAGAAATCAGTATTTGTAGGAAAATGGTGTTAGGGAAATTGATGGGATTGAAGGCCGATAAATCCCCAGGGCCTGATAATCTACATCCTAGGGTACTTAAGGAAGTGGCCCTAGAAATAGTTGATGCTTTGCTGATCACCTTCCAGCATTCAATGGAATCTGGAAGAGTACCCATGGATTGGAGGGCAGCTAAAGTTACCCCACTATTCAAAAAAGGTGGTAGAGAGAAAACGGGGAATTACAGACCGGTAAGCCTGACATCGGTAGTGGGGAAAATGCTAGAGTCCATTATAAAAGATGTAATAGCAGAGCACTTGGAAAACAGTGACAGGATCGGACAAAGTCAACATGGATTTACAAAAGGTAAATCGTGCTTGACTAATCTACTGGAATTTTTTGAGGATGTAACTGGTAAAATAGATAAGGGAGAACCAGTGGATGTGGTGTATTTGGACTTTCAGAAGGCTTTCGATAAGGTCCCACATAAGAGATTAGCGTGTAAAGTTAAGGCACATGGGATTGGGGGCAAGGTATTGACTTGGATAGAGAACTGGTTGGCAGACAGAAAGTAAAGAGTTGGAATAAACGAGTCTTTTTCCAAGTGGCAGGCAGTGACTAGTGGGGTACCGCAGGGATCGGTCCTTGGACCCCAGCTATTCACATTATATATTAATGATCTAGACAAGGGAACTAGATGTAATATCTCCAAATTTGCAGACGACGCAAAGCTGGGTGGGCGTGTGTGCTGTGAGGAGGATGCCGAGAAACTTCAGGATGATTTGGACAGGTTCGGTGATTGGGCATGGCAGATGCAATATAACGTGGATAAATGTGAGGTTATCCACTTTGGTGGCAAAACAGGAAGGCAGATTATTATCTGTGTGGCAATAGATTGGGAGAAGGGGAAGTGCAACGAGACCTGGGTGTCCTTGTGCACCAGTCACTGAAGGTAAGCATGCAGGTGCAGCAGGCGGTTAAGAATGCAAATGATATGTTGGCCTTCGTAGCGAGGGTTTGAGTACAGGAACAAGGATGTCTTGCTGCAGTTGTACAGGGCCTTGGTGAGACCACATCTTGAGTATTGTGTGCAGTTTTGGTCGCCTTATCTGAGGAAGGATGTTCTTGCCATGGAAGGAGTTCAGCGAAGATTCACCAGGCTAATACCTGGGATGGCAGGAATGACGTATGAGGAGAGATTGGGTTGATTGGGCTTGTACTCGCTGGAGTTTAGAAGAATGAGAGGGGATCTCATTGAAACTTATAAAATTTTGACAGGACTGGACAGACTATAGATGCAGGAAGGATGTTCCCGATGGTCGGGAAGTCCAGAACCAGGGGTCACAGTCTAAGAATAAGGGGTAGGCCATTTAGGACAGAAATGAGGAGGAATTTCTTCACCCGGAGAGTGGTGAACCTGTGGAATTCTTTACCACAGAAGGCAGTAGAGGCCAATACATTAAATATATTCAAGAAGGAGTTGGATATATTTCTCAAGGCTGAAGGGATCAAGGGGTATGGGGAGAAAGCAGGGACCGGGTACTGAAATTGGATGATCAGCCAATAGTCGCATTGAATGGCGGAGCAGGCTTGAGGGGCCGAATGACCTCCTCCCGTCTTCTATGTTTCTATGTCTATGTAATGGCCTCTTTTCTAACTTGGCCAGATGCCCCACAAGTGTTACAGGTATAGGCTGTGAAGGAATATCTTTACTGAAAATAATTAGCTGTTATTCCAATGGACAAAGGAGCAATTTCAAAACCTCAGCAAATGTGCCATAAATTCTGTCAGCTTGGGTATGAAGTCTGGTGTGTAGAGCTGTTCATTTTCAAATACATCAGATTCCAGATCTCTGATTTTCTGACCATTCCAGGCAACTCCTTTAGAAACTGTTAATGGTAAATGGATTCGTGCCGAAAAGATTAAGATCTTTGTTAGATCTTTACATGAAGCATGAGCAAAACCTAAGCCAGCTAATTCTAAGCATGATGAACACCAATCCGGCAGACTCAATTCTTATCAAAATCAGCCATCCTTCTTAGCTCTTGGGAGCTGTAAAAACGGCTGTTGCCAGTAGTATAACAGAAGCTGCCAGCTGAAAAAAGCCTCTCATTATTTCCCTTACACAACACAGCATATGCTGATACCTGTATACATTGCATCTTTCTACCCCAGTGGAGCGTGGCCAGAAGAATGACTAAAACTGGAAGCCAGTAGGTCTCTTCATCCTTGAAATTCCCTTCAAATGGATGGAATGCTTCTATCTTGGGCATAAGGCACACAACAGAGCCCAAAATGGTAACAGTGCCTCAGATCATTCACGTGTCACTTGCTGCCTGCTGTTGAAAGTTACATACTTTTACATCAGATCAAGTAGTCCACCCTCTACCTGCAAGAACAGTACTGGGTCAGAATAAATCTGTTGTATGTGGAGGATAATTGAAGAAAAAGAAAGGCATCTTATTTGTCTTAATAGGATTTTCCTTGTATAATCCTTTCCCTGAGGTATGAGTAAATGTGCTAATGGGTAATAAGTGTCAAATGATTCATGTGTGTGTTATGTTTGAGTGAAGTAGCAGATAGCAGATTTGTGGTTGCGTATTTATAACGCAAGAAAGCTATGACCAATTTGTGTTGGTAGCAAACCTTAATGTTTATGACATCTGAAATGCCACCATTTTAGTATAAGTGACAGGAATAACCCTTCCCTCCCCTGACTTAGATTTATTATTGTTTGCGCACATAACTGAAATGAAAGCCTCATTCCTCAGTGTCCTTGTCCGTTTAGAAGTGGATGGGAAAACAATTTCTTCTAGCCCTTTCATGTGTGAGCATAGTGATTAGGATTAATGAACACCAGAATCTGCTGGTGTTAACCCTTGAATGAGTCTGGATTTTACTTCTGAATGGATGGAGAGAGATCTTGTAGGATAATTACATGTGGACTTAACTTAGTAACTGAGCTGAATATAACGTGAGCAATATTGAAACTACATTTTTATCTTCACTTTGGGATAATTGCTTATGGCCAAATGTAAAACAAACAGTGGTGCTGTTGATTTTGAATTAAACATTTTTATTGACATCTCAAAATAATTTAACAGCAATTTTTATGTCAAATATTTAGACTCCGATTTGGGACATCTGTTCACTGTTGCTAAATGTAGCAATATAATTAACTGCAGCAATGACCTCTAATGTTGCATTAACTACTGGAGGAGAAAGCTTAATTAGTTAGATTTGCTGGATCAAATGGTTGGTTGGCTTCCTGAAGAGACTTTAAAAAAGAAAAAAGCTGATTCCTAATTCTGGTGGAGTAACTTATCAAAATGCTGTTCTTGTAAAGGCGTTGTACAGATATCACTGGCATATACACTGAGGGAATTGATGCAACAGGACAATTTATACTCAAAAGGAGAAATCTACAACTCACTCCACTGTGTGTTTACTGATGGAACATGTGGTCCCAAAGTCAATGATTAGTTGCCAGCAGCAAAAGGACTTGGGACAATATTTTCAAAATCATTTAATAAGTTCAAAAATGTGAATGAATGAATGTGTGGGCCCTTTACTGTTACCTTTTGGACAGTGCATGATTGTTTTTAAGTGACGTTTTGCCAGCTTGGAAAAGAAAACATGAATTCAACAAGTTGTGGCTTTTGTGCAGCAGCAGAAAAGCAATTAATATTGGAAAACCAAAAAAAAACGTGCATTCTAAGTACAAGGTGATGTATGTATTATGTTTTTTTTAAAATACGTACATTAGCTCAGAAAAACATTAATTTTGCTTTCCTAAAGTTCATCCTTCAAAAAAAGTTATGTCTTGGGCATAACTGGAATGTACTTGCTGCTGATCCATTACTCAAATTCATTAAAATTCTTTTCATGATGATGGTGGGGTGGTGGCACAAACACACATGACCTATTCCCAGATCTCTACCAAAGCTACTTTGTCATTAGCCAGTGGGTATATACAGCACTTTTTCCACTTCTTCTCCCTGTTGGGAAGCACCTGATCTCTGCTCAGCATCTCCTCTTGTGGCCTGCTCAAGATCAGAATATCAATGGGGATTGTGAACCCACATTCTACAGTCTGCTTAGCAGTGCCTTGGGGCACCAAAATATTTCACCACAGTCTCTGGTTTTAGTTGAGTTGGTGTTATCCTTTAATTTTTTTTAAATTCTCATTTGTTACCATTTGTCTGAAACAAAAACATAAAGTACTGCTTTCCTTATTGGAGAAGAGCCTGCTGCCAACAAAAGCAATATTAAAAATGAAACCTTCACTGATTCTAACAAAATCGTTTTCGTAATGACTTATGTACCGAGCGCATTGGCGAAAATGAGTTTTATGCCTGATTTTCTATTTATGCTGTTACAACAGGGAAATTCTGGCCTCGGCTTCAGCATTGCAGGTGGCACAGATAATCCGCACATTGGTGATGATCCGAGCATATTCATTACAAAAATCATTGCAGGAGGTGCCGCTGCACAGGATGGAAGACTTCGGTATGTCTAATCGTAATGCATTGCCGTTTACATCCTTATGTAAAACAGACATTAATTCAGAACGTCTGTTGCGAAGACTGCATTAACGTGTCTTACAAAAGATTGGTGCCAGCTTCTCGGAAGCTGCTGTTGAGATGTTTCTTTAGCTTTTTTTGGAAAAAGAACTTCAGATTTTAATGAATGAAACTGTAAATGTAGCCATTAGCAATGGTTAATTATTAAAGGAAAGGCATAATAGAGGTTGTAAACGATTCCAACAGTTACCAAAAGCAGGGGATACATTATTTAAGAAAGGTATGTGTGTGTGTGCATTTTCTGTTCATCCTAGCTTCAGCACATTTTTAAAACTCTTGGAAGCCAGTCATTTGAAATGTACAAAACCCTGCTATAAATAAAATTTACCTCCGGCACAAGAGTCTAAATTTCTGCAGCCCATGAACTTGAAAATAGCCTTCCCAATCACATTCCATCCTGGGTACGAACTTAATCTGAAGAGCATTTAAACTTGGATTGACCAGATGCTCTGTGACCACAGTGGGACATAGAACCACCTTGGCTGCAGAATAATACATTCTGCATTGCACGATATAGCACCCCTGTCCATATAAAACCGCCTGTTGTCTGACCTGCTGTGAGCAGTGCCAGTGACACAGTGTGTGCGGTGTTGCTCGTGGGAAGTCAGTTTGTGTTGTTTTATAAGAGTAAGGAATATTGTAAAATGGGACGGAGCTATGTCTCTCTTTGAGGCAGGAAGTTGTAATTGCTGTGAATTCATGAAATGAATGCTGGGGTCAGTGATAAGTCGGGCTGCACATCAGAGCCCTGGCTTTGTGTGATTGACAGGTCAGTTAAGTTCTGAGACATTGTGGAGCCTGGAGGTTCTTGGAGGGTGCTGAGACACAGCATTTTCAGATTGTTTAGTACAGGTTGAGCATCCAAAATCCGGAGTTCTGGATTCTGGGACGATTGGTGGCAGGGTCGTCCGGAATCCGTAAAATGTTCTGGAATCCGGACACCCTGTCAAACACCGCAACCTGGGCCCAGGCATTTTCGGACTCGGAACATGTTTCTGATGTCCGAAGTCCAGAAACGCCCGAACCCAGGTTGCGATATTTCCGACTTCGGACATCAGAAACACGTTCCTAAGTCCGGAAAAACATGAAAACCGGCTCGGCCTCGGTCCTGAGGTTGCCGGATTCGGGACACTCAATCTGTATTTATAAGAAAGATGACTGGGGGAAAAAGATTTTTTTCCCAAATAGTGAGAAACTAGGAACTATGGAGGAGCAAAGAGATTTGGCTGTCCATGTACACAAATCACTAAAACTTAGTGCACAGGTATAAAAAGTAATCAACAAGGCCAGTGGAATGTTGATCTTTATCTCAAGGGGACTGGAATACAAAGGGGAGGAAGTTGAGCCTCAAGTTGTAGAGAGCCTTGCTCAGCGGCCATCTGGAGTACCACATTCAGTTCTGGGCATCGCACTTCAGGAAGGCTATATTGGCCTTGGAGGGGGTGCAACGCAGATTCACCAGAGGAATATTGGGGCTTAGTGGGTTAAATTATGAAGACTGGTTGTATTCCTTTGAGTATAGGAGATTGAGGGATGATCTGAGCAAGATGTTTAAAATGATGAGGCTTTGCATAAAATTCAGAGGAGAAACAATTGTAAAAGATGAATGCTGTTCATCCTACTTGACTATACGCTCCTTGCTCACGCCCTCTTCTATGCCTCTGAACTTCCAACCTGATTGAAGAGATCTCAAAATCTGGAACAGATTGCACTGAAGAAATAGAAATTGATGTGTCCGTCTCAAAATCTGAAGTATTTTGGATTCAATATAGGTGTTATCCCTAGACCTCTGCTGGTGCTTTAAGGCAGCTGTTTGAATTTCATGCAAGGGTGGCCCAAATTTATCTCAATATTTTCTCTCCCACTTTGAGAGAGCATTATTGTTGTCTCCCTTAGATCCTATGGCAGGTTTGCAGCTCAGCATATGAGGATTTACAGTTGATGCAATATGTGATCATCCTAATAAAATTTAAAAGGTTTCTACTGCAAGTTGGTACATTTTTGCATAAAATGTTCATAATGTTTCCTCATCTCCGGAGATTGTTTCCTAGGATGGTAAGTGGCACATCTTAACCCAATTAGTTCTGTTTCACTCTAAATGAACTCCAATGACAAATGTCAGTATTAAGCCTACTGTAGCCATCATTCTGCCATGTACTGCTTGGGGATATAGGAGTCCGGTTACAAATGAGCAAGAAGGGAAGAAATGAGCTGCAATCTGCTTAGTTTACACAAAGTTATTGTGCTGTTTTATATTTGGCATATTAGTGGTTGAATCTACCACTGCCACAAATGGCATAATAGTTTTATATAGCATCCTTAAAATTATTTTATTTTGTATTGGTATTCATCAAAGTTTGAAATTTAATGATGGTGTAAGAGAATATATTAATCCAAAAATTCAATAAAGAATACCAGTGACAAAGCTGAACACACTCCAGAACAGTTTAGTCATTTGAAGCTCTATGTAGAAGTTCACATGCAGAGTTTACAAACAATTGAGGCTGTTGCAACTTCCACTTACCCACAGGAAGACTCTGATGGGTTGAACTTGGTCTTCAGCAGTAGTCAATGGGAAAGAAAATTGGCCGTGGTGTAACATGGGCTGCTGCTTTGCTATCTGCCCATTTTCCACTACTGGCGAAAACCAAATTCCCTGAACCTTCAATTTAAAAAAAAATCACGTTAATGTATTCCTATTGATTTTATTTACCTCTGATTTGAGTCTTCCACACTTGGTCTCCAAGATCAGTACCATAGTAAAAGTACTGCACCAGACATGTGTTAGCAAGTTGTGGGAAATTGTCTGCTGGACGAAAGCTGAAAGGTATCTCAAAAGATCATGACGGTTCCCTGTGGATTAATCTAAAACTCCAATACTTGCTCCACTGTCTCTGGGCACATCAGTACAGGAAATTTAGTCGCTAGGCTGGTTCCTCCTTCAGGCTTCATTATTCTGTTTTCTCCTTTCATTCTTGACCATGCCTATTTATTTTATTCTTTCCTCTTGACCTATTTATTTCTAACTCACCTCGCCCCTGCACCATATCCAGCAGAGAAAAGAATAAACAAAGCAATATAAATAACTCCTAAAACCAAAGACGCCATCAATGATGCATAGGACAAGGAAGAATAAAATAGCAAGACAAATGGGGGAGGGAGGAATTAAAGAGAATCATAAAACAAGGGTGCAGAGATTAAGGTGGAGACATGAGGGGATTTTTTTTTTGAGAAGCCAGTTTTCAGTTTTTCTGTACATTTTTCACAAACAATCTAATTTTTTTTTAAACTGCATCTCTGTCCAACTTGAAACTTGTTTGAATGTCATATCTTTTATTATTCTAGGGTGAATGATTGCATCCTTCGGGTAAATGATGTAGATGTAAGGGAAGTAACACATAGCAAAGCAGTAGAAGCTTTGAAAGAGGCAGGATCGATTGTGCGATTATACGTGCGGCGAAGGAAGCCCGTCACAGAAAAGATCTTGGAAATAAAACTTGTTAAAGGGCCAAAAGGTAGGTTCTACATCAAAGTGCAACAAACTGCTTTTGCATACTTTTCGATTCTGTCATTGTTTATAAATTAGATAAATATGGCAATGTTCTCTTTCTGCGTCAGCCTGGTCTTTCTCTTCTTTCCCCCCCCCCCCCCCACCCAAAATCTTCCCACACACAAGCATATGGGATGTATAGCCAGAGTAATGCAGTACAGGAGGTGGTGACAAGTCCATACAAGACGTGCTGTAGAGAATTGCTGTGTACAATTCTGCTTGCATACGATGAAAGGCGTGTCAAGCGTTGGAGACTGTGCAGAACAGTCAACCAAACTGATACCTAGTTTAATACATCTGAGTTATGAGGAGAGTCTAGGTTTGTTTCCTCAGGAGATATTGTCCAAGTATTCAAGACTCTTAAAGTGAAAGGTAAGTTGACTGCTGATATGTTTGAGATTGCCATAAACACTAGGGGACGGGCTCAAGCTTAGAAGTGAGTACACAGGAACAGGAGTAGACCATTCAGTTAGATCATGGCTGATCTGTACCTCAACACCATTTACGCTCCCTTGATACTCTTGCCCAACAAAAATCTATCGACCTCAGTCTTGTAAATTTCAATTGGCCCAGCATCCACAGCCTCTTGTTCTGGATTCTCCCACCAGAGGAAATAATATCTATCATCAAATGCTTTTATTTTAAACGCCTCCCTTAAATTGCCCCTCAACCTTCTCAGCTCAAAGGAATGCAAGCCAAGTTTATGCAACCTATCCTCAAATTTTAACCCTTTAAACCCTGGCATCATTCTGGTGAATCTGCACTATACTCTTCCACAGCCAATATATCTTTCCTGAGGTTCGCTGTCCAAAATTGAACACAGTCTGACCAAGGCTCTGTACAACCGCAGCATCACTTCCTTACTTTTGTATTTCAGCTCCCTTGAGGTAAAGGCCAACATTCCATTAGCCTTTTTGTACACGTGCGCTAGCTTTTAGTGATTTGTGTGCATGAACACCTAAATCCCTTTGCTCCTCCACAGCTCCATCTCTCGCCATTTAGAAAATATTTTTATTGGCCTTTCTCAGATCTGAAGTGGATGACCTCACACCTCCCCACACTGAATTCCATCCGCTGTAATTCTGCCCACTCATTTAGTCTGTCCCTCTGTAACTTCCTTCTCCCATTCACACAACTTACTGCGCCTCCTAACTTAGTGCCGCCTGCAAACTTGGATATACAATTCTCTATTAGAGAAAGTGCTTCAACAAATTTAGACCTAACTACTTTTATGCAGAAGGTTGTGAATGTGTGAACTAGACTGTCCGTTGGAGGCAGATGGTGTGCAAATAATTAAGGAAGAATTGGATCGATTTTGAGGAAATGGGTGATTGAGAATTTTTAGCTTTTGGAAGCAGCCAGCTGGATTAGAGTCTTTTCTGCTTCCATGCTTTCTATGTTCTTGTGACACAACCTGTATTTTGGGACAATTCACTCCTCTATGCCAGTTACCCTGTTTCCAGGTGAGCAATTTTGAACTCTTAGCATTAGTTGCAGCAGCCCTTTCTGTGGCCACTTCATGTAGAACTAGCATCAAAAATCTTCGGTTGCCTTGTGGTGGCAGATGTCATTGAGCACAATGATGTGGTCTTCATTGGTGATCTAGCTAAAGGTCTTGGTGCTATTAACAAGTGAATCTGATCTGATCTGAAGTGTGTAATTTAGAATTGTTCAGCATTCATGAAACTAATCTGATTGCACTCACATCAAGAAACACTAGTAAGTATCTTTCTACAGTATTTTGATTTACATCCCATACCCTTCAGGTCTCTTTGGCTTCAGAGAATCTGAATTTTTGACCTGCAGAACCTAAAGTCTGCATTCTTCTTAATAACTTCTTATTTATGACTATAATTTTCGTGTTTCCATTTTTTTTGCAATAGCAAACTACTGACATTGTAGCATGCTCCGTTTTAGCTCTCTGTACTATTTCCCAGTAAAATCTTCGGTTTGACGTCTATTACACTTACACTTTACAGGTTGCTGGACCTTGGATGCTAGATTTCTCATATTGCACTTTGTTGGGATATTAATACACCACATCATTAAGCAGCACTTGACTCCCTAAGAACATGTTAGAGGACACTGTGTATTTAGCAGAAACACTGGAATGAGGAATTAGTGAAAGTAAAAATTAAAGCTAATGAGCAGATGATACATATCTGTAAACCCATTGGTCTCTACTCCACTGAAAATATTGCATTGATGGAACACATTCATGAAGGTCACATTGGGAATCAGAGTTTTATGCCGTGCTGGATTGACAAATACCCTGTGGCTGAGAGAGCAGTAGTCCCCCACTCACCCCCAAGAATTTTAGTTGAATTGAAATATGAATTGTACCCTGTCTTTTTGTAAGTGTCTGTCTTTTTTTCTCCTCCTCCGAAAAAGGTCTTGGGTTCAGTATAGCCGGAGGTGTTGGAAACCAACACATTCCAGGAGATAACAGCATCTATGTAACCAAAATTATTGAAGGAGGAGCAGCACATAAAGATGGCCGGCTACAGATAGGGGACAAGATTCTGGCAGTAAGTTCCAAGTGTACTTTTCAATGCTCTCGCCGATAGGTTAACAAATCTTTGTTGCAGAATTTGATGAGACGGACAAAAGTTACACTGTCTGTAAAACCATGACAAGCCTGTACAAAGTCGGAGGCTGTTCAAACAGATGCTTACACCACAGGGATGACTGACGTTGCTCTGATACCCGCTAAGCAAATGCATTTATTAGTTAGACTGTGGAGGAATGCAGAAAGAAGCTTCCTTTTACCACCACTGTAGTATAGTTCTTAGGACTTCAAAAGAGGCATTTACCAGTAGAATAATCGCCTTGCCACCAAATGGAACAGTTGGGCGCAGATTGGACAACGTCCCATAATTCAGTCAGAATTGTTTGAAAGAGAAAGACCATCATGTGGTACACAGGTAACAAGTGTCCCTCTGGAGAAAGAAGAGGTCTTTTTAATTGTAAAGTGTTTCTGCAGCACAGGCCTGAGTACAAATTGATTAGCCTGCTTTGTCAGCCACAGAGCAGGAGAAAGGGTAGAGTTCACATATAATTATTTAGAGGGTGTGACTTCCTCTAGAGGAGAAATGTGCCCATCAAAAGCAACCGACAAGAGGATAATGATTTTGACTGTCCTAATGGAAAATGTGATTTTAGGTGACCTGTCCAGCAGGTCCATCTTAGGCTGGTTGCCGTTATGTGAAAGGAGATCCACCTCCTTTCTGGTCCTGAATATTGATCATGGCAGAGCAGCACTATTATTTCATTCATTACCAGCTGGTCATTGCTACCTGGAGATTTATAGCATTGCAGTAGTTTCTGTCGCACTATAGTGGTGGAAACTATGGTAACCAGTTATTCCCTCAAGATGCATAGACCTCTAATTTATGAGGATTCTGACCATCCAGTTTACTGTTTCAGGTTACACAAGTGCACTGTGATGTTTTTCAGTGAGTTTAAATAAAAAAAATTCCAATGTTGTATAAAACTCATTGTATAATTGGCCCATTTATCTCAGGATGCCAGATAAGAACTTGCCAAAAAAAAATGGAAACAATAAAAATAGCTGATTTTTATTGGACTCACTGGTACTTCTGATGATTTCCATTCCTGTTCTAGTACTTTGCTTTCCCCTTTCCTAAAATCTGGGTTCCATAACCATCACCACTAACTAACCCGATAGCAAAATACTGCAGATGCTGGAAATCTGAAATAACAACAGAAAATGCTGGAAATACTCAGCAGGCCAGGCAGCATCCGTGGAGAGAGAAACAGAGTTAACGTTTCAGGTCTGGGACGGATGCTGCCTGGCCTGCTGAGTATTTCCAGCATTTTCTGTTGTTATACCACTAACTAACCTATTGGAAACAACACAACTTTCACCTCCGAAACATTGCCACTACACTTTCCAAGGTAACAATTACTTCTGCAAATAGAAACTGCGTTAAACCTCTGAAATTCAGCAACTTGATGAAGTGTTTGTGAAGCTTATGGTGAATATGGCTTTAGTAATGTTTTTGTTTCCCAACCAAAATATTTTTAAAACCTGAAAATCTGTTTGAAGTTCACTGTCCCATCTAACCTTTAACCATTCTTGCACATGAATTCAATGGTAAACGTTCCCTATATGACTTGGCAAGTGTTATTGATGGCAGTCGTGGAGATATTTAATTGCCTGCCCCTGCAGTTAAGGAGCAGTCGTTAATTTGGGGAGAGGGGAATAAGAATGCTAAAAGTTGCAGAGGCAATGGGCTAACTTATGGTGTATCTTTCTGTCTGTGTGTCTGTCTCTTTATGTTCAGATTTTTCAAATTCTGTTGATCAGCCTCCTTGGTGTTCTAATAAAACAGCAGATTAAGGTTGTTAAATTTATTTCCTATTTTTAATGCTGAGCTGATTGAATCATAAATTAAAGGAGTTGGCAAGGATTTGTTCTGCACTAAAAGCGAGTATGCTATTAATTATTCGTATATTAGCTGACTTCCATTTAATTGGCATATGTCATTGAACTATCTTTACTGTCAAGTGTTCAATTATGCTGCCTGCATATGAAAATATTGATCACATGAGTCACATCAGGTATCCACCTAATGGATTTCCAGATTATATACTCATTATTCTTGTGTTTTTCAGGTTAACACAGCCAGTCTAGATGAAGTTACCCATGAAGATGCAGTGACTGCTTTGAAAAACACAGCAGAAGTGGTATACTTGAAGGTTGCAAAGCCCACCAGCATGTATATGAATGATGGGTATGCACCTCCAGACATCACCAATTGTAAGTCTCTCTCAATTGCTGTTTTACTGATGATATGGAGTGATTACAAGGCTGCAATTTAACCCTTGGATGTATTGTTTTTAAATTACATAGTTTATCGTAACATATACCAGACACCACTTAGTCTGTATTAGTCTGTTTCAGTAGTAAATAATTAAGTATAGAGTAAAATGCCCAGAACTAGTCTTGTATTGGTTAATGATATTTTCTGAAGATTTGCACTCCATCATTGGTTTGTTGCCCTTGTGCAGTAAGATATGCTCACTGACCTAAAGGGGAAATCAGAGAGATGTTTCCCTTAAGATCTTTACTCACTGCAATCGCAAGGGCTATATAATCTTCCCCAGTCCCATGTTGCACTCAAGCTGGGGCTCCAGGCTAATGCTCAGTACTTGTCCCATTAGAAGCAGAGCACTGCTGTTGCTCCATCAGTGAGAAAGAAAATCAAACATTTGCAGATTTGGCTGATTTTGACCTGTAGCTGCAATGGAAAATATTGAAAATTTCCCACACTGGAGCATTTTATTTTTATTCTAGAACCTTGGTTTAGAACCATGTGCTCTTGTCCCTTGAAGTGAACAGTGATTGTCCAAAGTGTTTTTGCTTTCCTTTGAAGCAAATCTTCAAAGAAAGTGAAGCTTGCCTGCCTCTCTCCAGAGAGAGACCTCAAGGACTAATATCTTGGTTAGTGATTTTGGAAGGAAAAATATACATGTTTGCTGACCACAATTAAAGCCAAATCGAATCTACATTCCGAATTTTGTATTAAAAAAAAAAAGGATCAAGCAAAAATACTTCCAGAAGGATGAAATAGTAATGTGTGGGACTGATTTTTCACAAGAGCACTGGTTCATAATCTTGAGATTAACCAGGATGAAAACATCAAGCACTTGGGTGACCAAGCAGCCTTTCGCCTGGGGGTGAAGAGAGAGAAAAGGGGAGAATAGAAGAATACTTCTGTAAACTGGGGAAGAATAGTGCCACTGTGACAAACATATGAATGATTTAAAAACAATTTAACAATGAGATTTAGCAAGAGTGTACCAATACATACAAACAATTTCTCCACAAGAAATTAGGGTAAACCCTTGCAATTTTTGTCAGTGTTTTCACAATGAAGGAAGCTGTGCACTAGCATGAGTCACTGTCTTCAGGGGAGGGATTGAACATTGTAGATGAAAATCATTTACTTCATCCAGAAAGTCTTCTGTCAAGCGTTCTGAAACATATGCTGCTCTGTTTGCAGAGATCCAACTTGGAACACTGCATTTTCTTTCGGGGGCAGGAGTGTAGCTAGCACTGGCCGGTTACTATAAGCCCCCCCCCCCAAAAAAAAAAATGCAATGGATGAATAAAATAAAATCATGAGTTGGAAGACAGTTTAAAAAATAAAAAAAAATGAGGATTTTTTTCTGGAATTAATCCCGTTAGTAAAAATTAAAGTTCCCCTTTAAAGTTGAATGTTTTTGGCTTTGTTATTCATAGAACAGTTGGGCACAATCTTATCTAGTGTAATTTAAAGGTGAAGTGGAAGAAATTATTAGAAGGGTGTACATTGTAACAACTTGCTGGCTCATAGGAGCGAATTTCTATGATCTTTGTTCCCAGAGAACACCCACTTCCTTGGCTGCTAAGGACAGGAAAGATTGACAGAGGTCCATTTTGGTGGATCTAGGCCCTCTTTACTTTGCCTTGGGATTTCCAGGCGTTGTCCAGGGGACAGATCTAGGCATAGGCCCAATGAAGGTATGCAAATGAGCTGGGAGAGGGGCTTTCCCAGCCCCTCAACTCTTTTTTTTCCTGTGGTTGCAGTCCTGGGGTATCCAATGAAAGCTGATGTTATGGCCTGCCCCGTGACTCTCTGGTCAGCTGGGATATGGAGGCACTTGGTGCCGGAGGGTGAGTAGAGAGTCCAGAGGCAGTCCGAAGGCAGGTGGGTGTTTTTTTTTATTTTTATTGAAAAGCTCCCCAGGATTTTACAGGCGCTTGTGGTTCTCTGGAGCCCTGATCTTGGAGTCCTGCAGCTGTGCTGAAACTTGCACCTATTTTCCAAGCGCAAGATCCAACTAGAGATGGGCTTGTTCCAGGGGTACCCCAGAGCCATGTTAATTGGCCCAACCGAAAACACCTGGTGTGGTTTTGCTGTCTAGCACTGAGGCAGAGATGAGGCCAGGAAAATTGGCTGCATTGTTTTTAACATCTGTCTATTTCTTAAACTAGAATATTTGCTGGCCCCCTAGACTGAGATATAGTTCTTTGTCAAGTTAAATATAGTATAATCAGTATATTATCATTAAAGGACAGTGTGTATTTAAAAGGAATTAATGATGAAACGGTTCTTTTTGTTAGATTATTTCTCCTATCCAATTAATTGTTTTGAGTGTTTTGGCTGTTTCTTATTTTAGTCTGAGCACTACGTGCTTGCTTAATTATGTCACCAAGACATCTTTAGCCGTATGAGAATCAGACATGCCAGTGTTTATTTGGGGGGAAAAAAACTAGCAAACCCTGATCAGCTTCAGAAAAGCCGACACAACCCAAAAAAAGCTGACAACTCAAATAACCCTGAATATAAAATCATGTACAACCCTGAAGTCAATGACCACCGATGTGATGCTCCACTGATAAAGGCATTTTGTAGAGTCATGTTGAAATTGCTCCGTGACAGATGTATCAACTTTCAAAGATATTGGTCAGCTTTGAAAGCATGAAATGTATTTTCGGGGTGGAACTCACGAGATGTCATGTGCAATTTCTTTTGGTCCTGTGAAATTGTATATAACAATATACTGATTAAGGAAATGCAATCACCAGTCTTGTTTTAAATCTATTTTGCTTCCATTTCACATTGCTTTTGTGCAGTCTTATTCCCAGTCTAGAGGGCTGGCAAATGCCTATTCCAAAATTTGTCCAAATACCATATTCTACCTCTGCACAAAATTGATAACATGTTACTTCCCCAATTTCCTTTCCTTTCCTTTTTCTTCCCCCTGCAAAAAGGAAGTAACCTGGCTGATTCCCAATGCCATGTTAGGAACAAGAGCTACCCATGTGGGCAAAGGTGGACTTAATCCTACAGGTTATTACTATCTGTATTAGAATTCCCACGTCATAGCATCATAGAAATTTATGGCACAGAAGGAGGCCATTCGGCCCATCGTGATTGCGCCGGTCGAAAAAAAGCAATCCAGCCTAATCCTCTTTCCAGCTCTTGGTCCGTAGCCTTGCCAGTTACGGCACTTCCAAGTGCATATCCAAGTACTTTTTTAATGCAATGAGGGTTTCTGCTTCTACCACGCTTTCAGGCAGTGAGTTCCAGACCCCCCACTGCCCTCTGGGTGGCAAAAGTTCTCCTCAATTCCCCTCTAATCCTTCTATCAATTACTTTAAATCTCTGCCCCCTGGTTATTGACCTCCTCTGCTAATGGGAAATCGGTGCTTCCTATCCACTCTATCTAGGCCCCTCATAATTTTATACACCTCAATTAAATCTCCCCTCAGCCTCCTCTGTACCAAAGAAAACAACCCCAGCCTATCCAATCTCTCCTCATAGCTAAAATTCTCTAGTCCTGGCAACATCCTTGTAAATCTCCTCTGTACCCTCTAATGCAATCACTTCTTTCCTATAATGTGACCAGAACTGTACGCAGTACTCTAGCTGTGGCCTAACTAGTGTTTTATATAGTTCTAGCATTTCCTCCCTGCTCTTACTTTCCTTTATTAGCTGAGGCATAGAATATATCTCATATGCCTTCTTTAACCACCTTATCTACTCCAAGGTCCCTTTGTTCCTCTACACTTCTCAGTATCCTGCCATTTATTGTATATTCCCTTGCCTTGTTAGCCCTCCCCAAATGCATTACCTCACACTTCTCCTGATTGAATTCCATTTTCCACTTTTCTGCCCACCTGACCAAGTCCATTGATATCTTCCTGCAGTCTACAGCTATCTTTCTCACTTTCAACCACACAGCCAATTTTTGTATCATCTGCAAACTTCTGAATCATGCCCCCTACATTGAAGTCTAAATGATTGATTTATACCACAAAAAGCAAGGGACCTAGTACTGAGCCCTGTGGAACCCCACTGGAAACAGCCTTCCAGTCACAAAAACACCCGTCGACCATTACCCTTTACTTCCTGCCACTGTGCCAATTTTGGATCTAACTTGCCACTTTACCTTGGATCCCACGGGATTTTACTTTATTGACCAACCTGCCATGTGGGACCTTGTCAAAGATCTTGCTAAAATCTATGTAGACCACATCAAATGCACTACCCTCATCGACCCTCCTTGTTACTTCCTCAAAAAATTCAATTAAGTTAGTCAGACACAACCTTCCCTTAACAAATCCATGCTGACTGTCCTTGATTAATCCGTGCCTTTCTAAATGACGATTAATACTGCCCCTCAGAATTTTTTCCAATAATTTTCCCACTACCGAGGTTAGGCTGACTAGCCTGTAGTTACTCAGTCTATCCCTTTCTGAACAACAGCACAACGTTGGCAGTCCTCTGGCAGCACGCCAGCAGCCAGAGGGGATTGCAAAAGTGATGGTCAGGGCCTCTGCGGTTTCCTCCCTGGCCTCTGTTGACAGCCTGGGATACATTTCATCCGGGCCTGGCGATTGATCTACTTTCAAAGATGCTAAGCCTCTGAATACGTCCCCTCTCTCTGTTTATCCCATCTAATATTTCACACTCCTCAACTACAATATCTGTATCGTCCCCCTCTTTTGTGAAGACAGATGCAAAGTATTCATTAAGAACCATACCCACATTTTCCACTTCAATGTCATAAAAATAAAAGACTACAGTATACTTAAAACATGAAACTATTGAATAAATAAAACATGAAAGCAGACTGGCATTGTTCAGAAATACAAGGCAACCATTTCTCTCTCGGTCCCCAATTCATGAGCAACAGCTAGCTCTTAAATATCTTTATTAGCCACAAATGCACTTTATTGATCTGTTGCTGCTTTTGTCAGGCAGAGAGCACAATTGAGGGCACGCCAGTGGATTTCAAGCCCTATTGATTGTGTTTGTATGGAGTCTCCTACCAACCATCATTACCAAAGCTCAATGAAACTATTACAAAGGCTTCCGAAGAGACCAGTGAATTTGAGTTTGTTTAAAATGCTTTTTGACAAAATATTATAACTTTGGGAAGAATCAAAGCATTGTAATGCTATATCATTTGAAGCTGTGAAGGTGTTTGACCTTCAAACTAAAGGACAATCAAAGTGTTTAGATTGTACTTCTGTCTTCAGTTGAGGTCACTGATTTTAATGGAAATTTAGAGGGAACTAGCATTAACTTAACCCGGAGAGTGCTGAATAGTGATAGCAGTTTTCAAAGGGCACACTTCACTTCCCCCATCTGTGGATAATATGGCTCTGCATTGTGAATGCTGGCTGATGTACACAACCTATGGAATCAGAAGGCAATTCAACTCAACAAACCTATATAATTGCATATATAATCTCTATCTTATGAACTCTATGATGGTGCTCCTCATATACATAGCTGTTTCAAATAATATATATATAAAATATAGATGTAGACTTGGGTATAAATTTACAGACAACAAAAAAAAAAGTAATCAACTCTGAAGAGGACAATAAGGATGTCAGAAGGACTTGGGCTTGTAGTTTGAGCAGATAGATGTCAGATGAAATTTAATATGGAGAAGTGTGAGCTGATGTATTTTGGAAGGAGGAGAGAAAATGTATACCAAATGGTAAAACTTTAAAAGGAGTAGAAAAGTAGAATACACAAATCTGTAGAGGTAGGTGCAATTTCTTTTTTTTAAAAAGTATATGGGAATATTAGGTTTTGTAACTAGAGGCATCGAGTACAAAAGCAATGGGGAAATGTCAACCCTAAACACATCATTGATTCGACCACAGTTAGAATATTGTGTACTGTTTTGGGGGATCTTCTTTAAGAAGGATTTCAAAGCAATGGACAGAGTACAGAAGAGATTCACTAGGCTGATGGCAAGGATGAGGGGGCTTTGTTGTAAGTAGAGACTGGAGAAACTTGGACTCTTTTCATCAAAACAGAGAAGGATCGGAGATGATCTGATCGAGGGCTTCAAAATTATAAGGGGTTGATTTAGGGTAAATACGGGAAATATGGTTTCCACTGGTCAGGGAGTCGGT
Source organism: Somniosus microcephalus (assembly GCF_052327205.1). Classification (NCBI taxonomy): domain Eukaryota; kingdom Metazoa; phylum Chordata; class Chondrichthyes; order Squaliformes; family Somniosidae; genus Somniosus; species Somniosus microcephalus. The sequence continues at coordinate 36,100,253 of NC_140992.1, forward strand.
AATTAAAAGGCATAAATTTAAGATGGAATGAAGAGGTTAGAGGATTGTTTTTATGCAGTGTTGTTAGGAAACCGTGGTGGAAGCAGAATCCATAATGGCTTTTAAAAGGAGTGGATAAATACTTCAAGAAGAAAAATGTTAATAAGGGAATAGGGTAGGGGAATGGCACACAGTGAACAGCTCTTTCAGAGAGTTGGCATAGGCGTGATGGGGCGATTAGACTATGTTGTAAAATTCTACGATTCTCTGACACATGCAATGAAATATCAAGGTTATATATGAAAAATTCATACCTCATGGCACACAAATGCAAATGTGAAGAAATAACATATTAAATAGCCATGTAACTATAGCAGTATAATTGAAAGCCAAGAGAAAACTGAAGAATATTTGAGCCAGACAACTGTATCCCACTGCAGTCTAAATAAGGGGTAAAAATGTCTGGAGGCAGGGAGCACTACCTTGCAAAGTTGTTTCTTTCCCTGCTTTTGGGGGTCAAATACTGCCAGTTGCCATTTTATTCTTGCAGTGGCAAGGTGACCCCTCAGGCTATCCTTGCAGCCCATATTGCTAGCCTGTACAGAAGGTCTGCGGCCAGAATGAAAAACTTTCTGTAGCATTTGACTGCTATGCAATAGGTATGGTTCCAGCAAAAATCCCATCCATCCTGTACATTCCCCTCTGTAACAGTGAATGCTGTCTCAGTTAACACCTGATTCATCAGGGAAAGAGGGGTTCCAGAGTAGGAGAGAGGGGAAAAGGTTGCTTTGCAGCTCTTAAATAAAGGGCTTAGCTTGATGGGCTGATTCTTCCAGTTCCTCATGGCCTTGATCCCTCTGTCAAAAGATAACTTTCTTTCAACCCTAAATATATTGTGCCCCATCTTTCAACAGCTCAGAGGACAAACTAATGGGCAGAAACTATTTAACTGCAAAGCTGGCCTGGCTCCTTGGTTCGTGTGATCTGATAAGTCATGAACATCTCATGTGGCTTTTGGATGCAAGTATTCATCACCAGTCAGACTCTAGCAATGACTGTGGGAAGTGAGCACCAAAGCCATTAGCAATGGTAAAATGCTGAGCTAGGGATCAATTTAATGAACAAAGCATTGATTAGCTTTCCCGCCTGACATGCAGACTGTGGGTCATTAGCTATGATTGAACATTGAGAGTAAAATAAATTGGTCCCGAGATCAAGTAAGATGCTTTTTTTTTAAAAGAAAGAGAGCACTTTAGAGCATCAGTTCTGCCCTCTTCACTCCCCACGCTAATAAAAGATTGTATGAAAGGCATAGTCCTACATATACAGCACATGCCCTTTTTGACATGCAGACACAAAAGAGGCATCTGGGCTGCCCTGAGTTAACCAGGCCACAATTGTGCATTACAGTTGGCACCTACATCCCTGGGTTTGGGAAGGGAAGAATTGCAAAGGGGATGATAGCAAAATACTGCAGATGTTGGAAATCCGAAATAACAACAGAAAATGCTGGAAAAACTCAGCAGGTCAGGCAACATCCGTGGAGAGAAATTTGAGTTGACGTTTCGGGTTTGACCCTTCTTCAAAACTGGAGAGAAAAGGAACTAGATCGAAGGCAGGGCTGCGATCGGACAAAAGAATAAAAGAACCAAAAGAAGTAAAAGAGATTAGAAGCTAGACGAGATGGTAATAGGCTGGGATTAGGTGTAAAGTGTACTGGCAGGGCAAAAGATAGCTGCCAGGTGTGAGAGAGAAACAAAAGGAAAGGGGGGGGGAGGAAAGGAGTGGAAAAATATAAGTAAAAATGAAATAGGGGCCGAGGTTATGATCTGAAATTGTTGAACTCGATATTGAGACCGGAAGGCTGCAGAGTGCCTAATCGGAAGATGAGGTGCTGTTCCTCGAGTTTACGTTGAGCTTCCGTGGAACAGTACAAGAGGCCAAGGACGGTGAGGTCCGAGTGGGAATGGAGCGGTGAATTGAAATGACAGGCGACCGGAAGCTCGGGGTCACCCTTACGGACTGAACGGAGGTGTTCCATTCCAAATTGTTCCATTCCAAATTGTGAGCCAGTGACCCCTGCAGGCAACCAAATGTGTGGTTGTATGGTGAGGGCAAGTTGCAGCAGTCCCTCCCTTCCACCCATGTGCAAGGGCCTATTTGCATTCAATTGTCCAGTATCTCCCATGAATGAGCATTTATAATAATCAACTTTATTGTCATTGTTAGTGCACAAGTGCAGTACAACAAAATGTAGGCTTGCGGCTCCCGAGAGTGTACATTTAGATTAAGACATTTAAACATTCAACATTCATTTGGCTTGTAATACATTAACATAAACATAACCATAATAAAGTGCATTGGCAGATGTGCAAGCTTTAGAGTTTATTTGTGGAGTTCAGTAGGATGACAGCCCTGGGAAAGAAGCTGTTCCTAAATCTGGTAGTACGGGTGCGAATGCATCTGTAGCGTCTCCCAGCTGAGCTACTGGTGGCCACGGAGATCTGTTACTGGATTAGTCATCCTGAGGCTGGACTAATGATCCTGAGAACTTTGGTTCAAATCCCATTATGGCAGTTTGAGAATTTGAATTCGGTTTGTTTAAAAAAAAAAAAAAAAAAAAAACTGGATACGAAATCTGAAGTCAATAAAAAGTGACCGTGAAGCTGTCGGATTTTTTTTTTTTAATTGGTTCACTAATGTCCTTTAGGGAAGGAAATCACCCATCCTTACTGAGTCTGGCCTGTATGTGACTTCAGTCCCACACTAACGTGGTTGACTCTCAAACTGCTTTCTAAAGTGGCCTAGCAAGCTGCTCAGTTGTATCAAACTAGAGCAACTAAGGATGGACATTAAATGCCGACCATTCAAGCAACAACCACATCCTAAGAATTAAATAAAGAGTCAAGAGGTATCCTGTGCAATTCACCAGTGAATCTTATAATGTTTAACGTCAATTTTATGCGACATGTATTCATTTTCACTTCGCCGAAACTCGTGTCTGCATGCGAGTCATGTAGTATGGAACAATTTACAGGCCAAAGCATGACTTAGAAATTTCTTGAGTTGGGAAGAGCAATAAGGCAAATACAGGAAACTTTGTTATATCCGGCACCGACGGGACCGAGCTATTGCCGATCTATCAAAACTGCCGGACATAAAGTTAATGTTGAAGCATACGGAGGTTTTCATCTCCGTATCTGACAACAAACACTGTTGCTTAACAACAGCTTGTAAACAGTCGGCCCGTACCTTGGAAGCGTCTCTGTAGCTTAGCAACAGCTTCAGAGAGACTTTCCAGAGCCCGACTGTTGAAAACAAAGCCACGAGAAGAAAAAAAACCTAACAAAACGGCTCCTGATTTCTGCCGGTAGATCAAGGTTTCCGGACATACAACCTCCAGATAAACCAAAGTTTCCTGTAGATGCATTTTGGGAAAAAAAAATGTATGATTCATCGTGCAGTCTACTGTGACATTAACTGTCTCAGTTAATTCTCCAAAAAGTCGTGCATTTCAGTTACATGTTTCAGTGATCGTCTCAATATATATACCTCCTAGTCTCAACATATGTACCTCCTTGACTCAATTTTAATTGTGAATGCATTTGAACAGTTGGCAATTCAGCAAGATATTGAAGTGTGAAGGATGTCCTGTTACCAGTGGTTATTTGCAAGGTTGCATGCCAGCACTGATGGCATTATTTATATATCAATATTACAGTACTGTTGGTTCTGTATCTGGGGTAGACTGAATCACCAAGTTATTTGTCTTGTTAGCCAGCAACCAATTCACTGGATTGCAATTGCTGAATTCTGCTAATTGTGTTGTTTGTTATGGAGCGGCCTTTACATGCATGGTAAAAGCATAATATGGTTTTTATATCAAGAGCAACTACAAAGCTGAGAAACCTTTCGATCTACTGATGGTTATATTAAATAATTGAGAGCGCTATGCTGGAATAGGCAACCTTCAGCTTGAGAAAACATTTTTAAAGTTCCTGGTCCTAATAGAAAGCCTATTTGTTTTAATTTAATCATATTAATATTTAAAATGTAATTTCATAAATTAATTTGTGAGGAAAAATCATTTAAATCCTTTCTTTTCCACTTCCTTCTGCCCCCCCCCTCCCCCCGACAGTAATATGAGTAAATCATTGTCAGTTGGGATATAGAGAGAGAATCAATATAGTGCTGAATGTTTCCATTAATGGGTAATATGAAACAAATAGTTAGGCTTGTGGTAAGAGGATATTAGTTCTAATGATGGTAAATAACTCTGTTCCTTCCCAAAATGTAGGCATTATTAAGCCTATCAAAAATATAACCCTAGGTTTGCGCAAATGCTCCATACCTTGAACTTAGCAGTTAGAGACACATTTGATATTTGAATAAAACTGATGCAATTCAATGAGGGTTGATGGATTTTAAATTAATTCTCAATAATAGAAGCAATGTTCAGAGATAGCTTTGCAGACACAGGATATTATTGCTTTCAGAGTTTATGAATTAATCAGAAGTGACAATAATGTTTTTAGATTTAAAAATAAATAAAATGAAGTCTAGACTAATGCAGATTCAATAAATTGTGAATCAATTCATTAACCACTGTCCCCACACACAATTCATTTCATTCTGACCAAATTAATTTCTTGATGGGAAACAAATGATTGAATTCTTCAAGGCCTGCTGGAATAATTCTTTACAAACAATGTAAACTGTTTTGGTTTATTTGTGATTACAAAATGTTCTGTACCTGAGTGTTGAATTATAATTATCTCCAATTTGTAGGACGTTGCTGTTTCCAGATTCTAGTTTGGCAATATGTGAATGTCTGCAAACTGTAAAGGGTCAAAGATAATTCCATTAAATGAAATTTTCACCTGAATCTTTGACTTTGTGATTACATTGCAACACACAATGAATGTATCCTCATCCCTTAGTGTACATTTTACATCTAAATATTGAATTGGGCCTTTCAGCCCAGCCAACTTAACAGTTACCAGTACTGTTCCAGACTTTGGAAACTGGGTCCGGCTATAAAATGGCAGCACTACATTTTGCCTTCATTAAAAACTGTAAACAGACTATTGGTGGTAGAATCCATAATTATTTTTACTGCAAATAATCCCAAATCAAAGCAAACAAACTCTTTAATTTACTTTTGTGCAAGGTTTTCTTTTAAATGTATTTAACATTGTATAAAAATTCATGCTCTTAATCAGCAGCCTTCTCTTGATAATCTAGTGAGACCTAACAGCTGTTGTGACAAACCTCAGGTGATCTTTATATAAAGATAGCTTCATAAATGCCAGTTCATTAAATTTAGCATTGGGACTAAACAAGGCAGCCTGTCTTAAAGACACATTTCACTACAGTTTTGAAATCTTTTTTGTGGAAGCATTTAGACTGTTAATGAAATGGACACTTCTAGGTTTTTTTCTGCTGCCTCTGGCAATAATTGCTTTAGAATAATTTCAAATAATATATGAACTGCTCTGGAAAGTCACTCTAATACTGAAGCTGTTATAATTCAGGTTGAATATCGCAATACTGAGTCATACACTTGGTCCTATGTCACAATGCTTCAACCAGCCTCCAGAATGAACAAAAGGTGGATAAGAAAATAAAAACAGTAGATATTATATTCTATGTAAGAGTTCCAGGGACCTGCTGGATTTTGAGTCTGACTTCTCAAATTCAAAAGAGAAACTCAGTCAAATACAAAATGAACTAATCGCACTACTTTTATGTTTGAATTATCTCTGAAGCCTGTATATCCAAATTCTCTGTTTAGTTATTGCAAATACCTTTGAATTTAAGTCTCATTGTCGAAACGTCTGTACTTTTGATATATAATCTGTGTGTATCTGTTTATATATAATCTGAACACCTTGTGTAAAAAAAAAAAAAAATGGATAGCTGGGAGTGAGTTATACACTTTAACTTGCAGTTGTCCATTGTTTTATATAAGAATTTCCTCAGCCTCTTGGTTATATTGTTTTGTAATCCTCTCCAGGTGTAATTTGTGTTTTAGAATTGTATGTTTAACCCTTGCTTTGTTGCTTACCAAAGCCAACACTTGTCGAGTATTTTTAAGTGTTAGAATTGCTTGGCTTACTACTCGCATTGAAAAGCTCTGAATCAGTAGTCGTATGGACCTAAATCAACCCCTTTAAGTGATTTCAGAAGCATCAAAAATTAGAATCAAATAAATGCCAACTGCCAGGCTAGATATTCATGAATTACAGCAACTTACATTTCATATGGCTCCATTAATGAAGAAAAATTCCCACTGTGCTTCACCGAGACATAATCGGACAATAATGGATACCGAGCCAAATATAAGATGGGGTGATGAAATGAGTTATAAGGAGGGTCTTGAAAGGGAGATGGAGAGGCAGAAGGGGATAGGAAGGGAATTGCAGAGTGTGGGGCCTAAATGACTGAATGCACAGCTGGCAGTGGTGGGCGAAGGAAGGAGAGCATGCATAAGAAGTTGGAGAAACAAAGTGTTCTGGGGAGGAGGTATGTCTAGAACAGGTTAGAAATGAGGGGCGAGGCCATGAAGGGATTTAAACAAGAGGATTGGTGTTGGTGGTATCGAGAGCCAATGTAGGTCAGAAAGGACCGGCGCGATGGATGAGTGAGATTTGGTGTTGGATAGGATACAGGATTCAGTGTTTTTGGATGAGCTGAAGTTTACAGTGTGGAGGATGGGAGTCTGGCCAAAAGAGCAGTGAAATAGTCAAGTTTGGAAGTAACAGGCATGGATGATAGTTTCAGTAGCAGATAGGCTGAAGCAGGGGTGGAGGCAGGCAATGTTAGAGGTGGAAGTAGGCAGTCTTTGTGATAGAGAGGATATGGGATTCGGAAGCTCCGCTCCGGGTAGTACAAGATGCCAAGGTTGTGAACAGTCTGCTTCAACTTGAGGCATTGGCTGGGGAAAGGGTAATTCAATCGGAGGCAGGGGTACAGAAATTGGCGTTGGTCTTCCCAGTGTTTAACTGAAGGAAATTGCAGCTCATCCAAGACTGGATGTTGGACAAACAGTCTGACAGCACAGACACATTGGAGTGGTGGAGAGGTAGAGCTGGGTGTCGTCAGCATACATGTGGAAGATGACTCCCATGTCTGCAGATGATATTGCCAAGGGGCAGCAGGTAGATTAGGAAGCAAGTGGGGGGTGGTGGGGGTGTTGATCCTTGGGGGACCCCAGAGGTAATGGTGTAGGGCAGGAAGAGAAGCCATTGCTGTAGGTACTGTGACTGAGTGTAACCAAGCAAGAGCAGGGAAATGAACAGCGGAGTAGAGGCATTGGAGGAGCATGATGTGATCAACCGTGTTTAAAGGCTACAGAGAGGACGTGGAGGGATAATGCACTGCAATCACAGAGGCTGTCATTTGTGACTTTGACTAGGACTGTTTTAGTGCTTTGGCAGGGCGGAAACATGATTGGAGAGATTCAGCTGTGGAGTTGCAGGAAAGATGGACTGAATTTGGGAGGTGCCAACACGCTCAAAGACTTTGGAGAGGAAAGGAGATTGGAGATGTTTGCAAGGACAGAGGGGTTGAGGTTTTTTCAGGAGGGTGTGATGAAGGTGGCTTTGAAAGAGAGGAGAGCATTTACAACGTTAGAGAGCATGGGAGCCATGAATGAAAGTTATGTGGTCATCAGTTTAGTGGGAATGGGGTCAAGAGAGTAGGTGGTGAACCAGATGAGCTCAGAAAGCACATGAGGGGAGCTGGGAGAAAAGCTAGAGAAAGAAGCATGATCAAGGCTAGTGCAGGGGGGAGTCTGCAGGGAAGTTTGGTTTGCTGGGAAAGGTGGGGGGAGCAGCAGAGCCAGCTGACCGGATGGTCTCAGTCTTGGCGACAAAGAAGTCCATGAGCACCTCGCACTTGTTGAAGGTGGGAGTCAATTGTGCAGAGGAGAGGGGTCAAAAGAAATGGCTGGTAGTGGAAAAAAGAAGCCAGGGGTTATCTTTGATTTCCAGGCTGATTCTTGATTCGGTCAAATCTGGTGATGGATGGCTAAACCAGTCATGCACCAGTTGGACTTGAAGGAATGAAGTTGGGGACCATATTGGGGGTAATGCCCAGGAAGAGGGAGAGTAAAGATTTTAATGGGAACAAAGGCATCAAAGGTGAAGATGAAGGAGGGGTTGAGCAGATCGACAATTGCAGATATGTCATGGTGGATGGAAGGTCAAAGGCTAGGCAGCTGACGGTTTGAAAGTGCTATTGTGAGTGACTTGGAGGAAAAGTTTTCAAGCGCAGATGCAAAAGGAAGTGAAGAATTATACATTCTTTGCCTGTAAGATTATATGGCCGTTTCTAAAGTCTATAGAAAGTTTTCACCTCTGTTCTACTCTGTTCTTTTTTTCCCTCTGTCTTCTCTCTCCTCCCATGGCTCTGTGCCATGCATCACTTTGAAATAAGGTGGGTGATTTGCACACAGGACATTCACAATGACGCTCTTTAACCAGCTGAAGTCAGTGTGACTTGTCTTCAGCCTTCTGCTTCCTTCTCGTGAAGAAGCAACTAATCTCTGCCTGTTGTCTCCCTGAGAAAGCATGAACTGAAGTTGAGGATCCCAGACTCCAATCCATGATTATTGATCTGTAGTCTAGTGCATCAAGGTGTGAAACCACCAGCCCATTTACACATTTTGTGGAGTAAATGATGATGCTCTAGAATGCTAGACATAAGCTACTTTTTGATTCAAACTTGTCAAATGGATCACAAAGCATTTTTGTGTAGGATGGAGAAAAAACTATTTTATGAATTGAATGTTTACCCAGATTTTTTTTGGTTAATTTTGTGTACATAGACTGCTTTGATTTTCAGTGTATTGTAACAAAAATGTAAAGATGTTTGGAAAAATATGATTGTCTTACCAATGCATCCTATTTTATTTTGTGTTCTTCCAGCCTATTCCCAATTGGAAAATCATATCTCACCATCCAACTATTTAGGGAGTACAGAATACAAACCGACTCTTCCTCCATCATCACCAGGCAGATACTCACCAATTACCAAAGTCATGGGTGATGATGAAATGACCAGGTAAGGTTTCCTGAATTTATAATGCATTTACAATTGCTCAGCAACTGGCATAAAACCGAAAACCCTTCTATTCCTGTTGCTCAGCACTTTGTCCTCATTATCCAGTAAGTCTCATTATAAGAGAATTATAGGCTTTGAAGAATATCCTTAATACACAAAACACTCCCAATAGCTGTTTCTAAACACGTATGCACTTTTATTTTGTTTAGACAAGAAACTCCAGTTTCAAAGTGAATGTTTTCTACTCATTAATGGACAGCCATTTACTCCTTTTGGAGAGATTTTGTCAGAAGGCAGTGCTGTCAACACATTGCTTGCTGTTGGAGTGGATGAACTGCAGACTCTCCAACCTGAAGTATCCATGACTGTCCCAACTCCTGATCGATGTCTCCTGCCCCTGCTGACCAATTATTTTTTACACTTTGATCAATTGGTAACAAAGTCATGTTGGTGTATAACACCTGTTCCTACCACTTTGTTTAGTTGGCTCCTGGGAAATTGATCATTCCTTTTGCATTCACTGTGACTATGTGTGGCTGCCCTCTCGCTGCAGTTTAACCATGAAATGTCTCAAAGCCATCTGGTGAATAAGAGGGACTTTTTTTTTACCTTATTTACAACAGCAATCCCAGTTAGTACCAGAATTAGTGAACAAAATCTTTTGGAATATAAATAATCATCTACCCTAAAATAAAAATGCCAAATCCCTCCTAGTCACCCACTCCAGTGTTTTTCCTGGTACAACTTCTATCTCTATTCAAATCTGTAGGCCACAGCTTTAAGAGTAGATAGTGCCCACCTTGCCTAATAATTCAACCCAGATCTGCATTGACCACCTCAAGCCATATCTCCTTGCCCCCTCTGCAGCCAAATTTTCACTACTCCAGGATCACCTGGATGTTGAGGGCAATTCTAAATCTCCTTCTTTGACAAACTGCTTCCTTTTATTGTTCCTCTATTTTCACCTTATGCAAGTGTGATGAGTTTATAGTCGTCTTCGGCTCCAAAATTAAGGCCATCTGCTTGGCTGTGTTAGCTGGCTCCACTTGCCCCAGTCCATGCATGGCATCCCTCACTACTTTAGGAACTCCATCAAGCATCATGACCCTGTACTCTAGAATTCTCCTAAACCCCAGGGCTTGCTACATCTCTCCCCACCTTAGTAATCCTTCTCCAAACCTACCTCTTCCGCCATGCCTTCAATTACGTTCTCTAACTCTCGCTTACTATTGATTTATCTGTTTCCCCCCTTCCCTTTTGGTAAAGTCCTTTGGACTATATTGCTATGTTAAGGGAGCTCTGTAATTGCCGTAATAAATGATTATAAGCCCGTTCTGTTTACCTGTCTGCTATAATTAGGTATGTAATTTATTGTATTCAGAAACCGTACAAATTTTATTCCAGATACATTTGGCCTATTTTCCCTGTGTTTACGACATGACATCTCATGAATCCCATGGAGTAGATTTTTGTCTTCACTGTCTGGGCAGTAATCTGGCATGATGCACGGCAGCCCTCTGTCGGACCTGCCTGATTTCCATTCCATTGATTTCAGTAGAATGAATATCGGGTACGTTCTATAAAGGTTGTGTGATCTGTCCTGCCAGATTATTGCCTAGGCAGTGAAAACAAAAAGCTACCCCATGATATTTTCACTGAGCATCTTTGAGAATGAGGTTAACCACAAGAGACCCATAGGAGTGAAACCATGAGTTAGTTAATACGATCTTTATTACCTAGTGTTAGTAATTAATGCATCAGTTCCTCTATCCCATCTCAAAGTAGTTGCTAATTACCTTCAGTACCCAGAGGACGAATATAATTTTCAGTTTGCATTTCTGTGTCCTTCCTTTTTATCTACTTCAAGTTGCCAAAACCTCCCTCTTGGGCTACCAAACTTCCTTGAAACCACCTCTCAAGTTTAATGCCATCATTTAGAATTTGGAGATATAAAATGATTAATGCTCCTCAGCAAAGTAGTTTTTTTTTGCTTTAAGTTGACCCTAAGATTTCTGTGAACTGATGGCTGCCCTGCACATGCGGAAAGAAAAACCCTTAAGCAGGGAACTATGCAATTTCAACTAGCAACTGGTATAGTATTGTGATCTGGTGTCAAAATGCTGCTACTAAATTTAAACACCTCCCCCGCAACATTCTGTGATTCTCGACACACCCCTCCATTCCCACCTTCAAAGACCCCCTGAAAACCAACCTCTTCAACTGCACCGCAGTCACCTGCCTTGATGATCTCTAGTTCCTGCTTAATGTCTAAATTGGCCCTTAGTAAAGCACCTTGGGACATCTCGCTATCTGAAAGGAAATGTGAGTTATTTATGGCTGTTCTTAAGCAGGTGTTGGCAGCCTCAATATTCCTGTGAAATGGAATTGATAATTAGTTCTAGACCTATTTGCTTATTGGAGTATTGAATTTGCCTTTCAACTCTAGCACTAATGACTAAAATTAATCATCAAAATGTTAATAAAACTTGCACAGATTTTACACTGAAATCAGCAGACCTTTAAAAATATGATTTAATATTTAACTGTGGGAATAAAAAGCAACCTTATTCCCTGTTTGAAAGCCCCATGATTTCTCATTATTCATGCATCATCCAGTGAGGTAACCTGTACCCCAGTCTCCTTGAAGCATTTCTATTTAAAATGATCTAGTAGTGAATAACGGAAAACCAAGAATTCAAACCTGTATGGAGTAGTCTGTCTTCTGTGTCTGTTTTATATTAAACTAATCCTTCCAGTTTGAAATGGTACTTTGCGTGGGTTTCTTTCTTCTGTGCCCTCATAACTGCTTTTTATGGGGGAGGAGAGAAAAGAACAGTGAACTTTCTCTGCTCGTCCAATCCCTATTTAATTTACTTTTCTCTCTCCTGTTTCCTGCCATGCACATTCTCTATCTAAGAGGCAGGGCTCCCTCTCTCTTTTCCTTGGGGCCCCCCCCCCCCACTCCAAGCTTTTCATTCAGCAACTTCAATAGTTGGCACCAAAAGCTCACCATGTCGAAGGGAAATCACAGATGCGGGCCCATGTCCCATCCTTTAGTGCTACAACATTGTTGACTGATCACCAACTCAGACAGCTTTGGAATGTGGTCCTGTTTAGCAGTTTGTCCCGATGATAAAGTAGATGTTGCCTTTATTTCATATAAAGGTGTGGTAGTATTATTAAAACTGCCTTCGTGTTTGTGTGAGGGAGGCAGAAGGACAGTTTCCTCTTATTTAAAAAGAAAACCTTCCTTTCTGTCACCCAAAAAAATTGAACTGATCTGATCACAGATTGTACTTTCAAGTTAATCAAATGCAGCATTTACGGCACTTTAGGATCTCAGGAGCTCGCTGCCATTCCACCTTTCCCACCCCCAAACTCTTGCCCTCCTACAGATTAATTTTTTCTCTTTACTCCAGTCCATATTCACCAAAATCTCTCTTTGACTTCAAATCTCACTGCTGCTCTTAGGTTAAATATCACGGCACTATATGTAATCTACATGAACAGTTTTTAAATGGTTTTGCTCCCATTTCCTAATTTTCAAGTCGAAGACCATCACTCTGCCATAAGTTACCAATCTACACTATGTACCACCACCATTCTCTTTCAAAAAGTATAATCGACTTATTACTACATTATCCCAAATTCTTGTATTCCATTTTTGCCTTGATTTTCCACTCGAGTTGCTCCAGCTCCCTGATGATAATTCAGTGGGAGAAAGAAAACAAGGAATGGAAGTTTGCACTTAATGGAAAGGATGAGTACAGTGCCAACATGTTCCCGTAAAGGTCAAGGGTGGGACCAACAAGTCCAGGGAACCCTGGATGTCAAGGGATATACAAGAATGGATTAGGAAAAAAAGGGAGGCTTTTCGCAGATACAAAGGACTAAAAACAGTGGAAGCCCAAGAAGAGTATAGAAAGTGCAGGGGGTACTTAAAAAAAGAAGTTAGGAGAACGAAGAGGGGGCATGAAAAAACGCTGGCAGGCAAAATAAAGGAAAATCTCGAGGTGTTTTATACGTATATTAAGGGCAAGAGGATAATCAGGGAAAGAGTAGGGCCCATTAGGGAATATTAAGGGCAAGAGGATAATCAGGGAAAGAGTAGGGCCCATTAGGGACCAAAGTGGCAATCTGTGTGTAGAGCCGGAAGATGTGGGTGAGGTTTTAAATGAATATTTTGCATCTGTGTTCACTATGGAGAAGGACGATGTAGGCATAGAAATCAGGCAGGGGGATTGTGATATACTTCAACAAATTAGTATTGAAAGGGAGGAGGTACTAGCGGTTTTATCGGGCTTAAAAGTGGATAAATCCCCAGGCCCAGACGAGATGTATCCCAGGCTGCTGAGTGAGGCAAGAGAGGAGATTGCAGGGACTCTGACACAAATTTTCAGAACCCCTCTGGCCACAGGGGAGGTGCCAGAGGACTGGAGGACAGCTAACGTAGTACCATTATTCAAGAAGGGTAGTAGGGATAAACCAGGGAATTACAGGCCAGTGAGCCTAACATCAGTGGTAGGGAAATGATTGGAAACAATTCTGAGGGACAGAATTAGTCTCCACTTGGAGAGGCAAGGATTAATCAAGGATAGTCAGCATGGCTTTGTCGGGGGGAGATCATGTCTAACCAATTTGATTGAATTTTTTGAGGGGGTGACTAGGTGTGTGGATGAGGCTCGTGCAGTTGATGTAGTCTACATGGACTTCAGTAAGGCTTTTGACAAAGTCCCGCATGGGAAACTGGTCAAGGAGGTAAGAGCCCATGGGATCCAGGGCAATCCAAAATTGGCTTAGTGGCAAAAGGCAGAGGGTGATGGTTGAAGGTTGTTTTTGTGACTGGAAGCCTGTGTCCAGTGGTGTACCGCAGGGATCGGTGCTGGGTCCCTTGCTGTTTGTAGTGTACATTAATGATTTAGATATGAATGTAGGAGGTATGATCAGTAAGTTTGCAGATGACACGAAAATTGGTGGAGGGGTAAATAGCGAGGAGGGAAGCCTCAGGCTACAGGACGATATAAACAGGTTGGTCAGATGCGCAGAGCAGTGGCAAATGGAATTTAACCCTGAAAAGTGTGAGGTGATGCATTTTGGGAGGACTAACAAGGCAAGGGAATACACAATGAATGGTAGGACCCTAGGAAGGACAGAGGATCAGAGGGACCTTGTGTGGTAAACCACTGTTATACCTGCCTGTGTGGGTGTTTGTATTCCACTGTGTACATGTCTTTACATGCCTCGGCTGACTCCTCCCACGAGTCCAGGTATAAAGGTGACTGCTCCACAGTCCCTCTGTATTCTGGACTGGTCGACCACTCGAGGCACACCTTCATTCTCTTGTTAATAAAAGCCTGTTAGTTACTCACTTAACCTCAGTCTTTTGAGTAATTAATAGCGCATCAATTTTATTAACAAGATTTTTTTATAATGGAGAAGATCCTCACACCAGCATGCCTGGACTTAGACCAGCGGGAGGCGGACGCATCCACCAAGTTTGCTCACTGGCTTAGGTGCTTTGAAAGATTCCTGATCGCCTCCGCTGCAACGGTCAAATCGGATGAGGACAAACTGGATGTCCTGACCTCCAAAGTGAACCACCGAGCGTACTCGGTCATCCAGGACGTGACCTCGTACACGGCTGCTCTCAAGCTCCTCAAGGACCAGTACACGCGCCCAGTGAACGAGGTGTACGCCAGGCACCTCCTGGGGAGTCGTAAACAACAACCTGGGGAATCGACCGAGGAATACCTTCAGGCACTGTCTGTGCTTGGCCGGGCCTGTGGTTGTAAGGATGTAAAGGCCGCCGTGTACACAGAGGAACTTATCCGGGACGCTTTTGTAGCGGGCCACAGGTCCAATTACACCCGACAGCGACTGTTGGAGCAGAGTGACCTCTATCTCAACAAGGCCTCTGAACTCGCACTATCATTGGACGCAGCCTACCGGGGCATGGATGCCTACTCCTCTGCACCGTGGACGCTGCGGGGAACGACAGCCTGGGACACGGTAGGACCGTCTCATAGCGCCGTGCCACCCCAGCCACATCCCAGCAACGGCCCAACTACCGCAGCAGTGTCCCAAGGCCAGAAATGCTACTTCTGTGGCCAGGCCAAACACCCCAGAGCGCGCTGCCCGGCGAAAAATGCGATCTGCTCGGGCTGCGGGAAGAAGGGACACTACGCCAGCGTCTGCAGGGCCAAAGCCACCCCGAACCCCAGCAGCGCCGCGTGTGGGCCGTGCGGGCCGCCATCTTGGGCCTCCCCAGCCATGTGCGAACCACCGGAACAGCAGCCATTTTGGTGCGCCTCCAGCCACATGGGGATCATGGACGCCGCCATCTTGGACGCCAGCCGGGACGCAGCAGGCCCCCAACACCGCCTCATCTGATTCCCGCAGCGACATACCGACCCCTACGCTGGCCTCCGTTACGCTGGACCAAGCGAGACCGCACCAACTGGCCCGGTCCACAATGGACATTAAGGTAAATGGTCACGAAACAACCTGCCTTTTTGACTCTTAAAAGTGTTACGATGGCGTACGGTGGACCCCTCCCCCCCACTCACAGTCCGCAGCCAGCAGCTTCCAAATTGCCCGCCGCGCACCAGGTGCAACCTCTCCACACTCAGAGTCACCCCCCCCCCCCACTGTTTGCTAACCTCACCCCCGACTGTAAGCCCATCGCCACAAAGAGCAGGCGATACAGTGCCGGGGACAGGGTTTTCATTAAAACCGAAGTGGAGCGGCTCCTGAAGGAGGGGATTATTGAGGGCAGCACCAGCCCCTGGCGAGCCCAGGTTGTGGTCGTTAAGACCGGCGAGAAGCAGCGCCTGGTCATCGACTACAGCCAGACAACAAATCGCTACACCCTGCTGGACGCTTACCCACTCCCCCGTATAGCTGATATGGTCAACCAGATCGCGCAGTACCGCGTCTTCTCGACCATTGACCTGAAATCAGCGTACCACCAGCTCCCTATCCACCCTGAGGACCGCCAGTATACTGCCTTTGAGGCAAACGGCCGCCTCTATCACTTCCTTAGGGTTCCCTTTGGCGTCACCAACGGGGTCTCCGTCTTCCAAAGGGAGATGGACCGGATGGTCGATCAAAATGCGTTGCAGGCCACTTTCCCATATCTGGACAATGTGACCATCTGCGGCCATGACTTGCAGGACCATGACGCAAACCTCGAAAAATTCCTATGCACCGCCCAACTCCTGAACCTGACGTATAACAAGGAGAAGTGCATATTCCGCACAACCCGCCTCGCCATCCTTGGCTGTGTTGTGGAACACGGAGTCATCGGTCCCAACCCCGACCGGATGCGTCCCCTTATGGAACTCCCACTGCCTCAAGGCCCTGAAGAGGTGCCTAGGGTTTTTCTCCTATTACGCCCAGTGGGTCCCCTACTATGCGGACAAGGCCCGTCCGCTGATCAAGTCCACCTCTTTTCCCTTGACGGCAGAGGCCCGCTTAGCCTTCCACCGTATCAAGGAAGACATTGCCAAAGCCACCATGCACGCAGTGGACGAATCCATCCCCTTCCAGGTGGAAAGCGACGCGTCCGACTTTGCCCTGGCCGCTACCCTTAATCAGGCGGGGAGACCCGTGGCCCTCTTCACGAACCCTCCAGGGCCCGGAGACCAGACACTCCGCTGTTGAGAAGGAGGCCCAGGCTATTGTGGAGGCTGTGCGTCATTGGAGGCACTACCTGGTCGGAAAACGATTTACCCTGCTCACTGACCAGCGTTCAGTTGCTTTTATGTTTAACAACAAGCAGAGGGGCAAAATCAAAAACGACAAGATCTTGAGGTGGAGAATCGAACTTTCCACCTACAATTACGAGATCTTGTACCGGCCCGGGAAGCTCAATGAACCCCCGGATGCTCTATCGCGTGGCACCTGCGCCAGCGCGCAGATCGATAGACTGCGGGCCCTCCACAATGACCTCTGCCACCCGAGGGTCACAAGGTTCTTCCACTTCATCAAGGCCCGCAACCTGCCTTACTCCATTGAGGAGGTCAGGACCATGACCAGGAACTGCCAAGTCTGCGCTGAGTGCAAACCGCACTTTTATAGACCAGACAGGGCTCACCTGATAAAAGCCACTCGCCCCTTCGAGCGCCTGAGCGTTGATTTTAAAGGGCCTCTCCCCTCCTCCGACCGCAATGTGTACTTCCTCAACATTATTGATGAGTACTCCCGTTTCCCGTTCGCCATCCCCTGCCCGGACATGACCAGTGCCACGGTCATTAAATGTCTGAACGAACTCTTCACCCTGTTCGGTTTCCCCAGCTATATCCATAGCGACCGGGGCTCATCGTTTATGAGCGACGAACTCCGCCAGTACCTGCTCGCTAGGGGTATTGCCACAAGCAGGACCACCAGTTACAACCCCCGGGGGAACGGACAGGTGGAAAGAGAGAATGCGACAGTTTGGAAGGCCGCCCTGCTAGCCTTAAAGTCTAGGGGCCTTCCAACCTCCTGCTGGCAGGATGTGCTCCCCGATGCGCTCCACTCTATTCGGTCACTGCTCTGCACTGCCACTAACGCCACCCCTCATGAGAAAATGTTTGTCTTCCCAAGGAAGTCCACATCGGGGACATCGCTACCGCCATGGCTGACATCCCCAGGGCCGGTCCTACTGAGAAGACACGTGAGGACCCATAAAACGGACCTCCTGGTCGAGAGGGTCGACCTCCTCCACGCCAACCCCCAGTATGCTTACATTGCGTACCCGGACGGGCGGGAGGACACAGTCTCCATACGAGACCTCGCACCCTCGGGGGCCCCAGTAACCCACTACCACCCCCCCCCCCCCACGATCCAATATCCAACCCCAGCAGATGGCACGCCTGGGCCTCGCGACCCGCTCGACACCCACGAGGACTACACACCAGTGCCCCACCCTCGCGGGACTCGACGCCGGAAGCTTCACTACCCCTGCCGTCGCCACGTCGATCACAGCGGCAGACAAGACCTCCTGAGAGACTCCAATACACAAACTTTTAATACACTTCACCCCGCCGGACTCATTTTTAAACAAGGGGTGAATGTGGTAAACCACTGTTATACCTGCTTGTGTGGGTGTTTGTATTCCACTGTGTACATGTCTGTACATGCCTCGGCTGACTCCTCCCACGAGTCCAGGTATAAAGGTGACTGCTCCACAGTCCCTCTGTATTCTGGACTGGTCGACCACTCGAGGCACACCTTCATTCTCTTGTTAATAAAAGCCTGTTAGTTACTCGCTTAACCTCAGTCTTTTGAGTAATTAATAGCGCATCACCTTGGTGTGCATGTACATAGATCCCTGAAGGCAGCAGGACAGGTAGATAAGGTGGTTAAGAAGGCATATGGGATACTTGCCTTCATTAGCCGAGGCATAGAATATAAGAGCAGGGAGGTTATGATGGAGCTGTACAAAGCACTAGTTAGGCCACAGCTGGAATACTGTGCGCAGTTCTGGTCGCCACACTTTTGGAAGGATGTGATTGCATTGGAGAGGGTGCAGAGGAGATTCACCAGGATGTTACCTAGGCTGGAGTGCTTCAGCTATGAAGAGAGACTGGACAGGTTGGGGTTGTTTTCCTTAGAGCAGAGAAGGCTGAGGGGGGACCTGATTGAGGTGTACAAAATTATGAGGGGCATAGATAGGTTAGATAGAAAGGAACTTTTCCCCTTGGTAGAGGGGTCAATAACCAGGCAACATAGTTTCAAGGTGAGGGGCAGGAGGAATGGAGGGGATTTGAGGGAAAACTTTTTCGCCCAGAGGGTGGTTGGAATCTGGAACTCGCTGCCTGAAAGGGTGGTAGAGGCAGGAACCCTCTCAACATTCAATAAGCATTTAGATGAGCACTTGAAACACCATAGTATACAAGGCTAAGAACCAAGTGCTGGAAAATGGGCTGACAAGTCCCTGGGTCCTACTGGACTTCATCTTAGGGTCTTAAAAGAAGTGACTAGTGAGATAGTCCGTACGGGTGACCCTGCGCTTCCGGTCGCCTGTCACTTTAATTCACCGCTTCACTCCCACTCTGATCTCTCTGTCCTCGGGCTATTGCATTGTTCCAATGAAGCTCGAGGAACAGCACCTCATCTTTCGATTGGGCACTTTGCAGCCTGCCGGACTCAACATTGAGTTCAACAATTTCAGGTAATTATCCCTGCCCCCATTTTTCATGCAGTATGATTTTTGCCATTCCCATGTGCAACATTTTATCTTTCCTGCCTCTTACAAAAGTACAGGATGTTCTTTCTATTTCTTCCTCCCCTCCTAACCGGCCCCCCCCCCTGTCTCTGCACCTGCTTAATATCTGTTACATCTCCAGCTTTTTCCAGTTCTGATGAAGGGTCCCAGACCTGAAACGTTAACTCTGTTTCTCTCTCCACGGATGCTGGAGTATTTCCAGCATTTTCTGTTGTTATTTCAGATTTCCAGCATCCGCAGTATTTTGCAATTATATTTGAGATAGTTGATGCGTTGGTTTTAATTTCCCAAAATTCCCTAGATTTGGGGAAGGTTCCATTAGATTGGAAAATAGCAAATGTAACTCCTTTATTCAAAAAGGGAGGGATACAGAAAGCAGGAAACTACAGGCCAGTTAGCTTAACATCTGTCATAGGGAAGATGTTAGAAGCTATTATTAAAGACATTATAGCAGGGCATTTAGAAAAGTTCAAAGTAATCAGGCAGAGTCAACATGGTTTTTTGCAAGGGAAATCATGTTTAACCAATTTATTGGAGTTCTTTGAGGAAGTAACATGCGCTGTGGATAAAGGGGAACCGGTGGATGTGCTGTACTTGGATTTCCAGAAGGCATTTGATAAGGTGCCACATCAAAAGTTATTGCGGAAAATAAAAGCTCATGGTGTAGCGGGTAACATATTGGCATGGATAGAAGATTGGTTAGCTAACAGGAAACAGAGTAGGCATAAATGGGTCATTTTCTGATTGGCAAGATGTAACAAGTGGTGTGCCACAGGGATCAGTGCTGGGGCCTCAACTTTTTACAATTTATATAAATGATTTGGATGAAGGGACCGAAGGTATGGTTGCTAAATTTGCTGATGACACAAAGATGGGTAGGAAAGTAAATTGTGAAGAGGACATAAGGCGACTACAAAGGGATATAGATCAGTTAAGTGAGTGGGCAAAGATCTGGCAAATGGAGTATAATGTGGGAAAATGTGAAGTTGTCCATTTTGGCAGGAAGAATAAAAAAGAAGCATATTATCTAAATGGTGAGAGATTGCAGAGCTCTGAGATGCAGAGGGATCTGGGCGTCCTAGTGCATGAATCACAAAAGGTTACTATGCAGGTACAGCAAGTAATTAGAAAAGCTAATAGAATGTTATCGTTTATTGCGAGGGGAATTGAATACAAAAGTAGGGAGGTTATGCTTCAGTTATACAGGGCATTGGTGAGATCACATCTGGAGTACTGTGTACAGTATTGGTCTCGTTATTTAAGGAAGGATGTAAATGCATTGGAAGCAGTTCAGAGAAGGTTTACTAGACTAATACCTGGAATGAGGAAAGGTTGGACAAGCTAGACTTGTATCCGTTGGAGTTTAGAAAACTAAGAGGTGACTTGATTGAAACATATGAGATCCTGAGGAGTCTGGACGGGGTGGATGTGGAGAGGATGTTTCCTCTTGTGGGAGAATCTAGGAGAATCTGGAACTAGGGGTCACTTTAAAAATAAGGGGTCGCCCATTTAAGACAGAGATGAGGAGAAATTTTTTCTCTGAGGGTCGTAAGTCTTTGGAACTCTCTTCCTCAGAGGGCGGTGGAAGCAGAGTCTTTGAATATTTTTAAGGCAGAGGTAGATAGATTCTCGGTAAGCAAGGGGGTGAAAAGTTATTGGGGGTAGGCGGGAATGTAGAGTAATCAGATCAGCATGATCTTATTGAATGGCGGAGCAGGCTCGAAGGGCCGAGTGGCCTACTCCTGCTCCTAATTCGTATGTTCGTATAGAATAGATAGGGCTTGCTGGCTGGCGCAGACACGATGGGCCGAAGGGCCTCTTTCTGTGCTGTATAACTGATGAACAGAGAGACCTGGGAGCTCAAATGCATAATTCTTTGCAAGTGCAAGCCAATAGACTTGGGATTTAAATATGGGCATAGATAAAGAAGTAATTAATTTATATAAAACATTGGTTAGGCCACAGTTTGAATATTATATGCAGTTTTGGGTGCCCATTATAGAAAGGAAATTGAAGCTGTAGAATATACAGCATAGCTTCACCAGGATGATGCCAGTCATGGGAGACGAGGGTTATAAAAAGATTTTTAAATTATGAAGGGTTCTGATCTAATGAATAGGGAAAGACTCTTTCCCCTGGTTTGGCGATGTGAGGTCATCAATTTAAAATTATCACTTAAGAAAGTGAAGGGAGATGTTAAAAGACATTTCTTTACATGGAGGGTTGTTGGAGCATGGAATGCTTTGCCACAGGGACAGGTTGAGACAGACCATTGCATCTTTCAAGTAAAGGTTGAATAAATATTTAAAGTAGAGGAAGATGCAAGGCTGTGGGGAGAGAATCTGATTTTTTTTTAAATGCATGCATTCTCTTCTTCTGAAAATTCTCAGATGTGTTTGGAAGAGTCCTGAAACACAGATCATTAAAAAGCTAATTTTTATACTTTTTTATACTATACTTATCCTACTGTTGAAGATAAAACAATTATTGATGTCTTTCAATCTGTGTGTTTCGACTTGGTGTCTAAATAAATGCCTTGTTAACTTGATCTTGATTCTATGCTTGGGCCAGTGGCTTGATTGAGATGGTAATCCAGAAAGTCAGTAGAACTGGTTATGGGGTAAGGAGTTACACCTATATGTTGCAATGTATTGAGTTTAATTCACAAGTGTAAACAAACAATAGTTAGACACAAGGGCATAGGAACAGGAGTCAGCCAGTCAGCCCCTTGAGCCTGTTCCGCCATTCAGTTAGACCTTGGCTGATCTGTACCTCACCTCCATTTAGCCGCCTTTGCTCCATACCCCTTGGTTCCAGATTCCCACTACTCTTTAATTGAAATAGTGCTTCCTGACCATAGTGTAGGCAGAAACGATACCCCATCAAAGAATGGTTCTACCAGTCGGTCATTCAGAGCTGCTCGCTTCACTGTAGCCAAGTTGTGCAGTTACCAAACCCAAACTAAGTGCAATTTCTCAAAGTTTGACTCCAGGTAATGCCATCCAGCAGTTCTTGTCTGAATTTGTCCCTGAACTATAAGACTGACATCTGCCTTTAATTTGGATGAAGGACTTAGAATAGTTTTCTGGATTGAGTCCTGTCCTGGAAGACAGCTGGGATATAAGACTCCTTTTCAAGTCACCGACCACATCAAGCAGTTGTACAGTGAACAGTCTGGCTAAAAGTATATTAAAGAACTATTGACCCAGGCAAATTGAGTATTGAAAGTGTTCACGTATGCAGCAGATTTAATTTGTTGTCCTTTCTCAGGCTCTCTTCACCCAGGTCACAGCCTGAAGGTCACTGCTATGGTTTGTTAATATTCTGGGATGCAGATTTTAATTTATTAATGCTGTTATATATTTTTTTTAATGTAGTAATTGATCTTAGCTTGTAATTGCTTTGTAGAGAGGCTTCACAAATGCACTTGTGTGAATTCTGTTCTAATCGGGGGCATGACCGATACAGTCCAGCTTGCATGGGAATTTTATTTTAGCACTAGCCACTGAAAATATGCTCAGTGTTGTCCAATGATGTGTTTTATATCTATTTAACTATCTTTAATGACAAGTTGTACTGAATTGGATGCGTCATCGCACTTGCACTGTTAATGTTTGACTTTTTTAATTAACCAGAACCAGCAACCGTATTTAAATGGTCAATATTTAATTTTCTTTGCCTGCCGTTCTAATCTACTCAGAGGGAGATGCTTGAAGAACCCAGATTATAGTGTAATATATGCAGATGCTGCTGTTATTTTCAAATAATTTTTTAAATGGTGAACCCGAGAAAGGCAAGTAATCACTGTACACAACGCAAGAATGGAGGCAGGTTCAGGAATGGATATAAAACCGGATAGCTCATGACGCCTGTTAATTTTTGAGAGATCTCAACCCTATCTACTCATTTTCTCACCATATCCCTCCATCCAGAGACACATCCAGTTACCTCTTTGAGCCTTCCCTCATAAATTGTTCTATAACCCTGTGACCCTGGTATTTGACACTTGGCTGTAGTGAGCAATTTGCCTTGGTCAGCTTTATCTTCACCTTCAGCATCTTGAAAGCTTCAGTTGGGTCACCTCAAGTTTTCTCTTTTCTAAAGAAGATAAGCCCAACTTCCTTTACCTTTCCTCATAACTTTGATTCCTAATAGCAAAATCATCTTCGTTACTTGCCTCTTTACCCTCTCGGGAACAATATTATCCTTCTTCTGTTTCCTTGACCAGATTTCCACACCTTGCATCAGGTGGGATTTTATCAAATACTGTAGTTAACTAAAATCATTGCATACCTATTGAAGTATTAACTTTCTAGTTGATTTGTTAATTTTTTTTGTTTTTCTCCTTCCCCTCCCGCACCAAAAAAACCCCTAATATCCTGGGTTTGGACTGTCTTCCACTGGAGGGCAGTGTACAGCATTAAAGATCCATTGAGCTGATATCACACCATCAGTTTTGACGAAAGGTCATTGACCTGAAATGTTACCTCACTTTCTCTCTCCACAGACGCTGCCTGACCTGTTGAGTATTTCCAGCATTTTCTGTTTTTATTTCACACCATCGTTGTTTGTCAATGGTCTACTCGCATGTGTAGGCAACTCTGCAAAACAGCAGTTGTCCTGAAAACCAACAGCAGCAGTACTGTCATAATCATAAAAAATGGGAGGTGAATTATAGACATGTTTGGGTCTTTGTCATTTTTTGGACTTCGTATACATTCATTCATGATGAGATGTGAATACTAAGTTCGCTTTCAATGTCAGCTTTGGTGTAACAGTTTCATTGAAAAGCTCTCGGCTATTGTTTGATCTTAGGCAGAGCCACCTTGTCGAAGTAGTAGTAATGCTTTCCTCCTTTTTTGTATATTGGCTGGCATAATGGAAAAATGTGGATGGGTCGACTTACTAAGCTGACGGTTGTCGTAAAAGCTGACCTTGGATTCCTGATCAGCATGATGCTCAACAACTCTTGCCTTATTCCCATAGGTGTGACATGACTCAAATCTTCTCAAGAGGGTTAGGGATAATGAAGTCAAGGGCACTATTGAGCACAGATTTGACTAGCTGTTCTTAGTCTTTGTTTCTGAGAATCATGTGATTATGAGCTCTTTTTTATTCATTTACGGGATGTGGGCATCGCTGGCAAGGCCAGCATTTATTGCCCATCCCTAATTGCCCTCGAGAAGGTGACGGTGAGCCGCCGCCTTTAATCGCTGCAGTCCGTGTGGTGAAGGTACTCCCACAGTGGTGTTAGGTAGGGAGTTCCAGGATTTTGACCCGATGATGAAGGAACGACAATATATTTCCAAGTCAGGATTCCGTGTGACTTGGAGGGGAACTTGGAGGTGACGGTGTTACCATGCGCCTGCTACCCTTGTCCTTCTAGGTGGTAGAGGTTGCGGGTTTGGGAGAGCTACGGTGCGCCGCTGGTGCAGGGAGTAAAGGGGTTGCCGATGAAGTGAGCTGCTTTGTCCTGGATGGTGTCGAGCTACTTGAGTGTTGTTGGAGCTGCACTCATCCAGGCAAGTGGAGAGTATTCCATCACACTCCTGACTTGGGCTTTGCAGATGGTGGAAAGGCTTTGGGGAGTCAGGAGGGGAGTCACTCGCCTCACAATACCCAGCCTTTGACCTGCTCTTGTAGCCACAGTATATATGTGGCTTGTCCAGTTAATTTCTGGTCAGTGGTGACCCCCAGGATGTTAATTGTGGAAGATAGGATAATAGTAATGCTGTTGAATGTCATGAGGAGGTGGCTAGACTCTCTCTTGTTGGAGATGGTCATTGTCTGGCACTTGTGTGGCATGAATGTTATTTAGAATCATAGAATGGTTACAGCACAGAAGGAGGCAATTCGGCCCGTCGAGCCCGTGGCGGCTCTCTGCAAGAGCACTTCAGCTAGTCCCACTCCCCTGCCCTTTCCCCGTAGCCCTGCAAATTTTTTTCCTTCAGGTACTTATCCAATTCCCTTTTGAAAGACACAATTGAATCTGCCTCCACCACCCTTTCAGGCAGTGAATTCCAGATCCTAACCACGCGCTGTGTAAAAAAGTTTTTCCTCCTGTCGCCT
Source organism: Somniosus microcephalus (assembly GCF_052327205.1). Taxonomy (NCBI): domain Eukaryota; kingdom Metazoa; phylum Chordata; class Chondrichthyes; order Squaliformes; family Somniosidae; genus Somniosus; species Somniosus microcephalus. Next base: position 36,125,577 of record NC_140992.1, read on the forward strand.
TTGGTTCTTCTGCCAATCACCTTAAATCTGTGTCCTCTGGTTCTTGACCCTTCTGCCAATGGGAACAGTTTCTCTCTATCTACTCTGTCTAGACCCCTCATGATTTTGAACACCTCTATCAAATCTCCTCTCAATCTTCTCTGCTTTAAGGAGAACAACCCCTGTTTCTCCTGTCTATCCACATAACTGAAGTCCCTCATCCCTGGAACCATTCTTGTAAATCTTTTCTGCACCCTCTCTAAGGCCTTCACATCCTTCTTAAAGTGTGCTGCCCAGAATTGGACACAATCCTCCAGTTGAGGCCGAACCAGTGTTTTATAAAGGTTCATCATAACTTCCTTGCTTTTGTACTCTATGCCTCTATTTATGAAGCCCAGGATCCCGTATGCTTTTTTAAATGCTTTCTCAACCTGCCCTGCCACCTTCAACGATTTGTGCACATATACCCCAGGTCTCTCTGTTCATGCACCCCCTTTAGGATTGTACCCTTTAGTTTATATTGCCTCTCCTCGTTCTTCCTACCAAAATGTATCACTTCGCACTTTTCTGCATTAAATTTCATCTGCCATGTGTCTGCCCATTCCACCAGCCTGTCTGTGTCTTCTTGAAGTCTATCACTATCCTCCTCACTGTTCACTATACAGGTAGACTACCCTTTATCCGAACTTCCGAAAACCGAAACCCTCTAAAAACCGAAGGTTTTTTCGGTCAGCGCAAGTCGTGCGCACGACCCCCCGCGGACCCCCCCCCCGCGGACCCCCGCCGACTTACGCTGAGCAGAGGGTCAGCGTAAGTCGTGCGCACGACCCCCCCGCCGACCCCGACCCCCGCCGACTTACGCTGAGCAGACCTGTTGGTGGAAATGCGGAACTTCATTGCATTCCAGGCTAGCAGCGACGGACAAGCCACGACTGCGGACCCCCGCCGACCCACCTTCCGAAATTTTCCGAAAACCAAAACACGGCTGGTCCCGAGGTTTTCGGATAAAGGATGGTCTACCTGTACTTCCAAGTTTTGTGTCATCTGCAAATTTTGAAATTGTGCCCTGTACACCCAAGTCTAAGTCATTAATATATATCAAGAAAAGCAGTGGTCCTAGTACCAACCCCTGGGGAACACCACTGTATACCTTCTTCCAGTCTGAAAAACAACCGTTTACCACTACTCTCTGTTTCCTATCACTTAGCCAATTTTGTATCCATGCTGCCACTGTTGCTTTTATTCCATGGGCTTCAACTTTGCTGGCAAGCCTATTATGTAGCACTTATCAGCCCAAGCCCGGACGTTGTCCAGGTCTTGCTGCATGCGGGCATGGACTGCTTCATTATCTGAGGAGTTGTGAATGGCACTGAACACTGCAGTCATCAGCGAACATTACCGCTTCTGACCTTCTGTTGGAGGGAAGGTTGGATGAAGCAGCTGAAGATGGTTGGGCCTAGAACACTGCCCTGTGGAACTCCTGCAGTGATGTCCTGGGCCTGAGATGATTGGCCTCCCACAACCACAAGCATCTTCCTTTGTGCTAGGTATGACTCTAACCAGTGGAGAGTTTTGCCCTGATTCCCATTGACTGTAATTTTACTAGGGCTCCTTGATGCCACACTTGGTCAAATGCTGCCTTGATGTCAAGGCTGATCTTGCAGTGGCTGCTCTAGCAAGCTGATGGTGCTTTTACTTATATATTTAAACTTCCTGTGGAGATGAACTTTTTTATTGTCTTTTCAGTTAATTTTTTCTGCTTTATGGCTATTACAACATCTTCCTTACAGCTAGGACTGTGAGATAGAACCCATTTATTGTTGCTTGGCTGGGATGTGGGTTTTAGCATCTTTGGATATAACATACTTGGTTTGACCACAGATGAAACCTGTATTGTTTGACTGGTAGATGGGAAAGCAGAAAGCTTCTTGAAGAATGCTTCTGTCCAAAGGACGATAATCAGGGACAAAGTTAAATCATTTGGACAAGTGTGGATTAATTAAGGAAAGCCAGCACGGACTTGTTAAAGGCAAATCATGTTTAACTAACTTAATCGAGTTTTCTGAGGTAACAGAGAGGGTTGATGAGGGCAATGGGTTGACGTGTATATGGATTTCCAAAAAGCGTTTAATAAAGTGCCACACAATAGGCTTGCCAGCCAAGTTGAAGCCCACGGAATAAAAGGGACAGTGGCAGCATGGATATGAAATTGGCTAAGTGACAGGAAACAGAGAGCAGTGGTGAACGGTGGGACTAGCTGAAGTGCTCTTGCAGAGAGCGGCACGGGCTCAACGGGCCGAATGGCCTCCTGTGCTGTCACCATTCTATGACCTGGAAATCAGATTGTGGCTGGGAGAGGTGCCCCTCCTTTCATGCTGTTCCAGTAGCAGAGTACTGTGGCGGGAAATTGAGGGTGCTGTGATGTTTGAAGGATTCAACCTACGCAGATTGTCATCTCTTCTATGCCATATTAATCAGTTATTACTTATTAATTAATAGACAAAAACTATAGTCAAACCTAAAACTCTTTCAGGTAAATGTGTCGAACATAATTTTCACCAACCCTGTTGTACATGTTGTGCATGTGAGGTGCTGGCAGATGATCTGTTTAGAGACACTTAAGAATGACTATCTTACCTTTATGAATATGTCAATAGCTATTATGAAGTATGGGATAAGAGGGTGCGCCAGGTTAAATTGCTTTGCACCTTTTCTTTCCCTCAGTTTTCTGTGGGGAAGTGCAGAGTTTCTGCTTGACCCCTCCTTTAATGAGCTGTTTGTGTGGGGAATTGTGAATTAGAATGTTAGAGTCCTGCCCGGTACCATTGGGCTGCATATATAATTGTATTTGGGCAAGTCTTCATTTTCCATTTATATGAAGTTAAAACTCAGCCCACTTTCTGCCCATCAGTTTTAATGGGCTGTTTGTGAAATTGTGTTGATTTAAAACAACTGACAAGGAGGATGCTTAGGTTGATGATGTGTAAAATGAATGTGACTGATAAATGTTCCCAGGGGAAATTAGTGCAAAGGCAATGGAAAGCAATATTCCTTTAGCACATAGTTTGCTTTTCTCTAAATATATTGCACCAGGATAAATATGTGTCCACACATGCGCATTTATATTTGTATGAGATAAACAAGGTGTATACTTTGTTAAAGTGAATTGGTGTTTTGTCTATTGTCTGTGGCATGCTCAGATGTTAAGCCCTTTTTGTGACTTGGAAACTACCAAAGAATATTTCATATGCAAGAAGGGTGAAAATAAGCTTGAGCATATCATGTAAGTTTTATTTGGAGATGGAGGGCGTTGCAGTTTTTGGGCTCCTGCCAGATATTTTTCTCCTATTTAGTGCCAAGCACTATTCCCAAGAGCCCTCATTCCCAGTGAATGGAAGTGTGACCTTGTATACATAATCTCGGGTACTGAAGCTTTGCCCAGGGTCAAACTAAGCACCCTTGTTATAATTTGCTCCCCTGAAATGACCTGTACCCCCTCACGTCCTCCTAGTCTTTGGATAACAGAAGAATAATGATTCTGTCAGCCCATGTGGCACAGGCAATATCTTACGAATCAGGCTTATTAAACAGTAGCAAAATATCAACACAGCAGGCAGTTTTCACCAGATTTAAACATTACTTGCAACTCCTCAGTTCATAAAATAAAAAAACACTTCACTAATTCTTCTAATAATGAACTTAGCCCAGTGCCCGTAACATAATAGTTGCACGTGAGGTTGAGACCACTCCAAGGAGCCTTCACTTGCTGAACTCAATACAAGCTGTAGGAACGCTGAACGGGCCATAAGTAGCTGAATATATTTTTGTTTGGCATGGAGTTATCAAAATGGCTTCCTCCAATGACATTGTCCGAGGCATCCACTGCCATGAGAACTAGACTTGCATACATCAGGCAGATGATAACACAGAAAATACAGCAATTACATAGCAGGTCAGTCAGCATATATGGAGAGATAAAATCGTTGATATTTCAGGCAGGACCCATTCTACTGTGTTTCCAGCATTTTTTGTTTTTGTTTCAGATTTCCACCACTTACTGTTTTTAAAAATATACAATGACACCTGGCTGTCTGTTTTGCAGAACACAGCCTGCTCTGACAACCCAGCCATGAAGAGTGACTTTATGCATCACTAGCATCCAGACCTGTTATAGGTCAGAAGTGGTTGAATTGTCAATCAAAGCAGTTAAGCTTAATTGCTTGCGGGCACCAACCCTACAAGTAGACCCCACCCATTATGGCATTTCCAGCCTCATGTGAATGTAGATTTTCTTTCAATACAGATAAGCCAAGTCTGCAGTGATTAATTTAAAATGGTATTTTCATAAGTCTTAATAAAAATTACAAAGATTCCTGTGACATCAAACAGATTTCCGATTTGTCGCGGAAGTGGCCCAACAACCTCAATGAGTGAAGCCACTCTATAACTAACAGGGAAATGGTGCCTCTCGTAAGCCTTGCACGTGAACCTCCGCCTTCCTTGACCTTGACTTCTGCCTGTGATACTGTTAAGAGAAAAGTGGAAAACTGTTCCATTTTGTAACTTTATAAACCTTAGGGTCAATTTTCCAAATGTGCTTAGCTGCATTGTGGCTCTTGGCATCATTGGATATAACCTACTTAGTTTGACCATAGATGAAGCTTATATCTTTTGACTGGTAGACAGGAAAGACAGCATTAAGCTCCTTGAAGAATTCTTCTGTCCAAAGTTGGATATTCATATTGTGCCAGCATGGAATCTCACCTACCTGGGCTGCATATCAGGAAATCGTGGACACGCTCACCAGAAATCGTGGAGATTGTTGTGTGTTGCAAATGAGCGAGACTCTGTGCCAGGAGCTCGCCTTTGGAAAATTAGCCCTGTAGTGAGTTACCTTTGGTTCGTCAGCAGGTGGTGTATATCTTCATAAATGCCACTTCAATAAAGTACAGTATTTCACTACCCTGTGTTTAAAACCGATCGAAAGAATCATTGAGTCATTACTGCAATGGAAATACTGATTAATCTAATTAATTTTGCAGTGCAGTTTACCATGACCTTAACGACCAGGATTATAAATCATGTTTATTCATATTCTTGTATATATTATCTTTAATTTGGACAATAATACTAAAAACCTTTAGCAATAAAAAAAGTAATAATTCAAATTCTGCAATCTACTAGATGGAAAATGTGAAAGATTATTAGACTGAGTGTAACTGAAAGGTAGAGCTGCCATAAACATGCTTGGAATCAATCTGTATACCATTGCTTCTAAATATTATTTGTAGTAAATTCAGCTTCTCTGCCAGATAAGTGGAATATAGAGAATTTGGTTTTTTTTCCCCAGTCTAACAATCTAAAACTACTTCAGCTTTTTAAAAAATCCAATGTTGTAGCTCCCCTGTTGGTTTAGCTGGCTACGGTGAGTAGCTGAGCTGTACAGGCCAGGAGGGTGCCAATCTGTGCTAAGTTGGCCATTCTCAGCTAGGGCAGTGGTAGGGATGGCATGATTGGACCTCAGCTTCTCTCATTTAGGAGGGAAAAATCAGTTCTGTTTTCCACTGCTAATCACTATTCAGCTGGAAAGTGCACACATGTAGATATACAGGATTGAGCAATGTGGTGCCCCACAATTGTTGAGTACCCTGTGAGCACTCGTTGTCTTTGTTGATGTATGAATAATGCCAAGTTGAACGAGCTACCCCAACAGGTAGCCTTCCCGATGAGACATTAAACCATGGCCATATTTGTGCATAAAAGATCCTATGGCACTATTTGAAGAGCAAGGAGTTTTCTGTCTTTAGGCCATCAACCGTCCCTCACTGATCTCTAAAAATAGATCATCTGTCATTCATTAGCTGTTTGTGGAACCTCGCTGTAAATTGCTAATCCCACAGCAGTTGATGCATCCCACAGTAGTTGACCTGAAAGCCCTGGCCCTTCCCCTTGGTGCCCTGCATACATTCTTTGGATATTTGTGCTCTGGCAGTCACCAGGGTCAATTTCATAAGTCCTTGTTATAGTGGCCTTCACCTTCTCGCTGGCATCTGTATCATGTACATAAAAGTGATTATTCATGTGAAAGGAGAAGCGAAGCATTAAACTGTTCCTTGCAAATGTAGAAACAATTGTAAATGGATGACGTTAATTCTTGCCTTCCTTCCCCCTCTCAGTAAATATTGTGCAGGTGCACAGTGCTACTGTTCATCACTGCGTGGGCTTTGCAGACATGATTTACATCAAGTAAAGTGCAGAGATTGGCAATGATGTCCGGCAATCTGCCAGTTTTCAGTGAAGCGCAGGTGTGCATAGTATATTCAGTTTAGCCTGCCGAATGTACAGACTTCTTGCTGTTTGACTGCCTAAAGTAACTTGGTATGAACAAATGGAACAACACAGACAATGCAAATGGATTATTTCATTGAACCCATACAGTTCTACTTAGCAGAAACCATCTCTGTCATGATGGAAGAAGAGTATTGACGACCTTTGTTAGGTTAGAGTGTGCACTTGGTAATTTAGAAAGGGTAAGCTTGGAGATGGGCCTGCAGATGTAGGCAGCTATGCAATGGTACTTGATTTTGTTGCTATCCCAACCCATCCACTGATCAAAACAAAGCTTCCATTTTATTTAGTTATAGGGACACTGTCAATTTGGCACAGAACAGTACTTGTTTTGATTTGTATTTGTCTGCCAGTAAGCTGCAAAGTCCCTGAGTATGTCCTTTCAAGGTGTTTTCAAAATTGAAGTGTTAACTACAGGAAACTCTTGGGTATCCGGGACCGGCGTGTTGCCAGTTGATTAAAAATTCCAGATGACGGAGAGGGTTATCTACCGAGGCTATTTTTAACAAACAAAAATTAAAAAATCAAGAAATGTGCAGTATACAGTAATTGGGTACTCACCTACAGAATCCCATAATGCAAGATGGGGGAGATAATTCACGATAAAGATGGAGACACACACAGAAAAATGGCGGATCGGAAGAGACTACCAGCAGCGCGGGAGAGTCAGACTCCTGTTATTGAGGTGTTCGGACTTCCGACAGCGCCAAGAAGCCGAGTAGTGGTAGTTTGGAAAACTACCCCCACTGACTAACTCGGCCACCGCGGGAGTCTCGGACTCACCAACATTTCCAGTTATTGAGGTGTTGTTTTCGGAGTATGAATTTTGCCGGTTAATAGAGAATTCCGGATATTTAGATGCCGTTTAAACGAGAGTTTCCTGCAACATGATTTCCTTTTGTTGAGTGCAGTCCATGTAAATCAGACAGAAGTGCGCTCAGCTGATGAGCCTTTGAACGCACAGCATCATCTGGTGTCTTGGGCGACTAACTCAGATGCGATATCGCCACATTGGGAAATTTTCTAGTGGGCAAAGCTCCTGGAATGTCTTTTGAAATCTCAGCAGATGCTACATTTGTTGGAGAATCAACTTGTACAGTATGATTTTAGATTTTTAAAGAAAATAATTTAAAGTGCTAAACACAATCTGCAATACAGCCTGTGCTGTTGCACTTACAATGTATAAACACGGTAAAACACTTTGCAGGATACATCACAAAAGTGACAGATCCTTTGTGAAGCGCTGAGATGGAAAAATACATATTGGCATCACCTGTGAATAAAACTCATTGTCTTCTGCTACAGTAAGCATGTCTGCTACATTAAATACTTATTTGTAGTGGTGGTTTGAGCAAAGTGCAGTTTGGGGAGGGGCATGCTTGGTTCCAAGTATGTTAGTGTTACTTGTTCAGCGCCTGCCTGGTCACCCTTCTTTAAATAATGCATCTTTTCTTTGCCACAATCTAGGTCTCGATTTATTTGTTCTGACTGAGATTGATTATTTGATCACATTAGATCCACATTCTTGTACTTCTTAATAGCAGATTTAAATATGTAATGGAACCATTTCATAATAAGGAACTGCAATCAGGAATTGCTGAAAGTAACAGTCGTTGTCTTCAAAGTCAAACGTACTTTCACGTATTCAAAAAAATGATATTTTAATTAGATTCATTTTGGAAATATGTTGGATTTCTTACTGTGTGGTTTTTTTTTGCGCCCCACATTACTATAAATTTTCCCAAGCTAAATAACATTTCCTTACTGAGAAGGCATGCAGGTAGGCAGGCAACCTGTTCCAAGTTCCCCAAAATGCTGTTCCTGAATCAAACACATAGGGGTCGATTTTCATTAAGCTGTCGGGAAGGAGGCAGGACTACAACTTTCGGGTTTTAGCCCTGCCTACATCGACGTCCGGCCAATCCACGCAATTTTCCCTTGATTGACCTTGTTGAGCCCGCCCAGCGGGCTCAGCAGGCCAATTAAGGGCCACCCGGCAACAGGTGACATCACAGACTGAAATTTCATCTGTCAAGAGGTCTTGACAGATGAAATATCCGTGTTTCACAGCTGTTTGAAGCTGTCAAACACTGACGGTCTGACTTCTAACCTGAGTCCTTCTACACAGACTCAGTTAGAACTCTCACCGGCACACAAAGCTGAAGGCTGCCACTTGACAGATCGCAGCCATTCAGCTTTCAGTGCCGGCTGAGTGATGGACTCCTGACGCCTACAGGAAGAAAGGCTGTTAAGGTAAGTACAGGTAATTTAAACTTCTTTACACACTTTAGACACACCAAACACACTTACCTTTGCACTCATGCACCCATCACTCTCACCTGAACACCGACATCGCGACCCCCTCCAAGTCCTTCAACCCGACGGCCCGCCTGCTCTAACCTGGCGTGGTTTGGAGCCGTCGGGAATCCCACACGACACCCCTCAAAATAGGGATTAGGCTAAAAATGGGCTGTTAACAGGCAGTTAATTGGCACTAATCCCTTCCCGCCTCGGGTCGGCGGGTCCCAGTGCGGGGTGGGTACCCACCTCTGAAACCTACGTGGAGGCAGGTTTTGGGCGGGATGGTGTCGGGACCCCCGAATTCGGGATTTTTGCTCCCCCGCCCGCCTAAAAGCCCGCCTCATGGCGCACTAAAAATCTAGGCCACACAGTCTCTTCCCTGTGTGAAAGCACCTAGGCCCAAATTTCCTAGGTCTGGGAGAACTGAACAAGAATGCAAGTTGGGCTGGAATTTGGGATGTTACTCGAGGGTAGGGCAGGCGGGATGACATTCCCCTGCCAGAAATCCCACCAGTTCCACTTTTCCTGTGACTAACTTGCAAAGTACACCTACATCAATGTGACAGTGGGAGCCTGATGCCATTTTCCCAGCGGCAACCTCAATTGCTATTAGGAAAGTTGCTACTGATAAATTGGTGCCACTTTTTTTTAAAAATTGACTCCAGCTGAAACACACTAAAATAAGGAACATGTCACATAGCACAGATCCCTGATTCTGCATTTGCCCATCCTGTGCCATCTCATGGATGCTTTAGAAACATTTCCAGACTATTTCACTAATCTAAACAAACTCTTTTCATTCTGACTTGAGTCTTTGAGCTGTATCTTCATTTTTGGAGAGCTGGTAACTAATAGAAAATGTTTTAGTACATGGTCCATGGTGTACTGTCATAGACTTGAAACATGCATTTGCTCCCCCAGTGGTTCAGCAGTAGCTGAGCTATACAGGCCACGAAAGTCCCGATTAGAGCGATGGTTTATGCAGAGTTCCTTTTTGTCATTTGATTCACTCCTGCCTTCCACCCTATCACGGACCTTCCCTTTTTTTTTCTTTCCTCCCCTCCTCCTTCCCCTTTCCCTGCCTCTGTAAAAACTGTTGTATCTCTAACTTTTTCCAGTTCTGACGAAAGGTCATCGACCTGAAACGTTAACTCATTTTCTCTCCCCACAGATGTTGCCTGGCCTGCTGAGTATTTCCAGCATTTTCTGTTTTTATTTCAGATTTCCAGCACCTGCAGTATTTTCCTTTTGTTTCTGCTGAGTGAGTTGAGCTGAGCTGAGGCAGTGATAGCGGCACTATTAATTGGCGAGGTGCCAATGGCTTCAGAAGGGCACGGGAGAAAGTTGGTGGAGAAAGCTTTTATTTAATAAAAAAAAAAAAAAAAAAGTTGCGCTTTATATTGCTTCTCGTGCAGCAAAACATTTCAGAGTGGCTTCAATGTGGCTCTCGGGGCCAGAAGAGGCGGAGCAAGTGAATTTGAGGAGAAGCATGCTCAACTAAATTGGTTTTCAGGAGGCTTTTGAAGGTGGGGAGAGTGGTAACAAAACAAAGGAATCTGGGAACAGAATTCCAGACGAGAGGCGTGAGGGCCGAAGGCTCTGCCCCCATTTAAAAAAGAAAACAGGATCTTTTACAAGAGGCTATTAGGCTGATGGATGGCAGGCTCTTTCTGGACATGACTACATTCAGAAGTGCTGAGCAATGGAAACAGCCATGAGTGGAGAATTGTTTATGCTTGTGTCAGGGTCACACATTTAAGTGTTCTGCCTCGATCAGTGATGGTATATACTGAAGGTGATAAAATACCTTGCTTTACTTGGATCAGATAACAGGATTCTCTGGAGTCAGCTGTACTAGACATTAGATATTGCAGTGTATATAAAGACAATTCATCCACGACGTGACGGTGTTCAAGCTGTCTCGTTTCCCTGATGATTTAAAATCTGATTGCAAGTCCTGAGTTTTTGGAGTGGAGGGGAGGCAAGCTAGTCAGGAACAATCAGAATTTGGTTGTTTGTGGGGTTGTTGTGATTTAACAAGGCAAGGGAATACACAATAAATGGTACGATACAGAGAAGTTTAGAGGAATAGAGAGACCTTGGAGTGCCTGTCCACAGACCCCTGAAGGTAGTAGGACAGGTAGATAAAAAGAAAAGACTTGCATTTATAAAGCACCTTTCACGACCACCGGACTTTCCAAAGCGCTTTACAGCCAATTAAGTACTTTTGACGTGGAGTCACTGTTGTAGTGTAAGAAACGCAGCAGTCAATTTGTGCACAGCAAGCTCCCACAAACAGCAATGTGATAATGACCAGATAATCTGTTTTTGATACGTTGATTGAAGGATAAATATTGGCCAGGACACCGGGGATAACTCCCCTGCTCTTCAAAATAGTGCCATGGGATCTTTCACGTCCACCTGAGAGCGCAGACGGGGCCTCAGTTTAACGTCTCATCTGAAAGACGGTACCTCTGACAGTGCAGCAATCCCTCAGCACTGCACTAGAGTGTCAGCCTAGATTTTTATGCTCAAGCCTCTGACTCAGAGGTGAGAGTGCTACCCACTGAGCCACGGCTGGCACTGGATAAGGTGATTAAGGAGGCACAGAATGTAAGAGCAGGGAGGTTATGCTTGAACTAGTTAGGTCACAGCTAGAGTACTGTGTACAGTTCAGGTCCACCAGATTACAGGAAAGATGTGATTGTCCTAGAGAGGGTACTGAGGAGATTTACAAGGATGCTGGCAGGACTGGAGAATTTTAGCTATAAGGAAAGATTGAATAGGCTGGGGTTGTTTTCTTTGGATCAGAGGAGGCTGAGGGGAAACTTGATTGAGGTGTATAAAATTATGAGGGGCCTAGATAGAGTGGACAGGAAGGACTTATTTCCCCTAGCAGAGAGGTCAATAACCAGGGGGCAGAGATTTAAAGTAATTGGTAGAAGGATTAGAGGGGAATTGAGAGAATTTTCCACCCAGAGGACGGTGGGGGTCTGGAACTCACTGCCTGAAAGAGTGGTAGAGGCAGAAACACTCATTGCATTTAAAACGTACTTTGATATGCACTTGAAGTGCTGTAAACTACTAGGCTATGGACCAAGAGCCGGAAAGTGGGATTAGGCTGGATCGCTCTTTTTTGGCCGGCATGGGCCGAATGGCCTCCTGCGCTGTAAATTTCTATGATTCTATAAAGTTCAGAGGGCAGGAAGAAATGCAGATTGTGCTGTGACAAATGCCTGTGCATATAGTAAATGGTTTACACGCCCATGAAACATTACAAAGAATAGTCTCATGCCAGTTGATACTCATTATATGCTTGTAAAAGGGATTTATAGTTGCTATTTCTGTAAAAGCTTTGCACATTGCTGTAGTGTGTCACACCTCTACATTGATGAGACATTAATGTGGACAGAGGTGTGACTTGTACATTAGATTTGATTATAGTAATGAAAAAGAGTGGGTTGTGGGGAGGGGGGAAACCCATTCCCTGTCCAATATCTTGAACTGAACCAGACTGTTCATAACCTAGGCATCCTATTTGACCCTGACTTGAGCTTCTGACCTCATATCCTCTCCATCACCAAGACTGCCTACTTCCACCTCTGATGTCACCTGTCTCCACCCCTGCCTCAGCCCATCTGCTGCTGATTCACTCATCCATACTTTTGTTACCTCCAGACTTGACTTCCAATGCCATCCCCGGTCGGCCTGCCGTCTTTCAACCTCCATAAACTGAAGCTCATCCAAAACTTTGCTACCCCTATCCTAACTCGCCAATCTCGTTCACCCGTCACCCCTGTGCTCACTTACCTACATTGGCTCCCGGTCCCTAACCACCTCCATTTTAAAATTCTCATCCTTGTGTTTATATCCCTCCATGGCCTTGCCCTCCCTATCTCTGCAACCCCCTACAACCCTACAAGAACTCTGTGTTCCTCCAACTCTGGCATCTTGTCCATCCCACCATAGGCAGCTGTGCCTTCAACTGTCTAGCCCCTAAGCTCTAGAATTCCCTCTCTAACAGTCTCCTCTTTTAAGACCCTCCTTAAAACCAACTCTTTGACCAAGTCACCTGTCCTAATGTCGTCATCTTTAACTTGCTGTCATTTTTTTCTCTGGTTATGCTCCTGTGAAGCACCTTGGGATGTTTTACAGCATTAAAGGTGCTATATAAATGCAAGTGTTTTTTGTTGGGTTATGATATCTTCACATCTGAAGGATGTTTGTGCATTTAATAGTTTGTGTGCTTTGAATGTCATGTGAAACAACAACAACAACTTGTATTTGTATAGTACCACTAACATAGTAAAACGTCCCAAGGCGCTTCACAGGAGTATTTCAAGACAAAAAAATTGTCACCGAGCCACATAAGGAGAAATTAGGGCAGCTGACCGAAAGCTTGGTCAAAGAGGTAGGTTTTAAGGAGCATCTTAAAGGAGGAAGGAGAGGTTTAGGCAGGAAATACCAGAGCTTAGGGCCGAGGCAACAGAAGGCACGGCCACCAATGGTTGAGCGATAATAATCAGGGAGAATTAGAGGGCGCAGATATCTCGGGGGGAGGGGGGGGGTGGTTGTTGGGCTGAAGGAGGTTGCAGAGATAGGAGGGGGCGAGGCCATGGAGGGATTTGAAAACAAGGATGAGAATTTTGAAATCGAGGCGCTGCTTAACCGGGAGCCAATGTAGGTCAGCGAGCACGGGTGACGGGTGAGCGGGACTTGGTGCGAGTTAGGACACGGGCAGCCGGGTTTTGGATCACCTCAAGTTTACGTAGAAAACCAAATAGTCTGGGAATGAGCTTCAGATTCTGTTGAGAATATTTTCTGCCGTGAAGCTATGTAACCAGTCTGCTGGCTCGGTTTAATTAGCACTTTCATAAAGAAAGACAGACTTGCGGTTATATACTGCCTTTCATGACCACTGGACGTCCCAAAGCACTTTATAGCCAATTAAATACTTTTTGAAACGAAGTCACTGTTGTAATGTAGAAAACGTGGCAGCCAATTTACACACAGCAAGCTCCCACAAACAACAATGTGATAATGATCAGATAATCTGTTTGTGATGTTGATTGAGGGATAAATATTGGCTCGGACACCGGGGATAACACCCCTGCTCTTCTTCAAAATAGTGCCATAGGATCTTTTACGTCCGCCTGAGAGAGCAGACGGGGCCTCAGTTTAACGTCTCATCCGAAAGATGGCACCTCCGACAGTGCAGCGGAAGCGCCCTCTGTATTGCACCAGGAGTGTTATCCGTTGTGTCTGGCTTATTTGAATCAGCATAGCTGCAGAACGCAAGCCAACTTCCTTTTTGAAGAATGGAGGAGACTTGAGTTTGGGGAGGGTCGATCTCTGGACATTAACTGTCTATATCTGGGGAATAAACCAAACCAATCAAATCCAATGCGGAGAGAGTTTGTGTGATTTGTTTGCAATTTACTGATGAGTGCAAATTGATAAGTGATGCAATGACTGGCCCCAATTATAAAGTTATTTTTTTCACTTTATATCTAGATATCAATAAAAAATGGTTGAGCTATACTTAGCACAGTGTATGTATGCATGTATGTATGCATTTATATGGTCGTGGGACATAATACATTATTCAGTAAGTGGGAGTTGAAATGCTGTTAAATTAAACACTGTCACGCAGAGAGGATATAATTTAGCTTGAACAAGAATTGATGCAGCTTGTCCAAGTAGCAGTGTTTTTTTTATAGATTAGCCAGTGTTATTTTTCAGGAAGGTTCGTGCACATTATCAAAGTCATTATTACAACTAGCATCATCTCAGCGTTGCTTTATTCTGCAAGCTCAGGCAGTTAATGTCCAGCATCAAGTTCTCATGAAGGGACTCATCTCATTAAGGTTGAGATTCCTCTTCTGGCTACAGTTTCACTCTTGCTGGGATGGGAGGGGCAGTCTGGTTGTTGTAAACTATTCCAGTACACGCCTGAATTGAGTGTGTAAAGAGCAAGAAAAATGTCTCAAACCTTCGGTGCAGTAACTTAGGAGCTCCTGCTTCAATGGAAGAACAAAATCATGACCCACCTTCTGACCAAATCTTACCTGACCTATGGCAGCTCCCTGAAACAAATTTTAATTAAAATTCATAATCTTCTATCTAATTTTACTTTATGTAGGCCGATAAATGGTTTAAGATTCTGCGTTTGGTGATTGATGGTAGAAAGATTGTGGTGTCAGCTGTGGCTTAGTGGGTAACTCTGAGTCAGAAGGTTGCGGGTTCAAGTCCCACTCCAGAGACTTGAGCACAAAATCTAAGCCGATATTCCCAACGCAGTACTGAGGGGTTGCTGCACTGACGGAGATGCCATCTTTTGGATGAAACATTAAACCGAGGTTGGATACATAATTGGCCATACGTCTGCTCTCTTGGGTGGACATAAAAGATCCTGTGCCACTATTTTGAAGAACAAGAGCGTTCTCCCCAGTGTCCTGGCCAATATTTATCCCTCAACCAATATCACTAAAACAGGCTATCTGGTTATTGTCACATTGCTGTTTGTGGGACCTTGCTGTGCACAAATTAGCTGCCGGGTTTCCTACATGACAGCAGTGACTACACTTCAAAAATACTTAATTGGCTGTAAAGTACTTTACATAGGATATACGGCACAGAAACAGGCCGCTCGGCCCAACCAGTCCATGCCGGCATTTATGCTCCACACGAGCCTCCTCCCGTCTTTCCTCATCTAAATCTATCAGCATAACCATCTATTCCCTTTTCCCTCATATGCTTATCTAGCCTCCCCTTAAATGCATCTATACTATTCGCTTCAACCGCTCCCTGTGGTAGCGAGTTCCACATTCTCGCCACTCTTCGGGTAAAGAAGTTTCTTCTGAATTCCCTGTTGGATTTCTTGGTGACTATCGTATATTGATGGCCTCTAGTTGTGCTCTTCCCCACAAGTGGAAACACTGTCTCTGTATCTACTCTATCAAAACCTTTCATAATTTGAAAGACCTCTATTAGATCACCCCTCAGCCTTTTTTCAAGAGAAAAGAGACCCAGCCTGTTCACCCTTTCCTGATATGTATACCCTTGTGTTTCTGGTATCATCCTTGTAAATCTTCCCTGCACCCTCTCCAGTGCCTCTATATCCTTTTCATAATATGGCGACCAGAACTGTACGCAGTACTCGAAGTGTGGTCGAACCAAGGTTCGATACAGATTTGGCATAACTTCCCTACTTTTCAATTCTATACCTCTAGAAATAAACCCTAGTGCTTGGTTTGCTTTTTTTATGGCCTTGCTAACCCGGTGTTGCAACTTTTAGTAATTTGTGTATTTGTACTCCGAGATCCCTTTGTTCCTCTACCCCACCTAGACTTGCACCCTGCAAGTGATGTGACCTCCCTATTCTTCCTACCAAAATGTAATACCTCACATTTATCTGTGTTGAACTTCATTGCCCATTCTGCAAGTTTATTAATGTCCTATAATTTGTTGCAGTCCTCCTCAGTATTGACTATCCCCCCAATTTTGTTTCATCCGCAAATTTAGAAATTGTATTTTTGATTCCAGAGTCTAAATCGTTAATGTAAATTGTGAACAACAGTGGTCCCAACACTGATCCTTGTGCAACACCGCTGCCCACCTGCCACTGTGAATAGCTACCCTTTACTCCTACTCTCTGCTTTCTGTCCTGAAGCCAGCCATCTATCCATTCTGCTACTTGTCCCCTGACTCCGCATTCTCTGACCTTATTCATCAGCCTGTTATGGGGTATTTTATCGAAGGCCTTTTGACAATCCAGATAAATAACATCATCTGCATTACCATTGTCTATTCTCTCTGTTACTGTTAAGTCTGTGAATGATTGAGACACGGACTAGCAGGAGAGAAAACAAACAGATCTTTACTGGTGGAAGTCCATAACGAAACTAAACAACAGAGGCTCTCTAGCGCCTTTTATACAGGGGTGGTCACTGCCGGTACTGCAGTCTGAGACCAGTTATTCTCTTAAAGGTACATACACAACAATTCCTCCCCTTTTAGATAAACAGTACATAACATTCATTTAACAACTAATGATAACGAATTACAATCACAATTACTGTTACTAGATACAGTGGTTAAGTTTAAGCAATTATAAGTTCAGTCTTTGAGGAGGCTTCCTGATTCTGTCTGGATAACGCCTCTTTGGGGTAACAGGTTCTTCTGGCAATGTTGAGTCGGAATCAATGTCGTTGTTTGGTTCATCTGCTTCCAATATTACTGGTTCTACGGTAGCTGCAATTGGAACGTTGATTTCATTACCAGGTGTATCAGATCGTGGTGTGGAGTTGACGTTTTCCAGTGACTCTAGAATCTGGTCAGCATGGCGTCTTACAATGCTCTCCCCAATGTCCACGGTATACATGAGAGGTCCTTGTCGTGTACAAACCGTTCCTGGCTGCCATTTCTCAGTGCGGTAGTCCCGGGCCAAAACTAGTTGACCTATCTTAAAACTCCTGGTCGGCCTTTCATTCATATTCTGAAACTGCCTGTTCTCCACATCTCTTTGGACGTTTGGCTTAACCAAATCCAAGCGGCATCGTAGTCTTCGATTGAAGAACATCATGGCTGGAGTTTGGTTGGTAACCGCATGTGTCGCATTCCGGTAGGCAAACAAGAAGTTGTCCACCTTGTGTTGTAGGGGTATTATCTTCATTACACATTGCCTTGATAGCCTTCTTGAATGTTTGGACAAACCTCTCGGCCAATCCATTAGTGGCTGGATGATATGGGGCAGATGTGTAATGCTTAACACCATTGTTCTTTAAGAACCTCCGGAACTCTTCAGACACAAACTGTGGTCCATTGTCAGAGCAAATCTGCTCAGGCAGCCCATTCCTGGCGAATATGGTTCGTAAAACTGCGATAGTTTTTTCCGTGGTGGTTGAGGACATTTTTATTACCTCTGGCCACTTTGAATGTGCATCCACCGCAATTAAAAACATCGAGTCCATGAAGGGACCAGCAAAATCAATGTGCACCCTTTGCCATGGAGATGAGGGCCACTCCCATGGATGCAGAGGAGCTTGTGGTGGGGCGTTTTGGACCTTCTGGCATCCTGCACAGCTCTTGGTCATCTCTTCGATTTCTCTATCGATTCCCGGCCACCACACAAACGCTCTGGCTAAGCTCTTCATTTTTACCCCACCCAGATGACCCTCATGAAGCTCATTGAGCACTCTATCCATCAACTTAGGTGGAATTACTACTCTGGATCC
The DNA here is from genome assembly GCF_052327205.1 of Somniosus microcephalus. NCBI lineage: Eukaryota > Metazoa > Chordata > Chondrichthyes > Squaliformes > Somniosidae > Somniosus > Somniosus microcephalus. The sequence goes on from NC_140992.1 coordinate 36,143,441, forward strand.
ACACATCAAGGTTCCTCTGCACACTGACAGCTGTTCTCTTCTCGGCGAGAATGCTGGCAGCAGGGGTTCGCCATGTGCTGGCCATCCCTTCACCGTTAAATCATAGACCCGTGATAGTGTTGGGTCATTCCGTGTTTCCTTTTCTATGTTTGCATTCGTCACAGGGAGACATTCGACTATGGTCGAGTGGAATAACTCCATTGGATCCACTGCAAGGTCGTCTTCTTCCACCGTTGGCAACGGTAGACATGACAATCCATCAGCATTTCCATGCTGTTTAGTTCCTTTGTACTCGATGTCATATTGGTGTGCCCCTAGGAAAAGGGACCATCTCTGCAGCCGTTGTGCTGTCATTATCGGTACGCCCTTCTGCGGGTTGAAAATGGAGACGAGGTTGATGATCGGTTAGTAGAGTAAATTTTTGACCGTGCAGATAGTGATTGAACTTCTTCACCCCCCACACTAGGCTGAGGGCCTCTCTGTCAATCTGGGCGTAGTTACGCTCGGCAGAAGTTAACGAGCGTGACGCAAAAGCTATCGGCCTCTCCAAACCATCAAGGAATTTATGTGACAGTACCGCCCCAATGCCGTAGGGAGACGCATCACACGCCAGCCTGATTGGCAGTGCCGGGTTGTAGTGAGCCAATACTTCCTTCGAAGTGATTAAGTCCTTACTCTTCTGAAAAGCACGTTTACAATCATCGCTCCATTTCCATGCTACCCCCGTTCGTAGCAGGGCGTTCAGTGGGTGCAGAATTGTCAACAAATTCGGCAAAAACTTATGATAGTAATTCACCAACCCGAGGAATGACCTCAGTTGCGACACATTTTCAGGCGCTGGGGCCTTAATAACCGCTTCAATTTTGTCAGGGGACTTATGTAACCCCTCTTCATCAATCACGTGGCCACAATACGATATCTGTTTCTTTAAAAATTCGCACATGGGGCGGTTGGCTCGCAGCCCATGTTCCCGTAGTCGAGTGAGCACCTGTTCTAGGTTGTTAAGGTGTTCACTGTCATCTTCACCTGTTACAAGGATGTCGTCCAAGTAACACTGAGTCCCCGGAATCCCTTGCAGGACTTGTTCCATCGCTCTTTGCCATATCGCCGGAGCCGATGCTACTCCGAATACCAATCGATGATACTGGTAAAGACCTTTGTGAGTGTTTATCCTGAGATACTTCCTAGAGGACTCTTCAACCTCATCTGCAAATATGCTTGTGCTAGGTCAATTTTTGTAAAACGCTTCCCTCCAGACAGTGAGGCGAAGATGTCTTCTATCCTTGGAAGAGGATATTGTACTGTGTAAAGGACAGGGTTCACCGTCACCTTGAAATCACCACAGATGCGAATCTTCCTTGGCTCTCCGGACTTACTGCTTTACGTTTTCTTCATGACAGGAACGATGGGTGTCGCCCACTCGCTCCAGTCGACCTTAGACAACACGCCTGCCTTCTCCAGATTCTCCAGCTCTGCCTCGATGGCTGGGCGAATTGCATACGGTACCGGTCTCGCTTTGAAAAACTTGGGAACTGCATTCTCTTCTATTTTTAACGAGGCGGTTACGCCTTTAAGCGTGCCCAGTTCTTGTTGAAATACCTCTTTGGCGTTAGCTAAGATTGTTGACAATCGTCCAGGAGTGACATCATCATCTTTTTTACCGTCCACCGTCATTGCATGAATGGAATGCCAATCTAAGTTTATCTTCCTGATCCATTCCCGTCCCAATAACGGTGGTCCACCATTTGGCAGTATGTAAAGATACAATTTCCGTATTTTCTTGCCATTGTACTCGACAGGCACCCTTATTTTTCCTCTGGGGTATACTTTTTGCCCCGTATACGTCGTCAAGACGATGGATGTCTCTCTCAAGGGTATGTTTGAAAATAGCCGCTCGTAGTCTCGTCGATTCATGACGGTTAGCGCTGATCCTGTATCCAATTCCATTTTAACTTGGGACCCTGCTATCGTGAGGGTGACCCAAATGGTTCGGTGATCCTCTTTTGCGATTACATTGTGAAGTTTGAGACAGCTTAGTCTCCTGTTTCCGGATTCACTATCGCTCATCTGGTCTTCGGAACTACTGTCCGTCATCTTTTGTACTTTCTTGTACGGTTCCTTAGTAGCCTTTTTGTTGTCGCTGGTCTTCTTCCCAGACCTACAAACTCGTGCAATGTGTCCAATCTTCCCGCATTGTCTGCATATTTTGTCTTTGGACCAGCAGTCCTTCTGGTCATGGTTAGTTCTGCCGCAGCGATAACATTTTGCAAATCCCCGTGTCATTTCGTGGGTGCCGTATTCCTGTGGTTTTTGTTGAATTTCTGCAGCTCCCCTGGCTGCTGCTTCATACGATACTGCCACGCTGAAAGCCTTATCTAGCGTCAGCTCTTTTTCTGAGAGTAACTTCTTCTGCGTTCCTTCACTCAGGAGTCCACAGACAAATTTGTCCTGTAGGGTATCTGCCAGTCCTGCTCCGAACTGGCAGTGCTTTGATAGCTTGCGTAGTTCCGTAAGATACTCAGCATTGCTCTCATCTTTGTGCTGAGTTCTCCTGTGGAATTTAAATCTTTCTGCTATCAACAGCGGTGCAGGGTTTAAGTGTTCCTGGAGGACAGCAACAATTTCGTTAAAACTCTTCACCTTCGGTTTGGCTGGAGTAATCAGGTCCCGCAATAGGCCGTACGTTCTAGCGCCCATTAAGTTTAGCAATATCGATGCCTGTTTCCCCTCCGCTATATCGTTTGCCTCAAAATATACCTCGACTCTTTCCACATACGTGGTCCAGTCCTCTAATGTATTATCAAAAGCAGTGATACAGCCAGTCTTCGGCAGCTTGCAAATCTAAAATGGCGCCTCCCGCGCTTTGCTTTCTTCCCCGCTGTTGTTAGCGTTGCTTTCCACGGTTTCTTGCGCGTATTCTTTTTCTTTTATTATTTTCCCGTCGTGGAGCGGACCCTCTGGGACACTTCCCTCCCTCTTCTTAGGTCCGAACGCTGCCTGGCTTCGAAACACCGGCCGCGCCCTGTATGCTCCACCCTCTCTCTCTTTGCTTCCCGACTCGCTGCCCGGCCCCGTTGAAAGGCCACCCGATCGAGTTTCAGCCCGCCGCAGCCCAGGAAGGATCAGAGCACTACCTGCCACCAGCCCGATTAGCTGGGAAACCACGGACCGAGGAACCCAGCCTGGCTCTGGAAAGTCGCTCCTGCAAGTTTTTAAATCGATGATTGACGGTCGACGCCCGTTTCTCGAGTTTCAATGGCCTCTTTTTTCTTCTGGCTCCGACCTTCAACAACGTCGTCGGAGCTGCTGCTGAGTTGCAGGTAAGTTTGTTTCTTACTCGTCGCCAGTGTTAAGTCCGTGAATGATTGAGACACGGACTAGCAGGAGAGAAAACAAACAGATCTTTACTGGTGGAAGTCCATAACGAAACTAAACAACAGAGGCTCTCTAGCGCCTTTTATACAGGGGTGGTCACTGCCGGTACTGCAGTCTGAGACCAGCTATTCTCTTAAAGGTACATACACAACAGTTACCTCTTCAAAAAATTCAATGAGGTTGGTCAAGCAAGACTTTGCCTTTTGAAATCCATGCTGACTGTTCATAATTATATTTTTGGTTTCTAGATGTTCTTCTATTTTCCCCTTTAGTAGGGATTCCATTATTTTTCCTACTACCGATGTTAAGCTGACTGGTCTATAATCACCTGGACATGTTCTATCCCTCTTAAATATCGGTATTACGTTAGCTATCCGCCAGTCCTCTGGCACTATACCTTTTTCTAACGAATTATTAAATATGCGCAATAATGCCTCTGCTATCTCTTCCCTAGATTCTTTTAAAATGCGTGGATGCATTCTTACTTATGCACTCCTCTGCTGTCTATGTGCTTAATGTATGCCTCTTTCCTTACCCTCAATTGTTTCCTTATGGCTTTATTCATCCATGGAGTCTCATTATTGTTTAGTTTGTTCTTTTAGTGGAATATATTTTTCCTGCGCTCTGTTGAACGTCGTTTTAAATGTTTCCCATTGTTGTTGTTTGCCAATATTGTTGCCCATTTTTTCCTCAATTTCTATTCTCACCCCCTCAAAAGCAGCTTTTCTCCAAAACTATTAACTTGGTTTTCGTCATATGTATGTCCTCCTCGTGGTTGCAAAGTGGCCAAGGTTGGGAACTAAATATTCCAGGATACATAACTTTTAGAAGGGATGGGCAAAATGGAAAACGAGGAGGGTTTTATGATAAAGGATGGCATGAAGACAGTACAGAGAAAGGATCTTGGCTCAGAAAATCAAGAAGTAGAATAGTTTGGGTGGAGCTAAGAAACAGCAAGGGGCAGAAAAAATCGATGGGAGTTGTTGATAGGTCCCCAAACAGTAGTTGTAATGTAGGGCAGAGATTAAATCAGGAAACTAGAGGCGCATGTAACGAGGGTAATCATGAGGACTTTAATCTACATATAGACTGGGCAAACCAAATTTGCAGTAATAGTTTGGAGGACATTTATGGGATGTATTCAAGATAGTTTTCTAGATCAGTATGTTGCGCAACCAATTAGAGAACAGGCTATTTTAGATCTAGTATTGTGCAACGAGAAAGGGTTAATTCATAACCTTGTAGTAAAGGGGCCTTTAGGGACGAGTGATCATAATATGATAGAATTTTATGTTGAGTTTGAAAGTGACTTGGTTAAATCCGAAACTAGCGTCTTAAATCTAAAGGCTGATACCTGGGATGGCAGGAATGACGTATGAGGAGAGATTGGGTCGATTGGGCTTATACTCGCTGGAGTTTAGAAGAATGAGAGGGGATCTCATTGAAACTTATAAAATTCTAACAGGACTAGACAGACTAGATGCAGAAAGGATGTTCCTGATGGTCGGGGAGTCCAGAACCAGGGGTCACAGTCTAAGGATAAGGGGTAAGCCATTTAGGACAGAGATGAGGAGGAATTTCTTCACCCAGAGTGGTGAACCTGTGGAATTCTCTACCACAGAAGGCAGTAGAGGCCAATTCATTAAATATATTCAAGAACATAAGAAAATAAGAAATAAGAGCAGGAGTAGGCCAATCGGCCCCTCGAGCCTGCTCCACCATTCAATAAGATCATGGCTGATCTGATCCTAACCTCAAATCTACTATCACTCTACATCCCTCCCGAACTCATGTGATCTCCTGGGAGAGGCAAAAAACCAGATAAAAACCCAATGGCCAATTTGGGAGAAAAAAATCTGGGAAATTCCTCTCCGACCCATCTAGGCGATCGAAACTCGTCCAGGAGATCACTGTCCCTATATTTTCTACAGTACTTACCTTCTGTAAAAGGTGATCTCCACCCCAGCCAGGAACAGGAATAGAACCATCTCCTGAAATCTAACACATAATTAGAACACAAGAAGTAGGAGCAGAACCAGGCTACACGGCCCCATGGCCCGCTCCGTTACCCACAGGGCCATGACCGATCCGAACCTAGACTCATGTCCAATTTCCTGCCCGCTCCCCGTAACCCCTAATTCCCTTTACTTCTAAGAAACTGTCTATTTCTGTTTTAAATGTATTTAATGATGTAGCTTCCACAGCTTTCTGAGGCAGCAAATTCCACAGACCTACTACCCTCTGAGTGAAGAAGGAGTCAGATATATTTCTTAAGGCTAAAGGGATATGGGGAGATGGCAGGGACAGGGTACTGAATTTGGATGATCAGCCATGATCTCATTGAATGGCGGAGCAGGCTCGAGGGGCCGAATGACCTGCTCCTGCTCCTATCTTCTATGTTTCTATGTTGAACAAAGCAAACTACGTAAGTATGAGGGGCGAGTTGGTTAAGGTAGATTGGGGAACTACATGAAAAGGTACGACAGTGGACAAGCAATGGCTAGCATTTAAATAATTAATACATAATTTACAACAAATATACATTCCTTTAAGGCACAAAAACCCCACAGGTAAAGTGATCCAACCGTGACTAACAAGAGAAGTTAAAGATAGCATTAGATCAAAGGAAGAGGCTTATAATGCTGCCAAAAAGAGTAATAAGCCTGAGGATTGGGAGGATTTTAGAATTCAGCAAAGGAGGGCCAAGAAATTGATAAAGAAAGGGAAAATAGAATGAGAGTAAACTAGCGAGATACATAAAAACAGACTGTAAAAGCTTCTATAGGTGTGTAAAAAGATTAGCAAAAGTAAATGTGGGTCCCTTACAGGCTGAGACAGGAGAAATTATAATGGGGAATAAGGAAATGGCAGAGAAATTAAACAAATACTTTGTGTCTGCCTTCACGGAAGAAGACGCAAAAAACTTCCAGGAAATAGTGGACAACCAAGGGTCAGGCGAGAATGAGGAACTGAAAGATATTGGTGTTAGTAAAAAAAAAAAAAAAGTAGTACTGGAGAAGTTAATGGGACTGAAAGCCGATAAATTGCCTGGACCGGATGGCCTACCTCCTAGTGTTTTGAAAGAGTTGGCTATAGAGATAGTGGATGCATTGGTTGTCATTTTCCAAAATTCCACAGATTCTAGAACGGTTCCCGCAGATTAGAAGGTAGCAAATGTAACCCCACTATTTAAGAAAAGAGGGCGAAAACGGGGAATTACAGACCAGTTAGCCTGGCATCAGTAGTAGGGAAAATGCTAGCATCGATTATTAAGGACGTGGTAACAGGGCACTTAGAAAATAATAATAGGATTGGGCAGAGTCAACACGGATTTATGAAAGGGAAATCGTGTTTGACAAATCTGTTAGAATTTTTTGAGATTGTAACAAGCAGAATAGATAAGGGGGAACCAGTGGATGAGGTGTATTTGGATTTTCAGAAAGCATTTGATAAGGTGCCACACAAGAGGTTATTAAACAAAATTAGGGCTCACTGGATTGGGGGTAATATACTAGCATAGATTGAGGATTAGTTAAGGGGCAGAAAACAGAGCAGGAATAAACGGGTCATTTTCGGGTTGGCAGGCTGTAACTAGTGGGGTACCGCAAGGATTAGTGCTTGGGCCTCAGCTATTTTTTTTGAATTATTCGTTTAGGGGATGCGGGCGTCGATGGCAAGGCCAGCATTTATTGCCCATTACTAATTGCCCTTGAGAAGGTGGTGCTGAGCCGCCGCCTTGAACTGCTGCAGTTCGTGTGGTGAAGGTACTCCCACAGTGCTGTTAGGTAGGGAGTTCCAGGATTTTGACCCAGCGACGATGCAGGATCGGCAATATATTTCCCAGTCAGGATGGTGTTTGCCTTGGAGGGGAACTTGGAGGTGATGGTGTTCCCTTGCACCTGCTGCCCTTGTCCTTCTAGGTGGAAGAGGTCGCGGGTTTGGGAGGTGCTGTCGAAGAAGCCTTGGCGAGTTGCTGCAGTGCATCTTGTAGATGGTACACATTGCAGCCGCAATGCGCCAGTGGTGGAGGGAGTGAATGTTTAAGGTGGTGGACGGGGTGCCAATCAAGCGGGCTGCTTTCTCCTGGATGTTGTCGAGCTTCTTGAGTGTTGTTGGAGCTGCACTCATCCAGGCAAGTGGAGAGTATTCCATCACACTCCTGACTTGTGCCTTGTAGATGGTGGAAAGGCTTTGGGGAGTCGGGAGCTGAGACACTTGCTGCAGAATACCTAGCCTCTGACCTGCTCTTGTTGCCACAGTATTTATGTGGTTGGTCCAGTTAAGTTTCTGGTCAATGGTGGCCCCCAGGATGTTGATGGTGGGGGATTCAGCGATGGTAATGCCATTGAATGTCATGGGGCAGTGGCTAGACTATCGCTTGTTGGAGGTAGTAATTGCCTGGCACTTCTGTGGCGCAAATGTTACCTGCCACTTAATCAGCCCAAGCCTGAACATCGTCCAGGTCTTGTTGCATGCGGGCATGGACTGCTTCACTATCTGAGGAGTTGTGAATGGCGCGGAACACTGCTGTCATCAGCAAACATCCCCATTCCTGACCTTATGTTGGAGGGAAGGTTATTGAAGCAGCGGAAGATGGTTGGGTCTAGGACACTGCCCTGAGGAACTCCTGCAGTGATGTCCTGAGGCTGTGATGATTGACCTTAAACCACTACAACCATCTTCCTTTGTGCTAGCTATGATTCCAGCTAGTGGAGAGTTTCCCCCCCCTCCCGATTCTCAGTGACTTCAGTTTTACTAGGGCTCCTTGATGCCACACTCTGTCAAATGCTGCCTTGATGTCGAGGGCAGTCACTCTCTCCTTACCTCTGGAATTCAGATCCTTTGTCCATGTTTGGACCAAGGCTGTAATGAGGTTGGGAGCCGAGCGGTCTTGGTGGAACCCAAACTGGGCATCTGTGAGCAGGTTATTGGTGAGTGAGTGCCGCTTGATAGCACTGTTGATGATACCTTCCATCACTCTGCTGAACGTTGAGAGTAGACTGATGGGGCGGCAATTGGCCGGATTGGATTTGTCCTACTTTTTGTGGACAGGACATACCTGGGTAGCTTTCCACATTGTTGGATAGATGCCAGCGTTGTAGCAGTACTGGAACAGCTTGGCTAGCGGCGTGGCTCATTTTGGAGCACAAGTCTTCAGCACGATAACCGGGATGTTGTTGGGGCCCATAGCCTTTGCTGTATCCAGTGTGCTCAGCCATTTCTTGATATCACGTGGAGTGAATCGAATTGGCTGGAGACTGGCTTCTGTGATGGTGGGGACCTCGGGAGTAGGCCGATATGGATCATCCACTCGGCACTTCTGGCTGAAGTTGCTTGCAGACGCCTCAGCCTTGTCTTTTGCACTCACGTGCTGGGCTCCACCATCATTGAGGATTGGTCTATTCATGGAGCCTCCTCCTCCTGTTAGTTGTTCAATGGTCCACCACCATTCACGACTGGATGTGGCAGGACTGCAGAGCTTTGATCTGATCTGTTGATTGTGGGATTGCTTAGCCCTATCTATAGAATGCTGCTTCTGCTTTTTAGCATGCATGTCGTCCTGTGTTGCAGCTTCCCCAGGTTGGCACCTCATTTTTAGGTATGCCTGGTGCTGCTCCTGGCATGCTCTTCTACACTCCTTATTGAACTAGGGTTGGTCCCCTGGCTTGATGGTAATGGTGGAGTGAGGGATATGCCGGGCCATGAGGTTACAGATTGTGGTGGAATACAATTCTGCTGCTGCTGATTGCCCGCAGCGCCTCATGGATGCCCAGTTTTGAGCTGCTAGATCTGTTCTATTCACAATCTACATCGATGATGTGGATGAGGGGACCAAATGTAATATATCCAAGTTTGCTGATGATACAAAGCTGGGTGGGAATGTAAGTTGTGAGGAGGATGCAAGGAGGCTTCAAGGGGATATAGACAGGCTAATTGAGTGGGCAAGAACATGGCAAATGGAATATAATGTGGAGAAATGTGAAGTTATCCACTTTGGTAGGAAAAATCGAAAAGCATTTTTTAAATGGTGAGAGATTGGGAAATGTTGGTGTTCAGCGGGACCTGTGTCTCCTTGTACACGAATCACTGAATAACATGTAGGTACAGCAAGCAATTAGGAAAGCAAATGGTATGTTGGCCTTTATTACAAGAGGATTTGAGTAGAAGAGTAAAGACGTCTTACTGCAATTATATAGGGCCCTGGTGAGACCACACCTGGAGTATTGTGTACAGTTTTGGCCTCCTTACCTAAGGAAGGATATACTTGCCATAGAGGGAGTACAACGAAGGTTCACCAGACTGGTTCCTGGGATGGGAGGATTGTCCTATGAGGAGAAATTGAGTAGACTCGGCCTATATTCTCTAGAGTTTAGAAGAATGAGGTGTGATCTCATTGAAACATACAAAATTCTTACAGGGCTTGACAGTGTAGATGCAGGGACAATGTTGCCCCTAGCAGGAGTGTCTAGAACCAGGGGTCACAGTCTCAGAATAAGGGGTCAGCCATTTAGGACTGAGATGAGGAGAAATTCCTTCACTCAGAGGGTGGTGAATCTTTGGAATTCTCTACCCCAGAGGGCTGTCGAGGCTCAGTCGTTGAGTATATTCAAGACAGGGATCGATAGATTTTTGAATATTAATGGAATCAAGAGATATGGGGATAGTTCAGGAAAGTGGAGATGAGGTAGAAGATCAGCCATGATCTTATTGAATAGCGGAGGAGTTTCGAAGGGCCAAATGGCCTACTCCAGCTCCTATTTCTTATGTTCTTACGTTCTCAATTATCATCTTAAAGCGTATTGTATTATGGTCACTATTGCCTATATATTCCCTACTTTTGCTACCCTTATCTGCTCTGGTTCATTTCCCATTACTTAACCCAATAGTGAATCCTCCCTTGGGCTTTTTACATATTGGGTTAGTACGGAGTCCTGTGCACATTGTAGGAACTCCTTTCCCTTATCCCCTTTACCTACCTCTTCTGTCCAATTAATATCAGGGTAGTTGAAATCCTCCATTCTATGTTTTTTACCCATTTCCCTAAGTTGTCTGCATATTTCTTCCTCCACCTCCCTTCCACTATTAGGTGGTCTGTAGACTACGCCTATTAGTGTGATTGATCCTTTATCTTTTGTCTCTATCCATATGGATTCTAATTCTGTCTTGCTGATATCTATCTCACTTTTTTCTACTGCCATTATGTTATCCCTAATGAGTACAGCTACTCCACCTCCTTTTTCCCCTCTATCTTTTCTAAATATGTTATACCCTGCAATGTTTAATTCCCAGTCCTGATTTATCTGTAGCCGTGTCTCAGTAATCCCTAATCCATACTATATCTGGTTCCTCACAACGCATGAATGACTCCAGCTCCCCTGTTTTATTACAGACACTGTGTGTATTGCTGTACTGCCAGTTTAACTCATTTTTAATAGGATTTCCTCTCACTTTGTTTAACCATCTTTTTAGACTCCTGTTCTATAACTCTCTATTTTAGGGTGACCTGAGATCGTGGAAGGTGCTGTAGAAATCCAAGATCTATATCTATCTTTCTTTCTTTGGAGAGCTCTGTAGTTGGATTGCTGTTATCTTTTATAAAGCAGCCCTTGATCAATATATGCAGAGATTTGCTGCCCTCTGTTGTTGATCAGCCTTAACAGCAGCTTTAAGCAGTAAAAGGCTAGAGGGAGTGTTTTGTGTTGCAAGAACTTTTTTTCTTTGACCTCCCCCAATATGTACAATTGAAAAATATTGCGTTTAGTACCTGACATTGACATATTTTGCCCGTCATGGAGACCCCCATTTTGGATAATGTCTCTCAACCAGAGCTGCTCTGCTGAAATTATGCAGAGCAAACGTACCACAAAGACTCCAGCCATTTGTATCAGCCAGCTTTTTGGGTCAGCATGGAGGTGATTCAGCAAGTGCCAACCCAACATGGGAAAAACTGGCCTCATTGGACCCGATATTCCGATTCCGATCCCTACGGGTGGGTACGTGCTGTGCACCCACCCATAGGGACATCGGAGATGCTGGTTTCAGGCATGCACTGTGCATGCGCTGGAAACCGGCATTTCCGATCTGTCAAGAAAGCTCTTGACAGATCCTCCGGCTGCCCTGGAGCATGGCCTCTGCGGGCGGATAGTTCTGCTTTTTGGAGACCCTCCGCCCGCAGAAAACACTCACAATTCTTGCGTCTGGTAAAAGCGTAAGGCCTGCTTTTACCAGGATAAGAATTGAAAAAAGTAAAATAAAAAATTTCCCCACTGATTTATCATTTAAAAATACTTTAAAGAAAGTTAAGTTTATTTTTAGCCCCGTTAAAAACTTTAATTATTTTTTTCAAAAATGTAAAAAAAAATTTAAAAGTTAGTTTGTCATTTCAAGTGATTTTTCAAAAAAAATTATTTGAAGTTTTACTATGTTTTTGGGGGTGATCTCCATTCATATATTTGACAGGTCTTCCTGTCAAATGTATGAAGGGAGATTCTCTTCTCTGATTGGCTCCACATGTCCCACGTGATCCCAGGGAGGCTGCGAACCGCCTACGCCTCTGGGATACGTGGGCCCTGCACACCGGCAGTTTGGAGATGCCCAGCAGCGGAACTGTGCGCCTCCCGGGAGCCCTCAGGTCAGGGCGCAGATTTTTCCAGATCGCAGCCCTCCGCCTGCGGGAGGCCTGCGATCGGAAAATCTGGGCCATTTGCTCCTTAAATTTTTGCATTCCTGTAGAAATTTATAGTATCACCAGTCCACTTACTCTAATTGATAGACCTTCAACTAAAAAAAAAGTGGCACCTTAACTGATGTCTTAAAATTAATACCAGCAAAAGCTAAGTTTCAGGCTTATATTATCTTAACCTACAAAATGCAATGCTCAGTCAAATTTGTTTTGAGATATGATGTAATATTTTATCCATGGAATGCTTAAGTGGAATGTTTCTCTTTAAACCAATGTGAAGTCAGTGATGCATTAATATTAAAAGCTAAATGCAATTTTTATCTAAAATCACGTTATGTTGGTTGAGTTTTAGAAAGCCGTGACTTCCGAGCAATTTATCAGACTGGACCATAAAGGATTGAAAGATCCAAGATATGATAAGTAGGAATGTGTGTAATTTGTCATTGCTCACTTGTTTTGTTTTATTCATTCATGGGATGTGGTTGCCGCTGGCAAGGCCAGCATTTATTGCCCATCCCTACTTGCCCTTGAGAAGGTGGTGGTGAGCCACCGCCTTGAACCGCTGCAGTCCGTGTGGTGAAGGTACTCCCACAGTGCTGTTAGGGATGGAGTTCCAGGATTCCGACTCAGCGACGATGAAGGATCGGTGATATATTTCCAAGTCAGGATGGTGTGTGACTTGGAGGGGAACCTGCAGGTGGTGGTGGTCCCATGCGCCTGCTGCCCTTGTCCTTCTAGGTGGTAGAGGTCGAGGGTTTGGGAGGTGCTGTTGAAGAAGCCTTGATGAGTTGCTGCAGTGTATCTTGTAGATGGTGCGCACTACAGCCACGGTACGCCGGTGGTGGAGAGAGTGAATGTTTATGGTGGTAGATGAATTGTTGATGAAGGCTGCTTTATCCTGGATGGTGTCGAGCTTCTTGAATGTTGTTGGAGCTGCACTCATCCAGGCAAGTGGAGAGTATTCCATCACACTCCTGACTTGTGCCTTGTAGGTGGTGGAAAGGCTTTGGGGAGTCAGATGGGGAGACACTCGCCGTAGAATACCTAGCCTCCGACCTGCTCTTGTAGCCACAGTATTTATATGGATGGTCCAGTTAAGTTTCTGGTCAATGGTGCCCCCAGGATGTTGATAGTGGGGGATGTGGCGATGGTAATGTAATTGAATGTCAAGGGGAGGCGGTTAGATGCTCTCGTTGGAGATGGTAATTTTCTGGCACTTGTGTGGCTCGAATGTTACTTGCCACTTACCAGCCCCAACCTGGTTGTCATCCAGGCTTGGGTACGGACTGCTTCATTATCTGAGGAATTGTGAATGGAACTGAACACTGCAATCTTCAGCGAGCATCCCCACTTCTGACTTTATTTAATGAAGTGCAGGTACATACGATTCCATGAACTGGACAGTTGAGCCTTTTAGATTGGCTTTCTTCTTACTCCTTCCTTTTGCCAAAATTACAGCAACATGTTGCACAATATGGTCATTCCACACATTCTTGCCAAATGACAGTCACTGCACATCTCACAAATGAACCCTACAAAGATGTGGAGAGAGTCCAGACCTAAGGTGTGTAATTAAGGCATGAATGATTTTTTGGTTCATATTTCCTCTCTGGATTAATTTGAGCACTGCAGGAAACCGTGTTATCTGCTGGGATTTTACCCCTCCGTCTAACGGCATATACATAGAGTACTCTTTGGTGCCTTGCCCAAGTAGCCATTACTTACGCATATCTTGATAGCGAGTGTCCGCAAGCCATTTGACAGCATCACAGCTGAGCCTGATTCTGACTTCGCCTATCCATCAGGGATCAGGAGCAGGAACCCTGGCTGATTTTCCTTGCTGCTGTCCCAGCTGGAATTAGGTAACAACAGACGAGCAATGAACCATGACTAGTTATCTAATAATGAAAGTGTCTTTTTCCAGTAAGGTTTTTTTATATATTAATTTTGTTGGGGTTTCTCTTTTTTTAATATCAAGTTGTTAAACCTAGTTTAGCTGGACAGAAACAGATGGTTCTAAGTTAGTTTTTGCAAAAACCTTTAAAGCCCTTCCACAAATTTTTGTTTATTGAAAAATTGTCACCTCAGGAAGAGGAAAATAAAGTCCTTGAACATGTTGGCGCCTCCCAAATCCGTGACCATCTTTCCCGGAACTCCTTGTTTGAATCCCTCCAATCAGGTTTCCACCCCCGCCACAGTATGGAAACAACTCTTGCCACGGTCGCAAATGACATCCTAATTGACTGCGACAAAGGTAAACTATCCCTTCTCGACCGGTCTGCAGCCTTTGACACGGTTGACCACAAAATTCTGCTCCAACGCCTCTCCACCGTCGTCCAGTTGGATGGGACTGCACTCTCCTGGTTTCATTGCTATTTTTCCAGCCGTAGCCATAGAATCACCTGCAATGGCTTCTCTTCCCGCTCCCACACTGTCACCTCTGGTGTCCCCCAAGGATCTGTCCTTGGCCCCCTCCTATTTCTCATCTACATGCTGCCCCTCAGTGACATCATCTGGCGACACAGCGTGAGTTTTCACATGTACGCTGATGATACCCAGCTCTACCTCTCCTCCACCTCTCTTGAACCCTCCACCGTCTCTATACCGTCAGACTGCTTGTCTGACATCCAGCACTGGATGAGCAGAAATTTCCTTCAATTAAATATCGGGAAGACCGAAGCCGTTGTCTTCGGTTCACGCCACCAACTCCGTTTCCTTGCCACTGATTCGATCCCACTCCCTGGCAACTGTCTGAGGCTGACCAAGTCTGTTCGCAACCTTGATGTCATATTTGATCACGAGTTGAGCTTCCTACCTCCTATCCATTCCATCACTAAGAGCTCCCATTTCCACCTCCATAACATCGCCTGTCTCCGCCCTCGCCTCAGCTTATCTGCTGCTAAGACCCTCATCCATGCCTTTGTCACCTCTAGACTTAACTATTCCAACGCACTCCTGGCCGGCCTCCCTAGTTCTACCCTCCATAAACTTGAGGACCTCAAACTCTGCCGCCCGTGCCCTAGCTCACACCAAGTCCTGCTCACCCATCTCCCCTGTGCTCGCTGACCTGCATTGGCTCCCAGTTAAGCAACGCCTCGATTTTAAAATTCTCATTCTGGTTTTCAAATCGCTCTGTGGCCTCGCCCCTCCCAATCTCTGTAATATCCTGCAGCCCTATAATCCCCCGAGAGCTCTGCGCTCCGCCAATTCTGGCCTCTTGAACATCCCCGATTTTAATTGCTCAACCATTGGTGCCTTCAGCTGCCCAGGTCCTAAGCACTGGAATTCCTTCCCTAAATCTCTCCGCCTCTCCACTTCTCTTTCCTCCTTTAAGACGCTCCTTAAAACTTACCTCTTACCAATCTTTTGGTCATCTGCCCTAACATCTCCTTATATGGCTTGGTGTCACATTTGGTTTTTGATGACACTCCTGTGAAGCGCCTTGGGACATTTTATCACGTTAAAGGCGCTATATAAATGTAGGTTGTTCTTGATCCATCAAGCTTCTTCTTTCCTAACTTCCTCCTCGCTCCCTTCTGCCCCCCCAAAAAGGAGAAAGCATGGATGGAAGAAAGCCGAGTGAACCAATTTGTTAAAATTAACCCTGCCACTATATGGTGCTCTGTGTCTATTTCGACAGTGTTTAAAGAATTTCTCTAACCATTAACCGTATGTTCATCCTTATCCAGCAGATTTCTCCCAATGCAGGCTTGTCTTGATCTTGGAGCACAATTTGCTGTAATGTGAACTCATTCTATTAAATGACTTGCAAGGGGTGTTTGGTAAGCTGCTTCTTTTGTCTTTGCAGGGAGCCCAGAAAGGTGGTGCTACATCGAGGATCAACAGGCCTAGGCTTTAACATTGTTGGTGGTGAAGATGGGGAAGGAATTTTTATTTCCTTCATATTGGCAGGAGGCCCAGCTGACCTGAGCGGTGAACTAAGAAAAGGGGACAGGATTATTTCGGTACAGTGTCTATTTTGATTTGTCTTCCTGTTGGAAGTTTGAATGTTATTATCCTCCAATTGCTATGGTAGCTTTTCTTTGGTGTCTTTGGACTAACCAGCCCCCTCAGGCTGCTGAGTTTATTTCCCAGAGCCTTTATCAGCACTTCACTATCCTTCCCAAACCCATCAATGGGCTCACATTCACATCTATTAAAATCTCATTAATGATTTTAATAAACCTATAGAGATAGGCTTGCATGGAATTTTCTGTGTTCTTCGTGTGTTAAACAGAAAAATCCCATCAGAAAGTTTGTACCACGCATGTGTTGTGTGGATGTGTATGAGGATCTATGAAATATTTGTACCAGATCAATATTAGTCAATATTAAGTAGCTGCCTTCAATCTTTTTAATATAAAAATTTCCGCAAAATTATAGATAAAGTGAGATGGTCCCCACTAGAATTTAATGTTATGGACCAGCAGTGAACTGGATTATGAGCAAAACAATGGATATAAATAACAGCAATGTTAGATCCTGTATATTTTTAAAAATCTGATTTCAACTTCTCATGAAATTCAAGACTAAAAAATGTAAAAACCGTGTAAGTTTTGTTAAATGTGGATTTTGCTGATGGCTGGGCTTGAATAGTAATGAAACACCTAAAGCAGAAGGAAAATGTAGGGAAGTACTTTCACTGATGAACGCGCCCCCTTCTCCCCACCCACCACCAAAAATCTAAGTTTTTAAATAATTTCTTGGCTCTCTTGTAGGCGATGCACATGGTTTTAACCTTGCCTTTTCCCGTGCAGTTCTGACATTTCAGGTCTTTCCTTTTTGCAGAGTCATTCAACTGACATACCATATGGAATTGTTGAAGTAGGTAGTTCCTCAGATCAGCAACCTATCTGGTCCTGAATGTCAATTGAGAGGCATCCAAATTAAACAAAAAAATCAGTACAGGCTGTACGCACACAATATTCCCTTCCCACCAGTTTTCTCTCCCGCAGGCTTCAGATCCCTACTGGAGTATGGTTCAGCAAGCCTGGGCACACTTCCATATCTAGCCCATGTTTTAAATCTCAACATTGAATGTCAACATGTTATCCAATTGCCGAGCCTGATCATATCCTCGCTTGACAGTCACACATTTCTGAATCAGGAGCGGTAACGCTTGTCAATTTTCTGATCTCAAGGATGGAGTTGACTGGTGCCTTTAAGAGAAAAAAAAACTGCATATCCCACTTTGTGCTCTGCTGCTAGGAAACAAGTGAGTCAGAAAAGCATTTTGGGATCTTAAAAATCTGTCATATGTATAAGATAAATAACTTTTTTTCTCCTTTAAAAACCAGTTTAATTATATAATTGTAATGTAATTGATATGTGCTAGATTTTTTTTATTAATATGAAAGAACAGATACTTCCTGAAACATGAAAGAGTTAAAGGAATGAGGAAAGCTTCTGCGTGTTCACTTCAAAATGTAGACTGTCTTTGATGCAGGTGAATGGTATCGACCTGCGGAGTGCCACCCATGAGCAAGCTGCAGCAGCACTGAAAAATGCCGGGCAAGCCGTCACTATTGTAGCGCAATACAGGCCAGAAGGTGAGTATTTTGGATCAGTTAATCTGCATTTAAAGAACAAATCAGTATCTTTGCATTTATTTTTGTAAAGGTCAGTGTGCTACAGCTGCGTATTGGGAAAGTCTTGAGCACAATGTTAAAACAACTGAATTTGGAATTAGCTAGTTGCGTTTATCAAATGTCTCCTGATTCATATCTGTAGAATGTCCAATGACTGCGGTGTTTGTTTTCTGTTAGTTGCTAACAGACATGGTTGGAGTTTCAGTCTGTGTGTCTGCGATGGAGGTGTCCATTCCAAAGTATTAATTCTATATAAATTGTTTATGAATCATCCCTCAACAATCACATTTACTGCTGTGCAGCCATGTGGATTTTTAGTTGGTTGTTTATGTTTGTAGATTGTAAATTAATCTACATGTGGTAATGGTCTTTTTTTGCCTTTAAGTATCATATAAGTAATCAAGTATTATCCTGAGCTGCCAAGAAGGCAAACTGGAGAAAGAAAAATTACTGATTCTGGTCTGAAAAGCAGAAACAATGCATATTCACCCAGTTTATTCTGCCACCATTAAGCACCCAGCTACAAGTACAGTATTAACATCACCACACAGGGGAAAACAACCGTTTCTAAGAAGTTCATGCACTGTGTTTTCGAGCGATCTCCACTCATTAAGTTCCATATAACTGTCTTATTTTCACTAATGCCATCTTGGGTATGGGTGAACATTGTAAACATGATGTTGGATGCATTGAGAAAGCCTGACCTCTGCTTACTGAACAGAGGCATTTTTTTTTTTTTTTTTAGCACTTACAGACTGTGGAGTTCATAAAATCATAGAAATTTACAGCACAGAAGGAGGCCATTCGGCCCATCTTGTCCATGCCGGCTGAAAAAGAGCTATCCACCCTAAACCCACTTTCCAGCACTTGATCCATAGCCTTGTAGGTATCCAAGTACTTTTTAAATGTACTTGGATACTAAGTACTTTTTAAATGTGAGGTCTCTGTCTCTACCACCCTTTCAGGCAGTGAGTTCCAGACCCCCCACCACCCTCTGGGTGAAAAAAATTATCCTCAAATCCCCTCTAAACTTCCAACCAATTACTTTAAATCTATGCCCCCTGGTTATTGATCCTTCTGCTAAGGGAAATAGGTCCTTTCTATCCACTCTACCTAGGCCCCTCATAATTTTATACACCTCAATGAGGTCTCCCCTCAGCCTTCTCTGTTCCAAAGAAAACAATCCCAGTGTATCCAATCTTTCCTCATAGCTAAAATTCCCCAACCCAGGCAACATCCTCGTAAATCTCCTCTGCACCCCCTCTAGTGCAATCATATCCTTCCTGTAATGTGGTGACCAGAACTGCACGCAGTATTCTAGCTGCGGCCTAACTAGTGTTTTATATAGTTCAAGCATATAACCCCCCTGCTCTTAGATTCTATGCCTTGGCTAATAAAGGCAAGTATCCCGTATGCCTTCTTAACCACCTTATCTACCTGTCCTGCTACCTTCAGGGATCTGTGGACGTGCACTCCAAGTTCCCTCTGATCTTCTGCACTTCAGTGTCCTACCATTTATAGTGTATTCCTTTGCCTTGTTAGCCCTCCCCAAATGCATTACCTCACACTTCTCCAGATTCAATTCCATTTGCCACTGTTCTGCCCACCTGACCAGTCCATTGATATCTTCCTGCAATCTATAGCTTTCTTCTTCATTATCAAGCACACGGCCAATTTTTGTATCATCTGTAAACCTCTTAATCGTACTTCCTACATTCAAGTCCAAATAATTGATATATACCACAAAAAGCAAAGGACCCAGTACTAAGCCCTGCGGAACCCCACTGGAAACAGCCTTCCAGTCACGGAAACACCCTTTGACCATTACCCTTTGTTCCCTGCCTCTGAGCCATTTTTGGATCCAACTTGCCACTTTGCCTTGGATCCCGTGGGCTTTTACTTTCATGACCAGTCTGCCATGCGGGACCTTATCAAAAGCCTTGCTAAAATCCATATAGACTACATCAAACGCACTACCCTCATCGACCCTCCTTGTTACCTCCTCAAAAAATTCAATCATGTTAGTCAGACACGACCTTCCATTAACAAATCCATGCTGACTGTCCCTGATTAATCCGTTGAGGAAGATCATAGAAACATAGAAGATAGGAGCAGGAGTAGGCCATTCGGCCCTTCGAGCCTGCTCCGCCATTCAATGCGATCATGGCTGATCATCCAATTTCAGTACCCGGTCCCTGCTTTCTCCCCATACCCCTGGATCCCTTTAGCCTTAAGAAATATATCCAACTCGTCCTTGAATATATTTACTGAATTGGCTTCTACTGCCTTCTGTGGTAGAGAATTCCACAGGTTCACCACTCTCTGGGTGAAGAAATTCCTCCTCATTTCTGTCCTAAATGGCCTACCCCTTATACTTAGACTGTGACCCCTGGTTCTGGACTCCCCGACCATCGGGAACATCCTTCCTGCATCTAGTCTGTCCAGTCCTGTCAGAATTTTATAAGTTTCAATGAGATCCCCTCTCATTCTTCTAAACTCCAGTGAGTACAAGCCCAATCGTCTCAATCTCTCCTCATACGTCATTCCTGCCATCCCAGGTATCAGCCTGGTGAATCTTCGCTGAACTCCTTCCATGGCAAGAACATCCTTCCTCAGATAAGGCGACCAAAACTGCACACAATACTCAAGATGTGGTCTCACCAAGGCCCTGTACAACTGCAGCAAGACATCCTTGTTCTTGTACTCAAACCCTCGCTATGAAGGCCAACATACCATTTGCCTTCTAAACCGCCTGCTGCACCTGCATGCTTACCTTCAGCGACTGGTGCACAAGGATGCCCAGGTCTCGTTGCACTTCTCCTTCTCCCAATCTATTGCCATTCAGATAATCTGCTTTCCTGTTTTTGCCACCAAAGTGGATAACCTCACATTTATCCACGTTATACTGCATCTGCCATGCTTTTGCCCAATCACCCAACCTGTCCAAATCATCCTGGAGTTTCTCGGCATCCTCCTCACAGCACACACGCCCACCCAGCTTTGTGTCGTCTGCAAATTTGGAGATATTACACCTAGTTCCCTTGTCTAGATCATTAATATATATTGTGAATAGCTGGGATCCAAGGACCGATCCCTGCGGTACCCCACTAGTCACTGCCTGCCACTCGGAAAAAGACCCGTTTATTCCAACTCTTTGCTTTCTGTCTGCCAACCAGTTCTCTATCCAAGTCAATACCTTGCCCCCAATCCCATGTGCCTTAACTTTACACGCTAATCTCTTATGCGGGACCTTATCAAAAGCCTTCTGAAAGTCCAAATACACCACATCCACTGGTTCTCCCTTATCTATTTTACCAGTTACATCCTCAAAAAATTCCAGTAGATTAGTCGAGCCCGATTTACCTTTAGTAAATCCATGTTGACTTTGTCCGATCCTGTCACTGTTTTCCAAGTGCTCTGCTATTACATCTTTTCTTATGGACTCTAGCATTTTCCCCACCACCGATGTCAGGCTTACCGGTCTGTAATTCCCCGTTTTCTCTCTACTACCTTTTTTGAATAGTGGGGTAACATTAGCTACCCTCCAATCTCATGGGTACTGTTCCAGATTCCATCGAATGTTGGAAGATGATCAGCAATGCATCTACTATTTCTACCTGAAATTTGATGCAGCCAATTCCCACTTCGTGAATTGCAGCAGAAAATGCGAGGACCTGTGGAAATTCTTTCTAAAGACGCTAGTGTAGGAACTGGGGTTCCTAGCCGAAGAATTGAGATCGACTCAGAAAATCAAAAACAATAACATTTAATGAACAAATGAAGCTGTACAGGAAACTGTAAGATACAATGCAAATAGGTCTGGTCTGCTTGAAAGCCTCTCTGGAACTGCTAGCAGGTTCCGAGCTCAACTGCTAGCAGGTTCCGAGCTCTACTGCTAGAAGGTTCCGAGCTCTGACGTCATGACGTCATCACGCGGAGTACAGGAAAGAAGCCCTAGTACAACTAACAGATACATTAAAGGTGCAGCCCCCAGCTGTACTACATTGCTGTAAAAGGAATTATATACAATTGTCCGTAATCCTCTGGTGGTTCCGCCACATGCGCCCCCCCCCCCCCCCAGAATTGCTTTTTAACAGAGAAGGTAAGGCGAGAAGGGGGTCTGACGAGTCTGTCCGACCGACTGCGATACCCCGGCAGCTGGAATGGAGCGCTAGAAGACGAACTGGCCGTTGGCTGTGGTTGGGATGACGCCGCAGGCGGAGGAGAAGAGGAGGCCGGCTGTGGTCGACCCGGTGAGGCGGGCACTGGTGACTCAGCGGATGACTGTGGTTATACTGGACTGGCAGTCGACGGTGGACGACCACGACGAGGCGGCTGAGCGGTGACGACTGGTTCGCTCAGATCCAGATGCGCCGGTTTCAACCGGTCGATGGAGATGTGATCAGGCTTACCGCCGACGTCGACTGTGAAGGACTTGTCACCTGACGAGATGACGCGGAACGGGCCTGTGTAAGGCGGTTTGAGCGGGTTTTTGCGAGCATCCTGCCGAATGAACACGTATTCTGCGCTCTTCAAGATCCACCGGGACATGGGAGCGCTGCAGGTCACGATGCGACGTAGGCACTGGGATGAAATTCCTAGCCGCTTCCTGGTGGCTGACGAGCTGCTGAGCTGGGGACCAGGGTTCCGTGTGAGGAGGAAGAAAATCGCCAGGCACTGAGTGGTTGGCCGTAAACCAGCTCTGCTGAAGAAGAATGCAGGTCGTCCTTAGGCGCCGTGCGAAGACCTAGCAGCACCCAAGGGAGCCTGTCCACCCAACTAGGCCCACGGAGACTAGCACGCAGTGCGGCTTTAAGGGACCTGTGGAATCTTTCACACAGACCGTTCGCCTGTGGATGGTAGGCGGTGGTACGATGAAGCTTGGTGCCCAAACCTTGAGCTACGGCGTTCCAAAGCTCAGAGGTAAATTAAGGCCCCGGTCGGAGGAGATGTCAGCCGGTACCCCGAACCGAGCTACCCACGACGAGATGAAGGCTCTGGAGACGTCTGCCGCTGTGGTGGCAACCAAAGGAATTGCCTCTGGCCACCTGGTGGTGCGGTCTACCACGGTGAGGAGGTGAGTGTACCCGCGAGAGGAAGGGAGAGGACCAACCAGGTCCACGTGCACATGGTCGAATCGACGCTTCGGAACCGGAAAAGTGGCGACTGGGGCCTTAACATGGCGTTGTATCTTGGACTTCTGGCAACTCACGCAGGTATTGGTCCAGTCACGGACGTCGAGATGCATGCCCTTCCAGACGAATTTCTTTGCCATGAGTCGTTGTGACGCTCTCAGGCCAGGGTGTGACAACCCGTGGATAGTGTCAAAAATTCTCCTGCGCCATTCGACTGGAACGATTGGACGTGGGACACCCATCAAGATGTCACACAGGAGTGTGGTCCCTGCGGCCTGGAAACTGACATCAACCACTTGTAAGCTGGAAGGTGCAGTCCGGTATGCCTGCACTTCAGGGTCTGCCTTCTGTTCTTTTGCCAAACCAACATAGTCGACTCCCAGGTGTACTGCGTGGAGCTGGGCGCGGGAGAGACAATCCGCCACCAGGTTGTCTTTGCCCGAGACATGTTGTATGTCGGTTGTAAATTCAGATATGTACGTAAGATGACTTTGTTGCCGTGCCGACCATGGTTCCGCTGTCTTGGCCATCGCAAAAGTAAGTGGCTTGTGGTCTACAAAAGCCGTGAATGGCCGTCCTTCCAGTAGGAAGCGAAAATGGTGGATGGCCAGAAACAATGCCAACAACTCCCTATCAAAAGTACTATACTTGCGTTCGTTCTTTCCACTGCTCCTGTACTGCCCCGATGGCATAATCAGATGAGTCGGTGGTGCGCCCGGAAGGGGATGTGCCAACATGGTCGCAGCAGCCAAAGCGTTCTTAGTGTCGAGGAAAGTGTGGAGTGTGCACATTCTCCCTGTGTTTGCGTGGGTTTCCTCCGGGTGCTCCGGTTTCCTCCCACAGTCCAAAGATGTGCGGGTTAGGTTGATTGGCCATGATAAAAAAAATTGACCCTTAGTATTAGGGGGGATTAAATACGTGGGGTTACGGGGATAGGGCTTGGGTGGGATGGCTGTCGGTGTTGGGACCGGGTGCTAGGGTTTGGATGATCAGCCATGATCTCGTTGAATGGCAGAGCAGGCTCGAAGGGCCTACTCCTGCTCCTATCTTCTATGTTTCTATGTTTTCTATGAAAGCCTGGTCCATCTGGGGTGTCCAATCGATCGGGTCTTTGCCCGATTTACCTCTGAGGGCCTCGTACAAAGGTTGTATCAACAATGCCGACTTGGGGACGAACCGATGATAAAAATTGACCATTCCCAGAAATTCCTGGAGGGCCCTGAGGAAGAGGGAATGAGGTGACTGCTTCCACCTTCGTGGCCAGCGGGACGGCGCCTTCTGAGGTGATTCTGTGTCACAGAAAATCAATGCTGTGCAACCCAAACTGGCACTTGGCCGGGTTGATAATAAGGCCACGTTGGCTGAGACGAGAAAAAAGGGTACGCAAGTGCATAATGTGTTCTTTCGTGCTGTTACTGGCAATAAGGATGTCGTCTAGGTAGACGAAGATGAACGGCAGATCGCGCAACACGGAATCCATGAGACGTTGGAAGGCTTGTGCTGCATTCTTCAGCCCAAACAGCATACGAAGGAACTCAAAGAGCCCGAAAGGTGTGATGACGGCAGTTTTGGGGACGTCCTGAGGATGCACGGGCACTTGATGATAGCCTCGGACGAGGTCTATTTTGGATAAGATGGAATTCCCTGCCAGATGGGCCGAAAAATCCTGAATGTGAGGAATTGGGTACCGATCCGGTGTGGTAGCCTCATTCAGGCGTCTGTAGTCGCCGCATGGTCGCCATCTGCCGCCCGGCTTAGGAACAATGTGTAATGGCGAGGACCAAGGACTATTCGAACGTCGAATAATACCCAGGCGTTCCATTGTATGGAACTCCGCCTTGGCGGCCGCGAGTTTACCAGGTTCCAGCCTTCGAGCTCTCGCATAAACAGGGGATCCTGTCATGGTAATGTGGTGCGCCACACCGTGCCTCGCGACTGAAGAAGAAAATGTGGGCCTGGTGAGCTCCGGGAACTCGCTGAGAAGACGAGAGAACTCATTTGGAGATGGGACTGCACAGGCAACTGACCAAGACATCGCGGTGCTTCGGTGGCAGGGGACCGAGTGAAAAGTGGAGGCACTGATTAGCCAGCAGTGTCGGACGTCGACGAGAAACCCGTTTGCGCAGAAGAAATTTGCCCCCAGGATGGCCTGTGAGACTTTCGCCGTGATGAACTCCCAAACAAAACGTTGGCCACCAGAACTCAACTGGACCCTACGCTTTCCGAACGTGCGAATGGCCGCACCATTGGCTGCCTCGAGGGGGGGACCTTGACCGCCGGATTGAAGATCTAGCTTCGATGCTGGTAGGATACTGCACTGGGAGCCAGTATCACAGAGAAAACGTCGCCCTGACGGGGAGTCTGTAATGTATAGGAGTTTCCCTGCGGACCCGACGGCCATCGCAACTCCGGCGCGTCCCTTAGGCCTTATTGATCTTCTCTCAAACCGCTGGTTTGAGGTAGGTTTTTTTTTTGGTGATAAACTGCAGGGCGGATGGCAATTTCTGGCCTTCGTGCCGAAACGAGTGTGGTATGCACACCAGCCTGCAGGAGGAGTCGTCGGATTCGCTCTTGTGGGGGATGGGCGCCTCGTGGCTGCACAACATGGCTGTGTGCAGGAGCATATTTTATCCGCGTCTGCGGTGAGTTCAGCATAGTTTTGGCACTTCGTGGCTGTACAAGATTGTTGTGAGACGGTGAATATTTTATCCGCTTCCGCGGCGAGTTCAGCACAATCCGTGATCACGGAATTGGCCAAGGCCGTCTGTACTGGCTCTGGTAGTTGACAGAGAAACAGCTCACGGAACAGAAAACATTGCGATTCCGAGCCCAAAAGCGTGAGCATTTGACTCATGAGCTCTGAGGGTTTTGAGTCCCCGAGGCCGGGCATGGAGATGAGTCTGCGAGCGCGCTCCGACTTGGACAGACTGAAAATCTGCAGTGAACGTGCTTTTAAAGCTTCGTACTTGCCATCGTTCGGTGGACTTTCAAGGAGGCTGACGACCCGCGAGGCCGTGGCGCTGTCGAGGGCGGAGACCACGTAATAATAACGGGTCGAATCCGCTGCTACTCCCCGGATTGCAAATTGAGCTTCCGCCTGGAAAAACCACGCGGCCGGTTGTTGCTCCCAAAATTGCGGCAGTTTGAAGGTGACGGCGTTCATGTCCATGATGTAACTTCAACGAAAATTGTTCGAAGAAATCGGGGTCACCAATGTAGGAACTGGGGTTCCTAGCCGAAGAATTGCGATCGACTCAGAAAATCAAAAACAATAAAATTTAATGAACAAACGAAGCTGTACAGGAAACTGTAGGATACAATGCAAATAGGTCTGGTCTGCTTGAAAGCCTCTCTGGAAACTGCTAGAAGGTTCCAAGCTCAACTGCTAGCAGGTTCCGAGCTCTGACGTCATCACGTTCTTCCTGCCGTTGAGAGATCACGTGATGTCATGACGTCATCACGCGGAGTACAGGAAAGAAGCCCTAGTACAGTTAACAGATACATTAAAGGTGCAGCCCCCAGCTGTACTACATTGCTGTAAAAGGAATTATATACAATTGTCCGTAATCCTCTGGTGGTTCCGCCACACTAGGGTCTATCATCTGTGATATGTCACTGCCTGTAATTGTAGTTACCTAGCCACTAGCTTGTGGGTTTTTATTTATTTGTAATCCATTGTACCTGTTGCAGTGGTCTTGCATTTGCTGCTATTTAACAGCTTACCTAAATCATTTGAGAAACTTTGCTTTACTTTATATCTTTTTTGTCTTTTCTGCTTTGGAGCCTTTTTCCCCTGCTTTTTCAAATAATTTTGTTGAAAAAGCTTTTAAAAAATCACCTAATAATGTCTATGTAACATTCTCTCCTGAGAAGTTAAAAGGAAACGAAGTTGCTCTTAGAGGGGAAAATCCACTGTTCATATACAAACCATTAATGAGACACCAAGCTAGTTTTGGAATGGAGAAGTTCATACTTGATGAATTAAAAAAAATACTATTTTAACTCCTCCTCTAGTGAATTCAATGTTCGATGGCAGAAACAGCCTCAGAAGAAAGAGATTTTAAAATAACTGCTAACCCCAAATTATATGAAGTTTTTTTTTAAGTTTGCAATTGTCTGACTGTCCATCTGTTAGTTGGACTCACTATCCTTGCTTGTTTCAGCTGTGCCTGGGATTAATCATTAATCAAATGCCAGCCACTGTGGATATTTACATTGCATTACTGCCAATTTACCTTGATGGTTTGTAGCTGTGTACATTTTCTCTCCTCTCCAACTTAAATTGCTTTCCATAAACCATTCCCCATTTAGGCCCTGTCACAGCAGTGTATACTTGGACAAATGTATTTCCCTTTCTTCATGTGGTGAAACACCTTGGCACCACTCTCTGATGCAGAATACTACCTCAATGTAATGCATGTATCAATGATAACACGGCAAAGGATCTCTGACTCAGTCCACACAGCGGCTTTTTTTGGTAGGCATCCAGATACACAACACACTGCATGGGGTGAGGAAACTCTGAATTGGAATTAGTTCTGTTGTCATCTTCCCTGTAGTAACTCACTCAGTTCCTCAAGTTAAACACTGCCACAAGGCCTCACTAGTGAAATTGGATGTTTTGTGCTGATGAGAAAACTGAAGAAGCAGCTGCTCACCAAGTAACCTGTAACAACAAATGACCTGTTTAAGAATGGGCTTGATGATTAGAAGGATAATGATGGGCATAAAATATTATACTGAACATGAAGGGTCCTGTGCTGTTGGGACCATTGATGTGTCATCTTTGGAATGCAGCGGTCAAGCATGAATTGTGTGAGCTGTAAATATGGACTCAATCCCTGGAGTTTGACTCAATTATTGTTTGGGAGTGGAGAAATTCAATATAGCTTTTGCTTCTTGAAGGCGTTACCTGTGGATGGCTGGTTACCCCTCTCAGATTTTGTGGCAAGGCCACGTAAAGGCAAATTGTGTCTGGTCTGGGAGAGTAGGGTCTTGTTGGACTTAATGGCCTTTTTCTCATTCCATGCTTTACATTCTTCAAGCAATTAAAAATCTGTAGAGTGCCCCACAAAGCTGTGGTTCAGGGTCTTCCATTCCACTTTTATTAACAGAGGCTTTCCCTGGCTCCATGCCAACAGGAGAAATCTCACTTTCTAAAGCGACATGTAATAAAACTGGTGATTAACTTTGCTCAGGGCAAAATATTGATTTTAATATTACATGATCTTCAGCTGAGCAACATTGTTTTGAGGAGGGGGTTGAGGAATGGAAATGATTTATTAGCCTTGCCCAGCATGCTATCGAGGCCCACATGTGGCGAGCACTGAGTCGCATGCCGGGGAAAAATAAATATTAACTTGCACAGTCGGTTAAATTGTTTTTGTTTAATTGGAAATGGCATTTAGGTTTGTACTGCAGTTAAGACAGCTGTCTGCTCACACGAAAGGCACAGTGTAGCAACTCGGGGCCATCTGTTAAACACAGCTCAATCCTCAAAGCATTTACTTCATATTCAGCAGCTATGGACCAACCAAATACAGTGTTAGGCCTCTGTACAGTTGTGTGTATATAACAAATGTTTATAAAGGGGACATTTCCGTAAAATTCCCGTGTGTGTGCGCGCGCGCGCGCATGCTTAACATATTGGTAGACATTCAGCATATTCATTGTATCAATTACTTTAATTGCCCACTGTGTTTACAACACTGAGGCTGAAATGGTCATAAACAGAGTTTGTAATGCCAGTAAACTTGTACAAACTATCCCAAACCTAATGTTGAAGCATATGTCTAGAATTGTAATGCTGTGGCTGGGAGTTGCTCTGTGTTCGGCCAAAGGATTACACATCGTCTGTCTGTGCAATTTCAGTGTAATTGCCAGTATCAGCCACAACATCCAAAGTGCTGTCATAATTACAGTAAACTTGCGCAAAGTGCCCTGAACCAACTGCTGAGGAGTCGTGTGTAGGATTGGGGTGTTGTGGTTAGGACTCGCTCGGTGTTCAGCCGCAGCACTACAAGTACAGTACTTGCCAACTGTATGTGTGTCAGTCAGACTGAGTGAGTTCCACCCATAACACCGCAATCTCTGGTTGCACAGCAGTACTAATGATTTAATGATGCAATACTTGTATAGTATTGCAGACTGAAAAAATTCTGACGGCCATGTCCTCTGTTTATAGCTGACCGTTGATCATAATGGCCAGAGCGAGGCTACATAATCAGTATCCATGAGTAACATATGCTTCTGTTCATACCTGAAGTTACTTGGAAGGCATCCAGTTTAAGGAGCCATAAATCCTGTTAAAAGCGCCATATAAATGCAAGTTGTTGCTCCCAGTCTGTGGTATGTTAGTTTCAAATTGTGATACGCAAGTGGAGGAGGTTGGGTGGGCCAATCTGGCAACTTAGCATGATATTGTCACTTGTTAGTGGGAGATGTTCGGCTTTAATAAGAAGGCTCAGTGGAGCACTCTGTTGGTGTGCTAACACTTTGTGCTTTGGATTGCTGGCAAACCAGCTTCTGCCTGAGCTCTTGATGTTCACTTGACCATTCATCTGCCACCTAGTGTAATCCTTGCAGATAACAGAAAATAAATTCTTTCTGAATAATTTGTTGCAGGTGATTACAATGAGATTGGTTTTTAATATATATACACTGCAAATACAATCTCAAGCATTGTTGAGGTGTGCAATTAAAAAAAAATAGTTGGTGGTTACAACTATATTACTGGTGTTTCCTTAATATCTACAAGCTACGTTTATGCTAGGGAGCAAAAATGTGTGCTCTCGTTTTCACTTGCTCTCTCACCCCCTCTCCCTTCTCCTACACCATCAATTTGGACTAGTAACCATATACAGTAAGTATTATACAGTACTGTCTATTTTTAATTCAAAGTTGCCAATTCACATTAGTACTAAAAAAAAAGGAATTATCAGAAATTCCTACTTTGCTGTATTATTTTTGTTGCTTATTTCAAATTCATAGAATGATAGAGCACAGAAGGAGCCCATTCGGCCTATCGTGCCTGTGCCGGCTCTTTGAAAGAGCTATCCGAATTATTGAACACTTTTAAAGCGTAAAAATGACTGAATTGCCAGGAGTAGATTATATATCACAACAACAACTTGTATTTATATAGCACCATAAATGTAGTAAAACATCCCAAGGCACTTCACAGGAGTATTATAAGTCAAAAAATTTGACACCAAGCAACATGAGAAATTCGAGCACATGCTTAAAAGCTTGGTCAAAGAGGTAGGTTTTAAGGAGGAAAGAAAGGCAGAGAGGTTTAGCAGGGAATCCCAGAGCTTATGGCCTAGGTAACAGAAGGCACGGCCACTAGTTGAATGATAATAATCAGGGATGCTCAAGAGGGCAGAATTAGAGGAGTGCAGATATCTCGAGGGGGGGGATTGTTGGGTGTTGTGGGGCTGCAGGAGATTACAGAGCTAGGGAGGAGCGAGACCATGGAGGGATTTGAAATCAAGGATGAGAATTTTGAAATCGAGGCATTGCTTAACCGGGAGCCAATGTAGGTCAGTGACCACAGGGGTGATGGCTGAACGGGACTTGGTGCAGGTTAGGACACAGGTGGCTGAGTTTTGGATGACCTCAAATAGGAGGGGGCCAAGAATAGATCCTTGGTGGACACCAGAGGTAATGATGCGGGAGCAGGAAGCGAAGCCATTGCAGGTGATCTTCTGGCTACAATTAGATAGAGAAGAATGGAACCAGGCGAGAACATAAGAAATAGGCGCAGGAGTAGGCCATTTGGCCCTTCGAGCCTGTTCCACCATTCAATAAGATCATGGCTGATCTTCTACCTCATCTCCACTTTCCTGCGCTATCCCCATATCCCTCGATTCCCATAATATTCATAAAACTATTGATCTCTGTCTTGAATATACTCAACGACTGAGCCACCACAGCCCTCTGAGGTAGAGAATTCCAAAGATTCACCACCCTTTGGGTGAAGAAATTTCTCCTCATCTCAGTCCTAAATGGCCGACCCCTTATTCTGAGACTGGTTCTAGACACCCCAGCCAGGGGAAACATCCTCCCTGCATCTACCTTGTCAAGCCCTGTAAGAATTTTGTATGTTTCAATGAGATCATCTCTCATTCTTCTAAACTCTAGAGAATATAGGCCGAGTCTACTCAATCTGTCCTCTGGACAATCCTCCCATCCCAGGAACCAGTCTGGTTAACCTTCGTTGCACTCCCTCTATGGCAAGTATATCCTTCCTTGGGTAAGGAGACCAAAACTGTACACAATACTCCAGGTGTGGTCTCACCAAGGCCCTATATAATTGCAGTAAGACGTCTTTACTCTTATACTCAAGTCCTCTTGTAATAAAGGCCAACCTTCCATTTGCTTTCCTACTTGCTTGCTGTACCTGCATGTTAACTTTCAGTGATGTGTGTACAAGGATACCCAGGTCCCTCAGAACACCAACATTTCCCAATCTCTCACCATTTAAAAAAAAAAAAATACCCTGCTTTTCTATTTTCCCTACCAAAGTGGATAACTTCACATTTCTCCACATTATATTCCATTTGCCATGTTCTTGCCCACTCACTTAGCCTGTCTATATCCCCTTGGAGCTTCCTTGTATCCTCCTCACAACTTACATTCCCACCGAGCTTTGTATCATCAGCAAACTTGCATATACCCTGTATCACATTTGGTCCCCTCATCCAAATCATTGACATAGATTGTGAATAGCTGAGGCCCAAGCACTGATCCTTGTGGTACCCCACTAGTTACAGCCTGCAAACCCAAAAATGACCCGTTTATTCCTACTCTCTTTTTTGTCCGTTAACCAATCCTCAATCTATGCCAGTATATTACCCCCAATCCCATGAGCCCTAATTTTGTTTAATAACCTCTTGTGTGGCACCTTATCGAATGCCTTCTGAAAATCCAAATACACCACATCCGCTGGTTCTTCCTCCATCTATTCTGCTGGTTACAACCTCAAAAAACTTTAATAGATTTGTCAAACACAATTTCCCTTTCATAAATCTGCGTTGACTCTGCCCAATCCTATTATTATTTTCCAAGTGCCCTGTTACCATGTCCTTAATAGATTCTAGCATTCTCCCTACTACTGATGTCAGGCTAACTGGTCTGTCGTTCCCCGTTTCCTCTCTCCCTCCTTTCTTAAATAGTGGGGTTACATTTGCTACCTTCCAATCTGTGGGAACCATTCTAGAATCTATGGAATTTTGGAAAATGACAACCAATGTATCCACTATCTCTATAGACAACTCTTTCAAAACCTAGGATGTTGGCCATCTGGTCCAGGGGATTTATTGGCTTTCAGTCCCATTATTTTCTCCGATACTACTTTTTTACTAATTTCTTTCAGTTCCTCATTCTTGCAAGACCCTTGGTTCTCTACTATTTCTGGGAAGTTTTTTGTGTCTTCTTCCATGAAGACAGACACAAAGTATTTGTTTAATTTCTCTGCCATTTCCTTATTCCCCATTACAGGAAACTTTGTGATATCCGGCACCGAGGGGACCGAGCTGTTGCCGATCTATCAAAACTGCCGGACATACAAAGTTAATGTTGAAGCATACGGAGGTTTTCATCTCCGTATCTGACAACAAACACTGTTGCTTAGCAACAGCTTCTAAACAGTCGGCTGAAGCTGTTGCCATAGCTACAGACCTTGCAGTGCCTGACTGGGGGGAAAAAAAGCAACGAGAACTAAAAAAAACTTATAGAAAACGGCTCCTGATTTTTGTCGTTAGATCGAGTATTCTGGACATATAACCTCCGGATAAACCAAAGTTTCCTGTATAATTTCTCCTGTCACAGCCTGTAAGGGAACCACATTTACTTTCACTAATCTTTTCCTTTTTACATACCTATAGAAGCTTTTACTGTCTGTTTTTATGTCTCTCTCTAGTTTACTCTCATATTCTATTTTCCCTTTATCAATTTCTTGGTCCTCCTTTGCTGAATTATAAAATCCTCCCAATCCTCAGGCTTACTACTCTTTTTGGCAACATTATAAACCTCTTCCTTTGATCTAATACTATCTTTAACTTCTCTTGTTAGCCACAGTTGGACCACTTCTCCTGTGGGGTTTTTGTGCCTTAAAGGAATGTATATTTGTTGTAAATTATGTATTAATTCTTTAAATGTTAGCCATTGCTCATCCCCTGTCACACCTTTTAATGTAAGAAGTCACACAACACCAGGTTATAGTCCAACAACTTTATTTGAAATCACAAGCTTTCGGAGCGCTGCTCCTTCTTCAGGTGAAGAAGGAGCAGCGCTCCGAAAGCTTGTGATTTCAAATAAAGCTGTTGGACTATAACCTGGTGTTGTGTGACTTCTTACATTTGTCCACCCCAGTCCAACTCCGGCATCTCCACACCACACCTTTTAATGTAGGTTCCCAATTTACGTTAGCCAACTCGCCCCCCTGTACCTACGTACAGGAAACTCTTTTTTATCCGGGACCGGCGTGGTGCCGGTTGATCAAAAAGTCCGGATTACAGAGAGGTATACTTACCAAGGTACGAGAGCCCCGTACACGGCCACAGTTGCAGGAGCCCCGGTTACGCGGCACTTGTGCAGGAGCCCCGGTTACACGGCCACAGATCCAGGAGTCCCTGTTGCACAGCCATAGGTGCAGGAACCCCGGTTACACGGTCACAGATCCAGGAACCCCGGTTACATGGCCACTAATATATAGTAAAACTTAGCTGGACCTACTCCTGAATTTTGCCGGTTAAGAGAGATTTCCGGATATTTAGGTGCCGGTCAAAAGAGAGTTTCCTGTTGTTTACTTTGTTTAGATTTAAGACCCTAGTCTCGGATTTAACTAAGTCACTTTCAAACTCAATATAACATTCTATCATATTATTGTCACTCTTCCCTAAAGGCCCCTTTACTACAAGGTTATTAATTAACCCTTTCTCGTTGCACAATACTAGATCTAAAATAGCCTGTTCCCTAGTTGGTTCCTCAACATACTGATCGAGAAAACTATCTTGCAGACATTCCATGAATTCGTCCTTCACACTATTACTGCAAACTTGGTTTGCCCAGTCTAAATGTAGATTAAAAAGGCCCCCATGATTACTGTACTACAAGTGCGAGTGCAGTCCCACCCAGCTGGACGACGGTGGAGAGGCGCTGGAGATGGATGGAGTGGTCAGCCGTGTCAAAGGCTGCAAACAAGTCGAGAAGGATGCGGATGGATAGTTTGCCTTTGTCACAGTCACAAACGATGTCATTTGTGACTTAGATGAGAGCTGTTTTGGTACTGTGGCAGGGGCGGAAACCTGATTGGAGGGATTCAAACATGGAGTTGTGGGAAAGATGGGAATAAATGTTCCTTTGCTTAGTACGCATTGATCATCTGCTGCTAGAGGACAGGGTTTAAAGTGAATTTCTAAATGTGTGTATTTTAAATAAAAACTCCTTGAAGCGAATGCAAAAGATTTAACGTTGTCCTGGGCTAAAATTCCTTGGTGTTTAAAAGTGCAGCCATTTTGTTGATACCTGCTCTCAAATGGTGTTAAAGCTGCTGTTTTTCTAGGCTGAGTTGAAGAAAATCTTCAAGCCTCAAAGCAAAGTAAGTCTTATGTGTCAGAATAGGGCGATTAAATATAATCATCATAGCCTAGACTGAAATAAGTACTGTTTTTATAGCCACTGTCAGCAGTGATTTTGTTTGTGTGCCATTGGGATATTTTGTCATCCAATTTTAGAGCATCATCTTGTAATCTTTTATTCATTCAATATTTATTGAAACTGGAAACACTGCACAACAGTTAAAGAATATCCTTTTATATTAATAAAATCTTACCATTCCTTTCACCTCCCCACCCCGGCCCCAAAAAATAATTCCAACCAACAGTATGTATTATCCAGGATCTTATGGTTCCAAATTGACTCTCTTCAACCCCAAGTCATGGCCTGGAGTTGCTCAAAGACGCACACAGACACTCTAGCCTGTGAGGAAAACCCAAGTGCAGGACTTTCATGGGTAATGAAATGGACTGTTTTACAGAACACCAAATGGTACTCTTGAGTATATTCATTTGAAAAAAACATAAAAACAATACGTTCTCCCTAGACTCCTTCCATTTTGTGTTTCATAGATGTTTCTATAAAGAATAAATATAAGTAATCTTTGATCAGAAACAACTTGTGTTTATTGGTGCTCCTTATGCAAAAGAATATCTGCAAGCTCTTTCTAAGGTAGAGAAGTGCACAGCAAGAAGGTATGAAGTAATTTAGTGACAATGTAGAGATGAGACCAGCATTGTTCCCGAGGTAGAATAGAATATTCAGCTCTGAATGGTGAGGCTGGCACCACTAGGCTCAGTGTAAGTAAATAGCCAACGTTAAGCTGTGGGAAGTTCTGATCATCCAAGACTTGATTTCAGGTAGCAGCCATTAATCGTACCTGAATGGTCAAGGGGATACAGTAACTACAACGTAAAACTAAAACATCAAATCAGAGCTGTTTATAAAATATATTAGATAAAACAGTGCAGGTACAGAAATGAAGACGTGATAGTTACAATACATGATGCACAGACACGCCAAGCTCTTGCTGATTTGACAAAGTAATGAGCTCACGTGTCTAAATAACGCAAACCTGTTGCAATCTCGATTATAAACTCCATACAGCAAAGCAACAACCGTAGAATGTTTTCCTGTCTGCCAATAAAGCAAATCTGGTTTCTCGTTTCACATCACAGTGGCTCACAAGGGCATTACCATTGATTGTTGTCGACTCCACTGCCAATATCCAGATACAATATCGTTAATGGAGACTGTAGCCTGCAGCCAAAGCAGTTGCAGATTTTGAGTGGCGATGAAAAACAGCTTCAGTTTTGTGGTTGAATTTTTTGATGTCGTCTGTGTACTTGTTGCTGCCTTGTAATGTTGTAGAATGTAAATTTATGGTTTAGAAACCAAAGGCATGCTAAATATGTGATGCATCCAAAAATAATTTATTTGTAATGCAGTGAACTTAATTACAGTTTTGTATTTATCCAGAACCTGTGTATGTGAATTGCATTAAAGGATTAGAATTCCATAAAACAGGTGCATGCAAAGGGATTTGATCCACTGAGGCTGTCTAATGGGAGTGAATAGAAACATAGAAGATAGGAGCAGGAGTAGGCTATTCGGCCCCTTGAGCCTGCTCCGCCATTTAATGAGACCATGGCTGATCATCCAAATTCAGTACCCTGTCCCTGCTTTCTCCCCATATCCCTTGATCCCTTTAGCCTTAACAAATATATCTAACTCCTTCTTGAATATATTTAATGAATTTGGCCTCAACTGCCTTTTTTGGTAGAGAATTTCACAGGTTCACCACTCTGGGTGAAGAAATTCCACCTCATCTCTGTCCTAAATGGCTTACCCCCTATCTTTAGACTGTGACCCCTGGTTCTGGACTCCCCCACCATCGGGAACATCCTTCCTGCATCTAGTCTGTCTCGTCCTGTTAGAATTTTATAAGTTTCAATGAGATCCCCTCTCATTCTTCTAAACTCCAGCGAATATAAGCCCAATCGACCCAATCTCTACTCATACGTCATTCCTGCCATCCCAGTTATCAGTCTGGTGAATCTTCGCTACACTCCCTCCATGGCAAGAACATCCTTCCTCAGATAAGGCGACCAAAACTGCACACAATACTCAAGGTGTGGTCTCACCAAGGCCCTGTACAACTGCAGCAAGACATCCTTGCTCCTGTACTCGAATCCTCTCGCTACGAAGGCCAACATACCATTTGCCTTCTTAACCACCTGCATGCTTACCTTCAGTGACTGGTGCACAAGGACACCCAGGTCTCGTTGCACTTCCCCTCCTCCCAATCTATTGCCGTTCAGATAATCTGCCTTCCTGTTTTTGCCACCAAAGTGGATAAACTCGCATTTATCCACATTGGGTGATTATACTGCATCTGCCCAATCTGTCCAAATCATCCTGGAGTTTCTCAGCATCCTCCTCACAGCACACATGCCCACCCAGCTTTGTGTCGTCTGCAAACTTGGAGATATTACATCTAGTTCCCTCGTCTAGATCATTAATATATATTAATAGGCAGAGAATAAGTCTGTTGAGATTCTGTTTATATAAGATGAGACAATTTGAGTGACATTTTGCTCATCAGTGCAGCGTGTAATTGTGAACTTGATCAGACTTGTGCAAGAGTTTCATGCTTGCTGACCTAGGTAATTTAACATACTTCAATCCAATGTCCTTTTAAATAATGCTGGCATTTTATTACTTGATGTGGGCAAATCCCAGGCGCAAATTCACCACCTCCTTCTCTGTGGTTAAAGTTAGAACATCGAGCATATTTTATTAGTTTTAAATTGTGTTTTCGATTATTTAGACATCATAAGATGGCATTGTGCAAGTCACAGCCCAGGGGCCAAGTTCTGCCTGCGGTTTCATTTGCTTTGCGCATTTTTCATTGCTCACAAAAAGAATGAGAAAATAATTAATTAGCATGATGAAGACTTTCTGCCTGAGCTTTGTAAACTTCCGGGCTCTAAGGACTAAAAAAGATTGCTTCTTCATGACCTGCACATCAAAACCAAATGTAACTTGTCAAATTTGCTGACGGCAACAAAATCGGAAGAGCAGTAGAGACGGAAGATGCTCCAAAAGATTTACAGAAGGATTTAGGTTGGTTACGTAATTGGGCAATTAAATTTAACATTGATAAATGTAGCCTATTTCGCATTGGTCAAAAAAGTGCGCACCATAAGTACACAATAATTGGAATGTGCAGGAAGAGGGTGACATCAAAAAGGGCTTAGGAATGATGCTTGATTAATTGCTTTCAATGTCGGCAATGAAACAAATGCTGGGATATAGATAGTCAAATAGAATGCTGAGATATATATATAGTCAGAACTGTAGAGTATATGTCTCCAGTGGTTGTGCACTAAAGAGCAGAAAGACTGCCAAATGTTATGGGGCATGGGCTATAGTGAAAGATTAGAACAACTCCGGCTTCACAGCCTAGATAAAAGGAGGTTGGGGTAGGAACCTCTCTCTTTTGAGGTATATACAATATTAAATGGTATAATAAAGTAAACCCAAAATTGTACTTTAATTGAGTCAAGTAAGGAAGGCCCGAGCGCGCATATTTGAAACAGATACTGGGAAGAATTCCCTTACTTAGAGGATTCGCTACCAGATCTAGTAACAGGGAATGAGCCAGAGCAGATAAGAAAAGTAAAGATAGGGGAACATTTTAGTAGGAAGAATGAAGAGAGACCTTGCACACTAAATGGTACAATTTTAAAGGGGGTGCACAAATCTTTGAAGGTGGCAGGACAGGTTAACAAAGCGATTAATAAAGCATATGGGATCCTGGGCTTTATAAATAGAGGCATAGAGGACAAAAGCCAGGAAGTTATGCTAAACACTAGTTTGGCTCCAACTGGAGTATTGTGACCAATTCTGGGCACCACACTTTAGGAAGGATGTGAAGGCCTTAGAGAGGGTACAGAAGAGATTTACTAGAATGGTTCCAGGGATGAGGGAATACAATTACATGGAGAGACTAGAGAAGCTGGGGTTGTTCTTGGAGCAGAGAAGGCCAAGAGGAGATTTGATAGAGGTGTTCAAAATTATGAAAGGTTTAGATAGAGTAAATAAAATGGAACTATTTCCAATTACTGAAGGGTCGATAATGAGAGGACGCAGATTAAGGTGATTGGCAAAAGAACCAGAGGCGACATGAGGGAAAACGTTTTTACGCAGCGAGTGGTTAGGATTTGGAATGCACTGCCTGATAGGGTGGTGGAGGCAGATTCAATAGTAGCCTTCAAAAGGGAATTGAATAAATACTTGAAGGAAAAATTGCAGGGATATGGGGAAAGAGCGGGGCAGTGGGACTTACTGGATTGCTCGATGAAAGACTCGATGGGCTGAATGGCCTCCTGTGCTGTATGATTCTAATGCCCACCACTACCTTCTCAGGGTAACTGTGCAACAGGGTTGAGCGATTAATAAGGCCTTGCCAGTGTCACCCACATCCCGAGAACACATAATTAAAACTTTTACTAAGTGTCAGCCATGGTTCAGTGGGTAGCACTCTTGCCTCTGAGTCAGAAGGTTGTCGGTTTAAGCCCCACTCCAGAGACTTAAGCACAAAAATCTACACTGACACTCCAGTCCAGTGGTCCGGGAGCTGCACTGTCAGAGGTGCCATCTTTCGGATGAGATGTAAACCAAGACCTCATCTGCTCTCTCAGGTGGACGTAAACGATCTCGTGGCACTATTATCCCCGGTGTCCTGGCCAATATTTATCCCTTAATCAACATAACAAAAACAGATTATTTGGTCATTATCACATTGTTGTTTGTGGGAGCTTGTTGCTGCCGCGTTTCCTACATTACAGCAGTGACTACACTTCAAAAGTACTTCATTGGCTGTAAAGTGCTTTGGGATGAATTGAGATCATGAAAGGTGCTATATAAATGCAAGTCTTTCTTTCTTTCTAAATCTTTGTGCATATGAAGAACTCTGACCAGTTTATTTAAAGGACACCAGTCCCCTTGGATACCACGGAAGGAGTGCGTAAAATGGTTCTCAGCAGTTTCAGGTTTTTAGGTAAGAAAAGAGTGAGAGAGAGAGAGAGAAGGGCAATCAGATTGGTGCATGAGAATGCCATCACCTCCTGGTTCCCCTCCAAGTCGCACACCATCCTGACTTGGACATGACGCTAGGTAAAATACTGGAACTCCCTACTTAACAGCATTGTGGGAGTGCCTTTACCACATGGACTGCAGCGGTTCAAGAAGGTGGCTCACCACCACCTTCTCGAGAGCAACTAAGGATGGGTAATAAATCCTGGCCTTGACTGTGCTACCCGAGAATGAATTCAAAAATTTATGCCAGGCTGCTTTGATGTACTTCATTAGAGACCGACTTTAGAATGACTCTTATAGATGCTTGGGAGAAATGTTGCCTGCCTCCACCCTCAGCCCAGGAGAATGATGTATACCACAATGGGTACCTAAACAAGGGAAGGAAGGAAGGACAGTCACTTAATTGGCTAATATGGTTGACTGATGGGAAAAGAACTATTTATTATGACGATAGAAGCAAGACTTCACTTTCTTCCTTTAACAAGTCCTAGTGCATGTTAACATTACAAAGAAAGCACAACATATCTCAAATGATTATTCAAATCATTCATGTTTCTTCAAGTACATATCAGAGTATAAGTTTTGCTCCAACATAAACTTGCTTTAACTTTTTATTTGCATTCTGTTACGATTACCTAAATTGAGACTTGCACGAGTCTTATCTGCAAATTAATTGGCAGCTTAGCATATTAATATTGCATTTTCCTGGTCATCTATTGTAGATGACTGCATGATAACTGATAACCCTGCTGTAAGCAGCAGCCGGGTGATGAAACAAAGCGACTCTGTAGAGTCTGGTTGCATCTGTTACGACGTTTTAGTTACAGTCTGTGACCTCCATTGTAGCATAGAGAAAGTGGTAATCACTGCTAATCAGAAAGCTGGTTGTGACTGCGCGTGTAGTGATCAGATGTTTTAATTGAATGCCAGTGGGGGAACGGGTGGAATTTCGGGAACAATGCTGAAAATGATGATCTGTTAAAAGGTGATTTAAGATTATTTCTGCTGCTGATGGACAATGAATTAGGTTCGACAGAAAGCAAGTGAAGTTGTCCGTGTGAGATTTCTGTTGAAGGGATTAGTGTGAGTATCATCATACTGCAAAACCTTCATCCAGAATGGGTATACTTGAGATTAGAAAACCTTTTAATGGAATTGCAGTATTTACCCTTTAGAAATGTGCTTCATGGTGTTCGTAGTAATATTTGTTCTAGACAGCGCAAAAGAATGGTATTCGAGCCTAACTCAAGTAGCCGGTTCTGGGCACCATAAGAACAATAAATGTAAAATGTGAAA
Source organism: Somniosus microcephalus (assembly GCF_052327205.1). Taxonomy (NCBI): domain Eukaryota; kingdom Metazoa; phylum Chordata; class Chondrichthyes; order Squaliformes; family Somniosidae; genus Somniosus; species Somniosus microcephalus. The sequence goes on from NC_140992.1 coordinate 36,184,180, forward strand.
TGCTGAGTGGCTTTGTGTCTAATTCAGTTTTTTTTTTTTAAAGTGCTGTTATATTATTTAACCTCAATGAGTATGGGATTATTTTCATGTTCTGAATTAAGCTTTTATGGCTGTGAACAAAGATTAAAGCTGGAAAATTTGTAGCAGTAAAATTCAAGATTAACTTCAAAAATGCCGACAGCTGGTCCATTCAGTTTCGTTCTCTGTTGCTTTGAAATGCTGAGATTTTTTCAGTTAATAACGCAGAGATTGCGAAGTGTGATTGTTTGCAGTGCATACAGTGCCAATTTCTAATCACAGGACAGTGAAATAATTCACTACAGCAGTTTGTTTTTTCCCTTCTATCCTGTTAACATTTCTCGTATTCGTGCCTGTAACTGTTGGTGTTCAGAAATTTCCCTTTAATTATTTCCTCCTGTTTTCCCTGGTTCAGTCATTTAACAACAGCTGCTTATCCCTATGTGAAACACCTGGTGTTAAAAGATATGACTAATATATTAATGGTTTGCTGGAAGTAAGTTACATACAGTAATTTAATTGAGAAGTTCAGATAACTCTTCATGTGAGCTATGCTTAAGGCAGTTATAACTATCTTTGGAGCCCCAAGATTTTGCCATCCTTGAAAACCCTCTTGTGTTATTACTCACATACTAATTCAGTTTTACATGTGGCCTTATGTTATGTTATTTTGTCAATAATGGCAATTGTTTCCGATGGCACCAATCAATGTGCTGCACACCCTTAATGCACCATGACTTCCACACAAGAGGATTAATGATTCTTATGCCATTACAACTCGTTCATCGAGAAATGATCCAATGTTTGCTATCAAGCAATTTTATTTCCAATCTACTTCACGACCCCTTCAGGCAAATCAGTGTCTGGATTCAACAGATCTCAAGACTGATCTATTGTTAGTAATGATGCGCTTGTTTTAAAGTGCTGGTAGCTATGAGTAGTTTTTCCATATAGATGGAACAGAAATTAATCCATCTCCGGAAATCGTCCAACTTTGCTTCCACTGTAACTGAGAGATGATTCTGTTCTCATTCAGTGTCACAACTTCTGTACCTGAGGTAGAGTGACATTGACTCAATACTGTAACTGCTTGCATAAGTGTAAAAGCAAGAATAATATGTTGATTGGCTAGTAACCTGTGCTTCACAAATTAAACTATTAACTTTGACTAGTGGTCATGGTCTGTCGTCTAGCAGTGGCAATTGCTTTTATTTAGATAGGAGCTGTGATGTGTTTATTCATTCAATAGCAAAATACTGCGGATGCTGGAAACCTGTGTTTATTCATTGCTTAGCTAATAGGCATGCAAGAGAAAAAAGCACTGATTTTAGAAATCTTATTTTTTCCCCCCCTCAGAATACAGCAGATTTGAAGCCAAAATCCATGACCTACGGGAACAGATGATGAACAGCAGCATCAGCTCAGGATCAGGGTCACTGCGCACCAACCAGAAGCGATCCCTTTATGTCAGGTAAAAAAAACAAAGGCAAACTGATGCTCCTCTGTTGAAAAGGGGGCCCCTTACATGCTGTGCTCTTTAAACTACAAATTGTTTTGTGCTGCGGTACAGTTCCCAAATGTCTTTAATCCTCACTTAGCTTGCAATCTTGAAGACTACCTTTTACATTCCCTGTGAACTGAGTATTTCAAATGATGTCTGTGGGTATCATATGCTTGACATCAAAGGAGGAAATCTTGTCTCAGGAATAGATTTACATATATAAATATGTGAAGATCCCTTTGTAGTTTTCCAACTTCTTTAATGTTGCCGCGTTGATGATAAAATCTGCATCTTAAATTATTTTGCATTCTGTTGAGTGAATAATCTCTCATTGTATGTTCTGTAAATATTTTTCAGTAAAGGTTTTATCACAATTAATCATTGACTTGTTGCATAGACTATAGCCAGTTAAGTTGGATGCTAGTTCAGTTGAAGTTTTAAAAGACAGTTAGATCACTTTCTGGTTCAACAGAGAGTAAAAAATTGCGATAAATAGAACAGCTGCCACAGTGCCTTGTGAAATTTGTACCCTCTGATTTTTTTTCATGTTGCGCTTTGAGTAACGCACCTCTGGGCAATTCTGTTTCATAAACTTTACCACCTTTCTGTCTGCTCTTCACCTGCTAACCTGCATATGAATTTTCCCAACACCACTGTTTATTTGTTTTTAATCTTTTCATTGGCCATTTTTGAATATGATACTGGTTGTTATGTGGAGCCACTTGAATGTTTTTATTTGCTAATTACGGAGAATCTGTTTCCGTCGTAAAATGTGAGGCACTTGTGAATACTGTTCACAGGAAACAAAGATTGCCAACAGAAGCATTACTCCTACATTAGTCCAGCACTGTGGCTTAGGTCTGTTGTATAGCACAGATCCATTCTATATAAAAAAAAATAATGAGCTATGCTTACATAAAATGTAAGTGTTTTTCATTTTTTCAATACAAGATGCATATTTTAAAAAATAAGGTAAGTGTACAGGTATTTAATTGCACCACAAACATTTAAAATTAACTGAAGACTGCTTCAGGTTGAGCAAAAAAGGAAAGTTAAATTAGTAAAGATGAAGGAAAGCAAATATTGCTTGAGGCACAAATATTGGCCAGGACATGGGAGAACCCCCCTGCTGCTCTTCGAATAGTGCCACGGGATCTTTTACATCCAGCTGAGAAGGCAAACGGGCTAGTAGAAGTTCTGAACAGAAGTAGAGAAAGTAAGCTCACCCCATTTTCACTGAGTTTTGCTATGTACCATTCCCTGGGCTAATCAGTGAGCAAGTGAATTGCTTCCAATATTACTCCACCTCCATTTTTTCCCTCCCCATTTTATGGAAGGTGCTTCGTGAAAGTCCAACTTCAGACAACAGTGCAGTGTAAGATTAGAAACCTAACACAATGAGGATATTGAGCCTGTGTCCCCATGAATTGCTGCTTCAGTGTACTGTTCTACAAGTTGCATTTAACCCAAAGCCATTGAATTGAATTAAAACCCTGCCAATTGAATTATCGAAGCAAGTGTTACTTTTTCCTCTCTGCCTATTTTCTCCTTGCCTGAAAACGTCGTTTCTTTGTACGATTCCATGGGTATCATGTGCCTTCTGGTACCTCACTAAAGTGGTCGTTATTCATATGTAAGCCATGATGGTGAGTATTGGCAGCCTATTCGAATGCAGGGGGTATCACAGCCGAGCCTAATCATGTCCTTGAATGATATCTCCACAAGTTTACCTCCTACAGAGGTCACTGCTAGTCAGCAGTAGGAAACACTAGACAGGGTTTTCATTCCTCAGTAATCCATGGGCACTGAGGCCACTTGTAACACCACTGTGCCACACTGATAGATCAGATAACTTCAGCGTAGACCGTGCATCGGACCTGATATCTTCCTGGATTATAATGCTCAACTGTTAAGTGGATAAATTAGCTGAGCCATAAAAATGGAGATGTCTTTTTTGTTTTCTAATGTGAGCCAGTGACATTAGAAACCATGGTACCAGAGATATTGGAAAGATTAAACTGTACTCCTTGGAAAAGGTCCAGGAGTTTTGTAATCTGAAGAGAATTTGTGTAGATGTTCTTGGGTTGTACACAGCAGAGACAAAACCATTTTAATGAGGGCCACTGCTATTTATAAAACTGTGATACATTTTGCACATCTAACATATTCTGGGGGAGCTGTGAAACATAAGAGCCTTAAATTTTTATGTTTAATAGGTTAATATGAGAATATCCATCGACAGTAATCTTTGAAAATTTAAATTGGCTTTTTATCAGAATAACTACATTAACTGTCAAATTCTTTGTCTTAATACTCCTGTGAAGCACCTTGGAAGTTTTACTACGTTAAAGGCGCTATATAAATATATAAGTTGTTCTGTCTTAACCCTGTTGGTTGAGGGTATATGTTTAAATAATACACACAAAAATCTGGTTACATGCAATTTGTTGGGACACAAAAATACCTGGTCTGTCATCACTGATTCTATAAGCAGTTGTATTGATTCCAATAAATTATCAGAAAGGTCATTGCCAGGATTTGTTTGTGTCAGAACTGCATGAGAGTGCATCTGTCTTGATATTTAGAACTTTAAATGAGCACTGGCTAGACTGAGATCATTAGTTTTTCCAGAAATCCACAACCCATTGAGGAACTGGTCTACCAGGGAGTACACAGCAAGGCTATTAAAAAGCCTAAAGGTACTTGCAATTGTTTTTTTTTGTTCTGAACTGGCTTTAGGTATTTACAAAAACCTGTGGCTACTGGTGAGGGAGAGGAAGCAAGAGTAAATGTTGCCGTCTGCAACTATGAATATACAGACCCTCTTATTATGTAATCTTAACATCAGAAGTAGTTCCAAAATACCCGAGATTATTGAAACAAATAACTGGTATAAGAAATAGGAGCAGAAGTAGGCCATATGGCCCCTCGAGCCTGGTCTAGAAAACTATACTATGTTTCAACTATTTCATGTATGTGATTGGCTGACTAATCCAAGCAAACCAAATTTATAACTGATAACTAGGTCTCTGAGACATTTCATCAGCAAAAGGCAGCCTCCTCTGTGAAAGAAACAATTTACCCGAGTTATAGAGTAGTTTCTCACCCAGTGAATAATGAGGAATTTCATGATTCTTCGCATAATGATGGATGGATAAAGGATGGAAATAGCAACATACTTAGAACCCATTACACAGTTAGGCATGCCTCCTCTCAAAGATGGCATAAAGGATATTTGAGTGAAGTAGTTCCCATATGAATTGATTCTTGATTTTGAAAGTATATTGGTTAATATTTTCAGTATGCTGATGGTGTGTAAAATGCCTACCACCAGCAGAATACTGGCTAATAGCAGGCATTTTACTGCTTGAATTAACACACACGATGGTACCATTCCTGCAATTATTACAATGTTTCCAGAACAGAAGACAATAAATCTATTCATTAAAGCTAGTAAAAGCTGAAGCAAGGAAATACATTTCCTGAGGCTGCAGCAGTGGCATGCACCCTCGAGAGACAGCAGGATTGGAAAATTGGGTCTGTGGCCACGTGTTCCCAATCTTCCGGCTGCCGATTTTGTGGGCGTAACTTGAATATTTAAATTCGGTCTCTCTCCCAAATTCCCACGGTGAACAAGGGACCGCCCTCAAAATGCTGCTTGTGGGTTGAAGCGAGCACAGCAAGGCTCCTGGGGCCTGGCCCATTCAAGCAGGCCTCCTGAAACTAGGTAGATGCCGTGGGGTTTTTTAACTTTCTTTTGCGTTTACCAGTAAGTGTTGCTGCATTTTCCCTGATGGATTGGGTTTTTTTCCTGGGAACTCTGTCATTTTTGCATTTTGTGGGGTTTTTTTTGCCGATAATGGTTCCCTTCAGTATACTTATTTGCGGTTGGCATTTAACTGGAACAGTGCAGCTTCTGAACATGCTGGATGCTTCAGATGAGGATGAAGAATTAATGAAGGGCTAACAAACGAAGATCCAATGACCCCTCAGGCATTCTGTCCACCCCTGTCATTACCCTGCTATTATATTTATGGGTTTTTATGCAAATGGTCTGCCTTGGTTCAGCATCACTAATCACATCCCTTGCGAGCCACCACTGGACTAAGCTTCATCCAATTCCCCCAATCTGACTCTGGAAGTAGAGTTAATTGAATATACAACAGCAGTTTATATAAAAAAAAAGAATGAACCCACTGCTCGGGATCTTAGTTCTGGCCCTGCTTTCCTACCGCAGCTCCCAGTTCCGCACCTCTGGTCAATATCGCATCTCCCGATGCCCCTTTCTGTGTTGGGATCGGCTTCAGCTCAATAACTTTTCTACAACAGGCTGTTCCCACCTCACCAGCTGCACTCTGGTTCTGAATTAAGTGGCCACGGTCAGTATCTCGTCGGCCCTGGCCCAATGATGCACCTTAGAGCAGATGATTTTATGTTGCCGCCCCTGAACTGGGACTCTGATCTGCTGGAAGGATCAATTACACACGAGGAGGGCTGGAACAAAATAGTTATGCACCATTTTAGTTTCCCACCCCCCTCTCTCTGCTTGCCCACTGCTTCTCTCTTGCCACCTAGTCTGTTCCCCCCTATCCTTACCTCCCTTTCCTCCTCCCTCAGCCTCTTCTCTTTCATGAGGGTGTAATTACAGCATGACAAATTTACAGAAGCCGTTTCCATTATAATTATAGATGTAGGAATTTATAACGGAAACATAAAAGTAAGGGAAGAATGTTTGACTTTAAAGTGGCGATTGAATTCCATCTGCATGCCCTTGTACGGTCACTCGCTGTCATTTAAGCCGCTTCGCCTGAAGACTACGCTAAAACACCCCATGTACAATGCCATGGGAGATCAACTAGTGTTTACAACAATGACCAACTTTGCTATTGTCCTAAATTTCAAAACAACAAAAGCAGTTCTGCACTAACCTTCAGCATTAAATTGATTCTTGTAAGACCATTGCTAGTTTATTTATGTGGCAAGCTACTGCCACAGAACCTCCTATACAGCTTCGAACCTTGTTGGTCTCAGTCTGGCTGCTGACTGGACTTCTCTCAATCATATAAGCTCTGCAGCCGTTAATAGTCTATCAGTTATGTAAGCTGGTTGTCCATAGCTGCTCTGAGTGATTGATCAGTGCAGAAACACACCTTGCATAGCAAGCTACTGGGGGGAAAAAAGACTCCAATGCCTTTGTATTCAACAGATATTAAAGACCTTTTTCATGAACAGGAACAGACCCATCAATGACTTTGGCATTCCAGACAGATATGTCATTTGTTGTAGCTTGAAAAACATGTTAGCAGTAACTGAATTTGTGTAGGCTGACCAGCAAGAAAGAATCCAAATAAATAATTTACCATACTTCAATTTTTGTGACACCCAGGATCCATGTTCATAGATCCCTCCATGGGCCATCTCGCGTGTTGCATGGTCACAGGTGAAGCTAGAAATTGTGCAAGTGCTTCCCAACTACCAATTGTTCAGGTGTGCAGTTGAGATGAAAGTGGAGATTGTGTGCTGCCAGCATCTGAGGGCGGAAATTCAAGGCGGACTCATTGCCCAAAGTGATGCGCGGGTTCCCAATATCTGGTATTTTCTAACTAGGATGCGTTGGTAATGCAGGAGTCTTGCACTCGAGGCACATGTTGGCCTCCTAATGGGAGTGAAAAACATGAAAATGATTGGAGTTCTCCACCCCCCCTCTCTCCTCCCTCCCCCACCTCCCAAAAAAAAAAAAAAAAAAAGCTCCTTGCAGTTTCTGTGATATGCCTGACATATCACTGAAGGCACATTTACAAAATCCCTTTCTGATGTTTCTCAAAGAAACCACCAAGGTTGGGAAATCAAATAGTACTGGTTAGGTGTACCATATTTGTGTTCTAAAGCCTGTAGATTGTCGACTGAAAGGGGCAGAGTTTTGAGGTGCTGGGAAAGAACGAGTTAGAGTCATAGTTATACAGCACGGATAGAGGCCCTTCGGCCCATCGTGTCCGCGCCGGCCATCAAGCCCTGTCTGATCTAATCCCATATTCCAGCATTTGGTCCGTAGCCTTGTATGCTATGGCATTTCAAGTGCTCATCCAAATGCTTCTTAAATGTTGTGAGGGTTCCTGCCTCCACAACCCTTTCAGGCAGTGAGTTCCAGACTCCAACCACCCTCTGGATGAAAAAGTTCTTTCTCAAATCCCCTCTAAACCTCCCGCCCTTTACCTTGAATCTATGCCCCCTAGTTATTGACCCCTCTACTAAGGGAAAAAGCTCCTCAGCATCCATCCTACCTATGCCCCTCATAATTTTGTACACCTCAATCATGTCCCCCCTCAGCCTCCTCTGCGCCAAGGAAAACAAACCCAATCTGCCCAGTCTCTCTTCATAGCTGAAGCGCTCCAGCCCCGGTAACATCCTGGTGAACCTCCTCTGCACCCTCTCCAACGCGATCACATCCTTCCTGTAGTGTGGCGACCAGAACTGCACACAGTATTCCAGCTGTGGCCTAACCAGTGTTTTATACAGTTCCATCATAAAACAGGAGGTGGTGCAATCAGCATTGAGTTCAGTCTATTGAATTAGTGCCATTGCTTCACATGAACTGAGCTAAATGAGTTCCTGCTATCTGATGCTTCCAAGTCATTTTTGCTTTAACATGAAATAGCCAGAGAAATATGATTTTGTAATGTTAACATCCGAGATAAAGTGAAGCTAATTTACGATAACAAATGGGTTTCAAATCTGGAGGATGGGAAGAAGGAGTGTGACTGATGGGTTTGTTCACACATGATGACAATCCCAAGCAGTCTTGAATTGAGTTGGAAAGGAGAACTTTATATATTCTCGAACTATGACAGAGTGAACATTAGCATCAATCTCGTTGGATCAGCAAATTATATTTTAATTTAATATTTGTTTAAATTTCCTGATTTATTTTGAGTGCCGATTTGGGGGAAATTAGCTAGGAGTTGCAAAGATTGAAAACAATGGTAGTTGAACGATCATTTTGCAGATCAAATAACGAGGTTGCTGAAGCACGCAGGGTTAATGACTATAATCTTCACTCATGTTAAATTGGCTCACTTGGTACCGTTGTGCATTTTAACTGAAGGTAAAATTTAGCTAAAATGAGGTGCAGAAAGCATGAGAAATATTGTAATATTTTGGTAAAAATAAAGGAAAAATCAGAAAGCTGAAATAAAGATAGAAGATGCAGGAAATTAAACCGAGGTCCGAAAGATAACCAGACATTTTTGTACGGTTGCAAAAATGGAGAGGAAAAGAGGCACGGGGGGGGAGAATCAGCGCATACACCAATCACCGAGAGGGAGTTGATGAGTTAAATGAACCAGTTTGCCAGTCATTTAACTCATTAACCTCCTCTCTATGATTCTGTATCTGTTGATTCCCTCCCTTTCCCTGTTATTTTTTACAACCTTATTAAATTGCCTGTTTATCTTTGTCTTCAGTTCTGATGAAGAGTTACACGTGAAATAATATAAACTGTTTTTTCCCTTTGCAGATGCTGACTGACCTTTGTATTTACAGCATTTTGTGTTTTACTACAATATCTTGTATGTCTAATCACAGAATCACAGAATCTACAGTGCAGATAGAGGCCATTTTGGCCCATCGAGCCTGCACCGACACATATCCCACCCTATCCCTGTAACCCCACGTATTTAACCCCCTAACACTAAGGATCAATTTATCATAGCCAAATCAACCTAACCTGCACATCTTTGGACTGTGGGAGGAAACCGGAGCACCCGGAGAAAACCCACGCAGACACAGGGAGAATGTGCAAACTCCACACAGACAGTCGCCTGAGGCCAGATTTGAACCCGGGTCCCTGGCGCTGTGAGGCAACAGTGCTAACCACTATGCCACCATGTGGGTGAAATGTTTTGTGATAAATTACAACTACTCTATAATGTATCCTCCTCCTTTGTGTTATTTTTAGAGCCTTGTTTGATTATGACAAGACCAAAGACAGCGGTCTCCCGAGCCAAGGCCTTAATTTCAGTTTTGGCGACATACTGCACGTGATCAATGCATCGGATGATGAGTGGTGGCAGGCTCGACAGGTAACGCCGGATGGTGAGAGCGAAGAAATCGGAGTCATCCCAAGCAAACGGAGGTGATGACCTTTTTCTAAAGTTGGAATTTTGACGTTTAGGTAGAATTTTTTTTAAGCAGAATGCTCCATAACTCCAAGGACTACAATACCATTTATCCATTAAAATCAAAGTATTTGTTTTTGGCAAAATATTCTGGATTGATTATAATGGGATGTTTGTTTTGTAAATGATGTGTGAAAGGAATGAGAGGCTGGTATTTTGAAAACTGGAAGAGTATCTTCAGTCTTCAGAGTGGTAAAATTATATTGTGCGAGGGTGCACTGGCCCAGCCTGTTGGTGCTGATGTGCTATGCGGAGGAGGGTTAAAATGGGTTCTATTGCTCTCAATCTTTCCTGTCTGTCTTCTTAAATAAATGTTAACCCTAGTTTTGCACCTGTTTTAATATTCTGTCAATCTCAATATCTTCCACAATTTGATAAAAATTTAAAAACATAAAAATTTGATGTGTATAAATGCTGAAAATAAACTTTATTACCGAAATTGAACAGTTAACATGGTGAAATAATCTAGACACAAGAATAATTGAGTAGATTGTACTAAACAATTTATTTTAGTGTGGAAGTGAGCTTTTCTCTGAAGGGCATAGTCCCAGTTTCAGCTTGTGTATAATGACATTGATTGTTCATGTGGGAAGACTGTATAAAGATGTAGGTAGAACAATGGTCCAACATGACCATCTCGAGCATGCTGTGTTATGATGTGAGTTCACATTTTCCTACATCATGAATATTCAAACTTCACAATTGGGAAAGTGAAAAGTAGCCAACAGCGACTACACTCGTGCACCTCCTAGCATCCAATCAGGAATAGTGAAAAAGATCTAAAAGTAAATAAGAGCAAATTTCATGTTTTCATTTAAAATAGAGACAGTGTTTGCATTAGTTAAGGTGAATTAGATGTGTACAGCTTGAGAATGTACGTGTACGGCAAAATCAACAAAAGGGCTCCCTACATATCTAATTCATTACCTTTTTCTGCCTCGTATCTGTCAGCTGCCGTATTTTGATTGTGAAAAATTATGCTGACTATAGGCGAGACCTGTAATCGAAAGGAGCTATAAAAAACTCACTGGAAATCTGAAGTAAAAATGCAATGCTTAAATACACAGCAAACCCTTCAGTATATAAGAACATAAGAAATAGGAGCAGGAGTAGGCCATTCGGCCCTTTGAGCCAGCTCCGCCATTCAATGAGATCATGGCTGATCTTCTGCCTCAATTCTATTCACCGGCCTTATCTCCACATCCCTTGATGCCATTACTAGTCAGAAATCTATCGACTTCTGTTTTGAATATACCCAATGACTGAACCTCCACAGTCCTCTGGAGTAGAGAATTCCAAAGATTCACCACCCTCTGTGTGAAGAAATTTCTTCTCATCTCAGTCCTGAATGGCCTACCCTTTATCCTGAGGCTGTGGCCCCTGGTTCTAGACTCCCCAGCCAAGGGAAACATTCTCCCAGCATCCATCCCATCAAGCCCTGTAATCATTTTGTATGCTTCAATGAGATCCCCTCTCATTCTTCTGAATTCAAGAGAATACAGGCCTAGTTTACTCAATCTCTTCTCATACGACAGTCCCGCCATCCCAGGAATCAATCTCGTGACCCTTCGTTGCACTCCCTCTATGGCAAGTATATCCTTCCTTAGGTAAGACCAAAATTGTACACAGTACTCCAGGTGTGGTCTCACCAAGGCCCCAATATAATTGGAGTAAGACTTCTTTACTCCTGTACTCAAATCCTCTTGTAATGAAGGCCAGCATACCATTTGCCTTCCTAATGGCTTGCTGCACCTACACATTCACTTTCAGTGACTCATGTACAAGGACACCCAGGTCCCTTTTGAGCATCTGCATTCCCCAATCTTTCACCATTTAGGAAATACTCTGCCTTTCTGTTTTTTCTACCAAAGTGGATAACTTCACATTTATCCACATTATATTCCATCTGCCATGTTCTCGCCCACTCACTGAACCTGTCGAGATCCCCTTGAAGCCTCTTCACATCCTCTTCACAACTGACACTGCCACCTAGCTTTGTGTCATCACCAAATTTGGAAATGTTACATTTAGTCCCCTCATCCAAATCATTGATATAGATTGTGAATAGCTGGGGCCCAAGCACCGATCCTTGCGGTACCCCACTAGTCACAGCCTGCCATCCTGAAAAAGACCCGTTTATCCCTACTCTTTGTTTTCTGTCTTAACTGATTCTCAATCCATATATAGAAAGAAAGGACAGGTTAGCATTTCAGCTGTAGCCTCTTCATCAAAACTGAGCAATGAAGGGTGCATCTGACACTATGGAGATGGAAGAGAGAACAAATGCCAGTTGGAGTTAGTGAAATTGAATTATGTGATGGAGAGAGAAACTGTACAGTTTACGGAGGTTGCTGTTTCCGGCAGTTGAAGGAGGAAGTTGCCTCATGTTTGTTTGCTTTAAAAGAGAGCGAGGGTTTTCCCTCTATATTCAAATGTTCACGTATGGCCCCATTTTATGGATGTTACTGGAAAGCACCAGATTTATGTAAAACCACAGTTGTTAACCTGTCTTTCATTAGTGTAACTTAAGTCAGTGAAATCAGCATTTTGCAGTGGACTCGGCTGATTTTATTTCCATTTGTAAAGTGTTGCAAAAGATAGGTCAGCGCAAGCTAGTAACTTAATCAGTTGTCATTCTTGGAGTTGCTGATGGTAAACTACTTGTTTGCTCTTTCCTGATATGTATTTGAGACAATGTAGTTTCAAAACCTGCCTCGTGCTTGTGGGCACAGGCTCATTTTGAATTAAGTTAATCCGGTTGGAACACTGGTTGTAAAAGAAGCTTAGTGTGGTTTGGTGGCACAGTGCATTGAGACAGATGTATTTCTGGCCTTGTGTTCAACTCCAGCAGATAGGGTTTGGATGAAAGGTTCCCTCCTCTTAATGGTAAATTTATTGACGCGTGGAAACTTTCCAATAGTTCCAATGTAAAAGGGTTTCTTGATCTTTAATCAAGTTTGTAATGCAGCATTCAAGTCATGTGATCACTTTGTAATTGGGATCAGAGTGAAACAATCTGTTTGTCAATACATCTCCCTCCTTCCATCTTTCTAGTACATGTATTATAGAAAGTAAAACTCAACACAGTGAAGAAGACTGAATGTTACTGTGAGCAGTCAGTATCTAAAATGGCGTTGGTTCTTCCTTTGTCATTTACAAACTGAAATTATATCTCAAATAAAAACTGTAAATATTTGGCACAGTGAAAATGTAGTGTTGGACCTTCCGATGCTTTTGTCAACCTAGTTTTCACAGGTTTAAATGTAGTGAGGTCAAATTCAAACATGAAATTTTAGCAACAGAATAAAACTAGGCAAAATAAAACTGTTAATCAAAATTTAAACGCATACTACCTTAGGAGCTTGGAGTAGACTTTGCAAATGTTTTATCCTACTATCTTGGTGTGAATTTTGGGCTTGCTTTGTCAGGATACTCTCCACTTGCCTGGATGAGTGCAGCTCCAACAACACTCGAAGTTCGACACTATCCAGGGCAAAGCAGCCCACTTAATTGGCACCCCATCCACCACCTTAAACATTCACTCCCTCCACCACTGGCATACCGTGGCTGCAGTGTGTATCATCTACAAGATGCACTGCAGCAACTCGCCAAGGCTTCTTCAGCAGTACCTCCCAAACCCACAACTTCTTCCACCTAGAAGGACATGGGCAGCAGGCGCAAAGGAACACCACCACCCCCAAGTTACCCTCCAAGTCACACACCATCTTGACTTAGAGGTATATCGCCGATGGGTCAAAATCCTTGAACTCCCTCCCTAACGGCACTATGGGAGTACCTTCACTACATGGACTGCAGCGGTTCAAGAAGGCGGCTCACCACCACCTTCTCGAGGGCAATTAGGGAGGGACAATAAATGCTGGCCTTGCCTGCAAAGCCCACATCCCATAAACACATTTTAAAAAATGTTGGGTAACTTAAAAGCTGGATTTGAATGTTCAACATTCTCTAGCTGACTGCTGTGGGGCAGAATTTTGATTTGAATGCAGTTTGGATGATGGAAATAAGATGCATTATACTGTTTGCTTCATATCATCCTTTATCATCTGCCAGTGATTTGTTATTTTTAGTCCAAACTTAATGCATTGGATAAAATTAATGGAATATGTAACGTCTCCTGAGAATAACCTTGAATGAGGTTCTAATTTCCCAAGACCAATTATAAATCTATGTCAAAATCCAATGAAGACAAACATCCTCCTCACTAATATATAATAGAATATGAAACACCACAGCTACCATTCATAACCGGTTTTACCGTAACAAACAAGTATTCGGATTACAACCGTCATACTTGACTTCAATTTTTTATTTGACACAAGCAATGTTGATTGTAATCAGACAATTGGGGATTAAAACTGTGAGCTAGTGCATCTGTCGTCTGTCAGCATTTTCCTCATTCTCTAAATATCTCAATGTAGAAATAAATTATTTTCACATTCTATCTATTGGTGCTGTTTAAATAGCTACAAAATATAACAGGCAAACTTCTTTTTAAGATGGAATGTTCTTCTAGGTGTTGGCCTTGGCTCAGTGGTAGTGCTCTTGCCTCTGAGTCAGACGATCGTGGGTTCATACCCCACTCCAGGACGAGCACATAATCTTGGCTGACACTCCCTCAGTACAGTTCTGAGGGAGTGCTGCATTGTCGTAGGTGCTTCCTTTCAGATGAGATGTTAAACTGAGGTCCTTCTACCTTCTCAGGTGGACAATAAAAATACAATTTGAAGTAGAGCAGGGCAGTTTTCACAGTGTACTGGCAAACATTTATCCCTCAGCCAGCAGCCCCAGACTTGACGATGCTCTCCGGTCTGCCCTCCCATCTTTCACCCTCCATAAACTTGAGCTCGCCCAAAACTCTGCTGCCGATATCCTAACCTGCACCTAGTCCCACTCCCCCATCACCCCTGTGCTCACTGACCCACAGTGGCTCCTGGTCCACCAACGCCTCGATTTTTAAAATTCTCATCCTCTTACTCAAATCTCTCCATGGCCTCGCCCCTCCCATATCTCTAACCTCCTCCAGCCCTACAACCCTCCAAGAACTCTACGTTCCTCCAACTCTGACTCTTGTGTAACCCCCAATCACTGCCCTGCCAATGGCAGCCATGCCTTCAGTCATCTAGGCCTAATTTCTGGAATTCCCTCCCTAAATATACTTTGACTCGGTCTCAATTTTTGGCTGATTACACTGCTATGCGATGTTATCCTACAGTATAGGGGCTATATAAATGCAAGTTGTTATGTCGGGCTTTGGCAATGAGAAAACATTTACCAGCAGTACTTGTTAGAACTGTAGGTGGCACTGTGATCGGCAATTAAAATGTTAACCGACTTCCCGTGTCACGTTAACTTCAAACCCAGTACTGGAACTGGACTTTTGGCCTTATAGTCAACATGTGTCTAAGCATTCGGCTTAAATCAAAAATCCCCCAAATAATAGTGCCAAATAAGAGAATTCTCTTTTTTGACATTAGCAATGCAACCTTTAGAAACCATTAAGCCTCTTGACGTGGACGGCAGTCACTAGCCACAACACCAAAGTATACAATCTCCTCTCTGCTTGGTTCAAAGTCCAAAGGACGATGCTGTACATAGACTGAAGAGCAGAGTGAAGTGGATGGATTGAATGCTCTTGTACAGTACTTGGCTATGTTACACTCTGTCCCTTCATCCAAGCCATTAATATAGATTGTAAATAGTTGAGGCCCCAGCACTGATCCCTGCGGCACCCCACTAGTTACAGTTTGCCAACCTGAAAATGACCCATTTATCCCGACTCTCTGTTTTCTGTTAGTTAGCCAATCCTCTATCCATGGTAATATATTACCCCCAACCCCGTGAGCTCTTATCTTGTGTAGTAACCTTTTATGTGGCATCTTATCAAATGCCTTGTGGAAATCCAAATACATGACATCATCTGGTTCCCCTTTATCCACCCTGCTCGTTACATCCTCAAAGAACTCTGCCAAATTTGTCAAACATGATTTCCCTTTCATAAAACCATGCTGACTCTGCTTGACTATATTATGATTTTCTAAATGTCCTGCTACTACTTCCTTAATGATGGACTCCAGCATTTTCCCAATGACAGATGTTAGGCTAACTGATCGATAGTTGCCTGCTTTCTGTCTCTTTCCTTTCTTAAATAGGGGCGTTACATTTGCGGTTTTCCAGTCCGCTGGGACCTCTCCAGAATCCAGGGAATTTTGGTAGATTACAACCAATGCATCCACTATCTCTGCAGCCACCTCTTTTAAGACTCTCTAGGATGCAGGCCATCGGGTCCAGGGGAATTGTCTACCTTTAGTCCCATTAGTTTGCCTAGTACTTTCTCTCTAGTGATAGTGATTGTTTTAAGTTTCCCCACCCCAATTGCTCCTTGATTATCCATTATTAGGATGCTTTTAGTGTCTTCTACCATGAAGACCGATACAAAATATTTGTTCAAAGTCTCCACCGTTTCCCTGTTTCCCATTATTAATTCCCCAGACTCTTCCTCTAGGGGACCAATGTTTACTTTAGCTACTCTCTTCCTTTTTATGTACCTGTAGAAGCTCTTACTGTCTGTTTTTATATTTCTTGCTAGCTTACTTTCATAAGCTGTCTTCTCTCTATCATTTTTTTAGTCGCCCTTTGCTGGTTTAAAAAAATTTCCCAATCCTCTGGCCTTCCACTATTCTTCGCAACGTTGTATGCTTTTGTTTTCAATTTGATACAATCCTTTACTTCCTTGGTTAGCCAGGGATGGTTCATCCTTCTCTTAGAGTCTTTCTCTCTGGAATATATCTTTGCTGAGGCTGCGCAGAACAAAGCGCAGCTTACAGGGAACATTGTTGGCTGTTTTTTTGTTTGTGTGCAAAGTTCCTGATCACCAGTTGATTCCTCCTCATAGCAGCAAGGTTATGGTTGGGAACTCAACGTGAATGTGAGGAATTGAATTGCAGAGCTAATCATAGCACCTCATGCCATCCCAAAGTCTGCTTTCATTTAAAAAAAAAAAATATATGAAACTGTAGTGTATGTACCTTTAAGAGGAACTATGTTTTTTGAAGCCCCTGTGTACTGTAGTACCGGTAGTGACCACTCGGGTATATAAGCCTGTATAGCATCTTGTATAGTTAGTTCACCTCCAGACTTTGTTCAGTAAACACTTGTTGAATCAACTCCTGCATTCCGTGTCTCCATTAACACGCGGATTCAACAGTGGCGACGAGTTAGAAACGAACTTACCTGCAATTCAGCAGCACCTCAAGGAGATCGATTCCTCAGACGAAGGTCGAAGAAAAAAAAAACTGTGGTTTCACCAGCTAAACGGGCTGGTGGCAGGTAGTGCACTGATCCTTCCATGGGCGGCGGGCTGGGGCTCGATCGGGTGGCTCTGCAGCGGGGCCGGGCAGCGAGTCGGAAAGCAGAAGCAAACAGAGACAGAGGGTGGAGCACTCGGGAGACAGCCGGCGCTGCAAAGCAGGTCGGCGTTCGGACCGAGCAGAGGGAGGGGAAAGTCCCAGAGGGTCCGACGGGAACGATTCTCCAAGTAACGGAGAAACTGTTTAAAATATATGTGTAAATAAAAAAATAGAAATACCGCGAAAAGCTGCAGGTCACAACGGGAACCGCGGAGAACAGCAGCGGCAGCGGCGGGAAAGCGCGGGAGGCGCCATCTTGACTCGGCAGGGAAGAAGGAAAAGCGCGGGAGGCGCCATTTTTGATTTTCAGGATGCCTAAGACTGGCAATATTACTGCTTTCGATAGTGATATAGAGGATTGGACCACATGTGGAAAGAGTGGAGGTATATTGCAAGGCGAATGAAGTAGCGGATGATAAAAGGCATCGGTACTTCTAAATCTGATGGACGCAAGGACATACGGGCTGTTACGAAACTTGATCACTCCAGCCAAACCGATGGACAAGAATTTTATGGAGATTGTTGAGACCCTACAGGAGCACTTAAACCCAACACCGCTGCTGATAGCGGAACGATTCAAATTCTTCAGGAGGAATCAGCACAAGAATGAAAGTAACGCTGATTACCTCACCGAATTACAAAAGCTGTCAAAGCACTGCCAATTCGGGGCAGGACTGGCAGATTCTCTACGAGACAAATTCGTCTGCGGTCTCCTAAGCGAAGGAACACAGAAAAGACTACTTTCTGAGAAGGATTTGACACTGGACAAGGCTTTCAGTGTGGCTGTATCATACGAAGCAGCAGCAAGAGGAGCTGCAGAGATACAGCAAAAGCCACAGGACTTCGGCACCCATGAAATGACACGGGGTTTTGAGAGATGTTATCGCTGCGGCAGATCCACCCATGACCAGAGGGACTGCTGGTTCAAGGACAAAGCATGCAGGCAATGCGGAAAGATGGGACACATTGCACGTGTATGCCGATCTGGAAAAAAATCCGCTGACAGTAAAAAGGTCAATAAGGAAAAGTACAGAAAGGTACAAATGATGACGGACAGTAGCTCCGAAGACCAGAAGAGCGATAGCGACTCCGGAAACAAGAGACTAAGCTGTCTCAAATTACATAATGTAATTGCCAAAGAAGATTACCAGACCATTTGGGTTACCCTCACGATAGCAGGGTCCCCAGTTAAAATGGAGCTAGATACAGGATCAGCCCTGACCGTCATAGGTCGACAGGATTACGAGCGGCTATTTCCGCATATACCTTTGAAAGACACATCCATTATCTTGAAGACATATACGGGGCAGAAAGTATACCCCAGAGGGAAAATAAGGGTGCCTGTTGTATACAACGGCAAGGAAATACAGAAGTTGTATTTATACGTTCTGCAAGATGGTGGTCCACCGTTGTTGGGACGTGAATGGATCAGAAAGATACGTTTAGACTGGCACTCCATTCAGGCACTGACGGTGACCAGTAAGAAAAAAAATGATGATGACGTCATACCTGGACGATTAAAAGAAAGCTTGGCTAACGCCAAAGAAGTGTTTCAAGAGGAACTAGGAACCCTGAAAGGCGCCACCGCCTCAATAAAAGTGGAAGATGCGGCAATTCCCAAGTTTTTTAAGGCAAGGCCGGTGCCATATGCAATTCGTCCAGCAGTCGAGGCAGAGCTGGAGAATTTGGAAAAAGCAGGCGTGTTATCCAAGGTAGGTTGGAGCGAGTGGGCAACACCCATCGTCCCGGTCATGAAGAAAACGTTGAATAATGATAAATCTGAAGAACAGAGAAAAATTCGCATCCGTGGGGACTTCAAGGTGACTGTAAACCCAGTTCTTCACACGGTACAGTATCCTCTTCCGAGGATAGAAGATACTTTCGCCTCGCTATCCGGAGGGAAACGTTTCACCAAAATTGACTTGGCACAGGCATATCTACAGATGGAGGTTGAGGAGGCCTCTAAAAAGTATCTCACGATAAACACACACAAAGGCCTGTACCAGTTGTGGTAAACCTTCAGTTACGTTCTTAACTCGTCGCCTTTTATTGGACTAATTGATAGGCATATCAATTTTATTGACTAAATTTTAAAGATGTCTGATAATGAACAGCAACAGCAAGGAGCTCACCCAGCAGCACAGCAACAGCAGCCTCCAGACAACGGGCCACACCAGCCGGCTTGGCTGCAAGCCTTGAAACCACCATACCTGGATCTAAACCCACAGGCACCAAACGCAGCCCTCAACTTCAAACACTGGCTGGACTGCTTCGAATCCTACCTGGAAGAATCCGGCGCCCCGCAGAGATCCAAACTAAGACTTCTGAACGCCCAAGCGAGCCCGAGAGTATACGCACTCATACAGGACACGACTACGTACGAGGCCGCTATCAACCTACTGAAACAGCAGTACCGCAGCCCGGTAAATTACATGTACACCAGGCACCTCCTAAGATCCCGCCCGCAACAGCCAGGAGAGTCTGTAGCTGAATTTTTACGGGCGCTAAGAGCACTCGGCAGGAACTGTGACTTTAAAGCGGTGACGGCTGTTGAAAATACGGAAGATAATATCCGCGATGCCTTTGTGAAAGGCCTACGGTCCGACTACTCACGGCAAAGACTGCTTGAAGCTAAAGACCTCGACCTGGACAAAGCTGAAGCCCTCGCTCTCTCCCTGGAGGTGGCCCATCAGGACCAGGAGGCGTTTTCCAGGTACTGCTCGCGACCCTGGGACTCGGGCCCGACCCCTACCGCAATACCCTTCGCAGCGCCGCCCCCGGGACCTACCTCAGCGTCGGCGTCCCGGACCCGACCGGGCCCGCCACCCCCGGTACCGGCTCCGACATCGGGCACCCGCGATCGGGCCGCCGGCTGCTTCTTTTGCGGCCAGGAGAAGCACCCGAGGTCGCGCTGCCCAGCCAGGAACTCTACCTGCACAACCTGCAGGAAGAAAGGCCACTTCTCTAAGGCCTGCAGGAGCGGATCTTCAGAGGCCAGCAGTGCCTCATGCGAACTGTGGGGGCGGCCATCTTCTTTCACGGCAACTGAGGCCAGTATCCCCACACGTGAGTCATGGGGGCGGCCATCTTTGATCAAGGCAACCGACCCCAATAGTGCCTCATGTGAGTTATGGGGGCAGCCATCTTCTCCGCCATTTTGTCCTACCTCGTGGGAGACGCCATTTTACACACCACGCCCGACTGCCACCGGGCCCCCGGACCCGACGACCGCCTCGCCCGCAGACGACAACGACTCGCTTACCTACACGCTAGCCTCCGTCACTCTGGATCAAGCCCGCCCACACCACCTGTCCAAGTCGATGATGGACATCAAAGTAAACGGCCACGCCACGACCTGCCTGTTCGACAGCGGAAGCACGGAGAGCTTCATCCACCCAGACACGGTGAGCCACTACTCCCTCCCTGTCCTGCCAACGCGCAACCGAATCTCGATGGCATCGAGGTCCCACGCCACGGACATTAGCGGCTACTGTGCTGTGACCTTGTCGGTTAAGGGTACAGAGTATAAAAACTTTAAACTGCTCGTCCTCCCCCAGCTCTGCGCTGCCGTCCTACTAGGGCTGGACTTCCAATCCCACCTCCAAAGTGTAACCCTAGCATACGGTGGACCCCTCCCCCCACTCACAGTCGACAACCAGCGAAGGTTAAACCGCCCACCGCGTAACACCTGCAGCCTATCCACCCTCAAGGTGCCGCCACCTTCCCTGTTCGCTAACCTCACCCCCGACTGCAAACCCGTCGCTACCAAGAGCAGGCGGTACAGCGCTGGGGACAGAGCTTTCATTAGCTCTGAGGTGCAGCGTCTCCTGAAGGAGGGCATCATCGAGGGGAGCAACAGCCCCTGGCGTGCCCAGGTCGTGGTCGTTAAGACCGGCGATAAAAATCGCCTGGTCATCGACTACAGCCAGACCATAAACAGATACACCCAGCTGGACGCATACCCCCTTCCCCGCATATCTGACATGGTCAATCAGATTGCACAATACCGCGTATTCTCGACCATCGACCTTAAGTCGGCCTACCACCAACTCCCTATCCACCCCGAGGACCGCCAGTACACCGCCTTCGAGGCGAATGGGCGCCTATACCACTTCCTTAGGGTCCCCTTCGGTGTCACCAACGGGGTCTCGGTCTTCCAAAGGGAGATGGACCGGATGGTTGACCAGAACGGACTGCAGGCCACATTCCCCTACCTAGATAACGTCACCATCTGCGGCCGCGACCGGCAGGACCACGACGTGAATCTGGAGAAATTCCTCCGTACGGCCCAACGGCTGAACCTCACCTACAATAAGGAGAAATGCGTGTTTAACACAGCGCGCCTTGCCATCCTTGGCTGTGTAGTAGAGAACGGAGTCATCGGCCCCGACCCCGAAAGAATGCGCCCCCTCATGGAGCTACCCCTCCCCCACTGTCCAAAAGCACTTAGGAGAACCCTGGGGCTTTTCGCCTACTATGCCCAATGGGTACCCAATTATGCGGACAAAGCCAGACCCCTCCTGAAAACCACATCCTTCCCCCTCACGGAAGAGGCGTGCGCGGCCTTCTCCCTCATTAAGGGAGACATAGCCAAGGCCACAATGCACGCAGTGGATGAGTCAATCCCCTTCCAAGTGGAGAGCGATGCATCCGACTTCGCCCTAGCCGCTACCCTTAACCAGGAGGGTAGGCCGGTAGCCTTCTTCTCAAGGACCCTACAGGGCCCCGAGACCCGACACTCGTCGGTCGAGAAGGAAGCCCAGGCAATTGTGGAGGCAGTACGGCGCTGGAGGCACTACTTGGCAGGCAAACGATTTACCCTCCTCACCGACCAACGCTCGGTTGCCTTCATGTTTAATAACAAGCTGAGGGGCAAGATCAAGAACGACAAAATCTTGAGGTGGAGAATCGAGCTTTCCACCTATGATTATGAGATCTTGTACCGGCCCGGTAAACTGAACGACCCCCCTGATGCTCTTTCACGCATTACATGCGCCAGCGCGCAAAGTGATAGACTTCAGACCCTCCACAATGACCTCTGCCACCCCGGAGTCACCAGACTCTACCATTTCATTAAGGCCCGCAACCTGCCATACTCCATCGAGGAGGTCAGGACCATGACCAGGAACTGCCAGATCTGTGCTGAGTGCAAACCGCACTTCTATAAGCCGGACAGAGCAAGCCTGATCAAGGCCACCCGCCCCTTCGAGCGTCTGAGCATCGACTTCAAGGGGCCCCTACCGTCATCCGACCGTAATGTGTACTTCCTCAACATCGTTGATGAGTACTCCCGTTTCCCCTTTGCCTTCCCCTGCCCAGACATGACCAGTAACACGGTCATTAAATGCCTGAACAAACTCTTCGCCTTGTTCGGGTTCCCGAACTATATACATAGTGACCGGGGCGCCTCCTTCATGAGCGAGGAACTCCGTCAGTTCCTATTGGAGAGGGGTATTGCAGCAAGCAGGACCACCAGCTACAACCCCCGAGGGAACGGCCAGGTGGAAAGAGAGAACGCGACGGTATGGAAGGCCACCCTCTTAGCCTTAAAGTCTAAGGGCCTCCCAACCTCCCGCTGGCAAGAGGTCCTCCCGATTGCGCTGCACTCCATCCGGTCACTACTTTGCACTGCCATTAACACCACCCCCCATGCCCGAATGTTTGTCTTCCCCAGGAAGTCGACTACGGGAACCACCCTACCAACCTGGCTGACCTCTCCGGGACCCGTCTTGCTGCGAAAGCACGTGAGGGCCCATAAAACGGACCCCCTGGTCGAGAAGGTGAACCTCCTGCACGCCAACCCCCAGTACGCCTATGTGGCTTACCCAGACGGACGGGAGGACACTGTCTCCTTACGAGACCTCGCACCCTCACCCCCCCCTCCCAACCCCCCGAGTCCAGCCGAGGTAGACGGCATGCCGGAACCCCACGAGCCTTTGCCGACTACGCAGACACCAGCTTTAACACCGGATAATGTAACACCGCCGCTGCGACGATCGGAGAGGCTAACGAAGCCTCCGGACAGACTGACATACCAGAGCTGGTAATACACTTCACCCCGCCGGACTCTAATCTAAACAAGGGGTGAATGTGGTAAACCTTCAGTTACGTTCTTAACTCGTCGCCTTTTATTGGACTAATTGATAGGCATATCACCAGTACAATCGACTGGTTTTCGGAGTAGCATCAGCTCCAGCTATCTGGCAAAGAGCTATGGAGCAAGTCCTGCAAGGGACTCCGGGGACTCAATGCTACCTAGACGACATCCTTGTAACAGGAGAAAACGACAACGAGCACCTTGCCAATTTGGAGCAGGTGCTCACGAGGCTGAGAGAGCGGGGCCTATGAGCAAATCGCCCCAAGTGCGAATTTTTCCAGAAACAAATATCATATTGTGGCCATGTCATTAACGAAGAAGGGGTGCATAAGTCACCTGAAAAAATTGAAGCGGTCGTAAAAGCCCCAGCGCCTGAAAATGTCTCACAATTAAGGTCGTTCCTGGGATTAATAAATTACTATCATAAATTTTTACCAAACTTGTCAACGGTTCTGCACCCTCTTAACGCACTGCTACAAACGGGAGTAATTTGGAAATGGAGCGAGGACTGTAAACGCGCCTTCCATAAATGCAAAGGCTTGATCACGTCCAAGGAAGTGTTGGCTCATTACAACCCATCACTGCCAATCAGACTGGCGTGCGATGCATCCCCTTACGGCGTGGGAGCGGTATTATCGCATAGATTCCCTGATGGCTCGGAGCGGCCGATAGCTTTTGCGTCACGCTCATTGAACTCAGCTGAGCGTAACTATGCCCAGATCGACAGGGAGGCACTCAGCCTGGTGTGGGGGTGAAGAAATTCAACCATTACCTATACGGACAAAAATTTACCTTGTTGACTGACCATCAACCCCTCATCTCCATATTCAACCCTAAAAAGGGCGTTCCCATTATGATGGCGCAAAGGCTACAGAGGTGGTCCCTTTTCCTAGGGGCACACCAATATGACATAGAATACAAAGGAACAAAACAGCATGGGAATGCTGACGGTTTATCGCGCCTACCGTTGCCAACGGTAGAAGAGGCACCTACAGTGGACCCAGTGGAGATGTTCCACTCGACCATAGTGGAATGTCTACCAGTGACAAATTCTACCATTGAAAAGGAAACGAGAAATGACCCGACTCTCTCACGAGTCTATGATTTAACGGTGAAGGGATGGCCAGCACATGGCGAACCACTGTTGCCAGCATTCTCGCAAAGAAGAGAACAGCTGTCAGTGTGCCGAGGAACCTTGATGTGTGGATCCAGAGTGGTGATTCCACCCAAACTCCAGGATAAAGTGCTAAAGGAGCTTCACGAGGGACATCTGGGTGGAGTGAAAATGAAGAACTTAGCCAGAGCGTTTGTGTGGTGGCCAGGTATCGATGGAGACATCGAAGAAATGACCAAGAGCTGTCTAGAATGCCAGAAGGTCCAAAACGCCCCACCACAAGCCCCTCTACATCCATGGGAGTGGCCCTCATCTCCATGGCAAAGGGTACATATCGACTTTGCTGGTCCATTTATAGACTCAATGTTCTTAATCGCGGTGGATGCACACTCCAAGTGGCCGGAGGTAATAAAGATGTCCTCCACCACCACGGAAAAAACCATCACAGTATTAAGGACCATATTCGCCAGGAATGGGCTGCCTGAACAGATCTGTTCTGATAATGGACCGCAATTTGTATCCGAAGAATTCAGGAAGTTCTTAAAAAAAACAATGGGGTTAAGCACTACACGTCTGCCCCATACCATCCCGCCACCAATGGATTAGCTGAAAGGTTTGTCCAGACCTTCAAGAAGGCCATAAAGGCCATGGGTAATGAAGACATAAATCTACAACATAAAGTAGATAACTTCTTGTTTGCGTACAGGAATGCAACACATGTGGTTACAAACCAAACCCCCGCCATGATGTTTTTCAATAGAAGACTAAGATGCCGGCTGGATTTGATCAAGCCAAACATCAGAAGGGACGTAGAGAACCGGCAATTTCAAGGCATGAATGAAAGGCCAACTAGAACCTTCCAGATAGGTCAACAAGTTTTGGCCCGGGACTACCATACCGAGAAATGGCAGCCTGGAACTATTTGCACATTGACTAGGACTGCTGATGTATACCGTGGACATTGGAGAAAGCATAATAAGGCGCCATGCTGACCAGATCATAGAGTCATCCGAAAAGGGACAACCTACACCACAACTCTATACGCCTAATGATGAAGCAGAGATACCCATAGTATCTACCTCCGATCCGGTGATACTGGAACCAGATGAACCCGACGCTGGCATTCAAGCCGAATCGACCTTGCCAAAAGAACCTACTACACCACCGAGGCGTTATCCGGACCGAGTCAGGAAGCCTCCAGAGAGACTGAATTTGTAATTGATTAACTTCAGCAAATGTGTAGATAATTGTTCTTGTAAAAATGTTATTTAATGATTACTTAAAATGTTATGTACTATTTATCTAAAAGGGGAGGAATTGTAGTGTATGTACCTTTTAAGAGGAACTATGTTTTTTTGAAGCCCCTGTGTACTGTAGTACCGGTAGTGACCACTCGGTTATATAAGCCTGTATAGCGTCTTGTATAGTTAGTTCACCTCCAGACTTTGTTCAGTAAACACTTGTCTCCATTAACACACGGATTCAACAGAAACAGCACTTGTTTCTTTCACAACATGTTTCACATCTATCTTTATTATTTTATATATATAAAAGGATAGTGCTGCCTGTCTGTCTGTCATACACTCAAAAGCTATGGCGCATTCCTACACATGTTTATCAAAAGAAAGCTGATGATCAGGGGAGTGTCATAGGCGTATTTATTTTTTGGTCAGACAAAAATAGTTCAGACAGTATACAAAAAACGTTCAAAAATCCGCTCATTAGCGGTTGACCAATCCTACCGCTCATTAGCGTTGAGTGACGTGATGGTTGACCAATCCTACAGTTCAGTGACCTAATGGTTGACCAATCGATGCGTCACGGGCGGGACCTAATCCTGCAGCCTCCCGAAACGTTGCCGCCATTTTTCCCCCTGCTTTTACCAGCTGCGGCGGCCCGCCGGAGCGGGAGGTGAGTTGGGGTCACTCTGGCCCATGGGGTCACTCGGGCCGGGCCTGACAACCGCTCAGCCCGAGACACAGAGCGGGGGAGCGGCAGCGGCTGGCTGTCAACCGCGCGGCCCGAGACACAGAGCGGGGCAGCGGCCGGCCGTCAACCGCACGGCCCTCTAAACTGCCCTGGCAACGCCGGGCCCCCCCAGCTAGTATTTAAATAAAATGGTAAGTGAATCAGATTTTACCGCTTATGCTATTTTATACGGCGGCCTTGCGTTCAAGGCTGCAGAGTTTTGAGATTGTTCAGCTGTAAGTAGGTTAATTTGTTATGTGCCTCCCTTGACAATGTTGATAGTGGAACTACTGCTACGTTCACAGGCTTGTGTGTGTTCAGGAGTGAAAACTCGGGCTTCAATTTTAAAATGCCATCGTTAAAGTGATTTACAAATATTTGAACCTTGTTCCATTCTAAATTTTTGGTTTTGTTATTTTTGCGCTCTCGATAAGAGTTGAGAAGAAAGAACGAGCCAGGTTAAAGACGGTGAAATTCAATTCAAAATCAAGAGATAAAGGGGTAAGTGTATTGGGAGGACAATTATTTTTACACGTTGTGCTTCTCTCTGCATGTATAAGTGCTTACGCTCATTACGAGGATTTGAAAGTCTGTCTATTTGATTGTAATTGCCTAATTTTTTTTTAAAGAAAAAAAATGATGTCAAGGACATTGAACTGTTTCACTGTATATAATAACTTGCTCTGCTGAACCGGGAAGGGCAGCCTGGAAAAATTGCACAGTGAAGTATCATTATTCCTTCAAATTTGATATTTTATATATACATTTTATTTAAACCAATATAATGGCACAACATGGTAGCTGGCAGGAATTAAATTCCAATTTCCACCCATTAATGCAATTAGTCTGTGGTATAAAGTGTGTTTGGAGGTTGAGCACTTTGGGGTATTTTTCTGTGTTAGCAATGCTATATAAGTGCAAGTTGGTATTGAGCTCCATCAAAAATCTCAGCATGTTCCATGTAATTCTGCAGCATTTGAGTGCTGAGGTGCTTCACTGATTACTTCTGTGCCGAAGGCTGAGTTCTCTCACAAGCGGGGTAGTTAAGCTCCTGATTATCTATCTCCTAAGAGAATTAGTGTTAGCGTTCTATTAGAATAAGTGACCACGTCCAGTAATCCAAGGGTCCTCATGATTGAATGAACATTAAAGGATAATGGCGGAATTGCTGACCATCTCACCACTTGCAGCAACAAAGCACTCATTCTACAGTCTGCTCCAATCAACTTATTTCATCAGCATTCACAACAAATTGCTGGTATTTTGAAACATCTGAAACCAGTCAGCAAAAGCATGATTACATTTTTGAGAAATTCAGTAGCACTTCCACACTGAACTGAAGGTACAACACCAGGCTATAAGCAGGCTTCAAAATTAGATCCGCTAGCCCCTGTCAAATTCCAAACATTTAATTTCAAAAGAGCCTGGCTCAAGATTCCTCAGGCCAGCATAAGTTGTGTGTGTTTTTAAATGAAAGTGTTCCCAGTCAGAGTATCCACTGGAGTCTCTCCATTTCCACTGGAGCAAAACTTCATTATTGCAGTCAGGTCGGGTTGGGATGGGGAAGGAAAGAGAGAGAGGGTCAGCCAGACAAATAACCACTAAATAATTACTATATGTGGTTCATCTTATTCCAGTCCAAGGTCCTCATCTAACTTGAGACGCATTGGAGCTAGAGTCAGGTAAAATTTGCTCTTAATGAGAGATTTGTTTTGTAATTATGATCAACTCCAGAAACCCCTCACAAAATAACAGTACCTTCCTGATGTTCCAGCAATGCATGCACCCCCCCCCCCCCCGCCAGTTATATGCCTAATGTCCATCTTTAGCAGTCACAACTATGCCAGAAAAAGGTGGTTCCCAATCCTTGAGCTATACTACCAATTGTATCGCCAAGAAAAATGGCAGCATGGGCTGAGTCTTCAGCCATCCCATCATTGCTTCCCTCCCCAACCATGGGTGGTACTTTAAGTTGTCTTGACAATACATTCTGATTCCCCACGGTGGACTATACCTTCAACCATTATGATTCTGTTTATTTTCCTCTTCCCTTCAGCTGCCCTGATGCTTCCTTCTTTCCCCCCCCCCCCGCCCTAAAATACACAAAGCACTAAAGACAACAAAATAATAAAGACAGAATTTTCATTCTTTTAAATGTTGCAGGCTTCAAGGGTTAAATGTTTCTTGATTCAGTTGGGGGAAAAAATTCTGTGATCAGTGAATTGGAAAAATAAAAAATTTAAAGGATAGACTATTCCTCTAATGTGCGTCAGCAAAGGTAATGTGCTTGTGTACAGTTTGTTTCTTTGAAATTGAGCATTAATGATTAGTGGCGGATGCATTTATCTTGGGTTCTGAGCACTATAGAGACACTTCAGTGGCAAGCGGAAGATGGAGGTTAAAACTAACATAAGTGCCCTGAAACTGAGATGAATGCATGTCCTTAAAAAATTAATTATTGCCATTAGATTATGGGTATGTGATTTTCTGTTTCTTATTTTGTATCACTGGTAGTTATAGCTCTGAATTGGTATGTTTGGGGAAAGACCTTCACCTTATTCACACGTATGGGGGGTATGAATTGTGCAATAAATAATATAAGTGATAATCTAACATTCTACTCATTTTTTGTAGAAACAGTTTTCAATGGAAAAATTTGGAATACAAAATTATACGTGTCAGGAGTACCTTATTAAAACACTTGTAACTTTGGCACATGCGTGTTCAAGTGTTCTTCATTCCTGGAAAATTCTAAATTGCATTTCTCCCACTCCATGTCCATGATCTCACTCGGGCATGTGGTGAGAATTCATGCCAGAAAGCCAGGAACACTGTTTCTGCCTGAGCTGTCTGCACTGTATGACAAGAATTCTGAGTCAGTGTTTTTTAAGCTGACCACCAGAGGTTAATATATAGCCATCTAGTATTTGGTGAGGCTACTGCAATCTTTCTTTCAGTGGTACTGTTGACTTTGAGGATGGTGGGGTGGGGACGGAGAGAGAGGACGGGAGGGGAGGAATGAGGAGGGAGCGGGGAGAGAGAAGGGAGGGGCTGGCTTAATTAAATATTATTTATGGGGAATGATTTACAGTGCTGATCAGAAATCTTTACCCTTACCCATAATCTAAAAATTACAAAGTTTATAGTTTTGATTTCTAAATACAGGTAGACTATCCTTTATCCGAAAACCTCGGGACCAGCCGTGTTTCGGTTTTCGGAAAATTTCGGATTTCAGAAGGTATTTTATAAGACTGGGAAATTTGTGGGGGGTCGGGGTCGGGGTGGGGGTCGGCAGGGGTCGGGGTCGTGCGCACGACTTACGCTGAACGAAACCTTTCGGTTTTCAGAGGATTTCGGTTTTCGGAAGTGCGGATAAAGGATACACTATCCCTTACCCGAAAGGGTGGGGGGTCAGCGGTGGGGGTCGGGGTCGTGCGCACGACTTACGCTGAACGAAAAAACCTTCGGTTTTTAGAGGGTTTCGGTTTTCGGAAGTTCGGATAAAGGGTAGTCTACCTGTACTGGATTGTCAGTTTTTTTTTATATAAGTATCTGTGTAAAAATCTGAACTGTTGCTTTTCAAAATAATTTAGCCAGGAGTGAATAAAATAGATTAACAGCATGCTGAATTGTTCTTCCACTCACTATAGATTTATTGTTAAACGCCTTATGATGGTGTTCCCTGCTAAACTGAAAAACAATTTTTGTAGTTCTGTACATGTGAATATGTGGTTAGAACAATTGTGTACTAACGTGCACAGAAACATGCATGCATTTTGTGTAGCAAAAGGAACGAGAGGAAAAACTACGCTTGCCATTGATGAAGATCTGCATCCCACAGGGCTGTCTCATTTAGCCACATTCAAACTCTGGCACGGCTTCGTCAGATGCCAAGCTTTAGCACGCTATGCATGCTCTCTACTTTAAAAAAAACTCATGACTTTTACCGTTCGAAATCCAATTTCTCATTTTGGGTGTAGACTTTGGCGAGACTCCTGATGCTATTTTTAGATTTAAACTGATGAGCATTATTCTGCTCTCGCCATTTTGGTTTGAACAATTTGGAGTCAAATTTTAGCATTCCATTTTTGCTAGACATAAAATGGATGGCATTCAACTGAGTTGCCTAGTATCTGAATGAAGACGACTTTTAGTATTAATTCACACATTTGCTATTTTCCAAATGTTAAATTATGGGGGGAAAACTAGTGTTTTGAAAGTAATACAGCCAGGGTACAACATACATTGAACAATCAACAACACAACTATTGTAACTGGATCCTGCTAACTTGCTTCTTAAGGCTTGTCACATAAATATTAATGCTATATACATTAATAAAACATTCTCTATATAAAGCTCCCGTATATATCTTCAGTAATTTCTTGCCCTCTATTTAGATCTTATCTGTACAGAGAGCTGTCTCACTCGATAAATTGTTATTGCTCACGATTCCTCTTACTTGCTCTCTTGTGCACTCTCAAACTTCCTCTCTTCCTTCTCGCTCTCTCCTTTTGTGTCTCTTCCACCCAGTTGGCTGATTTGCAGCTCTGCTACGCTCACTTTAGAGTTTCTTCTATTTTCCTTCAGTCTACTCAAATGTTTTGCAAAGCATGACAAAAAATATTTTGCAATAAGGTTTGGTTTTAATAGTTTTTATGTGAATTACTTGTCAGTCACTGATTGTTTTCAACATTGTAATATGGAATGAATCACCCTTCCTTGTACATTCACCTAAAAATGTTGAGAAATTGGATTTTTATTATTTTTGGTGCACTTTGATCTCTATCTCTCATACATTGGCTGTGGATTCAGTTAATGAACTTCTTGCTGAAAGTTGACAATGATCTCTTAAAGTGTATTAATCATCAAGACTTTAACTTGTAAGACAGCATGCGGGCAACCACATCTCACCCTGTCTCCTTGTTTCACAATCTTCAAAATCAAGCTCTGTTCATTTGAATCCATCTGCGTTTGTCTTGTTTCTAGAAGAATCTTTTTTTCAGTCGCTCTTGCAAAAAGTGCTTTTTTTTAAAAATCCCTACTGTTGCCAACTTTTTTTTTTTATATACATCTTCACCATTTTCTTCTATTTTATTTTGATTGTCTCAGATGCAGAACTTGACCGATTTTACTCTTATGGAAGTGACTCTAAGGCCAGCACATTTCTGTCTAATATTAAAAAGATTTGAATGGCATCGCAGCTAAAATCTGTTTAAAAAAAATACATCTATATATTGCTAAATGTCCTGGAAGTTTCTCTGGATTGCTTTTCACAGATTTTCTGTCACAGTCTGAAGGAGATTTGCTGCAGGAATAGAATACATATTGTGCATCATCATTTTCTTGGCAAAGTTAGCATTAAAACAACATTTTTAAGAAATTGCAAGGGATGCTGGCCCGAGTCAGTTTCCATGCGTTTCTAGGGTCGGGCATTAATCACGTGGACATTAGACACCCCTTTTTTTGCCACTCCTTCTCTTCCTCAGCAGTCATTCAATGACAAGCGTAAAAAGAACATCTTTTCCCGAAAATTCCCCTTCTACAAGAACAAGGAGCAGAGTGAGCAGGAAACCAGTGATCTTGAACGTAAGTAGCTGCAACCAGATACACCTGCAGAGAAGGTCAATCTCCAAGTAGGGACCTTTACTGTGTTACCATGGCAACATGTTTTAGCTGAATACAACTGGTCCCCTCTTTGTTTTTAACAAATTGGTGTGCCTATTCTGAGTCGGCTATTTCTGCAAGTTCCAACTGTGTTAATATATCTATATACAGAGACTTTATGGTTAACTCCTGGGTTGCGAAACATCTAAACCAGTTACGTTCACACAAAACTGTCTGTCATGGTAGTAGTCTTGTTATGTGCCACTGACAGATTTTTTTCTTTCTTCTGTGATTGTTTTTTTTTCTTATTGCTTGCTGTCTGGGGACTACTCTACAGGAGATCCCCGGGTTAGGTGACGACGTTATGGGAACAAAAGGCCTGAGTAAGTGCCGGAAAATCCTCTCCATTCACATTTGCCTCCATCTGTTTTCTAAGCTAGTTTTTTTTGTTGCTTTCTGTAGTGGTTCGTAGGTTTCTGCTGGCATGGGGAGGTTCATGGTTATTGGTTTTCCATCTTTATTTTTTTACTTTTTTAATCATTACCATGCAAAGACAGGTTTCACAATCTCTGGCAATATTTCCTATGTAAACCTTATGGATAAATCAGACATTTTTATGAATTTGATAACGAGAACGCAGATGAAATGTGACCCTTGTGTAAAATTGTATGTAAATATTAGACGGAGGCTGAAGTTTCTTACACGTGTTTGTAACTGGGTCAGTTCTCCAACATGCATTTGTATGTAAATATGCCAGCTTATGTTCTGAAATAAAAATATCAGTTCAGTATTTATCTGGAACTGAAGGATCATTTGTTAAATGTTAACATAGGAAGTAGCTGGAGACCATTGCAAATGATTCCTTTTTTTACATTATGACATCGGTGCAATCTATATACTGTGAACTGGAGGAAAGATGGTATAAAAATTAATTTCATTTTTAGTTTTTTTTAAACTAGTAAACCTCACTGGGGCAGGGCTTCTATTTTCTTTTCACCCAAAATAAAGGTAATTTCAGTTGAGCCAAAAGAGTTATGTGCCAGGAAGTGTGTACTGCTCTCCTGAAACAGAATGAACGCTGGCGTCCAACAGCCTGGAAATCGCTCTTTTAAAAAAAAAACTATTTGTTCTTCAGTTAGCTGCATTGTTAACTGGTTGTCTTGTTTTGTGTGATTTTTTTTTTCCCGCCCATTGTAACCTGTTTCTGGGGTGAGCAGACTGCTGTCAATGTTGTTGCTGGCAGAGGTTGCAAAAATCGCCTGGCCTCCGCTCTGCACCTTTGTGCAGTATGAGATCAAAATCTCAGCAGAGAGATTGAATCTGTGTCCTTCCTCTCCACAGAGAGACATTTCTGTCTCCGCACCACCCTGGTTAGCTTGTACTTCATTAATCAGTTTCTTGAAATGTACTTAAAAAACAAAACTGAGTCGTTCAGTTATAAATATAAAAATAACCTTAAAGATGAAAAAGAGGATGAAAAGGAACCAAAATTTAAAGTGATAAGTTCCATCCATGAGTATCATTGTATTTCCCACAGCTGTGAACTTCAGTAGTAGTCATGTGCAATAATGACTTGTCCCTGAAAGATGACTTGATTATTTTGTGTTTGCAAGTGTTATATTAGGAGCAAGCAAAGTTAGGTTTTATTCATGTTTGCATTCAATTTCAATAGGTTTACTCTATCTGACACGTAAATTTTGTTTTTCCCTATAAACTGATTTGAAGATTATAAATACGACTATTCAGTTTTTGCTTACTTGATGGGATAGCATTAGTCTTTTGCATTTCTGACTAAATGGGGCTCTTAATCTGGCTAACATCTCCTTTCACTGTGTTTGAGGTGAGGCTGTAGAGTATCGGGTACTTTTGTATTGCATGTTTTTTTTTAAAAGAATCTTGGGCTGTTTTGTGGTATTAAAACATTTCAATTGCAAGCATACTTAACTGTTTTGGTTTTGTGCTAAGCTTTTTGGGGGTGGGATGGGGAATGTTGTCACAGATGGTGGACCAAAAGGTGCTGTATCTTATTTTTGAAAGGGTTGGGTACTGGCATTGTCCCTTTCTCAGTCTAACTAATGTAACTCTTCAGAGCAAATTTTTGTGCTAGAAATAGGACTCAGTGCCAAAGCTTTATCAGTCATGACAGGCTAATCTATTTATTATTAGCCTAATGAGAAATTATCTGACCCTGTTATCCATCGTTAACTCTGTACTTGCTGTTCCCTTTAAGAATTTTCCAAGTGAGTCAACCTCAACATTCAGTGCCCCAAAATGGACTTTAACATATTTAATTTGGTGTTAGAGACCAACATAGTTCTTGGGGGGAAAAAAAAATCTGTCGAAATACAGACAACAAACACTGCCATTCTATGTTGAATCTCGTGGGTAAATACACCACCTTTTGTGCTACTGAACTGCACAGATGAGGAAAGTCTGTTTGCTGATGTCTGCTTGGGAGGCAGGGTTTGCTATAATTGGCATCAGTATCTGGGCTAGGAAGGGGGATAAAGTCTGCCTGTGATTTTGCTATCCAGTGACCCCTTGCTGGAACATGTCCAGACATAATGTTAGAGGAGGACAAGATCTTGTTTGGTTGTATATCCCCCCATGATTGAACATCCTGTTGATGTAGCTGGTTTAGCTTGTAAATTAAGAATTGTCATGAAGGCAAAATACTGGAGGGCTACTTGCACTCCAAGCCATAGCCAGTTTAAATCCGTGCCTTGAGAAGAGAAATAAGGGTCTTAAACTCTTGGGGAAAA
Organism: Somniosus microcephalus; assembly: GCF_052327205.1. Taxonomy (NCBI): domain Eukaryota; kingdom Metazoa; phylum Chordata; class Chondrichthyes; order Squaliformes; family Somniosidae; genus Somniosus; species Somniosus microcephalus. The sequence continues at coordinate 36,218,846 of NC_140992.1, forward strand.
TTATTCTGCTATTGCCAATGTTTCTCCTTTCACTACAGTTCAATCAGTTTGTCATAAAATGACTTTGTATTTTTCAAACTTCCTTTTCTTTATGCATGTCATTGCATTTATTAAGTGAAAAATGGTAGCAAGAGAATGAAACCAGCATAAAGAGATAAAGAATGGGAATGAGAGAGAACGATGCAGGAACAGGGAAGAAAGGACCATACTAGAGAGAGTGTATGTGAAATGGTATGATCGCAATATGACTAATCAGGCTAGAGACCAAGAATTGTGAGGTTGGAAGGGAGTCAGTACTGGTGCAGTTTGGGAAAGGGGGCAACAGAATAGCAACTCCAGCTGTTGCATGCTCGCACCCTATTTATCATAATGTAATATCAGAAGAAGGTCTATGTAAACCAACAATGCTAAAATTGCATTGCTGGTCTGTGCAGGCAGGCTAATCCAAAGTGATGGATAATGATCTACTTATCACTGCTGGCTGTCTATGGTTGCTGTCAATGGCACCCAGTGGCTGGAGGAACCAGGTGTAATTCTCTCCTGAGGAGAGTATTGGTGCTTTCAAGCTGTTGTCATTTTGTTCAGAATTGTTTCCAGCATTTTAAGTGAGAGCATTAAAACAAAAGTGTGGTGTGGTGTGTATCACTCCAAGGATACATTTATTCTTAACAAAAGGAAAGGGATTTCGAAATGTTTCCTGCTCAAATAATGGAAACATTTGATGTAAATACCTTCCAGAATATCTGAGATTTACAAAGTCATGACTTATATTTCTATAAAGTAGTTTTGATCTTATAAATTATGAAGAGAAGTTAAAATTGGAATAAATCTGCTTGCAGCACATCCATTTCACCTACTGGATTATGTACATTCATTAGAGTCCTGACAACCTGCTGCCAAATCATGAAGACTTGTACTACTGTACTACTTTGGGAAATTTCAGTCATTTATTCTCAGTCATATATGCAGCTGGTAAATATTTTGTATCTCAGTGGAGTACATACTGAGGACTTAAATACTTGATGCACAGTAGGGAGAGATGATAAATATGTTTTATATCCTGTCCCTTGAATTAGTGAATGATCTAAAATCTCATACTAAGCATTCATTTTTAAACTGACTGCATTAAATAAAAACTGTCAAAACAATTCCCATTCTGTGCCTTCCTGATATTTTGGATCCAGAGCTCACTGAGGAATGCAGTCACGATACAATGTGATGGTCATCAGTGCTTTGGATGGAAAATGTTCACATTTGTCATTATTCTCAGCCTCAAGTGCTGTCTAATAGGGTACGGGTATGGGTAAAACCGTAAACTTTCTATATTATCTTGTCGAACACCGCCCATGTAAGATATAGCATGGTTATATGTAGAATTTGGTTCCTCCTCAACTTTAAGCCCAACCCAAGCACCCACCACTACACCAGTGTGGTGTTCGTTTCCTACACAAACCACATTTGCGGCTTTTTTCAGAATTACAATCTCTGTAGTTTGTCTTATTATTTGATACCCAAATCTGTGGCTTTATGTTTTATTTATTTTGACGGTCAGATTGTCAGCATTATCATTCGAGGTCTTTAACAGATTCGTTTTATAAATGTGCATAAATGCCTCAAAGCCAGCCTATATACCTTGGGGTGGTGAATATGGAGTATAAGGGTTCTGAATCTCATGGGGTATTGACTTTAAATAAAACAATAATATTTGCTATGAAATACTTAAATCATTTTTTCTGTTTCTTAAATGAAATTCCTGCTTCTCCCCTCATCCAAAGCCTGTGTTTCAGGTTTGATCAATGGCTGCAGAATGCAGAAGTAAAAAATTCTATTTTATTAGGCATGCTGAATGAGAACTAAACTGTTCTCCCTGCTGCATGGTCGAGTTACCTCTACTAATATCTCCAATCATCAAGCCTTTAATTACAAACGTCTCCTATGGCTTCTGAGCCCAAGTATGAAGACCAACAGTAAGCCAGTTATCTGCTGTTGTCGAGTCATAGGCACTCTTTTACACCCAATACATGTTATTAATCTTCAATAAATAATAAACAACTAACAACTACAGGTTTGACATTTATGGTCTAAAATGTGCTTGGGATTGTTAAAGCTGAGGTATTGGTTTGTGTATGAGTAATATGTCAGAATCTGAAATGGTAAGGTTCAGTATTGAGTTATTACCATTCATCACACAGCCATTCAAATGAACATTTCCATTTTAAAGGCTTTATCGTTGGAATTTTTTTTAGAAAATGTTCATTGATGACAAGCATAATTTTCCACCTGGCCAGATAAGCAGACAGCTCGGCCCATGCCATTCTTATGTGACCACTGGATAGTGTAAGAATAGAAATGAGGTGATTCCCCCTCTGGTTCTTCTCTCCGTGCTGGATTGAGTGGCACTGTTGCATTGAGCAGTCGGATGGTATTCGGTAAGGCTGTACAGGGTATTGCCAGCTTATGGTGGGAGCAATATTGCTGCATGCATGGCATTGTACGCGTATGTGGTACTGCTGCTCTGTCCATTTTAAGATATGTTGCTCTTTTTTGGTTTTCAGTCTGATATTGGGTGGTTTAAAGTTTTTGGAGTTTTCTATTAAATATATTGTGTGTGTGTGTGGCACTTTAGAACTGAGAGGTCAAGTTTCCCAGTTCACAGTAATTACATTATCCAAACAATTAATGCATTTCATGAGTCCATGGTTTGCTTTGCATATTTTTGAAAGGCATAATTTTATCAACCATAATTTGTATTGAAATGTTGTATTTGATTATGTTGCTTATATTTCTTTTATTATGATTTCAGAGCATGTAACTTCTAATGCCAGTGATAGTGAAAGTAGTTACCGTAAGTTGTTTCTTGTTCCCTGTTTGTTTTTGAGTTCTCCCTTTGTGTTACAGATCGTTACCTTGCCGAGCTTTCAGTGCTGCTGCCCACTGGTTAATAAGCTGCATGTTGGTAACCTTCTAGCAAAGAAGAAAGTTATTCATATATGGCTATTGTATATTACCATGCAGTTTCTGACTTTCTGAATAAACCTACATTGGGCTAATCCTATGTAGGTTCACCCTGCCACATTATTTACACTGAAATTTAAACCCAGTTTATGCTTGGAAATTTCAATTTGGCTTATTTGAGGGAGAAGTAACTAAATTCCTTGTCTCTCGTGGGGTTGTGTTTGTACTTTTTTGCAGTTAAATGGTTACACTAACCCAACCAGCCCATGTGGTCATGGGCAGCTTTTAAAGTTGCTCCCTCCTTGTAGGTATCTCCATGATGTGCACCGTTTCCTTATTGAGGGGACTGATGACATGCTCTCAAATGCCTGCCAGTGCCTACAGAAAATGTGCAAGTTTTCTCTGGACTGGCTTGTACTCTAGCTATTGAAAAAAAATGTTAATCTTTGATTGATACACCCAATAATATGTCTATTTCACCGGGCTAAAGCCCCCTGGAGTCCTGTGATCTAACCCCACTCCATATTTGAGGTTCTTTGTGAAGATTTTTTTCAATTCCCACAAGTTAAGAACGCTATACTTTCTGAAAAAGCATAAAGAACTATGGGGGGAAAATTCAGTTGTTTGTGCCTCCTGTTAGTGCCTTAAGAGGGCGCTAATGGGGCGCAAAGCAACTAGCGCCCGGGCGCGGCGATGTTTGCGCCACTCGCGAAATTAACTAGACATTTTGCAGCGGCGCTAAACACTACCGCCATGATCTCCTGCGCCGGCAGATTGTGACGTCAGTCGAGTGCGCAACGCCCCGGACCGGATATTGAGTGGCGCCCCCTGCCTTACCGCCTGGCACTAGCAACGACAGGTTGAGGGGGAGCGTTATGCTGTCAGAAAGGGACTGGGGGAGCGCTATTTAAAGGCGACTGCTTCCTGCCTTTTTTTGTCAGTGACATTTTTGCACCACGCATTGAGAGAGAGACTTCTGGAGAGATTCAACGCTGTGTGAAGGAGTTTTGAGTACTGAGCAGCACTTTGCAGGTTTATTTTGATTTGCCCTTCCTTGCTTTGCCAGCGCTCTGAGGTAGCGCCTCGCTCCTCGGCCTTTGCGCCTTAAGACAGGTGTGAAGCGCCTGATTTAGCGCTCCAATCACCTCCAGGGGCGATAAAAGCCAAGTTTGCTGTTGGAGGCGATAAATAGCGCCAGGCGCTAAACTTTGCGCACAGCCGATAATGGCGCCCCAAACGGGGCAATACTGAATTTTTCCCCCTATATCTTGAGAGATAGGCGCAAATGATGAAATCCAGGAAATTTTGTAGGCTGGTAATCTAAGAATTTATCTGTCAAAATTGGTTAATAAATTGTCCAGTTCATAGAAATCACAAAAACTGAAATGTTACGTCTGCGTAAATGTCTTGTCAACTTTTTTTATCATAAATTCCCATGTCGATATTTACAATACCTATGTATATTTGTAACACTGTAATTACACCCTCCTGCTATTGGAGGTGCTGCAATGCCACTACTGGGGAGAGAGAGAGAGACTGGGGAGAGAGAGAGAGAGACTGGGGAGAGAGAGAGAGATACTGGGGAGAGGGAGAGAGACTAGGGAGAGAGAGAGAGAGACTGGGGAGAGAGAGAGAGACTAGGGAGAGAGAGAGAGAGACTGGGGAGAGAGAGAGAGAGACTGGGGAGAGAGAGAGAGACTGGGGGAGAGAGAGAGAGACTGGGGAGAGAGAGAGAGACTGGGGAGAGAGAGAGAGAGACTTGGGAGAGAGAGAGAGACTGGGAGAGAGAGAGAGAGAGACTGGGGGGAGAGAGAGAGAGAGAATGGGGAGAGAGAGAGAGACTGGGGAGAGAGAGAGAGACTGGGGAGAGAGAGAGACTGGGGAGAGAGAGAGACTGGGGGAGAGAGAGAGAGACTGGGGAGAGAGAGAGAGACTGGGGAGAGAGAGAGAGACTGGGGAGAGAGAGAGACTGGGGAGAGAGAGAGAGACTGGGGAGAGAGAGAGAGAGACTGGGGAGGGAGAGAGACTGGGGAGAGAGAGAGAGAGACTGGGGAGAGAGAGAGAGACTGGGGAGAGAGAGAGAGACTGGGGAGAGAGAGAGAGAGACTGGGGAGAGAGAGAGAGACTGGGAGAGAGAGAGAGAAACTGGGGAGAGAGAGAGAGACTGGGGAGAGAGAGAGAGAGAGAGACTGGGGAGAGAGAGAGAGACTGGGGAGAGAGAGAGAGACTGGGGAGAGAGAGAGAGAGACTGGGGAGAGAGAGAGAGACTGGGGGAGAGAGAGAGAGACTGGGGAGAGAGAGAGAGACTGGGAGAGAGAGCTAGACTGGGGGAGAGAGAGAGAGACTGGGGAGAGAGAGAGAGACAGGGGAGAGAGAGAGAGACTGGGGAGAGAGAGAGAGACTGGGGAGAGAGAGAGAGAGTGGGGAGAGAGAGAGACTGCGGAGAGAGAGAGAGACTGGGGGAGAGAGAGAGAGAGACTGGGGAGAGAGAGAGAGACTGGGGAGAGGGAGAGAGACTGGGGGAGAGAGAGAGAGACTGGGGAGAGAGAGAGAGAGACTGGGGAGAGAGAGAGAGACTGGGGGGAGAGAGAGAGAGACTGGGGAGAGAGAGAGAGACTGGGGTGAGAGAGAGAGAGACTGGGGAGAGAGAGAGAGAGACTGGGGAGAGAGAGAGAGAGACTGGGGGAGAGAGAGAGAGACTGGGGAGAGAGAGAGAGAGACTGGGGAGAGGGAGAGAGAGACTGGGGGGAGAGAGAGAGAGACTGGGGAGAGAGAGAGAGACTGGGGAGAGAGAGAGAGACTGGGGAGAGAGAGAGAGAGACTGGGGGAGAGAGAGAGAGACTGGGGAGAGAGAGAGAGAGACTGGGGAGAGGGAGAGAGAGACTGGGGGGAGAGAGAGAGAGACTGGGGAGAGAGAGAGAGACTGGGGAGAGAGAGAAAAACATATACACCAAACAAAAAATGGGAAAATATTCGCCTGTTTCATCGACTTCAAGAAAGCCTTTGACTCTATATGGCACGAAGGGCTCTATTATAAACTTCTTCAATGTGGAATAGGGGGCAAAGTCTATGACCTTATTAAATCAATGTATCTGAAAAACAAATGCGGGGTCAAAATTGGAGACAAACGCACCGATTTCTTCACCCAGAGAAGAGGCGTCCGGCAGGGCTGCAATTTGAGCCCGACCCTGTTCAACATATACATAAATGAATTAGCAGACATGCTGGAGCAAAGCGAGTCACCAGGTCTCCGTCTCCTAGATGGAGAAGTGAAATCCCTGTTCTATGCGGACGACCTGGTTCTGCTGTCTCCCACAGAACAGGGATTACAGCAACAACTAGACCTACTCGACAAATACTGCCAAAATTGGGCTCTAACAGTAAATCTAAAGAAAACCAACATCATGATTTTTCAAAAAAGGCCCAGATGTCAGGAAAACAAATACCAGTTTACCCTCAGTGATATCACTATAGGACACACTATGAGCTACACCTACCTTGGTCTAACTATTACAGCATCAGGGAGCTTCAGCATAGCAGTGAATGCACTAAAAGAAAAAGCCCGAAGAGCCCTATATGCAATAAAAAGAAAATTCTACAACATCCAAATCCCAATCAAAATCTGGCTCAAAATATTTGACAGCATAATCCTGCCCATTGCACTGTACGGTAGTGAAGTATGGGGCCCGCTAAATCACCAAAGCTACACTAAATGGGAAAAACATACAATAGAAGCCCTACATGCAGAATTCTGCCGAAGCATCCTTCGCACCCAAAGGAAAACGCCAACAAATGCATGCAGAGCCGAACTAGGCAGATACCCACTGATAATAAACATCCAAAAACGAGCACTAAACTTCCTAAATCACCTCAAATCTAGCTCCCCAGACACCCTTCATTTCAAAGCCTTTCAGACCCAAGAGCTAAACCCAGAAAAGAGTCCCCTGAGTCAGCTGCTACGGAAACTAAGTACTCAGCCGGACCCTGACCAGCCCCAGACCAACACAGCCGCCCAAACACCAATCCGAGTGAACCAAATCATTAAAAAATGCAAAGAAACCTACCTGGAACATTGGAACAAAATAACCGAAAGCCAAAGCAGATTAGAATGTTACCGGGCCCTAAAAAGAGAATATAAACTGGCAGACTACCTCACGACCATCAGAGACACAAAACAGAGACAGACCCTCACCAGGTACAGACTAAGCGACCACCAACTGGAAATTGAAAAAGGCAGATACAAGAAATCCTGGCAGCCTAGAGAGAATAGAATATGCGATCAATGTCTGGCTGGCGAGGTTGAAACAGAAATGCATTTCCTCCTAAAATGCGAAAAATTCAACACATCAAGAAACATATTATTCAACAAGCTAAGCCAAACAACCCCAGATTTCAAGGAATTGGATGATCTGTCAAAATTGAGATTAGTCCTAGGAGAAGGAGACAGACCATACCTTGGGGCCAAATATGTAACAACATGTCACAACCTGAGGACTGTTTAAAATTAAGACTGTTTAAAATTAATATTGAACGTACCAAATGAAGTACAAAGACTGTTTAAAATTAATATTGTTTAAAAGTAATATTGTATGTACCCAACAAATGTCAAATCGATTGACACCTACAGAATGTTGGAAAACTGTACCTTTTTGCTATGTAAGCTTTGGCAATATGGTTCTCTGTAAACTTTCATGCCAATAAAGCATTTTAATTGGAATTGGAATTGGAATTGGGTAATTACAGCTTGGTAAGGTTACATAGAAAGTTTTCCTTGTAAATGTGGGCTTATGAAATTCTAACATAGAAAATTAAGAATAAGGATAGATTGTATGACTTTAAAGAACAACTCAATTATGTCTGCATGCCCTGGTCCAATTATCTCACCTTGCTTCATCTGAAGACTACGTTGGTCTTAACTTCCCGGGTGCAGTGCCACAGGAGATTGACTTTGTGCATAAAAGCTCTACTGAAAGATATCATTGTTCAATGCAAAAGACTTCCAGTAGGAAAAGTTCTCATTTTCTGATCTAGAATAGACCAATTCCAATTTGTGAAGCTTCAATTTTCTTGCCTTGGCCAAAGAAATTTTGTTACTGACATGCATCTCTTCACTGAGCATCTGTTCGTATTAAAAGTTCTCCATTTGGTGGAGGATTATTTGGAGATGGAAAGACTGAGAGGGGTAGGGAGATCTACAATTTTGAGGTTCTGGGAAAGAATGTACAGGAAACTTTCTGGTATCCGGCACTGACTGGACCGAGCTGGTGCCGTACCATCAAAACTGCCATAGAAACCAGCGCTAATGTTAAAACATACGGAGCTTTTAAGCTCCGTGTGAATCAACAAACCCTGTAGCTTAGCAACAGCTTCAAAACAGTTGGCCGCAGCTTAAAAGCATCTCTGTAGCTAAGCAACAGCTTCAGCTAGACCTTGCAGAGCCTGACTGGAAAAAAAAGCAACGAGAAGTAAAAAAACTTATAGGAAACAGCTCCTGAATTTTGCCGGTAGATAGAGCTTTCCGGACATTTAACCTCTGGTTAAACAAAAGTTTCCTGTACTATGGTTTCAGCACAGGAGGAAGATGCATGGGACAACATTTCTGGAACTTAGAAAAAATAAGGGTTGAAAATTCAGATCTACGGTAGCATCAGTATTATTGATAAAATAGGGATAGAATAGAAAGGTTACGATGAGACAGAGAGGTTGAAGGCTGGACGTGTGGGGTGGGGAGGGATGACACCTATCAGGGAGACAAAATGGCAATAGATGTGCCAAAATCCAATGGTCTGAATAACTATTCAAATCTAAAGTAATCCATTTAATCAATTTACGATCCAGTAGTCTGATTAGGTGCGTCAAAGCTCAGAGATTCTATTTACTGTTGGGTTAATCTATCACCAGGGTTAGCTCAAAAAGAAAACTTGAAATCAACTGAGCATATTTGGGTGCTATCTCATCGAAACGCAACTGACTCATCTTGCAAGTTTGCCACTGTTAGAACCACGTTGACCAAAAACACAAGATGCATGTCAAGAGCATAGATGGTACGAAATCTGGCTTGATCGGTTTAAATTTAATTAAGAACCCATCCTTAACATACATGGTGTAACACTACGGCCTTTATGCACATAACACATGCATATATTGAGGCCATGTGTAATATTTACAGGAAGCATATGCCATCCGAGGCACAAGACAAACAAGCAACAGTTTATGCGCCCACTATCAAAACAGCTTGTTCCACTTTTGAAATCTGGCTCCACCACCAACTAGCGCAGCTTGTTCCAACTTAAGTGCCAACTCCTTTACTGTAGTGTGTATGTAATGTATGCTGTGTACATGCACTAGCTGTAAGGTACTAGCCATATATGAATTGTTATCTTTTAACCCAGTGTGCAGTATGGTTGATATTAAATTTGAAGAGCCACAGAGGTCAAAGGGCAGCCAGCACTGAAGTGACTATCACTGATCTAGTTTTGTGTGGTGTGCCGCACAGTAAGATCAATGGAATAAAAGGACTGAATCTCTTACTTTTAAACTGTACAGTGTTGCAAATTTTACTTCTTCCCTTTTTCCTTCTGCCTTCCTTCCTTCTGTTCTTCATGACAGAAATCATGATTACAGATGAGTATGGTGAAACAAGAGGTTAATTTCAACCAGACCTGTTTATGTATCTCTCCTCAAACGTACATTGTTTGTCATCAGTCTTGCTTTTGCATGAGTTTCAGACTTTTTTTGGTAGATTCATTTTCAAAGTACATAAAACTGCATGAGTTGCTTCTGCTCTCAATTTTGTTTTGTACAATTTGTTCATTTTTTTTAATCAACTTTTAACAAACAAAAGTTCTCCTGCTTGAAAACAGTTAAAGTCGTACATTCATCTGGTTAATGACTTATGAAACTAAAAAGTTTTTTACAACACCTGGACCTGTAGATAGAAAAGCTTTTTTTTCCCCCTAATAATCCTTCTGTTTTCTTCTGCCCACACCCACATTGGACAAAGAGTTTGGCTGAGATTAGAAATGCTACTGCATGGGCCAGAGTGTTCTAATCTCTGGCACAATGCATTGGTACTAAACAACGTATATTTAAAGAAGTACTGACTGGGGGCTGAAGTGTTTACAAAAGAATTTATAGTGGAACATGCACAGAGATGCCACATCTTGTCAGTGATGTGTAGATTGAAGGTGACACCGAATCATTCTTGCCTATTCAGTCTGATGTAACTGAGCCAACTAACTCTCGGCTCTGCCAGCCGTAATGTGGAAATAGCACTACACCAGCGGAATCTTTTGAGTGCAGAAGTCTGCAGGAAATATTTATTTCAGTTACAAAGCTGCATTGTTTATGAAAAAGTAACTATTTGCAGTAATGTTTTTTTAATTAAATCTTTTATGATGACAGTTTTGTGAATGTACTACTTTAACTGAATAGATAATTGCAGAAGCCCTTCACCTGCCATTCTATGCTGGTCGGTTGGATTTTGAAATGTAATACAAACATAGGAACAATGACGGACACAAAAAGACCCTCTTGTCTATCCAGCCTGTCCCCCACACATTGTGATACCTTGTACATCACAATATATACACTGCCTACCCTGCCCAAAAACCATGTGATCTCCTGGGCGAAGAAAAAAAAACAGATTAAAAAAAAAACCAGGCCAATTTTGTTGGGGGCGGGGGGGGGGGAGTGGATATCAGGGAAATTGACCCCTTTGGGTGATCAAAACCAGTTCAGCAGATCACTCTGGCCCTGATAATTCTATGAAGTTACCTACATTTTGTCTGAGGTAATCTTCACCCCAGCCAGAAACAGGCCCAGCTCTCACTTGAAGGAATTCAGTGAATCTGCATCCATCACACGAGCCCAGGAGCCTGTTCCAGAGGTCCACTATTCTCTGGCACCTCCTCACATCTAACCTAGATCTGGCCTTATACAGTTTAAAATTGTGATCGCTGGTCCTCCCTAATCTATTTAATTGGAACAAACTGTAAATTCGAACACAATCTATTCCCTTCATCATCTTTAAAAAGCTTGATCAAATTGGGTAATACAGATAATAAGTAATAAATCCCAGGTGTAAATTCCAGGTCAGTTGCAATGTGTAATATTAATACTTGTGTTAAAAGTGTAGGCATGTCCCTTTTTTATATATATCTTTAATAATTGTCGACGGGCAAGAAAGAGTCACTCGATTGAGAAAAGTATCTCTAGTGGCAGGTGAAGTGCTCAGTTGAATTGCAATGGGCATCCATACCAAACCAGGACATGCTTTAACCAGCTGACCACTGATGTATTGGTCTTGTTTGTTGCTGACGTGCAACTGCTCAGCACTGTGGAGTGAATAGTCTGTCCTTGGCTTTAAATTATACTTTGTTGTGTATGCACCTTTCTGTGTTGTTAAAATGCCATTGAAAAACTGAAATTATACAGCATAGAAACAGGCCATTTAACCAATCAGGCCTGTGCCAGTTCTTTTCTCCACATGAGCTGCCAAGTTTAATCCCACTCTCCTCCCTCCCCTTACCCTTTAATATTCCTGATTTTTCAAGTAACTAATAAAGAACTTGTTCAAAAAAATATTTACATGAAACATCTTTTGAATCTGTGTTTATGTCCAATTTGACATTCCAGTTGGACACTATGGAAAGGATCCAAAACTCCAAATTCGACAACTTATAAATCTAATAAAGGACAAGAAAGAATTGATACTCCGTCACTAGAAATCACTGGTAGATTTAGTCATTGCAATATTACATCAAATGTACAGGGCATTATTAATGCACCAAGGTTTTCTATACTTTCACTCATATTTTATCAAGTATCAGAGTCATGAAAACTGGACCCGAGAATCTGAATCGATTCCTTGGATCAAAATCCTAGATTTTCTAGGAGTGATTTTATCCAATTTGCCTTCTCTGAAATAGATGCAGAGCTGATCGGCACAGTCCTGTAACTGCAAATCTTGAGTTTTGGACTCTTGTATAATATTCTAGGATTCAAATCACAGACTCGACTGACATCCATTCATAGATGGTGCCCCTCCCCTAGGGTGCACAACTTCTTTATTAAAATCTACTATTAACAATCTGATTTAAAGATTACACTAAAATTTAATACATTAGTCACATTTGCATGTGCAAATCTTTTTTCTGTTTAATCTGGAGCACAATTTATGCGCTGGAGTGCACAACCTGCTATTCAACTGTCCTTCAACAACTGCAAACTTTTAATATCAATTAATATTTTAATTAAACAGAAACTTGCTATTCATAAACTACAACTTGCCTTTAATAATGTTAATCATTAACGATTGATCATGTAAAAGGACTTCAGCAGTATAACTGATTTGGAAAAGTTTCAGCTTTTTAGACTGGGATTATAAAATCAGGTTTTAGTTATGGCGCCACGCATTATCTTAGTGAATGAGAATGCAGTACCGGCCACTTCCCGCGCCCTCCACCCCAAAATAATGTTTTTAACACCATGCTTTTAGTAGACTATTGCTATGTTCTTTTAATGGTGTGAAGTTGATTTTAAAACTGAGTATCTGTTGTCTTTTGGGTAGGTGGCCAGGAAGATTACGTTCTCTCCTATGAACCTGTTGGCCAACAGGAGGGTAAGTGGAAACTGGCGAAAAGGTGCAACAGTAAAGAAAAGTTAGGCAATTATTGTCCCTCTCCCCTTCTAACCAATCGGTATAGTTTTTTGAAAATTATTTTTCTCTCTACCCCTAATGACTCCACCTTTCACCTTTTCAATGAAGAGTGTGTGGAGGCTGAGACCCCTAACGGAGCCTTTGCAAACGCTACTCTGTGACTAACTACGAGAAGCAGAATATTAGTCCAAGATGACTTTCAATTCAGTTTTCTCTCTCCCAGTGAAGACTTGGCATCTGCTCAGTGATCCTTGATGGTCACATGTAAAATCATAACACAAATCTTTGTGCCTTACCACACTGCTGAATTGTGCATTGGTTATGTTTTTTGAAGTGCCAGTCTCTGCACTGACTGCAATCTCTTCAAGCTAAAGCAACAGTTTTCTTCTTTCTCTCCTCACCTCACACACAGAAACATCCATTGTCATGCTGTACAAGAGCAGAGCAGACAGTTGTTCATGCTGGAGTAGTCTTTGGGCCAGCTAGATCAAGGGAGTGCTACTTTTGCCCTCTTTTAGGACAATAAATCGCCCCATATTCAAATCCCTTCAGTTTGACTTCCATCCCACCCACAGCATTGAGGCCATCAGGTGGAAATCACCAACAATATCTTGTGTGCGCTTGCAACCGCAGCATCTTATCCCTTCTCTTTGTCCTCTCTGTAGCCTTCAATACTGCTTCATTCTCTTTCACCACCTCTCCATCTGTGACCTTCCTCCACATGGTACCGCTCCCAACATAGACTGCAATGACTTCTCCATTGCTCATAGTCACCTTTCACATGCCAAAAGGTTTTATCCTCAGCCCCTAATAGCCTTCATGCATCTAAGTTGCCATTTTTAAGCATAGGGTCAGTTTCCACATGTGTGCTGACACCCATCTTCAATTCTCTGCCATCACCCTTGACTCCACAACTGGTGCTCATCCAATATCAAGTCATGGATGACCAAGGGCTTCCTCAAACTAAACATTGGGAAGACCAAAGCAATTCGATTTGGTTCTCACTAGACACTTTGCACCCTAGCCCCCAGTCCCACCTCATCCCCCAGCTGCCCACTCAGACTATACCTGATGGCGCACTTTCTCAGTGTGCTGCTTGACCCTGAACTGAGCTCCAAACCCTACATCTAGTCAGTCACCGAGAATACCTAGTTCTGTCTCTGCATTACAGCCTTCCTTCCCCACCCCCAGCAGTGAAACCCCTATTGCCTCCAAACTCAGTGTCTCGAGCACCCTCCCCAATCATCCCATGGTCTACTCTTCACAAATTTCAAAGTCCAAAATTCTTTAGCCTGCATCTATCTTGTACAATGTCTCACATATTTAATGACCTGCCCTTACCGGCCTCCATTCATTTCCCCATCCGCCAATATGCTGACTTCAAACTCGTTCTTATTCATATATCCCTCCGGGACCTCATTCCACCCTGCCTCTGCAATTTTCTCAGTACTCCAACCAAGCTGATACCCTCCACTCTTCTGAGTATGGATTACTTTGCCTCCTACTTTTTGCCTCCACCCCAGGTACCCCATCCTTGTGCTCCACCATCAAAGACAGAACCTTCAACCATCATAACCCTCTACTATCACCCCACGTGATATCAAGAAATGGCTAAGCACACTGGATACAGCAAAGGCTATGGGCCCCGACAACATCCCGGCTATCGTGCTGAAGACTTGTGCTCCAGAACTAGCCGCACCTCTAGCCAAGCTGTTCCAGTACAGCTACAACACTGGCATCTATCCGACAATGTGGGAAGCTGCCCAGGTATGTCCTGTCCACAAAAAGCAGGACAAACCCAACCTGGACAATTACCGCCCCATCAGTCTACTCTCAGTCATCAGCAAAGTGATGGAAGGTGTTGTCAACAGTGCTATCAAGCGGCACTTACCAATAACCTGCTCACTGATGCCCAGTTTGGGTTCCGCCAAGACCACTCGGCTCCCGACCTCACTACAGCCTTGCTCCAAACATGGACAAAGGAGCTGAATTCCAGAGGTGAGAGTGACTGCCCTTGACATCAAGGCAGCATTTGACCGAGTGTGGCATTAAGGAGCCCTGGTACAACTGAAGTCAATGGTAATCGGGGAAAACGCTCCACTGGCTGGAGTCATACCTAGCACAAAGGAAGATGGTTGTGGTGGTTGAAGGTCAATCATCACAGCCCCAGGACATCGCTGCAGGAGTTCCTCAGGGCAGTGTCCTAGGCCCAACCATCTTCAGCTGCTTCATCAATGACCTTCCCTCCAACATAAGGTCAGAAATGGGGATGTTTGCTGATGACTGCACAGTGTTCAGCGCCATTGACAACTCCCCCAACAAGCAAGAGTCTAACCACCTCCCTTTGACATTCAATGGCATTACCATCGCCGAATCCCCCACTATCAACATCCTGGGGGTCACCATTAACCAGAAACTTAACTGGACCAGCCACACACATACTGGGTATTCTGCAGCAAGTGTCTCACCTCCTGACTCCCCAAAGCCTTTCCACCATCTACAAGGCACAAGTCAGGAGTGTGATGGAATACTCTCCACTTGCCTGGATGAGTGCAGCTCCAACAACACTCGAGAAGCTCAACACCATCCAGGACAAAGCAGCCCACTTGATTGGCACCCCATCCACCACCTTAAACATTCACGTCCTCCACCACCGGCGTACCGTGGCTGCAGTGTGTACCATCTACAAGATCTACTGCAGCAACTTGCCAAGGCTTCTTCGACAGCACCTCACAAACCCGCAACCTCTTCCACCTAGAAGGACAAGGGCAGCAGGTGCATGGGAACACCACCACCTCCAAGTTCCCCTCCAAGTCACACACCATTCTGACTTAGAAGTATATCACCGATCCTTCATTGTCGCTGGGTCAAAATCCTGGAACTCCCTACCTAACAGCACTGTGGGAGTACCTTCACCACATGGACTGCAGCAGTTCAAGAAGGCAGCTCACCACCACCTTCTCGAGGGCAATTAGGGATGGGCAATCAATGCCGGCCTTGCCAGCGACGCCCACATCCCACAAACGAATAAAAAAAAACTCTGAAATTCTCCCCCCAATTCCCATCATCTTCATATCTCTTATCTTCAAAAGCTTCCCTCTTCACCCTCATTTTTGGCCACCTTCCTAACTCTTCTCCCAATTTCTGCTCAGTATTTGTTTTTTCCTCCTCTTCTGGAATGCTTTGAAGCATTTTGCTACCTTAAAAGTGTCCATAAATTAAAGTTGTTACTTGGAGGCAGGCCTGCTAGAATAGGAGAGGTTTAATGACCGACCTTCTGGATATTTTAAGTGTGCCTACGATGTGGAAAAGAGTTGGGAGCTTAACTTCAGACCTAGGGATGGCGAGGTAATTTTAATAGGAGGGTGGCTTAACAATAGGTTCAATGGTGCATTGGAATTTTTCAATTTTACATTGAAATCTAAAGTTATTTAATAAAGAGAAAGAAATGTCTGTAACTGCTGCTGAAATATACAACTGGAGACTGATCTGGTAAGCTAGATTTTACTGCTCTAGAAATGTAGTAATTATTACAACATGTCTACTTCACCTAACTGAATTTCTATGTTATTGTCATATAGTGCGTTACTCTCGTCCTGTTATAATTCTGGGACCCATGAAAGACCGAATTAATGATGATCTGATCTCGGAGTTTCCGGACAAGTTTGGATCTTGTGTTCCACGTAAGTACATTATCATTGTGTCAATTAAATCCCTGTCGGATATAACCAATGATTGATGGAGTATATTCAACTGAATTGACTGTTAAAGGGAGGTATCTGTACTCTTACTCATGGCTCTCAGTCAGACTGCTGTCTGCTTACTGTTATATGCAAGACATCACTGGAGTGAGGAGAAGCTCTGTACAGACAGCTGCTCCCAGACTGCCTCTAGTCAGCAGTTAGGTAGTATGGAACCTTGTGATACAGAATGATTGAGGCACCAGTAACAGTTTAGATATCTCCTATTACAAAATTTAGGATTATGAGGAAATTAAGCAGAATGTAGCAATATTTTCACTTTAACCTATCATGTCTACCATTGTTCGCTTATGAGCCCTATTTTTCAATTTTTTTTAAACTGATGTATTTAATTGTTAGAAGCTAAATTACTGTCAGACCAACTTTCCTACTAAGCTGTGTGGCCGCGTGGCGGTCCCGCGCAGGCCGCTCGCCGGCTTTTACGCTGAAGAAACCGCGCATGCGCAAAAATTTGAATGGGCCGCGCAGCCAGTTAAAGGGACCACGCACCCAAAAAAAAATTAGAGGGGACATTGTATCAGACTATAACTCCCCCTCTGACTGGTCAGTGATCATTACACCCACATTCCAACTCTCCGGCTGGCCAATGGCCATTAATTTCTCAGACTGCTGTAATCTTGAAATGTTAACATCCGCATTAGAACACAGCAGGTGAAGTATCTGAATGCATTTGTCTGTGAAATGGAATAAAGGACTTAAACATGTAAACATGCTCCACTGCCTCACACCTCAATCCATTCTCCATGTCCCACCATTCCAGCATTGCCTTTGCATTCAGAAACTATATCTTTTAACGGTTTTGTCAACTTCAGTTTGAAATCTAAATTTATTTTTACATGAACATTTTTACTGGTTTTATTTAATTCATTCTCCCCGCTGGCAAGGTCAGCATTTATTGCCGACAGCTAGTTGCCCTGAGAAGGTGGTGGTGGTGATGGTGGGCCGTCGTCTTAAACCACTACAGTTTGCAGGATTGATACAACTGAGTGGCTTACTAGGCCACTTCAGAGGGCAGTTAAGAGTCAACCATGTTGGTGTGGGCTTCCAACTTTATAAGCATGAAATGTGCGAACTTATAAAGTATTAATTGTTTAACAGATGGGAAGCTGCTTAATGCAGTGGTTCCGATTATTTCCATTTCGCCTCTGGTTTGAAACCAAGCCAGACTGACTGATATAAAATGTCCTCTTGCTGCTGAAACTGGTTTGAAACCAAGCCAGACTGACTGATATAAAATGTCCTCTTGCTGCTGAAAGTAAAGGTCTTGAGTGTAATCTGTTTGGACTGTCTCAACCCAACTCCCAACGGTTTTGAAATGTCCATAATTCAGTATTCGGCACTAAATCTTAAATGTGGCTGGTGTGAGAAATAGTAAATGTCACTGAGGCCATTTCTAAGCTTGGGGTTTAGGTGGAGTGGGGCAATGTGCAGGGAGCTTTATCCTTGTAACTTCTGCTATGCCTGACCTGTGAGGAGTTGATCCTGACACTGTGTGTTAAATTCCCAACACGGCATCTTTAACTTTGATCGTGAATCACCACAGAAATGCAAGGAAAAAGAAAAGGAATAAATGGTTTGATGGAAATGTTTCACTTTCTCCAGACACAACTAGACCAAAGCGTGATTATGAAGTTGATGGGCGAGACTATCATTTTGTAACATCTAGAGAGCAAATGGAAAAGGACATTCAAGATCACAAATTTATTGAAGCTGGACAATACAACAACCACCTGTATGGCACCAGTGTGCAGTCCGTGAGAGAGGTAGCAGAAAAGGTAAAGGAAATCCATAAGTGTCTCATTAAAATAAGCCAGCTTAATACTTGCCCTCTAAATCAAAAAGTATCATTTTACACCACATAGCAAAATGTGATGCTTTTATTAACCAAGGACGGTGTAACCTCTAATAATGCTTAGCTGCTTCTATGACAAAGTATCTCTTTCCCCGAGAGCTAAATCGATCAAAGTGCAGAATATCTATCAAATCTTACATATTCACCTTTGGCCTGTTGTCCCTCCTTGGTTGTAACATTTTCTTCATCCAAGTCCATGTGCCAGACTGCATTTTGATCATCTTTATCTGTAATCTGACAAAAATATGAAATTCATTCTAATGATGTTTTGGGTAAGCTGGGTTTAAAATGGACACTGCCCTCTTCGTTAGGCCAGGAAGTGAGAAAAGGAAAATTCCTTTTACATGTGACTAATTTTGCAAACAGATACCTTTGAACAATCTAGAACCTGAATCTTTTGTTTATGTTTGTACCCATACTTAAAACTTTACCTTTGTTTCTATTTTAGGGTAAACACTGTATACTGGATGTGTCGGGAAATGCTATTAAGAGGCTTCAGATAGCCCAGCTGCACCCAATTGCTGTCTTCATCAAACCAAAATCAGTTGAAAACATCATGTGAGCATAAACTTCAGCCCCTAAATCCAGGATCTTCACAATTCATTTTGGGGACATGATTTTCTTGCAGCTTTGCTCTATCTACAAAAACTCCACCGAAGCTTTCAAGGAATGCGCTAGGATGATGGCCAACAGTGGCCTTATCCTCAAGTCATTGTACAGAGTTACATCCGACCCTCAGCACAAAACTTTTGTTTTGAGCTGCATTGGGGGATGCGCAGTGCACACAAATCCCTTCACTTCTCGGACATGAGTTCAAGTCCAACCCACGCTGCTTACTTCAAATAATTTCTCCTCATTGCTGTGAGGGTCTATGTTTGGGCAGCCTGAACCCAGTTTCAGCAAGTAGAGACCTGAAGTACTGCCTATAATAAAGCTCAAATTGGGACATCTGCTCAGAGAAAAATTCAAACTGGTGCCATAGAGGATCCTCTTTTGCGGTTGTGGCAGAGCAGGCATGGGGACGTTTTGTTATAAAATTGGCCCACATTTACCTCCCCTGGGAATTGTTAACACACACAATTCCCCAGCACTAACCTCTGAGTACACAAAATTCACACTGGGGTGGAGTGGTGATGAGAGTGAGATAGATCTTGTGTTGTGATTGGCTTCACTATCAGGGCTGCCATCTTCAGGCTCTGTGCCCAGTACCCCTAAGCACAAAAGTATCACAATTTGGTGCCCCAGCTTAGAAAGTGTGACGGTGACGGGCCAGGTCCTGCTTCAGAATTTTTTTAACTATCTTGATGGTATTTTTATATAAAATTCTAAGGACAACAGTGCTGTTAGCTCTTGTTTTTTTGGAGCAGTTCTACTAAAGCTTTAGTGGGCTATAATTTTGAGGCGGAGGATGGGGTTGACGGTTTGAGCGGAGCAGGAAACAATCACCTTAACACAACCTTGACAGTTTGCTTGTTGAGCTGATTTCTCTGACCATTGCCAGATCACCACCCCGCTTGACATTGCTCCAGCATTTCTGTGGTTGCCCTGGGGAGGTGGAAGCTGGGCCTGCGCTATCACCAGGTGTCATTTAAAAGAGAGGGGGGGGTCGGTCCCAGTTACCCACATCTTTTTCCTGCAGATTCAGCCATGGGGAACCCCAATATAGGTAGGGTTGGGCTTGCAGCAGGAACCCTCCCCACCCAAAGACTGGAGGGTCTGTCGGGGCCTGGCAGCTGGCCAAAGAGGAAGATGAGTTTAAAATTTGTTTTTACATAGCCAGTGGATTTTTGGGGTCCTCTGGCAGCTACTCTCCAGATCAGAGAGGCCTGCAGCTGCACTCAAATACTCTCTTCCCCATCCCCCCTGAACCCCTTTTTGCCAGTGCTCAGTCATGCCAGCGCCACCAAGGGTGCCTTCAGGTCATTTTAAAGGCCCTGGACAGAGAGCACTGGCACTCCAGGGCCTGAATAGGCAGAGCACACTGTTCATGTTCGGTGCCGGGATGGGAGTAGGAAAATTGGCCCAGAAATCTGTTGTCGTTGTTCAGACTGTTGCAATACTAATGCTTTCCTGTTGGTGGTGCCAAAGACCTGCAAGCGCCTTTTCTTTTTGCTACCAGCAAGATCTTCGTCTGAATTCTGTTATCTTAGTCCATTCATTTTGCCGATTTAGGTAATAATTTCACAAATATGGGGAAAGGGAGAGAGTATAGTTTGGGATTTCTTAACTTTGGGACCAGCTAGATGGACCATGAAGGTCCTTTACAGCACTGTACATTTCTGTGTTCTTTATCTGCCCTGTGTTAAAATAACATAGACCTCACTCTTTCTGAGCAGAGGATAGCTGTTTCACATAGACTGAGAGTAAAGGCTTCTGCTCTCTCCCTTTTCAGGGAAATGAATAAGCGTCTAACAGAAGATCAAGCGAGGAAAACTTTCGAGAGAGCCATAAAACTTGAACTGGAATTTACAGAACACTTCACAAGTTAGTATCCGGTTACTTGTGGCAACTATCTGTACAGTTAAATAAAAAATGCGTGTCCAAATTATGTTAGTTATGATTTTCCCCCTAGACAAGAGTCTGGGGATGCTTTATAAATGAACTGTTGAGAAAGCTTGATTAAAATCAACCAAGAATTGTCTGCTTGTTAAGGCTCCCAGTTATAACACTATAGTTGGTCTCACTTTTTTTCCTGTGTTGATCACTTCTTGTGTGAAGATCTTCCCGACATTTGTCTTTTCCTTTCACCAGTTTTAACCTGCAGCTCCTTGTTCTAGTACCTTGAAATAGTGTTTCAGATAGCCTTATCACACAAGTTCATATGGGATCTTACAGTAAAAGAAAGAGGTGCTTTTCATTGCTTCCATTTGAATTACATATGAGCCTGGATCCTAGAGACAAAAGGACAGTTAGAGAATCATAGAAATTTACAGCACGGAAGGAGGCCATTTCGGCCCATCTTGTCCATGCCAGCTGACAGAGCTGTCCAGCCTAATCCCACTTTCCAGCTCTTGGTCCATAGCCCTGTAGGTTATGGCACATCCAAGCACTTTTTAAATGTGATGAGGGTTCCTGCCTCTACCACCCTTTTCAGGCAGTGAGTTCCAGACCCCCACCACCCTCTGGGTGAAGAAATTTCCCCTCAAATCTCCTCTGAACCTCCTACCAATTACTTTAAATCTATACCCCCTGGTTGTTGGCCCCTCTGCTCAGGGAAATAGGTCCTTCCTATTCACTCACTAGGTCCCTCATAATTTTATACACTTCAATAAGGTCTCCCCTCAGCCTCCTCTGTTCCAAAGAAAACAACACCAGCCTAGCCAATCTTTCCTCGTAGCTAAAATTCTCCAGCCCAGGCAACATCCTCGTAAATCTCCTCTGTACCCTCTCTAGTGCAATCACATCTTTCATGTAATGTGATGACCAGAACTGCACGCAGTACTCTAGCTGTGGCCTAACTTATCACCCAGTTCCTTTTGTTATCATGAATTACAAACCGAAAACACTGAAAATGCAAAACCGGTCAGTCAGCATTTGTAAAGAGAAAAGGCAATTTATGAAGTTTTGAGTGTACCCTTCATCAGAATTCAGATCTAACTTGTCTCTCGTTTTCAAATGCTCATTGTCCTGAGTATCTCCAGCATTTTGTTTTTATTTCAAATTTCCAGCATGTAGAGTTTTTCCCTTTGCTATCATGAGTTGGATGTAAAGATAAAGAATGGCACAAATGTCGGCTGGGAGGATATTAACCCTTGTTTCTGCTTTGATGGTCAGGTATTGTACAGGGAGACTTGCTGGAGGAGATTTACAACCAGGTGAAGCAGATTATTGAAGAGCAGTCAGGGCCTTACATCTGGGTTCCAACCAAGGAGAAACTGTGAAGTCTTTTCATCATAATCATCATCCATTGCTCGTGACGGCTCTGGACCCCCTTCTACAGGATTCACTCTCGCTCCTGTTGATCTCAGATCTCTCTCTTTGTGTGTCATGAAAAGTGATTTGTCTTTCACCTGGGGACATTCACATCTCCTGTTTGTGAAAATTGCTTGTACTTGATACCTGATAAAATTACCACCATCGTTTTTTTTTAAATGAAGGGGAAAGGCCTGACTAACTGTTGAAGGGAGATTCTATGGTACAGTTCCTTAATGTTTAAGGGCAACGATTCTTCAGCAATTTTCAGAAAAGCTTTATATATATTTTTCTTTTAAAAATAAACAAAGAAAGGCAAAGTAATTTTCATGTTTAGCATTGGGTTTGGAAAATAAATAATTCTAAGCAGCTTTTTGCACGATGAACTTTGGAAGCATGGTTTGGCAGTGGAAATCCTGATGGCTTTATTGTTTGTTGTCTCCTCCTGCATTACTTGTGCAGGCCATTATTTGAGTTGTCTCTGATTTTTCATATTCTGTGCTGGTTCAGTGATTCCCACTTTCGTTGAACAAATTATAAATCATCAGCCTTTAAAGTGCAAAGGAATTTTTATTCACTTTACAAAGGTTCTTTACAGACCATGCTTTTATTTTTGTTTTTCCTTTTGCCAATTGAAGTGCACGATAAATAAATAAATATGTTTATATTGAATGCCGATTAGAATGTGTTCCTATGACACTGAGAATATGACTTTCACTCTTGTAGAGAATCTACTTTTATGAATTTGATTATTGAGGGTGGGGAGGGGGAGCAAAGGGAAACCCATGAATATAATGACTATTTTAAATGATAACTGACGTGATTTTCAATAGGACTTTTCAAATAAGAATGTTCTGGGAGATGGGGTGATTATAAATAAGGAAGTGGAATTGGCTGAAGAACAGAGCTGAAACCTAATCATGACTATTTGTAATGGGGTGTAAGATTTGAGATTTTAAGATATATAATAACCCTCGTAACTATGTATTTTGATATAAATTATCAACTATATTAAGCATACTTTTAACAAAATACACTATATAACTTACCAGGAATATGTTTCTTTTAAATAGTTGCACATATATTTTCTTTTCTTCTAACCATCTCCTCCATGAATAAGTTTTCTTTTTTCCAAGTAGACACGAATTAGACTTTATCATCTTTAACCGTATGGATTATATGGGGAATGTGGTGGCGGGGGTAAAACAGTATTTTGAGAATAAATGCAAGAAATTAACACAAAAGAGCCAGTTCTCCTCTTTTTCCCCCCTACCCACCCCTGTGAATTCTGTGTGAGGTTATTCAAAGTGATGATGTGCATGTTTTCAAAAGGTTAAAAGCAATTTTAAGTAAAATAATTTTTACATTTTATGTACGTTTCCAATTGGGAATTGCAAAGATGTCATATCTTCCATTGTAGCGCTCAGTCAGAGTTGTACAGGCTTCTGTGTTGAGAAAATATATTTTAGCAGTTATAGGGTATGTTCTCAAATGAAGCTCTAACACTACATTATTAGATTAACTGCCTGGTACCTGACCTTTGCTAGTAATTTTGAGGTGACTTGTTTTATATAGGAATAATGTGCTTACAAGCAGTTCAGTCCACCTTGACCCTTCTGGTGCTGCAGTTTGTACAGACTCTCATCTATATCCATTCCATTGTCAAAAGAGGGGAACAGCTAATAAACTTTAATGTACAATTTACTTCTTTGTGATGTGTTTTTTTTAACTTGTTCCAATTCAAAAGCATGGGTATGAAAAAAGAAAGCAAGGAAATCTGGTGATACGATGGGGTAAAGCAAGATGTTGTTCAAGGGATATGGGGAGATTGAGTAGACTAGGCCTATATTCCCTAGCGTTTAGAAGAATGAGGGGTGATCTCATTGAAATGTATAAAATTCTTATGGGGCTTGACGGGGTGGATGCAGGGAGGATGTTTCCCCTGGGTGGGGAGTCTAGAACCAGGGGCCACAGTCTCAGAATAAGGGGTCGGCCATTTAGGACTGAGATGAGAAATTCCTTCACTCAAAGGGTTGTGAACCTTTAGAATTCTGTACCCCAGAGGCTGTGGATGCTCAGTCGTTGAGTATATTAGAGAGAGATCGATAGAGTTTTGGATACAAAGGGAACCAAGGGTTATGGGGATAGTGCGGGAAGGTGGAGCTGAGTTAGAAGATCAGCCATGATATTAAATGGTGGAGTAGGCTCGAAGGGCCGCATGGCCTACCTCTGCTCTTATTTCTTATGTTTTTAAGTGGTAGGTCAAAGATTCAGATCCATGGTTTCTCATGCAGAGGTCACCTAATGTCCTTTCACAGACCTTCACGGTGAGTTGATGTCCTAGAAGTAGACAAAATAAAAGGGTGAATTGACTTGGGTGGTAGTACTGGAGTTAGGAACCTTATAGAGCTCAGAGAACAGCATAGCTCCCCATCCTGGTCATGAATGAGTGTGTGGTGCAGTGGAACTTAAATGGGTGAGAAAAAGAACAAAGTAGTCAGGAATAAAAGATTCAGCGTGCCACCAGGATAACTTTACTGCTTGTTTGGTGCTGAGTAATACAGACCAGGAAAGTCCCAGGTTCAATTCTGGTCCGTGCTGAGTGTGCTGATATCAGCTGGACAAGGATAGGTATTCTTCACTTGGCTTCTGTATTCCTAGGCTACAGATAGAAAAGATTACTATTCCTGATTGCTACCCAGTGATATTTGCTGCAAAGAGTCCATGTATGGATATTGGATGAGGGCAGAATTGGGCTTGGCTATGATGCCCCTGTAGTTGAATAGTCTTTCAAAATTCATTAGGCGCGCACGTGAAGATTGACACTGGATGGCTGTTGGTGTTTGAAACTCTACTCCAACATGAGCGTGTGGCATAAGACGGGTAAATTAAATTAATCTCATCAGCAATACCTTAAATTAATGAGCTAGATATAAATGGGAAAACTATCTGGCATCAGTATCTGTTACTGTAGCCTCCTGAAGGCTGTATTGATTTCTTTGTGGGTTCAATGACGAGACATTTATGAAAGAGAATGTCTTTTAATCTAAAGTATGTTCAACTCTTTTTAACAGCATTACAGGAGACACCATGCTAGTGATCCATCTAGAACGAAACTGAAACTAAACTCAACTGCTTGTCTCTCACATGACCGCTGCTGGTCAGGCATAAGTAATCAATACATGCAAACATGCTGGTAAGGCATCATAATCAAACAGGCAAATACCATCACTATTTGCTGATATCATTACATCTCCTTTTCTTAAAACAAAAGTATTTTACTTTTAACTAACAACATGTTTTCTTTGTATTAATCTGCATTTTAACTAACACTTAATGAACTTACATTATCATCATGATCAAGGTTTTTTAACCTTGCCTTGTGTGTTCACATGAAATATGTAAATACACTAGAACTTGAAGAAAGAATAAGATAACATTACTTCCTTCTATAACAATAGTCCTTAAATTTGCTCAATGAGTCTCTCAGGAGGCTTCACGTGTCTTGAGGATTTTCTGATTGATTGTCCTTGAATCTGAGTTGTTGCCTCAGATGATGGTTTCTCAGCTGTGTGATCAGGTTGTTCAACAGTATCAGTCTTTTGACCTGCTGTGTGATCAGGTTGTTCAACAGTATCAGTCTTTTGACTTGCTGTGGCTGGTCCCATGAGACGATCTCGACGATTTATTCTCAGAACAGCACCCTCATCTGTCTGAATGGTGTATGATCTTGGTTGAACTTCACTCAGGACAGTTCCCTTCTGAGTCCATATGTTTGTTTTGTCTTTGAACCTTACTTGGTCACCAGTGTGGAGTTCAGGTAGGTTTTGTGTTCCTCTGTCATAGTAGTACTTTTGCTTTTCTTTCTGTTCTTTGAACTTCCTCACTTTCTCCCCCTCTTTTGTTTTCAGGAGGTTCTCCGGGATGGGTAGGTTTGACCTTAGCCGATGTCCCATAAGGAGTTGGGCTGGTGACATACCACACTCGAGCGGCGTTGTGCGGTATACAAGCATGCTCTGGTAAAAGTCAGTTCCACTGTCTTTTGCCTTGTACATCAGTCTTTTCACTGTCTGGACCGATTTTTCCACTAGTCCATTGGACTGTGGAAAGTGAGGACTTGACGTTGTGTGGACAAAGTCCCACTCTTTGGCAAAGTGTCGGAAACTTGCATTGTAAAACTGGGGTCCGTTGTCTGTGAAGACCTCGCTTGCCACGCCATGTCTGGAGAATATGGCTTTCATACATGTTATCACAGATCTGCAGTGGTGGTGCACAGTCTACAAACCTCTGGATACAGGGAGTAATAGTCTGTGACTACAAGATAGTCCTTCCCTTGACATACGAATAGGTCAGCGCCTACCTTCTGGTAAGGTCTGTCTGGCGCTGGGTGTGGCTTTAGTGGTTCTACCGGATTGCTTGCTCGATATTTCAGGCATACTGTGCAGTTTGACACCTCATTTGTCACATCTTGGTTGATCCGTGGCCAGTACATCACCTCTCGTGCTCTTTTCTTACACTTTTCGATTCCCAGATGTCCTCCATGGATCCTTTTTAGCATCTCTTTTCTCAGACTCTTTGGGATAACTATTTTACTTCCTTTGTAGATGATGTCTTCGACCACTGATAGTTCCGCCCTGCAGTTCCAGTACTCTGCCATGTCAGGTGAGCAGTCTTGCTTCATGTTGGGCCATCCATCCAAGATGCTTTTCCTCAGTCGTCTCATTGTTTCATCTTTGTTTGTCTCAGTCTTTATGAGCTCCATTTTTGCATCTGCTATGGGCAGTGCACTTGTGATCATGTCCACGTAGGCGTTCACTTTTTCATCCATTTTGGTGTTTGCGGGCTCACTTGGGTCAACAGCTCTGGACAACGTGTCTGCTGTATACATCAGCTTACCCGGTGTGTACGCAACATTCAGTGTATAGCGTTGCAGCCTGATCATCATTCTTTGTATTCTAAGCGGACAGCTATTTAGTGGCTTTTGGAACAATGCAATCAAGGGCTTATGGTCAGTCTCTACACTGATTGCTTGTCCTGCCACAAACTGGTGAAATCTTTCACAGGCGTATGTGATGCTGAGCAGCTCCTTTTCTATTTGAGTATATCGCGTCTCCGCGTCTCATTGAGCGCGATGCATATACAATAGGTTGCCAGTAGTCATATTTTTGCAGAAGAACGGCACCAAGCCCACTCTGTGATGCATCTGATGATATCTTGATGGGTCTCGCTGGGTCATAAAACCTCAGAACTGGTTCCTGTGTGAGCAGTTTCTTTAGATCGCTCCATGACTTCTCATGCTCATGATTCCATTCCCATTCTATGTTCTTTTCAGTTAGTCTTCTCAGTGGCGCCATCTTTTCTGAGAGGTTGGATATGAATTTACCCATGTAGTTGATCATTCCATTAAACCTCTGCACGTCCTTTTTGCATTGTGGCTTTGGCATATTCTCAATGGCGGACACCTTTCTGGGATCTGGTCTGATGCCCTCACTGCTAAGGATATCTCCCACGAATGTCAGTTCTGTCACCCTGAGCTGGCATTTCTCTCTATTCAGCTTCAGGTTTGTTTTCCTTGTTGCTTCCAGCACTTTTTTCAGTCTCTCGTCATGCTCAATTCTCGTGGTTCCCCATACTATGATGTCATCCATTGATGTATCAACTCCCTCCAGGTGCTCATAGATCATATGGATAGTTTTGTGATACACTTCAGGAGCTGAGGCAATGCCAAATGGTAACCTTAGGAATCTGTATCTGCCAAATGGACTGTTGAACGTGCACAGTCTTGAACTTGCCTCGTCCAATTTCATCTGCCAAAACCCTGATGATGCATCTAACTTGCTGAAATACTTTGCATTTGCAAACTGTGACATGATTTCCTCGTGTAGGAAGCTTGAAGTGCTCTCTCTTTATTGCTCTGTTTAGATCTCTTGGGTCCAGGCAAATTCTGAGCTTTCCATTCTTTTTGTCCACTACGACGAGGGAACTCACCCATTCAGTTGGCTCATCTATCTTCTGAATCACGTTCAGGCTTTCCATCCTGTCCAACTCTGCCTTCAGTTGCTTTTGAAGAGCAAACGGAACTTTTCTGCATGGATGTATGACCGTTGGCATACTTTTATCTACTCTGATCGTGTGTTCTCCTGGAAGGCAGCCTAGACCCTGAAATAGGTCGTTGTACTCTTTCATGAGTTCATCATAGACTGTCTCTCCTTCGCTTTCCACAACGAGGACTCTCTTTACCAGTACGATAGCAAAATACTGCAGATGTTGGAAATCCGAAATAACAACAGAAAATGCTGGAAAAACTCAGCAGGTCAGGCAACATCCGTGGAGAGAAATTTGAGTTGACGTTTCGGGTTTGACCTCTCTTTACCAGGTTCAGTCTCTCACAGGCTATTAAACCTAGTATGGCTTGCACATCCTTTGGCACCACGATTAATGCTAGCGTGTGCTCTCTGTCCTTGTGTGTCACTTTGACAATGCATCTTCCTTTCACTGGTATATCAGTACCTGAGTATCCTGTCACTTTCACTTTGATTCAATGTATCTTTGGTCTGGGTCTAATTTTCTTAAAATCAGTCTCTGATATCACATTAACTTGTGCTCCAGTATCCAATTTAAATGGAATGTGTATGTCATTCACTTTTAGTGTCAACATCCAGTCTCTTTTTTCTTTTTTGTTTTCAGACACAACATCCACAAAGAACTCCTCTATCTCGCTTTCATCTACTGCATGGACCTTGCTTTGTTGCACTTGGTTCTTACAGCAACGGGCATAATGGTTGTTTTTGTTGCAACTATTGCATTTTTTACCATATGCTGGACACTTTTTCGGTGGATGCTGTGTACCGCATTGACTACATGACTTTCGATTGCCCCTTTCATTTTTGTTCGCTGGCCACGCCTCTTTTTTCACATTGGCGCTCTTTTTGTTAAACGGTTTGTATCCGTTCATTCTCACTGCATCCACGTTGCAGCTACTGTCACTGAACAGCTCCTTTGCCTGCAACTTCACAGTCTCTGTAGCCCTACACAGTGCTATGGCTTTTCCCAGGTCTAGATTTTGCTCTCTTAGCAGTCTTTCCCTTAGACCATTATCTGGAATACCACACACCACTCTGTCTTTTATCAGCGAGTCTGTCAGTCCCCCAAATTCACATGTTTTGCTTCGGTTTCTCAGTTCAGTCACATACTGATCAATAGTCTCTCCCGTTTTCTGTACACATGTGAAAAATCTGTGCCTCTCAAATGTCACGTTACGTTTAGGTATGCAGTAGGCCTCAAACTGTTCCATTATTTTATCTAGCTTCATTTTGTCTCCATCAGCAGCGAATGTGAAGTTATTATACACCTCCAGCGCTTCATCACCCACGACATGTAAGAACACTGACGATTTCTTTTTATCACTTTTCTCGTCAGCTCCGATTGCTGATAAATACAACTCCAAACGTTGTTTGAACCTCCTCCAATTTTCAGCCACATTACCTGTCAACTGAAGCTTCGCCGGTGGGTGTAATCCTACCATTTTTTCACTTCGTTAGCTATTCTCCAAAGGTAAGTAACGATGTTCTCTTTCGGCTTGCTAATATGTGGAGAGCTGATTTAACTCCAGATTTTTCCTCTTCATCTCTTTCAATCACTTCTGACACCATGTATTGATTTCTTTGTGGGTTCAATGACGAGACATTTATGAAAGAGAATGTCTTTTAATCTAAAGCATGTTCAACTCTTTTTAACAGCATTACAGGAGACACCATGCTAGTGATCCATCTAGAACGAAACTGAAACTAAACTCAACCGCTTGTCTCTCACATGACCTCTGCTGGTCAGGCATAAGTAATCAATACATGCAAACATGCTGGTAAGGCATCATAATCAAACAGGCAAATACCATCACTATTTGCTGATATCATTACAAAGGCTGCTTGATTGGGGGTTAGAGATGAATTTCCCAGAGTACCTTTCCTAAATTGGCCGACTGTTTTTCCTTTTGTTGCCTGTCCGAGGAGTTGGTGACTGGGGTTGGGGGGGAGAGGGGGGTTGTGATGCAGCGGTTCAGGAAGGCGGCTCACCACCACCTTCTCGAGGGCAACTAGTGATGAGCAATAAATACTGGCCTTGCCAGCAACGCCCACATCCCATGAACAAATTTTTAAAAATGTAGACTGCATGCCTGATGGGATAGGCTAGATGGGCCAGTTTTTTTTTTCATGTTGGTAAACCTACTGCTGCCCCAGATGAGATTGGTTTTAAATAAAATTATGTATGCATGCATAAAATACAGGCCGCTACTTTACATTTATAAATAAACTAGACAAGTACATGAGCGAGAAATAGAAAGATATGCTGAGTGGCTGAGATGAGGTGGATACAATGGGAGGAGACTCATGTGGAGTAGAAACCATGATCAGCCATGATCTTATTGAATGGCGGAGCAGGCTCGAGGGGCCGATTGGCCTACTACTCCTCCTATTTCTTATGTTCTTATTAAACAACAGCACAGACTAGTTGGGTCGAATGGCCTGTTTCTATGCTGTATCTATCTATATATATATATATATATATATATATATATATATAAAATACTAGCTGGGGGGAGCCCGGCTTTGCCAGGGCTGTTTTGGGCCAGGCGGTTTAAATCGAGTGCCAGGCTTTGGGGCCTCTCTCTGAATCTGCTGCCGGGCAACATTTTAAATCGAGTCCCAGGCTTTTGGGCCCTGTCTGTGTCCCTTTGTGAATCTGCTGCCGGGCAACATTTCTACCTTTTTAAAAGAGAAACTAACTTTTTCAAAGCTGGATGATCGAAGGGCTTTCAGGCCCTGTCTCTCTCTCCCTGTGTGAATCTGCTGCCGGGCAACATTTCTACCTTTTAATACCTTGAAAGATGAAAGTGAAAGTACTTATAAAACGTTTTTGGTAAATCTTATGTTATTTTTAAAAGAGATACTAACTTTCAAAGTAGTTTGAGCTGGAAGCTGAAGTCATGGCAGTGAAACAATGGCTGCCACATCCCCGAGATGAAAACGATTAGTCACGCCCACACACACACACCGATTGGCCAACCATCAGGGGACCGTATTGTAGGATTGGTCAATCGTGACGGCACAGGATTGGTCGAACCTTGACGTCAGTCAATCAATGCTAGCAGATAATGAGTTTAATTTTGAAGGTTTTTTGCATAAGGCGCGAACAATTTTCGTCCGACCGAAAAGTAAATACACTTATGAGCATCCCGGATGCGTAAGCTTTCTTCGGAGATAACGCGCGCGTAGGTACGCCGTATAACTTTCGAGCGCATAGCCGGACAGACGCACACCCGAGGACAGACAGACAGAAGGACAGACAGATAGACAGACAGACAGATCGATTCCTTTATAGAAATATATAGATATAGATAGATAGATATTATAGATAGATATAATTGCTCTTCTGTCTGTCTGTCTACTCTATACACTCGAAAGTTATAGAGCGTACCTACACGCGTGTTACATCAAATGAAAGCTTACGATTCCGGAACGGTCATAAGCGTATTTACTTTTCGGTGAGACAAAAGTTGTGCCGACGGTATCCAAAAAACGTTCAAAATTCCGCTCATTATCCCCTCATTCGCATTGAGTGACGTGAAAGTTGACCAATCGTACAGTCGAGCGACCTGACAGTCGACCAATCGCTGCGTCACGGGGGCGGGATCATTGCGTGTGCGGGCAGGCCATCCTACAGTTGAGTGACATGATGATTGACCAATCCTACAGTTCAGTGACCTGATGGTTGACCAATCGGTGCGTCACATTGCATGTGTGGGCGGGCCTAATCCTTCTGACCGGAGGTGAGTGGCCGCCATCTTGATTCCTAACTTTATTTATTTTTGCCACTTTCTGTGTGTTAGGGAACTAAGGAAAAGAACAATTTATTTCAGTTTTAAATTGTATTTAGGAACAGTTAGAAATGAAGTGATCCCCTGCCCTTCGCCCGGAGGCTCGCCTACTTTGACGGCCATTTCGAGCGGCTGTGCCGGCGCCGGGCGCGGCCTAGCAGCCCGGGAAGCCTGGGCCTTGAGTTGAGCAGATTCCCAGCGCGATGCTGCTGCCCCCTGGGCCCGAGGTGGACGCCAATCGATTTGTTTTAGTCGCCAGTTTAGACAATGCCCGGAACCTACTGAAGGCCATTCATTTCCGCGACCAGGTCACCGTCTTCGCCTCGGCCAGTGGCATCAGGGCTCGGCTCAGTTTGCGGCTGCGGCCCGGGGACTCACTCGGGCCTTCGGCCCGGTCCCGGGGCTCCCCGCGGCGTCAACCATGCCGCCCGAGAGCCGGACCCAAAGCCACCAGGTGACCGGCCGCAGCGGTCCGTGCCGGGAGCCGCCGCACACAAAACTTCCCCGCGGCGTCAACAGCCTCGCCCCAGAGCCCGACCCAAAGCCACCAGGTGAGCTGCCACGGCGGCCCAGTCTTTCTCTCACTCCCAATCTCTCTCTCTCTCTCTCGCACTCCCACTCCCAGTCTCTCTCTCTCTCACACTCCCAGTCTCTCTCTCTCACACACTCCCACTCTCTCTCACACTCCCAGTCTCTCTCTCTCACACACTCCCACTCTCTCTCACACTCCCAGTCTCTCTCTCACTCCCAGTCTCTCTCTCACTCCAGTCTCTCTCTCTCACACACTCCCACTCTCTCTCACACTCCCAGTCTCTCTCTCACTCCCAGTCTCTCTCTCACTCCCAGTCTCTCTCTCTCACACACTCCCACTCTCTCTCTCTCTCTCTCTCTCTCTCTCTCACTCCCAGTCTCTCTCTCTCTCTCTCTCTCTCTCACTCCCAGTCTCTCTCTCTCTCTCTCTCACTCCCAGTTTCTCTCTCTCTCACCCTCCCAGTCTCTCTCACTCCCAGTCTCTCTCTCTCTCTCTCTCTCTCTCTCTCACTCCCACTCCCAGTCTCTCTCTCTCTCTCTCTCTCACTCCCAGTCTCTCTCTCTCTCTCACTCCCAGTCTCTCTCTCTCACACTCCCAGTCTCTCTCTCTCACACTCCCAGTCTCTCTCTCTCTCACTCCCAGTCTCTCTCTCACACACACTCCCAGTCTCTCTCACACACACTCCCAGTCTCTCTCCTTCCCTCTCTCTCTCTCCTTCCCCCTCTCTCTCCTTCCCCCCTCTCTCCTTCCCCCTCTCTCTCCTTCCCCCCTCTCTCTCGCTCCTTCCCCCCCTCTCTCTCTCTCTCCTTCCCCCTCTCTCCTTCCCCCTCTCTCTCTCTCCTTCCCCCTCTCTCCTTCCCTCTCTCTCTCTCTCTCCTTCCCTCTCTCTCTCCTTCCCCCCCTCTCTCTCAGTCTCTCTCCTTCCCCCTCTCTCTCTGTCTCTCTCCTTCCCTCTCTCTCTCTGTCTCTCTCCTTCCCTCTCTCTCTCTCTCCTTCCCTCTCTCCTTCCCTCTCTCTCTCCTTCCCCTCTCTCTCTCCTTCCCTCTCTCTCTCTCTCCTTCCCTCTCTCTCTCTCTCTCTCCTTCCCTCTCCTTCCCTCTCCCTCTCTCCGTCCCTCTCTCTCTCTCCTTCCCTCTCTCCTTCCCCCTCTCTCCTTCCCTCTCGCTCCTTCCCTCTCGCTCCTTCCCTCTCGCTCCTTCCCTCTCGCTCCTTCCCTCTCGCTCCTTCCCTCTCTCTCGCTCCTTCCCTCTCTCTCGCTCCTTCCCTCTCTCTCGCTCCTTCCCCCTCTCTCGCTCCTTCCCCCTCTCTCGCTCCTTCCCCCTCTCTCGCTCCTTCCTCTCTCGCTCCTTCCCCTCTCTCGCTCCTTCCCCCTCTCTCGCTCCTTCCCTCTCTCTCGCTCCTTCCCTCTCTCTCGCTCCTTCCCTCTCTCTCGCTCCTTCCCCTCTCTCGCTCCTTCCCCCTCTCTCGCTCCTTCCCCCTCTCTCGCTCCTTCCCTCTCTCTCGCTCCTTCCCTCTCTCTCGCTCCTTCCCTCTCTCTCGCTCCTTCCTCTCTCTCGCTTTTCCCTCTCTCTCGCTCCTTCCCTCTCTCTCGCTCCTTCCCTCTCTCTCGCTCCTTCCCCCTCTCTCTCGCTCCTTCCCTCTCTCTCTCTCTCCTTCCCTCTCTCTCCTCTCTCTCTCTCTCTCTCCTCCCTCCTTCCCCCTCTCTCTCCTTCTCTCTCCTTCCCTATCTCCTTTCTTCTCTCTCTCACACTCCCAGTCTCTCTCTCTCTCTCTCTCTCTCCCCCCCAGTCGCTCTCTCCCCCCCAGTCGATCTCTCCCCCCCAGTCGATCTCTCCCCCCAGTCGCTCTCTCCCCCCCCAGTCGCTCTCTCCCCCCCCAGTCGCTCTCTCCCCCCCCAGTCGCTCTCCCCCCCCCCCCCGTCGCTCTCCCCCCCCCCCCGTCGCTCTCCCCCCCCCCCCGTCGCTCTCCCCCCCCCCGTCGCTCTCCCCCCCCCGTCGCTCTCCCCCCCCCGTCGCTCTCCCCCCCCCCCCGTCGCTCTCCCGCCCCCCCAGTCGCTCTCCCGCCCCCCCAGTCGCTCTCCCGCCCCCCCCCCAGTCGCTCTCCCGCCCCCCCAGTCGCTCTCTTCCCCCCCAGTCGCTCTCTCCCCCCCAGTCGCTCTCTCCCCCCCAGTCGCTCTCTCCCCCCCAGTCGCGCTCTCCCCCCAGTCGCGCTCTCCCCCCCAGTCGCGCTCTCCCCCCAGTCGCGCTCTCCCCCCCAGTCGCTCTCTCCCCCCCAGTCGCTCTCTCCCCCCCAGTCGCTCTCTCCCCCCCAGTCGCTCTCTCCCCCCCAGTCGCTCTCTCCCCCCCAGTCGCTCTCTCCCCCCAGTCGCTCTCTCCCCCCCAGTCGCTCTCTCCCCCCCAGTCGCTCTCTCCCCCCCAGTCGCTCTCTCTCCCCCCCAGTCGCTCTCTCTCCCCCCCCAGTCGCTCTCTCTCCCCCCCCAGTCGCTCTCTCTCCCCCCCAGTCGCTCTCTCTCCCCCCCCCAGTCGCTCCCCCCCCCCAGTCGCTCTTCCCCCCCAGTCGCTCTTCCCCCCCAGTCGCTCTCTCTCCCCCCCCAGTCGCTCTCTCTCCCCCCCCAGTCGCTCTCTCTCCCCCCCAGTCGCTCTCTCTCCCCCCCCCGTCGCTCTCCCCCCCCCCCCGTCGCTCTCCCCCCCCCCCCGTCGCTCTCCCCCCCCCGTCGCTCTCCCGCCCCCCCAGTCGCTCTCTCCCCCCCCAGTCGCTCTCTCCCCCCCCCAGTCGCTCTCTCCCCCCCCCAGTCGCTCTCTCCCCCCCCAGTCGCTCTCTCCCCCCCAGTCGCTCTCTCCCCCCCAGTCGCTCTCTCCCCCCCAGTCGCTCTCTCCCCCCAGTCGCTCTCTCGCCCCCAGTCGCTCTCTCCCCCCCAGTCGCTCTCTCCCCCCAGTCGCGCTCTCCCCCCCAGTCGCTCTCTCCCCCCCAGTCGCTCTCTCCCCCCCAGTCGCTCTCTCCCCCCAGTCGCTCTCTCCCCCCCAGTCGCTCTCTCCCCCCCAGTCGCTCTCTCCCCCCCAGTCGCTCTCTCCCCCCCAGTCGCTCTCTCCCCCCCAGTCGCTCTCTCCCCCCCAGTCGCTCTCTCCCCCCCAGTCGCTCTCTCCCCCCCAGTCGCTCTCTCCCCCCAGTCGCTCTCTCTCCCCCCCAGTCGCTCTCTCTCCCCCCCCAGTCGCTCTCTCTCCCCCCCAGTCGCTCTCTCTCCCCCCCCCAGTCGCTCTCTCTCCCCCCCCCAGTCGCTCTCTCTCCCCCCCCCAGTCGCTCTCTCTCCCCCCCCCCAGTCGCTCTCTCTCCCGCCCCAGTCGCTCTCTCTCCCCCCCCAGTCGCTCTCTCTCCCCCCCAGTCGCTCTCTCTCCCCCCCCAGTCGCTCTCTCTCCCCCCCCAGTCGCTCTCTCTCCCCCCCAGTCGCTCTCTCTCCCCCCCCGTCGCTCTCCCCCCCCCCCGTCGCTCTCCCCCCCCCCGTCGCTCTCCCCCCCCCGTCGCTCTCCCGCCCCCCCAGTCGCTCTCTCCCCCCCAGTCGCTCTCTCCCCCCCCAGTCGCTCTCTCCCCCCCAGTCGCTCTCTCCCCCCCAGTCGCTCTCTCCCCCCCAGTCGCTCTCTCCCCCCCAGTCGCTCTCTCCCCCCCAGTCGCTCTCTCCCCCCCAGTCGCTCTCTCCCCCCCAGTCGCTCTCTCCCCCCCAGTCGCTCTCTCCCCCCAGTCGCTCTCTCCCCCCAGTCGCTCTCTCCCCCCCAGTCGCTCTCTCCCCCCAGTCGCTCTCTCCCCCCCAGTCGCTCTCTCCCCCCCAGTCGCTCTCTCCCCCCAGTCGCTCTCTCCCCCCCAGTCGCGCTCTCCCCCCCAGTCGCTCTCTCCCCCCAGTCGCTCTCTCCCCCCCAGTCGCTCTCTCCCCCCCAGTCGCTCTCTCCCCCCAGTCGCTCTCTCCCCCCCAGTCGCTCTCTCCCCCCCAGTCGCTCTCTCCCCCCCAGTCGCTCTCTCCCCCCCAGTCGCTCTCTCCCCCCCAGTCGCTCTCTCCCCCCCAGTCGCTCTCTCCCCCCCAGTCGCTCTCTCCCCCCCAGTCGCTCTCTCCCCCCCAGTCGCTCTCTCCCCCCCAGTCGCTCTCTCCCCCCCAGTCGCTCTCTCCCCCCCAGTCGCTCTCTCCCCCCCAGTCGCTCTCTCCCCCCCAGTCGCTCTCTCCCCCCCAGTCGCTCTCTCCCCCCCAGTCGCTCTCTCTCCCCCCCAGTCGCTCTCCCCCCCCCAGTCGCTCTCCCCCCCCAGTCGCTCTCTCCCCCCCAGTCGCTCTCTCTCCCCCCCCAGTCGCTCTCTCTCCCCCCCAGTCGCTCTCTCTCCCCCCCAGTCGCTCTCTCTCCCCCCCAGTCGCGCGCTCTCCCCCCGTCGCGCGCTCTCCCCCCGTCGCGCGCTCTCCCCCCCAGTCGCGCGCTCTCCCCCCCCAGTCGCGCGCTCTCCCCCCCAGTCGCGCGCTCTCCCCCCCAGTCGCGCGCTCTCCCCCCCAGTCGCGCGCTCTCCCCCCCAGTCGCGCGCTCTCCCCCCCAGTCGCGCGCTCTCCCCCCCAGTCGCGCGCTCTCCCCCCCAGTCGCGCGCTCTCCCCCCCAGTCGCGCGCTCTCCCCCCCAGTCGCGCGCTCTCCCCCCGTCGCGCTCTCTCCCCCCAGTCGCGCTCTCTCCCCCCCAGTCGCGCTCTCTCCCCCCCAGTCGCGCTCTCTCCCCCCCAGTCGCGCTCTCTCCCCCCAGTCGCGCGCTCTCCCCCCCAGTCGCGCTCTCTCCCCCCCAGTCGCGCTCTCTCCCCCCCAGTCGCGCTCTCTCCCCCCCAGTCGCGCTCTCTCCCCCCCCAGTCGCGCTCTCTCCCCCCCCAGTCGCGCTCTCTCCCCCCCCAGTCGCGCTCTCTCCCCCCAGTCGCGCTCTCTCCCCCCCAGTCGCGCTCTCTCCCCCCCAGTCGCGCTCTCTCCCCCCCAGTCGCGCTCTCTCCCCCCAGTCGCGCTCTCTCCCCCCCAGTCGCGCTCTCTCCCCCCCAGTCGCGCTCTCTCCCCCCCCAGTCGCGCTCTCTCCCCCCCAGTCGCGCTCTCTCCCCCCCAGTCGCGCTCTCTCCCCCCCAGTCGCGCTCTCTCCCCCCCAGTCGCGCTCTCTCCCCCCCAGTCGCGCTCTCTCCCCCCCAGTCGCGCTCTCTCCCCCCCAGTCGCGCGCTCTCCCCCCCAGTCGCGCGCTCTCCCCCCCAGTCGCGCTCTCTCCCCCCAGTCGCGCTCTCTCCCCCCCAGTCGCGCTCTCTCCCCCCCAGTCGCGCTCTCTCCCCCCCCAGTCGCGCTCTCTCCCCCCCAGTCGCGCTCTCTCCCCCCCAGTCGCGCTCTCTCCCCCCCAGTCGCGCTCTCTCCCCCCCAGTCGCGCTCTCTCCCCCCCAGTCGCGCTCTCTCCCCCCCAGTCGCGCTCTCTCCCCCCAGTCGCGCTCTCTCCCCCCCAGTCGCGCTCTCTCCCCCCCAGTCGCGCTCTCTCCCCCCCAGTCGCGCTCTCTCCCCCCCAGTCGCGCTCTCTCCCCCCCAGTCGCGCTCTCTCCCCCCCAGTCGCGCTCTCTCCCCCCCCAGTCGCGCTCTCTCCCCCCCAGTCGCGCTCTCTCCCCCCCAGTCGCGCTCTCTCCCCCCCAGTCGCGCTCTCTCCCCCCCCAGTCGCGCTCTCTCCCCCCCCAGTCGCGCTCTCTCCCCCCCCAGTCGCGCGCTCTCCCCCCCAGTCGCGCGCTCTCCCCCCCCAGTCGCGCGCTCTCCCCCCCAGTCGCGCGCTCTCCCCCCCAGTCGCGCGCTCTCCCCCCCCAGTCGCGCGCTCTCCCCCCCAGTCGCGCGCTCTCCCCCCCAGTCGCGCGCTCTCCCCCCCCAGTCGCGCGCTCTCCCCCCCCAGTCGCGCGCTCTCCCCCCCCAGTCGCGCGCTCTCCCCCCCCAGTCGCGCGCTCTCCCCCCCCAGTCGCGCGCTCTCCCCCCCCAGTCGCGCGCTCTCCCCCCCCAGTCGCGCGCTCTCCCCCCCCAGTCGCGCTCTCTCCCCCCCAGTCGCGCTCTCTTCCCCCCCCAGTCGCGCTCTCTTCCCCCCCCAGTCGCGCTCTCTTCCCCCCCCAGTCGCGCTCTCTTCCCCCCCCCAGTCGCGCTCTCTTCCCCCCCCAGTCGCGCTCTCTTCCCCCCCCCAGTCGCGCTCTCTTCCCCCCCCCCAGTCGCGCTCTCTTCCCCCCCCAGTCGCGCTCTCTTCCCCCCCCCAGTCGCGCTCTCTTCCCCCCCAGTCGCGCTCTCTTCCCCCCCAGTCGCGCTCTCTTCCCCCCCCGCGCGCTCTTCCCCCCCCAGTCGCGCTCTCTTCCCCCCTCCCAGTCGCGCTCTCTTCCCCCCCCAGTCGCGCCCTCCCCCCTCTCTCCTTCCCTCTCCCTCTCTCCTTCCCCCTCTCTCTCTCTCTCCTTCCCCCTCTCTCTCTCTCTCTCCTTCCCCTCTCTCTCTCTCCTTCCCCCTCTCTCTCTCTCCTTCCCCCTCTCTCTCTCTCCTTCCCCCTCTCTCTCTCTCTCCTCCCCCTCTCTCTCCTTCCCCCTCTCTCTCTCTCTCTCCTTCCCCCTCTCTCTCTCTCTCTCTCCTTCCCCCTCTCTCCTTCCTTCCCCCTCTTTCTCTCTCTCCTTCCCCCTCTTTCTCTCTCTCCTTCCCCCCCTCTCTCTCTCCTTCCCCCCCCCTCTCTCTCTCTCTCTCTCTCTCCTTCCCCTTTTCTCTCTCTCTCTCTCTCTCTCTTCCCGCTCTCTCTCTTTCCCTCTCTCTCTCTCTCCTTCCTCCTCTCTCTTTCCTTCCCTCTCTCTCTCCCAACAACATACCCTGAAAAAAGCCTCGGCACCGCCGGACACCCCCAGCTAGTGTTCTATGTAGTTAATTCAGCACCAATCAGCGATTGAACCTGGGACTTCCCTGGAGCTAGTGTTCTATGTAGTTAATTCAGCACCAATCAGCGATTGAACCTGGGACTTCCCTGGAAGTCGCACATTGAACCAGTGAGGAGCTTTCCTCATTTGATGATTAATTTTATTCTCATATCCTCTGGTTAAACAATGTATTGACAAGTATATTATCTAGAATTATAGAGACGTGGATCTTGTTCTTGGTCTGTCCTTCTGGTGTTCTATCTTCACCTTTTGTCATTTGAGTCCTGGAATCATTCTCCTTGTGCTTCTCTGAACCTGCTTCAATATCCCTTTTGCAAACAATACGATCAAAATTGCACCAAGTATTCCAAATGTGGCTGCATTAATGAGTTAGTACGGTTAAATATTAAGGTGTAGAATTTGTGTGGGTTCTCCTAATTTGCTGTAACTTCGGCGGAAACTGCACACATGATGTAAACGGGTTTCCGCCAGCGGGAGATTGGGAAGACCCCTGCGGAAATTATTAAATTACTGATTGGTCGTCTTAACAGAGCACACTCTTGCCTGAGTCAGATGATTGAGGGTTCAAACCTCAATATGGACTTGACATCATTTAGGCTGACACTCCACTGCAGATTTGCATCTATGATCCCCCAAATTATGACTTCCTGGTCTGTCAATGAAAGCAGGTATGCTCTTACCAATTTTTTGCATTGTGAAATACTCTGCTATCCCATTCTCCTGAGGAGGCTGAGCAGGGTATCGATATATTAAATAAATCAAAAACAAAAAAACTTAATATGTGGAGTGACAAATTATGAAACCAGTGAAGAAGGCAGGGTACAAAACCAAAGAGCTCTAATTAAACACCCATGTCATTGAATCATCGGATGTGGATGCAAGTGGATATTGATAGTGGAGATAACTGGGCGGTGTGGTGGGGATGGGAAATACATTAGGCACATTATCCATCACCACACGGACTGCAGCGATTCAAGGCGGCGGCTCACCACCACCTTCTCAAGGGCAACTAGGGATGGGCAATAAATGCTGGCATTGCCAGCGACACCCTGATCCCATAAACGAATAATTTAAAAAATATGTAGAATGTTTGGCATGCTTCCCAAGCAGTACCTGTGTAGTTTAAACAAAGGGCCTCTTGATAATATAAAGATACTGAAAGGGCAGCTAGTATAAGGTTACTAGACAATGTGAGAGCTACAAACTTAGAAGAAGTCCTCTTGGAACATAAATGGTTCCAGGATATGTCCTGTTTCAAGTTCTCAACCACAAGCAATCATTCGAGTTAATGTGGACGTCACAGCGAGTGGAACCTGTTCTATGTTCTATACTGCAACAGAGAAAACAGGAGATCTACTTTAAAAAGAAACATGTTGGTGTAATTGAAATGAGCAGTAAATACTTAGCTTATCACAAGTGCCAGGTGCTTGCTGGCTTTAAAAAATTAGCCTTCCAAAATGCTGCTATTCATAGGATTTCTTTCAAATTTTGGGTTACTGATTTCAGCTGCAGAACAGTGGAATGTACCAGCTAGGATGATGCAAGCTGAGAGGGTTTCCAATGGTGGTACTTCCCATTGCTGTCAGTGTAACCATTTCTGTTTTATTAGTCTGTTTTATTTTTAGTCTGTTTAACAAATGCTTAGTGGAGACTGAAAGAAAAAAAGTCTACCATCAGTCTCTGAACAATGTACTGAGGCAAATGATGAGTGACTGACAAAAATACATGCATTTTGCATCCAATTATTAATCGGATTCTTGGTGAACATTACACTCACAGGTAAGGCCTGTCACTGTTTGGAGTTTCTACGGCTCATTTTTACTCCTCGGGGCAAAGCAGAGATATGCTTTGTTCAGGTAGTCCTTGGTCTGTATGGTTTCATTGTTCTCATTATACCTAGGTGGGGACCTGTCTATCAGTTTAAAGTATTTGATCCATATCAATTAATCAAGACATTCCAGTCTTTATTTGATCACCTTGGATACAGAGGATTAGAAAAATGTCTTTGCACGTTACTGAAAAATGCTGATGTACTTGTGTGGACATCCTAAGTAATTGGTGTTAATCTAATGTAATTGCGAAAGAGGCAGTTGTCCTTTGTATCCGTATATGTTAAAAGGATATTGAATTATATATCAATGTCTGACATTATGCTACTTGGCAGTCTAAAACTAGCAGGAAGACTGTCTCCGTAAGTGGACAATGGCTCCATAATAACCTGTTGCCAAGTAAAAAGTCAGTGACCAAATTTATGTTAAAAGATTATTTGTTTTGACGTTTCAAGATTGTAAAGTTTGTAAATTACTGTAAGTATACAGTTTGTACTGAGTACTGTTCATTTACCTGTTCAATGTTAAATGTCTGTTGGTTTATAGCTTGAGCCTCAGTCTGATAGAGCGTATATTTAATGCAAAGATGAGAGTATCACATGATGGCAAGTGATATTTTCCAGTAAGCCAGAGTACAGTGACGAGAGTTCTCAATTCAATCCCGGGTCTCTCTACAGTTACCTAGATATTTGGGCAGACTCTGGTTTGTAAGGGAGTGAGGTCCACTTACAGGAGTGGCCATTGACACTGAACTCAAGTCATAAATCTAGCATAATACTCTCAAAAACATATCAAAGGGCACAATCCAGGGGGATGCACATGGCCTACATCATCCCACCATGTCTACTCCATTAGTTGCTCCATTTTAAGATGTACAAGACTGACCGCTGAAAATGGGAAAAATTAGTAAAATTGTTTGAAAAGAAAAATGAAATACCTGTGAATATTTTAAAGTATTTATTAAAAGTGTTTCTACAGACCTGGGCTGCCAATGTTGCCCTTTTGTGCAATATGTTCTAATAAAAATGACATCATTGGGCTCTCTAGCAGTGCTGTACAATTTACCACAGAATATTAACTTGTAAACAAAAGGGATATTAAGCTATTGTTTATAAACCAACATTCTCTGGAAAGTTTGGCATACTTTGGCATGGCCAGAGTGCATGTTGGCCATAGTGTCAACCGTGGAGCTGGTAATTGATGCCCTTGGTGGCCTGAAGAGCGAAATGGTGGGAAATAAATATCTTCAAAATTATAGCAGCCACAGAAAGGTTGGTGCTAATGTTAGAAATTTTAATTTTATCAGGTTTATTACTAAGAGCATTGAACGAACTGAATCACAGACAGGACACATTGGGCCAAAATTTGTGGCCCTGATGACGGTGAACTGGCAGCATTCACTGTCATTTCGCCTTTGAAACTGACAGCAACTTCAGGATTTAGCAGATGCGCAGCCTAATGAAGTTGCGGTCAGGCATTCACTGCTCCTCCACAGGCAGCGCTGTGCGCCCACCCGCCACCCCCCCCCCCACACACACACACAGTCAGCAAAATGTGAAATCTCTCAAATCATGGAAACTGATTAAAACAAAGGTTATGGTCCTGAAAAACTAATTTTAATTTTGTGCAGAGTCAAATTCATCCATTTTAATAAAAATTAAAATATAAGAAACTTAAAAAAGTGTTCATCTTTAATTTCAGGTTTGCCTTTTCCCCATGTGAAAGCCCCAATCTTTGTTTTGCTCTCTCTAACATTTTTAAAAGGTTAGAATCTTAAGAGCTTACCCACTTCCTAGTTCACTGAGAATTCTGCATTGTGATTGGCTGCTTAGACAGCTTGTTGGCATCACAGCAGCTTGCACTAGGGGATTCCCACTATACTCTGTTGATTTGAATTACGCGTTGGAAAACCCAAACTTCTCGACAGAGAGATCGCGAGATCTTTGTGCGAAGCTTACCGCGGGGCCAGCGGTAAACACCTTTGCATCGCCGCTGACCACAAATTCTGGGCCATTGTGGCTGAGAGCATAGCCTCTAAGTAATAAAAATCTGACATACATACTAAAATGGTATCCAATATCTGCATCAAGCTAATCAGATTAGATAAAAGAGCAAAGTTCCCTCTACACTGTTCCAACAAGTGTGCCCAAGCCCAGCCCCTGAAGAGCAGCCCTTGGTGCATCAGTCATTTCCTAACCCAGGCATTCTTGTGGACGGACGCTTTGAGCGAGCTGTCAACTTGGCCCCAATTTATGAGCAGTTATGTGCTGTGGAGTCATGTCCATATTTAGTTTGTCCAAGCTCATTTTATTAGGATCACTACATCCAGAAGAGACTGGATTGAAAGCCAAGTATCAGAACTGAATGACAAATGTAATATTTTTCTTTTACTCAACAGGCAATAAAATGCCAATGGGGAAAATAGGAAATTGACTGATTATTTTTCACAAGTGAACTCCAACTTTTGCTAGTTTACTTACAACAAGGGTGGGTCAAAGATGAACTTTCAATCCCATTGGAAAACAAAAGCTTTAAATAGAACTGCTAGAAATTGTGCCTCATAGGATTTTACAGCACCGTGGCATCGTGGTTAGCACTGTTGCCTCACAGCGCCAAGGACCCGGGTTCAAATCCGGCCTCGGGTGACTGTCTGTGTGGAGTTTGCACATTCTCCCCGTGTTTGCGTGTGTTTGCTCC
Organism: Somniosus microcephalus; assembly: GCF_052327205.1. Taxonomy (NCBI): domain Eukaryota; kingdom Metazoa; phylum Chordata; class Chondrichthyes; order Squaliformes; family Somniosidae; genus Somniosus; species Somniosus microcephalus. Next base: position 36,262,830 of record NC_140992.1, read on the forward strand.
GGTTTCCTCCCACAGTCCAAAGATGTGCGGGTTAGGTTGATTGGCCATGATAAAAATTGGCCCTTAGTGTTAGGGGGGGATTAAATACGTGGGGTTACGGGGTTAGGGCTTGGGTGGGATGGCTGTCGGTGTAGGGACCGGGTGCTAGGGTTTGGATGATCAGCCATGATCTCGTTGAATGGCGGAGCAGGCTCGAAGGGCCGAATGGCCTACTCCTGCTCCTATCTTCTATGTTTCTATGAAGGAACCCATTCAGCCCATGGCATCTGTGGCAGCTTCCCACTTAGTCCTGTTCCCTTGCCCTTTCCTCATTACCTTCCAAATGTTTCTCTCTCCATTTTTCAGGACTGCCACAAGCCATGCCTATCTCCTCTGTTACCAGGGTCCAGTCTCTTTACTATTCCATTTCTACTTTCAAGCACAGCTACAATTTTCTCCTCCAAAATAATTAGTGAATACCATCTCGGGGATATTTACCAAAGTTCCTGCGAAGAAAAACCAGGTTTGCAGGAACTTTGCGTCTAACTAATAAATGTTAGTGAGTAGAAACTGTCATAAACAAAGCAACTATGACTACTGCTGGGGAGAACAATTCTACTTATAAGAGAAGGTATGAAACCGTTGTGTAACAAGCAATTCCATACACACTGATATGGCTATTGCCTTTAGAGAAGGGTATGCACAGGATAAGTAACAGATCATTGTTTATACTCAGACACATTTGCTTAAATAGGAGTCCTTCAAACAGGTTCTGCTGAAAATGTTGTATCGGCTGTACCTACATTTTTAAAGCATTCTGCATAAATCACTTTGATGTATAAGTTGTTCCATTATATGTATTTCTACAGCAGTATTTATACCAGTAAATAATAAGCAATGTACACACGCTGATGTCGCATCTGCTTTTGCAGAAACTGTCGATAAGTAACAAGAACTGAATGTAACTAATAAATTACTACGTACAATAACCACCTCTTTAAACAGTCATGATCAACCCCAAATCATTATTCTAACACTTGCACAAATAAGATGTTTAAATCTACAAATTACTCTTAAATCAGCTGCTCTGTGACTCCTTTGTGAGCTGTCGTGACATCACTGAGCTGAGGGAAACAAAGTGTCCTTTTTTGCTTTTAATGTCCGTAGTGTTGCAGCAGTTTAAATTGTGAACTCATTCTGTCTGATGCAGAGTATTTTTGTTTTTGTTTCAGTTCCTCTCCTCGAGTAGTTCGGTTCAACAAGGACGAATTGCCCGCACATCTCTGATTTGAAACGGGTCATGTGGCAGATCACGGACCGGAGATTATATGAAGAAACTGTGCAGTATTAAAATGAGCAGAAACAACGAGGACATCGTGGATGGAGTCGCTGGAGGAAAGATACATAATAAGAGGGAAAATTCTAGTTTAAAAAAAAAAGTCTAATTTATCAGTGTGAAAAATAAAATCTTCAATATAGTACCTCATCACTGTCAAAAGGTCACAAAACCCTTCACATAATGAATTATATTTTGGAATCTAATGAGTACTATTTAAAAATAAAGGGGAAGCAGGGTGGCTGCTGTGGACCTGAAAATACCAACAGCTTTAATCCCCTCAGTATGATTTAGCATTAACACGAAGTGCTGTCTGCACTATCTTAACACATGCCTTAACTGGTTTCGTTTTTTTTTTTACAAAGGCTACGAATATAACAGTAAAATTAAAATGTATTTTTGGAATTGTGACTATTTGAGCATGAGTGTAAGTTGGCCACTGTAATGATATGCTCCTCAAAATGCACTGCACTTTGCAAACACAGATAAACTGGGCTGCCCCAGTGGTATAGACAGTGCAGCTGAGACATAAGGGGCATTCTTAGTTTGTGTCAAGTTACTTAAATCATCCAAAGTGACAATATCATGACTACAATTGGGCTCGGCCTTCCTAGGCTAGATAGGGCAGGGGGGAAACGAGAAATAGCCAGGGCTCCTACTTCTGATAGCTATCCAGCCGCCTGCTGGAAGTCTGCATGTGTGGACATTGGTCAGTACAGAAATAACACTGATGGCTCCCGATTGTCGAATAGCTTGCCAATACTCATTGTCTTGACTCGCACATGAGCAAGGTTCATTTAAGGTGATGTTTGCAGGTGTCCAGCACATGTAGAAACAACACCTGCATGAAGTACCCCAGGTTGCCTAGCACCTTAGGAACTGTAATCCAATGTGAATCTATGCCTTCAGGAGAGTAAATAAGGGGAGAAAACTGGCAAATAAAAACTATGGGCAGGAATTTAACTCGGGTCTGGTTGGAGGCGGGACTACAACTTTTGGGGTTGTAGTCCCACCTCCATTGAGATGCGGCTAATCCACGCAATTTTAACTTGATTGACCTTGTTGAGCCCGCCCAGCGGGCTCAGCAGGCCATTAAGAGCCACCCGGCAACAGGTGACGTCACAGACTGAAATTTCATCTGTCAAGAGCTTTTGACAGATGAAGTATCACCGTTTCACAGCTGTTTGAAGCTGTCAAACACTGACAGTCTTACTTCTAACCTGAGTCCTTCTCCACAAACTCAGTTAGAAATCTCTCCTGCACAGAAAGCTGAAGGCTGTCACTTTTGACAGTTCGCAGCCATTCTGCTTTCTGTGCCGGTGAGATGAGGGACTCCCGGAACCTAAAGGTATGTAAAACTTATTTAATCACTTTAGAAACACCAAACACACTTTGCACTCGTGCACACATCACTCGCCTGAACACCAACATTTCGACCCCTCCAAGTACTTCAACCCGACGGCCCGCCTCCTCTAATTTGGCGTGGTTTGGAGCCGTCGGGAATCCCACACTTCAACATCAAAAATAGGGATTAGGCTAAAAACTGCCTGTTAACTACCTGTTAATTGGCACTAATCCCTTCCCGCCTCGGGTAAGTGGGTCCCAGTGCGGGGCGGGTACTTGCCTCCTTTGAAACTGGCATGGAGGCGGGTTTGGGTGTGGGAAGGGGTCGGGACCCCTGATTTCAGGATTTTAACCCCCCACGCACCTTCAAACGCACCTTCAATCCCACCTCCACGGCCTAATGAAAATCCTACCCTATAAGTGAGCCACTGAAATACAGCATTAAAATATGGGACATTCCCCTTTAATGTGTGACCATCACAGAAGCGGATAGGTGGGTAACTCACTTGCACCAGAACATTCAATCCTTTTAATTGCCTCCAGATAGCTTTTTCCAAGCCAATCTTCATAAGTAGTTTTCTCCCCAACTGATATGAGTTTAACAGTAGAATCTTTAAAGAGCAGATCACTTCCACTGTAGGCCGATGAATTAAACATTTCAAAGCCATTGGGATTACTGTCATTCCCAAAGAAACCCTAGAAGAAAAGACTTGCATTTAGCTCGCATTTCAAAGTGCTTCTCATACACTGGGTTACTTTGCAGGGTAGTGAATGTCATGTAGCCATGCAATGGCACCCATTCAACACACAGATGAGATACCACCAAAAGATACCCGTCTGTTTTTGGTGGTATTTGAGGAAAGAATGTTGGCCAGAACACCAAGGGGACTCCCTGTTTTCCTTGAATAGTACCATGGAATCTTTTATATCCACCTAAGCCATTGAAACCGGCACAGGGTATATCGTCCAATCAGAATGGCAGCACCTCTGACAATGCAGCACTCCCTAAGTACTTCACTGGAAGGTTAGCTCAGATTATGCACTTATATCTTGAATTCTACTCAGAGGTGAACCAAGTAGACAGAAAAAAGACCAGTGATGAAGGAGCTAATGTCACACAGTAAGCTAATGCTTTAATTAAAGTTATAGTGCCTTGCCATTTAATTGTATTGATCCAAAGAGTCTCTACTATATCAGATGTTTGCTTATGTGAAATGTGCTTTAAACACCAGGGTTGATTTGCAATATTGGGCTCCCAAAGGGAAGGTCTGCTTGAAAGAAGCATGGTCAGAGATAGCCCTACAACACTGTAGCCCTGATCTTCTGACCCGTGCTTCTGTTGAGCACGGTTCCCTAATGGAAGTGCAGAATCTATTATTCATTCTCAACAGATTTGAATTTTATTCTGACAAAATGTTCATATTTACAGCTCTTCATCCCAGCATTTAAATTTTTGTTTTACAGTCACCGTAGATTTAAAAAAAAAATCATTTTGTATAACACCCTCACTCTCCTCGTCCAATAATGCGGATTTTTATTCTACATACACTTCGGCAGCAAGGCACCTATTATATTAGAATCTCAACATTACACAGCATAAGATGCCAGAAATATCCTAGAGAACATCAGCTCCAAATGTATTTAGTAATGACAAATAAGCACCAGGCATAACAGAAGTTCTGAGAAAAAGTAAAAAATCTGAGCTATTCATACTACTAAAACTGGTTATTCACAGCACAATGATGCAGTTTGTTGACGTCCCAATGTACTGAGTTGCAGGTTATCCTGGCAGCAGTGGTTAAATTGGGCCAAAAGGTCTAGCCTGCAGTTCCGGTTGTTCTCTCAGCAGGTATCTTGTATCACTTCTTCTTATCTCAAGATTCATGTCCTGGGTCTGATCCATTGTGAATCTCACTCACACCCCAGCCCCACCACAGACTGATGGAATATCTGTGTTTTTCATGGAGAGTCCCACTCATTGGAGGGCCACCAAGAATGGGTTGGTAATTTTACCTAGTTTCACCTACTTTTGGAAAACATAAAGCCTCTTTTAATTGGTGAGTGATTGATTCTGAGGCTGCTGCTCGTGCTGCTAAGTTTCCTCTTTCCAAGGTACTGCAAACAGTCGTGTATGACACAAGTTCAACAGCCTCAACATGTGGCTGTAAACCTGCCAAACAGCAGATCGCCAGCGGCTGAGACCTGCACTCTGCTGGCGAGGGTATCTGATCTCCTGGAAATGTGCAGAAAATGTGATCTGGAAGACAGGTGGGAAACCTGTTCCTGAGCTAACAACTCTGCTGCTTTATAACCGTCTTGTCACAAGATGTGCACGAGACGCTTAGAATGAGAATAGCCTTTATTGTGTTAAAAATTTCCAGAGCTTCACTGCCGTGGATAGGCAAGTCCCACGCTATGGGGTTTAATTTGCTTTGCTGAAGCACTGTTCTGACAAATTTGTGTAAAACCCCTTTGTGCACTACTTTAGAATAGCCATTAACCCTTTAAATAGAGCAAAGTTAACTTCTATGAATTTGTGACCTTAATTATGCTATTGGAGGGTGGAAAACCTGCTGTGAGCAAGGGCTGGTTGCTTCCCACAGAGAAAGAAGGAGAATTACAGGAAACTCTCGATTTACCGGCACCCAAATAACCGGAAATCTCTGTTAACCGGCAAAATTCAGGAGTAGGTTCAGGTAAGTTTTGTTTCATATTAGTGGCCGTTCCTGGGTCTCTGGCCATGTACTGGGCTCTCGTACCTTTTACGATACCTCTCTGTAATCTGGACTTTTTGATAAACCAGCACCACGCCGGTCCCGGATAAAAAAGAGTTTCCTGTAGAAGGCAAATTTACTCTCTCTCTCTCCTCCCTAACATCCAGACAAGCTTCTCTCGCATAAGTCCTTGTGAGTGGCTCTGGAGCATTGAGTGATCGAGGAGCAGGTTGTCTGCCTCGGTCTCAGGATCTGTGGAGTGCTGCAATAGTATGGGCGGAGGAGAAAAAACACACCGGAAGATAACGTGTACAAAAAAATTAAGAATAGTTTTCAGGAATTTCTATTATTCGCACTGGAAACTGCGAGCCTATTTGATCACAACTAACACGACATCAGTTTGTATTCACACAGCGCCTTTAATGATAAGAGACCTCTCAAGGCCCTTCACAAATAGACGTAAGGAAATAAACACTCAAGTCGGGTAGGGAGAGATTAGGAGGAGTGACCAACAGCTTGATCAGAGAGATAGGTCTAGGGAGGAGGTTTCAAAGGGTGGGGCCAAGGCAACTGAAGGCTCTGCCACAAATGGTAGGGCAAAGGGAGGGGGGAATGCACAGAAGGCTGGAGTCAGAGAAACAGAGCTGTCAGGAGAGGATAAAGAGCTGGAGGAGATAGGGTGGAAACCAGTGAGGCATTTAAAGATGAGGACAATGATTTAATATTTAATGCGTTAAGGGACTAGGAACCAATGTAAGTCCGTGATAATGGGCGAGTGACTCTTTGGGGGGGGGAAACAGAATATGTGTGGCAGAGTTTTGGACAAATTAGAGCTTATGGAGGATGAGTAGCCAGCGAGGAAAGCATTGGGGTAATTGGGTCTGGGGCTAGTAAAGGCACGTAAAATAATTTCAGCAGCAAAGGGGTGAAGTAGGGGCAGAGGCAGGCAAAGTTGCTGAGGTTCACATAGGTGTTGGTAATAGATAGAATATGGGATTTAAAGCGACATCAAGATAGTGAATGGCCTGATTCAACCCGAACCAGTGGCTGGGGAGGTGTGTAATGGCACGGGAGTGAAGTATATGTCGGGGTCGAAAGCAATGGCTTCAATATTCCTGATGTTGAGCTGGAGGAAGTTATAACTTATCTAAAACTTGATGTTAAACATGCAGTCTGACAGCACAGAGGCAACTGAAGAATGAGAAGAGTGCTGGCAATGTACAGCAGGATGTCATTAACATACATGAGAAAGCTGGCCCCATGCCTTCTGCTGGAGTTGTCAAGTGCCAGTATGTAGATAAGGAAGAGGAAGGGACCAAGGATAGATCCTTGGAAACTCCAAATATAACACTGGGCAGAGAAGAAAAGCCATTGCTGGAGATGTATTAGCTACATTTGAATAGGTAGAAATAGAACCATGGAAGGGGCAGAACCATGGGGTTGGATGATGGAAGAGAGTCATGGGAAGAGGATGACGCAATCAACTGTGGCAAACGCTGTAGAGAAGTCAAGGAAGACGAGGAAGGATAATGCACCAATGTCACAGTTACAAAGGATATAATTCGTGACATTGGCCATTCAAGTGCTGCGAGAAGGCCAGAAGCCAGACTGTAGTGATTCAAACAAGGAGTTTCAGGAGGAATGGGCGTGGAGCTGGCGATGACATGTTTAAGGATCAGAGAGAGAAAAGGTAGGTTGTCAATAGGACAGTGGCTGCAGACGATGGATGTGTAGATGGTGGGATTTTGAGAAGGTGTTGTTGATGACAGTTTTGAAAGGGAACTGTTGTCAATGTCTGCTAACAGGGGAGGCCAGGAAGGGGAGTTAACTGGTCAGCAATTGAGCAGGAAAGGGATGAGGAGGAAGAGGTGATGAGCCTTAGGGATAAAGATGAGCTTGGAGAAAGCTGGGAGAATTTCCAGTAAGATGGAGATTCGGGACTGGAGTGGGTGGGGCAGAGTTGGGGACTGGGGGAGAGCAGAGGCAAGGGAACTGCACAGATGATAGCAATCTTGGAGACAACAAAATGCAAACTCCTCGCAGTTGGTGTTTGAGGTAAGAGAGGGCTAGGATGAGGATTTAAAGAGATGATTAATCTACAGTTGTTGAGCTAGCAGCCAAAAGCCACATTGTTCATTCTTCGGCGTTCAGTCAGACATTTATTTTGATAATTGTTCTTTTATTGCTTGCAAATTCAATTGAAGTACAGAGACAGTAATTGAACTACTTGCCTGTGCTTTATCAAGCAACCCGAAGACAGCGGTGATGGAGATGGAAGGATGGACCATCACTGCATGAGGTGGAACCTTTGCCAAATTACACTCCTTCCACTGATGCACTTCCGCCCGTGCACCATTCAGGCACAATAACTGGTAATCACTGGATTTTAGTTTCACAGCCCAAGGTTCCTGGTTATTTTCTAATGGAGAAAATCACATTCATAAATCTATGAATTTTGAATATCTGGTACAGCTCAAAAAGTGCAATTTAAAAAGAGTTATCCTAGGTCAGAGTGTATAGATAAAACATAGAAACATAGAAGATAGCAGCAGGAGTAGGCCATTCGGCCCCTCGAGCCTGCTCCGCCATTCAATGCAATCATGGCTGATCATCCAAATTCAGTAACCTGTCCCTGCTTTCTCCCCATATCCCTTGATCCCCTTAGCCTTCCAAAAGGAATGCATGGATTTCCAAATGTTTGATGTGCTGTACATAAACATCTTGTTATAAAAATGAAGGCACTTGGTATTAAAGGGAATGTAACTGCCTGGGTAGGGGAACGGTTAAGGAATTGAAAGCAAAGGGTAGGACTGAATATTTTTGGCTTGGCAGGATATGGGTATTGGTATGGCCCAGGGGACATGGCAAACTGCGAGGTGGAAAAACAACAGCAGCTTGTATTTATATAGCGCCTTTAACATAGTAAAACGTCCCAAGGTGCTTCACTGGAGCAATACAAGACAAAAAGTTTGACACTGAACCACATAAGGAGAAATTAGGGCAGGTGACCAAAAGCTTAGTCAAAGAGGTAGGTTTTAAGGAGCGTCTTAAAGGAGGAAAGAGAGGCGGAGAGGTTTAAGCCGGGAATTCCAGAGCTTAGGGCCTAGACAACAGAAGGCACAGACACCAATGGTTGAGCGATTATAATCAGGGATGCTCAAGAATGCAGGAAATTGAAGGTTAGTGGAGTGGGCGGATAGGTGGCAGATTAAGTTCATTGCAGAGAAATGTGAAGTATTTCGTTTTGAGAAAAACAACAGTGAACAGTCAAAAAATGATGGGTGAGAGTTTTAGAACATGTATTTCCCTTCCAGAAACAGGGGTGGAAGCAGAATCCATAATAGAGTTTCAGAAGGAAATGGATAAATATTTGAAAAAGTAAAATTTAAAAAGTGATTGGGGAAAGGGCCAGGGAGTGGGACTAAGTGGATAGCTTTTTCAGAAAGCCGGCATAGGCATATTGGGCCAAATGGCCTCCTCCTATGCTGTAAAGGTCTATAACTCTAAGAAAATATGTGACAGCAGTTGGTGTAGGTGAAGGGGTCACCATAGTACAAGAAGCACATAATGGCATTGAAAATGATGTAGCAAAGTGCTATCTGTCTGATACCTGATATCATTCATCTGAGTTACAAGCAGAGACTACAGAAGCGGAGTTTGTTTACAGTAGAGAAAACAGAGAGGCAATCTTACTGAGGTAATGACTTGGATTTTGCGTTAAGAATAACAGTGAAGTAAATCGGACAGCAAGCTCTGTGGTCCGCACATATGCAGTTAAACATGCTGTCCGATTTGTCCTGCTCCTCCATAAGCTTTGCTACACTAGTACCTCACTGATAGATTCGGCATTAAAATCCATGTAGGGGCGTGAATTTGCTGTACTTGCCCTCCAGTTACCGACTAAACATGGCAGAAAAATTAGGGCTGGTGCATTCAGGTGTAAGTGAATATTTAACGATGTGTTAAGTCTCAATTACTGCCAAACAACCTCTCTGGCAGTGTGGCATCTCATTCTTTCAGAATTTAATTATTGTTGGAGATTTAAAAAAATTATTTTTTTAACTTTTTCTTTGTCTCTTTTATCGCTCTTAATCTCATCTTTCTTTCCCTCTCTTTATTTCACTTTCTGTACATGATTTTACTTAGAGTTAAATATTCTAATTTATACTTCCTGGTTTAGACTCTGCTTGTCTTAGTAAGGATTCTTCAATCTGATTGGTTAAAGAGCCATGCTGTTGACATGGCAAATGCACTATAATGTGGATAAATGTGAGGTTATCCACTTTGGTAGCAAAAACAGGAAGGCAGATTATTATCTGAATGGCAATAGATTGGGAGAAGGGGAAGTGCAAAGAGACCTGGGTGTTCTTGTGCACCAGTCGCTGAAGGTAAGCATGCAGGTGCAGCAGGCGGTTAAGAAGGCAAATGGTATGTTGGCCTTCGTAGCAAGAGGGTTCGAGTACAAGAACAAGGTTGTCTTGCTGCAGTTGTACAGGGCCTTGGTGAGACCACACCTTGAGTATTGTGTGCAGTTTTGGTTGCCTTACTTGAGGAAGGACGTTCTTGCCATGGAAGGAGTGCAGCGAAGATTCACCAGGCTGATACCTGGGATGGCAGGAATGACGTATGAGGAGAGATTGTGTCGCTTGGGCTTATACTCACTGGAGTTTAGAAGATTGAGAGGGGATCTCATCGAAACCTATAAAATTCTGTCAGGCCTGGACAGACTAGATGCAGGAAGGATGTTTCTGATGGCCGGGGAGTCCAGAACCAGGGGTCATAGTCTAAGGATAAGGGGTAAGCCATTTAGGACAGAGATGAGGAGGAATTTCTTCACCCAGAGAGTGGTGAACCTGTGGAATTCTCTGCCACAGAGGGCGGTGGAGGCCAGTTCATTAAGTATATTCAAGAAAGAGTTAGATATATTTCTTAAGGCTAAAGGGATCAAGGGATATGGGGAGAAGGCAGGGACAGGGTACTGAATTTGGATGATCAGCCAGGATCTCATTGAATGGCGGAGCAGGCTCGAAGGGCCGAATGGCCTACTCCTGCTCCTATCTTCTATGTTTCTATGTGATCAGATTAATCGAGGGATATGGGTAGTGAACTGCCTATTCTGTTTTTGAACTCTGGAGCTGGCTAGATAGATCAAAAATGGTATTTTCTGGTCCTACACATTCCCACGTTCCTATCACCAGGTTGATGCGAAAAGAGAAAGGTGGACAAATGGTGAGGGGAGAAAGAAAGAAATACATTGGAAAGAAAGATGGACAGGAAGATTGTGGAGGACAGAAAGGACTGGGAGCGAAGACATGGGGAGATATGTAGGGCAAAAGACAAGTGTGGGAGCAAAGTGAGTAGAATTGTAGCTGAAAGAATTGGGGATCGAGAGAGTGTTTCTGGGATGAAAGATGGAGAAGCCGGCAGAAGAGCCAACGAGACTTACCATTAGTGTTAGCAAAGACTGTTGTGTGTTTGACAAATGCTACATCTCCCACTTCTGTAAGGCACCTATTGATTTTAAGGAAAATAAATTACTTTCATGTCACTTTTACAACATACAAAAGTTATGCCAGTACAATGGCACAGTGTGCTGGTGCGATAACACGCTGGGCTACAAAGTTTCAAAACATCAATTCTCCCTTGTAATCCTGCATGAAATGAGTTCCCAATTCCTGAGTTCTGTCATTAAAAATCCAATTCAGCAAAATGTAGTTGTTTCATTCTCCTTCTCATTTTGTGCCTTTACCAACTCTACCAATGACACATTTATGAGCACTGGTTAGTGTACACGATCATATGAAAAGTACCTTATTCATGTGGTGCAATGTACAAGCAGACATTTTCAGATTGAGTTCTTTAACTTGCTATCAGAGGTAAATTACAATGTCACTTACTAGAATCTATGCTTCAGATGTAAGTTAGTGCAGTAATTGCTGCATAGCTCTGTAAGTGCATTAATGTCAACCCTTCCAATTCTTTACCTGTAAATTATAACAACATTTCTGCTTCCCCACCCCATTTAATCATTTAGCCATGTTTTACACCATGCATACCTTTAGTTAAAGTGTGTGAATGCTAAAGATTTTATTGTTTTAGCAAACAGTATTTTACAGCCTCAGGTGCTGACTGAGCTTAATCTTATCTTGTAGTATAAAGTAGTTGTCTTGTAAAGCCACAAATTCTTTAGCTATCACCCTTGGTACTGAACTGTGATCAAGTTTGCCTTTACTAACTGCAGATAAATTTCCACCTCACTTTCGCACAGCAGTACTGCCAACTCTTTAAGCTGTCTCATTCGCTATCTGGATATAATCATTAAACATCGTGCCGCGAGATCAGCCAAATATTCACCTAAATATTACATGAAAAAAAAGACAAAGGTCACTTGCAGTAGCATGCTCTTTAATTTCCCTATAACTGAAACTCCCCCTGAGCTACTTCATTCCTCTGGTAGAGATCATCTCCCTCCCATCCCAAGCCACCTAGTCCATCTTATGGAGGTCACAGAAGACATATTGATCTGTACTCCCATATCCCCCCTCTCCCAACATACACTGTAGAGATACCACGGCTGATGAACCAGAGAGAGAATAACATAAATATTAAATGAATGTTTTATATTCAATTCAGTATATTACACCCTCTCTCTCTCCCCCCCCCCAAAAAAGAAAAAAGAATTGCTTTAAATCATGAATTTTGCTCAAATGCTATTTTTGTTCTCACAGCTGCATCTCTTTCTAACAAACCTCTTGCAACAAACTTCTGCCCTGATCGAGAACTCCACTGAAGTCAGAGTAGGTGTTCAGATCACATAAGGTGAAAATGATAAGAGCAAGGTTATTGTGGTTGTAATAACAAGGTTCAAATGTGGCAACGATTTCAACAAAAACCATCTGGGAAGGAATTTAACCCTTTAGATTGCTTTTGGACTCTGAGAAATGATTCTGCCTCTTTTTTTGTAATTCCCACCCCTATTTTCGTAATGATTTTCTCCCATCTCTTTGGGTCCTACGTGTCATTTTCTGGTTAAAAAGGCAGGTTGAAGATCTCCTTTCAGGGCCTTGCCAGAGACACTCTGTAGTTCACTATTATGAGGTGCAAGAGAGTGGCACAGATTGGCATAACTTCACCTTCCAATTTTCCCCCATCAGTGAGGCGAGAGGTCGAAGGGTAGATTTCCCAGTTGCCCCCTGGGTGTAAAACTGTTGTCGCAGCTCAGCTCAGCCACTCATTACATAAACCATCCAATTTTCCTATTTGTTGATTCAATGGAACTAAAAATCAGGTGGGTTTCCAAAGCAGGCGGCCGATCCATTAAACCAGTTTTACACCCTGATCGCAAGTTGAAAATCTACCCCCCTGGATTCTGAGAAACTGTGTGTGGAATGATGCCACTGGATACACATCCTACCACCCCACAGCTCACAGAACTGATATGCCAATGGGCCCCATCAGATGACTTTTGCTCTTTCACTTTACAATGCCACCGTAAACCCTGGAGTAGATTAGATCTTGTAACCTACTCAGACTCCGCTATTATTCAATGCACTATATTCTATCAGATTACCTGAAGGCTCCAGTGTAGCCACTGTATCGCTCCTTTGCAGTGAAGACACACTTTGACTTCCCTTTGGCATCTCCGATGCACAATTCACAAAGGTTTGATGGGTAACCCTTCTGATTGGCCCCTGGCACACAGCTTGCGGAGAAAAACTCACTGACCGCTGTACAGGAGACACAATGAAACTCAACCATCGGCAAATCTGTTAGTGACTCATGTTACTGCGCATATTAGCTTAAAGATCTCTGCTCCAATGGCAAGAGCAGGTGTGCATGTTGGGGCTACTGTCGTTCCGATTGCTTCTGCAGCGCTTGGATACACTTGGGTGCAAATGAGGTCAGAGCAGCACTTAAGCATTAGTATGGTTATGTTCGCTACAGTTCAGGATACAGGTCAATTCTTTTAAGTTGTGTGATAAAACTGATAAAAGGATGTTACTTGTACATTAGCAGGAATGAATCCATTTTAGTGCATGTGGGGAGAACCAAAGATTATAATTTTAAGGATTGATTGTCTGCATCTTTGTGTCATGAAACACTACCACTGCAAATACGCAAGAAAAGCAAGTGCTACATTTTTAATTGCCAATCACGGCAAGATTTAAATCATTGTTTTAATTTATTTTTTCCTATTTTCTGCATTAGATTCCATGACCATTGACTCCATCTGCTGGAAATGAGGGACTATCCAGCTCTTCCATTCTTTCTCAATGACTGGTAGACAGGGCAGTGCTTCATTTGATGCAGAAAGACTGTCTCACAATCCATCCAGCAGACAACAGCAACTTGTACTTGTAAAGCACATTTACAAAAGCAAATGGCCCAAGGTGCTTCATACAGGAGAGATATGGAATGAATCTTGAGCCCATATTCTCTGATTCTAGAGTTTGTGACAATCTCATGCATATTATCAGGGTTCAATTTATTTATTCCCTTAATAATTTTAATTACTTGAATAATATCTCCCTAGAGCCTGCACTTTTCTAGAGTAAATCATCTCAGGCTATAAGGCCTCTCCTCTTAGTCTTGTTGCCTTAGGTGATGTAGCAGTTTGGTTGCCCTTTTCTGCATAGCCTCCAATGCCTGAATATCCTTATCACAGTACATTGACCATCATCTCACTACTTCATCTGTGACCAATGCCTTGTTCAGATTCATTATCAGCTTCTAGAATTTGTGCTTAATACTTGAAGGGGAAAAATTTGCAGGGCTATGGGGAAAGGGCAGGGGAATGGGATTAATTGGATAGCTCTTTCAAAGAGCCGGCACAGGCACGATGGGCCGAATGGCCTCCTGCGCTGTATCATTTTATGATTCTACGATCCCCACTGGCTATGCTGATTAGCTTTCCATACTGCTGCTGCATACCACGCTATTGGATTCAGTGAGCTATCCACCAATACCCCCAGATCCTGTAGCCTAGAGTCATTTAGCTTATATTCCTACTGTTTACTTCCATCCCCTAGTCTCATTACCTTGCATTGGTCCACGTTAAATGACACTCGTCATTCATTAGCCCACCTTCTGATCTATGCAGATCCTTTTGTACCAGATTTGCTTGTTGCCAGTTGTTTGAACCTCCTGCCCTAAAAATTTGGAGTCATCTGCAAAATTAGGCAGCTTTGCTTCTGTTCCCAACTCCAAATTATTTCTATACCCTGTAAGCAGCACTATTCCCTGTGGCATCCTCACTAGTGACCCTTTGCTATGTTAACATGGCTCCATTCACAGCCACCCTTTGCTTTCCCTGGCTCAGCCAACTTTCAATCCACTGGAGAAACCGGTGTCTAATTTCATAGCTTCTTGCCTTTGGGGATTAATCCCTTGTGTGACAAGTGTGAAATCTAAATGCATCATATCCAGAGAATTTCTACTGTCAACAAGATCCATTGTTTTCTCGGAAAACTGCAGTAAATTTATTAGGCAAGATCTCCATCTCCTATAAATGCATGCTGACTTTCTCTTACCATGTTTCATTGGCCCAGAAATTCGGGTCTCCACGGGTGAGTACGCACGGGGTACTCACCCGCAGGCCCAATGGGAAACCGGAATTTCAGTTCCCTTAAAGGGGTTCAGAGGTCGAACGCGTGTGCCAGAGAGGCAGCGCGTGCGCATTGAACTTACGTTTTTTTTGCAGGTTTCTCCGGGAGGGTAAGTCTCCAGGAGTTACGCATGTATAAAGCAGGCGCAAGGCCTGCTTTTAACAAGGTAAGTGGTGAATTAATTAAAATTAAAACATTTTTACAGGTTTATTATTTTTAAATACTTTAAAGAAAGGTAAGTTTATTTTTAGCCCCATTAGAAAATGTAATTAATTTTTTCAAAAATTTAAATTGTTTAAAATAGTAATTTTATGTAATTTATAGTTATTTTTAAAATGTGATTTTTTAAAATGTATTTGAAGTTTTAGCGATGTTTTGGGGCTTATAGTATTTATAGTTTTGACAGCTCTTCCTGTCAATTTTATGAATGGGCATTTCCCTGCTACCATTGGCTCTCCATGGCCCACGTGATCCCAGGGGACGCATCGAACTAACTGCGCCCCTGGGATATGCAAGCACTGCACGCCGGCAGTTGGAGGAGGCCCAGGATCGGAATCCCACGGGGGTCCACAGCTCAACGGCCGGCGCGCTAGGTAAGTGCAGGTCAGAGGCTTGCACCCGCGGAAAGCCCCCGACTCGAATTTCTGGGCCAATATCTCTTTTAGGATGTCATTTAAAACAGATGTTATGCTCACTAGCTTGTAATTGCCCGAGTTATTCCAATGCCGCCTTTTTAAAGATTTGTTTTATGTTGGCTACTTTCCAGTCCTGGGCACTACTCCAGTTTGTAATGATTCCCTAAAGATAGTGGTCATACAGCAAGGAACATCCTTCCAGATTAGCAAATGAACAAAAGTCTTTGGAGAGTGGCCGAAAGCCAATCATGTTTACTACTAAAAAATCTTCCTCACCTTTGCCAATATTACATTTGTAGGACTTGATTTCACCTCTCTCAATTAGGGTGCCAATGGGGATGTTCCAGCCAGCTGTCCTGTCTAGCCCAGTGTGACAGGACTTCTTTCCTTTCAGCTGATTGATGGTGAAGGCATTATGACTCGACTTTTTTACTACTGCCACAGCATAATATGATGCTCCATCATTATCACCTAGCACATAAAATAAGAATTAATTAATTAATATCAGACCGTGTGATATTGGGGGTGCAATTCAAATTTGCGGCAGACACAAAACGGCTGGTAGTGGATCAGCCAGCTGGGCACTTCAACTCTGGTGGGAAAGTCAATTTAAAGTCAATGGAAAGGAAAATCAGGCAGTGTATAAGGGACAGCCAATCCGCTACCACCTGGTTTGTGTCCCCAAAAAAGCTAAATTTAACCGCTATTGTAATTGTAACACATGAAGGTGAGCGTGTTGAATGAGACACATGCTCTGGTCAAGGAGAAGGTTGTTTGTCCCTACTTGGAGCTTTATAATTCAGAACCCAATCCAACCTCACCTGACGCTCTACATTACCTTCATTCAATACTTTTTCTTCATAAAAGGCCAAGCCTCATGCCAAACAAGTAAAATAGGTTAAGAGTACCAAGATTTCACTATCAGTCTCCTCAAAACTATCACCACTAACCTCCTGCCCCATGGCCAAATTGTCTATCATATGGAGAATTGCCATGCACATCAAATCATGGCACACATCAAAAGCCCATATTTGTCAGGAAACCCTCAAATAACTGTTCCGCAAGGACGGAACTCCCGGTCAAATGCTCAGAAAGGAAATGGAATCGGTACTGAAGGCAGCATTTCCACTTGAAAAAAAGATGAGTTTGGGTAAGTAACATCTATTTTTAAAAATCACTTGTTTAAGGAAAAAAATTGCAAGTGCAAAATAACTTACAAAGCCAATTCACATTGACAGTTTGTATAAAAATATTCTATTGCGGAAGAGGATCTGGGAATGCAGAGAGAGTTAAATAGCCAGTTTACAGTCAGGCCTTGCTTTTCCAAACTCGTGTTATGTGACATCTTTTTAGCATTGTACAGTCCTAGCACAGCACCACTTACACATGTAACAGGTACTGCAGGTAAATGTGGACACTTTTAGAATGGAAGGTTGCAACCCCCGCAGAAATGTTAATATATATATGTGCAAAATTTGAGAAAAATGCCTATTTTTGGAATGCAAGTCTGCCCACTTGATATTCTAACTGGAGCTGTTGGCCTCCATGGAAACACCAGTTTGTCTGAATAAAATAACTGTTTTAACTGCACCCAGCTAACGACCATGCCTGATTGAGAAAAAGGCACAAAGATAACAGAACTGTCAAACACAATGCCAAGTACTTGTGTGGAAGTCCAAGTGCTAGTCTTCATAGTGGGAAAGTGGGAATGTTATCTTCCCTTCTACCCCATCCTCCTTCCTCTGGTGGCACCAATTGAATTTTCCAAGCCAGAAGCAACTAACTAGCCCTCGCCTGATGCCCAGCCAGCGTCCCCATCTCCCACTCTCAACAGCAGTTTGTCGTTGAGCCTGCCAAATCAATATGAAGATTTCCACGCTCGCTGATGCCACACCGTAGCCCTGAACTGGACAATCTTAACACTGGCTAAAATCTTAAAACAGAACAGCTCACAATTTGTGGCTTTTTGCCAATATGATCAGCAACGTGTCTAAGTGTTTGAACAAGTTGTTCTAAGAATACAATCAATTTGGTAACGGGGTTTTATCTGCGCACCAATCTAGCCCAAGCCAGTAATTGTCCTTCCCTTGAGATAAAGACTGGCCTGTGGACTGCTCGCCACTTTTAAAATCAGTATCTTTGTGTGGAGTGCACTCATTCAACCTCTACGTGAATCCCTGCATAGAGGACAAAGTGATCATTTCACAGGCAGCTATATTGGCCCATGTAAATGTGAATGGTCATTTTACTTTGCTTCTCTAATCATTGTTATTTTTATTTAATACTTTTATGGAGGTATAAACTCCTTGGTTTAACGTTTCATCTGAAAGACTGCCCTTCGAATAATCCCGTGCTGCTGAACCAATCACAGAATTCTAATGGATCAAACTTTCCATTCACTCCCACATGATAGAATTCCAGTGAACTAAACCATTTCCTATGTGTTAATGCTTATGCACAAAATACAGTATATTGACTCGTGAGAGACACTGAAATTCTAATCACTCTTGTATAAAATGTTTTCTCAGTTTGTTGTTTGAATTGAATTACTGAAGGAATGACTAAAGGGCTATAGAACAGAAATCCATTAATTATCTGAATTAATCCAGATCCAGCAAAGGATTCCTTGTTGTGTGCTTGTCAAGACTGGTCTGTGCTATGATGAAATTTATCTGTTGGAGGAAGAGTGCTTTAGCTTTCCAAGGGCACTCAATGCCCTCTATGACTCTTATCTTCTGGCCATTATTGTTTCAAGGTTGCATAGCAGTTCCTGAAGATTAAGAGCGAACCTTAATGTTCCCGCCCATCCACCCTTTGAGTGCAGCTCTCCACTGGAAGCAAATGATTGCAGAATTACTCATATATTTTATTTCTTACTTGTATAACTTTCGCCCGCAGCAGGCACCAATCCATACAACTTTCCAGCTGTGTATATTTGTCCTGCATCCAGTGTAACTGCATCAATGTCTTTATTCTGTAAAGAGGCAAATAAGCTAGTCAGTGCTGTGATTAATTCAAGCTTTATTAATAAGGTTAACATAAATTCCATTTCATTATACAGTTTAAAGAAAAACTGTTATAGGGGAAGGTACTTTCAACATGAAGACTAGCCCACATAGTTGGGGTTGCCAGGAAGGAGAAAAATGCTGATATACTCTGCCATATATTATTTAAAAACTATTTTGGGGAAGTGGTTCCCTTATCAGCAGCCTAGTGCAGGCCTAGACATGGGAAACAAGCCACTCAATTGATGGATTCATCAGTGAACAGATCTCAAAACAATTATGTGAAGCTGTATTCTTCAAAAGAAAGACTTGCATTTATATAGCTCTTCCAGCCAATTAAGTACCTTTTTTGAAGTGTAGGAAACACAGCAGCCAATTTGCACACAGCAAGCTCCGACAAACAGCAATGTGATAATGACCAGATAATCTGTTTGTGATATTGATTGAAGGATATATATTGGCTACACTGCTCTTCTTTGAAATAGTGCCATAGGATCTTTAACATCCACCTGAGAGGGCAGACGGGGCCTCGGTTTAACGTCTCAATCAAAAGACGGCACCTCTGACAGTGCAGCACTCCCTCAGCACTGCACTGGAGTGTCAGCCTAGATTTATTTGTGCTCAAATTCCTGGAGTGGGACTATGAACCCACAACCTCTGACCCCACAACCTCTGACCCAGAGGCGAGAGTGCTACCAACTGAGCCACAGCTGACACTGTATTCTTGGTCCAAGATGCTGTCTACTTGCCTGCTACTGAGTTTTTAGAACACTCATGACAGCTCCAGCATCAGCATTTAGGACTAAGGATCCAAGCTGTGTTAATGAATGTCACTCGGTGATTGACCCATTGCTTATATGAGTAGAGCAGCTCTTTAAATTACCAATACTCTGAACTTTGGGACCTAACAAAAGTCCTGCAATCTTACATTGCACTGGCACATCCTAACTGGGTAAAGAGAACAATGAAATACACTAACCTGAAATCTGAAAGAAATGCAAAAGAATGTCAACTAAGAATTGAAGAGCTTCATTGTTTCAGGGCTTTGTGTTATTTCTTTAGTCTTTTGAAACAGCCCAAGTACACTAATGGAAATGTTTCTACTGGGGATTAAGATCTGTGACTGACCGTTCATTCCAGTGCAACGTACTGAACTGAAAAATCCAATAAATTGCATAAAAGTCTTGAATTTTTCTGATAAGTAATTGAGATCCGGGTTTCGTTTGTTTTGGTGTTTCTTTAATCTCCTTCAGGAGCAGTATATACATATATATCCACTCGTCTTGAGCTTTTACTGTTCTGGGCATTGCCCAGATATGGATCCTACCTTGATCTTTTTTATGCAGTCATTGGGATTGTCACCTGACACACACTGAATTGGTGGTGTCAGGTTTTTGCTGTTGAAAGCTCCAGCCATATCTCCACATTTCAGTAATTCTCCTCTAGACTGTGTGCACCAGCGCAGGCTCTTGGGCATACCTGTGTTCCGAAAAGCAGCACAAACTTACTGCCTGTCTGTACTGGTACAATCTCAATATCACAATTGGTTTTTACATAACAAATTTAAATATTTCCATATTGTGCAATGTTAGTAGTAACTCTAGCAGAGAAGGGCAGTGGAATTAGCTTCGGCCCATTCAGGCAAAGAACTGGATCAGGCACAATGAGCCAAATGCCCTTTTTCTGTGCTATAAACTTATATGGTTCCAACAAGTAGCCTCATAGCCACAGTTTCCCCACACAAAAAGTTCCAGATTGTTGCCCAAGCTCATCAGAAAAAAAGTGCCAAGCGAGGGCTTATAAACTGCTTCATGAGGAAGAAGGGAAAACTGTAGGGTGAGTCATGTAGAGGCATTTGTGCATTACCTCGATGGGTCCCAGGAAAGTGGCACTCAAATGGGCATCCATGACTTGTGTGTGTGCCACCTTCTCCTGTTTACCTGGTGCATCACTACAGTTAAGCCCCACTTGAAGCCAGAGACTTACAATTGCCATTGGTAAAAGGAGGAAATGCAGCGCTATGGTTTTAAACTTAAGTGGAGACCTGCTGGAAGTCCACTTGACCTAGGAAAATGTGGCTCTCCAATGTTGTCGGGTCTCCAGAATTCTTTTGTATCAATTGAGGGAGCACCACATGTCTGCAATCAATAACACCCAGCTAATATTAAAACAAACTCAAAAAATTACATTGCAAATGCAACACAGCCAACACTTCTTAGGCAACCAGACCATCCAACATATATATTTTTTAATCTGCTGGACAGAGATCCCCAGGCTCATGTTTTGTTTTGACCACACTGGGGGAGGGGCGGGGTGGAAGAATAGAGGATTTGGGCATTAGTGGATGTTCCACAGTGCAATGGTGTATTTCACAGTGGAACTTGCACTGGTGGTAAACTTGCTGCCACTAACAGGCAACGTCTCCCGTTAGCTCTGCTGTCTCCTGTGCGGCCTGCTTTCCTCCAATGCGTGGCTCAAAGTTTGCGTATGCGCGCGATCTACAATGGAAAAGCCGGTGAGCGGCATGCGTTGGACCTTGCAGATGAATGCACAGCTTAGCAGGAACATGCTAAAAGGAAGATCCTGCCAAGTGTGTTAATGATTCTGAACTACCTTCTTCAACCTAAAGACATCACTTACTGTAGCAGTCAAGTCCATTCAAGGATTGTAGATACTCTGTCCCCAGCCAGGCCTGATAAGTTTGATTTTTGATGAGCATGAATTCTTTGGTGGAGTCCTTGAATAGCAAATCTTTGCTACTGTATGAAGCAGAATCAAACATCTTAAAGCCAGTGGAAGTAATGCCAAATTTTTTCTGTAAGTAAAGGATTTTTTTTTTTTAAATGGCAGAGTTTGATGTAATTGCCTTTGTTCAGAGTTATATAGTTCGCTACCATCCCAGGAAAGAGGTGGGCTTGTCTGTTACATTGGCTCAGGGTCTATGTAAATCACAGTGAGATTGAACAGCCTGTTCACTTTCATTGTTTTAACACAGGCTGACTTAAAAATATACACGGAAATGGAGCACCACAATTGTATGGCATCATGTATGCTATAGCCCAACAAAATTACTTTAATCATGCTGATGACTCTCAAGGTGGAATGCTACTCCCAAACTCGGTTTTCCTACTGGTCGGCCTAAATGCAAATAGATTTCATTTATACTCCACACGGGGATCCGCGAATGACAATAAAGCATAACCCCTGCCATCTTATTGCTACAACCTTAAAGTACAATATTACCTGAATGTGAGCAGTCTCACCTTGTATGTGGTGTTCCACAGACCTGGAGGGGCTCCTGCCAGTTCTTTCATGAACCACACCTCATCTATCAGATAACCCAGCTCTTTGACCTGAACCCTTTCCTCTAGATTGATAAAGATTCAAAACTCGGTGCAATGCCCTGAACTCTGAAGAAATTACTGATAATCCGTCAGGGAAGCTACGGTGAAGCAATGAGGTTGAAACTGTGCTACTGCAGAGCTGGATTTTCATCCCACCTTACAATGTGTCCTGATTCTTTGTATTATCCTCCACCGCCCCCCCACCAGGAACCTATTCTACTGGTTTAATTAACCCATGTGAACTTACTGCCACATTCTGAAAATGTATCAGTCTGGTGATGTGAATCAGAATTGGAATTCCATTATAAGGAGGTTTTCGTTTATCAATATTTCCACATACACTTTCTTGCAGCTCTCTAAGGTCTTCTGGAGTTGTTTTGCCCCATGTTCACCTCTCAAATAGCCCTTTTCTTTGTCATTCTTATTATATGAAACTCTTGAGCCATTCCTCTCCATGAATCCTGGGGAAAAGACATGGCCATCCAATCAAGGAGAAGGAATAGGAAAGTACATGTTCTGACCCAGTTCCATTCACATGTTGAGGAAAGGGAAGTTAAAAATCTTGTGTGAACTATATTGTACAATGCTCTAGTTCCACCACTGGAAGCTGATGGTCCCTGTCAGGTGCTTACAAAGCTATGAAGGTACTTCTGAACTTAACCCGAAGCTCAGTCATTCTGGCTTGTGATCTTGAGAGCGACTAAGTCCATGGTTTAGATGACAATTAACCCCAGATTACTTAAATGCCTTTTAGGACTTAAACTAGCTCACTGGCAATCTGGTATATCCTAGTCACATGGCACCGGTAACTGTCAATGCAGTCGGCATAAGCCAATTCCTCTGTAGTCCAGTCAAAAAGATGTGTGCAGTTTCCAGACTAGTTAGTTAAATTCCTTCAGGCCAGGTGTTCCTTCCTGGAATGTTATTCACAGTGATTGACAGGACACCCTCAACTGTAAGCAATAACCAATAGTTCCTCAGTAATGCTACAGTGAATCAATGAGATGTTTCAGAGAGCTCTATCTTTATCGCACTTTACTATGGGTGATGATTCTTTGAATCATCTTTTACTTCCAGGAACGGCACCCCAGGAAACCCAACTACTGCTCCCATTAACCTATGTGACAGCACAAATATCTGATACTTTTGTGGAATAAGGTACTGGAGAAGGCTATTGAAATGAACATTAATGAGTTTAAGCAATAATTAGGTGAGTTTCTGGAAAGAGAAAGGATTTCATTTAAGGTGATTGGCAAAAGAACCAGAGGCTTCATGAGGAAAAACTTTTTTACGCAACGAGTGGTTAGGATTTGGAATGCACGGCCTAATAGGGTGGTGGAAACAGATTCAATAGTAGCCTTCAAAAGGAAATTCGATAAATATTTGGAGGAGAAAAATTGCAAGGATATGGGGAAAGAGCGGTGGAGTGGGACTAGCTGGATTGCTCTTCAAAAGAGCCGGCGCAGACTCGATGAGCCAAATGGCCTCCTTCTGTGCTGTACTATTCTATGATTCTATGATCAGAAGGCCAATAGGTGGAGCTAATTTTGAAAATGGGACAGCTTATTTGGGCCAAATGGCCTTTTCCTAAGCAACAATTCTTATGACATATGCCCTAATCCAGAAATACTTTTATAACACCTTAATATAATAATTCACTCCTCAATTTCTGAAGCACTGTAACACACCTGTATTACTTCTGTACTTTCCATATTCTTTATTCAAAGGGCTCTGCATCTAAATAAATAGCCTAGTCTCTTTTTCACAATTTTTTTTTTTTTTTAAATTAATGTTAAGATTTGACAAATTGGCTCAGATGGTAGAGAGTCACTATACCTGACCAGCATCGAGAGCATTAAAGACCGCCGTGCCATCAGTATCCAGTCTGACTACAACTGCATGGGCAGGCACCCTGGCGAGGTGGCACGCCTTCCAATCTGTAACTTCAGCACGGCTTCCATCACGACACAGAAGCTGATAGTCACTTGAATTAAGGTCCTTTGCCCATGTATTGGGATTATTTCCTGAAAAACAGTTTATGACAGGCTTTGGCCAAATTATACTCATATGATGCTCCATTTAATTCACATTCCACAAGTACCGGTGTAAATATGATTTACACAGCCAACTACAAACTGAATGAGATTCTGTTACAATTATTGAGTCTGTAATACAAAGAGCAACAGTTTCTCAGTACAGGTAGACTACCCTTTATCTGGACTTCCGAAAACCGAAACCCTCTAAAAACCGAAGGTTTTTTCGGTCAGCGTAAGTCGTGCGCACGACATGACCAGAGTGGCGCACGACTTACAGGCCTAGCTGGATAAGGGATAGTGTAGCATTTTTCCGCACTTCTGAAAACCGAAATCGCTCAGCGTAAGTGTACCAGCCTTTATCCGCACATCCGAAACCAGAAAACCTCTGAAAGCCGAAAGTGGCGCAAAGCATGACCCGACGCTGCCGGATAAGGGATAGTGTATCCTTTATCCGCACTCCCGAAAACCGAATTACCTCTGAAAACCGAAGTGTTTTCGCGCACCTTCCGAAATCCGAAATTTTCCTAAAACCGAAACACGGCTGGTCCCGAGGTTTTCGGATAAAGGATAGTCTACCTGTACTGCCTAAATCAGTATTTCTTTCATCATAGTTTGGTGCTGGGTTACTATGAAGAGGGTTCAGGTGTTGTGTTGATGGCTCAGAAAGGAGAACACCATGAGCCTGATAATGCTGTCCTGTTGCAGTGAAGGAATTGAGCCACTACAGTCTGCAGTGCTGCTTGGTTGCTTCAAAATTAGCATCAAACCCGGGACCTTGATGAACCTTGCAAATGGTTTGTGCAAAGGTTCACAGTACATTACACACTGCCCGCGAGCACAGGCATGAACGTCAGGCACTTGATCGCTGGCCTCCATGCCAGAAGCACTCAGCACTTCTGGGGCATTACATCACAATATTGGTGTCCTCTTCTGTACAGAGCACAAAGGGAAATGGAAGGGGGAGAAAAACAACCATAACATTTAGACAGAACAATGGAGGCCAAGCATGCTGGCGCTGGGGCTAATGTACACATTTCAGTACGGAAATTCAGTCTTGCATTCTCTTCTGCACAGAGAAGGCAGGGAATATCTGCCTTTTTTTTTTACTACCACACATCCTGCTCCTTCCGAGGGAGAGGGAGTAGTCTGATCTGTACACCCCTGTGCATCGCCTCCAAGGAGTGGAGGAGTAATTGTCCAGCCCGTGTACTACTGTGAATTCTCCTCTGTAGAGAGCAAGGAAGAAACATTTCTGGCCTGTGCATCACCACGTGCCCTGCTCCATGCAGGGAAGAGGGGACAATCCACCCTGTGGTCCACAATCTCTGTCGAGCAGAGTACAGTGGTTGGTGTGGTCTGTGTGCCACTCAATGTCTAGCTTTCCTTGACACCAAATGTCTGACATTGGCCCAACTGAGAACTGGCAAATGTATCCTAATCTGCAGCAAGCCAATGTGATTGGCTTGAGCTCAAGTGCTCTACCACTTGAGCTGAGAGATTGCATCAATCCCAAATCTGTTGTAAGACTCAAATACATAAATAAATTGAAACATTTCACTGGGAAAGGAAACAAAACAAAGAGGGAGAAAGAACAAGTAATCCTTGAGCAAACTCACAGCTGTCACAGTGACACAATTACAAGCAGTCATTTTCCAGTACCACAGTGTGCCATGCCTCTCAGCCAGGCACTGCTCCAGGGCTCTTGTGTATGATACTGAAGGGCTTATATCATCTCTGCCGTATATCAGAGCTGCAGGCTGTGCTAATGCAGACTCTGAACGAGCTAGCACTCCGAAAACAGGTGCAATCCAGACAATCCTTCACTGGCAGTAACAAGCACCAGAATTCACAGAACAAAATTGCAGATAAGGACCCTACACTTCAAGAATACCAATCAAAATAGGGCCACCAGAATGCTTCTGATGCATGTATGTAAAGCAAAGTACTCCAACAGTAACTGTATCAGTACATGTATGAAGGTCCCATGATTTGTTCTTACCCCAGAGTACTGCCTTCGCTTAGCATCATAAGGCAATCTTTAATCATCATACCTTATATAATAGCAAAATACTGCGGATGCTGGAAATCTGAAATAACAACAGAAAATGCTGGAAATACTCAGCAGGCCAGGCAGCATCCGTGGAGAGAGAAACAGAGTTAACGTTTCAGGTCTGGGACCCTTCATCAGAACTGGAAAAAGCTGGAGATGGAACAGATATTAAGCAGGTGCAGAGACAGTTGGGGGGGGGGGGGTTAGGAGGGGAGGAAGGAATTGAAAGAACATGCTGTGAAAATGTTGCAAATGGGAATGGCAAAATCATACCGCATGAAAAATGGGGGCAGGGATTATTATCTGAAATTGTTGAACTCTGTTGAGTCCGGCAGGCTGTAAAGTGCCTAATCGAAATATGAGGTGCTGTTCCTCGAGCTTACGTTGAGCTTCATTGGAACAATGTAATAGGCCGAGGACAGAGAGATCAGAGTGGGAGTGAGCCTGTCCGGTAAGAGATATCGAAGCATACGGTCTCGTACCAGCAGGTTTCGAAACAGCTTCTACCCCCAGGCCATAAGACTCATGAACGAATAATTTATTATTTATTACTGTTGTTTTATTATTTCTGTATTTCTATTAGTATTTTTATCATTGCTATGCCATATTTATTCCAATGTTGGGAGGACTTGTAAAAATCAACATTTCATTGTGCAGTACACACGTTTGCTGCATATATGACAAATAAAATTGAATTGAATTGAAGTGGAGAATTAAAGTGACAGGCGACCGGAAGCTCAGGGTCGCCCTTACGGACTGAACGGAGGTGTTCCGCAAAGCGGTCGCCCAATCTGTGTTTGGTCTCCCCAATGTAGAGGAGACTGCATCGTGAGCAGCGAATACAGTATATTAAATTGCAAGAAGTACAAGTAAATCGCTGTTTCACCTGGAAGGGGTGTTTGGGGCCCTGGACAGTGGGAAGGGAGGAGGTAAAAGGGCATGTCTTGCATCTCCTGCGCTTGCATGGGGAGGTGCCAGGTGAAGGAGAAGGGCTGTTGGGGGTGATTGAGGAGTGGACCAGGGTGTCGCGGAGGGAGCAGTCCCTTCGGAATGCTAAAAGGGGAGGTGAGGGGAAGATGTGTTTGGTGGTGGGATCACGTTGGAGGTGGCGGAAATGGCGGAGGATGATCCGTTGAATGTGGAGGCTGGTGGGGTGAAAGGTGAGGACAAGGGGAACCCTATCATGGTTCTAGTAGGGAGGGGAAGGGGTGAGAGCAGAAGTGCGGGAAATAGAACGGACACGGTCAAGGGCCGTGTCAACCACAGTAGAGGGGAATCCTCGGTTGAGGAAAAAGGAAGACATGTCGGAAGCACTGGTATGGAATCATACCTTTGTTGACTTCCATCCACTGAACACACATCAGAGTAACAAATTGCACTTTGCCCTCTAGGACATCTTAACCCAATCAGACTGATGGCTATTGCATTGTTCCAATGAAGCTCAACGTAAGCTCGAGGAACAGCACCTCATCTTTCGATTGGGCACTTTGCAGCCTGCCGGACTCAACATTGAGTTCAACAATTTCAGATAATTATCCCTGCCCCCATTTTTCATGCAATATGATTTTTGCCATTCCCATTTGCAACATTTTATCTTTCCTGCCTCTTACAAAAGTACAGGGTGTTCTTTCAATTCCTTCCTCCACCCCCCCCCCCACCCCTGTCTCTGCACCTGCTTAATATCTGTTACATCTCCAGCTTTTTCCAGTTCTGATGAAGGGTCCCAGACCTGAAACGTTAACACTGTTTCTCTCTCCATGGATGCTGCCTGGCCTGCTGAGTATTTCCAGCATTTTCTGTTGGTATTTCAGACTTATGGGACGATCTCTATCTCTATCTCTCCTTCTACATATGACACTTTTATAAAAGATACAGGCCAGTGTGAAGTGGTTAGGTGAGGAATGGAGCACTGGAAGAGAAACCGAGCAGTCAGTTGGGGAATGAAAATAGGGCCAGAGAGTGGGCCAGTCAAGCAAAGATGGAGCAGAACATGAGGTCCAAGCTGATACAGCAGGGGAGCAGGTTCATTTCTTGTTATCTGGCAATTCAGAGCAGCAAAGTCGGGGGCCTGAGGTGGATGAAGCCATTTTTGCAGCTGAAACTAGGAGTAGATGTGTTCCTGAGATTAAAGCTGGGTTGGAGGCTGGATTTGTATAACATATAGGGTAGGGTTGCCAACTCTGGTTGGAGGTATTCCTGAAGGTTTGATCGCGTGACAGTTTGACCACATGACGCCTGCAATTGTTATTCCATTTACCTTCTAAAAGATTGGGACCCTGGAGCCGAGTACCTTTGTTTGTGGTTTTGCGCCAACAGCTGTTGTGTGAGAAGTCACAAGAACCAGGAGACCACCGTGAGCAGGCAAAGAAGGGAAACCGAGGGCGGGGAAGAGGGGAAACTGAAGGTGGGGGAACGATTCACAGAGGGGAAACCAGAGGTGAGAGAAACTTTGGATCTAATAACTAATAATAGCTCATTGAAATTGCACCGATAACTAATAGTAATAGTGGCAACACTCAGATTCCCCTCATAGCCAAAAATAACTCACTGATAATCCATATATAACAATTAGTAATAGGTGTCCATATATAACAATTAGTAATAGGTGTCCATATATAACAATTATTAGTAATAGGTGTCCATATATAACAATTAGTAATAGGAGTCCATATAGAACAATTATTAGTAATAGGTGTCCATATATAACAATTAGTAATAGGTGTAATGCCCCGCTATTTGGAACAGTGAGAGGAGCGGAATCAGCAGCGCTAGAAAGATCGCGAGAGGAGCGGGATCAGCGGTGGTATAAAGAGCGCGAGAGGAGCGGCGAGAGGAGCGGGATCAGCGGCGCTATAAAGAGCGTGAGAGAAACAGCGAGAAGAACAGGATCGGCAGCGCTATAAAGAGCGCGAGAGGAACAGCGAGAGGAGCGGGATCAGCGGCGCTATAAAGAGCGCGAGAGGAACAGTGGGAGAAACAGCGAGAGGAGCGGGATCGGCAGTGCTATAACTAGCGTGAGAGGAACAGTGAGAGAAACAGCGAGAGGAGCGGGATCAGCAGCACTATAAATAGCGCGAGAGGAGCAGGATCGGCAGCGCTATAAAGAGCGCGAGAGGAACAGCGAGAGAAACAGCGAGAGGAGCAGGATCGGCAGCGCTATAACGAGCGCGCGAGGAACAGCAAGAGGAGCAGGATTGGCAGCGCTATAAAGAGCGCAAGAGGAACAGCGAGAGGAGCGGGATCAGCAGCACAATAAAGAGCGTGAGAGGAGCAGGATCAGCAGCGCTATAAAGAGCACGAGAGGAACAGCGAGAGAAACAGCGAGAGGAGCGGGATCGGCAGCGCTATAAATAGCGTGAGAGAAACAGCGAGAGGAACAGCGAGAGGTGCGGGATCAGCGGCGCTATAAAGAGCACGAGAGGAACAGCGAGAGAAACAGCGAGAGGAGCAGGATCGGCAGCGCTATAAAGAGCGCAAGAGGAACAGCGAGAGGAGCGGGATCAGCGGCGCTGTAAAGAGCGCGAGAGGAACAGTGAGAGAAACAGCAAGAGGAGCGGGATCAGCAGCGCTATAAAGAGCGCGAGAGGAGCGGGATCAGCGGCACTATAAAGAGTGAGAGAAACAGCGAGAGGAGCGGGATCAGCGGTGTGATAAAGAGCGCGAGAGAAACAGCGAGAGGAGCGGGATCAGCGGCGCGATAAAGAGCGCGAGAGGAGCAGCGAGAGGAGCAGGATCAGCGGCGCTATAAAGAGCGCGAGAGGAGCAGCGAGAGGAGCGGGATCAGCGGCGCTATAAAGAGCCTTCAAACAGAAAAAAATCAAGGAGTGACATTACAGGGCAGCAGGTAGGTGATTGGTTGGTGAGTATTCGTTTTTTAGTCTCTAAGCTAGCTAAAGAACTGTAAACTGCTATAACAGAGCAGCGGCGGCAGGCAGCGAGAGGCGGGACCTGTGGGAGACTCGGCGGCGGCAATAAAAGCGGCAGCGAGGCCAGGAGAGGCCTCAGAGCAGCGGCGGCAGGCAGCGAGAGGCGGGACCTGTGGGAGACTCGGCGGCGGCAATAAAAGCGGCAGCAAGGCCAGGAGAGGCATACCAAACTCCAGTCTGCGAGCTCGGAAGTTGCAGAGAGGTAAAAAGTAATCGGGGTGTGACGTCACCAGGGAGCAGGTAAGTGATTGGTTGGTGAGTATTTCTCTCTTTTCATTACAAGCTTAAATTTCTGTGGTGTTAAATTTCTAGGGGCTCTGTGTTGTAGTGAGGACAGTTGGTAAATAAAGCGCCCTAGAGTACACCTGTAACTGGGGTATTGAATAAATTTTTAGATTAATTAAAGGAGTAAGTCATGGCAGGAGAGCTCAGACCCGTGTTCTGCTCCTCCTGCTCTATGTGGGAAGTCAGGGACGCTGCCAGTGTCCCTGGCGACCATGTGTGCGGGAAATGCATCCGGCTGCAGCTACTTGTAGACCGCATTGTGGCGCTCGAGCTGCGGGTGGATGAGTTTTGGAGCATGCGCGATGCGGAGAGGCTCGTGGATAGCACGTTTAGCGAGTTGTTCACGCCTCAGGGTAGGGCTGCACAGGGGGTGACCATCAGGCGGAGCAACAGAGGCAGGCAGGAAGTGCAGGGGCCCCCTGCGGACATCCCCCTTTCAAACAAGTATACCAAGTTGGATACTGTTGAGGGGGATGACTCACCAGGGGAAGGCAGCAGCAGCCAGCTTCCTGGCACCAGGGACGCTTCTGCTGCTCAGAAAGGGAGGAAAAAGAGTGGGAGAGCAATAGTGGTAGGGGATTCTATCGTAAGGGGAACAGATAGGCGTTTCTGTGGCCGCAAACGTGACTCCAGGATGGTTTGTTGCCTCCCTGGGGCCAGGGTCATAGATGTCACTGAGCAGCTACAGGGCATTCTTAAGGGGGAGGGGGAGCAGGCAGAGGTCGTGGTCCACATTGGGACCAACGACATAGGTAGGAAGGGGGATGAGGTCCTGCATCAAGAATTTAGGGAGCTAGGTAACAGATTAAAGAGCAGGACCTCAAAGGTTGTAATCTCTGGATTACTCCCAGTGCCACGTGCTAGTGAGTATAGGAATAGGAGGATAGAGCAGATGAATGCGTGGCTAATGAGTTGGTGTAGGGGGGAGGGTTTTACTTTCCTGGATCACTGGGCCTGCTTTTGGGGAAGGTGGGACTTGTACAAGTCGGACGGGTTGCACCTGAACCAGAGCGGGACAAATATCCTTGCGGGGAGGTTTGCTAGCACTGTTGGGGGGGGTTTAAACTAACTTGGCAGGGGGATGGGATACAGAGGGGAGCTGAAAGAGGGGGTGATGTTTTTTTCTCTATAATTGGCAGCACAAGTCAGCTTGGTAGACAGGGCAAATATACAAGGGCAAGGCTGGATGGCATCTATTTTAATGCAAGGAGTCTTGCAAATAAGGTGGATGAACTGAAGGTGTTGATAAACACATGGGAGTATGATATTGTTGCTATCACGGAGACATGGTTGAGGGAGGGGCAAGACTGGCAGCTCAATATTCCGGGGTACAGAATCTTCAGGCGAGACAGAGGGGGGGGTATAAGAGGAGGGGGTGTAGCAATATTAATTAAGGAGTCAATTACTGCAGTAAGGAGGGATGACATATTAGCAGGTTCCTCTAATGAGGCCATATGGGTGGAGCTTAAAAACAAGAAGGGGGCAAGCACTTTGCTGGGAGTGTACTATAGGCCTCCAAACAGTCAGGGGGAGATAGAGGAACAGATATGTAGGCAAATCTCAGAGAAATGTGCAAATAATAGGGTAATAATAATGGGGGATTTCAACTTCCCCAATATTAACTGGGATAGTCAGAGTGTGAAAGGCACAGAGGGTGTAGAATCCGTAAAGTGCATCCAGGAGAGCTTTTTGAGCCAGCATGTAGAAGGTCCTACAAGAGAGGGGGCGGTACTGGACCTAATTCTAGGGAATGTGGCCGGCCAAGTGGAAGAAGTGCTAGTAGGTGAGCACTTTGGTGACAGTGACCATAATATGGTGAGATTTAAGGTGGTCATGGAAAAGGACAGGGATGGGCCGGAAATAAAGGTTCTAAATTGGGGGAAGGCCGATTTTAATAGGATAAGGCAGGATCTGGCCAAAATGGACTGGGATCAGCTACTGGTAGGAAAATCCGCATCGGAGCAATGGGAGGCTTTCAGAAGGGAGATTGAGATCATACAATGGCAACATGTTCCCGTAAAGGTCAAGGGTGGTTCCAAAAACCACAGGGAACCGTCGATGTCAGGGGATATACGAGAATGGATTAGAAAAAAAGAGGGCTTTTGGCAGATACAAAAGGCTAAAGACGGAGGAAGCCCTAGAGAAGTACAAAAAGTGCAGGGGGATACTTAAAAAAGAAATTAGGAGATCAAGGAGGGGCCATGAAATAACACTGGCGAGCAAAATAAAGGAAAATCCTAAGATGTTTTATAAGTATATTAAGGGTAAGAGGATAACTAGGGAAAAAATAGGGCCCATTAGGGACAAAAGTGGCAATCTGTGTGTGGAGCCGGAAGATGTAGGAGGGGTTCTAAATGAATTTTTTGCATCTGTTTTCACTATGGAGGAGGACGATGTAGACATAGAAATAGGGCGGGGGGACTGTGATATGCTCAAACACATTAACATCGAGAGGGAGGAGGTATTGGCGGTTTTAGCAGGCCTAAAAATGGATAAATCCCCAGGCCCGGACGAAATGTATCCCAGGCTGCTGTGTGAGGCAAAGGAAGAGATTGCGGGGGCTCTAACACACATATTCAGAACCTCTCTGGCCACAGGGGATGTGCCAGAGGACTGGAGAACCGCTAATGTAGTTCCATTATTCAAGAAGGGGAGTAGGGAAAAACCAGGGAACTACAGGCCAGTGAGCCTAACATCAGTGGTGGGAAAATTATTGGAAAAAATTCTGAGGGACAAAATCAGTCTCCACTTGGAGAGGCAAGGATTAATCAGGGATAGTCAACATGGCTTTGTCAAGGGAAGATCATGTCTGACTAATTTGATTGAATTTTTTGAGGGGGTGACTAGGTGTGTGGATGAGGGTAACGCAGTGGATGTGGTATACATGGATTTCAGTAAGGCCTTCGATAAAGTCCCGCACAGGAGACTGGTCAAGAAGGTAAGAGCCCATGGAATCCAGGGTGCCTTGGCACGTTGGATACAAAGCTGGCTTAGTGGCAGAAGGCAGAGGGTGATGGTCGAAGGTTGTTTTTGTGACTGGAAGCCTGTGGCCAGTGGGGTACCACAGGGATCGGTGCTGGGTCCCTTGCTGTTTGTGGTCTATATTAATGACTTGGATATGAATGTAAAAGGTATGATCAGTAAGTTCGCGGATGATACAAAAATTGGTAGGGTGGTAAATAGCGAGGAGGGTAGTCTCAGTCTGCAGGACGATATCGATGGGTTGGTCAGATGGGCGGAACAGTGGCAAATGGAATTTAACCCGGAAAAGTGCGAGGTGATGCACTTTGGGGGGACTAACAAGGCAAGGGAATACACAATGAATGGTAAGACCCTAGGCAAGACGGAGGGTCAGAGGGATCTGGGTGTGCAAGTACACAGATCCCTGAAGGCGGCGGAACAGGTGGATAAGGTGGTAA
Source organism: Somniosus microcephalus (assembly GCF_052327205.1). Taxonomy (NCBI): domain Eukaryota; kingdom Metazoa; phylum Chordata; class Chondrichthyes; order Squaliformes; family Somniosidae; genus Somniosus; species Somniosus microcephalus. The sequence goes on from NC_140992.1 coordinate 36,296,508, forward strand.
AAAAGGCATATGGGATACTTGCCTTCATTAGCCGAGGCATAGAATATAAGAGCAAGGAGGTTATGATGGAGCTGTATAAAACACTGGTTAGGCCACAGCTGGAATACTGTGTGCAGTTCTGGTCGCCACACTACAGGAAGGATGTGATAGCTTTGGAGAGGGTGCAGAGGAGATTCACCAGGATGCTACCAGGGCTGGAACGCTTCAGCTATGAAGAGAGACTGGGCAGATTGGGTTTGTTTTCCTTGGAGCAGAGGAGGCTGAGGGGGGACATGATTGAGGTGTACAAAATTATGAGGGGCATAGATAGGATGGATACTAAGGAGCTTTTTCCCTTAGTAGAAGGGTCAATAACTAGGGGGCACAGATTCAAGGTAAAGGGCAGGAGGTTTAGAGGGGATTTGAGAAAGAACTTTTTCACCCAGAGGGTGGTTGGAGTCTGGAACTCACTGCCCGGAAGGGTTGTGGAGGCTGGAACCCTCACAACATTCAAGACGCATTTGGATGAGCACTTGAAATGCCATAGCATACAAGGCTACGGACCAAATGCTGGAATATGGGATTAGATTAGACAGGGCGTGATGGCCGGCGCGGACACGATGGGCCGAAGGGCCTCTATCCGTGCTGTATAACTCTATGACTCTATGAACTACTGTATTAAATTAATCACTAAAACTAGATAAACCAATTAAGTAATAAAACTAAAATAATTGATAAAAAAATTATTAATTAACTAATCAAATAAATAAAGAAGGGTAGATAGACATGGCAGGGCAGGTGGTGTGCCATAACTGCAGAATGTGGGAGTTTGTGGAGACCAGCGAGATCCCGAAGAACCACACCTGTGGTAAGTGTCTGCAGCTTGAGGAACTTCGGCTCAGAGTTGTTGAGCTGGAGCCCGAGGTGCAAACATTGTGGGGCATCAGATGGGGGAGAGTTACCGGGACACTTTGTTCCAGGAGGCAGTCACACCCCTTAGGTTAAGTAGAACGTCAATGGTCAGGCACAGGAGGGTGTGACTGCGAGTCAGGAAGGTATGGGAACCCAGGATGTAGTGATGGAGGAGTCTAGGCCCTTGTCTTTGACCAACAGGTTTGAGGTACTTGCTACCTGTGTGGATGAGAACAAGGACTGCAGCGTGGATGAGCAAACTGACCATGGCACCATGGTGCAGGAGACCATTCAAGTGGGGGGAGTGAAAAGGAATGTTGTAGTGGTAGGGGACAGTATAGTCAGGGAGATAGACACTGTTCTCTGCAGCCGCGACCGGGAGTTCCGAAGGTTGTGTTGCCTGCCCGGTGCCAGGGGTAAAGACATCTCCTCGCGGCTGGAGAAGAACTTGGAGTGGGAGGGGGAGGATCCAGTTGTCGTGGTCCACGTAGGAACCAACGACATAGGTAGAACTAGGAATGAGGTTCTGCTGAGGGAGTTTGAGCAGCTAGGGGCCAAATTTAAACGCAGAACCTCAAAGGTAATTGTCGTGTACTGATTGCGAGTTTGACACCAGTCAATACGGTAATGTAATGTGCATTGCATTATGGGAATTACCCGGGAAAACAGCAGTCGGCCATTTTACGCAATAAAGTGAACATCGCAGTTATAAGCCTGTCTGCCTGCCTGATTTAATTCGACGTATCTACATGCCTGATTGAACGCATTAAAGCATAGATACAACAGTAATAATCTCTGGATTGTTACCTGAGCCATGTGCAAATTGGCATAGGGCAGACAGATCAGAGAGTTAAATGCGTGGCTCAAAGAGTGGTGTTGCTGGAAGGAGTTTCGATTCATGGGACACTGGCATCAGTACTGGGGAAAGAGGGAGCTGTTCTGCTGGGATGAGCTCCACTTAATGGCAGTAAGAGAAATGTCAAGGCTGTAGAGCAGAGTAGTGATCTGGGTAAAGATAAGCAGAGTGGGTCAGGAAGGGACAGATAGATTGATAAATGTAATAGGGCACCAGTAACTAAAGTGACATCAGGGAAAAAAGTTAAAGCTAAAGGTACTATATCTGAATGCACGAAGCATTTGCAACAAAATAGATGAATTAATAGCACAGATAGAAATAAATGGGTTTGATTCAATCGTCATTACAGAGACGTGGTTGTAGAGTGACCAAGTTTGGGAACTAAATATTCCAGGATGTTTGAATTTCAGAAGAGACAGGCGGAATGGAAAAGGAGGAGGGGTAGCCCTGATAATAAAGGAGGTGATTAAGACAATAGAGAGAAGGGATCTTGGCTCGGAAAAACAAAATGTAGAATCAATTTGGGTGGAGCTAAGAAACAACAAGGGGCAGAAAACACTAGTGGGAGTAGTCTATAGGCCCCCTAACAGTAGTTGTAGTGTCAGGCAGAGTATAAATCAGGAAATTAGAGATGCATGTAACAAGGGTAATACAGTAATCATGGGGGACTTTAACTTTCATATAGACTGGGCAAACCAAATTTGCAGTAATAGTGCAGAGGAAGAGTTCATGGAATGCATTCAAGATCGTTTTCTAGATCAGTATGTCGAGGAACCTACTATTTTAGATCTAGTATTGTGCAATGAGACAGGGTTCATTAATAAACTTGTAGTAAAGGAGCCTCTGGGGAGCAGTGATCATAATATGATAGAATTTTATGTTGTGTTTGAGAGTAATTTAGTTAAGTCTGAAACTAGGGTCCTAAATCTGAACAAAGCAAACTATGTAGGTATGAGAGACAAGTTGGCTAAGGTAGGTTGGGAAACTAGATTAAAAGATGTGACAGTAGAAAAGCAATGGCAAACATTTAAAGAAATAATTCATAATTTGCAATGAATATACATTCCCTTAAGGAATAAAAACATCACGGGAAAAATGGTCCACCCATGGCTAACAAGAGAAGTTAAAGATAGTATTAGATCAAAGGAAGTGGCCTATAATGTTGCCAAATATATAGTAAGCCTGAGGATTGGGAGGATTTTAGAATTCAGCAAGGAGGACCAAAAAATTGAAAAATTGATAAAGAAACGGAAAATAGAATACAAGAGTAAACGAGCGTGAGACTTAAAAAGACTGTAAAAGCTTCCATAGGTTTGTAAAAAGGATTAGCAAAAGTAAACGTGGGTCGGTTACAGGCTGAGACAGGAGAAATTATAATGGGGAATAAGGAAATGGCAGAGAAATTAAACAAATACTTTATGTCTGTCTTCACGGAAGAAGGTGCAAAAAACATTCCGGAAATAGTAGAGAACCAATGGTCTAGTGAGAATGAGGAACTGAAAGAAATTAGTATTAGTAAGGAAATAGTACTAGAGAAATTAATGGGACTGAAAGCTGATAAATCTCCTGGACCGGATGGCCTACATCCTAGGGTTATAAAAGAGGTGGCTATAGAGATAGTGGATGAATTGGTTGTCATCTTCCAAAATTCCATAGATTCTGGAACAGTTCCCGCGGATTGGAAGGTAGCAAATGTAACCCCACTATTTAAGAAAGGAGGGAAGAGAGAAAATGGGGAACTACAGACCAGTTAGCCTGACATCAGTGGTAGGGAAAATGCTAGAATCTATTATTAAGGACATGGTATCAGGGCACTTAGAAAGTAATAATAGGATTAAGCAGAGTCAACACGGATTTATGAAAGAGAAATCGTGTTTGACAAATCAGGATAGATGAGGGGGAACCAGTGGATGTAATGTATTTAGATTTTCAGAAGGCATTTGATAAGATGCCACATAAGGTTATTAAACAAAATTAGAGCTTATGGGATTGGGGGTAATATACTAGCGTGGATTGAGGATTTGTTAACGGACAGAAAACAGAGAGTAGGAATAAACGGGTCATTTTCGGGTTGGCAGGCTGTAACTAGTAGGGTACCACAAGGATCAGTGCTTGGGCCTCAGCTATTCACAATCTATATCAATGATTTGGATGAGGGGACCAAATGTAATATATCCAAGTTTGCTGATGGTACAAAGCTAGGTGGGAATGTAAGTTGTGAGGAGGATGCAAAGAGGCTGCAAGGGGATATACAGGAAACTTTGTGCTATCCGGCACCGACAGGACCGAGCTGTTGCCGTTCCCTCAAAACTGCCGGACACTCCAGCGCTAATGTTGAAACATATGGAGATTTTCAGCTCCGTGTGAATCAACAAACCCTGTTGCTTAGCAACAGCTTCTAAACAGTCGGCGTCTCTGTAGCATCTCTAGCTGAAGCTGTTGCTTAGCTACAGACCTTGCAGAGCTTGACTGTTGAGAAAAAAGCAACGAAAAGAAAAAAAACGGCTCCTGATTTTTGCCGGTGGCTCGAGCTTGCCGGACATTTAGCCTCCGGATAACACAAAGTTTCCTGTAGACAGGTTAAGCAACTGGGCAAGAACATGGCAAATGGAATATAATGTGGAGAAATGTGAAGTTATCCACTTTGGTAGGAAAAATAGAAAAGCACAGTATTTTTTAAATGGTGAGAGATTGGGAAATGTTGGTGTTCAGAGGGACCTGGGTGTCCTTGTACACGAATCACTGAAAGCTAACATGCAGGTACAGCAAGCAATTAGGAAAGCAAATGGCATGTTGGTCTTTATTACAAGAGGATTTGAGTATAAGAGTAAAGACGTCTTACTGCAATTATATAGGGCCCTGGTGAGACCACACCTGGAGTATTGTGTACAGTTTTGGTCTCCTTACCTAAGGAAGGATGTACTTGTCATAGAGGGAGTGCAACAAAGGTTCACCAGACTGATTCCTGGGATGGGGGGGGGATTGTCCTATGAGGAGAGATTGAGTAGGCTAGCCCTATATTCTCTAGAATTTAGAAGAATGGGAGGTGATCTCATTGAAACATACAATTTTTTTACAGGGCTTGACAGGGTAGATGCTTCCCCTGGCTGGGGAGTCTAGAACCAGGTGTCACAGTCTCAGAATAAGGGGTTGGCCATTTAGGACTGAAATGAGGAGAAATTTCTTCACCCAAAGGGTGGTGAAGCTTTGGAATTCTTTACCCCAGAGGGCTGTGGATGCTCAGTCATTGAGTATATTCAAGGCAGAGATTGATAGATTTTTGGATATTAAGGGAATCAAGGGATATGGGGATAGTGCAGGAAAGTGGAGTTGAGATAGATCAGCCATGATCTTATTGAATGGCGGAGCAGGCTCGAAGGGCCTAATTGCCTACTCCTGCTCCTATTTCTTATGTTCTTATGATATCCTATCTATAACTAGCAGTAATCCGCTGATATTCACCCTGAAACTGCAACCAGAATCTCCCTACGCTGCACAAAGTGCGGTCAGGCTCCCTAGTCGAGGCCACTTTTAATAGGCCCAATCTCTCTCCCTTTCTCCTTGGACTCTGGTTTGGTCTCAGGTGCTGTGTGAAGGTGACAACTCTGAAACAGGAGCCTCAGTCAGAGATGATTTGTACTTAAACTTCACACGCCAAAACATGGCTGGCACAGACCAGCCTGAACTAAACCGAGAGATCGCACAAAGGGCAGTGAGCTTGATGTTTGGGGAACTAAATCACATTCCAGGTGCAAGACAATCAGTGAGAAAGGCCATGGAAGATTTACAAGTTTAAAAAAAATTATTTAAAGCAGTAAGTAAACTGCAGGCTTATTAATCGATCGTATATGCATATCATAATATGACGCAACTCTTTTAACAGGCCAAACACAAATGGAACAGAATATTGCAACTCGTGTAAAAGTCACAGATTGTAGGAGGTTACAACATCACTCACCATCTGTATTATCTGACACGGTAGAATGTTTAACAAAGGCAACATCACCTGCTTGTTCAGCTAGGCACCTGAAGTGAAAGAGGGGTACATTTAAATAGTCAGGCACAGGTAAAATATATCTTGATGGTAAAGTATTACGGCTGTGACAAATGACCCAGCAGTATGTTTGTTATTCCTCCAGCTCCCCAACCCCTCCATCTCCACACCTGGCCAACACAGCAACAACCAACACAAACTATCAAAGTCAAGCAACCCATAAATGTAACAGTTATCCAGCAAAACAAAATATTTTGCAAAAATGTTTCTTTTTCTAGCAGGGACCAATATTGGGCAGCTCATGGGCCATGTGCTTACGTTACAGAACTTTTTTCCTTCCGTGCCATTTGCTGCCAATTACACAACAGAGATCTAGCGAGTGAGGAACGGAATTCTGCATTTACACGATATTGATTCGATTGGGAGGGGAGAAAAGTATCTACTTCAAACACTAATGTACAGGAAACTTTGGTTTATCCGGAGGTTGTATGTCCGGAATACTCGATCTAACGGCAAAAATCAGGAGCCGTTTTCTATAAGTTTTTTTAGTTCTCGTTCTTTTTTTTTTCCCAGTCAGGCACTGCAAGGTCTGTAGCTATAGCAACAGCTTCAGCTAGAGACGCTTGCAGCTGCAGCCGACTCTTTAGAAGCTGTTGCTAAGCAACAGTGTTTGTTGTCAGATACGGAGATGAAAACCTCCGTATGCTTCAACATTAACTTTGTATGTCCGGCAGTTTTGATAGATCGGCAACACGCCGGTCCCGTCGGTGCCGGATATCACAAAGTTTCCTGTACTCAGGGTTGCACTGCATACTGGAACATGGTGCACTGAAGTAGAAAGCTGCAGGTTTAATCGCCGCCTCTCTGCTGAGTTCATGATCTCAGTCTCAACACTATGAGGAGGAAAACCAGGACAAAGAATCGTTATCAGGCCACTGTTTTTGCACCACCTAGCTGCTCATTGTAGAGTGGCATTGGCTGGCACTAGATCACCCACCTGTTCTTTAACCACAGGTGGTATGTGTCCAGGGAGGAAAAAAGGGGAGAAAAGTAAGAATTTTGAACCAACTTTTTCCCAGGTTAAGTTCTCAATGATGTACCTGGGGCTGGTATCGCTTCAAAGCATGAGGCAAGGTATAAACATTTTTGAGGCTCAGCTCTGATGTATGTGAATGGCCAGTGCCTGGCCAACCAGAATATTCAGTATTACTCAACCACCTAAAGTATCTCCCAGGCCAGCAATATGGCGTTCTATACAAGGGAACGTAAGAATGTACAGAACTGGAAAACATAGTGGGGGCGATTTTTGGCAGCACGTTCAGATGATAAATGTCCTCTGAGGTGGCCAAGATGGGATCCTGAACTGAAACACCGGTTTAGCCTGCGGTTAGTACAAGACATCACCTTGGTAAAGAAGTTGAGGCGCGCAACTAGGAACGGCTGCCGAGGCTCGTTAAGAGGCTGATTGCTACTTAAAATGCCTGCTAGCGCTTCTTAAGGAGGCTACATGACATTTTTGTGGCTAGCACTTGTCCTAACACCCTCTCATAACAGTGATCAACTGTTTGGGACTAAACAAAGCATTAATGATGTGGATTACAAGCGCCACTTAAACGGGATGCTCACCATTTCATGTTCACTTGCTGCTGGAGCGGTGAAGAGGATCTCTGAAACACATCAGGCTATTTTCTGGGACACTTTGTCAGGACTTCACCAACACTTGAGCAACATTTATTTTGCAAATTCTCTGAGGACTTCACCTAAAAAGAGTAAGTGCTGTGCTACTGCACCTTATTGGACACCTTATAGGAGTCACCAGGAGAAAGGGAGTGCTTGGTCATGGACATCTTGCTAGGGGTCCCCCTTGGTCTGGACGAGGAGTGGGAGAAGGACATGAGGCCAGGCAGAGAAGCACCAGCTACTGCAGGAGAGAGGGACAGGAGGGCGACGAGGGCAATGTGGCATCCTTCCCCTCCTGCAGGTACAGGACATCCCTGCGTCTTTGAGTGAAACATGCAGTGAGATAAACCATTTTATCAATACTAAAGGTAACCAATCAGTAGTATTGACAAATGTCCCAGTTGTTGCCTGTCCACCCCACCCCAGTGAGATCAGCTAATTAGACACAGACCAGGGATTGAACCTGGGAACTTGCAGTCTATCAGAATTAGTATTATACCATGCAGTGCATTTACCCCTTAGGCCAGTAAAGGAGTTCATTTTTATGATCTTTATACCACATACAGTCAAGTGCGTTAAATGGTCATGAAACTATTTGTTATACTTTATATTAAAAGAACAGATGTTGAAATGCTGTACCTGAATGCCCCACTGTAGCTAAAATATCTCTCGCTCGCATTTTCAGCACATTTGTTTTTGTTTTGTTCATCACCAATACACAACTGGCAAAGGCTTGATGGGAAATCTGTACCTTGTGCTCCAGGGATGCAACTTTGAGTGAAAAACTCACTCACAGCTAGAAAGAAGCAAAACAAATAATTAATCAGTAGTGCTCAGACTTGTAAGGGCATATTTCTTGAAAAAGAAGCTCCTGGCATTCATTTAAATTGGATTAGAAATAAGAATTTTGTAGCATAAACTCCAGTCAGATCTTTTTTCTGATTACTGAATAAAGTTGAGGGACAAACAAAGTTGCAGCATCTTTCAAAAACTGTAAAGATATCCACACAACTGCCCAGTGTTTCCATCAGAATAGCTTTCAGTCATCTACTGTCCATATAAAATGGGTGTCCCAGGCCGTTGGCTGTGGTTTTCCACTTCTATGCTCACCAGTCTGTAATTTTCCACCCACTCACACTAATGGGTGCAGTAGTATAGTGGTTATATTACTGGACCAGTAATCCAGAGGTCTGGACTAATAATCTGGAGCACACAAGCTCAAATACCACAGTGGCAGTTTGAGAATTTAGATTCAGTAATAATAGAAATAAAATGCTTGTATCAGTAAAAGTGACCATGAAGCTGTCAGATTGTTGTAAATTGGCAACTGGTTCACTAATGTCCTTTAAAAACCTGCCATTCTTACCTACCCTGGCCTATATGTGACTCCAGTCCCACACCAATGTGGTTGACTTAACTGCCTTCTGAGGTAGCCCAGCATCAGTAGGGTAGGCAATAAATACCATCCTTGACAACAATGCTCACATCCTGAGATTGAACTTTTAACAATGTGTGGAAAAGCACAGGCTGGCAAGTGTGGAATTAGAAAACCCTGGCTGCTGTTTACAGAAGTGGACATAAAGAGCAGCAAGATTTATGGACTCATCTCTAACTTCTTCCAGTTCTGATGAAAGGTCATCGACCTGAAACGTTAACTCTGAGTGTTTACAACATTTTTTGTTTTTATTTAAGATTTGCAGCAGTATTTTGAGTGTATGTTTGAAGCTTTTCTCTTTCTTTTTTTTTATTTCTTTCCTTTTCCACTTGTTTGGTCAAGAGGCTTGGTGCCAAGTGTGTTGGTACCGCCATATTTTTGGTGCATCCACAATATTAGGATAGTGGCTTTCCCATTGGGAATTCCCCCTTTCCTTGTGATTTTCAAAGGAAGAAGAGGAGAGAAGCCAGGCCGGTCAGATTGCTTCAGAGGTGGGCTGTGCTGATCCGCTGGTAGCCTCACACCCACCTTAACAGGCAAAGGCGCACCGACCTGACAATGAACGTGCAGAACTGGCTCCACAGGTCCTGGGTCAGCAAAAGTCCGAATGAAGAGTTGTACCATCTACTGCAAGGACACTTACAGCTGACGCGCATCATAAAGCTAACACTGACAGTGGTTGTAACAGTCAGCTGCACCTTCACGTTCTCCTCTTCTGTCATCGCTGAGGCATGTTGCAATGCTTTCCCATGGCGAAAGTGCCCTAGAGTGGCGAACAGGTCACCTTTCTCACTGCTACATCATTCAGCATCACCCTGACTTTGTCAACCATTAAACAGGGAGTTCATGTGCTTTACAGCACTCCATCACTTGGGCACAGACTCAGTTTCCTGCCTCCACATTTATCATGTCAACTACTGCATACTTTGTTACCCAAACAGCCATTGCAAAAGTTGAAATAGGCATAAAAAATATTAGCAGCCATTGTAAAAGCTACTAACTTTTTTGCTCCATATGTGGCCACCTACCTTTAAGTATTCACTTAAATCTAGCCCTTGTAAGTAGTCTTTAAGGGCTGCTTACAGGCAATTTTCTGACCTGCTTTGTGATGAATTCCCAACACCAGGCTCAATATAGGCCAAGAGCTCACCCACATTATATAAATAGAGTCGAACCTGCAAAATCAGACGGTGTCAGCATGCTCACATCCCAATTAATGCCCAGAGGCCTGATGATCTACCTGATGTGTTGCTGGTCAGTGACTAACTCAGAGTATTATACTAAAATAAATCTCTACCTTAATTAAGAGGACTTAGGGACACTGGCTATCAATATGAGAAGAGTGCAATGGGAAGGGACTGTGGCTAAAGGTAAAAGTGTGAGAAAATGTAATTGTAGGAAATTAGACAAAAAGAAACAGATGAGTGTTGTGTATGTACCTTTAAGAGAATAACTGGTCTCAGACTGCAGTACCGGCAGTGACCACCCCTGTATAAAAGGCGCTAGAGAGCCTCTGTTGTTTAGTTTCGTTATTGCCTTTCACCAGTAAAGATCTGTTTGTTTTCTCTCCTGCTAGTCCGTGTCTCAATCATTCACGGACTTAACAATGAGGATAGAGATAGAGAAAGATAGATGCCGGTGAAGAGAAAGAATGGATGAGAGAGAGGCAAACAAATGGACACAAAGGATTGACAGAAAGAGAAACAGGTGAGACAGACAGCAAGATAGAAATAGAGTGAAGGAGGCAGACTGACAGAAATATAAACAAATGGATATATAGCTGATTAAGGGAGAGAGAGGTAGACACAGAGCAAGATAGACGACAACAGACAGAAAGTGAGACACATAAATCCAGACACTGGCTTTAAGAATCAATTACCCCAGCTTTACCTTGTGGAATTTTACAACCCATCACAGACATTTTCCCGGTGTTAATCAGATAACCAATAGGAACGTTCCACCCTGCTGTTCTACCATATCCAGTGTGGCAGGACTTCTTCATTTTCAGATTGTTGATAGTGATTGAATTGTCTGATTTTCTGACAACAGCCACTGCGTAATAAAAGGTTCCAACTTCTAAAGGAGCAAGAAAGAAACAGAAAATATATTGGCACCAAAATTAGACAAAACAAATATAATAAAACATTTGGAGTTATCGGAATTTCAACAATACATCTCGATGCCACATCAAACATTGAGAGGTGATCGAATTGAAACATATAAAGTTCTTAAGGGGCTTGACAGGGTTAATGCTAAGAAAATGTTTCCCCTGGCTGGGGAGTCTAGAACACGAGGTCACAGTCTCAGAATAAGGGGTCGGCCATTTAGGACTGAGATGAGGAGAAATTTCTTCACTCAAAGGGTTGTGAATCTTTGGAATTCTCTAGCCCAGAGAGCTGTCGTTGAGTATATTCAAGACAGAGGTTGATAATTTTTGGGGAATTAAGGGATATGGGGATAGTGCGGGAAGGTGGAGTTGAGGTAGAAGATAAGCCATGATCTCGCTGTTGAATGGCGGAGCAGGCTCGAAGGGCCAAATGGCCAGCTCCTATTTTTTATGTTCTTATGTTCTACCCACAGAACCATTGGGAGGTCTCACAAATATTTCAGCTCTTCTACCACTCTCCCCCATGTATAAATGACTTTTTAAACTAACCCAATCTCTCAATTTTCTCCTAAAGTGCTCCCAAATTTTTTTTTCACAAATAGAGAAAATTATTTTTTAAATGATGGAGGACCAAGCTTGCTTCTGATCCCTAAGGCCACCCCAAACTGCCAGTGATTAATTCTTGAACAGCCATCTGAATCTTAGAGGGGAATTTTAACTCCCCAAAACTGGCCTTGAACCCGCCCACTTCCGGTTTTAACAGAGGTGGGATGGAGGCGGGCAACCAACCTACTCCAAGGAGGCAGGTTGCTCATTTAAATATTTGAATGAGGCAGATTTTATCTCTCTTCAAGGTTTAACCCTGGTCGGCTGGGTTTCCCGGACCTCGCGATCTCTACCCCAGCAGCATGAACTTACCTGCTCCTGTGCTGCAGCCTCTGCTCTAGCTCTCCCCGCCCGAAAGGGGGCCAAACCTGTCAATCAGGCTGGCTTCCGGGCGGGGATCCCGTCGGGGGAAAAAAAACCACGACGCTGTGGAGTCAGCGTTCGGGAAAACCCGCCACCACCCCACCACCGCCCCCCCCCCCCCACCCGCTTGGAAATCCTGCCCTAGTAAAAGATTGGAGCCTTGATGTCTGTATTTTTGGGATGTAAAGTAACATGTTGAAAAGGTTTTGATGCTAAGCCATTGGATACAGACCATCGGTGCAGGCTTGCAAGTAAAATTGTTGGGGACAAGGAGCAGGCTCAAGGGGCTGAATGGCCTACTCCTGCTCTATGTTTCTATGTTAATGTCATCAAAGACTTGTCACTTTAATGGTTAAAGGTTATTTTGTCTTATTTAAAGGATTTCATGTCTAATACAATTAAAAAGATGGATTTTAAAATGTCTTTTTTATTTAATACAACCATCACTGATTACTTGTAATAGTTAGCCCTACTCCAAAATGGAAGTATTGTCGCTCTGTTCATGCTGACCCTGCATTGACCCCCAATACCTGCCCTGCAGTCCCATGCATGCTGACACTGCTGACCCTCTGATATCCTACAGCTCCTCATCTCTTCATGGTCAGAGATGCTGACCCTCCCAGATGCCAAATCTAAAATTGCACTGACACCCCCCACCTTCCCAACCCTGAAGCTCCCTGTGCAACACAAAGTCTGGCACAACCCTCCCATGACAAAATGCAACAGTGCCCTCTTTTACACTATATAAAAGTGAATTATGAGATGCATGGGATACATGTATTGGATGTGTACAATGTTGTGTAACATTTACACAAGAGGCTTACACTATTAGTACAAGAGATCTATGCCATCCATATACAGGAAACTTTGTGCTATCCGGCACCCATGGGACCGAGCTACTGCCGTTTTTTTAAAAGCTCCGGATAGACCAGCGTCAATGTTATCAGATAGGAGCTTTTCATCGCAGTATCTGACCACAAACACTGTTGCTCAGCAACAGCTTGTAAACACTCGGCCCGTGGCTTGGAAGCGTCTCTGAAGCTGTTGCTAAGATACAGAGACGCTTTCTAGAGCCTGCCTGTCTGACCACAAACACTGTTGCTCAGCAACAGCTTGTAAACACTCGGCCCAGTAGCTTGGAAGCGTCTCTGAAGCTGTTGCTAAGCGACAAAGATGCTTTCCAGAGCCTGCCTGTGAAAAGAATGCTAGGAGAAGAAAAAAAACCTAACCAAAACGGCTGCTGATTTCTGCCGTTAGATCAAAGTTGCCGGACATTCAACTTCCGGATAGCACAAAGTTTCCTGTAGCTACTATTCCAATCTGTGGAGACAGATAAATAAATACTAGTGCCTCCATCAATAATAGAGCTTGTCCTGCTCCCAAACATGTGCTCCTTTGTAGAATTTGCCTAGTTGACAATATACTTGCAGAAGAGCTGACATCGAGGCAAACATAAATCATATACTGTACTAGGTGTGAGTGAATTGTTTCCTTTTACAAGTTATGTATATGTCCAGTAATTACTGTGGAGAGAGTGAAATGTCATTTTGGTAAAGCAATATGCAATTATAATTTAAAGCATATAACTAACTGAATTTTTTTGAAAACAGTAATTGTACTGGGTGGTTTTCCATTTACACTAATGGTTTGTACTGGATCTTTATTTATAGTCTACTTCATACTCCATTTAGAAGGCCAGCATTTATTGCCCATCCATAGTTGCCCAGAGAAGGTGGGCAGTGGGACTTCTTGAACCCCTTAATAGCAGTATGATACAACTGGCTTGTTAGGCTACTTCAGAGGGCAGTTAAGAATCAACTTCATTGGTGTGGCCCTGGAGTCATATACAGGACAGACCGGGGAAGGACAGCAGGTTTCCTTCCCTAAAGAACATTAGGGAACCAGTTAGAATATTTATGACAATCTGACAGATTCAGTCACTTTTACTGATACCAACTTTTTATTTCCAGATTCTCTGCCATGGTGGGATTTGAACTCATGTTCACTGGATTATAAATCCAGGTCTCTGGATTATTAGTCCAGTAACGTAAGCACTACACTACCATACCCCTTATTAATGGTATGGATCTCTGGCTCAAAAAAGGGCAGGATTGGGTACTAAATATTCCTGGATATAAGGTGTTCAGGAAAGAAAGGAGGTGGGGTGGCAGTATTGATTAAGGAAAATATTACAGTGCTGGAGAGAGAGGATGTCCTGGAGGGGTCAAGGACAGAATTTATTTGGTTAGAGTTAAGAAACAATAGAAGTGCCATTACTAGGTGTATTCTATAGGCCACCAACGAGTGAGAAGGATATAGAGGAGCAAATTTGCAGGGAAATTACAGAGAGGTGCAAGAACTATGGAGTAGTGATATTGGGGGACTTCAACTATCCTAATATAGACTGGGATAGTAATAGTGTAAAGGGCAGAGAGGGGGATGAATTTCAGAAGTGTGTTCAGGAGAACTTCCTTGATCAGTACGTTTCCAGCCCAACAAGGAAGGAGGCATTGCTGGATCTGGTTCTGGGGAATGAGGTGGGTCAAGTGGAGCAAGTCTCAGTAATGGAACATTTAGGGAACAGTGATCATAGTATCATAAGGTTTAGATTAACTATGGAAAAGGACAAAGGGCAATCTAGAGTCAAAATACTTAATTGGAGGAGGGCCAATTTCAGTGGCTTGAGAACGGATCTGGCCCGGGTAAATTGGAATCAAAGATTGGCAGGCAAAACTGTAATCGAATAATGGGCTGCCTTTAAAGAGGAGATGGTTTGGGCACAGTCGAGGTACATTCCCACGTGGGGGCAAGGTAGAGCAACCAAAGCCAGAGCTCCCTGGATGACAAAAGAGAGAGTAAGATGAAACAGAAAAAAGGGGCATATGACAGATGTCAGGTTGAGAATACAAGTGAGAACCAGGCTGAATATAGAAAGTTCAGAGGGGAAGTGGAAAAGGAAATATGAGGGGCAAAGAGAGAGTATGAGAATAGACTGGCAGTTAACACAAAAGGGAATCCAAAAGTCTTCTATAGGCATATAAATAATAAACGGGTAGTTAGAGCAGGGGTGGGGCCGATTAGGGACCAAAAAGGAGACCTATGCATGGAGGCAGAGGGCATGGCTGAGGTACTAAATGAGTACTTTGCATCTGTCTGTACCAAGGAAGAAGATGCTGCCAAAGTCATAGTGAAAGAGAAGGTAGTTGAGATACTGGATGGGATAAAAATTGATGATGAGGAGGTACTAGAAAAGCTGGCTGTACTTAAGGTACATAAGTTAACACGACCGGATGGATGCATCCTAGGATGCTGAGGGAGGTAAGGGTGGAAATTGGGGAGGTACTGGCCATAATCTTCCAATCCTCCTTGGATACAGGGGTGGTGCCAGTGGACTGGAGAATGGCAAATGTTACACACTTGTTCAAAAAAGGGTGTAAGGATAAACCCAGCAACTACAGGCCAGTCAGTTTAACCTCGGTAGTGGGGAAGCTTTTAGAAACAATAATCCGGGACAAAATTAACAGTCACTTGGACAAGTGTGGATTAATTAAGGAAAGCCAGCACGGATTTGTTAAAGGCAAATCGTGTTTAACTAACTTGATTGAGTTTTTTGATGAGGTAGCAGAGAGGGTTGATGAGGACAATGCGGTTGATGTAGTGTACATGGATTTCCAAAAGGCATTTGATAAAGTGCCACATAATAGGCTTGCCAGTAAAGTTGAAGCCCATGGAATAAAAGGGTCAGTGGCAGCATGGATACAAAGTTGGCTAAGTGACAGGAAACAGAGAGTAGTTAGTGGTGAACGGTTGTTTTTCGACTGGAGGAAGGTATACAGTGGTGTTCCCCAGGGGTCGGTTCTAGGGCCACTGCTTTTCTTGATATATATTAATGACTTAGACTTTGGTGTACAGGGCACAATTTCAAAATTTGCAGATGACACAAAACTTGGAAGTATAGTGAACAGTGAGGAGGAAAGTGACAGACTTCAAGAGGACATAGACAGGCTGGTGGACACGTGGCACATTAAATTTAACGCAGGAAAGTGCGAAGTGATACATTTTGGTCGGAAGAACGAGGAGAGGCAATATAAACTAAAGGGTACAATTCTAAAGGGGGTGCTTGAACAGAGAGACCTGGGGGTATATGTGCACAAATCGCTGAAGGTGGCAGGGCAGGTTGTGAAAGCGATTAAAAAAACATACGGGATCCTGGGCTTCATAAATAGAGGCATAGGGCTGGATTTTATCAATGGAGGCGTGTAGGAGGCAGGACTACAACTTTTGGGGTTGTAGTCCCGCCTCCATCGAGTTGTGGCCAACCCACGCGATTTTCACTTGATTGACCTTGTTGAGCCCACCCAGCGGGCTCAGCAGGCCAATTAAGGACCACCCGGCAACAGGTGACATCACAGATTGACATTTCATCTGTCAAGAGCTTTTGACAGATGAAATATCAGCGTTTGACAGCTCTTTGAAGCTGTCAAACTCCGACAATCTGTACTCTAAGTTAATTCCTTCCTCTCAGGCTGATTTAGAGATCTCTCCAGAACAGAAAGCAGAATGCTGCAGATTTTGACAGCTTGCGGCTATTCTGCTTTCTGTGCCGGTGAGATGAAGGACTCCCGAGACCTGAAGGAAGGAAGGCTGCAAAGGTAAGTAAAACTTATTTAAACACTTTACACACACCAAACACACTCATGCACCCATCACTCACCTGAACACCGGACATCTCGAACCCTCCAAGTCCTTCAGCCCGGCGCTCCGCCTCGCTAACTTGGCGTGGTTTGGAGCCGTCGGGAAGCCCACACTTCAGGGATAAAAATAGGGATTAGGCTAAAAACTGCCTGTTAACTACCTGTTAACAGGCAGTTAATTGGCACTAATCCCCTTCCCGCCTCAGGGAGGCGGCTCCCAGCACAGGTCGGGGACCCGCCTCCTGGGAAACGGGCATGGAGGCGGGTTGGGGGCGGGATGGGTTCGTGCCCCCTGATTTCACAATTTTAACCCCCCACACGCCTCCAATCCCGCCTCAACGGCCTGATGAAATTCGAGCCCATAGAGTACAAAAGCAAGGAAGTTATGATGAGCCTTTATAAAACACTGGTTCGGCCTCAACTGAAGTACTGTGTCCAATTCTGGGCACCGCATTTTAGGAAGATGTGAAGGCCTTGGAGAGGTTGCAGAAAAGATTTACAAGAATGGTTCCAGGGATGAGGGACTTCAGTTACTTGGATAGACTGGAGAAGCTGGGTTTGTTCTCCTTAGAGCAGAGAAGGTTGAAAGGAGATTTGATAGAGGTGTTCAAAATCATGAGGGGTCTAGACAGAGTAGATAGAGAGGAAGGGTCGAGAACCAGAGAACACAGATTTAAGGTGATTGGCAGAAGAACCACAAGAGACATGAGGAAAAACTTTTTTACTCAGTGAGTGGTTATGATCTGGATTGCACTGCCTGAAAGGGTGTTGAAGGTAGATTCAATCATGGCTTTCAAAAGGGAACTGGATAAGTAACTGAAGGAAATAAAATTGCAGGGCTACGGGGATAGGGTGGAGGAATGGGACTAGCGGAAGTGTTCTTGCAGAGAGCCGGTATGAGCTCGACGGGCCGAATGGCCTCCTTCTGTGTTGTAATCATTCAATGATTCTATGGTTTCCATGTGCAGTACCTTGATCATACTTCTCTCCAATAATAGGCTTTAGTTTATGCTCCTTTGCAGCCTGATAGAGGTTCCCACCATCCAATGACACTGCATCTGCTTCTTTGTTCTGATAAATGATTGAAGAAAGTTACCAGTTAAATAAAGAAAGAAAACACAGTATTAATATTTTCAATAACAGTATACTGTCTAATTAAAGAAAGAACTTGCATTCATATAGCACCTTTCACGACCTCAGAACCAAAGTGTTTAAGTACTTTTGAAATGTAGTCACTGTTGGAATGTAGGAATTGCAGCAGCCAATTTGTGTACAACAAGGTCCCACAAATGAGCAATATGATAATGACCAGATAATCTGTTTTTAGGTTTCGTTTGAGGGATAAATGTTGGCCAGAATACATAGGAGAACTCGCCTGCTCTTCTTCGAAATAGTGCCATGAGATTTTTTACGTCCACCCTAGAGGGAAGATGGGGCCTCAGTTTAACGTCTCATCCGAAAGGCGGCACCTCTGACACTGAAGTGTCAGCCTAGATATTGTGTTCAAGTCTCTGCAGTAAAACACGAACCCACAACCTTCTGACTCAAAGGCGAGAGTGCTACCAGCTGAGCCACGGTTGACACCAAGCTCTCAGGTCTATCATTATTTCTCATTCAGTGCATTAACATGCAATAGATTATGGCTAAAGATAATGGCAATTTATGATTGGATGACGAGCATTTTAAAACCCCTGCTATATACTATTTTCAAGTGTCCTGTGGATTGTGTTCACTCAAGTCATACGTGCAAGTTTCCAAAGGATTGGTGTTAGACTTGGCCACTTCTCGAAGTAACCAATGAACAGTGTTAGGCCTGCCCGCATGTTAAGGTGCGCAATAAGGTTCACTCAAGTTACATATCCAACCATCCAATAAACAGTATTAGTTCTAGCCATCTGTCCAACTGATCCAGTTAGATACTAAAGCAAAGATCCAAAGTGCTCAATTTGGACAACCTGTCAATACAAGAAAACTGAAGATTGAAGTAGTGCAGACGTTCGGAGTCAGAAGGTTGTGGGTTCAAGTCTCACTCCAGGTGCACTCCAGTGCAGTGCTGAGGACGTGCTGCACTGTCGGAGGTGCCATCTTTCGGATGAGACGTTAAACCGAGGCCCCGTCTGCTCTCTCAGGTGGACGTAAAAGATCCCATGGTACTATTTTGAAGAAGAGCAGGGGAGTTAACCCCGGTGTCCTGGCCAATATTTATCCCTCAACCAACATAACAAAAACAGGTTATCTGGTCATTATCACATTGCTGTTTGTGGGATCTTGCTGTGCTCAAATTGGCTGCCGTGTTTCCCAAATTACAACAGTGACTCCACTTCAAAAGTACTTCATTGGCCATACAGTGCTTTGGGACGTCCGGTGATCATGAAAAGGTGCTATATAAATGCAAGTCTTTCTTTTATGCACACATAATAAATATTAGACACTAGACAGATGATACCACATATACTACCATGGTACACACACACAGAGCAAACACAAATACAGTACACACAGAATGCACTGTTTGTTGTTGTTGTCCTACTACTACAACAACACATGCACTACCAATATACCACATACACATTGTATGGAGTTCATTAATGACCAGTAACCACAAGCTAATAGTACAAACTGTAGCATAGGCTATTTAATTAAGTGTTAAAATTTTAATTTTATGCCACATTAAGTAAAGGCATAAAAAAAAGCTAAGTATTCGGCTGGGGAGAGTTAGTTGCCACTAAATGGAGTCATGTAATGTTGATGGAATATATTAAGCCAAAGTACTGTGTTGAGTAACTAAATGACTTTAGACACTAGGGGCAAGAAATTCATATACTTACCGCCACCTGCTCACGCCAGCGATTCTCGAAGAAATGGCGGCTGCCGCTCTTGCACCAGCTGGAGGCGGTCCCTGCGGCGGCCGCCATATTCGTGGGCCCCTTTGCGCTGCCAGTAACCAGCAGCGCCCTGTAAGAAAAAAGGCGGCGTGGTGCCGTCAGTCGGTGTCCAACACCGACTTAACGTCACCTATGCGAACTTCAACCATAGCGCTCAATTCAGCGCTGGGTCCTAAGCAAGCCAGGTTAACCTGGCATTCAAGCAGGCTGCCAGGCGATAGCTGTAGCTGTTAAAGGGACACACACATCAATCAGGTAACTCTGAATGTAAGGTTTTGGCCTTGGTGTTTTGGATTTTATTGAAGTGGTGGCTTGCTGCAATATATCTGAAAAGTTTTTTAAGTGTTTTGGGAGTGCTGCTGGATGCTTGCAAGGGCTCAGATGGTAAGTGAATGTCTTTGACAAGACAGAACATGCTGCAAATACTCAACAGGTCATGCTACATCCGTGGAGTTCACGTCTCAGGTCGACATGCTGCCTGACCAACTGTGTATTTGCAGCATCAGATGCTGTCATTTCACATTTACAGCATTCACTTGCAGAGGGAAGAGGAAGACGCAGAAGAGGAGGAAGCCGAAGAGGAGGAATCAGACGGAAGGATGCATCCCAGACAGCCCCTTTGTGGCCAGGATATCCGGGATGGAATCATCCGCCTGCGGTCCTACTGGCTGAGCAGGCTGCCTCTTCTTGTTGACCCACTGGCTGGGCAGGCTGCCTCTTCTTGTTGACCCACTGGCTGGGCAGGCTGCCTCTTCTTGTTGACCCACTGGCTGAGCAGGCTGCCTCTTCTTGTTGACCCACTGGCTGAGCAGGCTGCCTCTTCTTGTTGACCCACTGGCTGAGCAGGCTGCCTCTTCTTGTTGACCCACTGGCTGGGCAGGCTGCCTCTTCTTGTTGACCCACTGGCTGAGCAGGCTGCCTCTTCTTGTTGACCCACTGGCTGAGCAGGCTGCCTCTTCTTGTTGACCCACTGGCTGGGCAGGCTGCCTCTTCTTGTTGACCCACTGGCTGAGCAGGCTGCCTCTTCTTGTTGACCCACTGGCTGGGCAGGCTGCCTCTTCTTGTTGACCCACTGGCTGAGCAGGCTGCCTCTTCTTGTTGACCCACTGGCTGAGCAGGCTGCCTCTTCTTGTTAACCCACTGGCTGGGCAGGCTGCCTCTTCTTGTTGACCCACTGGCGGAGCAGGCTGCCTCTTCTTGTTAACCCACTGGCTGGGCAGGCTGCCTCTTCTTGTTGACCCACTGGCTGAGCAGGCTGCCTCTTCTTGTTGACCCACTGGCTGAGCAGGCTGCCTCTTCTTGTTGACCCACTGGCTGGGCAGGCTGCATTTCTTGGGTGTGTGAAATGAGGAAGACACAAGGGTGGGGTTGTGCTGACAGGAGGGCAGGAAACCTAGAGGTGCATGCCAGAAGGAGGGTAACGTACGAGGAAACCCGCATCTTGTATCTTTTCAGCCCCGCCGCTGGCCAAGGGCTCAGCCATGCCCCTGCCAAGAATCGTCTGAGGTGATGCTAGGAATGGTAGATGGGCCTCGTGATTGGGGCAGATTGTTGGTAGGTGAGTGATTGGAGGTCGTGCATTGAGCAGTGTGTGAGGCTAGTGGTGCAGTTGGTAGGAGATGGCTTTTGAAGATGCATTCACTGACCTTGACCAGTGGTCTGAGGTCATGAAGCTTCTTTGGGCACTGGAGCCAGGTGGTGGGGATGACACTGCTGGCAGTGACGGCCTTGGTCATGTACTCCCACATTGTTCTTTCTGGAGGGCCTCCTGGCCCCTGTGGGTAGGGGGCCGCTCTTGCAGTGTTGACCTCCTGCACAAAGCTGGAGTGCTGCGTGAGAGACCCTTGGTGCCCCTTCCCTGGCTTGCTGAGCCATTTGTGTTAGTGCTGAGGCAGTTTTCCCATTTGTTCAGTTTAGGAAGGTAATTCAGTTTCAAGAGCTGAATAATCACATTTGGAACTTCTTTTAAATATTGAATATTTGTAAAAAGGCAGAAAGGGCTGAAAAATGTATTGAATCAGTGCATTTTATTTTGTCTTGCTTCAATGTGCATGGCCTCTTTAAATGTCAGTGCTTCTCACTGCCCAAAATGCATTGTGAGCTTCACAGCCTCGCACACAAACACTCGGGGAAGCAGCAACGCTGCACCAGGACTACAAATTGGTCCTGGATCCCTCGTGCAATGCCACCAGGACAGCGTTGCACCTAAGGTTAGCGCTGTGCCACCTACCTCGATGCCCCCACACCAATTTAGGTCGGTTAGCGCTGTGGCCATTTTGGGTGGCCGTTAATGGCTGTTGGCGGTGACACCGACCGCTTTGCTGGCGATCACCAATTTTTCCCCCTAAGAGACAAAGGGGGAAAAATTGGTGATTGCTTAGGACCCAACGCTGAATTGAGCGCTAGGGTCGAAGTTTGCGTAGGTGATGTTAAGCCACCCGTGACGTCACCACGTCGCCATTTATTTTTTACAGGGCGCTGCTAGTAAGGGGCCCACGAATATGGCGGCCGCTGCGGGGACCGCCTCCAGCTGGCGCAAGAGTGGCGGCCGCCATTATTTTAAGAATCGCTGGCGCTTACAGGTAACGGTAAGTATATGAATTTCTCGCCCCAAGTCCTTCAAATACAGCCCAAATTAATGAAAATAAAAGTCTTCTCTTGTTAGCTGTAGGGCCCCTACGTGAAATGCATATAGCCAATCTTAACGTAATTCCTTAAAGTTGCAGGCCATCACAAAACTGACCACAGTTTGACACTGGGTATGGAGTTAGGTCGCAGATCAGCCATGATCTCATTGAATGGCGGAACAGGCTCAAGGGGCTAAATGGCCTATTCCTGCTCCTTTGTTCCTATAAACCAGCAATCTTATTCAGAGTGCCCAACAAAATAGCTAGTTTAAGACATTGAAACAAATAGCTTGCTGCAGTAGACCTCTCTGAGATTGCATATAAGGGACATGGTTGGGACAGAGTAGCGAAAGCTTTGTTCTGTATCTAGCCATACTGTACCTGATCCTCGGGTGTATGATGCTGATAGTTGCATGGAAGAAGTGTTTCAACCACAGCATTGACATTCCTTATTTAAATAAGCAAATGAAAAAAAAATCATCTCAATTTATGGTCTCGGGGACCAATTGTGTAATTGCCACCTGGTTTGAACCCGGTATTTTTGGCTTCATCTATGCATGTGTTCAGATGGTACATTTTGTTATTTTGGAATTTTGGCAACAATCTAAGTTTAGTCAATGGATTACAATTAAGCAATTAACTGATTTCAGGACAAGGTATTTTTGTGAGTAGCGCTGATGAATTGAACAGTCGGGCAAAACCGGTACCTTCCTGTGTGTGATCCCAGTGTTTTGTTGGGTCGAGGGTTGTCTGAGTAACACAGCAGTTATTAGCTGCAGGGCAAACTGTTTGCTATAGCAAATAACGTTTCCATTTTTTCTGGTTGGTGGTTTCTGCTGACTTATCTGTTGTGCTGTGGAAAGCTTTGTGGTTAGCAATTTGAATAATGTGGTTAGCTGGAGAATCCAAGTCATCCTGTTTTTTTCCACCAGGTGCCCGTGAAAGGAATGACCAGGAAGCCGTTAGTGCAGATTTTGTACAACAAATGGGGCATACAGCACTAGTTATTTTTATTTATTTTCTGTTGGAGATAGATGGGGACATATAAGGATGGGAAAGTAAGGAGGTAGTATCTATTGGCTACGCACAGCATGCAAATATTTAGAGGGGAATTTTAACCCCCAAAAACGGATGGGTTTGAGTCGGCTGGGATGTAATAAAATTTTAAATCTCAAACACCAACCCCACCCACCTCGAACCCACCCACTTCCCGCTTTAATGGCGGCAGGACGGAGGTGGGGTGGTGGGGGTGGGGGGGGAGGGCGCGGGCAACCAACCCTCTCCCAGGAGGTAGGTTGCTCATTTAAATATTTTAATGAGGCTGCGTGCCTCAGATTTTATCTCTCTTCCAGGTTTAACCCTGGCCGGCCGGGTTTCCTGATCATCTGCTCCGCCTTGGAAATCCCAATTGCTGGCGCAGAGTTTGGCTAATTGCCCACCAACTGCCCAGCAATTACGGATGAAAATTTTACGGCCCTAAGCCTGTTGCGCATCAACATAAGAGGATTAGATAGAGATGGTTACTCATTCTATTAGCTTCGGACTGTGATGTGATGAATTGTAACACTGTCCGAAAGACCTCCAATGATTAATGTACAGATTTTTCAGATCTTTGTTTGGGCTCTGTTGTATTTATGTTTGTATCGCCTGTCCATGTTAATACCGTCAGATATTTCCACTTCTTATAGATGTATTTTATATGAAATTTCACAGAGCTTGAACCACTTATCACAACTCTAATTCCTAAATAGGATTTAAGAATTAATTCTCAAATAATTTTTTTAGGTGGGTCTGTGTGAAAGAGAGAGAGAGAGAGAGAGAGCAGGTCATTTTGGAACTATTTATTCTCCTAGACTTTATAATTATTCTGAAAATACATCCAATTGCAGATAATTCTGTAAAAATAAAATGTTGGGTGAAATGCAATATATTGAAGAACGTTACCAGTATTGGTGGTAGACACCTTCCCTTCAGTGTACTGATTGGAGCACCAGGCCCACGTAATCCCAGGTACGCTTCCGCACACGCTGCGCCCCTGGGATCCCTGGGCCATTACACTGCCCTTCAGAACGCAGGGTCAGAGAGCAAGTTCATGAAGGAGGGTCCCCATCGGGTAAGTTCGTATTCTATTCGGATGCCTGCGGCGTACTCCATAGGTACGCCGCCGGCTGCTAAATTTGCCCCATTATAAACACTACAGAGTAAATGTGCCTGAAAGAAGCCAATGAGGCCAATCAGATCCAATCCTTTTGAGAAAAGCTTGTAGGAATGAGGAAAATGGCTAAAGCATACCGCTATCTTTTTTGCACAGTCCAGTGCCGAGGCTGCTAGAACACAGGATATCAAAGGATGCATTTTGGCAGATTCAAAAGCTTCCTTCATATGGTTGCACTTGTTCATCTCCAGAGTGGAAGTAACACACCATCGAATCTCCCTTAACCCACTTGCTGCAGGAAAGATGAAAGATATGATAATTGATCAGCTCATATGAACGCCAAACATTTCTTCACCACGTGAGTTTCAATGCTGGTGGATAGTCATTCTTGCACTGACCATGCGTAACTGCAAGGCCTGGATTGCAGAACGAACCAAATTATTTTGATTTTTTTTTAATGCATAATCCCCTAGTTGTGAGGAAAGGCAGGCAATTTTTTTCTCAAGCCACTTCAATAGGGGAGTCCTGAGTCAGCCGTGAGAAGGTGACTTACCCTCTAATATTTCCTTTGTCTCCTTACCCAAGGTGTGGTGGTCTAAACTGACAGCTTGGTAAATTATGGTTTTAAAGCATTATGTTTTTTCACATTTCACAAATAAATCCAGGAATCCACCGCTAGCAGAACAATACCTTCATTTTACATCAAAAGGAATGTGAGAGTGAGCAAGGACTCAAATGTCTCGAATATATAAAAGGTCACACCCAAAATCAGACAGAGTGAGTGCACAGGTTTGACAAATGGTGTAATTACAGCTTGCAGCTGTATTGCTTCCATTCTTTTCTGAACAGATTAACCTTGTATTATACTAATATTAGTCACTGTTTCTTACATTTTACCACCCAATGATTAAAGTTAATAATACAACAGGTCTGAGTCACAAGAATACATGTCAACTAAGCTGTTGAAAACTATTTTCATGGATTACCTAATTTTTCATTTACTCCAATGGTGGAAAATTCTTATAATCATAAACTATTGACTAATCTTGGAATCTCCAATGTGTATTTGACAAAGCCATAAAGTTGGTGCCTAATTCAGCCCCCAAACCATATAGCAATTTTAACATTGACCCTTGAGACCACAAATTACACTATCAAATAATTCAAAGTTCAAGTCTCTAGTAATTTAGTGGTGCTCATGGATGTCAATACTTGACACTTTAATGATTGGTCTGGGCCTGTGTTCCTGGAAGTATACAAGTGGCAGCTGAATAATTATGGACCTGAGTTCCCTACATTCTCAATTCTTGGCAGTCTTGCAATGAACTGTGGCCTTAAAATCCTGATATGCTTTTAAATCTTTGGTAGGCTAGTGCTGGGTATGGGTCTGAATCGCTTACAGTGTAATGGTGGTATATATCTTATTCTCAGGCAAAATACTGCTGGGGATTTGGCAATCTAGTTCTGCATCTAACTCGGCGAATACTCAAACTTTACAAGTATCTCACTCATCAGACCTTTGTTCTTCAATGAATTCTGTAAAAACCACAATGAACAAGCCAATTATTCACATGATGCTTGTTACATCGTTATATTATTACATCGTTAAATGGAACTACTTTGGTTAGTGTATTTATATTGCTATGTGGCACACTGTGAAAGGCAGTGCGCAGTGCAAGGTCGGACATCTTGTATCACTCCGCACCATGCGGCAGCAACATCATAAAAGCAAGAATACAACTGAGTGAAAGTCGAAAACTAAATGAGTTAAAAGTGTCTGTATTACATAGTAATAAGAACACAAGGAGACACAACATGGTGGCAGCGGTATAAGTGAGTACAACTTGTGCCATACGAACTACGAATAAGACAAAAAGTGAATATATAAGCTGATCGTGAGTGCCGGTGTCTATGGTGATTGAGCGTGAATCGTACGGGCAACTAAGATGGTGGCTGCCACTGCACTGACTGCGCAAATGCAACCCCTCATGAACTGGGAAGCCGACGATATAGTAGAGGCATTCTGCAAGTTCAAACAGAAATGTGACCTTACATTCAAAAGCTTCCTGAAGGGTACTGCCAATGAAGAAAAGGTTAGTTACATTCTGTTGTGGACAGGAGAAAAAGGTCTAGATTTGTATAATAGCTGGAGTTTGACTGAAGAGGAAAAGGAAAAACCTGCGACAATCTTTGAGAAATTCAGCAACCATCTAGAGCCTAAATCCAATCACCGTATACACAGATACAAATTCCAGAGTCTAAGACAGGAACCCGGTGAAACAGCTGACAATTTCCTGACAAAGCTGAGAAATGAAGCCAGCAAGTGTGCATTTAAGGAAATGGAGGAAAGGCTTGTGGACCAGCTGATATGGGGGTTAGCGCATGCAGAGGTACAAAAAGCCCTGATAGGGAAAGAAAAGCTCGAAATAACAGAGGCTATAGATACTGCGAGAGCTCATGAAGCCATGAAGCAGCAAATGAGAACGCTGATTTCTCAAACGGCTGACATGCGGACGGCTTCTGAGACAGACAACAGAGTGGATACAGTGAGAGAAAAGTACAACACACAAAGACATGCACATGACAACGGGAGAAACATGTGCAGAAACTGTGGAAGACCGCACGATTATACAGACAGGAGGAAATGTCCAGCATATGGAACAAGCTGCAATGCATGTGGCAAACTAAACCACTGGGAAAAGAGGTGTAGAACGAAGAAAGAAGGAACATACATCAAAAACAAAGGCAGACAGCAGAACCAGAGAAAGAAACACAGTATCCATGCCATGGATGAACAGGATGATGATGATTATGGTCATGACAATACACTAAACATCAAAACCATAAAAGGTACAGCTTCACAAGATGTCCAAAGCGGAAAATACTCCGAAGAGAGAATTGCACACCATCATCCAAATCAAAAAGAGGGTCAAAGGTCAGCCCACAACCATCAACTTAAAGTTGAAGCTGGACACAGGGGCTCAGAGCAACATTCTCCCATTGAGACTGTACCAGCAGATCTTTCCCGAAAACTTGAGAGAAGATGGTTACCTGAAAAAGGGTTGTCTAAAGGCAAGTAATGTCACGCTGACAGCATACGGGGGGAGTGAGATTAAACAACTCGGAACAACCTTTGTCAAAGGGACACATAAAAGAACATCAACTGCATGTTCTATGTCACCGACACTGAGGGGCCAGCAATCCTGGGATTAAACACCTGCGAGAAGTTGAGATTGATCTCAGTGAATCACGAGCTGATGGAAACGTCACTGAGGATAGACAGCAACACCCCGCTGGAGAATCGCCCACAAATCAAGAGTAAAAAAGACTTGATAGACATGTATCCGGAATGTTTCGATGATACAGTGGGATGTTTCGGAGATTTCCAATACCACATCACCATCGATCCAAAGGCAAAGCCCGTTATCCATGCTCCACAAAAAGTACCCATTGAGCTGAAGACAAAGCTTAAAAGAGAGCTAAAGGAGATGGAAGAAAAGGGAATGATCGTAAAGGTCACTGAACCCACAGACTGGGTAAACTCAATTGTGGTACGAGAAAAGCTAAACGGGCGTCTCAGAATATGTTTGGACCCCAAAGATCTAAACCAGGCGATAAAGAGGGACCACTATCCCACCCCAACGCTAGATGAGATTACGCCATCACTGGCAGGAGCCAAGGTTTTCTCAAAACTAGATGCCAGCAATGGATATTGGAACGTGAAGTTGGATGAGGAATCAACAACACTGACAACATTCAACACACCATTTGGGCGTTACAAATTCCTGCGGCTACCATTCGGGTTAAAGGTCAGTCAAGTAGACGAGACATACAGAGGCTGTGGAGGAGCTATAGGAATAGCTGATGATATTCAGATCTATGGAGCAGATGAAAGAGACCATGATATGCACCTACATGAGGTCAGCAAGTAGACGAGACATACAGAGGCTGTGGAGGAGCTATAGGAATAGCTGATGATATTCAGATCTATGGAGCAGATGAAAGAGACCATGATATGCACCTACTTGAGGCCATGGAGTGTACCAGGAAGGCTGGCATCAAGTTAAATGCCGATAAGTGCATAGTTAAAGTCAAGGAATGCCAATTCTTCGGTATGATTTACACACCAGAGGGAGTCAAGCCAAGTCCTGAGAAGACTGCGGCGATTGCTGAAATGGAACCACCCAAAGATAAGAAAGAGCTGAGGAGTTACCTCGGCTTGGTCCAATACATGAGTTCTTTCATCCCAAACATGTCGGAACATACAACAAATCTCAGAGAGCTAATGAAAGAAGACGCCAAATACCAGTGGTCTGAATCACATGAAAGGAATTTCAAACAACTTAAAGAATTGTTGTGCAAAGAAACAAGTCTGTCATATTGTGACAGAAGAAAACCAGTCACTCTACAAGTAGACGCTTCTACCAGAGGACATGGGGCAGCTCTTGTGCAGGAAGGAAAGCCAATAGCTTTCGCATCAAAGGCCTTGACGTCAGCCGAGATGAGATACGCCAACATAGAAAGAGAACTATTAGCAGTAGTGTGGATGCGAGAAATTCCATACATACCTGTATGGAAGGCAGTTTACAATAGAGAGTGACCATCGTCCACTAGAACAGATCTACAAGAAGAATCTGTGCAAAGCACCTACAAGACTGCAAAGACTACTTCTAAGGCTCCAAAGCTATGACTTCACGCTTAAATATAAGCCAGGAAAGGAAATGGTGCTAGCAGATGCGTTGTCTCGATTGTCACCATATGAGAAACACGAGGTGGAGGGTCTAACAGTAAAAATCCACCACCTAGTGAGTGTTACCCCTACAAAGCTCAGTCAAATCAGAGATGAGACTAGCAAAGATGAGGAATTGCAACTACTCACACAACAAGTGATACAGGGGTGGCTGGAGAGAATCCAGCAGGTACAGGCGACAATTCGTCAATACTGGACGATTAGAGACGACATCGCAATAGAAGACGGTATTCTCCTTGCTAGATCGAGGATCATCATGCCAAAGACGATGCAGACAGAACTTCTCCATCTACAGGAAACTTTGTGATATCCGGCACCGACGGGACCGAGCTGTTGCCGTCCCATCAAAACTGCCAGACAAACCAGCGCTAATGTTAAAACATACGGACCGTATCTAGCAACAAACCCTGCAACAGCTTCTAAACAGTCGGCCGTAGCTTGCAAGCATCTCTGTAGCTAAGCAACAGCTTTAGCTAGACCTTGCAGAGCCTGACTGATGAAAAAAAAGCAACGAAAAGAAAAAAAACTTACTGAACCGACTCCTGAATTTTGCCGGTGGATCGAGCATTCCGGACAGTTAACCTCCGGATAAACCAAAGTTTCCTGTAATACACGAAGGCCACATGGGAATGGAGAAATGCAAGCTGAGAGCCAGATCAGCTGTATACTGGATAGACATGTACAAAAATATCGAACAGATGGTTTCTGCATGTGGTATATGCCAGAAATACAGAAATGCACAACAGAGAGAGATGATACCTAGTGAAATACCATCAAGACCATGACACACTGTTGGGGCAGATCTCTTCATGTGCAATCAAGAATGGTATCTCATAGTGACAGATTACTATTCCAAGTTTCCTTTTGTGAGAAGGATGAAAGATCTGAGAGCCACAATTACCATCAGAATTGCAAAGAGCTTGTTTGCTGAACAAGGAATCCCGGAAAAGGTAATCTGTGACAAAGGAACCCAGTTCACATCGAGTGAATTCAGAGCTCTGGCAGAAAAGTATGGGTTCAAAATAGTAACCTCATCCCCACATTTCCCAAGGGGACATGGGTTCATCAAAAGACAGATCCAGACTGTCAAGAGAACTCTCATCAAAAGCAGTGAGATGGGGGAAGACCAAGACCTTGCCCTCCTATCACTCAGATCAATACCACTGAAAGCAGACATGAAATCACCTGCAGAATTGCTGAATGGGAGGAAGTTTAAGACTACCCTACCAGCAAAAATACATCCTCCCCAGGACCAGGAGGACTTCAGACAGAAGCTGGCAGAAGCACAAGTCGTAGGGAGCAAACATTACGACAAACATGCAAAGATGCTACCAGAATTGCTGAATGGGCAATCAGTGCATGTGCAAGACCCGGTGTTGAAAACCTGGAATCCAGCCAAGGTCATTGGAAAAGCTGATACTCCAAGATCCTACTTCGTAGAGACCGAACCTGGTAACCAATACAGACAGAATAGACTCCACATCAGACCTTCACCTGAACTGGTTAAGCAGCAGACAACATCAGCAACATTGACAACACCAGCTACCACAAGCAGTACAATGCCAGAAACAAGCGCCACAAATCAAACAACCACGCGCATGCACACTCCAACTCCAAGTGCGACAGCAACAACAACAACAACAACAAGAGCGGAACACACCAAAACACCGCAGAGAGGAGTGGTCACCACCAAATCCACAAGATGGAGGGACAACATCCAACCACCTGAGCGATATCGCGAATAAGAAAACTCACGATTCTTTGTATTTGATAATAATAGTTTAGATATAATGGGGGAGAAATTGGGTGAGTAGCGCCACCTGTTAGCGCCTAAAGAGGCAGTCAGTGGCTGTAGCGCCACTGGCTGCGTCTCCCGCGATATT
Source organism: Somniosus microcephalus (assembly GCF_052327205.1). Taxonomy (NCBI): domain Eukaryota; kingdom Metazoa; phylum Chordata; class Chondrichthyes; order Squaliformes; family Somniosidae; genus Somniosus; species Somniosus microcephalus. Next base: position 36,327,434 of record NC_140992.1, read on the forward strand.
CAGTAGGGGCGCTAATGGTGGAGTTAGGCATTTGCGCTGCGCCACCACCGATGATGTCATCGGTGTGCGCAGTGCCCCACTCGCGATATTTGGTAGCGAATGCCGCAGTTGCGCCGCTCGCTACCCGCGCCCGGTTCACGGGGCCTTACTGTGCCGGCAGCGGCGCAAGTTAAGGTGGAGGTGCAGGGCGGCCGCTTTTTCGGCGGCCGCCTGCCAGCACCTCCATCCCCGGCCTCCTAACCCCCCCCCCACCCCGCGGCATTGCCGGCTGTTTCCCGAGAGCCCGGCACTTCTCCTTGGTGCCGGGCTCATTTGCCGGCACTCGCGAGCGAGGATCGCGCTGTTGCAGGCACCTCCCCCTTAACAGTGGGAGGAAGGCCTGCAGTACCGCAGCGTGCCGTGCCGCAGCATGTGGCGCTGCGGCACGTTGCGCTGCGATAATCAGTTTCAGCACCCTAAGAGGGACGCGGAGCGCCTCGAGCCTCGCCCCGTCTCCCTCGAGGGGCACTGAAACTGAATTTCTGGCGATCGGTATCACTCCGATCGCTGCGCTAAATCCTGCGCTCAGGCGACTTTTGTGCCACTTTGGCGCCCCAACCCAATTTCTAGGCCAATATTTTTTAAATTAAATTAAATTTCATGTTTTAGTTTTTTTGAGAAAGAGGGATGTTACATCATTATATTATTACATCGTTAAATGGAACTACTTTGGTTAGTGTATTTATATTGCTATGTGGCACACTGTGAAAGGCAGTGCGCAGTGCAAGGTCGGACATCTTGTATCACTCCGCACCATGCGGCAGCAACATCATAAAAGCAAGAATACAACTGAGTGAAAGTCGAAAACTAAATGAGTTAAAAGTGTCTGTATTACATAGTAATAAGAACACAAGGAGACACAACAATGCTCTCCACATAAAAATTACATAGAACAAAGAGAACGGCAATGCTAGTCTGAAGCCAAATATTTGACCACTGATCACAATGTTCTATTTAGATGAATTTGCCCAATCATTGGGCAACTCTGTTTATACAGAAATAGCCATTTTGTGTTGACCAATCCACCTTCCAACTCTGCATGGAGTTATCTTGAATAGTCACTTATGGATTATTTCTAAATGGAATAGCTGAACTCTGGCTTCTTCATGTAAATAAGGTCATACAAACAATCCATTAAATGAAACTGTCACGGTAACTGATTCAGGGTACATGTTCCTGGCAAATGTTACATAAAATATAATCTGCTTATGCGGTTTTCTTTTTTAACTGGATCTAGTTAAATTACACCATGTGCAATATTACCAAGCGAGTGGTCAACAGATTTGAATGAAATTCCTTTGTCCACTATTTTAACAGAGGCATTAAACTGTTTATTTTGAACGAGCTTCCATTTAAATAGCAGACAAAACAATTTTGTATGAATGTGTTACGTGTTCAGATGCTAACATTGCACCACATGGTTCACCTCATAAATGTGTTGAATCCCATTCCCCCCCCCCCCCCACCCATCATCCCCTTTGTATCTTGGAGTAATAGGCATGTGGTTGCGCCATTGATTCTTCACAAAGTGAATTCAAGATCTCAGAAATTCCATCCAGAAAAGCAGCAGACTAGATAACAGATACTGAATTATTGTAGAGCATTGATGCAAATCTCCAAACAGCCAGCTAAGCAGAGGCATAGGCAGAGTCCTCAGAGCCCGCCTCTCACCTGGTTGTTAAATAGAGGATACATTTTCAACTTACTGCCTGGGCATAATACTGGTGTTGTGGATCGGTCGCCTGTTACAGAAACTGTTCAATTTTCATTTCTGTTGAAATCTATGTTGAAATTTCATCTACAGTAATTTGATCCTTTGAGGTTGGGAGTGCTTTGAATGAACCTGAATCTAACAATAGCAGCAGTGTGCTTCAGTGTATGGAATTCTGAAGGTTCACACCCAAGATTTGCAATAAGGTTGGTGCTGAGAAAACTTGTTTTTCTGTGTCTGATTCTCTAGTAGCACACTTCAGCTTTTCCTTCCATTCTAGAGTGGCTGAGTCACTGGGAATTTAGTAGTGGATTGGGTCCAAGTCTTTGTCAGTCTAGTGATGGGATTGTGCCTGGGTTCTGTTTGTCCAGTAATAGGATTTGGATTAACAACCTATCAATTTACTGATGGGTATGTGTCCAAGTTCCTTGTATGCTACTCATGGTGTGCATGTGACTCCTGCTCGTCGAGTGGTGGGTATGTGTGACTCCTTGCCAGTCTAGATGTGGGTATGAGTCAGTGTCTACCACTCCAGTGGTAGGCGTGAGTCTGTGTCCAAGTCCCTGGCAATTTAACGGAGGCTCGCCCTATTGAGCTGCATTATTTTTCCGCTTCTACTGCAGATTTGGATTTGGTGCCCTGGATACAAATCTGAATGTACTCTAATGCTCGTCCTGAATCTGCAGCGGTTCCAAGCAAACACCAGTCTAAGATTAAGTAAGAGCCATGTAGACCGAAGGACAGACAGTTCAGCAAAACAAATTCAGAATAAACAAAAAAATTCAAATGCTGAACATTCAGTAATAACTCGTCATTTTTGCAATGCATTTAAAATATACACAGATGTGTTAAATATTGTGCTCTAATTATTTTGAAACTGGCCACTTGAATTCCTCGCCTTGTCCAAACAGACTGAGCATTATCGACTTTCCTAGCAGCCTTATGCCTTTTAGCCTCAGATTACAGCCCCTGAGTTTGCCTGGAACTGAAAGACTTTTTTTGTACTTACCCAAACTGAAGATGCCGACTAAAATGCACACAGCCCATAGAGTGGAACTCTGCATGGTGCGCTCCGTGTTCAGAACGATCCCAGACTCTCCGACCACCTTGATTTCTTCAGCTCCCTTTATACCTTTCGGTGGTGTCCCAGTTCGTTTTGTCTAGTTAATGATTGTAATGAAGAGGCGTCCGCTGGAGTTAAGATTCGGACTTTCCCCGAGTCATACTGCCAGTTGTAAAATCTTCTTAGAGCTTTTATTATTGCTCCAGGAAAAATTGTGCAACTTTGTTTATAATCTCCGTAATCCTCCCAATCTAACGATAGCGCCCAAAGCGGTATTTCAAGACCAAACTGCGTATAAAACGAAGGCGCTCAATTCAACATAGCTGGGCACAGCGATCATACGCGCGTCTTTCAGATCCTGATACACTGCAGACTTTGTGTTCCACGGATTTTTTTTAAAGGGGCACGACCTAATTCGTCACAATTTTTTGCTGTGTATATAGCATCAAGAAAAAATATTTCTAAAAAAAACCATAATTCTTGCAGGATGAGCTAAAGTTGTATTATAATGGAAATAATTCATAAACTATAGAATGGTGAAAATAGCAATTGTTTAAAAAAATTGTAGAAAGAGGCATTATTTAATGCAGAGTATTTTGCAAACTTTTACTGAAATATCAAATGCAAGTTTTAGGAAGTTAAAGGCATCTTGCTTCATAAAACAATGTTCACAAACATCATTGCTTCATTTGTGTGTAAAGTCATCACGATGGAAATGCAGGCCTGACTCTATCCTTTCCCAAACAAGAAATGGTTTTTCTAACACTTCTTCATAAAAACAAGAGTATAAAAGCAGGGAAGTCCTGCTACAACTGTACAGGGTATTGGTGAGACCACACCTGGAGTACTGCGTACAGTTTTGGTCTCCTTATTTAAGGAAGGATATATTTGCATTAGAGGCAGTTCAGAGAAGGTTCACTAGATTAATTCCAGAGATGAGGGGGTTGACTTATGAGGAAAGGTTGAGCAGGTTGGGCCAATACTCATTGGAATTTAGTGAAACATATAAGCTACTGAGGGGGCACGACAAGGTAGATGCAGAGAGGATGTTTCCCCTCGTGGGGAAATCTAGAACGTGGGGGCACAGTTTTAGAATAAAGGGTCACCCTTTTAGAACTGAGATGAGGAGGAATTTCTTCTCTCAGAGGGTCATAAATCTGTGGAATTCTCTGCCCCAGAGAGCTGTGGAGGCTGGGTCATTAAATACATTTAAGGTGGAGATAGACAAATTTTTGCAAGATAAGGGAGTGAAGGGTTATGGGGAGCGGGCGGGGAAGTGGCTTTGAGCCCAAGATCAGCCATGATCTTATTGAATGGCGGAGCAGGCTTGAGGGGCCAAGTGGCCTATTCCTGCTCCTATTTCTTATGTTTATGAAGACCGATGATTTAGATTTTTTTTCTGGGGGGACAGAGTGGTGGGGGGGGGGGGGGTGGGTGGGTGGTGGGGGTTGGGGAGCAGCTGGCTGCAAATACACCCCATTGACCACCAGCAAGTGTGGCACCCTTCCAGGGACCACCTGCAAAGGCTGACACACTCCCAGGAGCCCTCGTTCAAGCTTCTGAAATACAGTGCCAGCTGCCTGAAGGAAAACAGTGTTATCTTCAGAGAAAAAGTTTTTTTTAACTAGTATGCAGCAATAAAAATAATGTGTCAATAGCCTCAGCAAATACAGAAAGTCACAGAAATCTGATGGCCTCACAGATCACTGGCTTCCCTTCACCAACACTTGGGGTCGAGCAAGTCTGAAAACCTATGATGAAGACAATCCTCCTTTAAACCAATTGTATTATTCTATTTGTCAGGAAACCACTTCTTGTATTTGCTGCCAGCATCAAGGATTTCCAGATGAGGTATATTTATAAATCCTAATCTCAGAAGAGCACCCACTTCAGTAAATTTTCCAGCTAGCTTCATAGAGTGAGAGTGCCAATTTAGTATCAATTCAGACCCATCCTTCTCTCAATAACCCTCAATCCTATTTCAACACCAACAACAACTTGTATTTATATAGCGCCTTTAACATAGTAAAACATCCCACGGCACTTCAGAGGAGCATCATCAAGCAAAATTTGACACTGAGCCACATGAGATTTTTTTTGTCTTTATTCGTTTATGGGATGTGGGCGTCGCTGGTAAGGCCAGCATTTATTGCCCATCCCTAGTTGCCCTTGAGAAGGTGGTGGTGAGCCGCCTTCTTGAACTGCTGCAGTCCATGTGATGAAGGTACTCCCACAGTGCTATTAGGTAGGGAGTTCCAGGATTTTGACCCAGCGACGATGAAGGATCGGCGATATACATCTAAGTCAGGATGGTGTGTGACTTGGAGGGAAACTTGGAGGTGGTGGTGTTCCCATACACCTGCTGCCCTTGTCCTTCTAGGTGGAAGAGGTTGCAGGTTTCGGGGGTGCTGCCAAAGAAGCCTTGGTGAGTTGCTGCAGTGCATCTTGTAGATGGTACACACTGCAGCCACGGTACGCCAGTGGTGGAGGGAGCAAATGTTTAAGTTGGTGGATGGGGTGCCAATCAAATGGGCTGCTTTGTCCTGGATGGTGTGGAGCTTCTTGAGTGTTGTTGGAGCTGCACTCATCCAGGCAAGTGGAGAGTATTCCATCACACTCCTTACTTGTGCCTTGTAGATGGTGGAAAGGCTTTGGGGAGTCAGGAGGTGAGACACTCGCCGCAGAATACCTAACCTCTGACCTGCTCTTGTTGCCACAGTATTTATGTGGCTGGTCCAGTTAAGTTTCTGGTCAATGGTGACCCCCAGGATGTTGATGGTGGGGGATTCAGCGATGGTAATGCTGTTGAATGTCAAGGGGAGGTGGTTAGACTCTCGCTTGTTGGAGATTGTCATTGCCTGGCACTTCTGTGGCGCAAACGTTGTCCAGGTCTTGTTGCATGTGGGCATGGACTGCTTCATTATCTGAGGTGTTGTGAATGGTGCTGAACACTGTGCAATCATCAGCGAACATCCCCATTTCGGACCTTATGTTGGTGGGAAGGTCATTGATGAAGCAGCTGAAGATGGTTGGGCCTAGGACACTGCCCTGAGGAACTCCTGCAGCGATGTCCTGGAGCTGTGATGATTGGCCTTCCTTTGTGCTAGGTATGACTCCAGCCAGTGGAGCGTTTTCCCCCTAATTCCCATTGACTTCAGTTTTACCAGGGCTCCTTGATGCCACACTCGGTCAAATGCTGCCTTGATGTCAAGGGCAGTCACTCTCACCTCTGGAATTCAGCTCCTTTGTCCATGTTTGGATCAAGGCTGTAATGAGGTCGGGAGCTGAGTGGTCTTGGCGGAACCCAAACTGGGCATCGGTGAGCAGGTTATTGGTGAGTAAGTGCCGCTTGATAGCACTGTCGATGACACCTTCCATCACTTTGCTGATGATTGAGAGTAGACTGATGGGGCGGTAATTGGCCGGGTTGGATTTGTCCTGCTTTTTGTGGACAGGACATACCTGGGCAGTTTTCCACATTGTCGGATAGATGCCAGTGTTGTAGCTGTACTGGAACAGCTTGCCTAGAGGCGCAGCTAAGACAGGTGAAAGAGGTAGGTTTTACGGAGCTTCTTAAAGGAGGAGACGGAGAGGTGGAGATGCTTAGGGAGGGAATACTAGAGCTTAGGGCCCAGGCAGCTGAAGGCATGGCTTCTAACCAGGTGATTTTCTTTTTTTAAACACAGGTTTGCTTGTGGGCCAGGAGAAGCTGGAGTGTTCCTCCGGGCCCCACAAAGACCCCTTGGGCCTCCTCTGCCCTGGTCTTCCCCTTTCTGCCAACCGGATTCCCCTCCAGGGACCGTTCCTACTTTTTACTTACAGCAACTTTTTTGCTAACGTTAGCATGGAGAAATTAACCTTTCAACGCTTCAACTCAGGTCAATATCCAGTACATGCTGATAAGGTAAAAGTCTGCTCAAGGAGATCTGCCAGGGCCCTTACTGAAATGACATCAGGCAGTCTCAACTTAGTCCAAACACGAAATTATCTAGGGCTCAGCATTAATTAGCAGTCTTCCTCGGAGAAAACACAAAGATAAGGAAATATAAATGACACACTGGTATAACAGGGCTTAATCTTCTGAAGGGGGCTGAAGCCAAATGTTAGAGCTGAGATGGGTAAGTGTTAGTACAGTATGCATCTAACCCACAATCTACTTGAGCTGACAATGTGTGCAAAAGTGAGAAAATGTTCCTTTTCCTACATTGACACCCCTCACCTAGATAAACAAGGTTCAACAAGAACAAAAAATAAATCGAAGGCAGCAAAATGTCTGCATCATCGCCCACAAGTTTAAAACTATTGATTTTACCTAGAGTATTTTTAGAACAGCCAAGCTCCCACTGAATCCTGGCCAACCATGAACATCTCGCAGGAAATTCAGCACATCTCCAGCCCCAATCCTGCAACACATTAGTACCAACCTCTTCTAACTCCTGTAATGAAGAAGGAAAAGCTTGCATTTATATAGCGCCTTTCACAACCTCAGGACACCCCAAAGTGCTTTACAGACCATAAAGTACTTTTGAAATGTAGTCATTGTTGTAATGTAGAAAATAATCAGCATCAACAACCTCAAACATCATTTGCAATGCTACAGCAGTCATTGATTATCTATGAGAAATTTTCACACCCAACAATTATAATACAAACCTCTTTCTGTATTGTGGACCTTATATTTTCTCATTGAAAATTGATCACGGTCAAAACACTCCAATTTTACCCATATTCTAATCGTCCTCATTGTAGCACGTATCGTTTTCATTGTGCTACGTCAGACAATTTCTCTTTGTCCAATGTAGGAGAAATGTCCTAAGAATTACCTTAAATTTGTCCACAAATTGGAGTCAGTAGTCAGACTGAATGTTGGGAAAGAACAGGGCTATTGATAATTAAACGATGAAGGCTTATACAAACAAAACATTCCTTACCAGGGATAGAAGACAAGCCACCAAGGCCACAGGCTCAAGGATAGCTCATTAAATGGGACATAAATATGTCCTTCCTTATCTGCACATCTCAGGAGACCTCTCATGAGTAAAGACCTGGTGCATTAGGGAGTAAAGAAGTAACCAGGCATGTCTAGGCGCTTCATTGAGTTGGAGGTCATCAGGGCTACCGACATGGCTGTGCGACGTGATTGACACCAAAAAGACTGAACTCTTCCCACACATGATTGGTCAACAGAACTGAGGAGATTTCTTTGTAAATTACAGATATATAAAATGTATTTTTTGACACTAAAGTATCCCAGTCTTCAGTCATCAATCCATAGTTCTTAGTTTAGTTATAATTCCTTTACTAGTTTTAGTAGTAATCATTGTAGCAGAAGATATAGGAGTTCTTTGTCTAGTATATGTAGAAGGCTGTCTTTGTAAAATTATCTCCACAGAGAGAAAGAGAAAGATTACAATAGTTAAGATTATATGGCTATACCAGCCAGTATGCCACTTAGATGTAAAAGTTTCCTTGAGATCAAGGGGGTCAGATTTAAGGCAGCAAGCCCAGATACAGCTATCAGCTTGGAAGGTGAATTTACACAGTAGATGATCCATGAGGAACCTGTAGGTTCATAAAATCGTAGAAATTTACAGCACAGAAGGAGGCCATTCGGCCCATCTTGTCTGTGCCAGCTGACTAAGAGCTATCCAGCCTAATCTCACTTTCCAGCACTTGGTCTGTATCCTTGTAGGTTTCGGCACTTCAAGAGCATATCCAAGTACTTTTTAAATGTGATGAGAGCTTCTGCCTCTACCACCCTTTCAGGCAGTGAGTTCCAGCCCCCCCACCACCCTCTGGGTGCAAAAGTTTCTCCTCAAATCCCATCTAAACCTCCTACCAATTACTTTAAATCTATGCCCCCTGGTTATTGACCCCTCTGCTAAGGGAAACAGGTCCTTCCTATCCACTCTATCTAGGCCCCTCATAATTTTATACACCTCAATAAGGTCTCCCCTCAGCCTCCTCTGTTCCAAAGAAAACAACCCCAGCCTATCCAATCTTTCCTCATAGCTAAAATTATTCTAGCTGTGGCCAAACTAATGTTTTATACAGTTCAAGCATAACCTTCCTGCTCTTATATTCTATACCTCGGCTAATAAAGGCAAGTATCCCGTATGTCTTCTTAACCACCTTATCTACCTGTCCTGCTACCTTCAGGGATCTGTGGACATGCACTCCAAGGTTCCTCTGATCCTCTGCACTTCTCAGTATCCTACCATTTATTGTGTATTCCCTTGCCTTGTTAGCCCTCCCCAAATGCATTACCTCACACCTCTCCAGATTGAATTTCATTTGCCACTTTTCTGCCCACCTGACCAGTCCATTGATATCTTCCAGCAGTCTACAGCTTTCTTCTTCATTATCAATCACATGGCCAATTTTTGTATCATCTGCAAACTTCTTAATCATACTTCCTACATTCAAGTCCAAATCATTGATATAAACCACAAAAAGCAAAGAACCCAGTACTGAGCCCTGCGGAACCCCAATGGATACAGCCTTCCAGTCACAAAAACACCCTTTGACCATTACCTTTTGTTTCCTGTCTCTGAGCCAATTTCGGATCCAACTTGCCACTTTGCCTTGGATCCCATGGGCTTTTTACTTTCATAACCAGTCTGCCATGCAGGACCTTATCAAAAACCTTGCTAAAATCCATATAGACTACATCAAATGCACTACCCTCATCGACCCTCTATGTTACATCCTCAAAAAATTCAATCAAGTTAGTCAGACATGACCTTCCCTTAACAAATCCATGCTGACTGTCCCTGATTAATCTGTATCTTTCTAAACGAAGACTCACTCTGATGTAGCAGAAGGCTAACAACATCCTTCCAGAGGAAGACAAGGCAACCAATTAATCCAGGCAAAGCCGTATAAATTCTGGAAACATTGCTTCCTACACGCATATAAACTTCAAGCTATTCAATAGACTGCTATCTAATACAGTTAATTTGTTAGTTATCTAAAGATTCTAATCCTCAATTAATCTCACCAATTTATATCTAGCTCAGGCACTTCTCTCAATTGTAACTTTATAATCAGCAAGCAGTTAATGCTAAATTACTGTGATACAACTGAAATGGCTTTGTAGCCTCTGTTATTTACTTCGTCAATTGGCTTGATCTAGTAATGATTTGCATACTCATTGTTTAAGTTTAAGGGCTGTTTAAATGATTCTAAGGTTAATAAGCAATTGCAAAGCTAACCCCGGCTTCTCTTCTCCGCTACAAACCGTCTTCTTAAACCCTTCTCCCCTGCCATCTCCAACAAGTGCGAGGAGCTCATGGACTTCTTTGTCACTAAGATTGAGACCATCCATTCAGCTGCTGATGCGCTATCAATTACTCATAAAAGACTGAGAGTTAGAAGAGTAACTAAAGGCTTTTATTAACAACAGAATGGAGGTCTGCCTCGAGTGGTCGACCGGTCCAGGATACAAGGGCTGGGGAGCAGTCACCTTTATACTAGGACCTGTGGGAGGAGTCAGCCGAGGCATGTCCAGGCATGTACACAGTGGAATACAAACAGGACAAACAGGAATACAAACAGTGGTTTACCACATTCACCCCTTGTTTAAAATTGAGTCCGGCGGGGTGAAGTGTATTAGAAGTTAGTGTATTGGAGTCTCTCCGGAGGTCTTGTCTGCCGCTGTGATCGGCGTGGCGACGGCAGGGGTAGTGAAGCTTCCGGCGTCGAGTCCAGCGTAGGCTGTGGCACAGGCGTGTCGTCCTCGTAGATGTCGAGCGGGTCGCGGGGCCCAGGCCTGCCGTCTGCTGGGGCTGGATATCGGATCGTGGGGGGGGGTGGTAGTGGGTAGTGGGTTACTGTGGTCCCCGAGGGTGCAAGGTCTCTTATGGAGACTGTGTCCTCCCGCCCGTCCGGGTATGCAATGTAAGCATACTGGGGGTTGGCGTGGAGGAGGTCGACCCTCTCGACCAGGGGGTCCGTTTTATGGGTCCTCACGTGTCTTCTCAGTAGGACCGGCCCTGGGGACGTCAGCCACGGCGGTAGCGATGTCCCTGATGTGGACTTCCTTGGGAAGACAAACATTTTCTCATGAGGGGTGGCGTTAGTGGCAGTGCAGAGCAGTGACCGAATAGAGTGGAGCGCATCGGGGAGCACATCCTGCCAGCGGGAGGTTGGAAGGCCCCTAGACTTTAAGGCTAGCAGGACGGCCTTCCAAACTGTCGCATTTTCTCTTTCCACCTGTCCGTTCCCCCGGGGGTTGTAACTGGTGGTCCTGCTTGTGGCAATACCCCTAGTTAGCAGGTACTGATGGAGTTCGTCGCTCATAAACGATGAGCCCCGGTCGCTATGGATATAGCTGGGGAAGCCGAACAGGGTGAAGAGGTTGTTCAGACATTTAATGACCGTGGCACTGGTCATGTCCGGGCAGGGGAAGGCGAACGGGAAACGGGAGTACTCATCAATAATATTGAGGAAGTACACATTGCGGTCGGAGGAGGGGAGAGGCCCTTTAAAATCAACGCTCAGGCGCTCGAAGGGGCGAGTGGCTTTTATCAGGTGGGCCCTGTCTGGTCTATAAAAGTGTGGTTTGCACTCAGCGCAGACTTGGCAGTTCCTGGTCATGGTCCTGACCTCCTCAATAGAGTAAGGCAGGTTGCGGGCCTTGATGAGGTGGAAGAACCTGGTGACCCCCGGGTGGCAGAGGTCATTGTGGAGGACCCGTAGTCTATCGATCTGCGCGCTGGCGCAGGTGCCACGCGATAGCGCATCCGGGGGTTCATTTAGCTTCCCTGGCCGGTACAAGATCTCGTAGTTGTAGGTGGAAAGTTCGATTCTCCACCTCAAGATCTTGTCATTTTTGATTTTGCCCCTCTGCTTGTTGTTAAACATAAAAGCAACTGAACGCTGGTCAGTGAGCAGGGTAAATCGTTTTCCGGCCAGGTAGTGCCTCCAATGACGCACAGCCTCCACAATCGCCTGGGCCTCCTTCTCAACAGCGGAGTGTCTGGTCTCCGGGCCTTGGAGGGTTCGTGAAAAGAAGGCCACGGGTCTCCCCGCCTGATTGAGGGTAGCGGCCAGGGCAAAGTCGGACGCGTCGCTTTCCACCTGGAAGGGGATGGATTCGTCCACTGCGTGCATGGTGGCTTTGGCAATGTCCTCCTTGATACGGTGGAAGGCTAAGCGGGCCTCTGCCATCAAGGGAAAAGAGGTGGACTTGATCAGCGGACGGGCCTTGTCCGCATAGTAGGGGACCCACTGGGCGTAATAGGAGAAAAACCCTAGGCACCTCTTCAGGGCTTTGAGGCAGTGGGGCAGTGGAAGTTCCATAAGGGGACGCATCCGGTCGGGGTCGGGGCCGATGACTCCGTGTTCCACAACACAGCCAAGGATGGCGAGGCGGTTTGTGCGGAATATGCACTTCTCCTTGTTATATGTCAGGTTTAGGAGTTGGGCGGTGCGGAGGAATTTTTCGAGGTTTGCGTCATGGTCCTGCAAGTCACGGCCGCAGATGGTCACATTGTCCAGATATGGGAAAGTGGCCTGCAACGCATTTTGATCTACCATCCGGTCCATCTCCCTTTGGAAGATGGAGACCCCGTTGGTGACGCCAAAGGGAACCCTAAGGAAGTGATAGAGGCGGCCGTTTGCCTCAAAGGCAGTGTACTGGCGGTCCTCAGGGCGGATGGGGAGCTGGTGGTACGCTGATTTCAGGTCAATGGTCGAGAAGACGCGGTACTGCGCGATCTGGTTGACCATATCAGCTATACGGGGGAGTGGGTAGGCGTCCAGCAGGGTGTAGCGATTTATTGTCTGGCTGTAGTCGATGACCAGGCGCTGCTTCTCGCTGGTCTTAACGACCACAACCTGGGCTCGCCAGGGGCTGGTGCTGCCCTCAATAATCCCTTCTTTCAGGAGCCGCTCCACTTCGGTTTTAATGAAAACCCTGTCCCCGGCACTGTATCGCCTGCTCTTTGTGGCGATGGGCTTACAGTCGGGGGTGAGGTTAGCAAACAGTGGTGGGGGGGTGACTCTGAGTGTGGAGAGGTTGCACCTGGTGCGCGGCGGGCAATTTGGAAGCTGCTGGCTGCGGACTGTGAGTGGGGGTAGGGGTCCACCGTACGCCATCGTAACACTTTTAAGGTGGCACTGAAAATCTAACCCCAGCAGGACGGCAGCGCAGAGGTCAGGCAGGACCAGAAGTTTAAAATGATCGTACACGGTCCCGTCTACTACGAGTGTCACCACGCAGTAGCCGCCGATGTCCGCCGACTGGGACTCGGAGGCCATAGAAATCCGCTGTTGCGCAGGCAGGACTGGGAGAGAGCAACGCCGCACCGTGTCGGGGTGGATGAAGCTCTCCGTGCTCCCAGAGTCAAAAAGGCAGATTGTATCGTGACCATTTACCTTAATGTCCATTGTGGAACTGGCCAGTTGGTGCGGTCTCGCTTGGTCCAGTGTAACGGATGCCAGCGTAGGGGTCGGTGTGTCGCTGCGGGTATCAGATGAGGCGGTGTCGGGGGCCTGCTGCGTCCCGGCTGTCGTCCAAGATGGCGGCGTCCATGATCCCCATGTGGCTGGAGGCGTCCAAAATGGCTGCTGTACCGGTGATTCGCACACGGCCGGGGAGGTCCAAAATGGCGGCCCGCATGGCCCACACGCGGCGCTGCTGGGGTTCGGGGTGGCTTTGGCCCTGCAGACGCTAGCGTAGTGTCCCTTCTTCCCGCAGCCCGAGCAGATCGCGTTTTTCGCCGGGCAGCGCGCTCTGGGGTGTTTTGCCTGGCCACAGAAGTAGCATTTCTGGCCTTGGGGCACTGCTGTCTGGCCTTGGGACACTGCTGCGGTAGTTGGGCCGTTGTTGGGGTGTGGCTGGGGTGGCACGGTGCTATGAGGCGGTCCTACCGTGTCCCAGGCTGTCATTCCCCGCGGCGTCCACGGTGCAGAGGAGTAGGCATCCATGCCCTGGTAGGCTGCATCCAACGATAGTGCGAGTTCAGAGGCCTTGTTGAGGTCGAGGTTACTCTGCTCCAACAGTCGCTGTCGTGTGTAATTGGATCTGTGGCCCGCTACAAAAGCGTCCCGGATAAGTTCCTCTGTGTACACGGCGGCCTTTACATCCTTACAACCACAGGCCCGGCCAAGCACAGACAGTGCCTGAAGGTATTCCACGGCCGATTCCCCAGGTTGTTGTTTACGACTCCCCAGGAGGTGCCTGGTGTACACTTCGTTCACTGGGCGCGTGTACTGGTCCTTGAGGAGCTTGATAGCATCCGCGTACGAGGTCGCGTCTTGGATGACCGAGTACACTCGGTGGTTCACTTTGGAGGTCAGGACATCCAGTTTGTCCTCGTCCGATTTGATTGCTTCGGAGGCGGTCAGGAATTTTTCGAAACACTTAAGCCAGTGAGTAAACTTGGTGGATGAGTCCGCCTCCCGATGATCTAAGTCCAGGCATGCTGGTGTGAGGATCTTCTCCATTATAAAAATGTTGTTAATAAAATTGATGCGCTATCAATTACTCATAAAAGACTGAGAGTTAGAAGAGTAACTAAAGGCTTTTATTAACAACAGAATGGAGGTCTGCCTCGAGTGGTCGACCGGTCCAGGATACAAGGGCTGGGGAGCAGTCACCTTTATACTAGGACCTGTGGGAGGAGTCAGCCGAGGCATGTCCAGGCATGTACACAGTGGAATACAAACAGGACAAACAGGAATACAAACAGTGGTTTACCACAGCTGCCTCTGACGCTTCCCTCCCTTCCTCTAGCCCACCAAGTCAAACTTTCCCTAAGGTTCCCTCCTGCCCTAGCCTTGAACTCACAATTTCTCTAGTTTCTGTCCTATCTCCCCTCATCTCCTCTCCGAGCTCATCTTGTCCATGAGACCAACCTCCTGCTCCCTCAAACCTATTCTCACCAAAACCAGCTTCCCTTCCTAGCCCCCATGTTAGCTGATATTGTTAATGGTTCCCTCTCCTCAGGTACTGTCCCCCTTCCCTTCAAATTTGCCATCATCACCCCCTCCTCCCAGAACCCACAATTGACTCCTCTGTCCTTGCAAACTACCGCCCCATCTCCAACTTCCCTTTCCTCTCCAAAGTCCTGGAACGTGTTCTTATGTCCCAAATCCGTGCTCATCTTTCCCGCAACTCCATATTTGAACCCCTCCAATCAGCTTTCTGCTCCTACCACAGTACTGAAATGGCCCTTATCAAATCACAAATGACATCCTATGTGACTGTGACTGTGGTAAACTTTCCCTCCTCATTCTTCTCGACCTTTCTGCAGCCTTTGACACAGTTGACCACACCATCCTCCTCCAACAGCTCTCCTCTGTCATCCAGCTGGATGGGATGGCTCTCGCCTGGTTCCATTCTTATCTATCCAGTCATAGCCAGAGATTCACCTGCAATGGATTCTCTTCTCACTCCCGCACCAATACCTCTGGAGTCCCCCAAGGTTTTATCCTTGGCACCCTACTATTTCTCATCTACATGCTGCCCCTCAATGACAGCATGCAAAAACACATCAGGTTCCACATATATGTTGACGACACCCAGCTCTACCTCACCACCACCTCTCTCAACCCCTCCATTATCTCTGATTTGCCATGCTGCTTGTGTGACATCCAGTATTGGATGAGCAGAAGTTTCCTCCAATTAAATATTGAGAAGAATGAAGCCATTGTCTTTGGTTCCCGCCACGAACTCCATTCCCTAACCATCGACTCCATCCTCTCCCTGGCCACAGTCTGAGGCTGAACCAGACTGTTCATAACCTTGGTGTCCTATTCGACCCCGAGTTCAGCTTCCAATCCATATCCTCTCCATCACCAAGACCGCCTATTTCCACCTCCTTAACATTACTCGTCTCTGCCCCTGCCTCAGCTCATCTGCTGCTGAAACCCTCATCCATGCCTTTGTTACCTCTAGACTCTACTATTCCAATGCTCTCCTGGTTAGCCTCCCACCTTGCACCCTCCGTAAACATAAGCTCATCCAAAACTCTGCTGCCCGTGTCCTAACTTGCACCAAGTCCCATTCACCCATTACCCCTGTGCTCCCTGACCTACATTGGCTTCTGGTCCGGCAACTCCGCAAGTTTAAAATTCTCATCCTTGTTCTCAAAACCCTCCATGGCCTCGCACCTCCTGATCTCTGTAACCTCCTTTCCAACAACTCTTCGAAATCTCTGTGCTCCTCCAATTCTGGCCTCTTGCACATCCCCGATTTTCTTCGCTCCACCATTGGTGGCCGTGCCTTCAGCTGCCAAGGCCCTATGCTCTGAAATTCCCTCCCTAAACCTCTCTGCCTCTCTACCTCTCTCTCCTCCTTTAAGACACTCCTTAATATCGACCTCTTTGACCAAGCTTTTATCCAGCTGTCCCAATATTTCCTTTTGTAGCTCGGTGTCAAATTTTGTTTGATAATCGCTCCTGTGAAGTGCCTTTGGGATATTTTACTACTTTAAAGGTGATATATAAGAACATAAGAAATAGGAGCAGGTGTAGGCAACTTGGCCCTTCGAGCCTGCTCCGCCATTCAATAAGATCATGGCTGATCTTCTACCTCATCTCCACTTTCCTGCACTATCCCCCTATCCCTTCATTCCCTCAATATTCAAAAATCTATTGATCTCTATCTTGCATATACACAACGACAGAGCCTCCACAGCCCTCTGGGGTAGAGAATTCCAAAGATTCACCACCCTCTGAGTGAAGAAATTTCTCATCATCTCAGTCCTAAATGGCCGACCCCTTATTCTGAGACTGTGACCCCTGGTTCTAGACTCCCCAGCCAGGGGAAACATCCTCCCTGCATCTACCCTGTCAAGCCCTGTAAGAATGTTGTATGTTTCAATGAGATCACCTATCATTCTTCTAAACTCTAGAGAATATAGACCTAGTCTACTCAATCTCTCCTCATTGGACAATCCCCCCATCCCAGGAACCAGTCTGGTGAACCTTTGTTGCACTCCCTCTATGGCAAGTATATCCTTCCTCAGGTCAGGAGACCAAAACTGTACACAATACTCCAGGTGTGGTCTCACCAGGGCCCTACACAATTGCAATAAGACGTCTTTACCCTTATACCCAAATCCTGTTGTAAAAAAGGCCAACATACCATTTGCTTTGCTAATTGCTTGCTGTACCTGCATGTTAACTTTCAGTGATTCGTGTACAAGGACACCCTTGGAAGATAAATGGAAGATGTTCTTGTTGTTGATAAGTGACAAGAAAAAGTTAATTCATTCACTTAGTGTTTTGTGAGGATCCTGATGGGAAGTCGGTAGTGTTAATGCTAATATAATCCATTGGTTGATCTAAGACAGTTCGGCGAGCAAAATTAAACATCATTAGCTCCTAGGCATAGACTGGGTGGTAAACCCCAGATGGTTCCTTGACAAGGAGTTAATGTGAAGGGGTTAAGGATTCATCTGGAGCCCTTGATGAATATTCTTGTCAAGGTATCGATCCCAGCGCTCTTATATTAGTTTCCCACACCATTATAATCTGCTCATTTAAATGTAATCAAGGTAAGATCTTATTGTTTAGACATTCATCATAGTCCAAGTATAAGCATAATGAGCATAATTTAAAATTTATAATCTTTATTGTACTGTCAACTGTTGTTAAAATATAAATTAGATTTATCTATATCTATTTGAACACAGCATGCTTTATACTGACTTCTCTCAACTTAATAAGACATGTTTAAATTATATTATAATACACTGATTAGGAATATACGGTATACAAATCTAAGTTCACAGACTGGTAATTACAACACCAGAGCGACAGTGACTTGGCTACTGTAGTCAAAGACCTGCATTTGAATTTCAGTCTTGGCTATTCTCAACCTGGTCATCTAGTGCAGTGAGAAAATCAGCCTTGCCTTCTGAGGCAATGTTTTACACAATGGTTGAATGTAACTCCTGGCGGTTTGACCAAGGAGCAGCACTGATGTCATGCATGCAGTGGACTGTCAGGCTCTGCTTGATTGAGGATGAAACTTGGGAAGGATTGGGAGGAGAAAATAAAGTAGAAAAAGATCAGAAAATTAAGTAGATAAATTTAGCTTCAATCCAGCTTTAAAAAAAAATGTCTGGCACATTCTTGTTTGGTTTAGAAAAACAGGAAGGTATTTTTGTTTTTTTTAATGGAATACATTAATCAAGCTAGTCAAGGGTAGTTTTTCCAGTGTTGCAATAGCTTTAACTACAGAAAGAATGAGCCCTTTGTCTTTCTGGGAGCAGGCTGCATGGCAAAGTAATGAAAATGAGAATGATAAGATGACATACTGAACAGAACAAGCTATTGTATCAATGCTCCATATATAAGTTTAATAATAATGTTCATTAAAGATAAAGGCTCTAGAAGTGAAAAAGTGTTGAAAACACTGGTGGATTACTTTGATCCCAATTATATTAGACTGGATAGGTTTACAGTTTCAAATTAAAGCTCGTTAAACTTTTTCACTTATTTTTGCCCATGGTCTGGGTTATTTCTGCAGTAATTATTCATTTCAAAATAATGACAACAAACCATAAAAGATGACAGACAAAATTTAAAACCTAATAATGACATCTGTCCTAATGCAAATATACTAGTAAGTGATTCGGCTTTGTACTACACTATTGTGATAGCATATAAATTATCGTGCACTTTCAGTAGTCTACTAGCACTATCCAAGTTAGAGTCTGGAGACATTTTCTCTCAGTATTGCAATGTGGAGAATACTATTATTGATCAGTATTAACCGCTTTAGGAAGAACACTGACAGTAGTATTGTGCACAGTGCCATAGATGGAAGAGACCTAGGTCTAAACTCCTACTCTGTTGTGTCCCTGATACCAGTCACATTCTGTGTGGCAGTGCTGGTTGGATACTAGTTAACTTCCCACAAGGGGGTTAGAAAAGTAAATGTAGAGTTCAGCTAGACTGAACTTCCTTGGCTAACAACTGCATCAATTGGAGAACAGAAAGTGCTGTCAACACTCAGCAGGTCAGTCAGCATCTGTGGAGAGAACAGGCAAGTTTATGTTTCAGATGCTGACCCTTTTTCAGAATTGCAAATTTAGAGGCAGACGAGCAGTTTAATACAATCAAAAATAGGGGAGAGGGAAATATACATAAAAGGGAATCATGAGTGGAATGATACAACAGATCACCTCAGTCAAGCAACAGACAGAAGAATTATAAAGAAACAGAGGGTGTGTAAATAGCTAAGGAAGTAGGAAGATTGGAGAATTGGGAAACCTGGGCGGTCAGGTATGAAATTAAAACAAGTTGGATTATATGGATATATAGCTAAAGTCTGAAGTTACTGAAGTTCCCCCTATATGGAGGAAACCAAATGTAAATTAGGTGACCACTCTGCCCAACACCTCCATTCCGTCAGCAAGTGCGACCGCAAGCTGCCTGTGGCTTGCCACTTTAACTCTTCTTCCCATTCCCATGTCAGACTGCTTGTCCAATATACAGTTCTGGATGAGCAAAAATTTTCTCCAATTAAATATTGGGAAGACCGAAGCCATTGTTTTCGGTCCCCGCCACAAACTCCGTTCCCTAGCCACTGAATCCATTCCTCTCCCTAACATCTCTCTGAGGCTGAACCACACTGTTTGCAACCTTGGTGTCATATTTGACCCTGAAATGAGCTTCCGACCACATATCCACAGCATAACAAAGACCGCCTATTTCCACCTCCGTAACATCGCCCGTCTCTGCCCTTGCCTCAGCTCATCTGCTGCTGAAACCCTCATCCATGCCTTTGTTACCTCTAGACTTGACTATTCCAACGCACTCCTGGCTGGCCTCCCACATTTCACCCTACGTAAACTTGAGGTCGTCCAAAACTCGGCTGCCCGTGTCCTAACTTGCACCAAGTCCCGTTCACCCATAACCCCTGTGCTCACTGGCCTACACTGTCTTCCTGTCTGGCCACACCTCGATTTTGAAATTCTTATCCTAGTTTTCAAATCTCTCCATGGCCTCGCCCATCCCTACCACTAACCTCCTCCAGCCCTACAACCCTCTCAGATATCTCTGCTCCTCCAATTCTGGCTTCTTGCGCATCTCCGATTTTCATAGCTCCACAATTGCTGGTCATACCTTAAGCTCTAAGCTCTGAAATTCGCTCCCTAAGCTTCTTTGTCTCTCTACCTCTCTCTCCTCCTTTAAGACACTCCTTAAAACCTATCTTTCTGACCAAGCTTTTGGTCACTTGTCCCATTATCTCCTTATGTGGCACTTAAAAAAAAATTAATTCACGGGATGTGGGCATCGCTGGCAAGGCCAGCATTTATTGCCCATCCCTAATTGCCCATGAGAAGGTGGTGGTGAGCTGCCTTCTTTAACTGCTGCAGTCCGTGCAGTGAAGGTACTCCCATAGTGGTGTTAGGTAGGGAGTCCACGATTTTGACCCAATGATGAAGGAACGACAATATATTGCCAAGTCAGGATGGCGTGTGACTTGGAGGGGTACTTGGAGGTGGTGGGGTTCCCATGCACCTGCTACACTTGTCTTTCTAGGTAGTAGAGGCCGCGAGTTTGGGAGGCGCTGTCAAAGAAGCCTTGGCAAGTTGCTGCAGTGCATCTTATAGATGGTACACACTGCAGCCACGGTACGCTGGTGGTGGAGGGAGTGCAAATCAAATGGGCTGCTTTATCCTGGATGGTGTCGAGCTTCTGGAGTGTTATCGGTGTCAAATTCTGTTTGATAATACTCCTGTGAAGCGCCTTGGGACATTTTACTGTTAAAGGCGTTATATAAATGCAAGTTGTTATAATTGGAACTACAAAAAACCATTACAGTGCTATTCAAATCTGATCACCTTAAACCATTCAGATTTAAGTTCACAATTCCATAAAACTACCAAGCTCTTACACGAGTGATTGATCGGCAAAAAGAATGTAATAAATGTTTTAAAAATACCACGAGATAGGTAATAGAGCTCCCTAATGAGTACACATAGTGATAGTACGGCACTGGGGGATGGAGACTATAAGCTTCCATATTTGATCCCGGGACTGTAGCCTATTAGCTCTCAGATTGGGGAGGTTGAGGATCTCTACCTGAACTGCTCCTGTGCAAAGATGATCAGTGTTACACGCTGATCACTATTCAGTGGGATCTGCTGAAAAGTGCAGATACGTACATCAAAAGAGAACAGAATCAGGCTCGATTTTAATGCCTTCCATGGTCAAACAACCTGCTAATGCCCATACTCTAGGCTTACTTGAAAATTTCCACTTGGCAAGATACTTGCTGGCTGCAACCACCTACGGAATCGTACCATGTCACGAGCTAGTAGAGAGATGTGACAGTTAACATTTATAAAACTTTCAGCATATTGAGAAAATAACGGTGAACCAGGGTAGACCCTTTTGTTTGTAATTATTTTGTCTAAATTCATCATTATCTGACATTTTTGAGTTATATTCTCTCCTCTTTAAGTTCTTCCCTGACATTGACCAATGCACCAATGAGCCAACCAGCCTCTAAGGCTCTGGCTGTGCCAAGAAGGATCCATCATAATCTCCCATATCATTTTCTGCTTTAGAGGTGGTATCAAGTTCTAAATGGTGTGCCAAACTAAGATCTGAAATTTATCATCTGAGGAACCGCAAGGAATTTTTAAGATATAATTGTCACTAACTGCCAAACAAATTTGTAAACAGGATAGTGGTGCCCCTCAGAGGACTGTAGTAGTATGTAGCCTTTTTATGCTCGAGCAAGCGAGGTAATCTGCTTTCAACTACAAATGAGAGTGTGTGTCGAGGGGATCAGATGATCAGAATCTCCCTGACGGAGGAAATTACTGGTGGTCATCTCTTTGATTCAGTTTTTAATTTAACTAAAATTACATCTTCTTGACATCGATCTTAAAGAGGAAAGTTCCCCAATGGTACTTCTATTAAAAAAACAGCTAAAATAAATTATGATTCAATGTAACATTTTAATCTATTGTTGTTTATTTCATGTTTTGGATATCATCAGAGGAATTGACTAGGAGTAAGTATTGAACTACCAGCAATAGAGAATCAAGCATGTGTTTGCCTGTTTGGATCGGGAGCTGGCTGAAGTAAATGAAAAAGTGGGGACTTGTTTGGGAAGCGATGACATTCTGAGTGGAGCATCCCAGGTATTGGTGCTGGGACTTCTACTGTTTTTAAAGCAGATTGACAACAAGGTTTCAGAAACTCAATGCAAAGTGATCACATTTGCAGATGATATCAAACTAGAGAGAAATGGGAGAATATCAAAGGAAGCAGCCAAAGATCTGCAACAGATGAGTGTAAAGAACAACAAAGCAGAAGAAAGAATGGGCAACATGGGTACTCCATGAATATAGTTGAACTAGCTAAGGATGAAGTTGGAAGAGATCCAGGGGTTTTAGTAGACTCACAGTGAACATGTCCAACCACAGCAGCACAGCAATCGATAAAGCAAGTAGAATGTTGAACCATTTGGGTAAAACAGTAAAACTCAACAACTCGCATTTATATAGTGCCGGTAGTGTAACAAAATGTCTAAATGCACACGTTGGAGGAGATTATGGCTCACGCTTTCATTTTGACAGCAAGGAAATAGCTATGGGATTGAAAGGGTTGGTAGAAAGGTAAAACTGGATGTCATCAGCATACACATGAAAGCTGACCCCATGTTTCATGTCACCAAGGGGCAGCATGTAGATGAGTATGGGAATGCTTTGGGTATTCCCATAGTGCTGCACAAATTGTATGAGGATAACCAAGCTTCAAGTCCAAAGTTCACTCTTATCAATACCCAAAGCTCCGAGTTTACAGACCGTGCAACTCCTTTTACATCAGAGGAGATCTGTCTGGGTAGGAGGAGTAGAAGAAGAGGAAGAGATGAAAAGATACTTCAAAGAGGTGCAAGAAAGTGAATGCCAAGCTGAAGAGGGAGAGCTTACTGGGGTGACCAAATGCTTGGTAAAAGAGGTGGGTTTTAAAGATGATCTTAAAGGAGAGGCACAGGGTTTTAGGGAGGGAATTCCAGAGAGGAAGACCTAGATGGCTAAAAGCACAGATGCCAATGATGGGGCAAAGAGAGGGGTGATGCACAAGAGCTGGACTGGAGAGTACGAGGATGGGGGAGGATTGTAGGGCTGGCAGATGTTACAGAGATAGGGAGGGGTGAGGCCACGGAGCGATTTAAACACATGGATGAGAATTTAAAATTTTCACAGTGAACAAGCTATGCAACCTGCTGAAGGTTGATCTACTGGAACAGCTCTTCCTTTCATTCTGAAGGCGACTACAGTATTTGTTGTGTCGGTACCTTTTTTACCTAGACACAATTAGAACTCAGAACTCAGAGATTCAAACATGAAGTGCTTTATTCGAAGGGAAAAGGGAGCTAAACTTAACCAAGAGAACACCCAACCATTTATCTGCTGTGACAGCGCCACCACAGGTGGGAGGAGAACACACAATACATAACATATTCCTCCCCTCTTAAATGGAAGGTCCACATTATTCCTCAACAGGTAAGTTACTTTCAATGCACTCAACTAACCTAGGGTAGAGGTAGACTGCCTCAACCCCTGACTTTACCCTGGGGTTTATTCTGCCCCAGTCTTGTGGGTAAGTCGCTAAGCCTACAGATCCAAGCGTCTTGGAGGCCGCTGCTCTCTGACAGGATACCGGCGGTCATCGCTGGCTTCCACAGCAGTAGGCATTGACACAGGCCTAGATGGAGAAGGTGCCTGTGTCAGTCGAAAGTCAGGAGTTTGCACAGGTGGAACAGTCTCTTTGACTTCCTGTGTTGGAGAAGAGCACTGTGGCAAAGGATGCTGGTTTGCGGTATCATCCGGAAACAGTTCAGGCCAACCAGCCGTTGGAGCCTCTGTGGCTGTCTCTGCTCCACACAACAGTTGATCTGTGTGTCTTCTCCAAACGACATCCTCAGCAGTCTCAACCATGTAAGACACAGGGCCCGTCTGCGCGATCACTGTAGCAGGAACCCATTTCGGTCCAGTGTTGTAGTTTCGAGCTAGGATGTGCTCTCCCGGATGAAACCGTCTCTCCTTGGCTCTTTTCTCTCTCTTTTCAACTTGAGCTTGTTGTTGACGATGGACAACCTGCTCTGCCCTTGGAGGTTTGAGTAAGTCAAAACTTGTCCGCAACTGCCTCTTCATCATGAGCGAAGCGGGGGAAGTTTTGGTTGTGGCATGCGGCTCATTCCTGTAGGACAACAGGAAGCTGTTCAGACATTGGTGGATTGAGCCCTGACCTTGCGATGCCTTCAAGGCGTGCTTCAAAGTTTGCACAAACCTTTCTGCCTGGCCGTTAGTAGAGGGATGATAGGGCGCAGACCTGATGTGTTGGACACCATTCACATGCAGGAAGGTTGCAAACTCCTGTGATACAAATTGTGGACCGTTGTCACTTACGAGTGAGCCATAACGGCTGAATATCTCACCAAGTTTCTCAATTGTTTTCTCTGCCGTGGTAGACCTCATCACAGCGACCTCCGGCCACTTGCTACGAGTGTCCACAACCACCATAAACATCTTCTCTTCGAAAGGACCGGCAAAGTCCACATGTACTCGCTGCCACACTTCTGCAGACCAATCCCAGGGGTGTAGGGTTGCCAGCTGTGGAACATTCTGGACCCTTTGACATGGGGAACATGTTTTGGCTTTCTCCTCAATATTCCCATCAAGACCTGGCCACCAGAAGTAGCTTCTTGCCATTTCCTTCATCCGAACCATCCCACTGTGGCCTGTATGAAGTTCCCTCAGAGGTGGCGGAATGATGACACGGCGTCCCCAAAGAAGACAACCTGCCTGGACGGAGAGCTCATTTCTTTTTGAAACGTAAGGTTTCAAACTAGGAGAATCTCCTATAGCTCTCCCTCGAATGACATCGTCCATTACCTCAGACAGGACTGGATCGTTGCGGGTGTACCTTCGCACCTGAACTGCAGTGACAGGTGCTCCCTCCACTTGTCTAAAGTAGAAGATGTCTATCTGACGAGGCTCTGGGAGAGTAACAGACAAGGGTAGCCTCGAGAGACCGCCTGCGTTGCCGTGCAAGTCTGATTTGCGATATTTGATGTCGTATGTGTGTCCTGACAACAGTAAAGCCCACCTTTGCATCCTGCTTGCAGCGAGAGACGGAATTCCGGTGTGGGGCCCGAAGATTGAAGTCAATGGACGGTGGTCCGTCAGGAGTGTGAACCTTCTCCCAAACAGGTACTGATGAAATTTTCGAATTCCAAAAACGATTCCCAAGGCCTCGCGCTCAATCTGCGCATAGTTACTCTCGGCCTTGTTCAAGGTGCGTGATGCGAAGGCGATAGGTTTCTCTTCACCCGAAGGCATGATGTGGAATATGACTGCTCCCACACCATATGGTGATGCATCACATGCTAGCTGCACAGGTAGCTTTGGGTCGAAGTGTGTCAGGACCTCCGATTTCAGCAATGCTTTCTTTGCTTGGGCGAAAGCTTCGTTGCACAGTTCAGTCCATTTCCATGTTTTGCCTTGACATAGCAACTGATGTAACGGCTTCAGCAATGTTGCTAAGACTGGAATAAACTTCCCATAGTAGTTAAGTAGCCCCAGAAATGAACGTAACTGGCTCACATTCTGGGGTGCTGGGGCCTCCACGATCGCCTTGACCTTTGATGGCGCCTTATGCAGGCCAGTAGCGTCAATCACATGCCCCAGGTACTCAACTGAAGACTGAAAGAATTCACATTTGTCTTTACGAACTCTGAGTCCGTACTCTTTCATTCGTTGTAGTGTCGCATCCAAGTTCAGAAGATGATCCTCCTCATTTGTCCCAGTGATAAGGATGTCGTCCAGGTAGCACTGGACTCCTGGCAGTCCACTCAAAATCTGATCCATTGCCCTTTGGAATAGAGCAGGGGCTGACGTAATTCCAAACAGAAGGCGGCAGTACCTGTATAGCCCCTTGTGTGTCACAATTGTCAGCAGCTCCTTTGATTTGTCATCGACATGCATTTGTAGATAAGCCTGGCATAAGTCTATTTTGCTGAACTTTTGCCCTCCGGCCAGGCCCGTAAAAAGATCATCAATGAGGGGAAGAGGGTACTGTTCCGCAGACAGCACCAGGTTAATAGTCACTTTAAAATCCCCACAGATTCGAACAGATCCATCCTTTTTCAGGACAGGAACAATGGGTGTGGCCCATTTGTTCACGCTCACAGGCTCCAGGACTCCATTCTCGACTAAGGCCTCCAAGTTAGCCTCAACTTTTGGCCTAATTGCATAGGGTACAGGTCGGGCTTTGTGAAACTTCGGCTTGCTGTCAGGTTTAACGTCCAGTCTCACGCTGATCTTTTTCATGCTCCCAAGTTCTCCATTGATGAGTTCTGCATGTTTGTTTAACACTGCAGTCAGACCTGACTCCCCTTTTGACATCATGCGGACTGCAGGCCAGTCCAGTGTGATTTTCTCTAGCCACGCACGTCCCAGTAGCGATGGGTAATTTCCCTTTACCACATATAGTGGCAGTTTTGCAGTCTGTCTGTTCAATTTAACTGTCACCTCAATGGCGCCTCTCATGGCCACAGGTTCGCCGGTATACGTCTTTAGCACAATGTTTGTTGGCTGAAAGGTAAGATGCTTTAGCATATTGTTGTAGACAGTGTCTGAAACAAGGGACACAGCCGCGTCTGTGTCCACCTCCATCCGCACTGATTGCCCCTCCACCAGTGGTGACACCCAGTAGCCATTTGAACCACCTGCAACCGTCAGTGTGTGTACCTCTTCCTCCTCAGAGGTGTCGCTCCCCTCTGTTTTGCTTGTTCCATCATACTGCACTGAATGAACACTCTTTTTCCTCTCTTGTCCAAATACAGACATTTTGCTTCCATGCTTCCCAGCTCTGTCTGTTCTTTTTTTACCTCTACAGGCGCGTTCAATGTGACCCTTTTTGCCACAATTTCGGCATTCCAGCTCCGTACACCAGCAGTCATTAGCGTGATGGCCCGTTTTCCCACAACGGTAACATGTGCCGTTCCGCGCACCTTTAGGCTCAGATGACACCTTGTGAACTCTCCCTGTTGAACTCAACTGGTGAGCCTCCTTTTCCGCCATCTCCATGGAGACACTAACTTCAATGGCCTTTCCAAGAGTAAGGTTGTCCTCAGTAAGAAGGCGCTTCTGTGTGGCTGCACTTTGCAGACCACACACAAGTCTGTCTCTAATGGTGTCATTCAGCACCTCCTTGAACTGGCAGTGTTCCGACAACCTTTTTAAAGCAGCAATAAACATTGTCACTGATTCCCCCTCCTCTTGATTCCGTTTGTGAAATCTAAATCTCTCAGCAATAACCAGAGGTTTTGGTGAAAAATGTGCTCCAAGAATTTCCACTAGTTGCTTATATGTTTTAGTTCCTGGCTTATCTGGCTGCACAAGGCTGCGAAGTAAATTGAATGTTTTCGGCCCCATTACACTCAAAAAGGTAGGCATGACCTTTTTGTTTGCCACCACATTTGCCAAGACAAAATAGTCAAAACGTTCCGTATAAGCGCTCCATTGCTCCACATTTTCATCAAAATCACCGATGTTTCCTAATATAGTAGCCATCTCACGTTTCAAATTTAAATTTCTGTTTACTCACTGCACCCGTAACATACGCAGATTCATCTGCTCCTCATCGCCACTTTGTTGTGTCAGTACCTTTTTTACCTAGACACAATCAGAACTCAGAACTCAGAGATTCAAACATGAAGTGCTTTATTCGAAGGGAAAAGGGAAGTTCTGGCGAGTTCCGAACAAAGAGAGCTAAACTTAACCAAGAGAACACCCAACCATTTATCTGCTGTGACAGCGCCACCACAGGTGGGAGGAGAACACACAATACATAACAGTATTAAGCTTCTATACCACAGGATCTTCTCAGCCCACCACAGGGGAAAGATGCCAGATAAGCCGTTCTGCAGTTCATTCTTGTGTTAAGCAAGTGACTGGCAGCAGCTGTTTGCCAAGGAAAACACCTTTATCATGCTGTCAATGGAAAGGAGACAGCAACAAGAAAGGGCTCAGGACTTTCACCACCTGGCAGGCTTCTGAAGAATCCAGGGCATTATTGACGGAACCCATGTCACCATCAGGGCTGCACGCATCAACCCTAAT
Source organism: Somniosus microcephalus (assembly GCF_052327205.1). Lineage (NCBI taxonomy): Eukaryota > Metazoa > Chordata > Chondrichthyes > Squaliformes > Somniosidae > Somniosus > Somniosus microcephalus. The sequence continues at coordinate 36,355,356 of NC_140992.1, forward strand.
ACATGCATCAACAGGGCCTTGCCACCATCTGAGTTTCTGTGGAGTACACAATAGGAATGCTGAAGCAACGATTCATTTGTTTCGGTGTTGGTGTGCTGCTCTACTGTCCAACCAAAGTCTCAAGGATCACTGCATGTTGCACAATTTTGCTATCTGAAGAGGCAGACCATGGCTCTGCAGCCCCATGGGAAGAAATTGAGGTGGGTGACTTGGATGGAGATGATGTACAGACAGGAAGATTGGAGTGGAGCTCTGTTGTGGATAATTACTTCCACTTATGAACACCTCCTGCCACTGGTTAATTTTGGTTTTCCATATGAACATCCTCACCCTGCAGCCCCAAGTAGATGGTGCCCATTTTTTGTACTCAAGCTCCCCTCCAATCTTATCGCCCCTTCCAAGCTCTGATTTCCTTTCCACAGCGCAAACTAAAACACTGTGCATATAAAGTAGAAAAAAAAATCTCTACTTATGGGGTGTAATGCATATGTGGTGCCGCTATAAAAGATGAGCTTGTCCTACTCTTCAATCAATGACTGCGTCAAAGTGCTTCCTAAATGAGAGTAGATGACTGCTGTTGGGTACTGCAACCCTGTTGGAATCGTCATTGGCCTGAATATCTGGATTCAAGGTCATTTGATGCCTATGCAACAGCTGAAGCCACATCTGACGACACACTCATGGGCCACTCACTGGCATTTTCTCAATGCTTTGAGAAGAATGGCTGAATTGGGAGGATGTGGTGGAAACATCTATTCAAATTTGCTCTCGCTAATGGCGTTTACAGATTGTGTCCCAAAAGAGCAAGGGTCATCTCCTGATAGTCAGATAGCTGCTTCAGCAAGGCCTGCTTCCTGCTCTTCCTGGTTCTCTCCTGATGGTTATGGAGCAACCTTGAGAGGTGTTAGCTGTGGCTCAGTGGTGGCAGGTGTTCCTTGGAGTCAGACTTGAGCACAAAATCTAGGTTGACACTCCAGTGCAATACTGAGGGAGTGCTGCACTGTCGGAGGTGCCGCCTTTCAAATGAGATGTTAAACCGAGGTCTGATCCATCCTCTCAGGTGGACATAAAAGATCCCATGGCACTATTCAGAGAAGTGCAGGGGAATTCTCCTGGTGTACTGACCAACATTTATCCATCAACCAATGCCACCAAAAACAGATTATCTGGTCATTTATATAATTGCTGTTTGTGGAACGTTGATGTATGTAAGCTGGCTGCCGCATTAGCCTACAATAATAGCTACACTTCAAAAATACTCCATTGTCTCTCTCTCTCTCACTTGTAATTCAAATCTAGATTTTGGTGGAAGTTAGTCCACAGCACAAAACAGTTTGCAATTCAATCCTCAATGGCACTAAATTAACAATTTAATTCTAAGAGGCCATAAAGATACCAAACGTAGGAAACATAAGTTATTGTTCCATTTTCCAGCAGTAACAATCCTCATCTTGAAAAATACAAAAAATGTAGAAAATATGAATTAACAAGAAAAAGAACCAAAAAATGTTATCTATCTTTAATTGAATTTCCCTCAGTTATCTCTCATGGGAATGTTACCTAGGAATGCAGCAGCTAATAACTGTGAGGCCTGTTTTACTCTATGAACAAAACCACCCATTGTGTAGGCTTATTGACCTGTTTCACCTATCCTCCCTGTTCTGATTGAAGGCATTACTTTAATGTTTACGGAACTCAAAAAAGTCAGTCTGACTGATCTTGCAACTGCACTGCTACCTAATCCAATGGAGTGTGAATTCTGCAACATGAAAATATTTATTAGCTATTGTTTTACTTTTACATTTATCTTTGTGAAAATAATGAATTCCCGTTCACCCATCTCCCCTGTGCTCACTGACTTACAATGGCTCCCGGTTGAGCAACGCCTCGATTTTAAAATGTTCATCCTTGTTTTCAAATCCCTCCATGGCCTCGCACCTCCCTATCTCTGTAATCACAACCCCCCCCCCCCCCCCCCGAGATATCTGCGCTCCTCCAATTCTGGCCTCTTGCGCATCCCCGATTTTAATCACTCTATTGGCGGCCGTGCTTTCAACTGCCTTGGCCCTAAGCTCTGGAATTCCCTCCCTAAGCCTCTCCGCCCCGCTACCTCTCTGTCCTCCTTTAAGACGTTCCTTAAAACCTACATCTTTAACCAAGCCTTTTTTTGGTCATGTGCCCGAAGGAACGGTGGCATATGGTTATGTTACTGGACTAGGAATCCAGCACCCTGGACTAATGATCCAGAGACATGAGTTCATAATCCTGGCAGCTGTGGAATTTAAATTCAGTTAATTAAATAAATCTGGAATAAAATGGTGCTATCGGTGAAGGTGACCATGAAACTACCGGATTGTCGTAAAACCCATCTGGTTCACTAATATCCTTTAGGGAAGGAAATCTGCGGTCCTTACCTGGTCTAGCCTATATGTGACTCCTGACCCATAATGTGGTTGACTCTTAACTGAAATGGCATAGCAAGCCACTCAAGGGCAATTAGGGATGCACAATAAATGCTGGCCTTGCCAGCGATGCCCACATCCCACATGATTGAAAATTAAAAAAATTCTCCTATGTGGCTCGGAATCAAATTTTGTTTAATTAACTCTCCTGTGAAGCGATTGGGACATTTTACTACATTAAACACGCTATATAAATGCAACTTGTTGTTGTTGTACTGTGCAACTGTTGCTTGATATATGAAGACCAAAGCTACCATAAGATTTAGGGGCCCAGGTGCAGGGCCTATCATCAGCACAAATAGCCCAATCTCACCCACTCCCATAAATCTGTGTCCTGTTTTCCCCTCCCCTTTTAATTCTGCCCAGCTCACTTTCTGTGTCGTAGGTCTATTTATGGGCTCACCCTCTTGTGCCTTCACTCCGTTTCTGGTAATAGGATTCAGTTCTCCTTCAAGAGAAAAAAAAATAAAGTTATAAGGAGTTGGAGCTATCTAGCCCCCACAGAGTGATTAAAATTGTTGTGATGTGCCTTCAATAACCACAAAACTAGAAGTTATAAACTTAAACAAGTTGGCTTTTAATCACTAAGATCAGAGCTTACATCTCAACACACCAACTGGCTCACAGGAATGAGTCATACAGATCCTGAGATCTTTAAGTAAGAGAAGTCAGGGGCGGAGCCAAGAGCCAAGACCTGGAATCTTCCAGGTTAGTCAGGAAAGAGGAAGTGAAACTATACACCGTGTGGGGGAGGGTAATATACATGAGTGCAAAACGAATACAGGCAAGACAAACAGATTTCATTACATTCACCCCTTCTTTAGATTTAGTCCATCGGGGTGATGTTTCTTAAAAGTTGGTATAAGTGAGTCTGTCAGGAGGTTTTGCGGTTCTCAGTGATCGGCGCAAAGCCGGTTGGGGTGCCTCTAGGGGAGTGGATTCTGGTTCCTCCGCTGTCCGGGCCTCCGCAGTGTCTTCCAGGTTATCTGCAGTGTCCTCCAGGTTAAAGTTGGGTATTGATACCTCTGGGCGTCCTGTCTCTTTTTGGTGTAGGTCTTCCTCGGGTAGTCTCTCATCGTTCTCTCCGCTCCCCGAGGGAGTGAGGTCTTTTATGGAAACAGTGTCCTCTCGCCCGTCAGAGTATTCGATATAGGCGTACTGAGGGTTTGCATGGAGGAGCTGTACCTTTTCCACAAGGGGGTCCGTTTTATGGCCTCTCACGTGCTTCCGCAATAGTACTGTCCCCGGAGAGGTCAGCCACGCGGGTAGAGATATGCCCGAGGTGGATTTCCGGGGGAAAACGAACATCTTTTCGTGAGGGGTAGCGTTAGTGGCTATACATAACAGAGACCTTATGGAGTGGAGCACGTCTGGGAGGACTTCCTGCCAGCGGGAGGTCGGAAGGCCTTTTGACTTTAAGGCTAACGTGACAGCCTTCCAAACAGTAGCATTCTCCCTTTCCACTTGCCCATTACCCCGGGGGTTGTAGCTAGTGGTTCTGCTAGTGGCTATCCCCTTTGAGAGCAAGAACTGGCACAGTTCGTCACTCATAAATGACGTCCCCCTATCGCTGTGTATGTAGTTCGGCATGCCAAACATGCAGAATAGATTACAGAGACACTTGATGACCGTGGCACTGGTCATGTCTGGGCAGGGAATGGCGAAGGGGAAGCGGGAATATTCATCGATGATATTGAGGAAGTATATGTTACGGCCGGCAGAGGGAAGGGGTCCCTTGAAGTCCAGACTTAGGCGCTCGAATGGCCATGTGGCTTTGATAAGGCGTGCACGGTCAGGCCTGTAGAAACGAGGCTTGCATTCCGCACAGATGCGGCAGGCTCTAGTCATTGCCCTGACCTCCTCGATGGAGTGGGGCAGATTGCGGGACTTTATAAAATGGTATAGTCGGGTGACCCCTGGGTGACAGAGGTCGTTGTGGAGACCCTGTAATTTGTCCGTATGAATGCTGGCACACATTACCCGCGATAGGGCGTCTGGGGGTTCATTAAGGGCTCCCGGCCTGTACATAATATCATAGTCGAACGTGGATAGTTCGATCCTCCACCTGAGTATTTTGTCATTCTTGATTTTCCCCCTTTGTTTGTTATTAAACATGAAAGCCACCGACCGCTGGTCGGTGAGCAGGGTGAAATGTTTGCCGACTAGGTAGTGTCTCCAGTGCCGCACTGCCTCCACTATAGCCTGTGCCTCCTTCTCGACAGAAGAGTGCCTGATTTCAGGTCCCTGAAGGGTTCGGGAGAAGAAGGCCACAGGTCTCCCAGCCTGATTGAGGGTCGCAGCTAAGGCAAAGTCTGACGCATTGCTTTCGACTTGAAAGGGAATGCTTTCGTCCACTGCACACAGTGCAGCCCTTTCAATGTCCTGTTTGATACTGGTGAAAGCCTCCCGAGCTTCAGCTGATAGTGGGAAGGACGTCGATTTAATGAGGGGTCGGGCCTTATCAGAGTAATTGGGCACCCATTGGGCATAATACGAAAAAAATCCCAGGCACCTTTTTAAAGCTTTGGGATTGTGTGGCAGGGGCAGTTCCTTTAGGGGGCGTAATTGGTCAGGGTCCGGTCCAATTACCCCATCTTCCACCACACAGCCGAGGATACAGAGACGGGTTGTGTTGAAGACACATTTGTCTTCGTTGTAGGTTAGATTCAGCTTTAGGGCAGTTTTTAAAAATCTCGCAAGATTTAGATCGTGGTCTTGCTGGTTGTGCCCGCAGATAGTGACATTGTCCAGATAGGGGTAGGTAGCTTGTAGTTTATTCTCGTCAACCATGCGGTCCATCTCACGTTGGAAGACCGAGACCCCATTTGTTACCCCGAAGGGCACTCTGAGAAAATGGTAGAGGCGTCCGTTTGCCTCAAAGGCGGTGGATGGGCGGTCCTCCGTTCTAATGGGGAGCTGGTGATACGCGGATTTGAGGTCGATAGTCGAGAAGACTCGGTATTGCGCGATCTGGTTGACCATTTCTGATATGCGGGGTAAAGGGTAGGCGTCCAGCTGGGTATAAATATTAACAGTCTGGCTGTAGTCAATTACCATCTGTTTCTTTTCGCTATTTTTAACTATGACTACTTGGGCACGCCACGGACTGGTACTGCATTCAATAATGCCTTCCCGCAGGAGTCTGTCCACTTCCGCTTTGATAAAGTGTCTGTCTTCCAGACTGTACCGTCTACTTTTGGTCGCTATGGGCCTACAGTTCGGAGCGAGATTAGCGAATAAAGAGGGCGGGCTGATTTTTAAGGTTGATAGGCCACAGACTGTGAGTGGCGGCTGGGACCCGCCATATGCTAGCATGACACTTTCGTGGTGGCACTGGAAGTCCAGGCCCAAGATTACATTAACACAGAGTTCTGGCATCACGAGGAGTTTAAAATCCTTGTAGTCCGTGCCTTTTACAGTCAGTGTTACCACACAGTAGCCCAAAATGTCCGAAGTGTGGGGCTTAGCAGCCATAGCAATTCTGCTCCGTGTAGGGGTTACCGTTAATGAGTGCCGCCGTACCAGGCTAGGGTGGATAAAACTCTCGGTACTCCCACAGTCAATTAAACATTTCGTTAAATTCCCGTTTACCTGTATGTCCATCATGGGTTTTGTCAACGGGTGTGGCCTGGATTGATCCACCGTGATCGAAGCCACTGTTGGGCCCTGGGCGGCCGTTGAGTCGGGAAAAGATGGCGGATCCCAAGATGGCGGCCCGCACGGCACGCACGAGGCGGTGACGGAGTTGGAAATCGGATTCCCCCTGCAGACTTTGCTAAAATGCCCCTTTTTCTTACATTTGAAACATGTAGCGTCCTTCGCTGGGCATCGTTGTCTGGGGTGCTTGGCCTGGCCGCAGAAGTAGCATTTCGGGCCTCGAGACATTGCCGCTGTATAGGACTCCTGGGTGAACTTCTGTGTGAGGACTCCGGCGGTGTAGAGCTGGTCTGATTCCAAGATGGCGGCCCGCTCGGCGCGCACGAGGCGGTGAGGGCCGCATGGCCGGAAGAATAAGAGTCAGAGTTTTTCTGGGCCACGTCCAGCGATCGCGCAGTGGCCACTGTCTTTTTTAAGTCCAGGACCTCCTTCTCCAGCAGTCTCTGCCGGATATAATTCGATTTGAGGCCCGTGATGAAGGAATCGCGGACCAATTCGTCAGAGTACACGTTGGCCGTCACGGCCTTGCAGTTACAGTCCCGGACCAAGTCCTTTAGGCCCTGTAAGAAATCGTCCATTGATTCCTCAGGTCGCTGCCTGCGTGTAGCCAGCAGATGTCTGGCGTACACTTCATTTACCGGCCTCTGGTATTGGGTCTTCAGGATAGTGATGGCCTCCGTGTAAGAGGTGGCGTCCCGGATGAACAAATAAATCCGATGACTAACGCGAGTAGTCAGTAGACTCAGTTTATCTACCTCGCTAGCGGATGAGGCCCCCGCGAAGAGTTCGAAGCATTTGAGCCAGTGTCCAAATTGATTTGATGCTTCAGCAGAATGTGGATCCAAGTCCAGACGCTCTGGTTTTAGGAGTCGATCCATCCTAGTATTTAGTGATTAAAATTGATGTGCCTTCAATAACCACAAAACTAGAAGTTATAAACTTAAACAAGTTGGCTTTTAATCACTAAGATCAGAGCTTACATCTCAACACACCGACTGGCTCACAGGAATGAGTCATACAGATCCTGAGATCTTTAAGTAAGAGAAGTCGGGGCGGAGCCAAGAGCCAAGACCTGGAACCTTCCAGGTTAGTCAGGAAAGAGGAAGTGAAACTATACACCGTGTGGGGGAGGGTAATATACGTGAGTGCAAAACGAATACAGGCAAGACAAACAGATTTCATTACATGTTGTATTAGCCATGTCAGTACATTGTACTGATCAAAAAATAATGTTCAGCATTTTAATTTCACTGCATTACCAGCGGCAGTAATGGTTATGCCACAGGGTCCTTTTAAGCACCCACAGGTGATATCATGGAAGCCAGTTAATGTGTCATCCACTGCAGCATACATTTACTGCAGCAGCAATCTTCAGCACTATGATTGCTACTAATACTTTTTTATCTCACACATCATTGCTAAATCTACAAAAGCAAATTTATCACTACTTTCCTACCATGTTTATTCATACACCATTGGTGAAATGCTGAGAAAACATTTGGTTGGATGAGGCCAGCTACAAATTGTTAAACTGTTTTATTTGTCAGACAGAAGTGAACATACAGAGTAACAGTTATGATGGGACTCAGTTAATTCAATCAGTACAATTTGTCTTTGTGTAAAAATACAAAATAATGAGTGAACTATGCGTCCTCACATCAGTGGGTCATCTTGCCTAGCAGCTTTGTATTTAAAAACAAAATTGTCAGTGTGTCTGTCCTGATTTTTATCTCCCTGTGTCCACAACCAAGGGGGAGGGCTTATGCCAGACAATCCCCACAGACTATCTGGGACCAAGGACTTTCCAAAACAATGGGTGTGAAGTCTTTATGGATTACTGAGACATGCCATTGAATTGCTTATTATTTTTGGTCTTTGAGGAAACAACTTTAATTCCTTGACTCACTAACATTCTAACTACTATTTATCTTGATGTTTTTATTTATTTATGTGAATGAATACACTGTGGCGGAGCCACTGAATGACTCTGGGCAACTGTACATAATTCCCTTTAACGATGTTCTAACACCAGCCTAAGCCTGTACCATTGTGTTAGACATTACTTTGTTTTGTATATAGTGTTTGTATGCACGGGGCATGGCCCCTTTAAGAGCGCGGGCAAACGCGATGACATCACGTCGCAAACCACGTGACTGCCCAGGCAGTCCTCGTGGAATCTCCATCTTGTTAAGACCTGTTTTCGTGGGTCTCCTGTGTTGATCTCATCAAACTGTTTGAACTCGTTTAGTCTTACATTAAAGACCTGTTTGATTGATCTCCTGAGTCGACCTCAGTTATTAGTTAGGAATTCGTCAATTCCTACATTGGTGACCCCGTTTTTTGTGAACGTTTTTCACAAAAAGGACACAGCATGGAGGCCAACGCCGTTTCGCTGAAGCTACCGCAGTTCTGGGAGCAGCAAGCGACCTCGTGGTTCATTCAGGTCGAGGCTCAATTCGCCCTGCGGGACATCGCTGCGGATCAGACCAAATATCTCTATGTGGTCTCTGCACTCGACAGCTCTACCGCCTCGCGGATCGTCAGCCTCCTCGAGAACCCTCCAACGGAGCGCAAGTATGAAACCCTCAAGGCGCGGTTGCTGCAAGTTTTCGGGCTCACTAAAGCGGAGCGCGCCCGTCGATTGCTCGCTATGCCCGGGCTCGGGGACTCCAAGCCTTCGGAGTTAATGAGCCAAACGCTCACACTCCTTGGCTCCGAACCAGAATGCTTCCTATTCCGGGAAATATTCCTCAGCCAGCTACCGGAACAGGTGCAAGCCGCCCTGGCCAGATCCGAAGTTGAGGACTGCGCAGCACTCACGGCAGAGGCGGACAAAATTTTCGCGGTTACTCAGCAGAACTGCGCCGCCACGAGGCGCCCATCCCCCACAGACACCGCCCCAGCTCGTCAGCCTGCTGGGCTGTGTTTCTACCACGCGCAGTTCGGCGTGAAAGCAAGATGTTGCCGCCCTCCCTGCAACTTCCCCCCCAAAAAAACAACTACAACCACCGAGGAATGGGTCTAACGGGCGCCCCGCGGCCGCGATGGCGATCGGCAATGTGGGCAAGTTGCTGTTTATCACCGATACTCTCTCCGGTCGTCATTTTCTGTGCGACACCGGGGTGCAGTGCAGCATATTACCCGCGTCTGCCCTCGATGTGCAGACCAGGATTCACGGCCTCGCCCTTGAAGCGGCCAATGGCGGAGCAATTCGGACCTTCGGCAGATGGCGGGTGCAGTTGTGTTTTGGGGGCCAACGTTTTTACTGGGAGTTTGTGACGGCCAAGGTTTCGCAACCCATTCTCGGCGCGGATTTCTTGTGCGCCAACAGCCTCCTGGTTGATGTGAGGAGCCGGCTGTTGATCAACGCGGCAACTTTTCATTCTATCTCTTGTTACCGCAGTAACACTACGTCGCGCACCGTCGCCTGTGCTTTTCCGGCTCCGGATGAGTTCACTCGCCTGCTCAGCGAATTCCCCGACCTGACAAGACCCACGTTCTCCTCCACAGCCACGAAACATGGTGTGGAACACCACATCACCACCAATGGCCCCCCGGTCTACGCGCGGGCCCGGCGCCTGGAACCTGGCAAGCTGGCGGTCGCAAAAGTGGAGTTCGCGACCATGGAACGGTTAGGGATTATTCGCCAGTCAAATAGTCCCTGTCTTCACCCCTCCACATCGTCCCGAAGCCTGGCGGCGGATGGCGGCCATGCGGCGACTATCGACGCCTAAACGACGCCACCACTCCTGATCGGTACCCGATCCCCCACATCCAGGATTTCTCCGCCCATTTGGCAGGGAACACTGTCTTCTCGAAAGTTGACCTCGTCCGGGGCTACCACCAGGTCCCCGTTCATCCCCAAGACGTCCAGAAGACTGCAGTCATCACCCCATTCGGTCTTTTCGAGTTTCTACGAATGCCGTTTGGGTTAAAGAACGCCGCCCAGGCTTTCCAACACCTGATGGACTCTGTGCTGTGGGACCTCAAGTTCCTCTTCGTCTACCTGGACGATATTCTCATTGCCAGTCCCACTAAAGAAGAACACATCTGTCACCTTCGCACCCTTTTTCGACGTCTCAGCCAACACGGCCTGATTATCAACCCGGCCAAGTGTCAGTTTGGCCTGCAACAAATTGATTTCCTGGGGCATCGCATCACTTCAGAGGGAGCAGTTCCTTTACAAGTGAAGGTAGAGGCGGTGACGTCCTTTCCACGCCCGCAAACCATTAAGGCCCTGCAGGAATTCCTAGGCATGGTAAACTTTTACCACCGTTTCGTGCCTAAGGCAGCACTACCCATGCAGCCCCTGTATGAGGCCCTCAAGGGCAAGACTGGCAAAGATATGGTAGACTGGACGGTTGACATGGCCCGGGCGTTCGCCGACACCAAAAGCGCCTTGGCCAATGCGGCTATGCTGGTGCACCTGCTGCCAGGAGCCACCATCGCCCTCACCACCGACGTGTCAGACTACGCAATCGGAGCCGTGCAAGAGCAGTGGGCGAACGGGATGTGGCAGCCGTTGGCATTCTTCAGCCGTCAACTACGGCGGAACGAGAGAGCGTATAGCACGTTTGACCGGGAGTTGCTCGCTCTTTTTCTGGCCAACCGCCATTTTCGCTTCCTCCTGGAAGGACGTCCCTTCACCGCCTTCGTGGACCATAAGCCGCTCACCTTCGCCATGGCCAAGACCGCCAAACCATGGTCATCCCGACAGCAACGTCAACTGACCTACATATCCGAGTTCACCACAGATATACAGCACGTGGCCGTTAAGGACAACCTGGTGGCCAACTGCCTCTCCCACGCGACCGTCAATACGGTTCATTTAGGCATCGATTACGCCCTCATGGCAGCGGATCAAGCCTCGGACCCAGAAGTCCAGGCCTACAGAACCACCGTCACTGGCCTCCAGTTGGCTGATGTCAAGTTCCATGCGGCAGGTACCACGCTCTTGTGTGACGTCTCCGTACGGGACCCTCGCCTGTAGGATTTCGCAATAATTTCAAAATTTCCTACAGTTCTGAAGATTAATTTTGATTAAAGAATACCTGGGCAATATACCTTTAAACATCCAGGGGATCAAAATGGCCACCAGACCGCATGGCAAAAGACAAAGGACTTGAAAAGGCAGCTTGTATGTGTCTGTGGAAAAGGGTTCAATGGAGCAGTCAAAACTGCCAATCAAAGGGGAGTTCCCCCCCTCCCTGCAGAGACAATCGATGTGTTTACAGAAACTGCTACACAAAGGATTAACCACTTGAGACTGGTTTCAGTCTGACCACAAGGACAATGACTTTCTGTTTACAATATCTTCAAGGCTATTTACTCAAGAAATCAAGGAAATGGACACATTCCAAACCACTGCAGCTTTATTCGAAAGCCCATTCACAGACGATTGACACATTTAAACTGAGAAAAGTAACAGTTTAAACGAATTGGTAATTCATCTAAACCCATTCTAGACAATGGGGCAGCTTGGATCCCTTTTGTTTTAGCCCAGATACATCCGGATCTGGGCGGGAACATTTCGGCCCCAAATTGAGGTGTAAAAGATAGCTTCTCAGAAGCCATCTCTCTCTCTGTGGCCTCGCCTCTGTGCTCTCTACAACGTGGGAGCCTGCCTGAAGGAGTGGAACACCAGCAGTTTACTTTTAAAATACTGGGGTGTTCTTACTTCGGGGCAGTGAAGATCAAAGATCGCAAGGCACGGAGAAGGCGTTTTCATTGGTGAGCATATATTTTTCTGACCTTTTACAAGGCAACTTAGAATAGGTATAGGGGTGGGAATTAAGTGGGAATTTTGTTAGAACTGTGATTTTAGTCGATCTTTCCTCGTTGTGTCCATTCTCTCCTCCTCTATTTAAGTAACAGTGTTGCACTAAGCCGAGAAGTGCTTCAGTGAACACTGAAAGTAGCTGTATTAAAGTGCTGTTTTTAAGTAAAAGCCACTAAGAAAAGGTGCTGTAGTGAGCAAGGTGTTTCTATATTAAAACGGTATTAAAAAGGGGTGTTGCACCAAGCAGATAAGTGCTGTGGTGAACACTGTGTAGCTGTTTTTAAAGTACTGTATTTAAAACTGTATTAAAAAGGGGTGTTGTACCTAGCAGAGAAGTGCCGTGGTAAACACTGTGTAGCTGTTTTTAAAGTACTATATTTAAAACTGTATTAAAAAGGGGTGTTGTACCTAGCAGAGAAGTGCTGTGGTAAACACCGTGTAGCTGTTTTTAAAGTGCTGTATATTTTAATAAAGGAGTGTTGCACTGAGCAGAGAAGTGCTCCAGTGGACACTGAGCGGCTGTATTTAAAAGTGCTGTATTTTAATAAAGGAGTGTTGCACCTAGCAGAGAAGTGCTGTGGTAAACACTGTGTAACTGTTTTTAAAGTGCTGTATATAAAGGAGTGTTGCACTGAGCAAAGAGCGCTCTAGTGGACACTGAGTGTACTGCGTTAAGCAAAAGTGCTGTACCAGGCATAGCTGTGCTGTATCGATTTTTAAGTTGTTTCTTTCTTTTTGTTTCAATAAATACTGGTCTGTTTTGCACCCAAACCACGAGTCACGTTTTTTTTTCTGTCCACATCGCTACCAAATAAGTCCGGCGGTCAGAACCAGGAATAGGGGAGCGCTTCGAAACTGCACAAGGGTCCCTGGAGCAGCTCAGAGGCTTCTGACTGGCCAGAGACAATAACCCCGCTAGCGTGTGTTAATTCCTACAGCCCTGTCGTACCGGCCGTCTGGCGCCGCAAAGTGTTCGACGCCATACATGGGTTGAAGGCCTCTCAGAAGCTGATGTCAGCGAAATTCGTATGGCACAGCATGCACAAGGATGTCCGCGACTGGACCAACACCTGCGTGGTCTGCCAAAAAGCCAAAGTACAGCGTCACATCAAAGCTCCGTTGGCCACCTTCGGAGCGATGGTTTGACCATGTCAATGTGGACCTGGTGGGTCCACTCCCACCCTCCCATGGTTTTTCACACATCCTGACCATGGTTGACCGCACCACCAGATGGCCAGAGGCGGTTCCCCTATCATCCACTACTTCGGCGGACGTGGCCAGGGCGTTCATTTCCATCTGGGTCGCCCGTTTCGGAGTGCCCGCTGATATTTCTTCAGACGGGACCACAGTTTTCCTCTGAACTCTGGAATGCAGTGGCCCAAGGACTCGGTGTCAAATTACACTGCACCACAGCCTACCACCCACAGGCGAATGGTCTCTGTGAACGTTTCCACCGGTCACTGAAAGCCGCCCTGAGGGCCAGCCTCCAGGACGCTGGATGGGCAAACAAGCTACCGTGGGTCCTATTGGGCCTTCGCACGGCCCCCAAAGAAGACCTTCACTCTTCATCCGCGGAGCTGGTGTACGGTCAACCGCTGCGAGTCCCAGGGGATTTCCTACCAGAATCGACGAAGCCTTGGTCCACTTCTGACCAGCTTACTAGTCACCAAGAGGCAGCCAGATGTTTCGCGCCGGTGCCCACTTCGCACCACGGGCTGCAGAGTTCGCACGTTCCAACGGAGCTTGACAAGGCAGAATACATCTTTATTCGCCACGATGCTCATAGGGATCCACTCAAGGCCCCATATACTGGTCCCTTCCACGTGTTGGAGGCAGGGGACAAAACCTTCAAGGTAGATGTCGGTGGTAAACCGGACCACATTTCAGTCGATCGATTAAAGCCGGCACATCTGGACCTCGACCGCCCCGTCGAGACAGCACAACCGCCGAGACGAGGTTGGCCACCCATCGCTGTTACGGCAGACCAAGCGCAACCGCCCGTCAGACTGCCAGCCACCCAGCAGCCTCCACCTCAGGAGTACAGGAGTCATTCCGACAGGCTCATCAGACCCCCTCACCGTTTGACTTTGTCCGTTAAAGCGAATTCTGGGGGGGCGCATGTGGCGGAGCCACTGAATGACTCTGGGCAACTGTACATAATTCCCTTTAACGATGTTCTAACACCAGCCTAAGCCTGTACCATTGTGTTAGACATTACTTTGTTTTGCATATAGTGTTTGTATGCACGGGGCGTGGCCCCTTTAAGAGCGCGGGAAAACGTGGGCAAACGCGATGACGTCACGTTGCAAACCACGTGACTGCCCAGGCAGTCCTCGTGGAATCTCCATCTTGTTAAGACCTGTTTTCGTGGTTCTCCTGTATCGATCTCATCAAACTGTTTGAACTCGTTTAGTCTTACATTAAAGACCTGTTTGATTGATCTCCTGAGTCGACCTCAGTTATTGGTTAGGAATTTGTCAATTCCTACAACACTTTATTTTTTTTAAACATCCATTAACATTTGTATCCAGAACAAAAAGTCAGGATGATTTTTGTATCATGTTTGATTCTTTTCCCTTTCTTCGATCATTGATCAATTTGTCTTGATCAAATACCAGTTGTCCCTAGTATTTGGGATAGAATGATGTCGCTGATCCTCTCATTACACACTGTTAATAAATCTAGTTAATTGCAATATTCTTTACCCTTTAATTTCGCTTGCTGTTCTTCTGCCTTGAAAGTGTGAATCCAACTCTCGCTATTGTGCGGATCAATAGAAAAATCAACCACAGTGAAAACTGCAGCCATAATTATTTATTGTCCGCCGAGAACAAAATATTTCCTGTGGAACGCCCGCGACCCTGCACCTTTAAATTTAAAAACCCTTTCGCCGTCACCGTGACAACGACGCTGGACCTACACCATGACGCCGCGAACAAGCAGCCAATCAAAGCTACCGTATTTGAATATATTAGCGCGCATCAGTTCCGGGTACGTTTGTGCCGCTGTTCCGAGTGCGACCTCAATACAGGTAACAACTGGGAACCATGGTTATACGGCAAAGGAGGTGGTGGTTTGGCGAAGAATCAGCGGGGGGAGCGCTAATGCTAATGTGGGCGATCCCTCCAACGCATCTCCCCCGGCCAACACTGACCATGTTTGCCGCCATCTCTGCTATTCTCGCCTTGGTTTGGTGCTCGGGTGCCCCCTGCAGGAGGTTTCAGCATCTGCGGTGGGTGAAGGTCCGCACTGGGGGATCCAGGGATCTCAGTTGGGGTGGATAGTACTGCATGCAATGAGCGCTTGCACCATTTTGCAGTTATTGTGAAATTGTTTTCGCTGTGGCAAAGGTTGTAGCCCTGTTTCATTTCCTTAACTTCTGGTTGCACTATTGCCACACACAAGATTCATCTTTGGTGAGCTGGTTGGAGCACTTCTTGGTAAATCTACTCTTGAGCTTGGCTGATTCATGCATATTCAATTCCCAAGTTGTGAAGGGTTGTAGAGCAGCGTCTCTCTGACTATATATTTAGAGCTCTAGTACAGTCCTGGGTAACCATAGAATATAATCACGGCGGTGTCCGCTGCATCACTAGAGGCGTCTGTGACAGCCTATTTCATTTTATTATGATGCTCACTTTTTATGGGCATGAGTGTCATTCTGGTGGCATTGTTTTTGCCGGATACCATTTTTCATCAGTGTGTGCAAAAAAAAAAAAAAAAAAAAAATGCTTCTGCTGAGAACTATATTATAATGCAAGCAGCCAATCAAACCAGTCTTGCCGGAACACGATAATTAAATGTGTCACGATAATTAAATGTGTCACTCAACAACAAATTGCATTTATATAGTGCCTTTAATGTCCCAAGGTGCTTTACAGGAGTGTTATCAAACAAATAAGGAGCCATGTAATGAGATGGTAGGACAGATGACTAAAAGCTTGGTCAAAGTGGTAGGTTTTAAGGAGTGTGTGTCTTAAAGGAGGAGAGAGAGAGGCGGAGAGATTTAGGGAGTGAAGTCCAGGATTTAGGGCCTAAGCAGCTGAAAGCGCAGCCGTCAATGGTGGAGTGATTAAAATTGGGGATGTGCAAGAGGGCGGAGATCTCGGAGGGTTGTAGGGCTGAAGGAGGTTACAGAGATGGAGGGGGCGAGGCCATGGAGGGATTGGAAAACAAGAATGAGAATTTTAAATTTGAGGCAATGCCGGTCCGGGAGCCAATATAGGTCAGCAAGCAGGAAATTAGAGGCGCATGTAACAAGGGTAATACAGTAATCATGGGGGACTTTAATCTACATATAGACTAGGCAAACCAAATTTGCAGTAATAGTGTGGAGGACGAATTCATGGAATGTATAAAGGATTGTTTTCTAGATCAGTATGTTGCGGAACCAACTAGGGAACAGGCTATTTTAGATCTATTATTGTGCATTGAGAAAGGGTTAATTAATAACCTTGTAGTAAAGGGGCCTTTAGGGAAGAGTAACCATAATATGATAGAATTTTATATTGAGTTTGAAAGTGATTTCGGATTTAACTAAACTGGGGTCTTAAATCTAAACAAAGCAAACTACGTAGGTATGAGGGACGAGTTGGCTAAGGTAGTTTGGGAAACTACATTAAAAGGTATGACAGTAGACAAGCAATAGCTAGCATTTAAAGAATTAATACATAATATACAACAAATATACATTCCTTTTAAGGCACAAAAACCCCACAGGAAAAGTGCTTCAACCGTGGCTAATGAAGTTAAAGATAGTATTAGATCAAAGGAAGAAACTTATAATGTTGCCAAAGAGAGTAGTAAGCCTGAGGATTGGGAAGATTTTAGAATTCAGCAAAGGAGGACCAAGAAATTAATAAGAGAGTAAATTAGCAAGAGACATAAAAACAGATTGTAAATGTTTCTATAGGTATGTAAATAGGAAGAGATTAGTGAAAGTAAATGTGGGCACATTAGAGGCAGAGACAGGAGATATAATGGTCAATAAGGAAATGGCAGAGACATTAAACAACTACCGTGAAGACAGACACAAAGTATAAGACACAAAAAACATTCCAAAAATAATAGGGAACCAAGGGTTTAGAGAGATTGAGGAGCTTTAAAGAAATTAGTATTATTAAAGAAATAGTACTGGTGAAATTAATGGGACTAAAAGCTGACAAATGTCCTGGACCTGATGGCCTACATCCTGGGGTTCTAAAAGAGGTAGCTGCAGAGATAGTAGATGCACTGGTATTAATCTTCCATAATTCCCTAGATTCTAGAACAGTCCCCAAGGATTGGAAGGTAGCAAACATAACCCTGCTATTTAAGAAAGGAGGAAGAGAAAAAACGTGGAACTATACGCCAGTTAGCCTGACACCAGTAGGGAAAATGTTAGAATCTATTATTAGGGATGTGGTAACAGGGCACTTAGAAAATCATAAAACCATGTTTACTCTGCCTAACCTGATGAAAGGGAAATCATGTTTGACAAATCTGTTAAAGCTTTTTAAGATGTAACTAGTAGATGGATAAGGGGGAACCAGTGAATGTAGTGTATTTGGATTTTCAAAATGCATTCGATAAGGTGCCACACAAGAGGTTATTACACAAAATTAGGACTCATGGTATTGGGGGTAATATATTCGCATGGATCAAGGATTGGTTAATGGACAGAAAACAAAGAGTAGAATTAAATGGGACTTTTTCAGGTTGGCAGGCTGTAAGTAGTGGGGTACATAAGAACTAGGAGCAGGAGTAGGCCACACAGCCCCTCGGGCCTGCTCCGCCATTCAATAGGATCATGGCTGATCTGAATCTAGACTCACGTCCACTTCCCTGCCCTCTCCCCGTAACCCCTAATTCCCTTATCTGCTAGGAAAATGTCTATCTCCATTTTAAATTTATTTAATGTTGCAGCTTCCACAGCTCTCTGGGGTAGCAAATTCCATAGATTTACTACCCTCTGAGTGAAGAAGTTTCTCCTCATCTCAGTTTTGAAAGGGCAGCCCCTTATTCTAAGATTATGCCCCCTAGTTCTAGTCTCACCCATCAGTGGAAACATCTTCACCGCATCCACCCGATCAAGCCCCCTCACAATCTTGTATGTTTCGATAAGATCGCCTCTCATTCTTCTGAACTCCAATGAGTAGAGTCCCAACCTACTCAACCTTTCCTCATACGTCAACCCCCTCATCTCCGGAATCAACCGAGTGAACCTTCTCTGAACCGCCTCGAGAGCAAGTATATCTTTTCTTAAATATGGAAACCAAAACTGCACGCAGTATTCCAGGTGTGACCTCACCAATACCCTGTATAACTGCAGCAAGACTTCCCTGTTTTTATACTCCATCCCCCTTGCAATAAAAGCCAAGATTCCATTGGCCTTCCTGATCACCTGCTGCACCTGCATACTAACTTTTTGTGTTTCATGCACCAGGACCCCCAGATCCCTTTGTACTGTAGCACTTTGCAGTTTCTCTCCATTTAGATAATAACTTGCTCTTTGATTTTTTTCTGCCAAAGTGCATAACCTCACACTTTCCAACATTATATTGCATCTGCCAAATCTCTGCCCACTCACTTAGCCTGTCTATGTCCTTTTGCAGGTTTTTTATGTCCTCCTCACTCACTGCTTTCCCTCCCATCTTTGTATCGTCGGCAAACTTGGATATGTTGCACTCGGTCCCTTCCTCCAAATCGTTAATATACACTGTAAAGAGTTGGGGTCCCAGCACTGACCCCTGTGGAACACCACTAGTTACTGATTGCCAGCTCGAGAACAAACCATTTATCCCAACTCTTTGTTTTCTGTTAGATAGCCAATCTTCCACCCATGCCAGTATATTACCCCCAATCCTGTGATTTTTTATCTTGATCAGTAATCTTTTGTGTGGAACCTTGTCAAATGCCTTTTGGAAGTCCAAATACACTACATCCACTGGTTCCCCTTTATCCACCCTGTATGTTACATCCTCAAAGAATTTGAGCAAATTTGTCAAACATGACTTCCCCTTCGTAAAACCATGCTGACTCTGTCCTATTAAATTATGTTTATCCAAATGCTCTGTTACTGTTTCCTTAATAATGGACTCCAACATTTTGCCAACCACAGATGTTAGGCTAACTGGTCTATAGTTTCCAGCTTTTTGTCTACTTCCCTTCTTAAATAAGGGTGTTACATTAGCAGTTTTCCAATCTGCCGGGACCTTTCCTGAGTCCAAGGAGTTCTGGAAAATGATCACCAATGCATCCACAATCCCTACCACCACTTCTCTCGACCCTAGGATGTAGGCCATCAGGTCCGGGGGATTTATCCGCCTTAAGTCCCATTATTTTACTGAGTACCATCTCCTTAGTGATTTTAATCGTGTTTAGCTTCTCCCACCACCCCCCCCTCCCCCCTCCCCATTGCCCCCTGTTTGTCCAGTGTTGGGATATTTTTAGTGTCCTCTACTGTAAAGACTGATACAAAATATTTGTTCAGCGTCTTTGCCATCTCCATGTTCCCCACCACTAGTTTCCCGGTCCCATCCTCTAAGGGACCAACGTTCACTTTAGCCACCCTTTTTCTTTTTATATAGCTGTAGAAACTCTTGCTATCTGTTTTTATATTTTTTGCTAGTTTACTTTCATAATCTATCTTCCCTTTCTTAATTAATCTTTTAGTTATCGTTTGCTGGCTTTTAAATGCTTCCCAATCTTCTATCCTCCCACTAGATTTGGCTACTTTATATGCCCTTGTTTTCAGTCGAATACTATCCTTTATTACTTTACTAAGCCACGGATGGCTGTCTTTTCTTTTACTCCCCTTTTTCCTCAGTGGAATATATTTATCTTGAAAGATGTGAAATATCTCCTTGAATGTAGACCACTGCTCTTGTACCGTCTTACACTTTAATCTGTTTTCCCAGTCCACTTTAGTCAATTCTACTCTCATACCTTCATAGTCTCCTTTATTTAAGCTTAGTACGCTGGTTTGAGATCCAACTCTCTCACCCTCAAACTGAATTTGGAATTCAACCATATTATGGTCACTCATTCCAAGGGGATCCTTTACTAGGACATTTTTTATTAATCCTGTCTCATTACACAGGACCAGATCTAAGATTGCCTGCCCCCTGGTTGGTTCAGTTACATACTGCTCAAGGAACCCGTCCCTCATACACTCTATGAACTCTTCCTCAATGCTGCCATGCCCAATTTGATTAGTCCAGTCAATATGAAAGTTAAAATCCCCCATGATTATAGCTGTTCCCTTATTACAAGCCCCAACTATTTCCTGATTTATACTCCGACCAACAGAGTTGCAACTGTTAGGAGGCCTATAGACTATACCCACTAGTGACTTTTTCCCCTTATTATTCCTTATCTCCACCCAAACTGTTTCACTATCCTGATCCTTTGACCCAATATCATTTCTGACTATTGCAGTGATTCCATCCTTGATTAACATAGCAACCCCACCTTCCTTTCCTTCCTGTCTGTCCTTCCTAATTGTCAAATACCTGTAGTGTCCGTGTGTAGATAAAGACACTGAAGACAGGAGTTGGTTCATAGGTATTTACTAAGCAAGTCTGGGGGGGGGGTTCTAAAGGATATACACAATACACAGGCTTATATAGCCCAAGTGGCAATTACCGGCATTACGCACACCTGGGGCTCTTAAAGGCACATACATCACAATTGCTCTTAAAGGCACATACACCACAATACCCTTGTATGTTTAGTTCCCAGTCATGATTATCTTGCAGCCATGCTTCCGTAATGGCCACCAGATCATACCCATGTGTAGTTATTTGCACCGTCAACTCGTCAATTTTGTTACGAATGCTGCGTGCATTCAGATAAAGAACTTACATGTTTTCTGACAATTTATTCCTGCTTTTACCCCTTTTACTACTTTACCTTTATCATTATACATTCTGTCCCTTCCTGACACGCTCTGGTTTTTAATTCCCCCACTGCTACCTTGCTCTATTGCCTTCTCCGCTGTCATTTTTATTTTTCGCTCTCTTAAAACCTCCCCCCCACTAATTAGTTTAAAGCCCTCTCTACAGCCCTAGTTATTCGATTCGCCAGGATTCTAGTCCCAGCACTGGCCAAGTGAAGTCCGTCCCAACGGAACAGCTCTCTCCTGTCCCAGTACTGATGCCAGTGTCCCAGGAAGCAAAACCCATTTCTTCCACACCAGTCTTTGAGCCACGCATTTAACTCTCTCATTTTATTTACCCTAGCCAAATTTGCACGTGGCTCAGGTAGTAATCCAGAGATTATTACCCTTGTGGTTCTGCTTTTTAATTTGGCCCCTAGCTGCTCAAACTCCCTCAGCAGAACCTCCTTCCTTGTCCTATCTATGTCGTTGGTACCAACATGGACCACGACAACTGGATCCTCCCCCTCCCACTCCAAGTTTCTCCCCAGCCCAGAGGAGATGTCCTTAACCCTGGCACCGGGCAGGCAACACAGCCTTCGGGACTCTCGCTCTCGGCTGCAAAGAACTCTATCTATCCCCCTAACGAAACTATCCCCTACCACTACAACATTTCTTTTAACTCCCCCCACTTGAATGGCCCCCCGCTCCACGGTGCTGTGGCCAGGTTGCTCATCCTCCCCGCAGTCCCTGTTCCCATCCTCACAGGGAGTAAGAGCCTCAAACCTGTTGGACAAGAGCAAGGGCTGCGGCTCCTCCAACACTACCTCCTGGATCCCCGTACCTGCCTCACTTCTAGTCACACCATCCTGACCCTGGCCACGGACTACATCTGAATTAATTAATCTAATTGGTGTGACTACCTCCTGATACAGAGTCCAGGTAACTCTCCCCCTCCCTGATGTGTCTCAGTGTTTGAAGCTCGGACTCCAGCTCTTCAACACGGAGCCGGAATTCCTCGAGCAGCCAACACTTACTGCAAATGTGATCACCGTGAGCATCAATGGTGTCCACCAGCTCCCACATATTGCAGCAGCAACACATCACCTGATCTCCCATTCTATGTAATTAATTAAATTTATTAATATTATTTTTAAATACCCTCTGCCCCGATTCTAGATGATGAATATCGCACCTTAGAAACTATAAACCACAGAGTTTAAGCTTAAAAAAGAGAGAAATACTTACCAACCAATCACTTACCCGCTTTCTGGCGACGTCACACTTGGATTACTTTTTACCCCTCTCCTTCCCTCCGAGTTCGGAGACTGGTAGGCCTTATCTGGTCTCTGGGACCTTTTATAGCCCCGCTCTGCCGCTCGAGTTTCCCGCCGACACTGTGAGGCCTTACCTGGTCTCTGGGGCCTTTTATAGCCCCGCTCTGCTGCTCGAGTTTCCTGCCGCAAGGATCAGTGCTTGGGCCTCAGCTTCTTACACTCAGTCCCTTCATCTAAGCCATTAATATAGATTGTATCATCAGCAAACCTGGATACGGTACAAAGTTAGGTGGGAAAGTAAGCTGTGAGGAGGATGCAAAAAGGCTGCAGTGAGATATGGGCAGGTTGACTGAGTGGGTAAGAACATAGCAAATGGAATACAATGTGGGGAAGTGTGAAGTTATCCATTTTGGTAGGAAAAACAAAAAAGCAGAATATTTTTGAATGGAGAGAGACTGGGAAATGTTGGCATTCAGAGGGACCTGGGTGTCCTTGTACATGAATCACCGAAAGTTAACATGCAGGTACAGCAAGCAATTAGGAAAGCAAATGGTATGTTAGTTTTTGTTACAAAGGGATTAGAGTATAAGAGTAAAGAAGTCTTGTTAGTTATACAGGGCATTGGTGAGGCCACAACTGGAGTACTGTGTACAGTTCTGGTCTCCTTACCTAAGGAAAGACATACTTGCCTTAGAGGGAGTGCAGCAAAGGTTCACTAGACTGGTTCCTGGGATGAGGGGATTGCCCTATGAGGAGAGATTGAGTAGACTAGGGCTATATTCCCTAGAGTTTAGAAGAATGAGAGGTGATCTAATTCAAACATTAAATTCTTAAGGGGCTTGACTGGGTTAATGCAGGGAAAATGTTTCCCCTGGCTGGGGAATCTAGAACACGGAGTCACAGTCACAGAATAAGGGGTAGGCCATTTAGGACTGTGATGAGGAGAATTTTCTTCACTTAAAGGGTTGTGAATCTTTTGGAATTCTCTACCCCAGGGAGCTGTGGATGCTCAGTCATTGAGTATATTCAAGACAGAGGTCGATACATTTTGGGGAACTAAGGGATATGGGGATAGTGCGGGAAGGTGGAGTTGAGGTAGAAGATCAGCCTCTCTTAGGCATTCATCATCTTGTTGAATGGCGGAGAAGGCTCGAAGGGCCAAATGGCCTACTCCAGCTCCTATTTCTTATGTAAGCACAGCTTGATGGGTGAACTGGACTTGGTGCGAGTTAGGGTACAGGCAGTAGAGTTTTGAATGAGCTCAAGTTCATGGAAGGTGGGAGGCTGGCCAGGTAAGCGTTGGAATAGTCAAGTCTCAAGGTGGCACAGGCATGGATGAGCGTTTCAGCAGCAGATGAGCTGATGCGGAGGCAGCGTCAGGGCAATGATACGGAGATAGAAGTAGGTAATTGTTGTTGTTGGAGTGGCATAATGTAGAAAAGTGAGAACCTGGGAACAGCCCCCTCCCCCCACCCCCCATTGCCCCATTACAGGAGAGTGATGTATAGTGTGTGAGACGTGCAGGATTCTGCAGGCAAGAGACTGGCGCCACTGATGTAGGGCAAAATAACTAGGTGCGGACTACATTTCCCAGAGTTTATCAAGATTGCTGACCTCCAGGACTTCCAGAAAAATTAGTTGTCACTGAATTTAACTTGTACTTAAATTCCTGGTGTCCTTGCCAATATTTATACCTCAAACCAACATTACTGCAACATAGTACAGTATCTAGTCATTATCTCATGGCTGTTTGTGGGATCCTGCTGTACGCAAATTGACTGCCACATTTCCTACATTACAACTGTGACTACGCTTCAAAAAGTACTTCATTGGCTGTAAAGTGCTTTGAGATGTCCTGAGGTTGTGAAGGGCATTCTAATGTGCCATTGTTTAGAAATGGCATTCAGTTATTTTGATGTTAAGATCTTACCTATTTTCACATGTATATATTAAAGATAAAGACAGTTCCATGTGCTTAAAATAAAACAGAAAACACTGCAAGTACACAAGTCCATCAGAATCTGCAAAAAACAGGCTAATGTTTCAAGGTGGTTCCCTTGGTTACACCTGTTTTTTTTCTCTGTAGAGATCATGATAGACCTGCTATATCTGTTTTAACTATGTGTTCTTGTCCCATTGTTAAAATATTTTTCTGCAACTTTTAATCATTTTGTTTACAAAATTGCTTCATTTGTTATTTCTATGTTATAAAAAATCTAATCAGAGATGCATTTTTTTTTTTAAAAACAGTTGGGTGAAGTTTTGGTGTTCTACAGTGCTGTGCTCAGATGGCGCTCAAGTTAATGTGGTTGGTACTTGGAGTAGTCAGGGTACTGTGGTGCCTGGCGCCACAAACTGGCTACATACATCCTGATGAATTTTTTCAGTCTCCAGAGGTCATGGCAGGTAAAGCATTTGATATGTTTTTTAAAAAACTTTTTCTACAAATAATTTGTTTTCCTTTGTTCTCTTTTAAATTAAAGCCCTTAATCCTATGCGCTTAAGTTAACCCCTTGTATCCACAAAGCTTAGAGGGTGACATGACTCCGCCCAGCCTGCAGACGTCTGCAAAAACTTGGGAGTGCCCAAACTTTTAGCTTTAGTGTGCTACTTGACTGCAATCCACGGAGCCTCACTGGCCACATGAAAAGTGAATGAGACACTGATTGCCAGAGGTTCATGAAAGATCGTACAACCAAGATAAGCCTAAAACTTCAAAAAAAATCACAATGAATGAACTTTTTAGTTAAGCAGTTATCAATAATAATATTTCTCTGTAGAATTCCTTTCCAGTTAAAACACCTCTTGACTAAATAATAATCTTGTTCTGAAGTACTGCCGCACAACAACAACTTGCATTTATATAGTGCCATTAACGTCGTAAAATGTCCCAAGGTGCTTCACAGGAGTATTCTCAAACAAAATTTGACACCAAGCCACATAAGTGGATATTAGGACAGGCGATCAAAAACCTGGCCAAAGAGGTACATATAAAGGAGGAAAGAGAGGCGGAGAGATTAAGGGAGGGAAATTCCAGAGCCGAGGGCCCAGGCAGCTGAAGGCATGGCTGACCACGGTGGAGCAATTAAAATCAGGGATGCGCAAGAGGCCAGAATTGAAGGAGTGCAGAGATCTCAGATGGTTGTAGGGCTGGAGGAGGTTACAGAGATAGGGAGGGGCGAGGCCATGGAGGGATTTGAAAACAAGGATTTGAATGTTAAAATCTAGGCATTGCCAGACTGGGAGCCAGTGTAGGTCAGCAAGCACAGGGGTGATGGGTAAACAGGACTTGGTGCGAGTTAGGATCCAGGCAGCAGAGTTTTGAATGAGTTCAAGTTTATGGAGGGTGGAAGATGGGAGGCCGGCCAGGAGTGCATTGGAATAGTCAAGTCTAGCGGTAACAAAGGCATGGATAAGGGTTTCAGCAGCAGATGAGCTGAGGCAGGGGCAGAAACAGGCAATGTTACGGAGGTGGAAGTAGGCGGTCTTGGTGATAGAGCGGATATGTGGTCGGAAGCTCACCTCGGGGTCAAATTGGATGCCAAGGATGTGAACGATCTGGTTCAGCCTCCGACAGTGACCAGGGAGAGGGATGAAGTTGTTGGCTAGGCAATGGAGTTTGTGGCGGGGACCGAAGACAATGGCTTCGGTATTCCCAATATTTAGTTGGAGGAAATTTCTGCTCATCCAGGACTGGATGTCGGACAAGCAGCGTGACAAATTAGAGACAGTGGAGGGGTCGAGAGAGGTGGTGGTGGGGTAGAGCTGGGTGTCGTCAGCGTATGTGTGATTTCAATGATGTTGCAGAGGGGCAGCACGTAGATGAGAATTAGTTAAAAGCAATCTGACATTTTAATGATGGGCGCCGTTCCTCACTTAATCAAGCAACATTCACAGGGAACTACAGAGTTCAGCATTTTTAAAATTTCTATATGTCTGGAAGCAACCAGTCTCTTAAACTGGAGGCAAGTACAAGCTTATGAAGAGAATCACTGTGACATCGCATAGAAGTTAGATACACTCCATGATGCAACCTGACATTTATGTCAGCAAAGCACACCTAATCTAACTAAAATAGTGGAATGGCATTTATGCAAAATCAATCTTCATGGCCAGAAGTTGCTTAAAAAACACATTATGGGAGCCAGGGTAGGTGTAGGTATGTATATTATATTTAAGTTTGTATTTTGTAGGTGCTCTCCACTTACAATATAAGCTTTCACAAAGACACCTTATAGCAAAGTACCATTTCTTTTCTCAGTGTCCCGTGTTTCACGCCCACCCGTTAGTTCTGTTTTTGACTCCATCTTCTTGGTGGGGCAAGGGGTAATAATGGAGAAAAAGATAAGTAGCTATTTCCATAAATTGGGTGATCCAGTAACCCTTACAGTTTTGATTAAAATGCTTCAGATGTTTGTTGCTTTCTTTTCCTGATGCTTGTAAACCAGCTGGAATATGATTTTTTCTTGTTAGGATGAAACCTCAGTGAAGGATTCTGCCACGATCAAAAAGGATAGGAAAGAAGAGGAGATAAATCAGGAAGTAATGATTAGGCGATGCCAAGTGTGTGTTTTAAAAGCTCATTGTAGGAGGAATTGAAGACTGAAGGGGTAAGGATTGCTACAGATTTGAAGTTCTGGAAAAGAATGATTTTGAGCAGGAGATGGAGCAATGAGTCTTGATCTCATCACAGAGGATGCAAGGAAGACAGTGTAATTGGAGCTTGAGAGGAAAACTGAAGAGTAATGACCATATTAGTTTCGATAACATAGTGACTAAGGTTGCACATGAGGGAGCTTGGAGTCCAGAGATGGAGAGGTGAGAGAAGGATCATCGATCAAATGACTAGCATTTTCCTGTATCTCATCAATGAGTGAAAGAGAGAGGGAAAAAAATAGTTTCTTTGAGCCAGCTTTAGCAATAGAGGAGATGCAGTTCCATGAGAGATCAGAGGAGATAGTGAGATCAAGCATTGGAGGAGACTCCGATGAAATCATCAAAGGTAAGAGGTGGTAATTTGTTGGCTGGACTTTACATTATAGAGGATATATAACTTCAAAATAATTTGCTTTTCTCATTTTGAATGCACCTTTGTTTTCTTTATAGGTGACATTTTGAACCTCAAAACATTCCGTACTTGGGAATTCAATACTAGCTACCCCAGCAGATCGGTCCTGTTCCCATTGGTCACAACTGGCTTTTCATTCACAATACTTAAAGCTATACACAATTCTGGCCTTTTTGGCAGCATCATAAACAGCTACAGTTTGTTGGTATTCCCCAGATTCTACCTGACATGCCTGTCCTTTGTACTGGACTACTCTGTATACCGTTTAGCCCGTCTCTGGGGAGCAGATCCCTGGAATGCTTTAACACTGCTGAGCGGGTCACACGTGATGTTGGTTTTTTACACCAGGACATTTTCAAATGTTATAGAAGGAGCTCTGTTTGCATTGCTGCTGCTGTTAGTGGCCGTGGACACAAAGCAAGAAAATGTGGCACCGCATCCTGGGAAAAAGGAAAGAAGGAACAATAAACATCTTCTTGGGATTGTTTTAATCTCCGGCTTTTTTAACAGACCCACATTCATTGGTTACGCTTTAGTGCCGATGCTCCTGTGGCTTTCTCGTGATCAGAAAGGCACATTTCAATTCAGTTTAAGACGAATTGTGACGAGCTCCTTTGGCATTTTGTCTTCTATGATTGCAACCAGTTTTCTTTTCATTGTGACCGATGCATTGTATTTTGGTTCATTGTTGTCTAAAAGTGATTGGCTTTTGAAAGATGGGAATACTGTGTACAAATTTGTTGTCAATATGAGTCAACATCTAGTTTTAACCCCTGTCAATCTCATTTTGTATAACTTGGACCGAAAAAGCCTCATTGCACATGGTAGTCATCCCTGGTTTACACATTTGACTCTGAACGGTCTTCTGCTGTTTGGTGGTCTTCATTTGGCTGCTGTTGTAACTGGTGTCAAAATGATGGTCAGCAAGTTTGCCTGCAAAGCCAGCTGTCGTATCTCTCACGAAGACCATTTGGAAAAGAAATTGCCAGCACATCTTCCTGTTACTACTCCAATTACTGAGTATTTATTGTTGGTTTATTTTATCCCTATCGTCGTTCTATCATTGTTTAGTCATCAGGAACCACGGTATATTAGCCCACTCATTGTGCCACTCGTTATTCTCAGTGCTCCAAAATGTGAGATGCTCAGGTGGAAAGTTATAATAGTCCTATTTAATGTCTTGGGGTCCGTGCTTTTTGGCTGTCTGCACCAGGGCGGACTAATTCCTTGTCTGTCCTATTTAGAGAAAGCTCTGCAATCGAAGGATCCTGTGGCTAACCAGTATGAGCACAGTTTGGTATTTTACCACACCTACATGCCTCCTAGGTATCTCCTGAATGTCAAATCAGACCAAGAGTCTATCAGAATCATTGACCTGGGGGGGTCTGACGTGTCTGTGCTCAATAACACAGTGAATGGGCTACTTGACAGTTTCTCTTCCAAACACATTGGGGGTAATCAAGCCATGAATATCTACATCATTGCACCTGGTACTGTTCAAGATGATATTAATAACTGTGGTTTTCAGTGGAAAACTGTTGCATCCTTCTTCCCTCATTTAACTATGGAAGATCCTCCTGACATTCCTTCTCTTCTTTCTGAGGACGGATTGAACCAGCTGAGTCTTTACATTTTCAAGGTGCACATAAAGTCAAAGAATTCAGAAACCTAATGGGACTCGATTTGGTTTTGGCGTCTTCCTGCTGTCTATTTCTGCAGCATATTTGTGGGTCTGCTGGTCCAGGGCCTGATTGTTAAAGCATTCAGATCCTTTTACAGAGCTTCCCCTGTAACCGTATTTACAGCAGCTGAAGCCTGAACGCAATGGCAGAGGTATTTTTAAAAAGTTTGTGGTTTTAACAAATAATCATGGGATTTCAGTCAAAGAAACATTCAGGAATCGTGTATCTAAATATTATAGTTTAATTTCTCTGCAGAACAAATATGGAACCAAAGTCTTCAGAATACTGAAATAAAATTACAAGTATTATATGGTGCTCCTGGGTAGTATTGTAATGGGTTTATGTTTACAGTTCCCCTTCTGTGAGTTGCTGATTTTGGTGATTATCGAGCAGAAGTCGAGACAGATCCCTCATGGAAGGGAAAATATCTTGCCCACACTAATAGTCTGTTAATTTGTGACATTGGTGGAAAAGATCAAGGGAACTTTATCTTCTGCTCAGGACATTTATGTGAACGAATTGTAGTAATGTTTTGGGAAATAAACTGTTACATTACGAAGCCTCCTTGTGATACTGAGTGCATCATAATTATTATAGTTCTTGCGATCAAATCACGACAGTCACAGTACAGGGAAGACTGACGTTTTATACCAATTGCACAGTCTATTTCCACCCCACCCTCCAACCTTAGGATGTTTTTTGTCACTGATATTTACTGAAGTATTCAAATAAGATATGCACACCAGGTAAGATCATTTTTTAATTATATATTTTTTGGTAAGATGAATATGATCCATTTTCTTCTTTGCTAACTAATAAGCATAATTATTACCCAATGTGGAGCACTTTATTCGACCTACATGTGTTGATGGAAGTTTTATATTAATTTTGCAGTACTTAAGGAATGGTAGCTAGACTGAAGAGAAGCTGTCAAACTAAACACAAGGTGCATGTGACCTTTACAGGTAGGGTTATGCTCCTAATGTTATGGATGTAGATGGTGTGCGATTTGGGAGAGGTTGTTTTTTCTTCCATGAGGTAGATAATGATCACCTGTAGAGGCTTAAAGGGTGAAGGGAGACACTTCCCTTCCTACTGGTCTAATAATGGACAGTTATTCCATTATACTTGACGAGACGAATTGAGACCAATAGTGTTATTCCCACAAAGAAAGAACCAATCATTTCTCTTGTCAGGAAAGTAGCTGACATTTACAAAACAGATGTTTTGTGCATTGGAAGTGATACATTATATCCAAAATAACTGGAAGATGCAACTTGATGGAAAACAAAAAAGAAATGACACTGGGGAAAGAAAAAATGACACTGACAAAGTTGAAAGAAGAATTAAATGAGTGGACCGCCTTAGTAGTTGTGACTGACATATGACAAGTGTTAAATTCCATTTAGGCAAATCTGTGATAAAGAACAGTCAAAAAGACCACATATTAGTGTAATATTCTAGAGCCTGTAATTTGCAAAGCTTCACACAACTCCAGGACAGGTAGTATCCTGATGATAAAATCCTATTGGAACACTCTTATTCAGTTAGGAGGCCTTTTATAGAAAGAATTACAAGTGAAGAATGCAGTTTTATATGATAACATTTGAGGGGAAAAATTAGTAACCCAGCATGCTGGAAAGGGATGGAGATGACAAATTTTAGAAATGTTTTGGTAATTAATTCCTTTGACTACAGGAAAACTGGGCATATGCACAACTTAAATACCCACAGATAGCTAGCAGTCTACCAGTATATGGGAGTAGTTCAGGAAACCATTGTGGGCTCATGTTGGATGAAAGAAAATTGAATAAATAGTAAAAAGTACTACATTAAGGTTTGTTCTGGAAAGAAAAAGTGGTCAGTGATTTATTTAAGGGACTGATGCCAAAGAATGAAAGAAATTTCCAGTTGGTAAGCATTTATCTCACTAGCACTGGTTTAAAATTTTAGAGTTTGCATTAAAGTGCTGGCAAACTGAGTGGAGCGGATTGCAAGCGGAGTCTGTTTGACCAGCTGCGTACTGTAACGGCTGCATTTACAGTCGTGGCATGCTCAGCTCTGGTTTGTTCACTAGCACTTTACTTCAGACTCTAATTTCTTAATCACAAATGCCCAGCTAGAAATTTAAAAAGAAAAAGTCAAGGATGAGAAAAGGCCATTAAGCTCTTCACTTTAGTGTTTCTACTCGCCCAGCCTAGCATTCAACTGCATCTTGAACTTCCCTAGCGTCTTTGAATCCACCATCTTAATGGTAGATTATTCTTTGTGCATCACTTTTTGAGTCAAGAAATTTTTTCTAAGGTGTGTTTTAAATTTACATCATTCATTCGTGTGTGGATTGAGAGACATAAAACACTTATCACTAAAATATACTGGTGATTAAAAGTAAAGAGCCAGTATGTCAAGACAGAGTGTGGCAATTGGAATATATGAAGTTCAATGTAGAGCGAAAAATTTTCATGGCTGTTGCGCTGCCACAGAGCAATTACCCTACTGATAATCTGTGAAGCAGTCTTATTTATTTTGACATACATATTATTTTGAATTTAATGTTGGATCACTGATCGTCAAATTTAGGATTATAATTTGATAATTGTAGCCGTTATATCCTGGTTGTAATTGAGTTTGTTGTACTTTTGTAACATGTCTGCTTTTCTTGCCCGATGGCTACTTTTGCAGCCTGTAGCATAGTTTCCCAGAGCTGAGTGGTTTCAAATTGCTTCTGAGTGGTCTGGAGTTCTGCACCCTCTTTCTTAACCACACTACCCCCTCCCCCAATCCCACCCCCACCTCTTTGCTGTTTGCAACATAGCCACTCTAGCTGACTTCCAGTAATTGACATCACTAGGGTAGCCGAGCAAGAAGAAAGGCACAATGCACAGGTTTCCATGTTGGTAGAAAATTGACATTTTTGTAACTGATCAAATAAATTTCAGGCAAATTTGCAATTTTTTTTCTATTTAAAAAGGGAGTATTTTGAATAAGAAGTACTCTCCCTAGACTTTCCTTCACCTTTGAACATTTCATATTAACTGCTATATTAGATGAACAGATATAAGGTTCTATGGGGCGGAAGACATATAAAAAGCAGAGATGAACTTTGAAGTAGAACCATTTGTGAAATAGGTAGTGATAGGAAGGCATTTGAAATGAAGAAATGTATAACGGAGTACAAACAGTAAATGTGAAAGAACAACCTATGAACAAGTGAAGAATAGTAGACTGACAGGTTAAACTGTAATAACTGTTCATTTGTACATTTTTGCCATGAAAGAGCGGAAGCATTAATAGTCTCAGTTTCCAGCCATCCATATCGATACTTCAATCAGTTTGTTGAATCAGAGGGCAGATCATCATTGGAGCAGCTGAACCTTCCTTAATTCTGTTAATAAAGCAATTGACCTATCACCTGACTAAATGCATCATATATCTTTAATCTAGGTTGTGGAATTAATACTGATGGTCATGGTTGTCATCTTGTTATACTGACTACAACAGTTAGTCTTGTAATATGAGTGAATTATACCATGTTATATTCAGTTGATCACAGTTAGAACTGTACTGCTGTAATCCTGAAAAATCAACTCCTTTATGCTACTGGTTTAGATTATATTGATTTGTGTTGATTATCAGTTACTTCTGGAAATATACCACTACAATCTTTTGAAGACCAAGCCTTATGGCTAATCCTTATGCTAAATAAATCTATAAATGTATTGGCTTAGTGTATGGTAAATGTAGTTAAATAAAGTAGTTATCAATATCACATAATGTGTTGTCTCTTTCAGGTCTTCCAAGTAAGTTGAGAATTGATAGTAATTCTTTAGGCTCCCCTCATGCCCTAGTGGGTAAAGGCACTGCTTGGGGTAGCACTAAGCCATGATTTCAGAAATCTGAATGACAACCAAAAACTCCCATTCCTACTGGGAGAGGAGAGAAGCTGTGTAACGCTGGCGGCGCACTATGTTGCAGCTTGCCATGAACAGAGGGACAACCAGTAAGCTAAGAAAAAAAATATATATAAACAATGCGAATGTATATTTATACACTCAGGGATATACCTGTTTATACACTGTATGAATAGAACTGCGTTTATGTGCTGAACCATAAATGTATTTTGATGCTTTGGCAACATAAGATGTAACTTATCATGCCAATAAAGCGATTTAAATTGTAAAAATTGTAAAAAAAAAAATTGGAAGATGTTGGTTGAGGGATAAAT
Source organism: Somniosus microcephalus (assembly GCF_052327205.1). Lineage (NCBI taxonomy): Eukaryota > Metazoa > Chordata > Chondrichthyes > Squaliformes > Somniosidae > Somniosus > Somniosus microcephalus. The sequence goes on from NC_140992.1 coordinate 36,388,363, forward strand.
ATTTTCTAGGACAGTGGGGAGAATTCCACTGCTCTTCTTCAAAATAGTGCCATGGGATCTTTTACCTCAAACTGAGGCTTCATTGAGCCTTCTCAGCTGAAAGTCTCCTCTGAAAGAGAGCACCTCCCTCAGTGCAGCACTCCCTCAGTACTGCACTGGAGTGTCAGCCTAGATTATGTGCTCAAGTCCCTGGAGTGGGAGTTGAAGTTACAATCTTCTGATTCAGAAGTAAGAGTGAGCCAGGCCTGACACCTTTAATAAGGACGGGAATAATGACCTCACTAACGATGAGAATCCTTGGAAACGTTGAATAGAGTTAGAGATGTGAGTGTGACAAATTCAGACCCTCTACCTAGAATTCTTGCATTTTGGAAATGTCGTTTAAACAAATTAAAATAGCTTGACATATTTTGTGCCCAATTGACAATGGTTTGCAGATGTGTCTTAACTCTATATGGTGTGAAAGTGCTCACATTTACTATGGGAGACCATGCGCCTTTAAAGCACTTTTCACCTTTAACATTGTGTGTTGACCTGCCGTCATTGGTTAGTCAGACAGCCAATCAAATCGACCTGGTTGCCAAATACCGTTGAGCGCGCGGCAGTTGTCATTTGAATTGGCAGCTGGAGCGCGGCCTCGGTGCAGGTAATAATCGATGATCATAACTGGTAATGAGATTGGTATTTTGCCAACAATTATCGTTGGTGGGTCAAAGAGTGGGCAGTGTCTTCCCGCTCGAACCTGCTCTGTCACTCACCCATTCTCTCCCGCTCGAACCTGCTCTCTCACTCACCCATTCTCTTCCCTCTCCTGAGCCCTTCTCATCGAGTTGAACAACACCGCCTGCCCTGAGGTACCTGATGTCGGCCAACTCCCGGCGCACGCCGCAACCGAACCGAGATCTCGCGGTTGTTCCGGCGGGGGCTGAGGCGCGCAGGATGCTGGGAGGTGAAGTCCCCCGGGGGGGGCTTCTGACGTAACGGGAAAGGACCGGGCCTGGCCTACAATTCCCAGAGTGCACGGCGGTCACAGCCCACCTGGATTTTCAGAGGCATTGGCGGTCATCGCATTTAAGCTAAACTTGCAATCTTTACGGGTGATGATCGTTTTGGTGTTAAAATCTCAGCAGTTCTCACATATATGTAAAAAAATAATGAATACATATACAATCTCAAGATAATTAACTGCATTCTTGTGTACCGTGTGACCTTGCCTTGGTAACCTTGTCACGTAGAATCATGCAATGATACAGCACAGAAGGAGGCAATTCGGCCCATTGTAACTCTTGCTAGGAGCACAGAATTGTGGAATCGCCCCGCTGCCTAATAATATTCTGGAAAGCTGCTAAAAATAAAGTCTGTTATTAAACCATGGACGACTTTTGCTTTCATTTAAAATGAACAAGGAATATAGGAAAGGACTTGCATTTATATATGGTAAGTTTCTCTCAACAGTGGTGACTTTCAGTAACTAAAGCTGGGTCACTGTGGCTGGAGTTAAGACACTGGCACATACCACACAGCTGATGATACATGAGGATTTCCAAACCTTGCTGTCGAGGATAAGCTGGTCTTATTCTATTCTGTTTTAATTGTAAGAAATCACACAACACCAGGTTATAGTCCAACAGCTTTATTTGAAATCACAAGCTTTCGGAGCGCTGCTCCTTCTTCAGGTGAAGTGGAGAAATGCATAAAGACACAGCTTATATAGTCAGAGAATCATGTCGGATGTTTACAGGTAACCTTTCCAACTGCCATTTATCACACCTCGGCAGAGAGATAATCACAGCAGTCAAAGGTGTGAATGGTGTCCAAACAGGTCAGTCAGGGAAACATTACATCAAAGAACAATGAGGTGGGGTCACAAGGGGTCAAATATTGCAGATGCAGGAGGAGGAAGAAGGAGCAGCGCTCCGAAAGCTTGTGATTTCAAATAAAGCTGTTGGACTATAACCTGGTGTTGTGTGATTTCTTACATTTGTCCACCCCAGTCCAACTCCGGCATCTCCACACCTGTTTTAATTGATACGAGCCATGTGAAGTGGACCCTGTCAAGAGGATCAGTTATAGGCCATCAGTGTAGCCCTTTGCAACCATCTGATGTACGGTCAGGTTAAAATATTTTTGCTGACATTACAGGCCTTAAATACCTATTACCTGCTGCAAGGGCTGTGTGAGTTGACAACATTAATGATACACATGAACATTATTTACTGCCTAGATTGGCATATTGGTCAGCCATAGCTAGAAGAGTATGTTTATTGTGGGAATTTGGATCATTTTTAACTCCAAACAATTACCTAGCTGGCTATGGCTCACATAGCTGGACAAAAAGAGTAGGAACCCTGAGCAGCAACAGTTTAAAAAGGGAGCGGAGACACTGAGCAGATGTGAGTCTGAGCAGCACAGGAGAAAAAAAGTTGCAGTGACTTCACAGCACAAGGAGGAGTGGCGTGGGTAAGTTACAGGTAAATGTAAGCTAAGTTGATTAAATGCATGAACTTTAAGTAATTAAATATATAAAACAAGGTTAGCGATGGTGTGCCGCAACTGCACCGTGTGGGATTTTGTGAAGAGCAACACAATCCTGGACAACCACGTCTGCAGTAAGTGTCTGCATGTCGAGGAACTTCAGCTCAGAGTCCATGAGCTGGAGTCTGAAGTGCAGACATTGCGGGGCATCAGGGAGGGGGAGAGTTACCTGGTCACTTCAATCCAGGATGCAGTCACACCCCTTAGATTAGGTAGTGGTACAGGTCTGGTTAGTGGTCAGGGACAGAAGGGTGTGACTGCGAGTTACACAGGTAAAGGAACCCCAGGTGCATTGCTGGAGGAGCCTCGGCCTTTGCCCTTATCCAACAGGTATGAGGTTCTTGCTGCCTGTGTGGATGAGAGCAAAATCTGCAGGGTGGATAAGTAAACTGACCATGGCACTGGGGATACAGGAGGCCATTCAAGTGGGGAGAGCTAAAAGAAGTGTAGTGGTAGGGGACAGTATAGTCAGGGGGATAGATACTGTTCTCTGCAGCCGCGACCGGGAATTCCGAAGGTTATGTTGCCTGCCTGGTGCCAGGGTTAAAGACATCTCTTTGTGGCTGGAGAAGAACTTGGAGTGGGAGGGATAGGATCCAGTTGTTGTGGTCCACGTAGGAACCAACGACATAGGTAGAACTAGGAATGAGGTTCTGCTGAGCGAGTTTGAGGAGCTAGGGTAGAAATTAAAACACAGAACCTCACCGGTAATAATCTCTGGATTGTTCCCTAATTGCCCTTGAGATTGAATCGCTGCAGTCCGTGTGGTGAAGGTACTCCCACAGTGCTGTTAGGTAGGGAGTTCCAGGATTTTAACCCAGCGACGATGAAGGATCGGCGATATATTTCTAAGTCCAGATTGTGCTGTGCGTGACTTGGAAGGGAACTTGGAGGTGGTGGTGTTCCCATGCGCCTGCTGCCCTTGTCCTTCTAGGTGGAAGAAGTCGCGGGTTTGGGAGGTGCTGCTGAAGATGCCTTGGCGAGTTGCTGCAGTGCATCTTGTAGATGGTACACACTGCAGCCATGGTACGCTGGTAGTGGAGGGTGTGAATGTTTAAGGTGGTGGATGGGGCACCAATCAAGTGGGTTGCTTTGTCCTGGATGGTGTCGAGCTTCTTCTGTGTTGTTGGAGCGGCACTCATCAGGGCAATTGGAGAGTATTCCATCACACTGCCTTGTAGATGGTGGAAAGGTTTTTGGGAGTCCGGAGGCGAGTCACTCGCCACAGGATACCCAGCCTCTGACCTACTCTTGTAGCCACAGTATTTATGTGGCTGGTCCAGGTCAATGGTGACCCCCCAGAATGTTGATGGTGGGGGATTCGATGATGGTAATGTCATTGAATGTCATGGGGAGGTGGTTAGACTTTCTCTTGTTGGAGATGGTCATTGCCTGGCATTTATGAGGTGTGAATTTTACTTGCCACTTATCATCCCAAGCCTGAATGTTGTCCAGGTTTTGCTGCATGCGGACATGGACTGCTTCATTATCTGAGGAGTTGTGAATGGAATTGAACACTGTGCAATCATCAGCGAACATCCCCACTTCTGACCTTATGATGGAGGGAAGGTCATTGATGAAGCAGCTGAAGATGGTTGTGCCTCGGACACTGCCCTGAGGAACTCCTGCAGTGATGTCCTGGGGCTGTGATGATTGGCCTCCAACAACCTCACCATCATCCTTTGTGCTAGGTATGGCTCCAGCCAGTGGAGAGTTTTCCCGCTGATTCCCATTGACTTCAATTTTACGGGCTCCTTGATGCCACACTTAGTCAAATGTTAGCTTGATGTCAAGGGCAGCCACTCTGGCCTCACCTCTGGAAATCAGCTCTTTTGACCAAGGCTGTAATGTAAGGTCTGGAGCTGAGTGGTCCTGGCAGAATCCAAACTGAACATCGGTAGAAAACGGGTTAATTAATAACCTTGTAGTAAATGGGCCTTTAGGGAAGAGTGACCATAATATGATAGAATTTTATATTGAGTTTGAAAGTGATTTAGTTAAATCTGAAACTAGGGTCTTAAATGTAAACAAAGCAAACTACGTAGGTATGAGGGGCGAGTTGGCTAAGATAGATTGGGAAGCTACATTAAAAGGTATGATGGTAGACAAGCAATGGCTAGCATTTAAAGAATTAATACATAATTTACAACAAATATACATTCCTTTAAGGCACAAAAACCCCACATGAAAAGTGATCCAACCGTGACTAACGAGAAGTTAAAGATAGTATTAGATCAAAGGAAGAGGCTTATAATGTTGCCAAAAAGAGTAGTAAGCCTGAGGATTGGGAGGATTTTAGAATTCAGGAAAGGAGGACCAAGAAATTGATAAAGAAGGGGAAAATAGAATATGAGAGTAAACTAGCAAGAGACAGAAAAACAGACAGTAAAAGCTTCTATAGGTATGTAAAAAGGAAAAGATTAGTGAAAGTAAATGTGGATGCATTGGTTGTCATTTTCCAAAATTCCATAGATTCTAGAACGGTTCCTGCAGATTGGAAGGTAGCAAACGTAACCCCACTATTTAAGAAAGGACGGAGAGAAAACAGGGAACTATAGACCAGTTAGCCTGACATCAGAAGTAGGGAAAATGCTAGAATCTATTATTAAGGATGTGGTAACAGGGCACTTAGAAAATAAAAATAGGATTGGGCAGAGTCAACATGGATCTATGAAAGGGAAATCACGTGTGACAAATCTGTTGGAGTTTTTTGAGTTTGTAACTAGCAGAATAGGTAAGGGGGAAGAACAGTGGATGTGGTGTATTTGAATTTTCAGAAGGCATTCGATAAGGTGCCATACGAGAGGTTATTAAACAAAATTAGGGCTCATGGGATTGAGGATTGGTTAACGGACAGAAAACAGAGAGTAGGAATAAACTGGTTATTTTCAGGTTGGCAGGCTGTAACTGGTGGGATACTGCAACGATCAGTGCTTGGGCCTCCACTATTCACAATCTATATAAATGACAAAGCTGGGTGGGAATGTAAATTGTGAGGAGGATGCAAGGAGGCTTCAAGGGGATATAGACAGGTTAAGTGAGTGGGCAAGAACATGGCAAATGGAATATAATGTGGAGAAATGTGAAGTTATCTACTTTGGTAGGAAAAATAGAAAAGCAGGGTATTTTTTAAATGGTGAAAGATTGGGACATGTTGGTGTTCAGAGGGACCTGGGTGTCCTTGTACACAAATCACTGAAAGTTAACATGCAGGTACAGCAAGCAATTAGGAAAGCAAATGGCATGTTGACCTTTTATTACAAGAGGATTTGAGTGTAAGAGTAAAGACGTCTTACTGCAATTATATAGGGTCCTGGTGAGACCACACCTGGAGTATTGTGTACAGTTTTTGTCTCCTTACCTAAGGAAGGATATACTTGCCATAGATCGAGTGCAACGAAGATTCACCAGACTTCCTGGGATGGGGAATTGTCCTATGAGGAGAGATTGAGTAGACCCGGCCTATATTCTCTCGAGTTTAGAAGAATGAGAGGTGATCTCATTGAAACATACAAAATTCTTACAGGGCTTGACAGGGTAGATGCAGGGAGGATATTTCCCCTGGCTGGGGAGTCTAGAACCAGGGGTCACCATCTCAGAATAAGGGGTCGGCTATTTAGGACTGAGATGAGAAATTTCTTCACTCAGAGGGTGGTGAATCTTTGGAATTCTCTACCCCAGAGGGCTGTGGAGGCTCAGTCGTTGAATATATTCAAGACAGAGATCGATAGATTTTTGAATATTAAGGGATATGGGGATAGTGCAAGAAAGTGGAGATAAGGTAGAAGATCAACCATGATCTTATTGAATGGCGGAGCAGGCTCGATGTGCCAGATGACCTACTGCTGCTCCTATTTCTTATGTGAGCAGGTTATTGGTAAGTGCCGCTTGATGGAAGGTGTCATCGACAGTGCTATCAATTTGCTGATGATTCATAGACGGATGGGGCAGTAATTGGCCGGATTGGATTTGTCTTGCTTTTTGTGGACAGGACACGCCTGGGCAGTTTTCCACAGTCGGGTAGATGCCAGTGTTGTAGCTGTATTGGAACAGTTTGGCTAGAGGCGCGGCTAGTTCTGGAGCACAAGTCTTCAGTACGACAGCCGGGATGTTGTTGGGGCCGAAAGATTTTGCTGTATCCAGTGCGCTCAGCCGTTTCTTGATATCATGTGGAGTGAATTGAATTGGCTGAAGGCTTGCTTCTGTGAAGGTGGGGACCCCAGTCGGAGGCCCAGATGGATCATCCATGCCAACGGAGCAAACATTAGGGGACAGGTGAGCAAAAACTTGGTAAATAAGGTAGATTTTAAAGAGCAACTTAAAGAAAAAAGAGAGAGGTATATGGAGGGAATTCCAGAGCTTATGGCCTAGATGGCGGTTAAGAAGGCAAATGATATGTTGTCCTTCATAGCGAGAGGATTTGAGTACAGGAGCAAGGAAGTCTTGCTGCAGTTGTACAGGACCTTGGCGAGACCACACCTTGAGTATTGTGTGCAGTTTTGGTCACCTTATCTGAGGAAGGAGGTTCTTGCCATGGAGAGAGTGCAGCGAAGATTCACCAGACTGATACCTGGGATGGCAGGAATGACGTATGAGGAGAGATTGGGTCAATTGGGCTTGTATTCGCTAGAGTTTAGAAGAATAAGAGGGGATCTCATTGAAACTTATAAAATTCTAACAGGACTAGACAGACTAGATGCAGGAAGGATGTTCCTGATGGCGGGGCAGTCCAGAACTAGGGGTCACGGTCTAAGGATAAGGGGTAAGCCATTTAGGAGAGAGATGAGGAGGAATTTCTTCACCCAGAGAGTGGTGAACCTGTGGAATTCTCTGCCACACAGGGCAGTTGAGGCCAATTCATTAAATATATTCAAGAAGAAGTTGGATATATTTCTTGAGGCTAAAGGGATCAAGGGATATGGGGAGAAAGCAGGGACCAGGTACTGAATTTGGATGATCAGCCATGGTCTCATTAAATGGCGGAGCGGGCTCGACGGGCCAAATGGCCTACTCCTGCTCCTATCTTCTATGTTTCTATGGCTGAAGGCTCGGCCGCCTATGGTGGGGTGAAGGAAGTGTTTGCAGAAGAGGCCAGATTTAGAGGAACGCAGAACTCCTTGGAGGGATGTAAGGCTGGAGGAGGTTACAGAGATAGCGACGGGAGAGGCCTTGGAGGGATTTGAACACAAGGATGAGATTTTTTAAATTGAGGCATTTGTGGACCGGGAGTCAATGTAGGTCATCAAGCATGGGTGATGGGTGAATGGATCTTGGTACAAGTTAGGATATGGGTTGCAGAGTTTTGAATCTCAAGTTTATGTAGGATGGAAGGTGGAAGACTGCCCAGGAGAGCATTGGAATAGTCGAGTCTGGATGTAACAAAAGCATGGATGAGGGTTTCAGCAGCAGATAGGCTGATACAGGGATGGAGACAGGCATTATTACAGGGATGGAAGTAGGGGGTCTTTGTGATGGAGAATCTATGGAGTCGGAAGCTCAGCTCAGGGTCAATAGGATGCCGAGGTTGCGATGGAATTGGTGGCTAAGGAAATGGATTTGTGGCGAGGGCTGAACAATGGCTTTGGTTTTCTCAATGTTTAATTGGAGGACATCTCGGCTCATCCAGGACTGGATGTTGGACAAGAAGGCAAAAGCTTAATGAGCGACCACTAATGGTGGGATAAAGGAAGCAAAAGACCAGGAGAAGCCCAATGTTCAAGGATCAAAATGTAAGTGTGGGGATGCAACCACATAAAGGGCACTGTAGAATCCTTCACATCACACCAGAGTGCTAAACATTTTCTCCATGGTAAAGGCATCATGTATCAGTCTCTTAACCCAACCACAGTGGTAACTGACTAGTTGCAAGCAGAAGAAATACCAGATAACCCCAATAGGTTTGCATCACAATAGGAGCATTTCCAAGGCCACAAACTGAAACAATGGCTGCAACATCAACCTTACACGATATCCAGCCCCAGTCTCTCCAGGGTTCCATGAAGAATCCAGTGATAGGACTGCAACCCCATGGCATCTACTCTGCATGGAATCCAGCACAATGGACCCATAGTGACAGCTGGATACTCAACAAATACCCCCTTACCACTTTGCTCCTACAAGTAGAGAAATGGGTTCTACAGGGGGACGCACATTGGTATTTATAAGGATGCTTTCACAGATGCTTCCATATGACAGCAGGTGTATCTGTCATACCAGTCAACCTACAATCACTTAAAAGGTCATTTTGAGGGAAATATGTATTTTTGCACAATGGTCAGGAACTTCACATAAAGCCCAATATGACATAATATGAGATGTTATACGTCTTGGTTAGCAAAGCTTATAGGGTTGCCCAAGTTAGTTTGCATTGGGCATCATCCTATGGGGGTGGGGTGGTAGGGCATTGCTGGGATGAGTTTGCTGTAGAATTTTAAGTTAAAGCAGTAATCTGACCTTTACAGAAGTGGGGAAAGAAAGAGATAGGGGTGATGAGATGCAGAAGTAGATGGCCTCATATCCCTAGCTCTGCCAGGCCAGGGCCACCTCCTTGCTCTCTCCCTCTTTCCCTCACCACCCAGAAAAGACTGACCAAGTTTTTCTATGGTTTAAATTATTCTGAAAAATCTACATGTTAGGCCCAGCTGCATATCACCCTCATTCCTACTACCTGTTGCCTAAATTTACACTGAAGTGAAACCACTGAGTTGAATGTGCCAAGACCAGGGCCACTTCGCACCAACTTGTGTAAATGGAATCCTGAAGGCCCAGTAGAATGCTTGAGAAGCCATATATTCTTACTGCAAAATTGCTTATATTCATCTTGCCTCTTAGGAAAGTGTGATCCCTTTTACCTTTTGAATTACCATCCTATTGTCCTTGCATGGGAACATCACCACTTACAAGTTCCCCTCCAAGCCACACACCATCCTGACTTGGACCTGTATCGCCGCTCCTCCACTGTCGCTGGGCCAAAATCCTGGAACTCCCTTCCTAACAGCATTGTGGGTGTACCTACACCATATGGACTGCAGCGGTTCAAGAAGGGCAATTAGGGATGGGCACTAAATGCAGGCCCAGCCAGCGATGCCCACATCCCATCAATGAATTAAAAAAAAAAAATTCTGATGTTATGATAACTCCTATTAACTGTCCTATTATCAAACAACATGAACATCCTGTCCCTGATCACCAGTATATTTTTCCACATGGTTGTTAAATTGGCAATCTGTTGTCTGTTACACACCTTTTGAAACTCTGCTCTTGAATTCTTTGGTGAATCAATTATCATCTTATTGACCACCTCCAAAACCTTTAACAACAACTGGCATTCACTTGCAATGAAGTTGCTTTCATATGGTCTCCCACCAAAGTTATGTTAATGGCTATCAAGTTTTCTTTGGTAGCACTCTTGCCTCTGAATCAGAAGGATGTGGGTTTGAGCCCTACTCCAGAACTTGAGCATGTAATCTATTGCAACACTTCAGTGCAGCATTAAAGGAATGCTGAAATATAAACAGAAAATGCTGGAAATACTCAGCAGTCCAGGCAGCATCTGTGGAGAGAGAAGCAGAGTTAACGTAGAGTTAGTGTGCCCAAAACTGCGGCCTAAACAATGATCCATATTGGTTTCGCATTATCTCTTTGCTTTTGTTCTCCACGTTCAAATGATAAAACCCAGGATTCTGTATATTCTTTTTAACACCTTCATCAACTTGTTCTCCCACTTTTAAAGATTTGTCTATCTGAACTCCTAAGGCTCTCTGCTCTTCTACTCCTTTTACATTTTTACCATTTAGTGTATAATTCAATTTCTTATTTTTCCTCCCAATGTATATCAACTCACATTTGTCTGCAATAAATTTCATCTGACATCTATCTGCCCAATCTACTAATCTGTTGGTATCCTCCTGAAACCAATAAAGTGCTCTTCAGTTAACTATACTCTCTATTTTTGTGTCACCTGCAAACTTTGATATACTCAAGTTCATTTATATATAGATTGTGAAGAACAATGGTCCAAACACTGATACCTGTGGGCTAGCACTGTTTACATCCTTCCAGCCCAAAAAGCATCCACTAACCTTTACTCTCAGTTTGCTGCCCTTTAGGCAACCTTGTATTCATGCTGCCTTATTTACTTTAATATCATGTACCTTTGCCAGACTCGAGCAATACCATAATGTGGGCAAATTTAATGGGTTCAACATTGATCATTTCATTCAACCTCCAGAACTCTGAAAGCAGATATGTCATACTGTTTCTAAACATGAGAAAAACCTCAAGACATTACATTATGACTTACTTGATAACACTGAGTGCATATAATGATTATATTGACTTTTATTTTCCATAATCAGTTGTTGATTACCACATTAATTTGCACTGTGTCAGATTGTTAATGCTTCTAGGGGGACACAATCACAAATCACTATCACAGTTGGCATTGACTAGAAGTATCTGCCCAGATATGTGAATGAAATAACTGCCATAGATTTTACAGCATATATCAAGTTTCTCTGCTAGGAATATTTTAATTTAATTTTTCATCATTTTTTACAACACATCTGTTCTATGTTAAAAGAACTATCATTAAAATATAATTTTTATTGTTCTAGTGAGTGTTTTCAATGGTGCTCAAAATAGTGTGGTTGGCACTTGGGTTGCTCAGGATACTGTGGTGCCTGGCTCCACAAACAGGCTACATACATCCCGATGAATTTTTTCAGTCTCCAGAGGTTATGGCAGGTAAAATATCTAATAGCTTCTTTAAAATCTGTTTTCTACAAATAAAATGTTTTCTTTGTTGTAGTTATTCATTTTGTTTCCTCTTAGAAGTTAGTCCTTTGCATCGCCGAGGTTCAGAAGATGTAGCTTAACATGCCTTGGATCCTGTCTGAACTGTACCCAGGTCTACTTGATAGGAGATACACCTGTGCAATATGGGACTCTGCCTCTGTCCCCACTCCTCCACCCTAAGCAGCTGAGATTGAAATATTCATCACTACTCCTAGGGAAACCCAGTGCAAATCTCAGTTGAGGGTGGGATTCAAAATCAAGTGTCTTAGTAAAATGTCTGTTTCAGCCTTCTTCCCAATATTCTTTACTCATGTTCAATACAAATGTCAGCCTCTGTAGACTTAATCAAAACCTAATGCATAAAGTATATTGGATAATTTGTGTTGCAGGGTGAACAATTTATACATCTGGAAAAGTATAGGATGCCACCAGATATGCTGGATCTCTTGAAAAGGACAGAAAAAAGCAACAATGATGGACCATCTAGCTTAGGCTAAAATTACTAATTTAAATTTATTACAAGATGTAAATTTTTACAGAAGTAATGATAAATCAGCAGATTAAAATTATCAATATGGTCCTTAATTTCTCACATTTAACTGTTTAATGAGTTCAGCATAATACATTATTTTGAGATTCTTGGTGGCCTTGGATAATTTCATCAACACCTCGGCCTCCATAGAGTTCTGCCTCACCAGAGTGATTTAGCTATGCAACTTGACCCAGTGAATGAGGCAAAGTAAAGCAATTGCCAGCAGCAGTCAGAGAGTTGTTAATCAAGCTAGATTTCAAAGACGCAGGCTGTCTTTCAGATACCTGATAAACAAACCTGCCACAATAGGTATGAGTCTTCCCAGTGATATACTCTCTGGTGAGGTAGCCATTAAGATAATGGTTTATTCTGGTTATCACAGTTGGAAATTGCAACATTGTTGAAGGAATTAAACCAATTTTGACCCAGTGAGTGACTGTTTACAGACAGGTGTTCTCCTGTTACAACATTAGTTACACATCAGAACAAAGTGCCTTCTTTCTGTTTTTGTGCAACTCTCCACACTTAAGTTGGCTATTTGGTGTTCGGTCGTTCCTTCTTTGGATCCAGGGAAGGGGAAAGAACACGTCATTATGTCAGCATTTCTACAAATGCAACGGTCCAGAATGTCAAGTGCTTCAAGTATTGGTTGCTGCTCTCTTTACACTTTCTGGTGTTTGTAAACAGGCTAGAACAAGACTTTATATTGCATTTTTATTTATTACAGTATTGAAAATGTTGTTTAAAATTGCATTTTTTTTCTCATTTCAAATTTTCTTTACAGGTGACATTTTGAACTTGAAAATCTTCCGTACTTGGGAATTCAGTAATAACTACCCCATCAGATCGGTCCTGTTCCCATTGGTCACAACTGGCTTTTCCTTCGTGGTCCTTGAAGCTTTACACAATTCTGGTCTTTTTGGCAGTATCATAAACAGCTACAGTTTGTTGGTATTCCCCAGATTCTACCTGACATGCCTGTCCTTTGTACTGGACTACTCTGTATACCGTTTAGCCCGTCTCTGGGGAGCAGATCCCTGGAATGCTTTAACACTGCTGAGCGGGTCACACGTGATGTTGGTTTTTTACACCAGGACATTTTCAAATGTTATAGAAGGAGCTCTGTTTGCATTGCTGCTGCTGTTAGTGGCCGTGGACACAAAGCAAGCACATGTGACACCAAATATAGGGAAAAAGGAAAGGAACAATAAATATCTTATTGGGGTTGTTTTAGTCTCCGGTTTTTTTAACAGACCCACATTCATTGGTTACGCTTTAGTGCCGATGCTCCTGTGGCTTTCTCGTGATCAGAAAGGCACATTTCAATTCAGTTTAAGAACAATATTGAAGAACTCCTTTGGCATTTTTTCACCTGTAATTGTAACCACTTTTATTTTTATTATGACAGATACATTATATTTTGATTTATACTTTTCTGAAATTGACTGGTTTTTGAAAGGTGGCGATGCTGTACACAAACACATTGTTAATCTGAGCCAACATCTAGCTTTAACTCCTGTCAATTTCATTCTGTATAACTTGGATCCAGAAAACCTTTCTGCACATGGGAGTCATCCCTGGTTCACACACCTGACTGTGAATGGTCTTCTGATGTTTGGTGTTCTTCATCTGTCAGCTGTTGTAGCTGGTATCAGAATTATAACCAGCAAATTTACCTGCAAAGCTGACTGTCATGTCCCGAGGAAACAGCAGTTTGAAAAGAGATTACTAACGCAGTTTCCTGCTACTCCTCCAATTACTGAGTATTTAATTTGGGTTTATTTTGCACCTGTGATCATTCTGTCTTTGTTTCGTCATCAGGAAGCACGGTTTCTTAGTCCACTCATTGTACCAGTTGTTATACACAGTGCTTTAAAATATGAGGTGCTGAGATGGAAAACTGTAACTGTTGTGTTTAACATTTTGTGTTCAGTACTTTTTGGCTGTCTGCACCAGGGTGGGCTAATTCCTTGTCTGTCCTATTTAGAGAAAGCTCTGCATTCAGAGGATCCTGTGGCTAACCAGTATGAGCACAGTTTGGTATTTTACCACACCTACATGCCTCCTAGGTATCTCCTGAATGTCAAATCAGACCAAGAGTCTATCAGAATCATTGACCTGGGGGGGTCTGACGTGTCTGTGCTCAATAACACAGTGAATGGGCTACTTGACCATTTTTCTTCCAAACACATTGGGAGTAATCAAGCCATGAATATCTACATCATTGCACCTGGTACTGTTGAATACATCATTAAATACTGTGGTTTTCAATGGACAACTGTTGCATCCTTCTTCCCTCATTTATCTATGGAAGATCCTCCTGATATTCCTTTTCTTTTTTCTAAGGATGGATTGGGCCAGCTGAGTCTTTACATTTTCAAAGTGCACATAAAGTCAAAGAATTCAGAATCTTAATGGGACTCTGTTTAGTTTTTGAAGACTTTATACTAGCTACTTCTGTGGTGTATTTGTGAGTGTACTTACTTTTGCAGATATGCTGGTCCGTGGCTGACTGTCATATTATTTGGATCCTTCAGACAGTTTACAAAAGTACCATCTGTTGCTTTTTGTTGGTGAGCAATATCAATCGGGCTTAATAAAAATGAACGTTAGGTAACAGCAGTACACTCATTTATCATTTTTGAACCGGACATTCTAATAGTATGGAACGTTTCTAAATTTAAAGCAATTGCTAAGCTAGGTTCTATGTTCTGATCACAGCTGCCTCAACTCCAAATGGCTTTCACATGACTTCACTATGGAACCGATTCAAAGAGTAGAGCGCTACTAGTTGTAGGAAGTGGGGACTAGTTTATCAATTTACAGTAAACTCTTGTTTAAACGGCACCGGATCAACCGGAATTCTTTAATAACCGGCAAAATAGATAACCGGTAATCTTGCCGAATCCATTCATTTTTCAGAATCCGAGTTTCCCGCGGTGGCTGAGTTAGTCACTGGTTTAAAAAAAGTGTTAAAAATTGCCTACCTCTCTGTTATCCGCCGGAATTTTTAATCAACCGGCACCATCCCAGTCCTGTTGGTGCCGGATACGAAAGAGTTTACTTCTCCTTCACAGGTCCCTGTTAATTTTAGCAGATCCTGAGAAAAAAGCGAGCCCAAAAAGAGTCTAGATTTCTATACTACTATGTTCCTATTAAGAATTTTGAGCTATGTCTCTTTGTGGAGAAGACCTCTATTAGACCTCTAGCAGAAAGGTACACTATTATTGTAATGTAGAGCATTTAGTAAAACATCTAGTAGCAGTGTTGCCCCTTATCCTTATGCATTTACCTTACATCTGTGTTCCACCTTTCTAATGTCTGTTTATCCAAGTGTAACAAACTCCCAAGACTTTAAATAACCAAGTGCTGCTTTTCTTTACATTGTACCCGTACTGTAGATAAGACCCCTGTTAGTTGTAATGTAATCTTGATATAGCTTGTGTCACAGTTTCTGTTGGACTGCCTCACTAACTTGTGGTATGATACATGTCAGTTTGGATCAAATCATCATAAGGATAACAGTAACCAAACTAATTGTCTGGATTAGGTCGGACCGTCTGGATAAGTAGACAATTAACAGTACTGCTCGCATCTGGAACTCAAACAGCATTCCCAAGTGTCATGTAGGGAATGGCAGAATGCCTATTTTTGATAGACCAATAAGGGTGACGCTGGATTGCCACTAACATAATAATCATAGAAACTTACAGCACAGGAGGCGGCTATTCGGCCCGTCGTGCCTGTGCTGGCTCTTTGAAAGAGCAGTCGTGCTCAGTCCCACATCCCTGCTTTTTGTCGGTAACCCTATAAGTTCCTAATTCTCAAGTACCTGTTCAACTCCCTTTTAAAATTACTTATGGAATCGGCTTCCACCACCTTTTCAGGTAGAGAGTTCCAGATCCTGACAACTCAGAGAAAAACATTTTCCTTTCCCCTCTAGATCTTTTTCCCAATGATTTTCAATCAATGACCTCTAGTTATTGACCCACTCACCAGAGGGAATTTTTTTTCCCTATTTACTCTATCAAAACCTCTCATCATCTTGAAAACCACAATCAGGTGACCTCTTAACCTTCTCTGTTCCAAGGAGAACAGTCCTAACTTTTCCAATCTCTCCTCATAACTGAATCCCTCATCCCTGGTAACATCCTGGTAAACCTCCTCTGTACCCTTTCTAAGGCCTTTACATCTTTCCTGAAATGTGGTGCCCAGAATTGTCCACAATACTCCAGCTGAGGCCTAACCACTGGTTTATAAAGTTCTAGCATGATCTCTTTGCTTTTATATTCTATTCCTCTCTTTATAAACCCAAGTAACCCATAAGCTTTTTTAACCACGTTATCAACTTGCCCTGCCACCCGTAAGGATTTATGTATGTGGACACCAAGGTTCCTCTGCTCATCTACACTTTTCAAAATTGTGCAATTTATAATATAGGCCGGAATTTTATTCGGGGAGGCCGGGTTTCCCGCAGGCCCTGCGATTTTACTGGCAGGGCCTAATTTGAATGCAAGGCCTTGGATTCCCGCCCGCAGCCAGCCAGCTTGAAAGGCCGGCTGGCTGCGGGCGAGTAGGCCTCAGTTGCAAGGGGTTGAAGCAGGGGAGAGCAATCAGGAGGGGGGGGGAAAGAGAGGATTGGGGGGGTGGTGAAGGAGCGGCAAGCGATGGGGGGTGATCAGGGATTGCGGGGGGGGGGGTGGTTCGAAGGAACAACAGGGGGGGCTGGTGGATCGGGGCCAGCCTCCTCCATCATCATTGGGTGGGGTGGGAGGCCTGGGAAGGTGATCGGATGCCTCATGGGGAGGTCTCCAATCGTGGGGGGGGGGGGGGTTATTCTAGCGACCCTGGATCCAGGAGGTAGGTATAAATCCACCTCTGTTTAACTGCTGGGTTTCATGAATTGTGTGAAACCTATCCACAGGCATTTAAAAACAAAATGGAGGGGAGAATAAAGGCTTCCAGCCTTATTGCAATATTTAAATTGTTGTAACTCCCCTGGCAGCGGGTTGGCTGCTCGCCCCCGTCCCACCTCCACCAAAACCGGAAGTGGGCAGGTTGGAGGCGGGATCAGGTCGGGATTTACATTTTTAGCAATTCAACTGTCCCCACGTTCCAAACCCACCCGTTTCTTGATGGGAAAATTCCGGCCATACTGTCTTTCCATATTAATCCTCCCAAAGTGCATCACTCCACACATCTCCCCATTGAACTCCATCTGCCATGCTTCTGCCTATTTCACTTTGTCACCCTAAAGCCTATAACGATCCTCATTATGATCATCTACTATACCCAAGTTTCGTATCAAATCTGCAAACATTATAGCTGCTCCCTACACCCAAGCCTAGGTTGTTTATAAAAACTGAAAAGAGTAATGGACCCAAAACTGACCCTTGCAGAACACCACTGCAACCCACCTCCCAGTCTGAAATAACATCCATCCACCACCATCCTTTGCTTCCTGTCGCTGAGTCAATTTTGTATCCATACCACCACTTTCCCCTTAATGCCATGGGCTTCGATCTTCTTCTAAAGCTTCCTTTGTGACACTTTGTCAAATGCCTTCCAAAAGTCCATATATACGCAACATCTACAGCACTACCTTGATCAACCTTCTCTGTTGCCTTAAAGAATTCAATCAAGTTAGTCAGACGCGATTTACCTTTATCAAATCATTGTCGGCTCTCCTTGATTAACCCATGCCTTTCCAAATGAATGTTTATTTTGTCCCCAGTAATGGTTTCCAATAACTTCCCCACCACCAATGTTAGGCTGACTGGCCTGTAGTTTCCTGGCTTATCCCTCTCCCATTTCTTGAATAGTGGTATAACATTAGCAACCCTCTGGCACTACTCCTGTATCCAATGAGGATCAAAAGATTGTGACCAATGCCTCGGCTATTTCTACCTTTGCTTCTTTCAGCAACCTAGGATGCATTTCATCTGGACCAGGTGACTTACCAACTTTCTAACTGTAAGGTCTAATCAAACTAAAAGTAACTAATAAATGCTAAATGCAAATATTATTTCCCACATCATTTAGACACTCTATACCCTGTCTGGTCAAGGAAGACCCCAAGCGTATCGGTGGACACCACACGTTCCCTCTCCAGAGCCACCAAGGCAAGGCAAGACCACGGAAGAGAGGCAGGCAGGAATAGAAGAATGCTGATTTCCAGTTACTATCTCAAATTCCTGATCTAGGCTTTGCCATCAGGGATAAGTGCTAAGCAAGAAGCTAGGAAGATCCCACTAACCAGTGAGCAGTTAAAGTGACACTGGCAGAAAAGACGACTAGCAAATAATTTTCGATCTACTTTTTCAGCTATTTTGTGGCACAGGAAGGATGAGAACCTAAAGAAAACTGAAGTGGATGGAAAGAAAACATCTGTGTTTTGCTTGTGACCATTACAGGTTGGGGTATGTCTTATGCTCTGGATTTAAATAGTTTGGGGAGATTTCCTGGGTGCACCTGCATCAAAGAAACTGACACAAGTTGTATCAGACTTACTTGCAGCTAACAAGGGTCTTGCTGATTGGGAAGCTACTTCAATTAGTTGAAGTTGAGTTTGAATTTCACACAGTGGGCATCCAGTAGGATGTTTGGTGGTAATGCAAGAAATATTTAGTGTTCCGTGTATATTGACACCGCAGTTGTCTGTTTTGTCACTTCCAAAGCTCTTGGGTCATGTGTGTATAAGATGCAATATTGGAGCAGGCTTAGTATTCCACCTCAACATAGGGCAGCAGCTGATCAACATTTTATTGTACAGAAAAACTCTTAATTTACTGTCATGAAAAATACATTATTGATTTGATAAAGCCAAAGTTAGAGTTGCTTCTATTTTACCCAACCTTTATTAATCTATGTATACTAAATTTAGCTGTGGGTTCAGGGATCTACTCATCCAACTAATGTGGTTACATGCTCTCACTATGCTATCATTTTAGGCTTAGTTCAGCGGTCAAAGAGCACAAGTCAAATTTCTGCAATTTTTTCCCCTTCAGTCTTCTAGCTTATTTTATTCCTCTTAAGTGTCAGCCCACACTGGCCCTGGTCAAGCAGCCAACCCCAAACTACCATCAGTGTTGCTGCATACCAGGGTGACTGGTTTCTGCATTGGCAAAGATACCATCCTTCAGAGGAGATGTTAATGGTCCTATCTGCCTGTTCAGATGGATGCTAAAGATCCCATGGCACTTTTCAAAGAAGAGTAGCAAGTTCTTACAATTCATTGGTACTCAAATATAAAAAAAACTGGCCATTGTTACCTACATAACAACAGTCACTGTACTGCAAAGGTAATTCATTGCAGAGTTCTTATAAGGTGCTACATAAAATTCTAGTACTATTATTGATGTCTTGACATCTTTGATACACTGCAGCCTGTTATATAAGTCTGCAGCCTGTTATATAAGTCTTTCTCCTCTGGTAATTAACACTGCACTACCATACCCCATAATGTTACTGGCCTAATAATCCGGAGAACGTGAATTCAAATCCCACCACGGCAGTTTGAGAATTTGAATGTGTCGAAATCCTGGCACTCCCGCCTTAACAGCACTGTGGGAGTACCTTCACCACACAGACTGCAGTGGTTCAAGGTGATGGCTCACCACCACCTTCAAGGGCAATTAGGGATGGGAAATAAATGCTGACCGTGCCAGCGACGCCCACATCCCATGAATGAATAAAAACTTTTTTTTTCTGGAAATAAAAAAGTTAGTAGTGAAACTTGTAAATTAGGGACACCTAAGGGACTTGCATCAGGTGTCATTATTTTCAAAATGATCATTATATGTACAGTAAACCAGATGAGCCAAATATCCTGGGATTGGCTGTATCTTCTGCAGAATTCCTTTTTTTCACTTTCACCTGGAATTATGCCTAATTCTGGAGCTATTTTCTGTTTATAAAAACAGAAAATGCTGGACATACACAGCAGGTCAGGCAGCATCTGGAGCGAGAAACAGAGTTAACGTTTCAGGTCGGTGACCTTTTGTAAGAACTGGGAAAAAAAATCTGTTTGTTGGGTTTCCCAGTTCATTACCATCTGGGGTCCTTTGCCATTGAGGGAGGGATGTCCTGATCCTGGGACCTGCTCCATTGGTAGCTTGCACAGGGAGAGGTGGCCGCTGTAGGGCCAGAGTGCCTGGCAGAACTCAGCCAAATTGGGGGGGTGGGGTTAATGTCCTGCAGACTCCTGTCCGGGACCCCCCTCCCTCCGTATGCTGCAGCTGCTAATGTTTGAAGTGCTGGTGGGTTGGGCAGGGGGCTTTTAGCAGCTCATTGGTGCCTGACGTACTGGTGGTGTGAGACGTGTTCCTCCAATTGCAGCTTTAATTTTTCCCGCTCTCTTCAACTGCTCGTACGCATTTGGTTGGGTTTGGAGTACTGAGCTTGCACGTTGCTTGCAGTCTGACCAGAACTTTCCTCTTGCACGGCCACTTTCATACTCTCCACCCGTGCTCCTCTGCTCTGCACTGAATCCCTTTTTAAATTAGAAATACCTGACAGGAATGGAAAAAAAAAAGGACTCCACCACCTGAAGTCGGATGGCACTCCTGGACGTTTGACCATAGAAACATAGAAGATAGGAGCAGGAGTAGGCCATTCGGCCCTTCGAGCCTGCTCCGCCATTCAATGAGATCATGGCTGATCATCCAAATTCAGTACCCGGTCCCTGCCTTCTCCCCATATCCCTTGATCCCTTTAGCCTTAAGAAATATATCCAACTCTTTCTTGAATATACTTAATGAACTGGCCTCCACCACCCTCTGTGGCAGAGAATTCCACAGGTTCACCACTCTCTGGGTGAAGAAATTCCTCCTCATTTCAGTCCTAAATGGCCTACCCCTTATCCTTAGACTATGACCCCTGGTTCTGGACTCCCCGGCCATCAGAAACATCCTTCCTGCATCTAGTCTGTCCAGGCCTGACAGAATTTTATAGGTTTCAATGAGATCCCCTCTCAATCTTCTAAACTCCAGTGAGTATAAGCCCAATTGACACAATCTCTCCTCATACGTCATTCCTGCCATCCCAGGTATCAGCCTGGTGAATCTTCGCTGCACTCCTTCCATGGTAAGAACGTCCTTCCTCAGGTAAGGCGACCGAAACTGCACACCATACTCAAGGTGTGGTCTCACCAAGGCCCTGTACAACTGCAGCAAGACAGCCTTGTTCTTGTACTCGAACCCTCTTGCTACGAAGGCCAACATACCATTTGCCTTCTTAACCGCCTGCTGCACCTGCATGCTTACCTTCAGCGACTGGTGTACAAGAACACCCAGGTCTCTTTGCACTTCCCCTTCTCCCAATCTATTACCATTCAAATAATAATCTGCCTTCCTGTTTTTGCCACCAAAGTGGATAACCTCACATTCATCCACATTATAGTGCATTTGCCATGTTTCTGCCCAATCACCCAACCTGTCCAAATCGTGCTGGAGTTTCACGACATCCTCCTCACAGCATACCCTCCCCCCCAGCTTTGTGTCGTCTGCAAATTTGGAGATATTACATCCAATTCCCTTGTCCAGATCATTAATATATATTGTGAACAGCTGGGGTCCTAGGACCGATCCTTGCGGTACCCCACTAGTCACTGCCTGCCACTCGGAAAATGACCCGTTTATTCCAACTCTTTGCTTTCTGTCCGCCAACCAGTTCTCTATCCAAGTCAATACCTTGCCCCCAATCCCATGTGCCTTAATTTTGCATGCTAGTCTCTTATGCGGGACCTTATCGAAAGCCTTCTGAAAGTCCAAATACACCACATCCACTGGTTCTCCCTTATCTATTTTACCAGTTACATCCTCAAAAAATTCCAGTAGATTAGTCAAGCATGATTTACCTTTTGTAAATCCACGTTGACTTTGTCCGATCCAGTCACTGCTTTCCAAGTGCTCTGCTATTACATCTTTTATAATGGACTCTAGCATTTTCCCCACTACCGATGTCAAGCTTACCGGTCTATAATTCCCCGCCTTTTGTCTACCACCTTTTTTGAATAGTGGGGTAACATTAGCTACCCGCCAATACATGGGCACCGTTCCAGAGTCTATCGAGTTCTGGAGGATGACCAGCAATGCATCTACTATTTCTAGGGCCACTTCCTTAAGTACCCTAGGATGTAGATTATCAGGCCCTGGGGATTTATCGGCCTTCAGTCCCATCAATTTTCCTAACACCATTTCCCTACAAATACTGATTTCTTTCAGTTCCACCCTTTCATCAGACCCTATGTTCCCCGGCATCTCTGGGAGGTTATTTGTGTCCTCCTTTGTGAAGACAGAACCAAAATATGTATTTAGTTGGTCTGCCATTTCTTTGTTCTCCATTATAAATTCCCCTGATTCTGACTGCAAGGGACCTATGCTTGACTTCACCAATCTTTTTCTCTTCACATATCTATAAAAGCTTTTACAGTCAGTTTTTATGTTCTCTGCAAGCTTACTCTCATATTCTATTTTCCCTTTCTTAATTAATCCCTTTGTCTTCCTTTGTTGAATCCTAAACTGCTCCCAATCCTCAGGATTATTGCTTTTTCTGGCCAATTTATATGCCCTCTCCTTGGACCTTATGCTATCCCTAATTTCCCTTGTTAGCCACGGTTGGGTCACCTTTTTTGTTTTATTTTTATGCCAAACTGGGATGAACAAATTCTGTAGTTCATCCATTCGGTCTTTGAATGTTTGCCATTGCCTATCCACCGTCAACCCTTTGAGTGCCATTCCCCAAATCCTACCCAACTCGCTCCTCAGACCATCATAGTTTCCTTTATTTAAATTGAGGACCCTAGTCTCCGAGTCAACTACTTCATTCTCCATCTTAATGAAGAATTCGATCATATTATGATCGCTCCGACCCAAGGGGCCTCTTACAACAAGATTGCTAATTAATCCTTTCTCGTTACATAATACCCAGTCTAAGATGGCCTGATCTCTGGTTGGTTCCTCGACATATTGGTCCAGGAAACCATCCCATAAACACTCCAGGAATTCCTCCTCCACAGTATTGTTACTCATTTGGTTGGCCCAATCTATATGTAGATTAAAGTCACCCATGATGACTGCTGTGCCCTTATTGCACGCTTCTTTAATTTCTCTTTTAATGCCATCCCCAACCTCCGCCTTACTGTTTGGAGATCTATAAACCACTCCCACTAACGTTTTTTTCCCCTTAGTATTTCTCAATTCTACCCATACAGATTCCACCTCATCAGAGCCAATATCCTTCATTACAATTGTGTTAATCCCTTCTTTAACCAGTAATGCTACCCCACCTCCCTTTCCTTTTTGCCTATCTTTCCTGAATATCAAATACCCCTGGATGTTGAGTTCCCAGTCCTGGCCTTCCTTGAGCCACGTTTCCGTAATCCCAACCAAATCGTATTTGTTTACTTCTATTTGCACAGCCAATTCATCCACCTTATTACAAATGCTCCTCGCATTAAGACACAAAGCCTACAGGCTTGTTTTTTTAATGCTCTTAGACCTATTAGAATTATTTACTGTGGCCATGTTTGATTTAAACCGTTGATTTCTCTGACTGCCACTTTTGTTTTTCTCCTTCCTATCTTTTGCTTTTATCCTTGTTTCCCTTTCCTCTGTCTCCCTGCTCAGGTTCCCAACCCCCTGCCATTTTAGTTTAAACCCTCCCCCACAGCACTAGCAAACACTCCCCCTAGGACATTGGTTCCAGCCCTGCCCAGGTGCAAACCGTCCGGTTTGAACTGGTCCCACCTCCCCCAGAACCGGTTCCAATGTCCCAGGAACTTGAATCCCTCCCCCTGGCACCATTCCTCTAGCCACGTATTCATCTGAAGTATCCTTCTATTTCTACTCTGACTAGCACGTGGCACTGGTAGCAATCCTGAGATTACTACCTTTGAGGTCCTGTTTTTTTAATTTATCTCCTAACTCCCTATATTCCGCTTTTAGGACCTCATCCCGCTTTTTACCTATATCGTTGGTGCCTATATGCACCACGACAACTGGCTGTTCACCCTCCCCTTCCAAGATGTTCTGGAGTCGCTCGGAGACATCCTTGACCCTTGCACCAGGGAGGCAACACACCATCCTGGAATCTCATTTGCGGCCGCAGAAACGCCTATCTATTCCCCTTACAATTGAATCCCCTATTATTATAGCTCTACCCCTCTTTTTCCTCCCATTCTGTGCAGCAGAGCCACCCCTGGTGCCAGGAAGTTGGCTGCTGCTGCCTTCCTCTGATAAGCCATCCCCCCCAACAGTACTCAAAGTGGTGTATCTGTTGGAGAGGGGGATGGCCACAGGGGACCCCTGCACTACCTGCCTGCGCCTAGTACTCTGCCTGTTGGTCACCCATTCCCTTTCTTCCTGTCCAACCTCTACCTGCGGTGTGTCCAACTCCGTAAATGTGCTATTCACGTTGTCCTGAGCATCGTGAACGCTCCAGTATGTGTCCAATCGCAGCTCCAGCGCCGCAATGCAGTCTGTCAGTAGCTGCAGCTGGACGCACTTCCTGCACATGTAGTTGTCAGGGACACAGGAAGTGTCCCTGAGTTCCCACATATCGCAGGAGGAGCAGATCACAGGGCCCAGCTGTCCTGCCATGACTTACCCTTTAATTAATTGAATTTAAATTAAATCAATCAATCCCACTAATTACACTACAGTTAACTGGTTTACCAACAGTCCCTGCTACACCAGAGAGGCCTTAGAAACTATAAACCAGAGTTAAAGTTTAAAAAAAGAGAAATACTCACCAACCAAATACTCACCAACCAATCACTTACCTGCTTCCTGGTGACGTTACACTTTGATTACTTTTTACCTCTCTCCCCTGCTGTTGAACAGGTATGCTGCTCCTGATTCACTGCCGCCAGTGTAACTGCCGCCGATGCTGTGTTCCCACACAGGCCCGCTCTAGACCACATATCATCCGACCATGCGATGCATGATCACATGACATGACTATTACAAATGTCATTTACCTTATAAAAGGTTGGGTCCTTATTATTACCTAGAGGTAACAGTGCAGGAGGGGGAAGAGAAGTCATTGTAGGTGATTCTCTGGCTACCACTAGATAGATAACTCATCCAAATTTCCTCCAGCTCTACCGCTCCCCCCCGATATCTGCACTCCTCCAATTCTGGCGTTTTGCACATCCCTGATTTTTACTGCTCCACTATTGTCGCCTGTGCCTTCAGCTGCCTAGGCCCTAACCTAGAATTCCCTCCCTAAACCTCTCTACCTTTAAGTCACTCTTCAAAACCTACCTCTAACCAAGCTTTTGGTCACCTGTTCTAATATCTCTTTAGATGGCTCGGTCTCAAATAACACTCCTGTGTCACGTCTAGGAACGTTTTTACTATGTTAAAGGTGCTACAGGAAACTTTGGTATCCGGCACCAACGGGACCGGTATGGTGCCAGTTGATTAAAAATTCTGGATGACAGAGGGTTATCTACCGAGGCTATTTTTAACAAACATTTTTTAAAAATCAAGAAATGTGCTGTATAGAGTAATTGGGTACTCACCTGCAGAATGTTGTGTTAAATAGATGGTGGAAGATGCGTGATTAAGTACAGTACTGCCAGTTGAGGGTAATCCATAACTCTAATTACGTAACAGTAAAACAAAACTTATACTGTAAACGACTGTATACAGTACTGTAGTTAACTGTACACTTATTCCAAGTCAGCTGGTTCATCAGGAATATCCATGCCAGCTGGGTCATCAGGATCATGCACTTCAACAAATGCACGGGGAAACACTACCGGCACCGTGAGAGACACACAGAAAAATGGCGATTGGAAGAGACTACCGGCAGCGCAGGAGAGTCAGACTCCTGTTATTGAGGTGTTCGGACTTCCAACAACGCCAAGAAGCTGAGTAGTGGCAGTTTGGAGAACTACCCCCGCTGACTAACTCGGCCACCGCGGGAGACTCTGACTCAGCAACATTGCTGGTTATTGAGGTGTTGTTTTCGGAGTATGAATTTTGCCGGTTAATAGAGGTGCCGTTTAAACGAGAGTTTCCTGTATATAAATGCAAGTTGTTAAAACAAAAACTATGGATCTTGTTCCTTCACCGCAATTTCTCACTAAAAAGAGTGCTCTTGTATTAGCGGGTCATAGGTCAAAAATAGCCCTATGGGGGGGTCATGGGTCCAAAAAAAAATCACTCAAGGCTTTACCAGTTCAGTGGCACCTTATTCGGAGGCTACTTTCCGGTGAATTGTATTACTTTTTTTACTTCAAAATATATTTAAACACAAATAGAAGCACCATGCATGTCTTACATTTTATAAAGGAAAAGGTATTTGCCATAATAACAATTCATCCATGGAATAAGGCAAGAAACGATTGACACAAATTTTCCTTTAACCATTTTACCCATATGACTTAGTTGACAAGCTGTGCGCACCATTATCGCCTTAAATTGTCATTGTAAATTGAATCTCGAACAATTACAGCAAAACAGCTATGAGGCCAACGTATTATCCCATAGGAAAACTGTCAGGTTGTGGATGTGGATTGTCCTGGCATCTGCCCAATTGCAGTCACGCTCCTGATCCTGTCCCCATGTCAATAAATTAACATAAATCTCTCAAAAGAATTCCAAACTCAGTGAGCCGCTGCATTCAAAGCCGAACACCAAGACGTTTGAACGGAATTCATCCAAGTCTCAGCTTGGGTCTCCCCAGGACAGAGTTTTACTCCTGTGCTTCCTAAATGGGATAACCTTCCAAAATTCCAATGCCTCCTCATTGTGCCTGCTCTAATGTTAACGAAGATCTCAGAAGGGCACCGCGTTGGGAGGCTCCGGACCGTGTCCCGGCGCGATCTTTATTTCGGTTTCTTCGGCCCCGAAGCCTCCTTCATCCCTTCCTTCACCTCCTTCACGAAGGTGTCCTTCAGGCGGGCCGCTCTCTTGCTCAGCTCCCCGAGGTTACGGGGCATCTTGGCCTGCTGGCGGATCTGCCGGAGGGTGTCGGAGCGGCTCAGCCGCTCGGCCGCGTCATGGCCGCCCAGCTGGAGCCGGGCGATGGCGTAAGCGGTGAGCTGAGCCGCCCTGCGAATGAGCCGCGTCTCCGACAGCTTCTCCACCAGCTGCGCGTTGTTCAACAGCGTCAACAGCAGCCTCCGTAGAACCATGTCGGCGATCATCATCGGCCGGCTCACACAGTGACTCGGCGCTCGATCCCCAGAACTCCATGGCAACGGCTCGATCACTTCGCCAATCGGCAGCACCGGTCCGTCACTTTTATAATCCCGCGGGGAGAAGAGATCACTTTTAAAAATTATATCTGTCATTTTGAGACCCTATTTTTATTATTGCAACAAAACTGTATAAAGGAATACAAAACACATGATCTATGATTCTGTGTCGGTCATATTTCTCCCCATCCAGCCGGTCTAAGTCCGGAACTATCAGCACGGAGCCGCTGGCCGCACGGATGCTTCGGTCTGGGGGCCGGCTTCCGGTAAGCTGCCAGAACTCGCTGTTTTATTTTTCTGCTCCAATTTTATTCCTTTCAGCTCGTTCGGCAGCCGCGCCGTTTCCCTTCTCTCCGAAGTCATGTCGGCGCTGCTGAATGCCCTCAACAGCGACTCTCATGTGGAGCTGAGCCAGTACCGAGACCAACACTTTCGGGTAACGTGTCCACGATGTTCTCCCCTCCCCCATCAAATAACCGGTAACCGATGGCAAACCAGTGATTCGCCAGTAACCGCCCCACCGGGCGGTAGCCGGCCAGTAACCGTCCCATCGGGCGGTAACCGTCCAATCAGGCAGATCATAATTCTTGTACAAAAGCAAAATACTGCGGATGCTGGAAATCTCAAATGTTTCTTGGGGAGACCAAACACAGACTCCCTTCATTTCAATTCACCATTCCATTCCCACTCGGACCTCACCATCCTCAGCCTCTTACATTGTTCCACGGAAGCTCAGCTTAAGCTCGAGGAACAGCACCTCATCTTCCGATTAGGCACTTTACAGCCTTTCAGACTCAATATCGAGTTCAACAATTTCAGATCATAACCCCCGGCCCCTATCATTTTTATATATTTTTATCCACACTTTTGGTTTGTGCCTTTTCCTTTTTTTTCCCCCACATGGCAGCTGTCTTTTATTCTGCCAGTGCATTTCACACTTCATCTACAGCCATCCTTTGTTTCTTAACCTGTCCTGTTACCATCTCGTCTCGCCTTGAATATCTCTTAATGTCTCTTCACCTCTCACAGACTTTCCCTTTTGTTCTTTCATCCCCTCCCCCCATTTCCCAGCCCCCAAACTTGCTTTTTCATCCGTTTCATTTCCTGCTTTTTTCTCAGTTCTGACGAAGGGTCTTCGACCTGAAACTTTAACTCTGTTTCTCGCCACGGATGTTGCCTGGCCTGCTGAGTTTTTCCAGTGTTTTCTGTTGTTATTTCAGATTTCCAGCATCCGCAGTATTTTGCTATCGTATTCGTGTTCTCCTATTAAACCTATATGTGGATTGTTGGCTGTATTTATATGCCATAAAAATATGGTTTTTAATCTCATTTTAATCTTTCCCACTCCTCGTGCTGAGAGGAGAGACAGCTTTTAGCTGTCATTGATATATTCTACTTGGCCTCCATAGTGTTTCTCCTCCTTCGTGAAGAACTGTCTATGGTCATCGCTTTTGTCTGATGAGATGAGTGGATTTTATCACCTGGAGGATCCGATGTGATCTTGGTGGTGTCATTTTTTGTTGTGCAAACTGCAATAATTTTGATTTTTGTTGCAGTAATGATTCTGCAATCCTTGAAGTTTGATGTTTCATCCTCCATCTTATAATGATTATATGACATACTGTTTTTATGGGACAATTACAAAATATTAATGTATTCAAGGAATTCAGATGATGGCATAAATCACAAAACCAAAGAGTGGTGTAAAAATGTAATTAAACCCTTATACTAAGAAAGAACTGGCATTTATATAGTGTCTTTTACATCCTCAAGATAATTTGGATGCAGGAATAGAGAGTTGTACAAGTATATTGAAGTTTGTAGTTAACACTTTTTTAAAATTTGTTTTATGGGATGTGGGCGTCGCTGGCAAGGCCAGCATTTATTGCCCATCCCTAATTGCCCTTGAGCAGGTGGTGGTGAGCCGCCTGCTTGAACCGCTGCAGTCCGTGTGGTGAAGGTACTCCCACAGTGCTGTTAGGGAGAGAGTTCCAAGATTTTTACCAAGCGACGATGAAGGATCGGCGATATACATCTAAGTCAGGATGGTGTGTGACTTTGAGGGGAACTTGGACGTGGTGGTGTTCCCATGTGCCTGCTGCCCTTGTCCTTCTAGGTGGAAGAGGTCGCGGTTTTGGGAGGTGCTGCCGAAGATGCCATGGCGAGTTGCTGCAGTGCATCTTGTAGATGGTACACGCTGCAGCCACGGTACGCAGGTAGTGGAGGGAGTAAATGTTTAAGGTGGTGGATGGGGTGCAAAACGAGCTGCTTTGTCCTGGATGGTGTCGAGTTTCTTGAGTGTTGTTGGAGCTGCACTCATCCAGGCTAGTGGAGAGTATTCCATCACATTCCTTACTTCTGGCTTGTAGATGATGGAAAGGCTTTGGGGAGTCCGGAGGTGAAACACTCACCGCAGAATACCTAGCCTCTGACCTGCTCTTGTTGCCACAGTATTTATGTGGCTGGCCCATTTAAGTTTCTGGTCAATGATGACCCCCATGATGTTGATGGTGGGGGATTCGGCGATGGTAATGCAGTTGAATATCAAGGGGTGGTGGTTAGACTCTTGCTTGTTGGAGATGGTCATTGCCTGGCACTTCTGTGGTGCAAATGTTATCTGCCACTTTATCAGCCCAAGCCTGAACGTCATCCAGGTCTTGTTGCATGTGGGCATGGACTGCTTCATTGTCTGAGGAGTTGTGAATGGCACTGAACACTGAGTCATCAGCGAACATCACCATTTCTGACCTTATGTTGGAGGGAAGGTCATTGATGAAGCAGCTGAAGAAGGTTGGGCCTAGGACACTGCCCTGAGGAACTCCTGCAGCGATGTCCTGGGGCTGTGATGATTGTCCTTCAACCACCACAACCATCTTCCTTTTTGCTAGGTATGACTCCAACCAGTGGAGAGTTTCCCCTCCGATTCCCATTGACTTCAGTTTTACTAGGGCCCCTTGATGCCACACTTGGTCAAATGCTGCCTTGATGTCTAGGGCAGTCACTCTCACCTCACCTCACCTCACCTCTGGAATTCAGCTCCTTTGTCCATGTTTGGACGAAGGCTGTAATGAGGTCAGGAGCCGAGTGGTCTTGGCGGAACCCAAACTGGGCATCAGTGAGCAGGTTATTGGTGAGTAAGTGCCGCTTGATAGCACTGTCGATGACGCCTTCCATCACTTTGCTGATGATTGAGAGTAGACTGATGGGGTGGTAATTGGCCAGATTAGATTTGTCCTGCTTTTTGTGGACAGGACATACCTAGGCAGTTTTCCACATTGTCGGATAGATGCCAGCGTTGTAGCTGTACTGAAACAGCTTGGCTAGAGGCACGGCTAGTTCTGGAGCACAAGTCTTCAGCACGACAACCAGGATGTTGTCGGGGCCCATAGCCTTTGCTGTATCCAGTGCGCTCAACCATTTCTTGATATCACATGGAGCGAATCGAATTGGCTGAAGACTGGCTTTTGTGATGGTGGGGACCTCAGGGGTAGGCCGATGTAAGGGTAAACCGGGGGAGCTGCTTCTCCCCGAGACGGACCCTCTGATATAAAGGGTCAACGTCCGCCTTATTCCCAATCAATCACTCGGAGTCCGGAGGTTCGTTCAGTAAAGCAACTTTATACAAGTCGACACGGGAGGCACTCATCCTGGGACGAATGCTCCCCGATCACTGAAAATCTCCTGCCTTGTATACAGGTTTTGTTCTGAGTCGTGGCTACTGTTTTGCAATTAGGTGCATTACACGTATACATTTCTTTCATCGTACAGTTGGCTTCGGGTGCAAATTCTTGTGACCTGTGTGCATTGGTCTTGTGACCCCATACGTTATCTCTCAATACATTCCTCAGTTAGTGATTCACGGTTTGTGCACTTTGGCCACGTTACACCAGACTTCCCTTCTGGACATTGTTCATAACCATTCCTTATATGGTTGGAGATATGCTCTGTTCCTCAATCCCCTCATTTTAGCTCTTTTTAACCCTTTCAGCCGATATGGATCGTCCACTCGGCACTTCTGGCTGAAGATGGTTGCAATCGCTTCAGCCTTGTCTTTTGCACTCACGTGCTGGGCTCCACTGTCATTGAGGATGGGAATATTGATGGAGCCTCCTCCTCCCGTTAGTTGTTTAATGGTCTACCACCCTTCACGACTGGATGTGGCAGGACTGCTGAGCTTTGATCTGATCCGTTGATGGTGGGATCGCTTAGCCCTGTCTATAGCATGCTGCTTCTGATTTTTAGCATGCATGTAGTCCTGTGTTGTTGTTGCTTCCCCAGATTGGCACCTCATTTTTAGGTACGCCTGATGCTGCTTCTGGCATGCACTTCTACACTCCGTATTGAACCAGGGTTGGTCCCCTGTCTTGATGGTAATGATAGAGTGAGGGATATGCCGGGTCATGAGGTTACAGATTGTGGTGGGAGACAATTCTGCTGCGTTATGAGGCACAGTTAGTTGTGCAAGAGGGAGCAGGAAGTTACAAAGAGACACAGACAGATTAAGTGAGTGGGCAAAACTGGAGGAAGGAGTTCAATCTGGGGAAATGTGATGTCATCCATTTTGGATCTGAGAAAGACAAATCAGAATATTTTCTTAATGACAAGTGATTAGGAACTGTGGAAGAGCAAAGAGATTTGGGTAGCCATGTACACAAGTCACTGGGCAGACAAGTGGCAGATGGAATTTAATTCAGAGAAGTGTGAGTTGATGCATTTTGGCAGAAGGAACAGGGAGAGGCAATATACACTTAATGGCACAGTTTTAAAGAGTGTGCAGGGACCGAGGGACCTGGGAGCTAATGTGCATAGGCCCCTGAAGGTGGCAGGACATATTGAGAGAGTGGTTAGCAAAGCATATGGGATCTTGGGCTTCATAAATAGAGGCAGTGAGTACATAAGTAGAGAAGTTATGCTGAACCTTTATAAAGCGCTGGTTAGGCCACAACTGGAGTATTGTGTCCAGTTCTGGTCACCACACTTTAGGAAGGATGTGAAGGCCCTTGAGAGGGTGCAGAGGAGATTTACCAGAATGGTTCTGGGGATGGGGGATCTTAGCTACAAGGACAGGTTGGAGAAGCTGGATTTGTTTTCATTAGCGCAAAGGAGGTTGAGGGGTGATTTTGATAGAGGTGTACAAGATTATGACGGGTTTGAATAGGCTAGACGAGGAAAGGCTGTTCCCACTAGTTGATGGTACAAGGACTAGGGGACACAGATTTAAGGTTTTGGGCAAGAGATACAGGGGGGATGTGAGGAAAAACTTTTATACGCAGCGAGTGGTGAGGACCTGGAACTCGCTGCTGACGGAAGTGGAGACACTCCATGTTTTAAAGGGGAGACTGGATAGGCACTTGAGGGAAACAAACTTGCAGGGCTACGGGGATAGAGCGGGGGAATGGGACTGACTGAATTGCTCTATAGGGAGCCGGCATGGGCTGAATGGCCTCCTTCTGTGCCGTTATGACTATGACTGTAAAAGCTAGTGCATAAATACAAAAAGTAATCAAAATGGCTAATGAAATGTTGGTCTTTATCTCAACGGGGCTGGAAGGAGTGGAAGTTATGCTTCTGTTGCACAGAGCCTTCATCAGGCCCCATCTCCAGTGTGCCAGTGCAGCCTTCGGTCGCCTGAGGAAGAGAGTGTTTGAAGACCAGGACCTCAAACCCGGCACTAAGCTCATGGTCTACAGAGCAGCAGTGATACCCGCCCTGCTGTATGCCTCAGAGACATGGACCATGTACAGCAGGCACCTCAAAGCACTGGAGAGGTACCACCAACGCTGCCTCCGCAAGATCCTGCAAATACATTGGCAGGATAGGCGCACCAACGTCAGTGTTCTTGCTCAGGCCAACATCCCCAGCATCGAAGCTTTGACCACGCTCAATCAGCTCCGATGGACGGGTCACATTGTCCGCATGCCCAATACGAGACTCCCAAAACAAGTGCTCTATTCGGAGCTCCAGCACGGCAAGTGAGCCCCAGGTGGGCAGAGGAAACGCTTCAAGGACACCCTCAAAGCCTCCTTGGAAAAAGTGTAACATCCCCATCGACACCTGGGAATCCCTGGCCCAAGACCGCACAAAGTGGAGGAGAAGCATCCGGGAAGGCACCGAACACCACGAGTCTCTTCGCCGGGAGCAAGTGGCAGGCAGCGCAAGGAGCGCACGTCAACTCAAGCACCCCACCCACCCGCCCGTTCAACCACCGTCTGCCCCACCTGTGACAGGGACTGTAGGTCCCACATTGGACTCATCAGTCACCTGCGAACTCATTTTTAATGTGGAAGCAAGTCATCCTCGGTTCCGAGGGACTGCCTAAGAAGACTGTATTTAGCTTTTGCTACCGCACCTCAGGAAGGATATATTGGCCTTGGAGGGGGTATAGTGTAGATTCACCAGAATGATACTGGGACTAAAAGGGTTAAATTATGAGGCGAGGTTGCATAAACTTGGCTTGTATTACGTTTGAATTCAGAAGGTTGAGGGGTGATTGAATTTGGGTGTTTAAAATGATAAAGCAATTGGATGGGGTAGAGCGAGAGAAACGATTCCCTCCAGAACAAGGGGCAAAATCTTAGTTAGAACTCGGCCATTCAGGACTGAAATCGGGAAGCACTTTTTCACAAAGGGTGGGAGAAATCTGGAAAACTCTCCCCAAAAGGCTGTGAATGTTGGAACAGTTGAAATTTTCAAGACTGAAAGCGACCGATTTTTATTATGTAAGGGTATCTAGGGATATGGATCAAAGGCAGCTGAATGGAGTTGAGAAACAGATCAGCCATGATCTAATAGAATGGTGGAACAGACACAAAGGGCTGAATGGCCTACTTCTGAAACTATGTCCCAAAGTGCTTCACAGATAATGAATTACTTTTGAAAGTGTGCTATTGTAGAGAAACATACATAGCAAGGTACCACAAACAGCAATGAGATAAATGACTAGTTTTTTTTTTTGAAGATGTTGATTGAAGGATAACTCCGCTTTTCCTCTTCAAATAGTGCTTTAACGTTCGTCTGAACAGGTGGGGCCTCAGTTTAATGTCTCGTCTGAAAGATAGCACTTCCAACAATGCAGCACTCCCTCATTACTGGCTAAAGAGTCAGCTTCTATTATGTGCTCAAATCCCTCGTATGGAGCTTGAACACACAAATGTCAGACTCGGAAGTGAGACTGCTACCATTAAGCTTAGCTGTTACACTCCACTGCATGTTACCAGCCATGAATTGGATTCCTGGTATTCTTTTGAACATTTTATTTTAAATTGGGTTTTTTTTTTTGCCCACACTTTGCAGGTAATGGAAGAGAAATTCAACGCATGCCGGTTTCCGGCACGAAATGTGCAGTGCGACCTGAACATGAGCTTGAAGACGTCGGCTTTATTTAGACCTCAACTTGTGAATGCAAGGTGCCTAACTCCTGTTTCAGGAGGACACCCTGCGCACCTCGAAGCCACCAGCTTCCACCTTAGCAGCTGGCACACTTCCGGGGGAGATTGAGCTTGGGAGTTTGTGACCTGAAATTCGGCCCCCCATGTTGATTTAACGCTCCAAAAAAATAGGTGCAATGTTGAATTTCTCCCCCCAGTGTCGTTCATTAGATTGTAGGGTAACGCTACTGTGCAGAATGTATTTTGTTCCTTATGTGCTGACTTAAATTTAAATGTTTGTTTGTCAGGGAAGCCGATATGAGCAGGACAAACTGCTGAGATATAGCTACACACTCTATGTTGGGAATCTGTCGTTCTACACAACCGAGGAACAGATCTATGAACTCTTCTCAAAAAGCGGAGATGTTAAGAGAATTATCATGGGCTTGGACAAAATCAAGAAAACTTCATGTGGATTCTGTTTTGTGGAGTATCTTTTATGTGTGACTAAGTTCTAGTTTTTATATCCTCCCCTGCTAAGATTGAGTTTTTTAAATAGCATTTGGTTCAGTTGTACATAATGGTATAAAGTATTGTTGGCACAGGAACAGGGTAGGCCATTCAGCCCCTCAAGCCTGTTCTGCCATTCAATGAGGCAGTGGCTGTTCTGTATCCTAACTCAATCCACCTGCTCTGGCTCCATATTCCTTAATACCCATGGCTAACAAAAATCTATCGATCTCAGATTTATAAAATTATTAATTGAGCTCGCATCTACTGCTTTTTGTGGGAGAGAGTTCCACACTTCTACCACCCTGTGCGTGAAGAAGTGTTTTCAAACTTCTCTCCGGAATGGCCTGGCTCTGATTTTAAGGTTGTGTCCCCTTGTCCTAGACTTCCCCACTAGCGGAAAAAGTTTCTCTCCATCTACCCTATCAATTCCTTTCAAAATCATAAAAACCGCAATCAAATCACCCCTTAACTTTCTACATTCCAGGGAATGCAAGCCTAG
The DNA here is from genome assembly GCF_052327205.1 of Somniosus microcephalus. NCBI lineage: Eukaryota > Metazoa > Chordata > Chondrichthyes > Squaliformes > Somniosidae > Somniosus > Somniosus microcephalus. The sequence continues at coordinate 36,423,813 of NC_140992.1, forward strand.
TTTATGTAATCTCTCCTCATAATCTAACTCTTGGAGCCCTGGTGACATTCTGGTGAATCTGCGCAGCACTCCATCCAAGACCATTATATCCTTTCTAAGTTGTGGTGCACAGAATTGTACACAGTACTCCAGATGTGTTCTAACCAGGGCTTTGCATAGCTGTAGCAAAATTTCCTCCCCTTTATATTCTAGCCGCCTTGTTATAAAGGCTAGCATTCCATTAGCCTTTTTGTTTTTTTTTGTACCTGACCACTACATTTTAGTGATCTGTGCACATGGACCCCTAAATTTCTTTGGACCTCCACTGTTGCTAGCTTATCAACATTTTAAAAAACACAGATCTATCCTTTTTTGGTCTAAAATGGGTGACCTCACACTTGCCTGTGTTGAAATCCATCTGTCACAGTTTTGCCCACTCACTTAATCTTTCAATGTCTCTTTGTCATTTTATGCTTCTGTCTACGCTACTTATTATGCCACCAGTCTTTGTGTCATTGGCAAACTTGGATATATGGCTCTCTATTGTGTTATCTAAGTCATTAATAAATATAGTGACTAGTTGAGGCCCCAGCACAGATCCTTGTGGGACACCACTAGTCACTTCCTTCCAATTAGAGTACATACCCATTATCCCTACTCTCTCTACTACCGCCTAACCAATCTCTTAACCAGGTCAATAATTTCCCTTCAATTCCATGAGCTTTAATTTTAGCTAACCGCCTCTTGTGTGGAACCTTATTGAATGCCTTCTGGAAGTCCATATAAACTGCATCCATCAACATCCCCCTGTCTACTACTTTAGTTATTTCCTCAAAAAATTCAATTAAGTTTGTTAGACATGACCTATCCATTACCAATTCATGTTGGCTCTCTCTAATCAGCTCAAATTTCTTTAAGTGCTCAGTCACTCTGTGATTAATTATAGATTCCAATAACTTTCCCACAACAGATGTTAGACTAACAGGTCTACTATTCCTGGTTTCCCTCTCTCACCTATCTTAAATAATGGAGTTACATTTGTAATTTCCAATCTTAAAGGGACAATTCCTGAATTGAGGGAGCTTTGGAAGATTATGGCTAAATCCTCTGCAATTTCCTCACCTACGTCCTTTAAAACCCTGGCGTAGAAACCATCAGGTCCTGGGATTTGTCAGTCTTTAGTGCCATTATTTTTTCTAATACTGTTTTCTTGCTTAAGTTAACTTTAGGGAGTGCCAATCAGTTTTCTATATTTGACTACATTTTCTGGGGATACTGCCCCGCCCACACTTGAGCATCTCGGAGGGTATTTAGAGTAGCATTGGCATGAGTCTGGAAGCAGGTTGCCTGTTTTCCCTTTATCGGAGGGACCTAAAAAAGGATCTTTACCGTGCATGTGTGCCTGCACTATCCCAGACCTATGTATGTAATACTGGGATTTGTGCAAAAAGCAGGAAATTATTCCATTCCTGTATTGATGTGCATCATCTAGATACATGGAACAGTTCACCCAATAACATGGGGAAAAGTTAATTGCTGATGAATCCCTAACTTTATGCATGAGTACTTGTTTGAGTGGTGACTTACCCTTAATGATTTAATTAGATATTACACACGTTTAGAAGCTGAACAATGCATGAGGTTTATTAACGGAACACGCTTGGACGATCGCATCATCAGAACAGATTGGGATACTGGATTCAAAGAAGGCAGGCAGTTTGGTCGCGGAAAATCTGGTGGCCAGGTACGTGGTTTCTATATGATATTGTGCATACAATCTTGTAAAATGAAATCGAAATAAAAACTCAAAAGATCCAAACACAACCTTTTCTTAATAGTGGAGTGAAAATGTAATCATAAACTTTTTATTTAATTGAACTCTTTTTTTCCATAGTGAAAGAATTTCAGTGTTCCTGTTTCCTTACAATGTAACTGGAATAACTGTCCTGTCATAAAAGGAATGTGTTAAAAGGCAGTAACATGTTGCGGATGTATGTGATGCACTAAAGCAAAGTTCATCATCATTGTGTGAATCCCAAGAACACGGTTTTACTTGTGTTTATAACAAGTGCTGTATCGCTGACATTATAGACTGACTGCCATTGTTTCAAAAAAATACAGTAGCAAGTTCCTGTAACAGAATCATGATTTCAACTTGTCTGTTATCCTGTAAGAATTGAGCTGCAGTGCGATCAAACTATATATTACAGGGAATTATTATATACATAACGTTAATTTGAAGTGAATTTTAATTGTCCTTTGTTTAGCACACACAGAGCAGTGGAAGTATCTCCTAGATTACTGAATTGTAAAGCTAAAACTCTCTCTGGGGATAACGCCTTGAGACCAGATTTGTGGGAGTTTGGTTTGTCCCTGATATTTCCACTATTTCTTGAGTTTGTGATCTCTAAACTGCTGTCATGGAGGGGTTTGATTCGGAGACCAAATACTTCCCCACAGAGGAATTGAGTCCCCCCCACACTGCTCTTGCGCACTTCCTAGTAGCTGACTTCAAAGTGACACAGATAACTCTGAACAGGTTGGCTGCAGAGTCTTGTCTGTATAGATCTTCTTCTTAGGCAGTCCCTCGGAACCGAGGATGACTTGCTTCCACACTAAAAATGAGTTCTCAGGTGACTGATGAGTCCAATGCGGGACCTACAGCCTCTGTCACAGGTGGGGCAGACGGTGGTTGAAGGGGCGGGTGGGTGGGGTGCTTGGGTTGACATGCGCTCCTTGCACTGCCTGCGCTTGGCTTCTGGCTTGCTCCCGCTATCTCTCTCTATAGATACTGAGTAGGGAAGAGTACAAAAAATATAAACTGCTCTCTATGCCTAAGGAGAGATTCTTAATGGCAATTGCTATTCATTCTTACTCTGGTATATGACTTTTTCACAGGCCTTGATTTGAGGGATATGGAACCCCTAGATAATGGAGACAAATGGAAGTCATTGGTCTCTAGTTTTTAAAAGAAAAAATCTAAATAATGCACTCACATGCCAGCCCACCAGCATAATAGGAACTCAAAATCTTAACTGCTAATCCATGTGTGATTGGCTATTTGGAGACCATTTTATAGTTTTAGAAAGTGCATGAGAAGTTTATTGTGTGGGGAAGTACAGTGCAGTGAGCATGTATTGGTGACATAATTCATTTCATTGATCACTGGGGCAGTAACACTTTTAACCAGGCCTGGTCTGTTAAGGGGTGCACTAACGCATTGGCCTGTGTCTAATGGCCTGGTGTTAATTTCAAATCCTGTTTAGTTGGTTTCTGAATTGTTACATTTTGATGAACTGTTAGTGTTACATTGATAGCCTGCCCTGAAGTGGATGGTGAAAAGATTTTGATTCCAAGTTTGCTGAACTTCAACCGTTTGCTTTCATCCAAGTATTAGCTGTTTCTGTAAACATTACTCATTCAAGTTAGCTTCTGTTACAATGAGAGATTTGGTGGTGAAGTCTTCAGTGTTCCAGTGTATATAGCGTTGTGTATTCAGTTTGTGTTTTAATTATTGAACAGGTTAATCCTGTTGACCCTAGTGTGTCTCTGAATAGCTGAATTGTAAAAACATGGCTACCCATAGGCATCTGCAGCTTTTGGCATTCTCTGCAATCGGTCTCATGACATAAATGCATATAGTATACTTTTAAAAACAAAACTGTACAACCAGTGTCCTAACCAAAAATGAGTCCAATTGCACCAGTTCTCAGTGAATGATGAAAGTGCTGGATAATGTTGGTGCTGTCCTAATCTGTATTTTATTGTAGGTCATAGGTAGAAAGAGGGATGAGGTCCTGCAGGCAGATTTTAGGGAGCTAGGAAAGAGATGAAAAAGCAGGACCTCAAAGGTAGTAATCTCCGGATTACCCCCGGTGCCACGAACTAGTGAGTATAGAAATAGGAGGATAGAGCAGATGAATGCGTGGCTGGAGAGATGGTGCAGGAGGGAGGGCTTTAGATTCCTGGGACATTGGGACCGGTTCTGGGGAAGTTGGGACCTGTACAGGCCGGACAGGTAGAACCTCAACAGAGCTGGGACCAATGTCCTCGTGGGGGGGTTTGCTAGTGCTGTTGAGGAGGGTTTAAACTAATTTGGCTGGGGGATGGGCACCATGATTTGGCATTAGAAAGGAGAAACAAGGTGCACAAAGGATTGGAAGAGACAGATAGCACTAGAGTAAGAAATAGTATTGGTATTAGGTGGGGTCAGACTAAGAGAGAATACAAGAAGGTTTAAGATAGGTTTAGAGTGCATGTGTGTGAATGCACGAAGTGTGGTAAATAAGGTTGGTGAGCTGCAGGCGCAAATAGATACATGGGATTGTGATGTTGTGGCGATAACGGAGACCTGGCTCAAAAAAGGGCAGGATTGGGTACTAAATATTCCTGGATATAAGGTGTTCAGGAAAGATAGGGAAGTAAAGAAAGAAGGTGGGTGGCAGTATTGATTAAGGAGAATATTACAGTGCTGGAGAGGGAGGATGTCCTGGAGGGGTCAAGGACAGAATCTATTTGGTTAGAGTTGAGAAACAATGGAGGTGCCATTACACTACTAGGTGTATTCTATAGGCCACCTATTAGTGGGAAGGATATAGAGGAGCAAATTTACAGGGAAATTACAGAGAGGTGCAAGAACTATAGAGTAATGAGAATGGGGGACCTCAACGATCCTAATATAGACTGGGATAGTAATATTGTAAAGGGCAGAGAGGGGGAAGAATTTCTGAAGTGTGATCAGGAGAACTTTCTTGATCAGTATGTTTCCGGCCCAACGAGGAAGGAGGCATTGCTGGATCTGGTTCTGGGGAATGAGTTGGGTCAAGTAGAGCAAGTGTCAGTAGGGGAACATTTAGGGAACAGTGATCATAGTATCATTAAGGTTTAGAATAGCTGTAGAAAAGGACAGGGAGCAATCTAGAGTAAAAATACTTAATTGGAGGAAAACCAATTTCAGTGGGTTGAGAATGGATCTGGCCCGGGTAAATTGAAATCAAAGATTGGCAGGCAAAACTATAACCAAACAATGGGCTGCCTTTTAAAGAGGAGATGGTTCGGGTACAGTCGAGGTACATTCCCACGTGGGGGGAAAGGTAGGGCAACCAAAGCCAGAGCTTACTGGATGACGAAAGAGATGAAGCAGAAAAAGGGGGTGTATGACAAATGTCAGGTTGAGAATACAAGTGAGAACCAGGCTGAATATGGAAAGTTCAGAGGGAAAGTGAAAAAGGAAATAAGAGGGGCAAAGAGAGAGTATATGAGAATAGATTGGCAGCTAACAGAAGGAAATCCAAAAGACTTCTATAGGCATATAAATAGTAAATGGGTAGTAAGAGGAGGGGTGGGGCTGATTAGGGACCAAAATGGAGACCTACACATGGAGGCAGAGGGCATAGTTGGGACACTAAATACATACTTTGCATCTGTCTGTACCAAGGAAGATGATGTTGCCAAAATCATAGTGAAAGAGGAGGTAGTTGAGATACTGGATGGGATAAAAATTGATGATGAGTTACTAGAAAGGCTGGCTGTACTTAAAGTAGATAAGTCACCAGGACTGGATGGGATGCATCCTAGGATGCTGAGGGAAGTAAAGGTGGAGGTACTGGCCATAATCTTCCAATCCTCCTTGGATACGGGGCTGGTGCCAGAGGACTGGAGAATTGCAAATGTTACACCCTTGTTCAAAAAAGGGTGTAAGGATAAACCCAGCAACTGCAGGTCAGTCATTGTAACCTCGGTAGTGGGGAAGCTTTTAGAAACGATATTCCGGAACATTAACAGTCACTTGGACAAGTATGGATTAATTAAGGAAAGCCAGCATAGATTTGTTAAAGGCAAATCGTGTTTAACTAACTTGATTGAGTTTTTTGATGATGTGAAGGCCTTAGAGAGGGTGCAGGAAAGATTTAGAGGAATGGTTCTAGGGATGAAGGACATCAGTTACATGGATAGACTGGAGAAGCTGGGGTTGTTCTCCTTAGAGCAGAGAAGGTTGAGAGGAAATTTGATAGAGGTGTTCAAAATCATGAGGGGTCTAGACAGAGTAGATAGAGAGAAACTGTTCCCATTGGCAGAAGGGTCGAGAACCAGAGGACACCGATTTAAGATGGTTGGCAGAAGAACCAAAGGCGACATGAGGAAAAACTTTTTTTTCCGCAGCAAGTGGTTAGGATCTGGAATTCACTGCCTGAAAGGGTTGTGGAGGCAGATTCAATTGTGGCTTTCAAAAGGGAACTGCATAAATACCGGAAGGAAAAAAATTTGTAGGGCTGCGGGGAAAGGGTGGGGGAGTGCTCTTGCAGAGAGCTGGCATGGGCTTGACGGGCCGAATGGCCTCCTTCTGTGCTGTAACCATTCTATGATCCTAGGTCTCCTTTTTGTGGAGGTGTAGATTTGTAATGTGATCCTGTGTTTGCTGTTACTAAGGTTTAGGTGACTGCTGAGAAATACTGTATTGGTCACTAATGATGTCGGTCAATTCTCCATATCAGGAGACAAATGCTAGAAGTAGAATAAGGAGAATGCTGTCAAGGCTGCCTGGTTGGGGCATAGAACAGCTCTTTTGTGAACAAGTTGTTTTATTCAGATTTTTAACTTGTATTCAGTGTACTGGTCAATAATGTATACCCATGCAGTAATAGGTGGCAGAGCAGGCAAGAGAGAATTCACCTCTTCTGTACCTGATAGCCCAACGGACAACATGCAGTGTTATTTTCTTGTATATTTGCTTTCTTGCAGGTACGTGATGAATATAGGACTGACTATGACGCTGGCAGAGGCGGGTTTGGAAAACTGGTCCAGATGCAGAGAGTCCCAGAACCAAGACAAAAATTCTAGAGTTTACAATGGCTTTTCCTGTACATTTCAGATAATGAAGCTAGAACCTTCATAGGAGCCTGGGGTTGAAGCACACTGCTCAGACTTTAATATCTATAGCTTTGTGCTGTTCATTCTTTTATCGGCCCAATGAGCTCTCTTTATTTTTGGAAAAAAAAGTGCCCAGTTTCTGAGGTGAAATCATTGCGTCAATTTTTATTCCTCCTAAGTTATAATTTTTGTATCAATCCTAAATAAAAACTGAAGAAAAATCTGATCTTTAAGTTGTCTTTGTATAATTATTTGTAAGCTCCAAACTGTGCCATACTCAAACGATGCAAAAGAAGTTGCAAGTCTTGTGAGCATTTTCTTATTACTTAATTGCTATTTCTATCCTACTATCTGAACTATTTGTAATACTTCTGAAGCCTCTAAACTTGTGCATTCTTGATGCTGACTGTTCTAAATTCAGGTCTGCCATAGATCCCTTCTCCAGTTCAGTGGCGTCAATCCCACCCTTAAGTGGATCCCACACTCCTTATGTGCCCAAGTTGAGACTGCCCAATATTTACTTGTACGATAACGTAACCCGGGGATGTAACAATGCCTCCGCTTCAACATACGAACTGGAATTTGTGCCTCTTGCACGTGCCATCACGTGTGCTTCTCCAATCTTTTCGAAGGTGGATCGAGAAACACTTAGTAGGATGAGGCCATATATAATTGTTAAGCTGTTTTTTTAAATAGGCAGCTAGTAAGCATACAGAGCAACAGTTATGATTGGACTGTCAGACAAGTTTTACTAATTGAATTTATGTAATAGTCCAAAATATGTACTATCCCACATCAGTGGGTAGTCTTGCTTGAATTAAACAAAATAACTTCTAACTATTCTCCTGCATCCTAACCTTCTTGTTGCTTTTGTTGATCCTGATTGACCAAAGTCTGCCCTGGCAGTTTTTATTTTTTAAAAACTGACTCTCCCTGAACATTGGTTTTTCTCTCTCGTTAAATCTGACTCCAGGAAGCAGACTGTCCTGCCAACTACCTCTGCCCAAATGAATCGAGTCATCTCAACCAAAATATGTGTGAAAAGTCCAAACCAGCTTTCATTCTCTGACTTCTCAACCACATCTCCCAGCCCTGCTACCCTGTGAATTAACCCCTTGAGATTTTAGTTTAACTCAATCGTAACATTTTTAACATCTATTACACCAAGGTTCCCCTTGTGGTGGCATAATCAGAATCCCAAAAAGTGACATGGACACTGGGTACCTGGAAAGAGTTTCATTCTCCAGCATTTATAGCTTTCACATTTCTGAGCACAAACTAAGTTACTAAAAAGAGTAAGATCTAAAATTGACTAGATAAATATTCAAAATGAATAATTTACAAAAAAGTCAACATCATTTGAACCTGAGAATACAACTAGCATTTCCATAAAACTATGTAATAAAAGTGCAGTTTCACAATTCAATCAGCATAAATCTGTGACCCTGATAATTTGTATATTAGCATAGAACAACACATCCTCTAACTCGCTTGTGTGAACTGTATAGGGTACACGTTTTTATAATATATAGTCCTGTGACATCATTCATGGTGGAACTACGGTTTTATAAGAACAGGATTGTTATGCCAAGTAGTTTTGTTAGGGATAATATTTTCTCTCTCTGCTTAAAAAAACAGGCTATTGAATGAACTATTGGAACATGCTTTAATTCTGCACTTCTTCAGAGACAGTGCTTCCTATCTTTTGTAAAGACTCTTGAAGAGAAGCAAGAATGTCATTGATCTACCAATGGGAGATCAAGATAAAGCTATACAAATGCACGGTGAGGGGAATAAAGTGTATTGTGAGGGCATGTGATCTGAAATACGTGGATTGTTTTCTATAGTGTCTACACATTAGCTGTAAAATGTCCTGAGATTGCAAGTTCTTTCTTATTGTGGAGTAAAATCAGCAGCAAAAGAGTCTGACAATGAGTCAAGGTCACTGATATTGAAATAGAACAGAGTGGGGGTAAGAAAAGAGCCCTAGTGAACCCCTATGTTGATGGAAAAAAGAGAGGGTAACTCATTAACTACACCACAGCTAGAACAAGTTGAGGGGGAACTAAAAAGCCATGCACATGAGAGTCCAAGATTTCCTCTGGCCTATGTCTAGCACTGTCATAAACGCATAGGAAGATAGGAATGTAAAGAATGAGGAAAAAAAAACATTTTGGGCACTGAGTCACGGGTCTACCATTCATTGATCAGGATAAGGAACATGGGGGGCTAAATTGGCTAGCCCCCAAAAATGGGCATGGGGACTGCGATGTGCAATTACCCCATGCCCGTTGGTTGTAATCCTGATTTCTGCGTGCAGCCAGCGCTAACCCCGTTGTTCATTGGCTGCACAGATCAGCAGGGGGCCCAATATCGTAACTTGCTAGCACCACTGAAAGCTAGCCTGCACTGCTTAAAGGTAGCCTGAATCTCTTAAAAGGGAGGCACATTATGGCTGGAGCAGGTACTGGGAGTCATTTGTGAGCTGAATCTGACCTGGGAAAGAGAATGGCTGAACATGGGAGAGAACAGGCACCCAGGTTTTCCGACGCTGCACTGGAGGTCTTGATGGAGGAGGTGGAAAGGACGAGAGCTGTCCTGTATCCGCAGGGGGGCAGAAGGCTCTCCAGACACATGGTGAAAAAGTAGTGGGAACAGATAGCCGCAGAGGCTAATGCTAGGAGTGTAGCCCCAAGGACCTGTATGCAGTGCCACAAGAAGTTTAATGACCTCACGCGTGGTCAAGATCAGTGAATGCATCTTCAAATGCCATATTCTATCAACTGCACCACTTGCCTCAGCCACTGCTCAAATCACCACACCCTATCACTCACCTACCAACAATCTCTATCAATCAGCACTCATCTAACATTCATATGCTTCACCTCACCCTTACACACTTAGCATTGTTGCAAGCCTCACATCCACATCTCAGCTTGCATACACTACCAGCTATTCAACCATGGCAACCACATCACCCAAACATTGCACGACACTCACTGACACACTTCCCTCTCTTGCAGGACAAGGTGGCACACAACCACAGGCAGCAGGAACTAATGGGAGAGGGAGAGACACGCCTGCATGCTCTAACCCCCATGAAGGAGATGGTGCTGGCCATTATCAGAAGGGCCATTGCTGAGGCCGTGGCCAGCGGCGGGGCTGAATCCGTTGAAGATGGCGGTATCCTCATACCTAATCCTCTCATTCCACAATTTCTTCTGACTTACAAGCTGCAGATGGTGTAAGCATGCACCTGTTTCTTACCCCCGCCCCCCTCCTCGCACCACAACTTTATCCTTGTGTCTTTTTCCTTTCAGATACCCAAGAAGTGCAATCTGGCCAGGCAATGGAGGAAGACACACCATCACTTGATTTCACACTCGTAGCCACAAGCTCAGATATTGACGCTGCGCGTATCTTAGAGGTTAGAGTAGAGGCGGGATCTGCACATGGTGAGACACCAGGCCCGATACGCTGCAGCCAGGGCAGGGGGAAAGGATAGTGCAGGTGCCAGCTTGCCGGAGGGTGTGGTCGCACATGGGTTCTGCTGCAGAGGACGCAGAGTAGGATTTTGATGGGCCAGGCTTCAGAAGAAGGCTGACGAGCGTACACAGCAAAATGCTTGGTACATTGGGAAACCTGCCAGAAAGCTTGTGATCAATGTCAAGGAGCATGGAGGAGTCCGGCACCAACTTGGCACAGGGCCTTGCGCAGAGAATGGAGCCCATCCTTTCCAGCTTGGAACTGGTAGCCAACTCCATCAACACATTTGTGGACCCAACCATGATGCAGCACCTGATGACCGATGCCTCAGCTTCCATTGCAGCACAAGTAGTTCCACCAAAAGTCTGAGTGCTGCGGTGGAAGCTCAGACTGATGTCATGCAAGGTCAGCTTACTGCCATGCTAGCTCAGAATGCTGCCATCATGCCTGTGGATACCAGTGTTAAAAGGGGCTTTCAGGGTGTCACAGCAGTCCAGCAATCTGTCCTCCAACATATTACTAGGATTGGTGAGACACCACCCCAGTGGAGTGGCATTGGCTCCATGGAGCACGATCCTGCCATCCTCTGTCAGGGTGACAGCATTCGTTCTCCCATTCCGCTACTGCCCTTGCTGTTGCCTGTCAGCCAGCAAGCCCAGACTGCTGCCGCCCATGCTGAGATGGTGCAGTCTGAAGCCAGGCCTTCTAGGCCCAGAGCTGCTCAAGGTTGTCCCCCAAGGCCATCAGCAGTCTTGTCCATTGAAAGTCAGCAGCCTTTCACCAGCCATGATGCAGTCTCTGTGGTAGCACTGTGTCGGAGCAGTAGGACAGGCAAAGGCACACGGAAGACAGGCACTAAGGGAATGCACAAGGGTGATTAATTTAAGTTTGTATGCAATATGGCATGATTTCATTGATAAATTTAGTTTGGAATGTTTATATTTTGTTGGCTTTTATTTTTGCATTGTGGCCAAGAGGATGATGTGATGGTCAGTGACAGAGGGAAGGCAAGTAGTTTGTGAATGGGGAATTGGGGTTGAGGTTACTGGTATTGCACTTGAATTACTTCTTCACATACAGCCCGGGCAGAAAGGGACTGTCCAGGTTACAGCCTCCCTTCCACTTCCTCCTCTTCCACGTCCTCCTCGTGCTCCAGCTCCTTGCCTGATTGGTGGTGACAAGGGCTGTTCCCTCATGATGGCAAGGTTGTGCAGCATGCAGCATACCCCCCGCGAATCTTGAGGCCTGCTCAGCCGCGTACTGCAACCCGCCGACTCCCGCATTTCACTCCAGCGCATTAGGCTGTTAATCGCTCAATTAGTGTGATATTAATGTGGGTTTTGCAGTTCAACTTTGGCTCCACGGATTCCTTGGCTTCCTGAAACTCGCCAGTGAAAGCAAGACGAGAAGACAGCGGCAATTGAGGGGGCTGAAGCCATGACGGGAATATGCTAGTAAATACTGAGTGCTCACAGCTGCTTTCTTAATTGCTTGTGGGAAAGGGTTTGTTCACAGTACTTGTGCTGAGAGGGTACTTTACAAACGTTGGCAGTGTCATCTACACTTTGGAGGCTCGGAGGTCTGATCTGCACTTTGGAGCTCTGATCTATCAGATCAGCATGTGTGGCGCTTACGCTGTGTTACTTTGGAACTCAGATGAGGACCAAGATGACCACCAGGAGCAGCAGGAGCTGTACCAGCACCAGCAGCAGAAGCTGCACCAACAGGAGCAGCAGGAGCTGTACCAGCAGGAGCTGCACCAACAGGAAAAGCAGGACCAGCACCAGCAACAGCCTGCTGCTCACAGACCTGCAGCTCTACAGGAGAGAGGGGATCAGCAGAGAGGTGCAGCTCTCGGGAGGCCATACCCGGCACACAGGGTCTACAGGCAGAGGATAAGCTTCCTCGGCATGTCCGAACACCAGTGTCTCAGGAGGCTCAGGGTGTCACGTCAGCTGGTGGTAGACATTTGCACCCTGCTGGAACAAGACCTGCTGGACCTGATGGCCACGCTTTACCGGTGGCTGTCAAAGTCACCACTGCCATCAACTGTTTTGCCTCTGGGTCCTTCCAGGGCTCTGCTGGAGACATTTGCAGGACCTTGCAGTCGGCGGCACACAAATGCATAAGACAGGTAATTGATTACTTTCATAGAAATTTACGGCACAGAAGGAGGCCATCCTTGCCAGGGTTGGCAATTAGGTAAATTTCATATGCGATGACGCCAGTCAGAATGAGCAGGCGCTCGGATTTGTGGCTCTGGTTGACTTCTCACAGCTGCAGGACATCATCAACTGCACACATGTGACAATTAAGACACCCATAGATCACCCAGGAGTGTTTGTCAACTGCAAGGGCTTCCGCTCCATCAATGTGCAGCTGGTGTGCAACGACAAAAAGATATTTCTGCAGGTGTGTGCAAGATTCCTGGACAGCTGCCATGATGCTTTTGTCCTGCGGTAGTCCACCCTCCCAGATGTCATCGCACCTTGAAGCAGACTTACCGACTGGTTGCTCGGAGAGGAGGGATACCCACTTAAAAGGTGGCTGATGACACCTCTCAGAAGCACAAGGAATAAGGCCCTGGCGCGACACAGTGAATGCCATATCACCACCAGATGTGTCATCGAACAAGCCATCGGCATGCTGAAGATGCACTTCAGGTGCCTGGACAGATTTGGAGGTGCCCTTCAGTAAACACCAGCCAGGGTCTCCAGAATGGTCGTGGCGTGTTGCACTCTGGCCAACATTGTGCAGCAGCGAGGTTTGGAACTGCAGGAGGAAAAAGAGTGGGAGAGTAATAGTGCTAGGGGATTCTATCATAAGGGGAACAGATAGATGTTTCTGTGGCCGCAGACGTGACTCCAGGATGGTATGTTGCCTCCCTGGTGCCAGGGTCAAGGATGTCACTGAGCAGCTACAGGACATTCTGAAGGGGGATGGTGAACAGCCAGAGGTCATGGTCCATATCGGTACCAACGACATAGGTAGAAAGAGGGACGAGGTCCTGCAAGCAGAATATAGGGAGCTAGGAAATAAATTAAAAAGCAGGACCTCAAAGGTAGTAATCTCAGGATTATTCCCAGTGCCATGTGCTAGCGAGCGCAGAAATAGGAGAATAGACTAAATGGAGAGATGGTGTAGGAGGGAGGGATTTAAATTCCTGAGGCATTGGGACCGATTCTGGGGAAGGTGGGACTTGTACAAGCTGGACGGATCACACCTCGGCAGAACTGGGACCAATATCCTCGCAGGGGGGTTTGCCAGTGCTGTTGGGAATATTTAAACTAGTTTGTCAGGGGGCTGGGAACCTAAGTGTAGGCCCAGAACGGAGAGAAACAAAAATGGAAGTGCAAGTTAGAAAAGTAGTCAGCAAAACTAGTAGGGAGCAGAAACAAAGGCCAACAGTAAAGAGGGTCAAAGTGCAGAAAAATATTAAACAGGCAAAGTTGAAGGCACTTTATCTAAATGCATGTAGCATTCGCAACAAGGTGGATTAATTAATGGCACTAATAGAAGTAAATGGGTATGATGTAATTGCCACTACAGAGACATGGTTGCAGGGTAACCAAAGTTGGGAACTGAATGTTCCAGGGTACTCAACATTTAGGAAGGACAGACAAAAAGGAAAAGGAGGTGGCGTAGCACTGTTAATAAGGGATGAGATTGGTATGGTAGAGATAAAAGATCTTGGCTCAGCAGATCGTGATGTAGAACTAGAATCAGTTTGGGTGGAGCTAAGAAACAAGAAAGGGTGGAAAACATTGGTGGTAGTTGTGTTTAGGCCACCAAACAGTAATGGTAATGTAGGGCACAGTATCAATCAAGAAATTAGAAGTGCATGTAACAAGGGCAATACAGTAATTATGGGGGACTTTAATCTGGGCAAATCAAATGACCACTAATGGTGTGGAGGACGAATTCTTGGAATGCATACAAGATGGTTTCCTGGATCAGTATGTGGAGGAACCAACCAGGGAACAGGCTATTCTGGATTTGGTACTGTGTAATGAGAAAGGGCTAATCAATAATCTTGTGGTAAAGGGGCCTTTAGGGACAAGAGACCATAATATGATTGAATTTTACATTAAGTTTGAGAGTGATGTCGTCCAATCCGAAACTCAGGTCTTCAGTCTAAACAGAGGAAACTACAAGGGTATGAGGGACAAGTTGACCATGGTAGATTGGGAGACTACACTAAAAAGTATGAAGGTGGACATACAATGGCTAACATTCAAGGAAATAATGCATAATTTGCAACAAGCATATATTCCTCTAGGGCATAAAGACCCAAAAGGAAAAGTGATCCAACCATGGCTAACAAAAGAAATTAAAGCTAGTACTAATTCAAAGGAGGAAGCTTATAAAGTTGCCAGAAAAAGCTGTCAGCCTGAGGATTGGGATCTTTTTAGAAATCAGCAAAGGGGGACCAAGAAATTGATAAAGAAAGGGAAAATGGAATATGAGCACAAACTAGCAAAAAATATAAAAACGGATTGTAAAAACTTCTATAGGTATGTGAAAAGGAAAAGACTGGTGAAGGTAAATGTAGGTCCTTTACAGTCAGAGATGGAAGAATTTATAATGGGGAATGAGGAAATGGCAGAGAAATTAAATAAATACTTTGTTTCTGTCTTCACAGAGGAAGACACAAAAAACCTCCCAGAAATACGAGAAAACCAAGGGTGTGGCGAGAATGAGGAACTTAAAGGAATTATTATTAGTAAAAAAAACAATACTAGCAAAATTAATGAGACAGAAAGTCGATAAATCCCAAGGACCGGATGACCTACATCCTAGGGTTTTGAAAGAGGTGGCCATTGTGATAGTGGACGCATTGGTTGTCATCTTCCAAAATTCTATAGATTCTGGAACGGTTCCTGCAGATTGGAGGATAGCAAATGTAACCCCACTATTTACGAAAGGAGGGAGAGCGAAAACGGGGAACTACAGACCTGTTAGCCTCACATCAATAGTTGGGAAAATGCTGGAATCTATTATAAAGGATGTAATAACTGGGCACTTAGAAACTAATAGTAAGATTGGGCAGAGTCAACATGAATTTATGAAAGGGAAATCCTGTTTGACAAACCTATTGGAGTTCTTTGAGGATGTAACTAATGGAGTAGACAAAGGGGAACCGGTAGATGTGGTGTATTTGGATTTTCAGAAGGCCTTCGATAAGGTCCCACACAAGAGGTTGGTGAACAAAATTAGGATACATGAAATACTAGCATGGATTGCGAATCAGTTAACAGACAGAAAACAAAGAGTAGGGATAAACGGGTCTTTTTAAGGATGGCAGCCTGTGACTAGTGAGGTACCACAAGGATCGGTGCTTGGGCCCCAGCTATTCACAATCTATATCAATGATTTGGATGAGGGGGCTAAATGTAACATTTCCAAATTTGCTGATGATACAAAGCTAGGTCAGTTGTGAAGAGGATGTAAAGAGGCTTCAAGGGGATCTCGACAGGCTCAGTGAGTGGGCGAGAACATGGCAGATGGAATATAATGTGGATAAATGTGAAGTTATCCACTTTGGTAGAAAAAACAGAAAGGCAGAGTATTTCCTAAATGGTGAAAGATTGGGGAATGCAGATGCTCAAAGGGACCTGGGTGTCCTTATACATGAGTCACTGAAAGTGAATGTGCAGGTGCAGCAAGCCATTAGGAAGGCAAATGGTATACTGGCCTTCATTACAAGTAAAGATCTCTTACTCCAATTATATAGGGCCTTGGTGAGACCTCACCTGGAGTACTGTGTACAATTTTGGTCTCCTTACCTAAGGAAGGATATACTTACCATAGAGGGAGTGCAACAAAGGTTCACGAGATTGATTCCTGGGATGGCGGGACTGACGTATGAGAAGAGATTGAGTAAACTAGGCCTGTATTCTCTTGAATTCAGAAGAATGAGAGGGGATCGCATTGAAGCATACAAAATTATTACAGGGCTTGATAGGGTGGATGCTGGGAGAATGTTTCCCTTGGCTAGGGAGTCTAGAACCAGGGGCCACAGCCTCAGGATAAAGGGTAGGCCATTCAGGACTGAGCTGAGAAGAAATTTCTTCACACAGAGGGTGGTGAAATTCTCTACCCCAGAGGGCTTTGGAGGCTCAGTCATTGGGTATAATCAAAACAGAAGTCAATAGATTTCTGACTAGTAAGGGCATCAAGGGATATGGCAATAGGGCTGGTGAATGGAGTTGAGGCAGAAGATCAGCCATGATCTCATTGAATGGCAGAGCAGGCTTGAAGGGCCGAATGGCCTACTCCTGCTCCTATTTCTTATGTTCTTAGCACAAAGCCTCTTCGGACGATTCCAAGGAGGAGGAAGACGAGGAGGAGGCGGAAGGTGATGCAGGCAATGCACCACCAGCAGCGCACATTGCTGCCCAGGATGCCCTCATTATTGCAAGGTTCACTTAGGTTGCACCAGTGCACCAATCTAACAACCACATGCAAATGTCACTTTTGCCCCCTCCCGCCAATGCCACTAACACAAAGCAGTCTTGCAAACAACCACACTTCCATTTCACAGCCCCCCACTGCCTGGCATCAATTCATGTCTTCCCATTCATCATTACACAACTGAAAAGGCCACCTGCCAGCCAACAACCAAGAATGGGCAAGATGGGAAATTGGTGCAAATGAATATTTATGTAGCTCACATATAAAACAGAAACTTAACATTCTAACACACCTATACCCTTGTGCAACTACAAATTGTTATGTTCATTAATAACTAGTCGTTTTCATTATGAACACCTAGCTTTTAGCTAGTCACTTTATTCATGCCATGTGGACTTCTACAGCATCCATCTTGACTACTGCCTTGTGGGTAGCCTAGTGCATCGTGGGTAGTCCCACTCTTATATACATACAGCTCCACCTAGTGTACCATTCTAGAATGACAGGTTACTGATCATTACATCCCGCTTTCTTTGAGGTTAAACAAAATCAATATCAATCAACTTTCAAGAAAAACGATAAAGATGATATCAGTAACACTTTTGTTAGTGCTCTATAAACATAAACATTTTCACAACAGTCAACACATTTTCAAAGCTTTATACTCAAAGGTTAAGTCTATCAGGCTTTTTTACTTCACGTGTGGATCTTCACACCACAGGTAAGTCTGATGTGTTTTCATGAGAGCCTGTATGTGTGTTTGTGTTAGATTGTTCTGGTGGTGATTGATCAGTTCAAAGTCATATCTTTACAGCTTCATCATGAGTCGTTGAATCCTTGGAGACATCTCATTCAGATTTTTTTTATGATAGCAACCAGTGGGCAGTGGTCTGTCTCAACTGTGAAGGTGGGAAGTCCATATATGTAGCCATGGAACTTTTCTAGTCCAACTACCAAGCCTAGACATTCCTTTTCAATCTGGGCGTATCGACACTCAGAATCAGTCATAGACCTGGAGGCATAGGCAACAGGCTTCCAATCTTCACCCTCTGCTTGTAGCAAGACTGCGCCTAGGCCATCTTTTGATGCATCCGTTGACACTTTGATTCTTTTTGTTGGGTCAAAGAAGGTGAGTACAGGTGTGGTTGTCAGCACTGTTTTGAGATTCATCCACTCTTGTTCATGTCGTTCTGTCCATGCGAACTCATTTGTTTTATGTAGCAGGTCTCGCAGACAGGCTGTCTTGGCTGACAAGTTAGGAATGAACTTTCCAATGAAGTTTATCATCCCCATGATGCGTAGCACTCCTTTTTTGTCAGTGGGTCAGGGCATGTTGAGTATGGCGTTTACTTTTTCCATATTTTTCCATATTACTTTTTCCATATCTAGCTCTATTCCTTTACCAGATAGATTATCTCCTAGGAAGGTGACTTCCTGGATGCCAAACTGACACTTGGCTTTGTTGAGCTTTAGTCCATTCCGGCGTATGCTCTGTAGCACTTTAGTCAGTCTCTCATTGTGTTCTTTCAGTGTGGAGCCCCAGATGATGATGTCATCAACATAGACCCGAACACCTTCCAGACCTTCAATTATGTGTTCCATCACTCTATGAAAGATTTCAGAAGCAGATATTATCCCGAAAGGCATTCTGAGGAAACAATACCTGCCAAATGGTGTGTTGAAGGTACAGTATTTGGTGCTCTCGTCATCCAGTTTTAGTTGCCAAAATCCTTGTGAGGCATCGAGCTTTGTGAAGTATCTGGCACCTGACATTTCCCTGGTGATTTCTTCTCACTTGGGAATCTGGTAGTGTTCACGTTTTATGTTTGCATTTAAGTCCTTTGGATCCATGCATATTCTTAGATCATTGTTCTTTTTCTTTACACATACCATGGAGTTAACCCAGTCTGTTGGCTCTTCGACTTTCCTGATGACTCCTAGTGTGGTCATTCTGTCCAGTTCATTCTTGAGCCGGTCACGCAGGGGTGCTGGAACTCTCCGTGGAGCATGTACCACTGGCTGAGCATTCTCCTTTAGCTGGATCTTGTAAGTGAATGGTAGAACTCCAAATCCTTTGAACACATCCTGGAAATTACTCACTACAGAATCCATTGATTCATCTGGTCTGCTTATGGCACAGTTTATACAGTAGACTCTCTTGACCAGTTCTAAGTCCTCACAAGCTTTGTCACCTAGTAGTGAATCAAGTCCTTCAGCCAAAACAGAAAACATGAGATGATGCACTTTGTCTTTGACTGTCACTTTAAGTCTGCATACACCTAAGCTATCTATTTTCTGTCCATTATAGTTCTTCAGTAGTACTGACTGTGGTAAACCACTTTTACCGTTTACTATCGTTACACTATAGTTATCACTGTTAGATCGTTTCCCTATAGTTATCACTGTTCACATTGTTGTATCACTGTACGAGGTCGCCTCTTGTCACGCTGCTATACCTGGGCTGACCACTGCCGACTCCGCCCATGGCTCCACCTACCTGCCCGGGTATAAAGGTGGTCGACTGGCTGGTATTCCTCCTTCTTGGATCCGATCACCCACGAGGGTGGGCTCTGTTATTTAGTCAATAAAAACCTATAGTTACTTTCTTAACTCGTCGCTTTTCATTGGACGAATTGATAGGTATATCAATTTTATTGACTAAATTTTAAAATGTCGTCACTTGAGCAGCCAAACAACCAGTCAACGGAGCAGCCAAACGACCAGCCAGACGCCCAGCTACAACAGCCACAGCAGCCGGCTTGGCTGCGAGCCCTCAAACCACCGTACTTGGATCTAAACCCACAAGCAACAAACGCAGCCCTCGACTTCAAACACTGGCTGTGCTGCTTCGAATCCTACCTGGAAGAATCCGGCGTCCCTCAGAGATCCAAACTAAGAGTTCTGACCGCCCAAGCGAGCCCTAAAGTATACGCACTCATCCAGGACATTACTACTTACGAGGCCGCTATCAACCTACTGAAACAACAGTACCGGAGCCCGGTAAATTCCATGTATGCCAGACACCTCCTAAGATCCCGCCCGCAACAGCCAGGAGAGTCTGTAGCTGAATTTTTACGGGCGCTACGAACACTCGGCAGGGACTGTGACTTTAAAGCAGTATCGGCTGCAGAAAACACTGAAGATAACATCCGCGATGCCTTCGTGAAAGGCCTTCGGTCCGACTACTCACGGCAGAGACTGCTGGAATCAAAGGACCTCGACCTGAACACAGCTGCAGCCTTGGCCTACTCCCTAGAAGTGACCCAGCGGGACCTCGAGGTATATTCCAGGTACAGTTCGCGACTCTGGGACTCGGGCCCGACCCCGACCGCAATACCCCTCGTAGCGCCGCCCCCGGGACCTACCTCAGCGTCGGCGTCCCGGACCCGATCGGGACCGCCACCCCCGGTACCGGCTGCGACTTCGGACCCCCGTGACCGGGCCGCCGGCTGCTTCTTCTGTGGGCAGGCGAAACACCCGAGGTCGCGCTGCCCAGCCAAAAACGCGACGTGCTCCAGCTGCCTGAAGAAAGGCCACTTCGCGAAGGCCTGCAGAGGGAGAGCAGCAGAGGCCAGCAGTGCCTCATGCGAACTGTGGGGGCGGCCATCTTCTATCAAGGCCACAGATGAGCAATGGGGGTGGCCATCTTTGATCCAGGCAACCGACGCCAGCAGTGCCTCATGTGGGTTGTGGGGGCAGCCATCTTCTCCGCCATTTTGCCCCACCTCGTGGGCGCCTCCATTTTACCCACCACGCTCGACCGCCACCTTACCTCCAGACCTGACGACCGCTTCACCTACAGACTACAGCGACCCGCTCAGCCACACACTAGCCTCCGTCACACTGGACCAAGCTCGCCCGCATCAGCTGTCCAAGTCAATGATGGACATCAAAGTAGACGGCCACGCCACGACCTGCCTGTTCGACAGCAGAAGCACGGAGAGCTTCATACATCCAGACACGGTGAGCCACTACTCCCTCACTGTCCAGCCAACGCGCAACCGGATCTCGATGGCATCGAGGTCCCACGCCACAGACATCAGCGGCTACTGTGTTGTGACCCTGTCGGTTAAGGGCACGGAGTATAAAAACTTTAAACTCCTCGTCCTGCCCCAGCTATGCGCTGCCGTCCTACTAGGGCTGGATTTTCAATCCCACCTCCAAAGCGTCACTCTAGCATAATGTGGACCCCTCCCCCTGCTCACAGTCGACAACCAGCAGCCTTTAAATCGCCCACCGCGTAACACCTGCGGCCTTTCCACCCTCAAGGTCCCGCCACCTTCCCTGTTCGCTAACCTCACCCCCGACTGCAAACCCGTCGCTACCAAGAGCAGGCGGTACAGCGCCGGGGACAGAGCTTTCATTAGCTCTGAGGTGCAGCGTCTCCTGAAGGAGGGCATCATCGAGGGGAGCAGCAGCCCCTGGCGTGCCCAGGTTGTAGTCGTTAAGACCGGCAATAAAAACCGCCTGGTCATCGACTACAGCCAAACCATAAACCGGTACACCCAGCTGGACGCATACCCCCTTCCCCGCATATCTGATATGGTCAATCAGATTGCTCAATACCGGGTATTCTCTACCATCGACCTTAAGTCGGCCTACCACCAACTCCCTATCCGCCCCGAGGACCGCCAGTATACCGCCTTCGAGGCGAATGGCCGCCTCTACCACTTCCTTAGGGTCCCCTTCGGCGTCACCAACGGGGTTTCGGTCTTCCAAAGGGAGATGGACCGGATGGTTGACCAGAACGGGCTGCAAGCCACGTTCCCCTATCTAGATAACGTCACCATCTGCGGCCGCGACCGGCAAGACCATGACGCTAACCTGGAAAGATTCCTCCGTACGGCCCAACGGCTGAACCTCACCTACAATAAGGAGAAATGTGTGTTTAACACCTCGCGCCTTGCCATCCTCGGCTGCATAGTAGAGAATGGAATCATCGGCCCCGATCCCGAAAGAATGCGTCCCCTCATGGAGCTACCCCTTCCCCACTGTCCAAAGGCACTGAAGAGAACTCTGGGGCTCTTCGCCTACTATGCCCAATGGGTGCCGAATTATGCGGACAAAGCCAGACCCCTCATGAAGTCCACCTCCTTCCCCCTTACGGAAGAAGCGCGCGCGGCCTTCTCCCTCATCAGGGGAGACATTGCTAAGGCCACTATGCACGCAGTGGATGAGTCCATCCCCTTCCAAGTGGAGAGCGATGCATCCGACTTCGCCCTAGCCGCTACCCTCAACCAGGAGGGGAGACCGGTGGCCTTCTTCTCAAGGACCCTCCAGGGCCCTGAGATCCGACACTCTTCGGTCGAGAAGGAGGCCCAGGCGATTGTGGAGGTGGTACGCCGCTGGAGGCATTACCTCGCAGGCAAGCGATTTACCCTCCTCACCGACCAGCGTTCGGTCGCTTTTATGTTTAATAACAAGCTGAGGGGTAAAATCAAGAACGACAAGATCTTGAGGTGGAGAATCGAGCTATCCACCTACGATTATGATATCTTGTACCGGCCTGGTAAGCTGAACGAACCCCCTGACGCTCTATCGCGAATTACATGCGCCAACGCGCAAATTGATAGACTTCAGACCCTCCGCAACGACCTCTGCCACCCCGGGGTCACCAGGCTTTACCACTTCATTAAGGCCCGCAACCTGACCTACTCCATCGAGGAGGTCAGGACCATGACCAGGAACTGCCAGACCTGTGCCGAGTGCAAACCGCACTTCTTTAGGCTGGACAGAGCAAGCCTGATCAAGGCCACCTGCCCCTTCGAGCGCTTGAGCATCGATTTTAAGGGGCCCCTCCCGTCCTCTGACCGTAATGTGTACTTCCTCAACATTGTTGATGAGTACTCCCGTTTCCCTTTTGCCTTCCCCTGCCCAGACATGACCAGCACTACGGTCGTTAAATGCCTGAACGACCTCTTTGCCTTGTTCGGGTTCCCAAACTATATACATAGTGACCGGGGCGCCTCCTTCATGAGCGAGGAGCTCCGTCAGTTCCTACTAGCGAGAGGCATCGCCACTAGCAGGACCACCAGCTACAACCCCCGAGGGAACGGCCAAGTGGAAAGAGAGAACGCGACGGTATGGAAGGCCGTCCTCTTAGCCTTAAAGTCTAAGGGCCTCCCAACCTCTCGCTGGCAGGAGGTCCTCCCGGCGGCGCTGCATTCCACCCGGTCACTACTTTGCACTGCCATTAACGCCACCCCCCATGAACGAATTACTTTTTCTGTATTTTGGGCTTTTCTTTCATATTTTTAATGTCACTCATACTGATTAAGTTTGCTTTTGCCCCAGTGTCTAGTTTCAATGTAACTAATGCTCCATTTACCTGCAGTGGCATCATCCATTTGTCCTCTTTTACTGCATTAACCTTATGTTCAGCATTGTCCATTCCTGAGGGCTGCACATTTTCTGTATCCTTTTCTATGTTGTCACATGACACCATTCCTACAGAAAATGTCTCACTTAAATCAGTGTCCTCAATTACATCAACTCGTTGCCCTTTCTTAGTTTTTACTTTTGAAAAGCATTGTTTAGCAAAGTGATTCTTTCCATTACATTTTGTGCACATTTTTCCAAATGCTGGGCATTGTCTTGACTGGTGTTTGTAACCACAGCATTTACAATTAAAAATTCCTTCCTCCAATTGCTTTTCATTTCTGTTCTGCCCACGTTTCTTTCCTTTGTAGGACACAGCACCGACAGCAGCACTATCACTTACTACAATCGCATTATTATTAATTTCACTGAAAGTCTTTGCATGCTTTTGAGCTAGCTCACTGGCTTGGCATATTTTCACAGCATTTTCCAATGTTAGTTCGGTTTCTCTCAACAGACGTTCCCTGACCTTTTTTATCATGAATACCAAACACAATCTGGTCACGAATCATGGATGATTTCAGTTCAGAGAAATTACATGTCTGTGCTTTCAGTTTCAGATCGGTCACAAAGCTATCAAAAGTCTCATTTTGCTGCTGTGTCCGTGAACAGAACACGTACCTCTCATAGGTTTCGTTCTTTTTGGGAGAACAATGTGTATCAAATTTCTTTAGCACATCATCCAATTTTGTTCTGTCCTGCTCTGGATCAAATACAAACGTATTAAATACCTCTATCGCCTGCGGGCCTGCAACCGTGAGCAGTAACGCTATTTTCATTGCGTCTGGCATCGTACCGAATCCGATGGCAGCAATGTAGAGTTCGAATTGTTGTTTGAAAGTCCGCCAATTGCAGTCGACATTCCCTGTGAGTTTCAAACCTTCCCGTGGCTTCAAATGCTCCATGTCGTGTTTCACAATATTCAGCAGATTTTACCAATCCTGGTACCATGTTATGTTCATTAATAACTAGTCGTTTTCATTATGAACAGCTAGCTTCTAGCTAGTCACTTTATTCATGCCATGTGGACTTCTACAGCATCCATCTTGACTACTGCCTTGTGGGTAGCCTAGTGCATCGTGGGTATTCCCACTCTTATATACTTACAGCTCCTACATACAGCTCCACCTAGTGTACCATTCTAGAATGACAGGTTACTGATCATTACACAAATCTTTACTCTTCCTTTTCCTAGCACATCTACGTGGTGCAACCCCTGTGGCTTCAGCAGAGATAAAGGCAGGCTGTTCAGATCCCTGCTTTAACTACAGAGATGCTCTTGGCCGACGTCCTCTGGGTTTTGGAGCCTGTGAAGGTCCCGCCAAAGACTGCTCCACCTGCACCTGTGCAGGGGCAGACTTGCCATCGGGACATGTGAGGCACTGACTGAGGATGGGGGGCAACGGGTGAGAAGTAGAAGCGTTTGAGCTGAGTCGCCACTTCCATGACCCCTTCACCTCTCTCGTGACCCAGCCGCACTTCCCTGCTAGCAACGAGCTGGAGAACACATTGCTGCAGATCAGTGAGGCGATTCATGGCCAAGGCATCATTCATCGTATTTAAGGTGGCATTCGTCGTGTGCAAGCCATTGATAAGGGCAAGCATGCACTCGTGTGATTGCCATGTTTGATGCTTCATGTAGGTGGCCACTCTCCATGGACGAAGGCATCATTGCAAAGGCCTACGACATCATTCCACTTATGCTTGAGACAGACTCCCCCAATCTCACTGCAAGCGTGCAGTGCGGCTGGAATGCAGGGGCTGGGTTAAAAAGCCACTGACAGACACACTGCACTTACTTCCGGGTTTCCTGCACGCTATCAGACCCCACCCCTGCTCGCAGCGCATCGCAAACTTAAAATCCAGCCCCATGTTCCTCTGGCGACTGCTGGCAATTTAAATGTTTACATTATCTGTCAACATAACAGACGATGATCAGGTGAGATAATTCAAGGTTGCTTGCTTCAAAAATCAACTTTTTTGAAGTCATAGAATCATAGACCAATACAGCACAGAAGGAGGCCATTTGGCCCATCGAGTCTGCACCGGCTCTTTCGAAGAGCAATCCAGTTAGTCCCACTCCCCCCTTTCCCCATATCCCGGCAATGTTTTTCTCCTTCAAATATTTATCTAATTCCCTTTTGAAGGCTACTATTGAATCTGTAGCCACCACCCTATCAGGCAGTGCATTCCAAATGCTAACCACTTGTTACGTAAAAAAGTTTTTCTTCATGTCGCCTCTCGTTCTTTTGCCAATCACCTTAAATCTGTGCCCTCTCGTCATCGACCCTTCAACCATTGGAAACAGTTTCTCTTCAGTTATTCTATCTAAACCCTTTTAAACACCTCTATCAAATCTCTTATTAGCCTTCTCTGCTCTAAGGAGAACAACCCACAGCTTCTCCAGTCTATCCACATAACTGTAACAGGAAGTGTATGCAGACATAAATTTAGCATTAAATCTTAGTTAAAGACATTTCAATTGGTCTTTTCTCGTCTAAACTTCATTCATTCACAGGCATCAAATAATCTTTAGGACAAGCAACTGGCAGGTGGCCAGCGCAAGCTATGTATCCTCATTTAGCTCCGCTGATGGGTGTGTTAAATTCTCAGTTGGTGTAAGCGAGGAAAATCTGGATGGTAAAACAGAACTAACAGACTCAAGTGTTACCCAGATCAATAGTTTTATTACGAGTGCACACGGGAGAACTATCTCAGCTACCCTTAGCTAGAGACATCGTTCTCAAGGGATAAAAGTGTCAATACAGCTTAGTTTATACAGTTTATTAGAGAACACCCACTTATTACTAATGGGGGTGTATACATGAGAATATTGATGCTTAATTAGTTTACATGATTAATCAATCAACTATTAGGCCTGTCCTTTGAACTTGAGTACCCTCTGGATATGTCAGTAAAAAGCTTGTCGACTGCAGAGGCTTCATATTCATGAGCTATCTCTTACTCTTGTTATCGGTATGGGAAAGTATTTTCCAGCAGAGTCATGGCTAGATGAATACAAAGCCACATTGAATTATGCAGCTGGCTGACTACTCTTCAAGGCCTTATTTGCTGCTACTCCTTAATCGTGCCTTTGTACTCTTATCTCTTCCAAGAACAGGCTCTTTCTAAACAGTTACCAAGTTGTAATTACAAGCAACACTTCAGCTAATTTTATTTATATTAGTTTAAAAAGGGTTAATATAGCCAAGTATCCCATGGTGCTTTGCGTTTGTTTTCCAGCCTAACAAGACTGAATGGTACCTTTCAGACATATTATACCAGTCAAATATTGAGGCCCACCCCTTTATATCCCCTAAGCCAAATTTTATCTTAATAGTTGACATCATGAAATGCAAAGCAGTGATAGAATCCTGCACCTTGTGAAAGTTATAACCATATGCAAAATCAAGGAAGTTACACCTTTATAAATCACTGCTTAGTCCTCAGCTCGAGTATTGTGTCCAATTCTAGCCATCACATTTTAGGAAGAATGTCAAGGCCTTGGAGAAGGTGAAGAGGAGATTTACCAGAATGGTCCCAGGGATGAGGGACCTCAATTATGTTGAGAGACTAGAGAAGCTGGGATTATTCTCATTAGAGCAGAGAAGGTTAAGAGGAAATATAATAGAGCTGTTCAAAATTATGAGGGGTTTTGATAGGGAGAAACTGTTTCCACTGGCAGGAGGGTCAGAGGACACAGATTTAAGATAATTGACAAAATAGCCTGCAAGGCTATGGGGAAAGAGCAGGGGAGTAGGACTAATTGCATACGCCTTCAAAGAGCCAGCACAGACATGATGGGCCGAATGCTCTCCTTCTGTGCTGTATCATTCGATCTCCCTCATCGGACTAGATTTACTCTTCCATTTCCCTCCCACAATAAGGGGGTATGTAGTATAATCCAACTAATATTTCCATTCCTCCTTTCTTAGCTATTCTCTCTAAAAATATTGGCCCAGAAATTCAGGTCAGGGGCTTCCCGCGGGTGCAAGCCTCCGACCTGCACTGACCAAGCGCGCCGACCGTTGAGCTGTGGGCCCATGTGGGATTCCGATCCTGGGCCTCCTCCAACTGCCGGCGTGCAGTGCTTGCGTATCCCAGGGGCGCAGTTAGTTCGATGCATCCCCTGGGATCACGTGGACCATGGAGAGCCAATGGTAGCAGGGAATGCCCATTCATAAAATTGACAGGAAGACCTGTCAAAACTATAAATACTATAAGCCCCAAAACATCACTAAAACTTCAAATAAATTAAAAAAAAACACATTTTTAAAATAACTATAAATTACATAAAATAACTTTTAAACAATAATTTAAATTTTGAAAAAATTAATTTACATTTTCTAACGGGGCTAAAATAAACTTACCTTTCTTTAAAGTATTTAAAAATAATAAACCTGTGGAAAAAATGTTTTAATTTTAATTAATTCACCACTTACCTTGTTAAAAGCAGGCCTTGTGCCTGCTTTTTACATGTGTAACTCCTGGAGACTTACCCTCCCGGAGAAACCTGCAAAAAAAACGTAAGTTCCATGCGCACACGCTGCCTCCCCGGCGCACGCATTCGGCCTCTGAACCCTTTCCTTTAAGGGAACGGAAGTTCCGGTTTCCCACGCATGCACGAAACCGGCACTTCCATTGGGCCTACAGGTGAGTACCCCATGCATATTCACCCGTGGAGACCCGAACTTCTGGGCCATTGGAACCCGGTGTTTATTTTTCCACCCCTGACGAGTTTGCAGCCACATTTGCTAGTGCTGTTAAATCCATATCTTGCATCATAATTGTTTCTAATTCCCAGTTTATTATCCACTCTGAGCATTGCAACACAATGCAGATTTTTGTATTTAACACTACTTTGTCCAAATTAATACCTTTTTCCTGTTTATAACTGGTCAATTTGATTTTACTCTTCTACTCCTTGTTCCTTCTGCATATCTTTTTACTATTTTTTAAAATTTGTGTATTTATTTCATTTATTTCTACCTTCTCTAATTACTCGATAGCTTTCATTTTCCCTCCCCAACCGTCCTTCCTAGTTTAAATGAGTCTTCACTTCCCTTTTTATCTGGTTTGTCAGTTCATTAGCTCCCTTTTTCAGCCTTCCTTGTAAAATAGCTTCCAGCTTCCCAGAACTAGTACCAATGCCCCATAAAACAGAAACCTTCTTCCTGACATCAACCCATCAGCCATGTATTGAGCTCCCTAATCTTACTATCGTTCCAATTCTGGCATATGGCTGGGGGAGTAATCCAGAGATGTCCACCTTTAAAGTCCTGCTCCTAAGCCTGCTTCCCAAACTCCTTTTGCAGTACTTCAGGCCTTTCCTATATCGTTGGCTCCCATGTGGACCACGATGACTGGGTGCTTCCCCCCGCAATCTTTTCCAGTCTCTCCAAAATGTCTTACATAGAAACTTAGAAGATAGGAGCAGGAGTAGGCCATTCGGCCCCTCGAGCCTGCTCCGCCATTTAATGAGATCATGGCTGATCATCCAAATTCAGTACCCGGTCCCTGCTTTCTCCCCATATCCCTTGATCCCTTTAGCCTTAAGAAACATATCTAACTCCTTCTTGAATATATTTAATGAATTGGCCTCAACTGCCATGTGTGGTAGAGAATTCCACAGGTTCACCACTCTCTGGGTGAAGAAATTCCTCCTCATCTCAGTCCTAAATGGCTTACTCCTTATCCTTAGCCTGCGACCCCTGGTTCTGGACTCTCCCGCCATCGGGAACATCCTTCCTGCATCTAGTCTGTTTAGTCCCGTTAGAATTTTATAAGTTTCAATGAGATCCCCTATCATTCTTCTAAACTCTAGTGAATATAAGCCTAATCGACCCAATCTCTCCTCATACGTCATTCCTGCCATCCCAGGTATCAGTCTGGTGAATCTTCGCTGCACTCCCTCCATGGCAAGAACATCCTTCCTCAGATAAGGCGACCAAAACTGCACACAATACTCGAGGTGTGGTCTCACCAAGGCCCTGTACAACTGCAGCAAGACATTCTTGCTCCTGTACTCGAATCCTCTCGTTATGAAGGCCAACATACCATTTGCCTTCTTAACCGGCTGCTGTACCTGCATGCTTACCGTCAGCCACTGGTGCACAAGGACACCCAGGTCTTGTTGCACTTTCCCTTTTCCCAATCTATTGCTGTTCAGATAATAATCTGCCTTCCTGTTTTTGCCACCAAAGTGGATAACCTCGCATTTATCCACATTATAATGCATCTGCCCAATCAGCCAACCTGTCCAAATCATACTGGAGTTTCTCTGCATCCTCCTCACAGCACACACGCCCACCTAGCTTTGTGTCGCCTGCAAACTTGGAGATATTACATCTAGTTCCCTCGTCTAGATCATTAATATATATTGTGAATAGCTGGGGTCCTAGCACCGATCCCTGCAGTACCCCACTAGTCACTACCTGCCACTCAGAAAAAGACCAGTTTATTCCAACTCTTTGCTTCCTGTCTGCCAACCAGTTCTCTATCCAAGTCAGTACCTTATCCCAATCCCATGTGCTTTAACTTTGCACGCTAATCTCTTATGTGGGACCTTATCGAATGCATTCTGAAAGTCCCAAAACACCACATCCACTGGTTCTCCTTTATCTATTCTACCAGTCACATCCTCAAAAAATTCCAGTAGTCAAGCATGATTTACCTTTTGTAAATCCATGTTGACTTTGTCCAATCCTGTCACTGTTTTCCAAGTGCTCTGCTACTACATCTTTTATAATGGACTCTAGCATTTTCCCCACTACTGATATCAAGACTTACCGGTCTATAATTCCCCGTTTTCTCTCTACCACCTTTTTTAAATAGTGGCGTTACATTAGCTACCCTCCAATCCATGGGAACTGTGCCAGAGTCTATAGAATTTTAGAAGATGACCAGCAATGCATCTACTATTTCTAGGGCCACTTCCTTAAGTACCCTAGGATGTAGATTATCAGGCCCTGGGGATTTATTGGCCTTCAATCCAGTCAATTTCCTTAACACCATTTCCTTACAAATACTGATTTCATTCAGCTCCTCCCTCGCATTAGATCCTATGTTCCCCAACATCTCTGGGAGGTTATTTGTGTCCTCCTTTGTGAAGACAGAACCAAAGTATGTATTTAATTGGTCCGCCATTTCTTTGTTCCCCATTATAAATTCCCAATTCTGACTGCAAGGGACCTACGCTTGACTTCAATCTTTTTCTCTTCACATATCTATAGAAGCTTTTAGAGTCAGTTTTTATGCTCCCTGAAAGCTTACTCTCACACTCTATTTTCCCTCTTAATTAATCCCTTTGTCCTCCTTTGCTGAATCCTAAATTGCTCCCAATCCTCAGGTTTGCTGCTTTTTCTGGCCAATTTATATGTCCTCTCCTTGGATCTTATGCTATCCCTAATTTCCCTTGTTAGCCACAGTTGAGTCACCTTTTTTGTTTTATTTTTATGCCAAACAGGGATGAACAGATTCTGTAGTTCATCCATGCGATCTTTAAATGTTTCCATTGCCTATCCACCTTAAAGTCAACCCTTTAAGTAACATTTCCCAATCCATCATAGCCAACTCGTGCCTCATACCATCGTAGTTTCCATTATTTAAATTCAGGACCCTAGTCTCTGAGTCAACTACTTCACTCTCCATCTTAATGAAGAATTCTATCATATTATGATCGCTCCTCCCCAAGGGGCCTCGCACAAGATTGCTAATTAATCTTTACCGTGGCACTTAGGAGACAAAGAACGTCTGAGACTTAGTCCATGTGGCTCAATACAATGTCTGAGGCTGGTGCTTCTTCAGGGGACTGAGCCCAAACTTTTACTCTTTAGTCGAGGTGTTACTGTCTTGTAATCCAGCAAACGTAGACCCACCCAGCTTTTGGGCTACAAGGAGATGTCCCCTGAATGACACGATCCAGGCCCCTTGAAGGTGGTGGTCTTCGCAGTGACTGCCAGCTCAGGATTGCAGGATCTTGGTCCCAATGTAAGAATATTAATCGCTGGACATGGTACTCGTATGATGGGATTACCATGAAAGAAATTGACCACATTCTGCTAGGGTCCAGGTAGAAATCCTTCAGGCAATAGTCTTCCGGTTTCTCGAATTTGATTCTGACCACAGACCTGCAGTGGTGACCATTCATCCACACCTGAAGAAAGCTCCAACTGAGAAGCAGGAAATTGGACCTTTGAAAACTGGATGACATCAACGTCAATTTTACATATCCAGAACGTCAAGTCAGGTTTAACAGGATCTTCAAATCCTTCATCACTGAACAGCGTCGAAGAGGAATGGCAGTGAAAATGCTGGTTTCTGAGCCATAACAAATCACTAATTATAATAGCAGAGACTTCAAAAAAAGTGTTAAATTTAACAAAGAGAAGAACACTGTAAAACTTGCATTATTTATACTAAAGTAATGCCTAGGTTCCTGATGCCCTGCAAAATATCTACAATATACTGGTGCTAACTCTACCCTGAATTTTATAGCTAGAGTCTGTCATTTCAGGTTAAATCTGGGTTTGAGTGGCATAACCTCCACAGTTGCTACTTCTTATTTCCTTCATGGAGGAGTGAACTGGAATTTCTTAACGTTTTGCCTCGATAGCTTTGCTCATGACTGGAAAGGAGGCAACATCTCTGCTTATTTCCCAGTTTTGTAAGACTTCTGATCCTGAACATGTATAACAGTATTAAGTGATAACAGGCATGCAGCAGATGAGGAAAGATTCCATTACTGAACTGAGATTCCTAGTCACTGAACACCACATTCCTTCAAGGTGCAGAGCTGACTTAGATTGTTCAGTTTAATGCAGCTGTCTTGTGTAAACTGATTCTAAGGATTTACTTTTCAAATAAAAATAAACCTTACCTGAAGATATGTTTCCCATTAAAAAATAAAGACAAGTTGCACACCCTGAAATTGCCTGCCTGTAATATCAGCAACAAGATCACAGGCTTGACACAGGGAGGACGAACGTGCATTTATTTCCCCATTGAACTACTTAGAAATCCACACCCAATTTTCAAAAGGCTAACGTGCAAGTAACGTAATGGAAAAGGCTAGACTCGCCGCTGCTTTTGTTGCTCAGTGTCAATCTCATTTTACAAACTTGCAGAGGCCACCGTGGCAGTTCTGTACATTCGGGCAGGGATTTACCGAGCGTCTGTTGAGAATTCAACTCAAGGGCTGATGGTTACCACTGAGAGATTGGTAACCATGAAGTCTTACTATACAATGCTGGTTGATTAGTAGAGTGACTTCTCCTTTAAGCAGATGGCACTCATGAAACAATCACAGGCCGCTATAAAGACTAGATCACTATCAACTGCAGGGAATTAGTCCTGCAATAACAAATTGGTTGCAGGTTTCAATAAAATTTAAGATTAATACACTCGCAAGAAAAAAAATCCTTTTTCCAC
This sequence comes from Somniosus microcephalus, assembly GCF_052327205.1. Lineage (NCBI taxonomy): Eukaryota > Metazoa > Chordata > Chondrichthyes > Squaliformes > Somniosidae > Somniosus > Somniosus microcephalus. Next base: position 36,456,369 of record NC_140992.1, read on the forward strand.
ATTTAGGAGGTAACTATTTGAAGTGCTGAAATTAATATGCATACAAACTTCAAAAATTTTACAGCATTTTTATATTTATAATGTCAATAGTTCAGATTTCAGGGTAACTCAATTTGATCATGCAGATAACAGCATCATACAAATACTTCTCGGCATAGTGTCCAAAATTGAGTTTAAGGTGGACTGGAAGGTGCGTTTGGATGCAATGACACAACAGAATTTGTAAACACACACAGACCCTGTGTCAAAGAATATTTTATATTCAAATACACATTATACTGAGACAGAACAGTGTAACCTGTGTCATTCTCAGTTAAACACAGCACAATTAACCAAAAACTCTAGATAGTGAACATAAAGTATGAAAAAAAACTCCCCAAAAAATAGGAAGGTCACACCACACACTAAGGAAAAAGAAAAGATAGATTTAGGGAGGGGCAATGAGAAGACAGCAACAAAGAAAGGGTGAGATACTCCTCAAATACTTTATTGTCCAATCTCCATTAACAACATAGAACTAATTACAACAGTTCTCCTTACGTGAGTAAAAAAAAATCTCTCCTACTTTACTCACTTCTATTATTGCACTAATGTTTATAACGTAACATATCTTTCATCTCCTAACCTGTAAAAGACTTGGTGAGGTTCTGGATACAATACAATGGATAATGTACCGAGAATAGTTTTAGCTCAGTATGGAGCAGCTCATAAATATTTAATTGCATCTTTACGCCCGCCTAAAGAAGTATTGGCCATATGATGCATTGCCGTTGCTAAACTCCATGGACACAGGTTCAGTACAACTAAATCACCACCTCAACTGACCATGGTGTCCACGAGGGTCTGGAAATTCAGATTTAAAAGCTCCTTTCAGGAACCACGGTACCAAAATTAGGCAGTTTATTCCCAGAATCATAAACATAACTTCCATACGCAAGTTTCCAGAATTAAAAATTGAGGAAAACATCCATTTTTGACTGAAATACTTAGGATGCACCAGAGGCAGTTAACTATTATAGAAGGCAGTTTTAATCATTTTCCACTTACATATTTGATTTTAAATAATTGGGACAATCGACTGTCGCAGTGGAATACATTCTTTCTTTACCAGAAAGCATGTATATATTGACTTCTAGAGTTACTGAGTGCAGACTGTAAAGTTAAGGGACAACATTTTGAAAAGATTTAACTATGGGAGAAAAAAAATCAAATACTCATCCATTTCTGAAAATCTGAAATCTATTTGAAATATCGTTGCAGAGCACAGTACAAGGGTAGCAGTCTACACTTTGCACTATATTTTGCTGAGTATTATCTAGAGTAATTCTCACCCTCACACACTGACTCAATACATTTTCAAGAATTCCTCCAATAAGTTTCCATCTTTTTTTTTAAAAAGACAAAAAAAAAGCTCACACCGGTCAGATACCAGTTTTCTAGGTTATAAATCATAATTTGACCATTGTGTCAAAAATAAACAAAATATTAAAGAAAAATGGAAGTACTGTATAGAAGTAGGTACAGGGCGCAGTAGTGTCATGATTGCGTTACTGGACTAATAATTCCGAGAACGTGAGCTCAAATCCAACCATGGCAGTTTGAGAATTTGAATTCAGGTTTAAAAAAAGTAAAATGAGCATGAAGGTTTCGGATTGCCCTAAAAAAAATAGAAAACCTGCGTGTCCTCACCCTGTTTGGCCTATACGTGGCTGCAGTCCCATACCAACGTGATTGACTCAAATGCCCTCAGTTGGATCAAATCGCTAGCGGTTCAAGAAGGCCCACCACTACCTTCTCAGGACAACTAGGAATGGACAATAAATGCTAACCTTGCCAGCAATGCCCACATTCAAACAATGAATTAAAAAAAAGGCTAAGTCTGCAATACCTAGATACGCCTCAGGTACTCAATGTTTAAAATGAAAAAATTCCTACACTGAGCCTGATTAGTCCTTCATCTTTCAGAGTAAAACTTCCAAAGTTAGCAGCAGTAAGTAAAATACCACAAAACAAAATAATATTTTTGTTTAAGCAGAAAGGGAAGGGCAAACACATACACCAACTCTGAGAACAGATTATAATTATGTCACTCCAGAAAATCCATTCCACTAATGAAATGGAGAAGCAACACAGCTTCACAGAGGAGCCCATTACACATGTGTATGGTGTGTGTGAAAAATTCAGAAAAATTAGTAGATGGGAAATATGCCTTGGGTTAATCATGTAAGATTTATAGTACTAATGTCCAGTGTTACCATAGCCTCTGACATTCACAGTACTGACCCCCAGAGTTACTGTGTGTTTTGAATGAAACTATTTTCACTTTTAAACATGCTGCAGCTCAACACGATGACCTAATGGTCATTAAACATCTGTGGAAAAAGTGAAAATCTCCCCTGTGGATATGAAGAGGGGGCTCTCACTTAATAATACCTGGAATGATTTCTACACTAAGACTTCAGTTTTCCCCCTCCTAAGTTAATGTAAATTTTACTACTTCCTTTACTTAGAGGTTCTCAAAATATGCAGACAATAAGGAAGTCTAAATTTATAGTCTACTGCTACATGCAATTCGTCAGCAACAGGCCAATCGAGCAAAGTTGTGCTTTTATTAAGTCTGAAGGTGCTCAGGCCATGCATGCACCTGGAAAGGAGGTAAACACTGCCACTCCCTCCCCGCCTTCTCTCTCTTCTCCTTCCAGACGTCATGTAACAATACTGGCCACACCGATCTCCTGGAATGCAATTTCTTGTGAGCAGCTTCAATCAGCTCCTTCCTGCCAGCTCACTCCATAAGCTTGCACTCGCATAGTTCTCTGTAGATCAGTTTTCTTACTTCAGGCATGTCTTTCTGAGAAAACTGAAAGGGTCTTCCTAGAGCCAGGCACTTGCAGTACTAGAGAGGCAATGGAAATACAGGGTCAGCACATTGAAAAGGTTTCAAATTCTTTAAATAAAGAATTAGCGAGTAGAAGTGTTGGCAGGAGTTGGGAAAACACACCACTAGCCACACTCGTGCCAATTCAAGAGAGGAACCAGGACAGGTCAGAAAGGGGCGGGGTGGGGAAGTATTTATATAGCACCCCTATTGCACTCCTCACAAAAATCTGTATAATGAATACAGTAGGCTAATGTGGCATCCATTTTGTGCACATCAATAAAATGAATGAACTACTATTTTCTGGTGGTGTTGGCTGAAGAGGGGAATTAAATCGAGAACAGTGGAGTAACTCCCTGCCAGCGGAACACACAGAACAGGCATTGATGGCACGGCTGACAGTGCAGCACACTCTCTCAGTACTGCACTGGAGTGGGGCTTGAACCCTCTGACTCAGTGCTATCAACTGAGCCAGGCTGACACACTGACAAGCTGAAATGTTCTACCTGGGTTCAGTAAATGTACATAAATGACAAGGGTAGGCTAAATCATCTTTAAAATTTGTATTTCCACATTTTAAACCTCAACAATCCTTTCAGTTCATTATTGGGAGCCTTTTCTCACTCTTCTTATCGGAGTCTGCCCACTTGCTTCGGCACTCCAGGCAAGCCATGACAATTTTGCACTTTAGTCTTTCTTTAGGATTATTTTCTTCAAGTTTAAAGTTCCAATAACAATCTTTGACTAGTGGATTTAGGAAAGCGAATCTAGTCCAAGCAGCATTTTTTTTTGGTGTTGTAAAACAAGGACAAGATGCATCCAAACTGATACTGCAACACAACCTGACTCTGAGGAAGTAATCTGCTATTGTCAACATAATCAACATTCGTCAGGTTTACCACAGAAGGTTGAAAATAAACGTAAAATCAAGGATGTTACAGTCAAGGAATCCTTAATCTGTGGTCCATTATTGAGGTCATTTATTTCAGGTCACCCAGCCCCTTGGATCACTTTAGTTGTCTCAGGAAGCCTTTGGAATGCTCAACAATGGCCTGGATGTATTAAGTTTTATATGGTCACTCCAGCGATGTGACTAGATCAAACTTTAAAGTTCTGGATCTCTATTCTTTAAGAATAAAGGATTAAAAAATCAGCCAGAAACCAAATGCTACTACTGTGGGCCCTAGTTTCAGAGCAAATTGAGATACTGGAGGGAAACAGGCAAGTTTATTTAAACAAAAATATTAAACAAAACTTGACAGAAATCAGGCCGAGAGAGGAAAGCAGACGGAACAGATTTTAAAAACTTTAAATTAATGGGTTTATTGAAGTGCATATTTTAGTAGGATTACAGTGATTTCAGCAGTATTACCACCACAAGCTATGGTGATCCTTCAGCATCACAGTACTGTATCTGTTCAAAATGTTAAAAATGGTAGTTTCACAGAGTCCTGATCTTCTGGCACTCAATTTCCTGTTGTATGCTTGTGTGGGGAAATACTGGTTTAACCAAGTATCTTATTTTGATCGCAATAAAAAAATATGCAAGCTCGTCTGAAAAGAGAAAAGATAGCTTAATGTTTCAAATCTTGACAAACATTAACCTGTCTTTTCAAATGTTGATATTTTCAGCATTTTCTGATTTCAAACATTCGCATTTTTTCCCCTTATTTTGACAGGTATTTGTTCACAAAACAGCATTAAAACATTTTCTTGCACTACAAAATTAATACAGCATTAGATCAGCCTACAATTTATCTATTTTTGATTTTTCTCCCAGCTGCTCCCCTAACAACAGTCACTTCAAAGTGGGACATGGTTAGTGAAGTGTTTTGAGATGTTTGAGAGAGACCTGATATGGCAATATGCAAATAAAAGGCTTTACTTCCGCTCTCTTCCTGCAAAGGTGGTAACCATTGCTGGGATACAGTTCCACTTGAACCTGTAGCCCTATGGAACCTCAAACATATTCAATAATATTCAGTTAAAATCTACTACACATGCCCTGGAAAGCCATGAGACTAGGTAAATTCCTCCCTCCATGATATCAGACATAATCCACTTGTGGCTTTGTTCCTGGTGTGTACCCAATCTGCTTCGCATGCGGCGGTATCTGTCACTGCTGACTAGGAACCACCTTCAACCTTCACAGGTGATTTGAACATTTTATTAGTCACTATGCTTCACAATTTCTCATTTCAATTACACATTAAATCAGTGACGATGGGGAATCACCCTACCTGAAGAACAAACACACCACAGTCGCTATCATTTTTCTGTTGAGGAATGCACTATGCGGGGGGGGGGGGGGGGGGGGGTAGGTGGGAAGAAAAGAACACAGGCATTAAATACAGTACATAAGCAGCTAATTTACTGAATTACAGTCATTTTCAAGTAATTCTGCCTTTAAAAAAAAAAATCCTTCCTTGGACTACTGTCCACGGGGAAAAGCGGTGACATCACAGTCAACCCTGCTCTCAAATGACAGCCACACATATGCACTGCCCAGCCAGATCTACAAAGCAACCTTTTCTGTCCCTCACGCAGAGGGTCTGAAGTTAATTGTAGCAACTCTATTGCCACGATAGCAAAATACTGCGGATGCTGGAAATCCGAAATAACAACAGAAAATGCTGGAAAAACTCAGCAGGCCAGGGCAGCATCCGTGGAGAGAGAAACAGAGTTAACGTTTCAGGTCGAGAACCTTTCGTCAGAACTCTATTGCCAACCTGATTCTGGTCAGGTAACACAACACAAGGACGAAACATCTGCTCAGTCTGTTTTAGTATCATATTTTACTGGAGGAAGTCAGTCGGTTATGAGGAACATGTTAGAAAGCTGTAGTTTACAGCCTACCGTCATACAAATGAGGGTATGTAAAATGCACTCTTTCATATTAAAAGTTTAAACAATCTAATTTGTACAGATTGATAATATTACAAATACAAAGACAAAATCCAGAAACAGGAGACAGGTTTAGGGATCATGAAATTTACTGCCGAGAAAGAATATGTCTGCTGCCCGTGTGTGGAATGGAAAACACCCCACCTCCACCAAAAGCAATGCAAAGACAGAATACTTCAAATCTTAGTTTTTATACTTTAAACCTTAGTTTTTACAAAGCAAAATGAGCACATGTATAATTTATGGTTGCATCTGAAGCAGTTTTAGTTGCAATCTGGAGCCTGCTATAGTTGAACCTTATGATATACTTCTGAAGACTGACTACAATGAAACTTCTAAAGCAGGTTAATCTGTCTGAATCTTACCGTCGTGGCAAAAGCTTTCCACCCTTCCAGGAATGTGGGACGATTCCTCTCACCAGCTTCTGTCTTTAAATACCTCAGTATGTTCTGTGAAGCAGAAAAGTTGGGCAAATCAGACGGCTAGTAAGAAACAGCAAAAATGTGCACCATTTCAAAACTGGTGCTCCAGTTGGGACTGGAGAAATCAAACCTAGACTCACCTCACCTCATCAATTTTAATTCCTTCCCTGAAGGGGTTTACGTCTGGCTGGGATATGATTCCACAGGTGCCAGTTATCCTACAGTACCGTATCCCCATTTAGCTGCAAGGGAGATCAAAGCTAAGTCCAATTCTGTATGGCTCAAGTTTTCACCAAAATCCTGGGTATTAATTTTTAGAAATCCGACTGCAGCAGTTCCGGCAACATCTCGGGAAACGGAGTTGCGCAATCTTCATCATATTTTTAAGTTACAATTTTCCATTATAAAGGCATAAAAAAAAAACCCTACATCAACCCTATTTAAGTCTGATTTTTGCATCCCACAGCAGTTCTCAGAGCATTCCTTTAAACTAAATGTAACTATGGATGTGCTGAAATGTCAAAGACAAGAGATTATAACAACATGCCTTACTAGCTGGTGCTGTGGTGCCATGATGTACTAACACACCATGCCAAAGTAGGGTGGTACCAGCTTGTGTCCAGCATTCCTCAAATGTCAAGCTGCTAATCTTGGCCAGGCCATCATGGAAGCTTGCAAATGGAGCCTGAAGCAATTCCAGAGGCAGGAAGGTTGAAATTTAAATATATAAGTACAGGTAGACTATCCTTTATCCGAAAACCTCGGGACCAGCCGTGTTTCGGTTTTTGGAAAATTTCGGATTTCGGAAGGTATTTTATAAGACTGGGAAATTTGTCGGGGGTGGGTCGGCGGGAGTGTTGGGGTCGGCCCACGGAGGGGGGGGGTCGGGGTCGGCGGGGGGGTCGTCGGCGGGGGTCGGGGTCGTGCGCACGACTTACGCTGACCCTCTGCTCAGCGCAAGTCGTGCGCCACTCTGGTCATGTCGTGCGCACGACTTACGCTGAACGAAAAAACCTTTGGTTTTTAGAGGGTTTCGGTTTTCGGAAGTTCGGATAAAAGGTAGTCTACCTGTACTTGACAACAATTATGTTCTGAGGCTGCTCTTGCTCACAGTGGCTGATGCAACAGAGAAAGAGCATAACTTCTGCCCACCCCCTAGCTATGAAGCGAAGGCACTTAAGTGGAATGTCACAAAAAAAAATCAATAATAAAAATGTACTTAAATGAACATTCTGAATTCTGAAGATGTTATTGGACAATCAGTGCAAAAGCAAATGTTCAGTGCTCAACTGTTTTCTTACTGGTTAAGGAATTTCCTCTGATTACATCACAAAGTCTCCGAGTACCTCTGTTTAGGATTACTTCACTGGGATGATTTCACAACTCAGTCAACCTTCTATTGGAATAACCTTATAGCAATTATTCATCAGAAGCCTAGCAGCCAAGGATTTATCACCTAATTGCCCATTGCTAGCATCAAAAAAAATCCTGCTGCTCACCTGATTCTTTTGGACACACGGTGCTCGACATTTGGCCCGTCTTCTTCAGAGCCCCATTAGTTCCTTTACACCACTTCCTGTTTTGGGAATAACCAACCAAAAAGCTGGAATGTTTTTAGACTTGGACATTAATTGCATTTTTTTTCACGCATATTGGGTGCACCCAGGATTCTTACGCAGGGATCAAGGAGACCCCCCACCTCACTCCACATTTTATGAGATTAACTCAAGGATAACTTCGCCATAGGATGTGACACAAGTCTTTCGCTTCACTCCTTTTTTCCCCTTATTTCTGCATCTTTTATCCCTCCCTTTCTCATTCAACCTTTCTGCTCAAAACATTTGCCTTTCATTTCTGTTTCCCCTTCCTCTACTTTCCCACTTTGATCCAATTCTCTCCTGCAAGACTTAATACTTTACTTATTTTTGGAAAGGTGGGCAGTACAATCCAAATGGGAGAAAAATGAATTAATTAACATTTAGTTAGTTAACGTTTAATTAGTTAACATTATTAACATTTAGTTAGTGAACGTCAGAAATTCAAAATGAAGATAGCCTCAGCTAGATCAACAGACTGATTCTCTATACCTGCTGTTACTGGATTGGCCTACTTGGTTTTCTCAGATTTCTACAAAGGAAGAAAACAGGAAACTATGCCAGGAGTTCTGCCAGTAGTAGATTACAGGGGGAAGGCAGGCCAGACTAGCTCAGTAACAAAGACCAGGTGCCTACTTGAGGCAAGATACGTGGGTATATGTTACATAAATAAGTGGCCTAGATTCTCCTGTCCCAATAGGATTCCACAAATAAAGCAGACACAATGGCAATACATTTTTGATTTACTGCAGGAAGTGATGCAAAGGAACTTCCTGTGCACATTTTAAAAAGATAGCTCTAAACCCCCTCCCAGCTCACACTTCAGCACACAATGTTTGAAAGCAGTACTTTTACATTGCTAGACAGCATCCTCCACATTTATAAATATTAAAGAGTAGTTGTTTAAAAAGACAAATACAGTATTAGATGGTTTGTGAAGAGCACACAAAAGACAAGTGGGTGATCTTACTGTTCTTGCTGACATTCCGTTTGAATCCAGTTTAGACTGATGAAATGAAAACGTCCTCTTCCTACCAGTAGGCTAAGTGAAGTGAGTATGGGCAGTCTTGATCCAGTTCTGAATCATTGTGCATCCACATTGCATACTGGGCACAAATTGGCAATCTCACTTAAGAGGCCACAAGGGTAGCTGGCTTGGTAAATTGAAAGATACCTTTCTGAGTTTGGGGTTAGGGCACATTTTGGGGGAAAACAGAAAGAGCTTTGCTCTGCATTTGATCTGTGCTCTACCTGGCTTCGAGGTGATGGATGGTGACACTGGGTACACTGTAAACTTCTCCATTCCTTTGTTAAGAACCCTCACCTTGATGACCACAAAAATTCATTCAACTCTGATATAGAGTAAAATAATCAGCACTCTCTCAAAGACTGATCAGTGGGTTAACCTGGGTGAATTACAGATGTGTATGCTGTTCCCATCTGGATTGCAGACCAGTAGACACAACTTAGAAAAATGTGTTGTTGTTTCAATGCCTAGTAAATTCTCCCTCTTTCTCTAGTCTAGCAATTTCAGTTCCATTTTGGGAGAGATTACCAACTCACTACCACTGATGCTGACACTTGAACCCTCATCCTCCATCACTCTTATGGATCCACAACACAAAATACTGCTGTGTTTGGTCACTGGATCACCCCTACAGGTTAAAGGATTAATGGAACTGAAAATTAAACTAAAGGCAGCTGCGACATTGGGGGGAAAAGTCACCTCCTGTTAACCATTACATTTCTTGGTGGCACTCAATCAGAGGAGTCGAAAGGTTCAAACTCGGTGTTCACTTACTGAATAAATAAGAACAGTGACATTTAATTATTGTTGCAGTATAGAGCAGGTCTGGGAATTAACACTAGTTTGTTAGATTATGACCAGTATATTTAGTGATGCATCAATACCAGTGATTGACCAGCAAATGGATTCAGGTAGGAAACCATGCGACAGAGCTCTGCTCCCACAGACAGGAACATTCCTGTGGAGCTGTATGTGCAGAAAGCACAACAAACACAGATTTTGTTTCTGTCTCTTTGGTGGAGCATTTAATCATCTTCCGGTTTGTGGTTTTTATATGGAGTCTTGCTACAAGGGTACAAAGTTTGTTTGACCTTGTATAGTGGTATCTGGTAACATTCCTTAACTCAATACAGATATATTTTAAAATACTAGAGAAACAAAATACATCCCAGACGTAAATATGAAATGCACATTTGTAAATGACATGGATGTCTATTTTCTGCAGCCAAATAGCTGAAAAGACCTTTGCCATCAGTCAGAACTCCGCTTGACCATTTTTTCAACCTAGAAGAAACAACTTCTGGAGAATGGCTACTCAGAAAGAATATGCTGTGCAAGAAGGACGGTTCGATCCCTGGCCTGTACTGAATTAACTGATCTCAGTGGGAATGCTACAACTGGACTCGTCATCCCTAGGTAGGAAGGGGAAGAAAAAAAGAAAAAATCAGGCAGCGTTGCTCCTCGTGGTTGATATCCAGCCACATGAAATGTACATGTGAGGAGAGCATCAGGCTCCGTGGTTGAATGATCCGCTAATATTCACTGTGTGGACTTACACATGAAACATTGCCACTCAGGAGGGCTCCCATCAGTACTCGTGGAACTAGATTCCAGCCTTCAGGAAAGTACGACAAAAAGGATAAAAAAAAGTGACCAGAAATTATTCAAATGACTGTCTTCTTACCTGAACACACGAATTAAAATGGATGCCTTGAGAATCGTAGAGGCAAATTTTCCTATTTGGAAGATCAACGGTTAGCAATGACCAATGGATTTCCAAATGAATAGGGATTAGTAATAGGGCTTTACTGAATAAATCCACCTGAACAGAAAGAGAAAAAAAATCTTCCAGTTAGGCTGACAGATCACAAAGAAAGCAAGAACCTGCAGCTTGAGCACCACAGATTAAGAGGCTTGGAACCAAACTTATGAGAAGGCAGAGGCAATGTAGAGAAACATAGCAAAAATGGTACAGGTACTAGGGGTTTCGCTGGCTTTGGGGGTGGAAGAAAAAAAGACAACATCCAAGATTTCTTTTAAAATCATGAACTGGGAATGAGAGGTTTCTTTGTGTAGAATTAGGAGATATGATTAGGAGCTCAGGATAGCCTGAATTTAATTTCATTCTTAGGAGTGAATGGTATGCATTTTTAGCACGTCTTGTCCATTCTGATGTACTCTGCTGTCGTATGTTGATCCACTGAATCACTAAAGGAGGCAATTTTAGTGCCATTTTGGTCCACGTTCTTGCTGGAATTTCCATTCACGAGGTAGCAACCGCAATAAAATTTGAAACCCCTGATTCATTCACGCCTAATTTTTATAATGTTAACCACCCCCCCCTCTAACAACCGGGGCATGTGAGAGCGAAAGAAACTATTCTGTGCATATACTGTAAGAGGTCAAGTCCCCAATGAAGAAAAACTTAAGATTAGATGGTTTAAAATATGCATATTAAATTAGTTAATGTTTCCACACGCTCGTCAGGTTAATTGTTATAATATAGTAGTCTGTAACAATGTGCTGAGTTACATTCAAGGTTCATCCTTTTTAATGCACATACCTAGAAGGATCTAAAACTCAAAACAGCAAAATCCTCTTTATAGTAATTAAAGTGTAAAACATGAAAGTGTTAGTTTAGATTGACTATGCAACAGCAAACATGAAAATCGTTTTTTTTTTAAACCATGCCAGTGGTCATCAGTTTTAGTGCAAGGGGTTGGCTTGGGTCAGAACAATCACCAATATCCAAATGCCTCTGTTATGGCGTTGCTGAGACTGGATGCTTTCTAGTCTCATTTAAAGTCATGCTTCCATAAAGATTGGTCAAGTAAAATTCCAAATGACATCGGGTCAGTCACACAAGTGGAAGGCAAAACCTTTATGCAGAGGTGCACAGTGGACAACATTACAATTTGAAAATTAATGTTTAGTTTGAGTATATCGCAGGATTCACCAGTCACTGATAGCTTCCACAACAATCAATAGCTGATTATGCCAAAACCCACCAAACGTGCAAAAAGGCTGCTTGCTGCCACAATCCACGCCCCCACCCCCATGACCCACCTTTTTTGTCCACCTCTTCACTCCATTGTATCCTTTAGTTTGAAGCTGTTTGTAAAAAAAGCTATTGAAGAAGTGAACCTAGAAAGGGGAATACGCAAAATTAATGAAACAGAAACCTGTTGGACATGGGACTTTCCTGCCAGCTAGAGTTTACAAAGAGTATAATACAATGACCCCTTTTCACCAGATTTGTTCCCCCTACCTCGCCTGAAGACATTGATAGATGTCAAGGTACAGTTCAATACAGATACCAACCACCCTCTTGTACCTCACCTAAGTGGTCATACCTCACGAGTGTTGGCCGGCTACTCGTCTGCATCACAGCTGAACCCGATCCTGTCCTCACAGGCAAGTCCACACACATGCCACTCTAGCAGGGATTGCTGGATAGCAATTAGGGGAGGCAAACTCGCTGACTTTCCCCTTTTTAACCAGGGGCACTGAGGTGAACTGTAGCACCAGGAATGCCCCTCCAGGTGAGATCAGCTAATTCGGAACAGATTGGGGGCCCTTCCTGCTATGTATAGATTAGCGACTCATTGCTTTAGCCAGCTGAGGCAATGGGCGAAGTGCCCCATTGTTTTTGTTTTTAAAAAAAGTACTTTTTTTTCTCTTCATTCCCAATCAATCAGGAAGGCAACCTACACCTAGGGCATTGTTGGAGGTCCACGAGGCGGGTGACTCATTCTCACCACCTTAGTTTGTTATAATTGAAAGATATGAACAACCATGAACTTCTATTAATGAAAGAGTGAGGCATGCCATCAAAACTGCAATAATGCACCTTCCACCAAAGGTCAGCCTTTTAGCCTTTAGTATTATGGTCCATACACCCACCTTATCTGGTACCGCATCCACAATCAGTTCTCCATACATGTTTATTACCTGTAAGGAAACAGGAGTATGAAAAGAAACTTGCAAGGGATATCAAAATCAATACAAAGAGTTTTTACAATTGCATTAGGAAAAAGAGGGTAGTCAGAAACAATGTTGGCCCCTTAAAAACTGAAAGTGGTGATATTGCCAATGACAATAAGGAAATGGTGGACATGTTGAATAATTACCTTGCGCCAGTATTTACAGTAGAAGAGGAGGATAGCATGCCAGAACTCCCAAGGAAACGAATACTGAATCGGGGACAGGCACTCAATAAAATTAATGTAAGTAAAATAACAGTAATGAAAAAAATAATGGCACCGAGTGACAAATCCCCAGGACCAAATGGTTTCCACCCCAGGGTTTTAAAGGAAGTAGGTGAGCACCTTTCAGATGCCCTAACTTCCAAAGTTCTCTCGATTCAGGAACCGTTCCTTTAGATTGGAAAATTGTGTATGTCACTCCGCTATTTAAGAATGGCGAGAGAGGGAATAATAGACCAGTTAGCCTAACATCTGTTGTCGGGAAATTGCCAGTTCATAATTAAGGATAGGGTGACTGAAAACCTTGGATATTTTCTGTTGATCAGAGAGAGCCAGCATGGATTTGTGAAAGGTAGGTCATGCCTGACAAACCTGATTGAATTTTTTGAAGAGGTGACTAGAGTAGTGGACAGGGGAATGTCTATGGATGTTATTTATCTGGACTTCCAGAAAGCTTTTGATAAAGTCCCACATAAGAGACTATTAACTAAAGTTGAAGCCCATGGAATTGAGGGCAAATTATTGACCTGATTAGGAAATTGGCTGAGCGGCAGGAGACAGAGCAGGGATAATGGGCAGGTACTCTAATTGTCCAGATGTGACTAGTGGTGTCCCACAGGGATCTGTGTTGGGGCCTCAGCTATTCACAGTATTTATTAACGACTTAGATGATGGCATAGAAAGTCATATATCCAAATATGCCGATGACACAAAGATAGGCGACACTGTAGGCAGTGTAGATGAAAGCATAAAGTTACAAAGGGATATTGGTAGATTAAGTGAATGGGCAAAACTGTGGCAAATGGATTTCAATGTAGGCAAATGTGAGGTCATCCACTTTGGACCTAAAAAGGATATAACAGGCTACTTTCTAAATGGTGAAAAATGGCAGTGGTCCAGAGACTTGGGGGTCCAGGTACATAGATCATTAAAATGACAGGTACAGAAAATAATCAAAAAGGCTAATGGAATGCTGGCCTTTATATCTAGAGGACTAAAATACAAGGGGGTAGAAGTTATGCTGCAGCTATACAAAGCCCCGATTAGACCACACCTGGAGTACTGTGAGCAGTTCTGGGCACCACACCTTAGGAAGGATATATTGGCCTTGGATGGAGTGCAGCGTAGGTTTACCAGAATGATACCCGGACTCCAAGTGTTAAGTTACGGGGAGAGATTACACAAATTAGGGTTGTATTCCCTAGAATTTAGAAGGTTAAGGGGTGATCTGATTGAAGTTTTCAAGATATTAAGGGGGGCAGATAGGGTAGATAGAGAAACTATTTCCGCTGGTTGGGGTTTCTAGGACTAGGGGACATAGTCTAAAAATTTGAGCCAGACCTTTCAGGAGTGAAATTAGGAAACACTTCTACACACAAAGGGTAGAAGAAGTTTGGAACTCTCTTCCGTAAACGGCAATTGATGCTAGATCAATTGTTAATTTTAAATCTGAGATTGATAGCTTTTTGTTAACCAAAGGTATTAAGGGATATGGGCCAAAGGCGGATATGTGGAGTTAGGTCTCAGATCAGCCATGATCTCATTGAATGGTGGAACAGGCTCGAGGGACTGAATGGCCTACTCCTGTTCCTATGTCAGCTAGTCAGTAAACTTTAACAATTCTCCATTTGGGTAAGATGGCACCTGCACTCGCTAATGTAGAATGGAATATATTACACTAACACTAGAGATTATACAGAGCAGTGAGGGGCTGGATGGTGGCTACTTACAAGATTCTAACATTCCTTTAATCTAGAAATAACTCAGTTACACTCCAACCTCACTCGCACCAATAAACCAAGCTGTCACTTTTGTGAGGTACATTTGACCCTCATACAGATCAGTTACAGATAAACATCTCTAGCACAACTTGCCCTTGTCTGACCTGATCGTTCAGCCAGTTCTCTCCATAAAGTGTGGCCAGGTCGTCCAAAGTCAAAACGTGCTTGTTATAAACCACTTGGAAACTGGACACTGGTTTGTTCACCTGCGCTTTCTGGTACTTTCGGATTTCCATCCGGATGAAGACCTTCCTGAAGTACACAGAACAGAAAAGATACAATTTAACACTGCTTCTGTACTGCAGATGACCATATCTGCCAGTATGCAAGGCACTTAGAGGACACCCTTAAGTGATATTTTTAATAAAAATACAAAGAGAAGCCTTTTGCACGACCTGCTTGAAGGGTACTTAAGGGGGGTTTATTTGGTCCAATTTTCTTCCCTCCTTTGCTGAAAGCACCGAGTGTCACCGAGGCTTGGTTGCACAGGCACTGGCAGCCCTCCAATACCTCACACAAGTGGTCATTCATCATGTGGGAGCCTAGACCTTGAATGTTGGCAGGCTATTTAACCGTGGACAACATCACAGCCAAACATCACTCAACTTTTTCAGCTGAAATAGGTTTGCGTTTGGTGGTGGGGGGTGCAAAGAGAAGAGTTTGGGTTGTAACTGTAAATGGTGCTGCATTTACCTACAGAACAACAGTGTCTGCATTTCAGAAGTAATTAATTGGATATTAAGTGCTTTGCAACGTCCCAAGATATGATAAGGCATGATATAAATGTGAGTTCTTCTCTAGTTCATGGTTGCATTGAGAAGAGATACATTCTTGTCAGTTGTTACTAGGGTTGCAAAGGGGTGGAAAGTTTCCGGTAAATTTCCGGAAATTTTCCACGGGAAGTTTAGCTTGGGAATTTTGCCCAAAAAAGCACATGCTAGCATAATATTGTTTTTTTTGTATTTCTTTCTTTTTTTTCCCCCACAGCTCCTCTCTTAAAATTACTAACAGAGATGGAATCTTAATTATTAAGGAATTTCTTAATCAATATATGTTTATCTTCTTACTTGGCTTGTTTTAATAATTACAAGTTTTGTGTGTGACTGTGAACAAATGTGTCCTGATTGGTTGGATGAGCGATTAGCTCCCTCTATTTGTAATATTTGCATATCGAATTGTGATTGGCCTGCAGGCATCTGTAAGACTGCTATAGTTTTTTTAAGATCCAGGTTAGGGGTCCTGAGGGAAGTCATTTTGTTTTCTGCTGATGTTGTGATGATGCAGTAAGTAAATCAGACTTTATACCAAATAAACCAGTTACTTGTTGAACTCTGTTGTCCTTCAATTTAAAATATACAAAATAATACACTATTGGTGATGTAGCGTCGTGTGTGTACAGGTCATGCTTCCATCACATGGAGCATCAGCAAAAATGTACTCACCCTGTTGCAATCGTGCTGATCGACCGCAGTTCGACACAGAGATGAATGCCCTTTATTTCTCTGCATAGAACAATGCCACGTTTACCGTCGGATGTGTGGAAGCATTTTACCCCAGGCATTAAAGATGGAAAGACTGTGTACATGTGCAAACACTGTAGAAAGCCATATGTAAAGAATGCCACAAAGATGCAGCAGCATTTATCCAAATGCAACAACTTCACTCATATTACGTCTATTGGGTGCGCAGCTCATGGGCTTAACCTGCTCCTCAAGGACATCATGGGTTTGAGAACCATGGAAGCACTGTACAAGAGAGCCAAGCAAGTTGTTAAGTATGTCAGGGGAAAACAGGTAGTTGCAGCAACCTACAACTCCAAGCAAATGACAAAGAACAAGAACACCACACTGAAGCTGCCCAACGACACTAGATGGGGTGGTGTTGTCATAATGTACAACAGCCTTCTGGAGGGTAAGGAGTCGCTGCAAGAAATGGCAATATCCCAGTCTGGGGATATGGAAACCACCATCAAGAAAATACTGCTGGATGATGTGTTTTGGGAGAGAGTGGTTAGCAGCCTTAAACTACTCTCACCAGTAGCATCTGCAATTGCTCAGATTGAAGGAGATGACGCTGTCTTGTCAGATGTTCTCAGGCTTTTTACTGATTTAAAAGAACAAATCAGCATTGCCCTACCCACATCCCTGCTGCTCAAAGCAGAGAAGGCAATTGTTCAATTCATACAGACGCGTCAAGAATTTTGTGTCAAGCCGATTCATGCTGCAGCATACATGCTGGACGCCAAGCATGTTGGGCGACCAATACTTTCTGGAGAACAGATCAACAGCGCTTACAGTGTGATTTCTACCCTCTCACACCATCGCAATCTGGATGTGGGCAAAGTTCTCTACCAAGCAAGGTCTTTGGAATGGGGATGGGATATGGGAATCATGCAAGCATATCAGTGCACATACCTGGTGGAAGGGACTTTGTGCATCTGAGGCCCTGTCACCTATTGTATCGGTGATACTCCAAATCCCACCTTCATCAGCGGCCTCTGAATGAAACTGGTCACTTTTTGGGAATACGCATACAAAGGTGCGCAACAGGCTGACTAACAAGAGAGTGGAGAAACTGGTGGCTATCCGGGCGAACCTACAACTTATTGAGCCAGATACAGAAGTGTCCACCACACAGCTAGACACTGACACAGAGGAGGAAATGGACACGTCAGAGCCAGAGAGTCAGGAGGAGCAATGAGGAGTAGAAGACTCAAAGGGACAAAATAAGGACAAATTACAGGCTAAATAAGCTGACGCTCTTTTTATTTTATTTTAGATGGGTCTTTTTTGTGGGGGGTTCAATAAAGTTCAAAATTATAACCTAAATAAAGTTTTGAAAGCCTGTTTATTTGTATGGAACAGTATGTCTATTTTGACGACAAAGATAATATAAGGGTCAGAGACAAAAACCATCAGTGTGCAAAAAAACTCAAAATTCCCATAAATTCCCATGGAAAGTTTCGTTTCCTCTTTTAAAAATTCCCAGAATTTTGCAACCCTAGTTGTTACAATAGTTGCACATAACACTGAGAGGCATCTGCTCTCTGCAGGCAAATCACAACTGAAAGGTCTATTTGTTACAGATATGTTTTCTTATGCTAAATCTAGCAGTTCCAACATAACTGTCCAATACTGCTTTGGGTATTTTGCACAAATCTAACTGCTGAAATGAAGAAGCAAGCAAAAAAGACACGTGCAAGGGGGGGGAGAGAATAAGGGAAGAGAGCGAAAAGAATGGAGAGGGAAGACAATGAAGGAGGAAAGATAATAAATAACCCAACATATCAAAAACAATCCATTCCTTACATTATACTCGTTGAGGCAATTTGTGTATATGCAGCAGAAGCAGCTTCTTGCATGTGTCAGCACAGTACAATGTGCATGCTTTGGTAGTGGACAGTGTTCACTAGTTCACCCTCACTACTCTACCATCTGATGTACTTGGTGCAGCCAAGCTGAACCGCATTGATTTTGAACTCTGGAGTTTGATATATTTGGTAGATGAAGCTATGTGTCAAATAAAATGTTCCCCCTTTACAAAAGATAAATCTCAAGAATGCAGTGCGTCTCAAACTTTTCAAATGAAGGAGATCAAACTATTCAAGGACTCATCACCAGGCGCTCTCTACCATACATACCTGTCATGGAAATCCTGATGAAAGAACTGCTCTAGCTTCATCAGAACATCACCCTCAGTAAGTGGGATGAGACTCCCGTACTTTCTCAAAAACTCATCCAGGAAAGCTGAGAAAAACAAAATAAAGATCATAAAAGTACATGTCCAACATTACCCACAGTCAGTAAGTAACCGTCTGCTAAAACACGTGGCAGAAACAACCAGTTCTAGAGTTCACTGAGCACTTGTCACGTTCACTGGCTGTTGAAGAAACCTTTGGAACCCGTTGATGCCCTTATTGCGACAGATTGCTTCTGGTACAGTTTCGCAGTTGTGCTTTCTCAGCCCTGGCTTCCAGCCAGCGCATGGTACTGTAAGAGATGCCACGTGCTTTCTATTATATCTATAGCACCACATGACCTAAAGGTAGCACAGGAAGGGGGCGAGGGTGTTAAGGGATTTGATATACCCAAGCCATTAAAATTTGATTAGGGTGCCTCCCACGAGAGTAACCGAGAATGAACGCGATGGTAGTATTTCTGGTGACGGGAAGATTTTTAAAATCAAAAAT
Source organism: Somniosus microcephalus (assembly GCF_052327205.1). Taxonomy (NCBI): domain Eukaryota; kingdom Metazoa; phylum Chordata; class Chondrichthyes; order Squaliformes; family Somniosidae; genus Somniosus; species Somniosus microcephalus. Next base: position 36,475,370 of record NC_140992.1, read on the forward strand.
ATCGTTCAACCATGAAAAGGAGATATACATCCCCCAGGACACAAAATAGTGATTTATTTAGCTTATAAACGAACAGACACACTATTACTCCTATTTCTCACATCAAGATTCTGAGTACTTTTGAACCATTCAGAACTGATTCAAACATAAGTCAGGAAACTGTCAAGGCAGGCTTAAAGAACATTCTGCTTTCAAACTGAAAAGTTTCAGTGATGCTCCATCATTAAAAACCCCACCATATTTATAAACTTATGGGCGAGGAGCTCGCCCAACATGGAGCTGAGCTACACAGGTCAAGGTTCAATCCACAAATGATGCAGAGTTAGCCTGAGTGACAGTTGGGGAACAATAATTGGCCATAATACCCTTGGTTAAGGGGAGGGGCAATAAAGTTATCGGCCAAGGGAAGGGGGGGGAAGCTAGAAAAAAAAGCAGCCAGGTTTTCCGCTCCTGGTCACCATCCAGTGTGCGCGTGTGAATGGTGGGTCAGACTTAGCTGAGGTGCCCTTGCCTGCTGTCAAACGCCTCGACGACACTAATGGGCTATGCTCACACATGAAGATTGGTCGCTTCGGTGATGGGACAACTCTACCCCTTCGGTCAGGACACAAGGTCCAAAAATGGGGAAAAGCCCTCAAGTTGAAATAGCAGGTGACTAATCACAGCTGATTCAACATCATGGCCCTGAAATTCCGGGGCCTGGGAGGATGGTACAGGGGCTGTTGGATCTTTGCCACTTTATCCCCATGAACAGATTTTCTGATGGGGGGGTGGTTGGGTGGACACTTCTTGCACCTGTCGTCCTTCTGTCCTAACATCACTGTAAGAAGCGACAATGGCAGGATGATGGCCCCCCCCCCCCCCCCAACCACACCGCCAGAAATTCTATCTTTTTTGTGGACAACAAAAAGTACGCCTGATACGGACATATTTACTGGACTGCAGTGTAAGTGGAGCAGTCAACTGGCAGCAACAGTAAAATGGCTGAATGGTACGCTACCCCCTACAGAGCAGCAAAATGCTGCTTCGAAATCCCCGCCCCCCCCCTCGCCCCACACAGAGCGAACATCCAGGGAGCACTGTAAATTCTGTGGCTGCTCATCCCTTTTATGGAAATAAGCCCAGCTCTGAGATTTTGGATGGGGGTCAATGCCACGGCCAAACACTGGCCAGAAGTATCACCCTGCCACACTTCTGCCGGTGTACCGGGGCCCAAGAAATTTCAAGTTCCGTATCTTTACAGCAAGACAATACACATTCTAACTGCCACGGGTATTGAGATCAGTTTTAGAAGACCAGCTAAAAATAAAACGGTCACCATCAGTAACTGTTTTACAGAAACGCACACAGTTACAAAGGATTATGATCAACTTTAACAGACTTTGTTTCTGCACTTTAAAAAATATATATATTTTTGATCAAACAATGTCATAGGAAATAACACCAAGGAGGTACTGAGCCCAAGAGATGAGGAAGCCCATTTAACGGTTACAATTAAAATGAAGCTTCTAGGTTGAACCGGCAGCGTCAATGCAACTCCATCACGCTGTCAGGCTTAGTAACTCCTCTCAGCTTGCCTCCCATCCCACAGTGCCATCAGCATTCATCATTTAAACAAACATTTGTCAGAAACAAGCTGAAAGAAACAGACACAAACAGGATATCAAAGCAGTGGAGTTCCTTAATGGGTGCTTCTGATGGCAGAATTGCAATATGTGACTCACCAACCATCTGCCAAATATAAAAAGATACCCACCCCACCTCAACAGCAAGACTCCTGCTCACATTTTAGGGCTCTATTTTCTACTTTGGCAGACGGAGGATAATCCTGCCCTGCCGCAGACTAATCCCATTCTACCAGATGCCTGTGGGGCTGCACATGAGCAATACAAGGCTAACCACCTACATCTGACAGTTCGGCCAAATGCAGCAAAGTGAAACCAGCAGGGTCAGACTCGAACAAGTAATACTTAAAAAAAAAAAGTTTTTTTAACCCTTCATTTAAAAAAGGTAAAAAGCACAATCCACCTTCAATATATTTCTTAAAAAAAAAAAGTGGCCATGGGAGCACTTCCTTTTTAAAGTGATACACTCTTCTTATTCCACTTGCAGAATCATTGTGCCAATTAGAGTACAACAGCCTGGGTTGCTGATCAAATTCTACACTGATCATCAAACTATGCTTTAAAAAAAGCAGCACTGCATAATCTTAGGAAGAAATAGAAAAAGAGAAAAGGTTTTCTTAAACCAGCAACTGTACCATGAATACCGGATATTAATTGTTCACTGGCAACAGAACAGGTCAGAGAGTCATTCTTCTTCCCCTTTTCGGCCTGGCTTCTACCTGGCTGTTCAGTCCTCACCGATGCATGCCTGGCACGTTCCTCGGTAGATCTATAGTAAATGTGGTCCAGCAGCTGTGGCTGAAGCACAGGACATGGCTCACCACTTTGCAAACATACCGACTGGTCGGGTTCATTAACAGAAGCGTTGGTGCGTGTACATGACACTGGACTCGAGTCCGTTACGGCATTGATGACCTGCATCTCCCCGTCGCAGACTGGGGTTTGGTTCGAAAGTCTTGCCTGCGAGACAGCAAACAACTGGGATGTCCTGTCGGTCTTGGGCCACTTATCAGCGGCCACGAGCTGGCTGGCACAAGGAGTATCCAACCCAGGAGGGCTCGAGGGAGGGCACAGTGCTTTTGAGTTTTCATCAACTGTTTGATTGTTAAGCTCAACAAGCCTTACAGTTGAATGAACAAAATGAGGCATTGCCTCCTGCGTTTGCGAAGTGTCCATCCCCTCATCAAGGGGCATACATGAAGTTTCACAGTACTTAGCCAGGCACAAATTCTTCTCTTGCTTCATTGTCTCTGATGTACCAGTATACTGATCTGAAGCAAAATGCACATTCTGGCTGGATTCTTTGCCTTTGGGAGGTGGCTGCGAAGACATAGCACTTGCCATTTTATCCAAACATTGGCCGGCCCTTTTTGGATTGGCACAGACAATATCTGAAGATTGTGCCTGGTTTAGCTTCTCTTGCCTCTGACTGGTAATTTTTTTCTGCCTGTTTTGACTATTAAATATTCTACAACAGAAGCTGAAGAGAGAAGGTTTCCTATAGAGCAGACAGATTTTGTGCCCTTTCAGCTGCCGCTTTGTCTTGCGAGGTAAATTATTGGATACAAAATCTCCATTGCTCTCTTGGAAGTCTATTTTTTTATAACCGTTTGATAGCTTCTGATTTATAATGTTGTCCTGAAGCCCACTATTCTCCTTCCACAGGGATTTGGGGAAAGTCACCTTTGCAGGTGCATCAGTTAGATTTTTTGAGACTGCTTTACAATATAAAATGGTTGATTTAAAGTCAGAATCCGGGGCTACAGCATTGTTGTTCCAAACTTCACAAATTTCATGCCCCTTACTCTCTCCTTCCTCATGGGGTGGTAAAGATGCTGGTGTACATGCTTCCTCGGTTGGTGCGTCATTGATTCCCGAGGTCAACGACACCTTTTCCTTCCACGCCGCCTTCAAGCAGTCGCCGCTTTTCATGGATCTGCACGGTTGACAATCCGGTAGGGCCTTTCTTAACGAAGACTTGACCCGTTTTTTCCTGATTGACAACCACAGACGCTGCTTCTGTTGATGATAAAACTGTCTTTGGGAGCACAACGAGCCTTCCAGTCGCTTCCATTTGCTGTGGTGGGACCTCAGTTGCTCTCTAAGGTTTGCCTTTAAGAATCTTTTACAGCAGTTGCCATTGCTGTGCTCCTTCATACTCTGACAGTTTGGCTGCGAGAAAACAGTAAAACAAAACTATTTTAATATCAATTATTTCTTAAATAGGAGAACAATGATTTTAAACATTTTGGTTTGAAAGAGACAGTTGATGCGGTGGCCTTTTTATATCTGGGACCCAAGTTGGAATTCAGCCCAAACAGAGAGGTGAAGATCTCCTCCCTCAATTGGCTTCATGGATCCCACATGAAACAAGTATGAATAATCGCAAGCCAAATCTTAGCAACATGACCCGCAGCACAACATTTTAAAGTAAACTGGCAATGTTAGTCACACAGATTACAGGATGGTTAATCTGGGAAACTGAAAACTTGACCCACTGTTGTATGGACAGTCATTTGAGGTTGGTCTCAGATTTCAGAAGTGAATTTAGTGTAAACCACTCCCCCAATCTCATTTACCCATTTCCCTCCCTACCTCTACATCCTGACTATGCATAATGTTCCCCATCCCAGAGAGCAGGCACGCAGCCTGCTTCAGTCAATCATGTTCTGCAAAGGGTGCAGCGAATGACCTGGAGTTCAATTTTCCTCCATTCAAATTGGAAAGCATGGTGTTGTTGCTTATCCTTACAATGCCCCCACCACGCCCCCGAATAAATGGATAGGCTGGCTTATGAAGAAATGCTACTCTGTTGTACCACTGGGCAGTGTGTTTTTTTTAAAACAATGAGTCAAAATAGTTAACTACAGTTGCGCTACAAATTGTACCGTGAACTATCTAACACGTTAATCATTTTAACCCTCTCAAAGACTTTCATTTATATAGCGCCTTTCACAACCTCAGGGCGCCCGAAAGCGCTTTACAGCTTTTGAAGTGTAGTCACTGTTGTAATGTAGGGAAACACCGCAGCCAATTTGCACACAGCAAGGTCCCATAAGCAGCAATGTGATAATGTCCAGATAATCTATTTTAGTGATGTCTGTTGAGAGATGAATATTGGTCAGGACACCGGGGAGGACTGCCCTGCTCATCTTCAAATAGTGCCATGGGAACTTTTACATCCAGCTGAGGGGGCAGAGGGGGCCTCGGATTAAAGACTCATCTGAATGCGAGTGTTGTTAGTGATGGGGAATGGGACTCTTCCCATTTCAGGCACCTAGTCTCAGGCATAGCACAGCCAGATACAGAGTAAAGCTCCCTGTGCTCTGCCCCAGCCCGAGAAGATCATCACCTATTGCACCAGACTGACATTCCCCCCTCCCCATCCCCATTTCCTTCTTCATGTCAGATTGCTAGTTAGTGCCAAATTAAGGGCAGTCTTGTGCAGAAGGGCCGTGCCCATTAGGAACTGGATTGAGACTCTCCAAACTTATTTCACGTAGAGCCCATAGCTGGCAAACAGAGGAGACTTTCATCCTGTCACGATAGCAAAATACTGCAGATGCTGGAAATCCAAAATAACAACAGAGAATGCTGGAAAAACTCAGCAGGTCAGGCAACATCCGTGGAGAGAATGAGTTTTTCCAGCATTCTCCGTTGTTATCTTGCATCCTGTCAGTTTGGGCAGGATTTGAACCCAGGTCCCAGAGGCAGAAGGACAATGTTCCACACATTCCATCACCACCCAGTTTCCATAATCCCTCCCTCCAATTTCAAAAAGCAGATGCTGCCCATATCATTGCCTCAGGCTTTCTGTACTCTTGCTAGTTACAGGAGGCAAGCAAAGGATACCCCCCGACAACTGTGTAGCCACAGGAGACTATTTGATTTACAGGATAGTTTCTCAGCAAATCACGCAACCAGCCAAAGTATAAAAATTAAAACGGGACTGCCAGCAGGAAAGGCAGCATATGTTTAACATTAAATGTTGTTGTAAGGAAGGGCCATTGCAGCCCTGAAATTCCAAGATAAAGCACTCACACTGAACTCGAACACCCAAACTTTCTGAAAATCAGGGCAGGAAGACAGAAATGGCATGGAATACAGGGGACAGCCACACAAGGTGAGGGGCAAACAATTTCACTAGAAAATGTCCTGTTACTGTACTTAATCATGTTTGAGAGTGTATTTTTTTAATAGAAATAATGGCACGATGGGCTAAATGGTCTCCATCTGCGCTGTAAGCTTCTGTGATTCTATAAAATGTTCAGTGACCCAATCAAGTTTAGAAAGAATACAAGACCTGGCTGGATAGATACAAATAAGAATATTTTGGAAACAGGTGTTATGGTTATTTGGATAATGAAACAAACTAGTTTCTGGGATTTCCTTTGTTGTTGAACAAAAATCACTCAAATTCAGTTACGAGACCTAACGATGGTGCTTTATTCAGGATGCGCATTTCAGACTGTTACATGATGTGGAAATGCATATATATTATTCTCTGGTTACAAGGCCCTTCAAAGAAAAGGTTATTCAAACCAACAGCCTGTACTGTTTATCCAGTCATTTCTATTGCTTTAAAAAACAAAGTAATTGTGTATCTTTTATTACTACAGCCTATAATTGACACTTAAGTATTCATGATTACATGCATTATATTCTTGGAGCATTGAGATTTTAATTTTTTAATCCAATTATGGTTTGTGAAATTATGGTTGTTAAAGATCTGTGACACATTCTAACTAAACTATTTTGCTTGCAGAGTGTTCACAAAGCAAAACCCTTGAAACCACTGAACTAACATGTCACCAAACATGCACTCCTTATCCACAGGCCAGAGCGGCAGTTGGCTTAATCGGTTATCTTCCAGTGCTGCTCACTCAGAACATAACCAACTTCACAGAGGAGATTGAGATTCGCCGCATGTAGATCATGCATCTGGCTCCGCTCTAGACCCCACGCTCTGTCTAAGTAATTGGAAGGAAAGCCTGTGAGACAGAGGCTAATCACGAGTAGTTAAACTACACATTCAATCTAACTTCCTGCAAGTTAATGAACCTTAGAACAAGCAGTGCTGGCACAAGACATTTCAACAGCTCTGGACTTTGATTCTTACCAATAAGGCAGAAATACGTAACAGTGGGGAACCTATACAGCTCTGCCTTTTCTTGCTCCACCTGTATCTAAACCAGCACAATAACTTTTGCTGTTCTGGGAAACTGGGCATATGATTTACAGAAACAATCTAAATTTCAACTTTTGTATTCATTTTACCATATCCTCATACTTCATTGTGGGAACTAGACTGACCATTCAAAATTCTTATTAACTTTGAATCATAGATTCACATAGCACAGAAGGAGGCCATTCGGCCCATAGTATTTGCAGAAGTTGGAAACAAGTATGTGACACACATCAATACAGAATTCCTTCTGTATGCACAAACTGTGTCATCCTCTCCTTCACCCATGGGCTGTCTCTGCACACACTGTGCTCCCCCTGCCCATCTACAGGGCTCTCTCTGCACACACTGTGCTCCCCCTGCCCATCTATAGGGCTCCCCCTGCCCATCTACAGGGCTCTCTCTGCACACTGTGCTCCCCTTGCCCATCTACAGGGTTCACTCTGCTTACACTGTGCTCCCCCTGCCCATCTACAGGACTCTCTCTGCACACACTGCTCCCCCTGCCCATCTACAGGGCTCTCTGCACACACTGTGCTCCCCCTGCCCATCTACAGGACTCTCTGCACACACTGCTCCCCCTGCCCATCTACAGGGCTCTCTGCACACACTGTGCTCCCCCTGCCCATCTACAGGGCTCTCTGCACACACTGTGCTCCCCCTGCCCATCTACAGGGCTCTCTCTGCTTACACTGTGCTCCCCCTGCCCATCTATAGGGCTCTCTCTGCACACACTGTCCAGCCTCCCTGCCCATCTACAGGGCTCTCTCTGCACACACTGTGCTCCCCCTGCCCATCTACAGGGCTCTCTGCACACACTGTGCTCCCCCTGCCCATCTACAGGGCTCTCTCTGCACACCCTCTGCTCCCCCTGCCCATCTATAGGGCTCTCTCCACACACTGTGCTCCCCCATCCCCTCTACAGGGCTCTCTCCACACACTGGGCGTCCAGGGTGCTCTCCCTGTGCATCCTCTATCCACAGGCCACCACCATAGAGCGGACGCGATCCGCGCCGAGGCCGCTCTCAGCTGGACACACAAAGGCAGGGCTTTCCGGGGCCTCCGCTCGGACCCTGGGCGCAGGGCTGTTACCTGAGTGCAGCCGTTACTGTGACTGCCACTGCCGCCGCCGCCTCCGGCCTTGCTCCCGGGAAGACGCCATGTGTCGGCTGGCGGCGCGCTGGGCCCGGCGCGCGCGCACGTGTCCAAGCCCCGCCCCCAGGCTCGCGGCGCGCTATTCAAGCGTCATCGACAGGGACAACGATCCACCGGTGGGCAGCAAGATAGCACTCGCGGCGGCAACAACTAACGCGACAGGAGAGCGCGCCCCCTGCCGGCACCAGCGTGCAATGACCAGGAGAGGCCGCGCGGCGCAGTGAGACAGTCGGCCGTTCGATATGCTCTAGTGCTGGCTCCCTGGGAGAATTGCTGATGGATCTCAAACATCAACCATTTTCTGTTTCAATGTCACAGGATAGGTACAGATGAGGAAGACCATTCAATCCATCTTAGTTCATCCTTTCAGAACGAGCCTACAGTCCACTCTCACAGCATTCAAAATCTTCTTAAATGAATCCATTAGCTTACCCAGTCGTGCATCCCCAGCAGTGTTCACCGCTCTTTGTATGAAGAATTTCCTAACATCAATCCTAAATGTGCCTTTCTATCTCTGGAATCTCCTCCAGCCCCGCAACTCTCTCAGATCTCTGCGCTCCTCTAATTCTGGCCTCTTGAGCATCCCTGGTTTTAATCACTCCACCTCGCTACCTCTCCTCCTTTAAGACGCTCCTCAAAACCTACCTTTTTGACCAAGCTTTTGCTTATCTGCCCTAATTTCTCCTTATGTGGCTCGGTGTAAAATTTTGTTTTCTAACGCTCCTGTGAAGCACCATGGGACATTTTACTACGTTAGAGGCGCTATATAAATGCAAATTGTTGTTATTAGTTTGAACCTGTGTACTTTTGTCCTCTCATGGTTTAGTTCATACTCCTGTTTCATATTTATGTTTCAATACTGTTTACTATCTTGTAAAACTCTGTGAGGTCATCTCCCAGTTGCTCCTTTCTCTGCTGAAAAGTCCAAGTTTCTCCAGTATTTTTCATAACTCAGTCCTTTGACACTAGGGATCAGTCTCACAGCTTGAATGACTCACGGCTTGCTGACCAGAACTAGATTTCATGTTCAAGGTGCAATCTGACAAGGGTACTATTTGGCTATTTACTATTAAAGAGTTCCAGAAATGGCAGTGGAAATCTGGAACTCTTTTCCCCCAAAGGCTAGGTCAATTGAAAATTTCAAAACTGAGATTGATAATTTTTTGTTAAGCTAAGGGTATTAAGGGTTATGGAACCAAGGTGGGTAAATGGAATTAAGATACAGATTAACCATGATCTAATTGAATGGCGGGACAGGCTTGAGGGGCTGAATGGCCTACTCCTGTTCCTGTAATTCTTATGTTCCTAGTGTCAGCTGTGGCTCAGTTGGTAGCACACTCGCCTCTGAGTCAAAAGGTTGGTGGGTTCAAGTCCTGCTCCATGGGACTCGAGCACATTAAAGCTAGGCTGACACTCCAGTACAGTGCTGAGGGAGTGCTGTACTGTCAGAGGTGCCATCTTTCGGATGAGATATTAAACAGAGGCCCCGTCTACTCTCTCAGGTGGACATAAAAGATCCCATGGCACTATTTTGAAGAAAAGTTATCCCCGGTGTCCTGGCCAATATTTATCCCTCAACCAACATAACAAAAAAAAATTATCAGGTCATTATCACATTGCTGTTTGTGGGAGCTTGCTGTGCACAAATTGGCTGCCGCGTTTCCCACATTACAATAGTGACTCCACTTCAAAAGTACTTAATTGGCTGTAAAGCACCGGTGGTCGTGAAAGGCGCTATAGAAATGCAAGTCTTTTTTTTTATACTATATAATGTAAAATCTGTGAGTTTTTTACATTTGTCACTCTTGGGCTAATTGTGTGATAATTGGTAATAGTCTTGTGAGACATCCCAGAACATTAATTTCAATGGGATAAGGTTGCAGTGACAAGTGACACTTGCAATACTCACTTTCTCCATTGGTGATGCCGTTGCACTTCTGTTCACTGCATGAAACCGCCTCAGCCTTTTGACAAAAATAAATGGCCATTTTCCAACTTCAGTCTCCAGAGATCTAAACCAACGTGTATTTTCAAACCTACAGCTTTACTATTCATTTTATTTTACCTGGGGAAATATTTATGCTATTTTTAGCTCCAGTTTTGCCCTTGGCTCTGTCCCTGCTAACTAAATAATTAAATTGTGGCTTTTCTCAGTCCACAAAATATAAATAAATTACCATTATAAGCACTCTTGCTCATAGTTCCAGATCCTGAACATGCGACGACTTTAGCCTACTTTGGGTCTTTCTGCTGCTGGACTGCTTATTACCTTGAAAATATTTCATTTCACTCTGTTCGGTCTGCCATTGGGGCTGAAGGACAAGGGGGTGCATCGAAGAAGACAGGAGTGAGCATTACATAGGATTACATGACATAAAAGAAAGACTTATATATTTATATAGCGCCTGTCACAACCACCGGATGTCTCAAAGCGTTTTACGGCCAATTAAGTACTTTTTGGAGTGTAGTCACTGTGGTAATTTTGTGGGCTGAGAAAAGCCACAGTTTAATTATTTAAGTAGCAGGGGCTTACGGCATAGGATATACGGCACAAAACAGGCCATTCGGCCCAACCAGTCCATGCCGGCGTTTATGCTCCACTCGAGCCTCCTCCCGTCTTTCCTCATCTAAATCTACAAGCATAACTCTCCCTCATATGCTTGTCCAGCCTCCCCTTAAATGCATCTGTACTATTCACTTTAACCACTCCCTGTGGTAGCGAGTTCCATATTCTCACCACTCATTGGGTAAAGAAGTTTCTTCTGAATTCCCTATTGGATTTCTTGGTGACTCTCTTATATTGATGGTCTCTAGCTATGCTCTTCCCCACAAGTTGGAACATTCTCTCTGTATCCACTCTATCAAAACCTTTCATAATTTTAAAGACCTCTATTAGGTCACCCCTCAGCCTTCTTTTTTCAAGAGAAAAGAGACCCAGCCTGTTCATCCTTTCCTGATGTGTATACCCTCGCATTTCTGGTATCATCCTTATAAATCTTCTCTGCACCCTCACCAGTACCTCTATATCCTTTTTATAATATGGCGACCAGAACTGTACGCAGTACTCTAAGTGTGGTCTAACCAAGGTTCGATACAGGTTTAGCATAACTTTTAAATTCTATCCCTCTAGAAATAAACCCTAGTGCTTGGTTTGCCTTTTTATGGCCTTGCTAACCTGTGTCGCAACCTTCAGTGATTTGTGTATTTGTACTCCGAGATCCCTTTGTTCCTCTACCCCACCTAGACTCACCCTCCAAGTAATAAGTAACCGCCCTACCAAAATGTAATACCTCATATTTATCTGTGTTGAACTTCATTTGCCAATTATATGCCCATTCTGCAAGTTTATTAATGTCCTCCTGTAATTTGTTGCAGTCCTCCTCAGTATTGACTATCCCCCCCCCAATTTGGTGTCATCCGCAAATTTAGAAATTGTGTTTTTGATTCCAAAGTCTAAATCATTAATGCAAACTGTGAACAACAGTGGTCTCAGCACTGATCCTTGTGGAACACCACTATCCACCTTCTGCCACTGTGAATAGCTACCTTTTACCCCTACTCTCTGCTTTCTGTCTTGAAGCCAGCTAGCTATCCATTCTGCTACTTGTCCCCTGACTCTGCATTCTCTGACCTTGTTCATCAGTCTATTATGGGGTACCTTATCGAAGGCCTTTTGAAAATCTAGATAAATTACATCTACTGCATTACCATTGTCTACTCTCCCTGTTACCTCTTCAAAAAATTCAATGAAGTTGGTCAAGCAAGGCGTTCCCTTTTGAAATCCATGCTGACTATTCATTACTATATTTTTGGTTTCTAGATGTTCTTCTATTTTCTCCTTTAGTAGGGATTCCATTATTTTTCCTACCACCGATGTTAAGCTGACTGGTCTATAATTCCCTGGACATGTTCTATCCCCCTTCTTGAATATAGGTATTACGTTAGCTATCTGCCACTACACTTTTTCTAACGAATTATTAAATATGTGTAGTAATGCCTCTGCTATCTCTTCCCTAGATTCTTTTAAAATGCGTGGATGCAATCCATCCAGACCAGGGGTTTTATCCTCTTTGAGTTTGATTAGTTTATTTAATATATCCCCTCTTTTTATTTTAAATGCACTTATCTCATTACTAATCTCATCATCTAATGTCATGTCGTCCTATTCTATCTCCCTGGTAAATACTTAAGCAAAATAGTTATTTAATATTTCTGCCATCGCTCTATTGTTACCTGTGGTATTATCCTGTCTATCCCTTAATGGCCCTATTCCCATCCCAACCTTCCTTTTTTTTATTGATGTGCCTGTAAAATATTTTACTATTTTGTTTTATGTTCACTGATAATTTAATTTCATAGTTCCTCTTTGCTGTCCTAATTTTTTTTGGACTTCTCTCCTAATCTCTTTGTATTCTCCCTCATCATGCACTCTCCTGCTGTCCATGTACTTAATGTATGCCTCTTCCCTTACCCTCAATTGTTCCCTTATGGCTTTATTCATCCATGGAGTCTCATTAGTGTTTAGTTTGTTCTTTCCTTTTAGTAGAATATATTTTCCTGGACTCTGTTGAACACCATTTTAAATGTTTCCCATTGCTGTACTACATCGTTGTTTGCCAATATTGTTGCCCATTTTATTTTCCCAAGTTCTATTCTCAGCCCCTTAAAATCAGCATTTTCCAATCTATTAACCTGGTTTTCGTCATACTTATGTCCTTCTCAATTAGCGTATTATATTATGGTCACTATTGCCTAGATGTTCCCCTAATTTTACTTCTCTTATCTGCTCTGGTTCATTCCCCATTACTAGATCCAAGTGAATCCTCCCTTGTTGGGCTTTTTACACATTGGGTTAGAAAGGAGTCCTGTACACATTGTAGGAACTCTGTTCCGTTATCCCCTTTACCTACCTCTTCTGTCCAATTAATATCAGGGTAATTGAAATCCCTCATGATTATTATTCTATGTTTTTACTCATTTCCTTAATTTGTCTGCATATTTCTTCCTCCACCTCCTTCCACTATTAGGTGGTCTGTAGACTACGCCAATTAGTGTGATTGATCCTTTATTATCCTTTATCTCTATCCATATAGATTCTATTTTTACAATAGCAAAATACTGCAGATGCTGGAAATCTGAAACAACAACAGAAAATGCTGGAAAAACTCAGCAGGCCAGGCAACATCCGTGGAGAGAGAAATAGAGTTAACATTTCAGGTCGATGACCTTTCGTCAGAACTGGAAAAAAGCAGGAAATGGAACAGATTTTAAAGCAAGTTTAGGGGCTGGGAAATGGGGGAGGGGATGAAAGAACAAAAGGGAAGGTCTGTGATAGGATGGAAGGCAGGAGCAGGAGTAGGCCATTCAGCCCCTCGAGCCTGCTCCGCCATTCAATGCGATCATGGCTGATCATCCAAATTCAGTACCCTGTCCCTGCTTTCTCCCCATATCCCTTGATCCCCTTAGCCTTAAGAAATATATCTAACTCCTTCTTGAATATAGTTAATGAATTGGCCTCAACTGTCTTCTGTGGTAGAGAATTCCACAGGCTCACCACTCTCTGGGTGAAGAAATTCCTCCTCATCTCAGTCCTAAATGGCTTATCCCTTATCCTTAGACCGTGACCCCTGGTTCTGGACTCACCGACCATCGGGAACATCCTTCCTGCATCTAGTCTATCTAGTCCTGTTAGAATTTTATAAGTTTCAATGAGATCCCCTCTCATTCTTCTAAACTCTAGTGGATATAAGCCTAATCGACCCAATCTCTCTTCATACGTCATTCCTGCCATCCCAGGTATCAGTCTGATGAATCTTCGCTGCACTCCCTCCACGGCAAGAACATCCTTCCTCAGATAAGGCGACCAAAACTGCACACAATACTCAAGGTGCGGTCTCACCAAGGCCCTGTACAACTGCAGCAAGACATTCTTGCTCCTGTACTTGAATCCTCTCGCTATGAAGGCCAACATACCATTTGCCTTCTTAACCGCCTGCTGCACCTGCATGCTTACCTTCAGCGACTGGTGCACAAGGACACCCAGGTCTCGTTGCACTTCCCCTTTTCCCAATCTATTGCCGTTCAGATAACACCCTATGATGGAAGGCAGGAGAAGTAAAGAGGCATTAAGAGATATTCAAGGCAAGAGTAGATGGTAATGGGACAGGTTAAGAAAGGATGGCTCTAGATGAAGTGTGAATTGCACTGGCAGAATGAAAGACAGCTGCCATGTGGGAGGGAAGAAAAAAAGGCCAAACAAAAAGTGTGGATAAAAAATATATATGTGACAGGGACCAAGGTTATGATCTGAAATTGTTGAACTCTGTGTTGAGTCCAGAGGGATGTAAAGTGCCTAATCGGAGGATGAGGCGCTGTTCCTCGAGCTTACGCTGAGCTTCAGTGGAACAATGCAAGAGGCCGAGGACGGTGAGGTCTGAGTGGGAGTGGAGCGGTGAATTAAAGTGACAGGCAACCGGGAGCTCGGGGTCCCCCTTACGGACTGAACGGAGGTGTTCCGCAAAGCGGTCACCTAATCTGCGTTTTGTCTCCCCAATGTAGAGGAGACCACATCGTGAGCAGCGAATACAGTATACTAAATTGCAAGATGTACAATTTTTGTTTCTATTCTATTTTTGATTCTATTTTTGTCTTGCTGAGTCACTTTTTTCTACTGCCATTATGTTATCCCGAATAAGTATAGCTACTCCACCTCCCCTTTCTCCCTCTATCTTTTCTAAATATGTTACACCCTGCAATGTTCAATTCCCAGTCCTGATTTTTCTGTAGTCATGTCTCAGTAATCCCTATTATGTCTGGTTCCTCGCAACACATGATTGCCTCCAGCTCCCGTTTTAGTACAGACACTGTGTACATTGCTGTACAGACAGTTTAACTCATTTTTAATTGGATTTCCTCTCACTTTATGTTTAACCATCTTTTTAGACTCCTGTTCTATAACTCTATTTATTTCCTTGCCATCAATATCCTCCCTTACTTTATTCTTTCCTATGCTCTCTTTTCCAGTTTTGTTTATAGTTAGGCTGGTTACGTTTCTTGTAGATCCCACCCACCATCTTACTAGTTTAAAGCCTTTGCCACCTCCCTATTTACCCTTTCCGCTAGGACACGGGTCCCATCCTGGTTCAGGTGGAGCCTGTCCCATCGGTACAGCTCCTTCCTGTCCAATACTGGGGCCAGTGTCCCATGAAAGGGAACTCACGTGTCAATTCACCTGATCTGTCTGCTTCTATGTCAATTTGCACGTGGCCCGGGCAATAATCCAGAGATTATTACCCTCTAGGTCCTGCTTTTTAATTTAGAGCCTAACTCCTGATACTCTTTCAGCAGGACCTCCTCCCTGTTCCTACCTATGTCGTTTGTTCCAACATGGACCACGACAACTGGATTTAACCCCTCCCTTTCCAAGTTCCTCTCCAGCTGCCATGAGATATCCCTTATCCTGACACTGGGTAGGTAACACATCCTTCGGGATTCCCGTTCTTGGCTGCAGAGGACGTTATCTATCCCCCTAATTATAGAGTCCCCTATCACTACCACATTTCTATTCTGCTCTTCCTCCCCCCCTTAGACAGCCTTCTGAGCCACGGTCTGCATTGTGGCTGTCCTCCCTGCAGTCTTTCTCCTTGTCCTCACAGGTAGCGAGTCCATCGTACCTGTTGGACAGGACCAGTGTCTGTGGGACCTCCTTCTCAACCTCCTAAATCCCTGCTACCTGGCTCCCTAACAGTCATACCTTCCCTTTCCTGAACCTGTGCTTTCCTCTGGGGTGTGACTGTATTCTGGATAAAACTGTCCAGAAATTCCTCCCGCTCCCTTATGTGTCAGAGTGTCTCAAACTCGCACTCCAGCTCAATGACTCTGAGCCAGAGATTTAAGATGGAGACATCTCCTGCAGATGTGTTCGCTCGGGACAGTCTCGCTGTCCACAAACTGCAGTCCAGACACACAATCTGCCCTGCCATATCTTAGTCTAGCCTTATTTTATTTATTTATTTAGTTAAAGTCTTTATTCAATGATTATTTATAGTTATATTAATTAGTTTAACTAGTTAAGCTATTAATTTAATACAGTACGTTATAGTTTCCCAGTCCCAGTTTAAACCACTGTCCTAGGTTAGAGAGAAAAAAAGCTAACACTCACCAACTAATCACCTACCTGCTGTCCTGTGACGTCACTCCTTGATTTTTTTTTTGCTCTCTCTCCTTCGCTCCTGCTCATTCAAAACTCTGCTGCCCGTACCCTATTTTGCACCAAGTCCTGATTGTCCATCACCCCTATCTTCACTGACCTACATTGGTTCCCGTTTCCCCCAACACCTCAAATGTAGAAGTCTCATCCTTGTGTTTAAACCCTTCCCTATCTATGTAACCTCCTCCAGTGCTACACCCCTCACCTCTGTACTCTCCATCCCTTCGATTCCGGCTTCTTATGCATCCTCATTTCCTTTTTTTTTGCTCTCTCTCCTTTGCTCCTGCTCCTTTTATCCCCGTCGCTGTCGCTGTCGCTGGTCCCGCTCTCGCTCTTGAGCAGGAGCAGCTGGGAGAAGACGGAGGATGAGGACACCGCGCAGGAGGCCTTACCCATACCAGGTCATAGAGTCATAGAGTTTTACAGCACAGAAAGAGGCCCTTCGGCCCATCGTGTCTGCGCCGCCCATCCATCCCTGTCCAGTCTAATCCCATTTTCCAGCATTTGGTCCATAGCCTTGTATGCAATGGCATTTCAAGTGCTCATCCAAATGCTTCTTGAATGTTGTGAGGGTTCCTGCCTCTAACACCCTTTCAGGCATTGAGTTCCACATTCCAACCACCCTCTGGGTGAAGAAGTTCCTCCTCAAATCCCCTCTAAATCTCCTGCCCCTTACCCTGAATCTATGCCCCCTTGTTATTGACCCCCCTACTAAGGGGAAAAGTTCCTCTTTATCTACCCTATCTATGCCCCTCATCATTTTGTACACCTCAATCAGGTCCCCCCTCAGCCTTCTTTACTCCAAGGAAAACAACCCCAGCCTGTCCAGCCTCTCTTCATAGCTGAGGCGCTCCATCCCAGGTAACATCCTGGTGAATCTTCTCTGCACCCTCTCCAAAGCAATCACATCCTTCCTATAGTGAGGCGACCAGAACTGCACACAGTACTCCAGCTGTGGCCTCACCAGCGTTTTGTACAGCTCCATCATAACCTCCCTGCTCTTATATTCTATGCCTTGGCTAATGAAGGCAAGTATCCCATATGCCTTTTTAACCACCTTATCTACCTGTTCCGCTGCCTTCAGGGATCTATGTACATGTACACCAAGGTCCCTCTGACCCTCTGTACTTCCTAGGGTCCTACCACTCATTGTGTATTCCCTTGCCTTATTTGTCCGTCCAAAATGCATCACCTCGCACTTTTCAGGGTTAAATTCCATTTGCCACTTTTCCGCCCATCTGACCAACCCGTTTATATCGTCCTGTAGCCTGAGGCTTTCCTCCTCGCAATTTACCACCCCACCAATTTTCGTGTCATCTGCGAACTTACTGATCATACCTTTTACATTCTCATCCAAATCATTTATGTAGATCACAAACAACAAGGGACCCAGCACCGATCCCTGAGGTACCCCACTGGACACAGGCTTCCAGTCACAAAAGCAACCTTCGACCATCACCCTCTGCCTCCTGCCACTCAGCCAGTTGAGGATCCAACGCGCCAAGGCACCCTGGATCCCATGGGCTCTTACCTTCTTGACCAGTCTCCTATGCGGGATTTTGTCAAAAGCTTTACTGAAGTCCATGTAAACCACATCCACAGCATTTCCCTCATCCACCTCCTCGAAAAATTCAATCAGATTTGTCAGACATGATTTACCCTTGACAAAGCTATGCTGACTATCCCCGATTAATCCTTGCCTCTCCAAGTGGAGACTAATTTTGTCCCTCAGAATTTTTTCCAATAATTTCCCTACCACAGATGTTAGGCTCACTGGCCTGTAATTCCCTGGTTTATCCCTGCTACCCTTCTTGAATAATGGTACTACGTTAGCTGTTCTCCAGTCCTCTGGTACATCCCCTGTGGCCAGAGAGGTTCTGAAAATTTGTGTCAGAGCCCCTGCAATCTCCTCCTTTGCCTCCCACAGCAGCCTGGGATACATCTCGTCCGGGCCTGGGGATTTATCCACTTTTTGGCCTGCTAAAACCGCTAGCACCTCCTCCCTCTCGATGCTAATATGTTCAAGTATGTCACAGTCCCCTTGCCCGATTTCTATGTCTACATCGTCTTTCTCCATAGTGAACACAGATGCAAAAAATTCATTTAAAACCCCGCCTACCTCATCTGGCTCTACACACAGATTGCCACTTTGGTCCCTAATGGGCCCTACCCTTTCCCTGGTTATCCTCTTGCCCTTAATATACTTATAAAACATCTTAGGATTTTCCTTTATTTTGCTCGCCAGTGTTATTTCATGGCCCCTCCTCGCCCTCCTAATTTCTTTTTTAAGTACGCCCCTGCACTTTTTATACTCCTCTAGGGCTTCTTCCGTCTTTTGTCTTTTGTAACTGCCAAAAGCCCCCCTTTTATTCCTAATGCATTTTTGTATATCCCTTGTCATCCAAGGTTCCCTTTGCTTGTTGGTCCCACCCTTGACCTTTACAGGAACATGTTGGCGTTGTACCCTCTCTATTTCCCTTCTGAAAGTCTCCCACTGTTTTGATGTGGATTTTCCTATAAGTAGCTGCTCCCAGTCCACTTTGGCCAGATCCTGCCTTATCATATTAAAATCGGCCTTCCCCCAATTTAGAACCCTTATTTCCGGGCTGTCTTTGTCCTTTTCCATGACCACCTTAAATCTCACCGAATTATGGTCACTGTCGCCAAAATGCTCTCCTACTGACACTTCCACCACTTGCCCGGCTACATTCCCTAGAATTAGGTCCAGTACCGCCCCCTCTCTTGTAGGACTTTCTACATGTTGGCTCAAAAAGCTCTCCTGGATGCACTTTAAGAATTCTGCACCCTCTAAGCCTTTCACACTCTGACTATCCCAATTTATATTGGGGAAGTTGAAATCCCCCACTATTATTACCCTATTATTTTCGCACTTTTCTGAGATTTGCCGACATATCTGTTCCTCTATCTCCCCCTGACTGTTTGGGGGCCTATAGTACACTCCCAGCAAAGTGCTTGCCCCCTTTTTGTTTTTAAGTTCTACCCATATGGCCTCATTAGAGGAACCCGCTAATATATCATCCCTCCTTACAGCAGTAATTGACTCCTTAATTAATATTGCAACACCCCCTCCCCTTTTACACCCCCCTCTGTCTCGCCTGAAGATTCTATACCCCGGAATATTGAGCTGCCAGTCCTGACCCTCCCTCAACCATGTCTCCGTGATAGCAACAATATCGTACTCCCATGTGTTCAACAACAACTTCAGTTCATCCACCTTATTTGCAAGACTCCTTGCATTAAAATAAATGCCTTCCAGCCCTGCCAGATTCTCTTTTGCCTTCACATATTTGCTCTGCCTTCCCAGCTGACTTGTTTTTCCCTCTGTATTTGGCTGTAAATCACCCCCTACTATAGCTCCACTCTGTACCCCATCCCCCTGCCATGTTAGTTTAAACCCCCCCCAGCAGTGCTAGCAAACCTCCCCGCAAGGATATTGGTTCCCCTCTGGTTCAGGTGTAAACCGTCCGACTTGTACAAGTCCCACCTTTTCCAGAAGCAGACCCAGTGATCCAGGAAACTAAAGCCCTCCCTCCTGCACCATCCCTTTAGCCACGCATTCATCTGTTCTATCTTCCTATTCCTATACTCACTAGCACGTGGCACCGGGAGTAATCCAGGTCTTTAGGGAATACTTTTCCTATATTAACCTGAATGAGGAGCAATGCGTGAGGCATCTGTGAATGAACAAGGAGGCTGTAACCTGCTGCAGCCACAACTGGAACCCCAAACCAGGGCATGGACTGCCTGTGGCTGTCAAGGTCACCGCAGCCTTTAATTTTTATGACACAGGACTCTTCCAGGCAGCAGCAGGCGACATCAGCGGCATCTCTCAGTTTGCTGCTGCCTCTTCATACTTCAGGAGGAACACCTACATCTCCTTCCCCATGGACCAAGTTAAGCAGAATGAAAGATTACTTGGTTGCACACTCATTGCAGTCGAATTTCACCCATATGTGCCTTAATTTTGGCAATAAGTACTTAGGTGACATCTTATCAAATGCTTTCTGAAAATCTATATATACATTGACTGCATTGCTTTATCTGTGATTTCCTTGAAAATTTCAATTAATTTAGTAAAGCATGGCCTGTTTTTTAGATATCCCGATTAGCCTGTGCCATTCTAATTGTTGACCAATTTCCTAATTTCATATAATGGACTTAGGGGGGTGAATTTTGACTTGGGCGGGGATGCAAAGTGGGCGGTATCCCATTTGCCGCCAGTTATACGCTTCCCCCAATATGGTGGACGGGCCATATAACAGGCGGCGGATGCAATACCGCCCGTTTGTGTCCCCACCCAAGTCGAATTTCACCTATTAGAAGTTTACCCACAACCAAGGCAAAAATTACTGTCCTATAATTTCCTGTCTTATCGCTTTCCCCTTGAACATGAGTGTAACATTTGCTACCCTCCTGTCCTTTGGGACAATTCCCATTTCCAAAATGTTTTGGAAAATTATAGTTATCTGCGTCAACAGCTTGAGACATATTGCAAAGTAATAAGAACATTCATTTAAACTTTACATGGTGCTCTCGGTGCTCTTGATGTCCAGTTGGCTCCAAAATGACACTCCTGGCGATGGAAGATTCGGAATCAGTCTTCCATGGTAATCCAATACCTGAACCAGGCAGCGCGAAGTAACTCCAGGGTGCTGTTGATGATTGACCAGTCAGTTTAGCTCATTAATGAGACCTGGAGGGGTAGACCTGCTTTTGGGGTTGGGATTCATCCCATTTGGCTGGGTATAATCTTGCAAGCCAATGCCCTAATGGGTAAGGTGGTCGTACCTCCATAAGCAGTGGAAAACTTACCAGTCCTCCATTCTGGTAAAGGCACGATTTTAGCTGGTTAAACTCCAGCAGTTCCACAGTGCACACTTTAGGTCCCCAATTACTTTGGGCTTGGGTAAATGGGTGTGCCCATATGAGAAACTTATCTATTATGATTTCTCGGTAGGTGGTTTGGAAATTATTGAGTACGACAGACACCCGGCTAATGAAAAAAAACATTAATGTGGATACACTTCCCTCTTGCTCTGAGCTAGTCTCACTCTACTGCAGTGCAGGCAGTAAAAAAATGTATATTGTTGGCAGGTGTAATGACACAATACTCCGTAAAGAGTGTATCACTTGATTTGAAGAAGCTACTGAGAAGTGCCAACTTGTTCAGTCCTGGAAGCTGACAGTGTTACTATGTGTTCAAACTCAGCACATTCAATTTCAGTTGATTTAGAATTTTTGTTAATGTGGGATGAAACTTGCACTGTTTGCTAACCTGTTGCTGTATCTTAATCAACTCCTTTGATCCTAATTGACTCTTCACTCCTCCATCCAAATCTGTTAATCAGAAGGAGCTCTAGTTATGTCCTGAGAGCACGTGGCAGTGAAGCCATAGATTCTGTTATAACACAACATGGCAAAAATTCCTTCATAGTTATAGTCTGGACCAATGAGGGTCAGCTATTCTTTTCTTGGTGTTGTAAACCAGCTGAATCCTCATAGATGGAGCGCATAACTTACTCTGAGCTGTCATTTATACTTTTTCACTTTTGTATCTCCCTTTTGTTTCTGAATATGCCATGTACTATTTCATGAGTCAGATGATGTGTGGGAGTTGGTCTCTGCTAACACGGCTTTGGAGCAGAATCCTAGGAATTCTGCTGAATCCACTTATCCTAAGTGAAGTTTGATCAGATGTCTTATTTTTCCATTGGCAGAATTTGTTGTGTCCTCATATTTCACAAAAGAGAATAGTGGGCAGATTTTTCTCGCTGAAGCTTAAATGGCATGGTTCAAAATCTGCAGTGTGACCTCCAAGTTATTCTCTCTGCTGCAGGAATTAACGAATTCCTACGAATAACTGAGATCGACGCAGGAGAGCAATTAAACAGGCCTTCACTCAAAGGAGATGCCACAGGGACTGCCTGGGCAGCCCCGTGGTTTGTGACGTGACATCATCATGTTGCCCGCGTTTTCCACTGCTCTTAAAGAGGCCACGCCCCGTACATGCAAACTCTATATACAAAACACAGTAATGCCCAACACAATGGTACAGGTTTAGGCTGGTGTTAGAACATCGTTAAAGAGAATTATATACAGTTATCCAGAGTCATTCAGTGGTTCTGCCACATTGCAATATTTTTAGGATGTCTCTTTCGCATTTGTGCAAGGAACTATTTTTAAGTTAAGAGGGTAAGTAGATGATCTGCTTTAAGGCACCTGGCTACATTGCTTTATACTGGCCACTGGGAGCTGTGTGAAAATGCGTCAGACCTAGAAGAACACGAACTCTTACTTTCCTCCTGTTTCTGTTTAGAAGCACCTCCGATGTCCTGACTGACATAAGGAGTAGGTCATGATGCTAATGACAAAGGGAAACCCACATGCTGCCACAACATGGCTTAATTCATCAACTCTTGGCACTGCCCCCCTTCTAAGCACCAAATCAAATGTGGAAAAAAAGAGTTGTGTAGACACAGAACCATGTGAGACCACACCTTGAGTATTGTGTGCAGTTTTGGTCGCCTTATCTGAGGAAGGATGTTCTTGCCACGGAGGGAGTGCAGCGTAGATTCACCAGACTGATACCTGGGATGGCAGGAATGACGTATGGAGAGAGATTGGGTCGATTAGGCTTATATTCGCTAGAGTTTAGAAGAATGAGAGGGGATCTCATTGAAACTTATAAAATTCTAACAGGACTAGACAGACTAGATGCAGGAAGGCTGTTCCTGATGGTGGGGGAGTCCAGAGCCAGGGGTCACAGTCTAAGGATAAGGGGTAAGCCATTTAGGAGAGAGAGGAGGAGGAATTTCTTCACCCAGAGAGTGGTGAACCTGTGGAATTCTCTACCACAGAAGACAGTTGAGGCCAATTCATTAAATATATTCAAGAAGGAATTAGATATATTTCTTAAGGCTAAAGGGATCAAGGGATATGGGGAGAAAGCAGGGACCGGGTACTGAATTTGGACGATCAGCCATGATCGCATTGAATGGCGGAGCAGGCTCGAGGGGCCGAATGGCCTACTCCTGCTCCTATCTTCTAACCATCTTGTCTGCATTTGCATGCACAGGTCACAAGAGCGCCCGCCCCCCCCTTCCTCCTCCCGCCACCCCCACCCCCACTCCCCCGCACCACGAGTGCTGCTGCGCTGCATACTTAATTTGCACTTCAACAATCTCCCCATTCTCACACCCACCACCACCACCTGCCATACACCACCTCAGTTACTCACACCCCTCAGGAGGAAAATGAGCAAAATTTTAGTCATTTATCAAAACAGGTTTATTGTCAGAATGTTTACATGCATGAAATGGACACTTAGGAAAAAGTATCAGAAACTTGATCACTTCAAGGACCAGGCGTCCTGTTTCTGTACATAAAAGGCAACACAATACTTACAGGCCCTGGAAAAAATATACAAAACACTAACAAGGTCACATTTTGTCACATATATAAAATATATAAATATCAGACCAGCAGTAAATCATCACTAAATAAAACAAATGCACAAACTAGATGGTATAAAACAGTATACAATATTATGACATTGTAGCAAAATTTAGTTTTCTTTTTAAAAGTAAAACTGCCTACCTTTGCTATATCCTTCCTCATTCTCTAATGCATGTACTTGAAATACCTTGGGAGTGGCTCACTGGGAACAGTGCCTCTTCCAATTTTGTTTAACTCTCTGGAGTCTCACTTATGTCACATATCCTTGTCTTCTGCCCCTTCCCAGACCACATAACAGTTCAGTTCCTTGACAGAGGCAGCACACAGTATAATCTTTACTTAACCAAAGTCATAGCCTCTCCACTGCTTCTGTGCTGTCAATATGCTTGTCTGACATCAAGTCTTGGATTTACCACAATTTCCTCCAGCTAAACATTTTTTCCCCTCCATTACAAAGTCTCCCAATTCCACCTCTGTAATATATTCTGCTTTCTCTTAATCTTTATTTTTATATTTTACATCAGATCTCAAGACATTTATACAAGGAAAACCTATTCCATCTCCAACTTTTTCCAGTTCTGACGAAGGGTCATCGACCTGAAGCGTTAACTCTGTTTCTCTCTCCACAGATGCTGCCTGATCAGCTGAGTATTTCCAGCACTTTCCGTTTTTATTTCAGATTTCCAGCATCCGCAGTATTTTGCTTTTATACAAGGAAGTAAATGGTCAAGCGCTAAATGATGTTTGGTGGCAGTTAGAATTTTATCAAAATAGTCGCTCAAGAAGGATAGAACTCAATGTTAGGTGCAAATCTGATGCAAGTACCTATTTAAATAGAGTGGCACCAAATGAGAGTTTCTAGCTGGATTGTGACTGGCTTAAGCATGTAAAATTTAAAGCCATGTGAAGACATGTACGCTTATGAACCCAATGTAGTGTTGAGGTTTGGACAACAGATCCAATATTCCAGGTTCCTCCTCAAACTAATAGCAGGTGGTGCTATAGATACTGGGGTAAATTTCCATGGGGTTCCCCTATCTCCTGTAAATGGCAGCTACTCCGGGGATATTGGGGAACCCCTGCGGAAATTCTGCCCCATTTCATATGTAAGGAGATGGAAAAATACAGGGGTTGAGTGTTTAGTGCATTCTGATTTAATGGGAAGACTGGGTGTATGGATGATGTGTATCTATGGGAAAGGAACCCTGCCAGATTGCTGTCTAAAATCAGCCTTGCTCCCGAGTGGAAGCTTCATTAGAAGCATAGAAGATAGGAGCAGGAGTAGGCCATTCGGCCCCTCGAGACTGTTCCGCCATTTAATGAGATCATGGCTGATCATCCAAATTCAGTACCCTGTCCCTGCTTTCTCCCCAGATCCCTTTAGCCTTAAGAAATATATCTAACTCCTTCTTGAATATATTTAATGAATTGGCCTCAACTGCCTTGTGTGGTAGAGAATTCCACAGGTTCACCACTCTCTGGGTGAAGAAATTCCTCCTCATCTCAGTCCTAAATGGCTTACCCCTTATCCTTAGGCTGTGAGCCCCTGGTTCTGGACTCCCCCGCCATCAGGAACATCCTTCCTGCATCTAGTCTGTCTAGTCCTGTTAGAATTTTATAAGTTTCAATGAGATCCCCTCTCATTCTTCTAAACTCCAGCAAATAATCTTCGCTGCACTCTCTCCATGGCAAGAACATCCTTCCTCAGATAAGGTGACCAAAACTACACACAATACTCAAGGTGTGGTCTCACCAAGGCCCTGTACAACTGCAGCAAGACATCCTTGCTCCTGTACTCAAATCCTCTCGCTATGAAGGCCAACATGCCATTTGCCTTCTTAACCGCCTGCTGCACCTGTATGCTTATCTTCAGCGAGTGGTGCACAAGGACACCCAGGTCTCGTTGCACTTCCCCTTTTCCCAATCTATTGCCGTTCAGATAATAATCTGTCTTCCTGTTTTTACCACCGAAGTGGATAACCTTGCATTTATCCACATTATACTGCATTTGCCATGCATCTGCCCAATCACCCAACCTGTCCAAATCATACTGGAGTTTCTCTGCATCCTCCTCACAGCACCCATGCCCACCCAGCTTTGTGTCATCTGCAAACTTGGAAATATTACATCTAGTTCCCTCGTCTAGATCATTTATATATATTGTGAGTAGCTCCTAGCTCCGATCCCTGCGGTACCCCACTAGTCACTGCCTGCCACTCGGAAAAAGACCCGTTTATTCCAACTCTTTGCTTCCTGTCTGTCAACCAGTTCTCTATCCAAGACAGTACCTTACCCCCAATCCCGTGTGCTTTAACTTTGCACGCTAATCTCTTATGCGGGACCTTATCGAAAGCCTTCTGAAAGTCCAAATACACCACATCCACTGGTTCTCCCTTATCTATTCTGCCAGTTACATCCTCAAAAAATTCTAGTAGTATTGTTGTATTATTATATAGTACAACAGTGACTACACTTCAAAACTACTTCATTGGCTGTAAAGCACTTTGGAAGTCCTGAGGTCGTGAAAGGCACAATATAAATGCAAGACTTTTTTTTGTATACAAAATAGTTTGAGGAGGGTGCTGCTCCATTTTGCAGCCAGTGGGTGTGCTAAACACCAAGTCCCCAGCATGAAACCTAGTAGGATTTGGGCCGTTGGCTATACCTTCTTTGAAAGGCCCACAGATGTTAAAGGTATGTTTTTCTGAGCCCTTGGTGATATTTCTTTTCTGCTGTCATTTATGTTTTCATGAGCCTTTGTGCCAATAGTTATTATCTTTTTGCCCTGACTCCAGCAGGATTCCCAGTGGGAATCCTTCAAGCTGACATGTTTGGTGGAAGAGAAGGGCCTGGGGTGGGATACCAGGTAGATCAGGCTGCCTGATGGGCGCTCCTTGCCCTCCCACTGGAACCTCCACTCCCACAATTGCAGAGGGAGGTGAAATAACAATACCGGTGAGACTCCACTTCCCAAAATGGCTGTGCAGGCAGACCCTTGCTGGCGTCACGATGAGATGGGAATGCCTGACTAACCTTTATGCTAAAAAGTTCTTTAGAAGCACCCCAGTCACAGTATGTTATACTTTACATGGTACTGCATGAAAGAAGGCATCATAGACTGCTGGAGAGTTAGCATTGACTGTTCCTACTAAGCTGCTGCTAACCATTTATCCTGGGACACCTATCTGGCAATGGCATGCATTCTTGTCTTTTCGGGGTCTGGGTCAGCAGAGAGGCACATGCTGGGCAGTGCCATCTGCTGCAAGGACGCCTGCAGTGATCTTGCAGTAGAGGTCTGGAACTTGCAGTGACATGCTGAAACGTGACTGAAGCTCCTTGTAGGTATGTTCCAATGCTGGTCTATGGAAATGATGCCATGAAGTGGCACAGAGGGCAACCCTCGCAAGCAGCTCAACTAGCTGCAGAGAGGGGTGAAATTACTGTGCTTTGCAATAGTACTAGTGAGGCTACACTTCCCAAAGTAGGCAGACACCACCTTGACTTCAGCAGCTATCAAATTAGGGGTCGAATGCTGGGCTGCTTCCTTGCTTGTTTGTTTGGAGACTCATTCCTCCAGCTAAGATTCCTTTTCCCTCTATGGAAACCTTCCCTTCAAACCTGCTACTTCTTAATTCCCTGTGTCTTCAGCCTTGGTAATGGCTGCCGAGGGGTTGAGATGCCTTTTAAGCTCTCCGGTAGCTTGTTGAATTTTTCTCCCTCCATTGTGACACATCCCTATAATAAACCGCAACCCTTTGTATTTCACTAACACGATTTTCCTCTTTCACCAGTAGGGTCTTCCCTAGGTCCATTTGAGATTATACCTGGAGTTGTGAATAATTATTTAACTTAGCTTATACTGGAGAATTGAGCACTATTGCACTTGACCATTCAGGCAGGATTAGCATTAGTTCTAAACCATTTTGAACTGACTCAGATAAATATTTATTCCATAATGCCCACTAATTAAACTCTAACTGGGGTTGAAGCTCTGAAAGAACATAAAAATGAAAATCAAAATTTAGTAAGGTGGTTGTTATATGGGGAGTGGAATAGAAAACAAAAATTAGACTGGGTGTAAAGCTGGCTGCCGATTCGCTATCATTTGTTTTGCATAACTGGCGAAGACCAATTTTGCCCCCATAAGGCCTTTGCGATCCAAATGTATGAGTTGACTGACAATGCTCAGCTGATGGAGTTTGTGTGCTACAAATGGAACAACATCATTTATGAGAACTTGCTTCTTCTTCTTGAGCAGTCCCTCGGAACCGAGGATGACTTGCTTCCACACTAAAAATAAGTTCTCAGGTGACTGATGAGTCCAATGTGGGACTTACAGTCTCCGTCACAGGTGAGGCAGACGGTGGTTGAAGGGGCGGGTGGGTGGGGTGCCTGGGTTGACATGCGCTCCTTCCGCACTTTGCGCTTGGCTTCCGCTTGCTCCCGGCGAAGAGTCTCGAGGTGTTCGGCGCCTTCCCGGATGCTTCTCCTCCACTTTGTGCGGTCTTGGGCCAGGGAGTCCCAGGTGTCAGTGGGGATGTTGCACTTTTTCCAAGGAGGCTTTGAGGGTGTCCTTGAAGCATTTCCTCTGCCCACCTGGGGCTCTTTTGCTGTGTCGGAGCTTCGAGTAGAGCGCTTGTTTTGGGAGTCTCGTATCGGGCATGCGGACGATGTGACCCGTCCATCGGAGCTGATTGAGCGTGGTCAAAACTTCGATGCTGGGGATGTTGGCCTGAGCGAGAACACGGACGTTGGTGTGCCTATCCTGCCAATGGATTTAAAGGATCTTGCGGAGGCAAGATTTATGAGGACTTGCTATTTTGCCAATGACTGTTGCACACAGCAGGAGAAAGTGGCTGGGGGTTTCTGCCTCTGTGCTCGCCCGCCCGCCCTTTTGCAGCCATTAAAATTAATGAGTAGAAAATTGTGGGCTGGCTAGTGCAGAAGGTGAAAACTGGGAAAAGGACATCAGAGGATCCCGATTTACATTTTAAAGAGGCCTACTGCCTGACTCAGGAGCTCGCTCCGGCTGCCCAACGGTAAGCCTGGGGGGGGGGGGGGGGGGGGGGAAGACTGCAGTGGCAGTAACAGGCTGGCAAGTCATTCCCCACCATTTTCTGGGCGCTATTGCACTGTTTCCAACAGCTGGGAAGCCTGAAAATCTACTCCCCAGTGTTGATCTGGACATGAAGGGAGCGTGGGTTGTGATAGGGCTACAACATCGTAGCACTGATAACATAAGAAGTAGGAGCAGGAGTAGGCCATACGGCCCCTCGGGCCTGCTCCGCCATTCAATAGAATCATGGCTGATCCAAACCTAGACTCACGTCTGTGATGAAATATTTCCATTCATCACTGCCTGTGACTGAGATCGGTTTCAGTGTCATTTCCCTTCCCCCAGACCTCATTGTATTGTGTACTGGAATGTGCTGTATTGTATACTGGAATGTGCTGTGTGTAGGGCTCCGCCCATACCTGGCCCCGTTTGTAAGCTAGTTCAGTCTGGCCTCAGTCTCCAGAAGGACGACATCTCTCTCACTTACGTGTTACGTTCTAAGTTAATAAAAGCCTTGTTTTTGTTCTGCTAACTTCGAGTCTCGGAATTATTGAGGCACATCAACGTCCACTTCCCTGCCCGCTCCCCATAACCCTTAATTCCCTTATCTGCTAGGAAACTGTCTATCTCCATTTTAAATTTATTTAATGTCGCAGCTTCCACAGCTCTCTGAGGTAGCAAATTCCATAGATTCACCACCCTCTGAGTGAAGAAGTTTCTCCTCATCTCAGTTTTGAAACGGCAGCCCCTTATTCTAAGATTATGCCCCCTAGTTCTAGTACATAAGAACATAAGAAATAGGAGCAGGAGTAGGCCAATCGGCCCCTCGAGCCTGCTCCGCCATTCAATAAGATCATGGCTGATTTGATCCTAACCACCAATCCACTATCACAGAACCATCTCCTGAATCTAACAGAATTAGACACATGAAATAGGAGCAGGATCAGGCTACACGGCCCCTGGGCCCGCTCCGCTACCCACAGGGCCATGACCGATCCGAACCTAGACTCATGTCCAAATTCCTGCCCGCTCCCCGTAACCTTTCATTCCCTTTACTTCTAGGAAACTGTCTATTTCTGTTTTAAATTTATGTAATGATGTAGCTTCTACAGCTTTTTGGGGCAGCATATTCCATAGACCTACCACCCTCTGAGTGAAGTAGTTCCTCCTCATCTCAGTTTTGAAAGAGCAGCCCCTTATTCTAAGACTATGCCCCCTAGTTCTAGTTTCACCCATCATCGGGAACATCTTCCCCGCTTCCACCCGATCCAACCCCTTCACAATCTTATATGTTTCAATAAGATCGCCTCTCATTCTTCTGAATTCCAATGAGTAGAGTCCCAATCTACTCAACCTCTCCTCATATGTCCATCCCCTCATCCCCGGGATTAACCGAGTGAACCTTCTTTGTACTGACTCGAGAGCAAGTATGTCCTTTCTTAAGTATGGACACCAAAACTGTACGCAGTATTTCAAGTGCGGTCTCACCAATACCTTGTACAACTGAAGCAATACCTCCCTATTTTTATATTCTATCCCCCTAGCAATGAAAGCCAACATTCCATTGGCCTTCTTAATCACTTGCTGCACCTGCATACTAACCTTTTGAGTTTCGTGCACCAGGACCCCCAGATCCCTTTGTACTTCAGTACTTTCCAGTTTCTTGCCATTAAGATAATAACTTGCTCTACGATTTTTCCTGCCAAAGTGCATAACCTCACACTTTCCAGTATTGTATTCCATCTGCCAAATCTCTGCCCACTTACTTAGCCTGTCTATGTCCCCTTGCAGGTTTTTTATGTCCTCCTCACTCACTACTTTCCCTCCCATCTTAGTATCATCTGCAAACTTTGATATGTTACACTCGGTCCCCTCCTCCAAATCGTTAATATAGATTGTAAAGAGTTGGGGACCCAGCACTGACCCCTGCGGAACACCACTAGTTACTGGTTGCCAGTCTGAGAATGAACCATTTATCCCAACTCTCTGCCTTCTGTTAGATAGCCAATCCTCTATCCATGCCAGAATATTACCCCCAATCCCGTGATATTTTATCTTAAGCAATAATCTTCACAATCTTATATGTTTCAATAAGATCGCCTCTCATTCTTCTGAACACCAATGAGTAGAGGCCCAACCTACTCAACCTTTCCTCATAAGTCAACCCCCTCATCTCCGGAATCAACCGAGTGAACCTTCTTTGAACTGCCTCGAGAGCAAGTATATCTTTTCTTAAATATGGAAACCAAAACTGATTTTCCAGCCTGCTCTCTCTTCAAGTGAGGTTCAGGGTGAGGAGAACATGAATATGCTGAATTGAATCGAGTGTTCTGATTCCTTTTTAAAAGAGGCTCCAACTTGAACACAGACAAAGCAATGATTTCCCTTGTAACCTTCATTTCTGCACTGCAGGCCAACACATTTAGAAAATGACTGCCAAGATTCTCAGAGAATAGGTGATGTTCCTTCATTCTTAGCAAGTTACAAATATTACAAGTTTCAGATAATATTTTTCCTATATGCATATGACTGACAACACACTAAGCAAAGTACTGACAAAGATAATCAAATATTTGCAGAACATTATGACTTCAGTTCCGTTGTGGTAATGGAAATGTCATATGCAAACTCCAACTAGTCAGAGTAAAAATATAATGTTAGATTAATATCCAGGAGTTTTTATTGAATTTCAGACAGAAATTGCAATCCTTCCACCTCACCTCCGTCCTGTTGTTAATTGCTCACTTGATTTAATTTCCTGAGGGAGGGAGAATCCGGTAGAGTGCAAAGAATAGCCTTGTGGCAGATATTAAAGTTAACATAAGTGGCGATGATAAGTTTTTTTTAAAAAGAGAACCAATCATGTGAAGTAATATGTATTCTCATCACTTGTAAGCTATGCCCATTAAGTATGCTTTTCTCTAACCACAACTAGCTGTCTTTGGCATTGTTATTACCTGTGGTTTGGACAGTTATCAATTTTTCACTCACATTATTCCATGATGTATGTTTTCATAAATCATAACGATTAGGACTCTACCGTGTTTTACCTCTGGTTGTAATTAGTAGTTTTCTGCTTGATCTGTCTCGCGATTGTTTTCAGTGTCAAGGGAAATATCAAATGTGTAGCTCCTCTTTACTCAACAATCATTAAGTTAGTGAGAGACTGCCACAAGCTTGTTTCCTCAATCATAACAATCCAGGATTTTCTGAGGCACTGGTGCCAGGACATTTAACTGTGAATACCAAATATGTGTTGGAGAATTAGTAAAAAATGAGGAAATGACAAATTTCAATAAATACTGTGACACATGAAACTGGAGGAGGTGGAGGACCCAGAAAGACCAATCTTCTGGGTGGTCTTATAAATAGCTCATTTGTTAGAACAGCAGCTTTGGTTGCTGTGGTGATGAATCCGAGTTTTGTATTAATTCCATTCTCTGAGCTTCTCGACACCAGATTCGATTGGTTGTCTTGGTTAGCACCTGAAGTTTTAAACAAAAAAGAAACTTAACATATCAAAGTAGGTTGTTAATTTATACTTACTGCTGTAATGAAATAAAACGTCAGCCCCCAAAATAAAACTGCAGAGAAACCTACTGACAAACCTACAGGAGTTTTTTGAGAATGTAATTGGTAGAATAGATAAGGGAGAACCAGTGGATGTGGTGTATTTGGATTTTCAGAAGGCCTTTGATAAAGTCCCACATAAGAGGTTTGTGTGCAAAATTAAAGCACATGGGATTGAGGGTAATATACTGGCATGGTTTGAAAATTGGTTAACAGACAGGAAACAGAGAGTAGGAATAAATGGGTCTTTTTCGGGGTGGCAGGTGGTGACTAGTGGGGTACTGCAGGGATCAGTGCTTGGGCCCCAGCTATTCACAATATATATCAATGATGATTTGGATGAGGGAACCAAATGTAATATTTCCAAGTTTGCTGACGACACGAAACTAGGTGGGATTGTGAATTGTGAGGAGGATGCAAAGAGGCTTCAAGGTGATTTAGACAAGTTGAGTGAGTGGGCAAATACATGGCAGATGCAGTATAATGTGGATAAATGTGAAGTTATCCACTTCGGTAGGAAAAACAGAAAGGCAGAGTATTATTTAAGTGGTGGTAGATTGGGAAATGTTGATGTACAAAGGAACCTGGGTGTTCTTGTACACCAGTCACTGAAAGCAAACATGCAGGTGCAGCAAGCAGTTAGGAAGGCAAATGGTATGTTGGTCTTCATTGCAAGAGGATTTGAGTACAGGAGCAAGGATGTCTTACTACAGTTATACAGGGCCTTGGTGAGACCACACCTGGAGTAGTGTGCGCAGTTTTGGTCTCCTTACCTAAGAAAGGATATACTTGCCATAGAGGGAGTGCAGCGAAGGTTCACCAGACTGATTCCTGGGATGGCAGGACTGTCGTATGAGGAGAGATTGGGTCGACTAGGCCTGTATTCGCTAGAGTTTAGAAGAATGAGAGGGGATCTCATTGAAACGTATAAAATTCTGACAGGGCTAGACAGACTGGATGCAGGAAGGATGTTTCCCCTGGCTGGGGGGTCTAGAATGAGCAGTCACAGTCTCAGGATACGGGGTAGGACATTTAGGACTTAGATGAGGAGAAATTTCTTCACTCAGAGGGTGGTGAACCTGTGGGATTCTCTACCACAGAAGGCTGTGGAGGTCATGTCACTGAATATATTTGAGGAGATATAGATTTCTGGATGCAAAAGGCGTCAAGGGGTACGGGGAAGTGAGTGGGAATATGGTATTGAGATAGAGGATCAGCCATGATCATACTGAATGGCGGAGCAGGCTCGAAGGGCCGAATGGCCTACTCTTGCTCCTATTTTTCTATGTTTCTAAAGCACTCTGTTGCCAAGTCTATAAATGGCTGATGATCAGTAGTAGTTAAAACTAAATAAAGTTTCAAAGACATTTAGAGAAGCAAAGTGGCTGGCCAATGTTTTCAGACTGAGTATGCTACCCTCGAAATTAGAAATTTCCTCACGTCCTGCTGAGATCCGAGAATGGAATGATTTGGGCAGTGCTGTACCTGCGGCAAGATACGGTAGTCTGGACTTGGTAATGTTTATTTTTATGCTGCAAGAATGGTTTGATTCACAACAACACACATAATTGGTTGGAGAAGATATGACTAACCTTTATGTGGCTGTGGTGTAAACCTGTGGTGTTTGAAATGTTTTAACAGTTGCTGGGCCTTTGCCAATTGTAGACAGGATTTGAACTTGAATCCGATAAGTCGTCAAAGGCCGAAGATTGAGGATCGTAATAAAAGGCTGATCCTGTAAACAATACAAGAATAGATCAAAACTCAGAGTTATAATCTGTAATTTAGCCAAGGGGTTCAAATAATTTATATATGGAACAATGGTGACCTGGGTGCGCTTCCATCTGTCCCTCAGACAGGTTAAAGACGGTACTGTATAGTACAAATTTCCAACTCTAGAGGTCACTATTACAATATAAAAATGCTGAGTACAATTGGGAGTTAATCAAGAATGTTCCAGCAATATGAGATCAGTGAATCAGTGCTCAGCCTCTGCTAACATTAACATCTGGGCTGTATGATGATTCTGGCTAGAAGTTATGGCAGGATCGAACAGAAGAACTGGGCCAAAGGCAGGCAGGCAAGAATCAACAGGGCAATACCTGCACTTCCACAATGCCTAATTATGACGACCACTGCTCGTGCTTGTAAAGGTGGTGCAGAGCAATCAGCCTCAACCTACCAGTAGTAGGTAGATTCAGACCTATGATTTTTCCCACATAAAAAGTTTTCAATCTTAGTTGAATTGTCAAGGATGCTGCTTTTGTTGAGAATATAAATAGTATGCGTCATGGTCAGAGAGGAAGTACCATTAAAGTTTACAACAAAGAAGGAAGTTTGCGTTGGCTCTTTGCTAAAGCAACCTAAAATTAATCGTACTGCTTCATTTTCCCTAGTTAGTTCTGCATATTCCTCTGCTTCAAAGGTGTATCCAAATTTCCATTCAAAGATGCAAGTCTCTGCTTAAACCATCCCCTGTAGCAAAGCATTCATGCTCTGAAGACCCTCTGTGTAAAGACAGTTCTCCTAACTTCTCTCCTCATTCTCTTAATGACAGTTTTAAATTGACGACCCTCTCGTCACTGACTTCTTAATCAGAGGAAATAGTCTTTCCTTATTCACTCCATAAAAACCATCATTGTTTTAAAAACCTCTTAGCCTTCTGTTTCAGTGGAAATAATCCCAGTATTTTAAATCTGCCTTCAAAGCTATAGTTCCACATCCTGGCATTATCTTGATGAATCTATTCAGTTTGCTTTCCAAGGCTTTAATCTTTTTATAATGGGGTAAGTTCATCAAAGCGATGAAGATTGAAGTTAAAATACTTTGTGGCAAAAAACTGGCCTGTGTGGCACCCTATTTCTGGGGGTGCTGAATAAGTGTTCGAGAAATGAATTTTCAATGCCGGCATCTCGCACCCATTTCCCCTGCAAATGCGCTGGCAGCCACATTGGAAACTGGCAACTTCTGAGTGCCTAGGGCAACCACTTGAAACAGGTCTGGGCCCACTGAATATGTTATTTTTTTTAGTTTTTGGACCACGCTGCCAAATTCAACAGAAACGTGTACTCCGCTCAGTTAATTTTGGTTCTACAGTGGCCTTACCAGCAGTTCTTAAAAAGAAAAGTAAAATTATTTGATTTTGATTTTTTACCTAATGTGATGCTAGGACAAACATTCCTACTCCTGCTGGCTCCACACAAATACGGCTCGCTCCCTCCCACGCACCCCCCCAGGACTTGCATGTGGGCCAGATCTGAGTCGGAGCCTGCCAAATTTTCAAGGGCTCTGACTGGCGAAATATATCGATATACCCAAATGGCATTCGCGGCTCTCCGGTTTTATGAAAATGAGGCTTGAGGCTTGTTTTGGAGTGAACTTTGGGCCGACATCTTTGGCTGCATGCTCTCTCACTTCGTACTGATTTCAGGTGCAAAACCATTTTCTCGGCCTTTACCACTATGCTTCATTTTTTTTGAGGTTTTAGAGCAATTAAAAAAAAAAATCTAATATTTAGAAGCCTGTAAACAAAATGACAAATTATCACTGCAGTTGAAATAAAAATGAATGCTTTCTTCCCCTCCCCCACAATTCACATGAACACAGCACCTTACTGGTAACTTACTGGTGGCAGTATTTGAGTTCGGGAAATGACCACGTCTGGTATGACAACTGGTCTGTTAACAGTGGATATCTCCGTCCAGTTCAATTGGTATCCAGTGACCAGCTGATGAGGTTGATTCTGTGAAACCTGCCAGTGAAACTCTCCGGTGATCGAGCCATTTTCAGCAACAAAACTAGCAGTTAGTTTCTCTGCTTTCAATATGACCTTTCCAGAAGCTGGACTGGATGCCTGGCGAAGCCCTGGTATCAAGACAGAAGAAATGTAGTACCATTCAATTCCATGTTCATCTCTTAATGTGCAAATATGTACTGTATGTACACACATTTCTTTTTACAATGGGTTTTATTTTGAAGTTACTTAAATAATCTTCCACAATATACTAAAATATCCCCTGTTGTGGATTTAAGTGTTTCATTCTTAATTCTTGAAAAAAGTTTAAAGAATAAGAATAGCTTAAAAATGAATTGAAGTTAATTAGAACCACACATGTACTTTACCATAAGGAATGAACAACCCCAACAGAAACTGCACAGAATGGCATTCAGACAAAGCCATCTCTTGTTCCCCTCGAATTCATTTATTTATCTTGCATATGTGGACTGCGTATAATTCCAGCCATCTCAGAACACTGTCATCGCCAGCATGCAAAGCGCGTGGGCCAATAGATAGTTTAGTTAGTGGGCACGATTCAACGTCGTGGGACCTGGTTTGTATTTGTCCGCAAGGACATTTGTCTTCGCCACGAAGGTCCCATAGGTGAAGATTGGAAGCGCGCTGTCCCTGTAAAGTTTGAAAGTGGTTCAGTAGCACCCAATGACCAAAAGGGGGACAATGCATCGGCATTCTCGTCATGCCCCGTGAGTAATCGATTCGTGGGTGAAAGTAATGATGCAACCAGCAGACTGAATCAGAGAAATTTCAGATCCCAGTCAGTCAATCAGCTAATAATGAGCCTGCCAATGTTTGAAATGGACTGTGAAATAACCCCCCACCCTCCAGTGGATTACTGATTGAAATACAAGGGAAATTAAAATATTCACAAAGGGGAGAATCTGATTTTAAAATGGAGGGGAAGAATATCTGGGGTGGTGAGCAGCTGCTGTCTTGTATTTATATTTGTAATAATACATCCATCTTGGATCTTTTATATCACTTTTTATTGACTTGACAACCACCTATCAGATACTTGGACATATGATCACATCCAACGCTGCCTGGGAGTGTTCCCTGATTGAGCAGGCAATTTAATAGGTCTAGGACTCAGCCTAGGGTTTTCTAGATTTCCACCTGCTAATTTGGCCTAAAATTTTTTCTATTTTTTTTCTGTCTCCTTGGAGATTGTATAGCTGGCTAGTGGGGTTGGGTGGGGGGGGGGGGGGGGGGGCGGAGTTACAGTATTAAGTTGCACCATGACTGGCCTGATGGACCAGCTGGTCTTTTCCTGTCCGTCATTTTCATATGTTTGCATCATTGGAGGAATCTGGGTGAGAACTAGCACACAAAGTTGAAAGTGGAGTACCTCAGATTATTGATTTTATTCCTGTTGATGTGGGTCCAGCAACACACAGAGCGGGTTCCAAATTGATGAGGTGGTTCTTTGCGAACTGGTTAAACTGGATGGAGTCTACTTTCCTGTTATTGGGCTTGAGCATATTGGATCACCTTGGTGCAGTGCATGGAGCAAATGTGCTGCCTCCAGGTGATTAAATTTAAAATGGACAGAAAATCTGTCTGGCTTCATTACTGGTGTGTGATCCTCTCGCTAGATTTTCCTCTATACACTGCGCCCCAGTTATCCAATGTACTAAAACAGGAAAATGTGTCGCGGTGTCTCTGCTTTTGCGCTGTTATTTATACACATAATAAGGAAGCTGTTGCAACTGTTAGAATTTTGATCCGATATAAAAAGATATATAAACCTACGTACACAAGATCTTTACGGCGGAATGCTAATGCTAGAAGGAAAAAACTCTGCTACATGCTGTAGATAAAGCATAGAAAGTGAATAAAACCAGGGACATTTAGCCCAAGAGTCACACAACAACTATGCAACACAATCTTTTCACCCCCACTCACCATTTCTTGCACAAAGTAAGCGCTTCAACACTTTGACTTTAATTGAACTGCTGCAATGAGGAGTTGTCACATAGGTCACGGCCTGTGTTGCCTGCCCCTGGAGAACGATGGGTTCCACAGTCACCTTATACTCACAAGCAAATAAGAGACCAGTGATAATGAAGTGAGTGCCCTGAAGGGGGAAAATAAATAAATAGCAGAGTGAAGAATAAAGTCTTGTTTTCCTGGTTACATTTAACAGTGGACACAAAGAGGAGCAATTAATAAAGCTGAACCATGTCTAATCTTTAACACACAGCAAGGGCAAATAAAGCAGGCTTTGCTCTGGCTACATTGCTATGCTTCTCATGCATTCATCATTAGCCTCAATGATTTCAAGCACACAGGCGATTGCAAGTGCCGGTTACACTGAAATTTATCTTTTTTTTTAGCTAAAGAATTAACTAGGTCTGTTTCAAGGCTGCATCTGGCATTATGTCAAGAGATATGGAATGCGAGTCTGATGATGCAAAATGAAGGTGAAGAGTAAAGTGAGTTTAAAGGGCCTCCGAATTGCTAAAAATGTGCAACTATTACAATCTGGCCATTTAAATATAATTTAAATTAAAAATTAGTGTTTTCCTTTGCATAAAACAATCACTAACAATAATATATTGATTTTAAAAGCTGTTGCAGCAATGATTTATTATAAACAGTAATCCGTTATTAGAAAATAAATTACTTTAAATGTGTTTTAGGCATCAACTCAAAGCAGCTGAACTCAAATTTCAAGCTTATAAATTTCATTGGAACACACTAAGGCCGCGATTTTGCCGGCGCTCAGAGGGCGGGTTCGGAGGCGGGTCCGCTGTCAAAATCGAAATGATTGACAGTGGGTTGGGAACCCGCTCCGAACTCACCTCCATGCAAGTTTCCAAAGTGTCATGTCTGCGATTTCAGAACAGACCCGACACCAAGCGGCATGGGAGGCATTTAAGATAGTTAAATGCTTGTTAACAACTATTTTGTCATCCTATTTCTATTTTACCATTTTTTTTAAAAATGAGGTTCACGTCGTTCAGAGATCACGTCAGGTAAGTAGGTCGGGTTCTCTAGGTCACTCCATTGTTGTGAATAGGTGACAGCTGCAAAAGTGGTATGAAAGCTACCATTTCACAGCTGTTCACTTTCCAATGTCAGAAGATTGAGCCTTCAGGACTTGGAAGACACTTTTGAGCTTTATGCAGTTTGGAAGTGTTTGGAGTAAACTCTCTATCCACTGTCACCTCCTTGGAGCAAGCTCTCTCACCATTGACATCGCTTCTGTCATCTCAACTTCAGCTGCCATCTATTCCAGCAACACCGGTGCCCTTGAAAAAAATCTCACCTTGGTCCTCTGTATCCCTCCACGATCAGCCCCAACACCAACATCACAAACAACAGCACCAACCTTCTCCACAATCACCTGATGCTGCACAGGACAACAGCACCCGACAACATTGCTGCCCGGGAGGCTAGCGATGGCATCACCATGACCAAATTTACTTCACTTGGCGCTGTACACCCTGGCTGCCACATGATGCGCTGGTTGACACCACCCCACACCAGCACCATAAAGCATCCCTACAATGTCCAAGCTATTCCATGCACAGTCATCACAATTGTGGGGGGGGGGGGGGGGGGGAGTTATGTATCAACATTCACTGGAACTCACTAAGACACTTCCATAAGTGAGCACAGACCTGTCCAATAAGGTAAAGTGTTGAAAATATAGATTTCAATGTTTGACAACACATTAACAGAAACTTTACATGAACATTGGCTAAACTACCCAAGTGTCTACCCTTGTGTGTTGTTAGTTCGTATGGTTGCAGTATGATGAGGGTGAGCGGTGGCTAGTGAGATGGGGAAGTGATAATGTAGATAGAGAGGGATGGGTGGAGATGCAAGGTAAGTTGGTGTGAGTAAAGATGTGCAGGAATAGGGTAGGGAAGGCAGAGTGATGTGGATGTGATGAATGGCACAGCAGGATGAAATGGAGTGTGCCTTGGCAGTAACGTTTCGTGATCTACTCAGATCATTGAAAGGTTTGTGCCACTGCAGCCTGGTCCTCCTGACGACATATCTGCTTGTGCTCTCCTGTCAATGTGCAACCAGGCTGTGTTGATCTCCTGGGGAGGTCTCTCCCGCCCATGGGAAGGGAAGAGAACCTCCCTGTGTGCTGTGACTCCCTCCATAAGCATATGGAGGGGGTAATGGGAGAGCCTGGGTGCAGCCGTGCAACTTTGTGCAGTGCTCGTCAGTGTTTGCAGCACCTCAGTGCTGTAGAATACG
The DNA here is from genome assembly GCF_052327205.1 of Somniosus microcephalus. Taxonomy (NCBI): domain Eukaryota; kingdom Metazoa; phylum Chordata; class Chondrichthyes; order Squaliformes; family Somniosidae; genus Somniosus; species Somniosus microcephalus. The sequence continues at coordinate 36,515,660 of NC_140992.1, forward strand.
GACAGCACAACTGTCAAGATCAATTTGGACATGGCCCCTTTAAGGAAACCGGCTGATGACATGTCATCAAATGACGTCATCAGACCCGCATCCTATTAATTGGCCGGGAACCTCGCAGGGCGGGCTTAACAAACCCTATTAACATAAAATCACTTGGAGAGTGCGGGCTGCAGTAGGCAGCGGGCTGGGACCGTGACACCGACCCGGCCGGCGGAATCGCGGCCTAAGAGTCCTCAGATTTCTGTTTTGCAAGCTTTTAAGTTTCAGTTTTGCAGTCGGAGCGCACATCTTTCTATTCTCACCAAATTTAACCTGGTTTTGGGTGGCGGGGGGAGGTGATGGTTGGTATGTGGTGGCTCTATCGCACAGTATCAGATGAAAAAAGAGTTTTTAGTGAAAAACAGACCTTTTTTGGATGAGGATTAAGAAAGAATTATTGGCTTGTAGCTGGGCCATCCGATGAAAGGCTGCACTGTAGAGTTTGAGTTTTTTTTATTTTTGGTGGGGGCGGTGGGAGCGAAGTAGAATGATCTAGACAACGGAACTAGATGTAATATCTCCAAATTTGCAGACGACACAAAGCTGGGTGGGCGTGTGTGCTGTGAGGAGGATGCCGAGAAACTCCAGGATGATTTGGACAGGTTGGGTGATTGGGCAAAAGCATGGCAGATGCAATAGAACGTGAGGTTATCCACTTTGGTGGCAAAACCAGGAAGGCAGATTATTATCTGAATGGCAATAGATTGGGAGAAGGGGAAGTGCAACGAGACCTGGGTGTTCTTGTGCACCAGTCGCTGAAGGTAAGCATGCAGGTGCAGCAGGCGGTTAAGAAGGCAAATGGTATGTTGGCCTTCGTAGCGAGAGGGTTTGAGTACAGGAACAAGGATGTCTTGCTGCAGTTATACAGGGCCTTGGTGAGACCACATCTTGAGTATGGTGTGCAGTTTTGGTCACCTTATCTGAGGAAGGATGTTCTTGCCATGGAAGGAGTTCAGCGAAGATTCACCAGGCTGATACCTGGGATGGTAGGAATGACGTATGAGGAGAGATTGGGTCGATTGGGCTTGTACTCGCTGGAGTTTAGAAGAATGAGAGGGGATCTCATTGAAACTTATAAAATTCTGACAGGACTGGACAGACTAGATGCAGGAAGGATGTTCCCGATGGTCGGGGAGTCCAGAACCAGGGGTCACAGTCTAAGGATAAGGGGTAGGCCATTTAGGACAGAAATGAGGAGGAATTTCTTCACCCAGAGTGGTGAACCTGTGGAATTCTCTACCACAGAAAGCAGTAGAGGCCAATACATTAAATATATTCAAGAAGGAGTTGGATATATTTCTTAAGACTAAAGGGATCAAGGGGTATGGGGAGAAAGCAGGGACCGGGTACTGAATTTGGATGATCAGCCATGATCGCACTGAATGGCGGAGCAGGCTCGAGGGGCCGAATGGCCTACTCCTGCTCCTATCTTCTATGTTTCTATGACCCAATGTAAATGCCTTATCACACCTGGATAAGAGGAACACCTATGTGAGAATGTTGTTCATTGATTATAGTTCAGCATTCAATACCATTATCCCCTCCAAGCTTGTCAACAAGCTCTGAGCTCGGACTTAACACCTCCCTATGCAACTGGATCCTGGACTTCCTGACGGGAAGACCCCAGGTGGTGAAAATAGGCAGAAACACCTCCTCCACACTGATCCTGAACACGGGAGCTCCCCAGGGTTGTGTGCTCAGCCCCCTTCTGTACTCCCTGTTTACTCACGACTGCGTGGTCACGCACAACTTCAACTCCATCATCAAGTTTGCTGATGACACTACCGTTGTAGGCCTGATCACAGATGGCGACGAGACAGGCTACAGGGAGGAGGTAAGAGCCCTAGGAGAATGGTGCAAGTACAACAACCTCTCCCTCAACATCAGCAAAACAAAGGAGATGATCGTGGATTACAGGAAGCGGCAGGGGGAGGGACACACCCCAATCTACATCGAAGGGGCTGAGGTGGAGAGGGTCAGCAGCTTCAAATTCCTGGGTGTATTCATTACGGAGGACTTAACGTGGTCTCATCACATTGACGTTGTAACCAAGGAGGCATGCTAATGCCTGTTCTTCCTCAGGAGACTGAAGAAATTTGGAATGGCCCCCCAGATTCTCACCAACTTCTACCGGTGCACCATCGAGAGTATCCTGTCCGGCTGCATCACTACCTGGTATGGCAACTGCACCGCCACAGACCGCAAGGCTCTACAGATGGTAGTGAAAGCTGCACAACACACTATAGGAATTAAACTACCTGCTGTGAAGGATACCTACCCCGAGAGGTGCTGGGGGAAGGCCCTGAGAATCATTAAAGACGCGAGTCACCCCAGCCACAACCTCTTTGCCCTGCTCCCGTCCGGTAAGAGATACCGAAGCATACGGTCTCGTACCAACAGGTTTCGAAACAGCTTCTACCCCCAGGCCATAAGACTCATGAACGATTAATTTATTATTATTTATTACTGTTGTTCTATTAGTATTTCTATTAGTATTTTTATCATTGTTATGCCATATTTATTCCAATGTTGGGAGGACTCGTAAAAATCAACATTTCATTGTGCAGTACACATGTCTGTTGCATATATGACAAATAAAATTGAATTGAATTGAATTGAATTGTATCAGAAAAATGATCTGGAAACACCTCAGTTTCTCTGTTGATTTTACCAGAATGACCAATGCTGATGAAGTCGCAGACCAACCAATCCTCCCAACTGAAGTATGAAGCATAGATCTGGGGGCGGTAGGAGAAGAGGGACATGTCAGATGGGGAAGGACTGAAGACTAGCGGAAATCTGAACATATCTGAATCAGTCAGCATTAGGCTTGGCCGAGGAGCATGCTTAATGTTTGCTAATCCTGTAATGGCTTTCCCAAGACTTCTGGTGACCTACATAAATTTAAATGATGAATATGACTAGCTTCTGCACTTTTATCTTTACAATAAATTTCTTGTATCTGTTGTGTGCATTGTGTTTGTCACCTGTACTATGACAATTAAATCTATCAACTTTCTCCTTACTCACTGATCAGTTTTCTGGCCCTAAAATTCTACGGGGCCATTTACACCAGTGTTGCCCCCCCTGACCTCAGGCTTGTGCCAGCTGATACTATCCAATGCTGACCTTGCTGCAAATTGCAAGGGCTAGTTCATTTAAATATCCACCGGTGCTTTAGTAGAGCAACTCCCCTATAACGTGGAAGTAACATTACATTACATAATTTCCTACATTACAACAGTGACTCCACTTCAACAGTACTTCATTGGCTGCAAAGTGCTTTGAGACGTCCGGTGGTCGTGAAAGGCGCTATATAAATGCAAGTCTTTCTTTCTTTCTTTAATGCACAGGCTGGGAATTAGGAGCCCAGCTGATAAAAAGGCAAGCATGGCTGAAAATTGCAGTAGCAGGCCAGTAAACAGCAGGTAAGTAGTAGAGTGTTGAGCACAGTGAGTTGACCGTCAGGTAGCTGTAATGGACAGCTTGTGTGCAGTTTTGTGCCGTGTGTTAAGCATGTCTTCAAGCAGAGGACCTGGCAGAGGCGCCCAAAAAAGGGAGTCGAGCTTTGTAAGGATTCAGCATAGAGGACATCATTTCAGCGAGACCAATCTTCAGACACTCCTGGATGATGTGCAGCAAAAGAGACAAAGGGGGAGAAATTCGGTTGTTAGCGCCACCGATTAACGCCTAGAGACCGAGAAGTGGGGTGCTAGCCAATTTCCGGGCGGGCGCAAGGCGCCTAGCCCCATATTGAGCATGCATTTAGCGCCGGCGCTAAATCTTAGCGCCCGCTCATGGGCGCAGGCTGATTATGACGTCATTTGAGTGTGCAACGCCTTTTGGGCGCCCCGGACCGGAAATTCAGTGGCGCCCCCCTCCGTAGTGCCTGGTGCTAATAGTGACAGCTTACCTGGACCTTACCAAGTCGCTCTCGGGCTGGAGGAGCATTATTTAAAGGGGACTGGTGTGGTTTAAAAGCGGCAGCCATTTTTGGAGCACAACTTCCTCGAGAGCTACAAAGAGTTGCTGAGCTGCACACTGAGAGCCATTTGACCACTGAGCCAGCGCAGGCAGACGATCTTCAGCCTTCTGACCATCACCTTGCTGTTGGTGAGCCTTGACAATGGGAAACCTTCCTGTGGGCACTTATTATGGGGGCTGCATTGGAGGGGAACATGCTGAATCATCTGCAAAGGGCACGGAGACGCTGGGAGAGGGGGGCGGGCATGGCCAGACCTTACGCTGGCAGGGTTTTCCGACAGTAGTTTTTCTACATGAACATGCCGGAGGAGCAGTGTGTCAGAAGGCTGCGATTTAGAAAGGAGGTGATGACTGAGCTGTGCCAGCTGCTTCAGCCAGATCTGCAGCCTCAGATAAGGTGCAGGACATCTCTGTCGGTGGCTGAGAAGATGCCTGCTGGCCTGAACTTCTACGCGAGCGGCTCTTCTCAGGCTGCGCGTCAGAGGCTGATTAGAAGTAGCTTCTAGGCCCCTCTCACAGAATGCTTGCTACCATTCCAAGAACAGGAATGGAACCGGTCTGATACCCCCAAGCCTGTGAAGGGCAAGATGCATGTAAATAGCAGGCATGGCCATTGTAAATGAAGAAAGTGTTTCATTACACAAAATGTGGTTCCTTCAAACATGAGAAAGCTATGGCAACAGAAAGCAAAACTAATACACTGGTGGTTAAAAAGGCATATGGGATACTTGCCTTCATTAGCCGAGGCATAGAATATAAGAGCAGGGAGGTTATGATGGAACTGTACAAAACGCTGGTGAGGCCACAGCTGGAGTAGTGTGTGCAGTTCTGGTCGCCTCACTATAGGAAGGATGTGATTGCTTTGGAGAGGGTGCAGAGAAGATTCACCAGGATGTTACCTGGGATGGAGCGCCTCAGCTATGAAGAGAGGCTGGACAGGCTGGGGTTGTTTTCCTTGGAGCAAAGAAGGCTGAGGGGGGACCTGATTGAGGTGTACAAAATGATGAGGGGCATAGATAGGGTAGACAAAGAGGAACTTTTCCCCTTAGTAGGGGGGTCAATAACAAGGGGGCATAGATTCAGGGTAAGGGGCAGGAGATTTAGAGGGGATTTGAGGAGGAACTTTTTCACCCAGAGGGTGGTTGGAATGTGGAACTCAATGCCTGAAAGGGTGGTAGAGGCAGGAACCCTCACAACATTCAAGAAGCATTTGGATGAGCACTTGAAATGCCATTGCATACAAGGCTATGGACCAAATGCTGGAAAATGGGATTAGACTGGACAGGGATGGATGGGCGGCGCAGACACGATGGGCCGAAGGGCCTCTTTCTGTGCTGTAAAACTCTATGACTCTATGACTCTATGACACTGACACATAACTGCCTCTCACACCCGGGAGACTGTCCAAAACATAAATCACATTCCGACCATCTTCCTTGGCCTTGATTCCACTGCACCAACCAAAGCATCCAATGCCCCATCAGTGAGGCGTTCCACCCTCTGCCTCACCCTTTCCATGTCTTGCTAGGCTGGTGCGCCACAGGTAGGCTCCCACCGCTTTGAAGGCCTACAAGGCAGTGAGTGTGTCTGGTGATGCCAATTGACCTGCCCCTTTAAGAGCTGGCCGGCGCCACTGTGTCTTAGGGAAAGTGATTATTGACAGCACCCTCGCTGCGGCAAAATTGGGTTGCGCCGCTGGGTTAAGAGTAGCGTGCAGCACCTGATTTAGCGCCACAATCACCTTTAGGGGCGCTGCAACCCAATATCGCGCTAGGTGGCGCTAAATTGCGCCTGGCACTAAACTTTGCGCATCGCCAGGACTAGCGCCCCAAACGTGGCTATACCGAATTTCTAGGCCAAAGACTGCTAGGTGCTCACGGGAGGAAACCACAGAAACATGTCTCTAATGTCCCTGGCATAGCACCGATTCAAGACTGTGACCCTGAATTTTCCTCTGTTGTTGTGCTGGGAAACCTGGATGAGTGGGGATGCAAAATGGGGTGGGAATGTTTTCCACTGAGTCCCTATCACTTTTTACAACAATCCAACATTCTGCTACATCAAAAATATACTATTTTTGAGTAATAACAGAAAACGCTGGAAAAACTCAGCAGGCCAGGCAGCATCCGTGGAGAGAGAAACAGAGTTAACGTTTTAGGTCGAAGACCCTTCGTCAGAACTGGAAAAAAGCAGGAAATGGATAGCAAGTTTAGGGGCTGGGAAAACGGGGAGGGGATGAAAGAACAAAAGGGAAGGCCAGTGATAGGATAGAAAGCAGGAGAGATTAAGAGACATTGAGAGATATTAAGAGATATTCAAGGCAAGAGGAGGTGGTAATGGGACAGGTTAAGGAACAAAGGATTGCTCTAGATGAAGTGTGAATTGCGCTGGCAGAATGAAGGACAGCTGCCATGTGGGAGGGAAAAAAAGGCCAAACAAAAAGTGTGGATAAAAAAAAGGAAATATATATATATATGTGATAGGGGCCAAGGTTATGATCTGAAATTGTTGAACTCTATGTTGAGTCCAGAGGGCTGTAGTGTGCCTAATCGAAAGATGAGGTGCTGTTTCTCGAGCTTACGCTGAGCTTCCGTGGAACAATGCAAGAGGCCGAGGCGGTGAGGTCTGAGTGGGAATGGAGCAGTGAATTAAAGTGACAGGCCACCGGGAGCTCGGTTCCCCCTTACGGACTGAACGGAGGTGTTCCGCAAAGCGGTCACCCAATCTGCGTTTGGTCTCCCCAATGTAGGGGAGACCACATCGTGAGCAGCGAATACAGTATACTAAATTGCAAGAAGTAGAAGTAAATCGCTGTTTCACCTGGAAGTGGTGTTTGGGGCCCTGGACAGTGGGAAGGGGGGAGGTATAAGGGCAGGTGTTGCATCTCCTGCGCTTGCACGGGAAGGTGCCGGGCGAAGGGGAAGGGTGCTGCGGGTGGTAGAGGAGTGGACTAGGGTGTCGCGGAGGGAGCAGTCCCTATGGAATGCTGAAAGGGGAGGTGAGGGGAAGATGCCTTTGGTGGTGGGATCACGCTGAAGGTGACGGAAATGGCGGAGGATGATCCGTTGAAATTGGAGGCTGGTGGGGTGAAAGGTGAGGACAAGGGGAACTCTATCGTGGTTCCGGGAGGGAGGGGCAGAGGTGAGGGCAGAAGTGCGGGAGATAGAACGGACACGGTTGAGGGCCGTGTCAACCACAGTAGAAGGGAATCCTCGGTTGAGGAAAAAGGAAGACGTCGGAAGCACTGGTATGGAAGGTGGCATCGTCAGAGCAGATGCGGCAGAGACGGAGAAACTGGGAGAATGGAATAGAGTCCTTACAGGAGGCGGGGTGGGAGGAAGTGTAGTCCAGGTAGCTGTGGGAGTCAGTGGGCTTGTAGTGAATGTTAGTCAATAACCTATCCCCAGAGATGGAGACGGAGAAGTCGAGGAAGGGAAGGGAAGAGTCGGAGATGGACCATGTGAAGGTGAGGGAAGGGTGGAAATTGGAAGCAAAGTGAATGAAATTTTCTAGTTCAGGGCGAGAGCAGCAGATGGCACCGATACAGTCATCAATGTACCGGAAAAAGAGGTGAGGGAGGGGACCAGAGTAGGACTGAAACAAAGAATGTTCCACATATCCCACGAAAAGGCAGGCATAGCTAGGACCCATACGGGTACCCATAGCAACACCTTTGATTTGGAGGAAATGAGTGGAGTCAAAGGAGAAGTTGTTCAATGTGAGAACAAGTTCAGCCAGGCGGAGGAGGGTGGTGGTGGATGGGGACTGGTTGGGCCTCTGTTCAAGGAAGAAGCGGAGCGCCCTCAGGCCATCCTGGTGGGGGATGACGGTGTAGAGGGATTGTACATCCAGTGAAAAGGAGGCGGTTGGGGCCGGGAAACTGGAAACTGTTAAAGTGGCGGTGGGCGTCGGAAGAGTAGCGGATGTAGGTGGGAAGAGACTGGACAAGGGGAGAAAAAATAGAATCGAGATAGGAAGAGATAAGTTCCGTGGGGCAAGAACAGGCTGAAACGATGGGTCTACCAGGGCAGTCCTCTTTGTGGATCTTGGGAAGGAGGTAGAAGCAGGCTGTGCGGGGTTGGGGAACTATGAGGTTGGCGGTCGTGGGGGAAGATCTCCAGAGGAGATGAGGTCAGTGACAGTCTTGGAAATGGTGGCTTGATGTTCGGTAGTGGGGTCATGGTCCAGGTGGAGGTAGGAGGTGGTGTCGGAGAGTTGCTGTTCAGCTTCCGCTAGGTAGAGGTCGGTTCGCCAAACAACAGCACCACCCTTGTCAGCAGGTTTAATGACAATGTCGGGGTTGGATCTGAGAGAATGGAGTGCTCTCTCCACAGATGCTGCCTGGCCTGCTGAGTTTTTCCAGTGTTTTCTGTTATTTCGGATTTCCAGCATCCGCAGTATTTTGCTATTGTACTATTTTTGAGTGCTGGGCATTGGCGTTCAAGTTCACCTGATGGTGGCAGTGTTGATTAAAATAATGCTGCCTACAATGGTGACCTCCCTGGATCCTGCCAAGCTAGCTTTTTGTACATTAGGTTTGTACTGAGCTTTCTTCCAGGTACCAACACCTCCTGCAAATTGTTCCCAGCTCCCACTGACTTTGCTTTGGGAACAGCAGATGATGGAAGGCTCTTAAAAGATTTCTAATATCTTTGAGGATTGTAAATAAACTTGAGTTTATTAAAATGGTTTGTTGTTTTAGTGGTAAGGAAGACAAAGTAAATATTTAAGAATCGTAGCAAAGATATTTCTTAACCTACCTACTCTTTTTTTCTTGGTGAAAGTTATTTTACATTTTCTCTTTCTTCTTTTTTAGGATTGTTTGCATCACACTATAATTTGGCCTCTGGATAAGCACCTAACCTCAAGTTGATACCTGCACAAGATCAGCAACAAGCCTGTGTCCTACCTCCTCACCTTCAAAAGCAACATGCCAGACTGCCTATGTACATGCTCTTAAAATGTAATAGAATGAATGTTGTTTGTGATCTAAAGTAGAGACCGGTGCCCAGTGTGACTAAATAATTTACTTTACCAGTTAGGTAAATCCTCTGTCAACATAATAATGATTGATGCTTATCCCAGGTTCTTTAAACAGTGTTGTATGATAGGTTTCAGTGAACAGGCTGTCCATCTGTACTTTATTATAAACAGATGCCAACTTCAAACATGTTGTAATATGACCAACATTACTGGCTGCAATTTCACAGTAAACCATGAAAATAGAAGCATTGCTTTTGATAATTGCCCAACTTATCTGAAGAAACCAAGGCCGTCCCTCAAAAAGTGTTCAAAACACTGCAATGTGTAAAAATTAACTACTACAGATCCAGAAAAATCTGTAGTTTCCCACATTTCTGCCAATAATTTATGAGAGCCCCTCATAATTCAAAGGATTTTTGTCTCTATCCCATCCATCACACAGATTGACATTTAATGATACTTGTCTTAAGAAGAAACATTACACCTTGATTCACAGGCTAAACATTCAGGGGAAGGAAGAGAAGTGCAACATCACCCATCAGATAAGACAAATGGGTGAGGATTGATTGAAGTCCAACTAAACATTTGTAATGAGATTTATTGAAGGGATAGTCACAATACTCTCTGCAGGAAGACAAGAACCAATTAAGGAAGTAATGGGGAAACCAAAGAGTAGATGTTTATTTTTATGTTGTTCATATGTTTGCCAAAGATTTCTTTACGAAATAGCTTTTAGTTCAAATAGTGAAAGGAAATTGTATTAAATATCTCAGTGCAATTTCCAATTGTCACATTCTGAATGTACACAAGCAAGAAGCACACAGAAAATCTGTCCTCATCTCGAACAGGGAGGAAACTGAAATTAAGCCAATTCTAGTTTCAGCTTTTTCAGCAGGGGACACGTCAGTGGAGAATATAGACTAAAGGAACCGAAGTACATGACGTCCGATGTCACGGTACATCATTTACTGAGGTTCTGAAATGCAATGCTCTGTCCAGATAGAACATTTTGATAAACCACGTTAACATTGTTTCTCTCTCCACAGACGATGCCTGACCTGCTGAGTGTTTTCCACCATTTTGTGTTTTAATTATTAATGAATCATTCATTTGTTTTCTAGTGCAAAGTAAACAGGATTTGATAAATGGAAAGTGCATCATTCAGCTGATCAGAAACTTTAAAACATCAGACCTCTTTGAAATGTTTTGTGGTTCCAAAAGTTTGTTTTAAAAGAAATGAAATGTCTAGAGATCAAAGTTGCAAAATCAACTCATTTAAACTATGAGAAACACTGAGGAGGTAATGTGTTTTTAATTAGAACATTCATCTGCAAGAAATAAAAAAATAATTCAGCTATTATTCGTTGTCTGTTTTTAACAGTACGTAGAAACCAAGCAGATGCATTTTCCTAACCTTGACAGTTGCATGTTGCTGTATTTGTGAATTGTTCTTGGCACAGGATTCTGGTACCCATGTTAACAGGTAGATATTGTGATCCTTGAGACTTTCTGGAGGAACCAAGGAAAAATTCTATATTTATATAAAAACACACACACAGACACACAAAAGTCACAACCTGCTTCATCCTGTCTTTTTAAGGGGGTCATGCAGGTCTCAGGTGGGTACCTGAAGAGTATGATGCACAGCTCACACTGTCGGCTGCACATTGCACTCAGCTCACCAACAAAGCAGTTCTGCGCATTAGTGCTGACATGCATGCGCAGTGCCTCACTTCCCATCTGGTTAATATTTTTATGTTCAGAGACAATACTGCCCACTAGCATTAAAAGAATTCAAAAAGTACGTTTAAAAAGTGCCCTGTTTTTTTTTAAAAGTGGGGCTTCACACTAAGGCAAAGCCCAAGAAATGAGAGGCTACCTGGGTGGTCTCACTACTGTTGCCTTTAATGTGCTGTCAAGAGTCAAGTTGCCAATCTGACTGCTGATTTTCTTTATCATGTGTGCACTGATGCACATTGGAAGCCACACTGCACTGATACAAAAGAGGAAGCATAAAGACATCATTCGTTTTGGAGCCTCTTTTAACGTTAAATTGGATTCTTGTAATAATACCACTTTAGAGCCCAATTGACCAAAATGTGTTAAAATTGTGTACTGCTTGGTAGGATTGTTAACCCTTTTGACATTCCAGAAGAACATTATAACTGAGCTTTACTGTAATTTACATGGTTTTGAAGATATCTTAACTATCGGCAGGCTGCCTGGCGGTAAATATCCCTCTTTCGCGAGGAGGGATCCTATGTTTCATTCCTGACTCAGGATAATAGTGAATCTTTTATATTGAAATTTCACGTCATTCCAGACCTCGGAGTATTTCGGTTATACAGGTGGATTTTACACATTAGCGCTCTAACGCAGACGTTCATGTAATGGGACCATATATCGGGAATTTGGGAGCTGAATAGTTGAAAATCGGAGAGGGTGCACTGACCTCTGCAGCTGAATTCCCAATATGTGCTCTACCACATTGTTTCTCTAGCTGAAAAGCATGACAAATGCAAAGTTACTGCTATAGTTACACTCTTTCTGTGAGTTGCGGTCCCAGTGCTCTGCATATCCAATCCCTATGACAGGGAAAATTGCTAGTTAACTGCAGACCTCAGATAAAAATTGTTATAAAAAACCTCTGGTATTTTTACTTTCCATTCCAGAGGGAGCAGCTATTTGGGGAAAGAACGAGCCAAGCAACATTTTGGGCACACCATGACATCAGGCTCCGATGAAGCTGCTGAGTCAGGCTGATTTCTCTTCATTTCTTTGGATATTCGTTCCCCCTACCTCAACATAAACTGTTCACAAGCCATCCACATTGCATATTTTAAATCATACTCTACTGAATTGGCACATAAGCGATATAAAGATTATGGGGGAGAAATTCGGTATCGTCCCCGTTTGGGACGCTAACTTTTTTAAAAGTTGAAAAAATTAGCGGCAGGCGCTAATGCTTTTCAACTTTTAAAAAATTTGGGGTTTGCGCTCCAGGAAGGAAGTGGAGCACTCAATCAAGCGCGGGACGGTAGGTGTGCAGCGCTGCACAATGTGCCATGCAGCGTTGGAAGGCTCCTTCCCTCCCTTAAAGGGAAGGACCATCGCTGCAGGCTCTGCAAGGGGAAAACTTACCTGGTCCCCGACAGCAGCCGCGATCTGGCCCGATCAGCCCGATGCACTGCAGCAGAGGGCCGGGCTGATCGATCGCTGGCGAAGACAAAGGAAAAAACAAGATATCGCCCCCGAAGTGCCCGGCCTCCCGATGAACACCTCCTGCAGCTACGGGGTTTTCGCCCGGTGATGCTGAAGGGGACGGATCCGAAGTTTGGGTCCGGGGCACTACCGGGGCGATGTGCACGGAGATGACGTCACGATCTCTGGGCGAAGGAGATCGGGGCGCAACGCCATACTGCTGGCGCAAACTTCCTGACAAATTTAGCGGCAGTCGATCTTCTTGCCGCGCCCGGTTGATAAGTGCTTAGCGCCCCGTTATTGCACCCCCCCCCGGAGGTGATAAAGGAAGGTACTAAAGAGGCCAATTTCTAGCCCCTAAACTTAAACATTGTAATTATGGGCTTGTCAGTCCCTTGTATTCTTTAGAACTGCTGGCTAGAGTTAGCTTGGGAGCAGATATTTTCCATACACTTAGTGTTACAATTTGGGCTACACTCTTCATTTAGGCTCACCATAAACCCATGCTTCATATAAACCAGAACTAATGTGAAGCATCTGGGCTATCATGCTGCACGGAGAGCAATCTACCCTCAGCACTGAGTTATATCTAGAATGGGATACCACCAAAAACTCCTGGGCTGAGGTTTTACTTTAATGGGGGTTGGAAGATGATGGGCTGGCTAGTGAAGATATGGAAAACCGCAGCTCCGATCCATCTGATAGAAAACCACCATGGTGACAGAATGTGTAGCTCAGGCTAAACTACCAATTTGAATTTATTGTAAGACATACATTTTTTACACAGTGATCTGGAGGTATGGTTAATCCAAAGAAACACCTGAACAAGCCAAAGGCTGCAGCATTTATTTCTTTAGGAGGCCTCCAAGTGTAGAGTTATCATTCAAAATCCAGCAAAGACACACTGGAGCACCTTGACTATGGCACCAGCTTAGCGTGTAAAGTTAAGGCACATGGAATTGGGGGCAAGGCATCGACTTGGATAGAGAACTGGTTGGCAGACAGAAAGCAAAGAGTTGGAATAAACGGGTCTTTTTCCGAGTGGCAGGCAGTGACTAGTGGGGTACTGCAGGGATCGGTCCTTGGACCCCAGCTATTCACAATATATATTAATGATCTAGACGAGGGAACTAGATGTAATATCTCCAAATTTGCAGATGACACAAAGCTGGGTGGGCGTGTGTGCTGTGAGGAGGATGCCGAGAAACTCCAGTGATTTGGACAGGTTGGGTGATTGGGCAAAAGCATGGCAGATGCAACAGAACGTGGATAAATGTGAGGTTATCCACTTTGGTGGCAAAAACAGGAAGGCAGATTATCTGAATGGCAATAGATTGGGAGAAGGGGAAGTGCAACAAGACCTGGGTGTCCTTGTGCACCAGTCGCTGAAGGTAAGCATGCAGGTGCAACAAGCGGTTAAGAAGGCAAATGGTATGTTGGCCTTCGTAGCAAGAGGGTTTGAGTACAGGAACAAGAATGTCTTGCTGCAGTTGTACAGGGCCTTGGTGAGACCACATCTTGAGTATTGTGTGCAGTTTTGGTCGCCTTATCTGAGGAAGGATGTTCTTGCCATGGAAGGAGTTCAGCGAAGATTCACCAGGCTGATACCTGGGATGGCAGGAATGACGTATGAGGAGAGATTGGGTCAATTGGGCTTGTACTCGCTGGAGTTTAGAAGAATGAGCGGGGATCTCATTGAAACTTATAAAATTCTGACAGGACTGGACAGACTAGATGCAGGAAGGATGTTCCCGATGGTCAGGGAGTCCAGAACCAGGGGTCACAGTCTAAGGATAAGGGGTAGGCCATTTAGGACAGAGATGAGGAGGAATTTCTTCACCCAGAGAGTGGTGAACCTGTGGAATTCTCTACCACAGAAGGCAGTAGAGGCCAATACATTAAATATATTCAAGAAGGAGTTGGATATATTTCTTAAAGCTAAAGGGATCAAGGGGTACGGGGAGAAAGCAGGGACCGGGTACTGAATTTGGATGATCAGCCATGATCACATTGAATGGCGGAGCAGGCTCGAGGGGCCGAATGGCCTACTCCTGCTCCTATCTTCTAAGTTTCTATGACCGCATATTGGTCCATCACTCGTTAAGCTCTTGAATCCCCAACGAATACTTTAACAAGGCATAATCATATTACACTTGGAGATATCTGGTTGATCTGCAGATCAAAGCACTTGGTTTATATTATAATAGATCCTCACAGCTCTGGCATCAGGTTGTGAACATTGGGCACAAAACTGGATAACATCGGGTGGTAGATACAGCAGTAAGTGTTCTGATACTACCTCTCTTTATATTAAGATTATGGAGCATACGCCCCCTTCAAAACAGGACTTTTCCACACAAAGGATTCACAAATACCAAGTCTAGGAACTTTCAGATCATATATTTGGCACTCTAACACATCTCTATCTTTGCTCAAGACTATACTACCTCTCTGTTGCAAGGCTTCTGGGACCTTGGCTCTTAAATTTCCCAAACCTAGATTGAGCAATTTGTTAAACATGCAAAATACTCGTCTTGTTCCAATTAAACTGAATAGTCAAATACTAGCTGTCGCTAAAGGTTCAGGTATAAGGTAGTAAAATAATGTGAGTTGTTATATAAAACAAATACAAATTCTGCTTCTGAGGACTATATTACAAGAGTTCATTACAACTGAAGCTTAGTTGGCTGTCTTACCTCCTTCTGCTTTTTTCCAGTGTACTTTAACTTGCAGCTGGTTGCCATGGAAATAGGGGACTGCTGCCTCCAGACTTGGAATGTCAAACATCTCGTGAATGGATGGAAGTTCATTGGACTCTTTCTCTGTAGTGCTAGCATAATTTGATTGGATGTCTAGATAAAGGAACTCAAGTCAAGTCAAGAGCAATTTTTCTTCCTAGTCCCCCCTCCCAAACTTTGGTTTGCACAAGAACTTGAAATATTTGTATAAAATGCAAAATGTAGCAACTGTTGGAAAAAGGCTTAAAATTGATATTCAAGTAATTTTCATCTCAGCCACACTGTTAAGAATATTGTTATTAAAAAATTTCCGTTGTATATTTTTATGTATTGTCAATTCTTGATGTGGTATAAAGTTCTACTGCAATTCATTTCAACTAAACTTCAAAGTGTTGTAAACATTCTCTCGCCCTATTCCACAGGCAGTATATTTACAAGACCCCCAGGCATAAATGTTTGACCTATACACTAGATCAGACAATGTGACTGGCACAGTTCAAATCTCTTTGCGCTCTCTCGGACACATTTCCTTTCCTTGGGTTAAAGCTCCATTCCTCACACTTAAACCAGATGTTTCAGATTCAAGAGCTTCTCATGCTTCAACCAATGTTACAGTGCCAAATGTCATAACAATTACAGGCCACTGAATGTGAAATCATCACACATTTATCAAAACCAAAATGTGTGCACTACAATTATACTTTTGAGCTCTGACAAGTAAAAGATATGGGAACAGTACCTAAACCATTTGCTTCATCACAGCATTGGTGCTGTGCACCTGTGTATATAAAAACCTGTACACAACTATGAAGGGATCTGCAGACTGGTTGGGCAGGATTTTCATTGGGCCGTGGAGACGGGATTGGAGGCATGTGGGGGTTAAAATCCTGAAATCGGGGGGGCATGAACTCATCCCGCTCCCAACCCACCTCCATGCCAGTTTCATAGGAGGCGGGCACCCGACCCGCACTGGGACCCGCCTCCCCGAGACGGGAAGGGGATTTATGCCAATTAACTGCCTGTTAACAGGTAGTTAACAGGCAGTTTTTAGCCTAATCCCTATTTTCATTCTTGAAGTGTGGGATTCCCGATGGCTCCAAACCACGCCAAGTTAACGAGGCGGGCCGTCGGGATGAAGGGCTTGGAGGGGTCGAGATGTCCAGTGTTCAGGTGAGTGATGGGTGCATGAGTGCAGAGGTAAGTGTGTTTGGTGCGTTTAAAGTAGTTTTACTTACCTTTACAGCCTGCCTTCCTTCAGGTCTCGGGAGGCCCTCATCTCACCGGCACAGAAAGCAGAATGGCCGCGATCGGTCAAAAATTGCAGTATTCAGCTTTCTGTTCCGGACAGATCTCTAAATCATCCTGAGAGGAAGGAATTAACTTAGAGTACAGATTGTCAGTGTTTGACAGCTTCAAACAGCTGTGAAATGCGGATATTTCATCTGTCAAAAGGTCTTGACAGATGAAATATCAATCTGTGACGTCACCTGTTGCCGGGTGGCCCTTAATTGGCCTGCTGAGACCGCTGGGTGGGCTCAACAAGGTCAATCAAGTGAAAATCGTGTGGGTTGGCTACAACTCGATGGAGGCGGGACTACAACACCGAAAGTCGTAGTCCCGCCTCCTCAATGAAAATCCAGCCCGTTGAGTCTGCCACAAGCTCACTTCAATAGCTCTAATAACTGTTATTCCTTGGGGAAGACAGATGCAAAGTACTCATTTAGTACCTCAGCCATACCCTCTGCCTCCATGCATAGGTCTCCTTTTTGGTCCCTAATCGGCCCCACCCCTCCTACTACCCTTTTACTATTTATATGCCTATAGAAGACTTTGGATTACCTTTTATGTTGGCTGCCATTGTATTCTCATACCCTCTCTTTGCCCCTCTTATTTTCTTTTTCACTTCTCTGACCGTGCTATATGTAGCCGGATTCTCAGATGTATTTGCAACCTGACATCTGTCATATGCGCTCTTTTTCTGCTTCATCATACTCTCTATCTCTGCTAATAATAAGTTATTAGAGCTATTGAAGTGAGCTTGTGGCAGACTCAACGGGCTGGATTTTCATTGAGGAGGCGGGACTACGACTTTCGGTGTTGTAGTCCCGCCTCCATCGAGTTGTAGCCAACCCACACGATTTTGACTTGATTGACCTTGTTGAGCCCACCCAGCGGGCTCAGCAGGCCAATTAAGGGCCACCCGGCAACAGGCGATGTCACAGATTGATATTTCATCCGTCAAGACCTTTTGACAGATGAAATATCCGCGTTTCACAGCTGTTTGAAGCTGTCAAACACTGACAATCTGTACTCTAAGTTAATTCCTTCCTCGCAGGATGATTTAGAGAGCTGTCTGGAACAGGAAGCTGAATGCTGCAATTTTTGACCGATCGCGGCCATTCTGCTTTCTGTGCCGGTGAGATGAGGGACTCCCGAGACCTGAAGGAATAAAGGTTGTAAAGGTAAGTAAAACTTCTTTAAGCACTTTAAACACACCAAAGACACTTTCCTCTGCACTCATGCACCCATCACTCACCTGAACACCGGACATCTTGACCCCTCCAAGCCCTTCATCCCGACGGCCCGCCTCGCTAACTTGGTGTGGTTTGGAGTAGTCAGGAATCCCACATTTCAAGAATGAAAATAGGGATTAGGCTAAAAACTGCCTGTTAACTACCTGTTAACAGGCAGTTAACTGGCACTAATCCCCTTCCCGCCTTGGGGAGGCGGGTCCCAGTGGTCAAGGTGTTGACTTGGATAGAGAACTGGTTGGCAGACAGAAAGCAAAGAGTTGGAATAAACGGGTCTTTTTCCGAGTGGCAGGCAGTGACTAGTGGGGTACCGCAGGAATCGGTCCTTGGACCCCAGCTATTCACAATATATATTAATGATCTAGGCAAGGGAACTAGATGTAATATCTCCAAATTTGCAGACGACACAAAGCTGGGTGGGCGTGTGTGCTGTGAGGAGGATGCCGAGAATCTCCAGGATGATTTGGATAGGTTGGGTGATTGGGCAAAAGCATGGCAGATGCAACAGAACGTGGATAAATGTGAGGTTATCCACTTTGGTGGCAAAAACAGGAAGGCAGATTATTATCTGAATGGCAATAGATTGGGAGAAGGGGAAGTGCAATGAGACCTGGGTGTCCTTGTGCACCAGTTGCTGAAGGTAAGCATGCAGGTGCAGCAGGTGGTTAAGAAGGCAAATGTTATGTTGGCCTTCGTAGCAAGAGGTACAGGAACAAGGATGTCTTGCTGCAGTTGTACAGGGCCTTGGTGAGACCACACCTTGAGTATTGTGTGCAGTTTTGGTCGCCTTATCTGAGGAAGGATGTTCTTGCCATGGAAGGAGTTCAGCGAAGATTCACCAGACTGATACCTGGGATGGCAGGAATGACGTATGAGGAGAGATTGGGACGATTGGGCTTGTACTCGCTGGAGTTTAGATGAGAGGGGATCTTATTGAAACTTATAAAATTCTGACAGGACTGGACAGACTAGATGCAGGAAGGATGTTCCTGATGGTCGGGGAGTCCAGAACCAGGGATCACAGTCTAAGGATAAGGGGTAGGCCATTTAGGACAGAAATGAGGAGGAATTTCTTCACCCAGAGAGTGGTGAACCTGTGGAATTCTCTACCACAGAAGGCAGTAGAGGCCAATTCATTAAATATATTCAAGAAGGAGTTGGATATATTTCTTAAGGCTAAACAGATCAAGGGGTATGGGGAGAAAGCAGGGACCGGGTACTGAAATTGGATGATCAGCCATGATCTCATTGAATGGCGGAGCAGGCTCGAGGAGTGTGGTAAACCACTGTTTGTATTCCACTGTGTACATGTCTCGGCTCACTCCTCCCACGAGTCCAGGTATAAAGGTGACTGCTCCACAGTCCTTCTGTATTCTGGACCGGTTGACCACTCGAGGCACACCTTCATTCTCTTGTTAATAAAAGCCTGTTAATTACTCGCTTAATCTCAGTCTTTTGAGTTATTGATAGTGCATCAATTTTATTAACAAGATTTTCTATAATGGAGAAGATCCTCACACCAGCATGCCTGGACTTAGATCATCGGGAGGCGGACTCATCCACCAAGTTTACTCACTGGCTTAGGTGTTTTGAAAAATTTCTGATCGCCTCCGCTGAAACGGTCAAATCGGATGAGGACAAACTGGACGTCCTGACCTCCAAAGTGAACCACCGAGTGTACTCGGTCATCCAGGATGCGACCTCGTACGCGGATGCTATCAAGCTCCTCAAGGACCAGTACACGCGCCCAGTGAACGAGGTGTACGCTAGGCACCTCCTGGGGAGTCGTAAACAACAACCTGGGGAATCGACCGAGGAATACCTTCAGGCACTGTCTGTGCTTGGCCGGGCCTGTGGTTGTAAGGATGTAAAGGCCGCCGTGTACACAGAGGAACTTATCCGGGACGCTTTTGTAGCGGGCCACAGGTCCAATTACACCCGACAGCGACTGTTGGAGCAGAGTGACCTCTATCTCAACAAGGCCTCTGAACTCGCACTATCATTGGACGCAGCCTACCGGGGCATGGACGCCTACTCCTCTGCACCGTGGACGCTGCGGGGAACGACAGCCTGGGACACGGTAGGACCGTCTCATAGCGCCATGCCACCCCAGCCACATCCCAGCAACGACCCAACTACCGCAGCAGTGTCCCAAGGCCAGACAGCAGTGCCCCAAGGCCAGAAATACTACTTCTGTGGCCAGGCCAAACACCCCAGAGCGCGCTGCCCGGCGAAAAATGCGATCTGCTCGGGCTGCAGGAAGAAAGGACACTACGCCAGCGTCTGCAGGGCCAAAGCCACCCCGAACCCCAGCAGCGCCGCGTGTGGGCCGTGCGGGCCGCCATCTTGGGCCTCCCCAGCCATGTGCGAACCACCGGAACAGCAGCCATTTTGGACGCCTCCAGCCACATGGGGATCATGGACGCCGCCATCTTGGACGACAGCCGGGACGCAGCAGGCCCCCAACACCGCCTCATCTGCTACCCGCAGCGACACACCGACCCATACGCTGGCCTCCGTTACGCTGGACCAAGCGAGACCGCACCAGCTGGCCCGGTCCACAATGGACATTAAGGTAAATGGTCACGAAACAATCTGCCTTTTTGACTCTGGGAGCACGGAGAGCTTCATCCACCCCGACACGGTGCGGCGTTGCTCTCTCCCAGTCCTGCCTGCGCACCAGCGGATTTCTATGGCCTCCGAGTCCCAGTCGGCGGACATTGGCGGCTACTGCGTGGTGACTGTCGTAGTAGACGGGACTGTGTACGATAACTTTAAACTTCTGGTCCTGCCCCACCTCTGCGCTGCCGTTCTACTGGGGTTAGATCTACTGGGGTTAGATTTTCAGTGCCACCTTAAAAGTGTTACGATGGCGTACGGTGGACCCCTCCCCCCACTCACAGTCCGCAGCCAGCAGCTTCCAAATTGCCTGCCGCGCACCAGGTGCAACCTCTCCACACTCAGAGTCACCCCCCCCACTGTTTGCTAACCTCACCCCCGACTGTAAGCCCATCGCCACAAAGAGCAGGCGATACAGTGCCGGGGACAGGGTTTTCATTAAAACCGAAGTGGAGCGGCTCCTGAAGGAGGGGATTATTGAGGGCAGCACCAGCCCCTGGCGAGCCCAGGTTGTGGTCGTTAAGACCGGCGAGAAGCAGCGCCTGGTCATCGACTACAGCCAGACAATAAATCGCTACACCCTGCTGGACGCTTACCCACTCCCCCGTATAGCTGATATGGTCAACCAGATCGCGCAGTACCGCGTCTTCTCGACCATTGACCTGAAATCAGCGTACCACCAGCTCCCTATCCGCCCTGAGGACCGCCAGTATACTGCCTTTGAGGCAAACGGCCGCCTCTATCACTTCCTTAGGGTTCCCTTTGGCGTCACCAACGGGGTCTCCGTCTTCCAAAGGGAGATGGACCGGATGGTCGATCAAAATACGTCGCAGGCCACCTTCCCATATCTGGACAATGTGACCATCTGCGGCCACGACTTGCAGGACCATGACGCAAATCTCGAAAAATTCCTCTGCACCGCCAAACTCCTCAACCTGACGTATAACAAGGAGAAGTGCATATTCTGCACAACCCGCCTCGCCATCCTTGGCTGTGTTGTGGAACATGGAGTCATCGGTCCCGACCCCGACCGGATGCGTCCCCTTATGGAACTCCCACTGCCCCGCTGCCTCAAGGCCCTGAAGAGGTGCCTAGGGTTTTTCTCCTATTACGCCCAGTGGGTCCCCTACTATGCGGACAAGGCCCGTCCGCTGATCAAGTCCACCTCTTTTCCCTTGACGGCAGAGGCCCGCTTAGCCTTCCACCGTATCAAGGAAGACATTGCCAAAGCCACCATGCACGCAGTGGACGAATCCATCCCCTTCCAGGTGGAAAGCGACGCGTCCGACTTTGCCCTGGCCGCTACCCTTAATCAGGCGGGGAGACCTGTGGCCTTCTTTTCACGAACCCTCCAGGGCCCGGAGACCAGACACTCCGCTGTTGAGAAGGAGGCCCAGGCTATTGTGGCGGCTGTGCGTCATTGGAGGCACTACCTGGCCGGAAAACGATTTACCCTGCTCACTGACCAGCGTTCAGTTGCGTTTATGTTTAACAACAAGCAGAGGGGCAAAATCAAAAACGACAAGATCTTGAGGTGGAGAATCGAACTTTCCACCTACAATTACGAGATCTTGTACCGGCCCGGGAAGCTCAATGAACCCCCGGATGCTCTATCGCGTGGCACCTGCGCCAGCGCGCAGATCGATGGACTGCGGGCCCTCCACAATGACCTCTGCCACCCGGGGGTCACCAGGTTCTTCCACTTCATCAAGGCCCGCAACCTGCCTTACTCCATTGAGGAGGTCAGGACCATGACCAGGAACTGCCAAGTCTGCGCTGAGTGCAAACCACACTTTTATAGACCAGACACGGCTCACCTGATAAAAGCCACTCGCCCCTTCGAGCGCCTGAGCGTTGATTTTAAAGGGCCTCTCCCCTCCTCCGACCGCAATGTGTACTTCCTCAACATTATTGATGAGTACTCCCGTTTCCCGTTCGCCATCCCCTGCCCGGACATGACCAGTGCCACGGTCATTAAATGTCTGAACGACCTCTTCACCCTGTTCGGTTTCCCCAGCTATATCCATAGCGACCGGGGCTCATCGTTTATGAGCGACGAACTCCGTCAGTACCTGCTCGCTAGGGGTATTGCCACAAGCAGGACCACCAGTTACAACCCCCGGGGGAACGGACAGGTGGAAAGAGAGAATGCGACAGTTTGGAAGGCCGCCCTGCTAGCCTTAAAGTCTAGGGGCCTTCCGACCTCCCGCTGGCAGGATGTGCTCCCCGATGCGCTCCACTCTATTCGGTCACTGCTCTGCACTGCCACTAACGCCACCCCTCATGAGAAAATGTTTGTCTTCCCAAGGAAGTCCACATCGGGGACATCGCTACCGCCATGGCTGACGTCCCCAGGGCCGGTCCTACTGAGAAGACACGTGAGGACCCATAAAATGGACCCCCTGGTCGAAAGGGTCGACCTCCTCCACGCCAACCCCCAGTATGCTTACATTGCGTACCCGGACGGGCGGGAGGACACAGTCTCCATACGAGACCTCGCACCCTCGGGGGCCGCAGTAACCCACTACCACCCCCCCCCCCCACGACCCGATATCCAGCCCCAGCAGACAGCGGGCCTGGGCCCTGCGACCCGCTCGACACCTATGAGGACTACACACCAGTGCCCCAGCCTACGCGGGACTCGACGCCGGAAGCTTCACTACCCCTGCCGTCGCCACGTCGATCACAGCGGCAGACAAGACCTCCGGAGAGACTCCAATACACTAACTTTTAATACACTTCACCCCGCCGGACTCATTTTTAAACAAGGGGTGAATGTGGTAAACCACTGTTTGTATTCCACTGTGTACATGCCTGTACATGTCTCGGCTGACTCCTCCCACGAGTCCAGGTATAAAGGTGACTGCTCCACAGTCCCTCTGTATTCTGGACCGGTCGACCACTCGAGGCACACCTTCATTCTCTTGTTAATAAAAGCCTGTTAATTACTCGCTTAATCTCAGTCTTTTGAGTTATTGATAGTGCATCAAGGAGCCAAATGGCCTACTCCTGCTCCTATCTTCTATGCTTCTAAGGAAGAGGATGCTGCCATAGACATAATAAAAGGAGGAGGTAGTGGAGATGCTTGATAGGATTAAAATTGATAGAGGTATTAGAACAGTTGGCTGTACTTAAAGTAGATAAGGGCAGCACGGTGGCATAGTGGTTAGCACTGTTGCCTCACAGCGCCAGGGACCCGGGTTCGAATCCGGCCTCGGGTGACTCTCTGTGTGGAGTTTGCACATTCTCCCCGTGTTTGCGTGGGTTTCCTCCGGGTGCTCCGGTTTCCTCCCACAGTCTAAAGATGTGCGGGTTAGGTTGATTGGCTATGATAAATTGACCCTTAGTGTTAGGGGGATTAAATACGTGGGGTTACGGGGATAGGGTGGGATATGTGTTGGTGTAGGGGTTACAGGGATCGGGTGGGATATGTGTCGGTGCAGGCTCGATGGGCCGAAATGGCCTCTATCTGCACTGTGGGGTTTCTGTGATTCTGTGAAGTCACCAGGAGCAGATGGGATGCATCCTAGGATGCTGAGGGAATTGAGGGAGGAAATCACGGAGGTACTGGTCATAATATTCCAATCCTCCTTATATATGGGGGTAGTGCCAGAGGACTGGAGATTTGCAAATGTTACACCATTGTTCAAAAAAGGATGTAAAGATAAACCCAGCAACTACAGGCCAGTCAGTTTGACCTCGATAGTGGGGAAGCTTTTAGAAACAGTAATCACAGACAAAATTAACAGTCACTTGGACAAGTGTGGATTAATTAAGGAAAACCAGCACAGATTTGTTAAAGGCAAGTCGTGTTTAACTAACTTAATTGAGTTCTTTGATGAGGTAACAGAGAGGGTTGATGAGGGTAATGCAGGTAACGTACTGTACATGGATTTCCAAAAGGTGTTCGACAAAGTGCCACATAATAGGCTTGCCAGCAAAGTTGAAGCCCATGGAATAAAAGGGACAGTGGCAGCATGGATACGGAATTGGCTAAATGATAGGAAATAGAGAGTAGTGGTGAACGGTTGTTTTTCAGACTGGAGGAAGGTATACAGTGGTATTCCCCAGGGGTCAGATCTAGGACCACTTGATATATATACGGGGATGGGGGATCTTAGCTACAAGGACAGGTTGGAGAAGCTGGATTTGTTTCCATTAGAGCAAAGGAGGTTGCGGGGTGATTTGATAGAGGTATACAAGATTATTATGGGTTTGGATAGGCTAGGCAAGGAAAGGCTGTTCCCACTAGTTGGTGGTACAAGGATTAGGGGGACACAGATTTAAGGCTTTGGGCAAGAGATACGGTGGGGGGGGGGGAGGGGGATGTGAGTAAAAACTTTTTTACGCAGCGAGTGGCGAGGACCTGGAACTCGCTGCTGATGGAAGTGGTGGAAGCGGAGACATTCAATGTTTTCAAGGGGAGACTGGATAGGCACTTGAGGGAAATAAACCTGCAGGGCTACGGGGATAGAGCGGGGGAATGGGACTGACTGGATTGCTCTACAGAGAGCTGGCACGGACTTGATGGGCCGAATGGCCTCCTCCTGTGCCGTTATTGCTCTATGACTCTATATTAATGACCTGGATGTGGGTGTACAAGGCACAATTTCAAAATTTGCAGATGAGACAAAACTTGGAAGTATAGTGAACAGTGAGGAGGAGAGTAATAGACTTCAGGAAGACAGACAGGCTGGTGAAATGGGTGGACACGTGGCAGATGAAATTTGACACAGTAAAGTGTGAAGTGATACATTTTGGTACAATGGTACAATCCTGAAGGGGGTGCACGAACAGAGACACCTGGGGTACATGTGCACAAATCGTTGAAGGTGGCAGGGCAGGTTGAGAAAGCAGTTAAAAAGGCTTACAGGATCCTGGGCTTCATGAATAGAGGCATAGAGTACAAAAGTGTGGAAATTATGATGAACCTGAATAAAACACTGGTTCGGCCCCAACTGGAGTACGGTGTCTAATTCTGGGCACCACACTTTAGGAAGAATGTGAAGGCCTTAGAGAGGGTGCAGAAAAGATTTACGAGAATGAGTCCAGGGATGAGGGACTTTAGTTATGTGGATAGACTGGAGAAGCTGGGGTTGTTCTCTTTGGAGCAGAGAAGATTGAGAGGAGATTTGATAGAGGTGTTCACAATCATGAGGAGTCTGGACAGAGTAGATAGAGGGAAACTGTTCCCAATGGCAGAAGGGTCGAGAACCAGAGGACACAGAATTAAGTTGATTGGCAAAAGACCTTTTTATGCAGCGAGTGGTTAAGATCTGGAATGCACTGCCTGAAAGGGTGGTGGAGGCAGACTCAATCGTGGCTTTCAAAAGGAAGTTGGATAAGTATCTGAAGGAAAGAAATTTGCAGGACTACGGAGAAAGGGCAGGAGAGTGGGACTAGCTGAAGTGCTCTTGCAGAGAGTGGCAGGGGCTCGATGGGCCAAATGGTCTTCTCCCGTGCTGTAACCATTCTATGATTCTAGCAGGTATGAGGAACAGGGGGTTGTTTGATGGTACCATATTATGCAGCATTTTGTGACTATGTGGTACTATGCATTGAAGTACTATTGCACTGCCCCATAGAAAAACCTGGATTTATGTCTTACGGTCATCAAACTGGCGAGCTTCTGATCTCAGCCACTCCATCTGCGGATATGGGCGGGGGAGGATTGAATAAAGATGTATTTGCCCATAGGGGAGAAGATTGGAAATAACAGGCCATGTTATCTGAAGGCTACTTTTAACATATATTCTAGCAGTATGAGGAGCATTAGAGAAAAGCAGAAAGGGTTTCAGTGCTCTAATGTACATGTTATTAATAGCAGGAATGGTTCCATTGCTCTTACCTGTGGAAGGGGTATTAAAGAAAAACAGGGCTTTGCTGCTCTTTAAGCGTTTTTGTCCCCAGTTGGCCACTGCTTGCATTTGTACCAGATATTCTGCGTTTGGCTGCAGACCTTCAATCTCAACTTTGTTCTTTACCTATAAAAGAAATGCATAATTTGCAAGGTTATAAACTGGTTGAAATGTTATCTTCATTAATGCAAAGGACATTTCCTGAATGTTGTCAAGTTTTTGGATTCTATCAGGGCTTGGACTTGTATTTCTACTGAACCTCATTCTCACTGGTTGGGAGAGTGGGATAACCCAGACAGTAAAAACCTGCAAAGGCAACCCTCAATATGCTCAGAGGTTGATTCACAAGGAGGTACATGGGGGGGCGGGGGTCAAGCATGAAAAGCAGATCCCTTTGCATGACATTTAATCTGCTTCTCAGCTTCTCCACATCCTTCCCCTATTCAGACAATTAAATTCAGCATAGTAGCAAAGACCAAATGCTCAAAGATCAATGTGCCTTTTATAGAATCCCTTATGCTTTTAAATCATAAGTTAGTGTGTTGTCAAAACATCTATGACCATACTGCTGAAAATTAATTGTACTGAAAAGGTGGAATTCACATTGGACTTGTGGCAGAATCACCTGCTTTTGCCAGCTGCGAGCTTGCTGCTTTTCTGAACCATGTTATTTAATGTCAAAAATGCCCCTATTAAAGCAGGGCATTTCTGACTAAATTCAGATGCAATACACTTGCTACAGTTGACTTCAGGTAAGTGCAACATGATCACAACGTTGAATTCCAAGCCTGCCAAAGCAATCCATTACTGGATTTTTTTCCCCCACCTATCCACAATAAAAAGGCTCGGAGAGAGGATTTAGAACAGCGCAGGGGAATTGGAATGGTGGCAGCACTGAAACAAAGGGAGGGAAGAATTTGAAATAGTGACATGATACAGAGGAAGGAACGGCAGAACTCAAGGAATAACAGCCAAACGTTCAATTATTTATTTATACTTTAATATTTAACCATACATAATAGATTAAGGGACTAATTAACTTTGGAAAAAAAGGAATGAATAAATAAGAGGCAAGGGCAAAAACCTAACTAGCAGTTGTAAATAAATAATTCAATAAAAACTAAGAAATAGAACTAAAAGAAATCAAATTAAATCCATCTGTTAATCATAATTTTGAATTAAAGGCAAATCAGTTAACAGTAGAAATAGATAAATAAATAACTGCTGTACATTAAATAAATATATAAAGTAGATAAAGGCAGGTCAAGCAGTGTGCTGGGGCTACAGAATGTAGGAATTTCTGGACATTGAGACTGTCATGGATGATCACTTGTGGGAAATGTCAATGTCTTCAGGCAATCTGGCTCAGAGTCATTGAGCTGTCACGCTAGGTAGAGACACTCCAACAAGGGAAGGGGAGGAATATCTGGGTAGTTTACTCCAGAACACAGTTACACCACATAAAGAGATACAGGTACAGGAAGAAGGGTGTGTGACTGACAGTCAGCAGGGTAGGGGGAATCTACCCTAGGGGGAAGTGGAGGCAGAGGAGAAAGCTGCAGAAATTGATTCTGTCCAACAGGGGTGGTGTATTCGCTATCTGTGTGGATAAGGAAGACGACTGCCGGGAGGATGGCCAGAATGCTAACTGAGGCACCGTGGAGCCGGAGGCAATTTAAGGGTGGGGGGATCGGAATAGAAAGGTTGTAGTCTTAGGGAGGTGATGCGCTATCAATTACTCATAAAAGACTGAGAGTTAGAAGAGTAACTAAAGGCTTTTATTAACAACAGAATGGAGGTCTGCCTCGAGTGGTCGACCGGTCCAGGATACCAAGGGCTGGGGAGCAGTCACCTTTATACTAGGACCTGTGGGAGGAGTCAGCCGAGGCATGTCCAGGCATGTACACAGTGGAATACAAACAGGACAAACAGGAATACAAACAGTGGTTTACCACATTCACCCCTTGTTTAAAATTGAGTCCGGCGGGGTGAAGTGTATTAAAAGTTAGTGTATTGGAGTCTCTCCGGAGGTCTTGTCTGCCGCTGTGATCGGCGTGGCGACGGCAGGGGTAGTGAAGCTTCCGGCGTCGAGTCCAGCGTAGGCTGTGGCACAGGCGTGTTGTCCTCGTAGATGTCGAGCGGGTCGCGGGGCCCAGGCCTGCCGTCTGCTGGGGCTGGATATCGGATCGTGGGGGGGGGTGGTAGTGGGTAGTGGGTTACTGTGGTCCCCGAGGGTGCAAGGTCTCTTATGGAGACTGTGTCCTCCCGCCCGTCCGGGTATGCGATGTAAGCATACTGGGGGTTGGCGTGGAGGAGGTCGACCCTCTCGACCAGGGGGTCCGTTTTATGGGTCCTCACGTGTCTTCTCAGTAGGACCGGCCCTGGGGACGTCAGCCATGGCGGTAGCGATGTCCCTGATGTGGACTTCCTTGGGAAGACGAACATTTTCTCATGAGGGGTGGCGTTAGTGGCAGTGCAGAGCAGTGACCGAATAGAGTGGAGCGCATCGGGGAGCACATCCTGCCAGCGGGAGGTTGGAAGGCCCCTAGACTTTAAGGCTAGCAGGACGGCCTTCCAAACTGTCGCATTTTCTCTTTCCACCTGTCCGTTCCCCCGGGGGTTGTAACTGGTGGTCCTGCTTGTGGCAATACCCCTAGTTAGCAGGTACTGATGGAGTTCGTCGCTCATAAACGATGAGCCCCGGTCGCTATGGATATAGCTGGAGAAGCCGAACAGGGTGAAGAGGTTGTTCAGACATTTAATGACCGTGGCACTGGTCATGTCCGGGCAGGGGAAGGCGAACGGGAAACGGGAGTACTCATCAATAATATTGAGGAAGTACACATTGCGGTCGGAGGAGGGGAGAGGCCCTTTAAAATCAACGCTCAGGCGCTCGAAGGGGCGAGTGGCTTTTATCAGGTGGGCCCTGTCTGGTCTATAAAAGTGTGGTTTGCACTCAGCGCAGACTTGGCAGTTCCTGGTCATGGTCCTGACCTCCTCAATAGAGTAAGGCAGGTTGCGGGCCTTGATGAGGTGGAAGAACCTGGTGACCCCCGGGTGGTAGAGGTCATTGTGGAGGACCCGTAGTCTATCGATCTGCGCGCTGGCGCAGGTGCCACGCGATAGCGCATCCGGGGGTTCATTTAGCTTCCCGGGCCGGTACAAGATCTCGTAGTTGTAGGTGGAAAGTTCGATTCTCCACCTCAAGATCTTGTCATTTTTGATTTTGCCCCTCTGCTTGTTGTTAAACATAAAAGCAACTGAACGCTGGTCAGTGAGCAGGGTAAATCGTTTTCCGGCCAGGTAGTGCCTCCAATGACGCACAGCCTCCACAATCGCCTGGGCCTCCTTCTCAACAGCGGAGTGTCTGGTCTCCGGGCCTTGGAGGGTTCGTGAAAAGAAGGCCACGGGTCTCCCCGCCTGATTGAGGGTAGCGGCCAGGGCAAAGTCGGACGTGTCGCTTTCCACCTGGAAGGGGATGGATTCGTCCACTGCGTGCATGGTGGCTTTGGCAATGTCCTCCTTGATACGGTGGAAGGCTAAGCGGGCCTCTGCCGTCAAGGGAAAAGAGGTGGACTTGATCAGCGGACGGGCCTTGTCCGCATAGTAGGGGACCCACTGGGCGTAATAGGAGGAGAAAAACCCTAGGCACCTCTTCAGGGCCTTGAGGCAGTGGGGCAGTGGAAGTTCCATAAGGGGACGCATCCGGTCGGGGTCGGGGCCGATGACTCCGTGTTCCACAACACAGCCAAGGATGGCGAGGCGGTTTGTGCGGAATATCACACACACACAGAATCACAGAATCTACAGTGCAGATAGAGGCCATTTCGGCCCATCAAGCCTGCACCGACACATATCCCACCCTATCCCTGTAACCCCACGTATTTAATCCCCTAATACTAAGGGTCAATTTATCATGGCCAAATCAACCTAACCTGCACATCTTTGGACTGTGGGAGGAAACCGGAGCACCCGGAGGAAACCCACGCAGACACAGGGAGAATGTGCAAACTCCACACAGACAGTCGCCCGAGGCCAGATTTGAACCCGGGTCCCTGGCGCTGTGAGGCAACAGTGCTAACCACTATGCCACCGTGCCCCCCTATGCACTTCTCCTTGTTATATGTCAGGTTTAGGAGTTGGGCGGTGCGGAGGAATTTTTCGAGGTTTGCGTCATGGTCCTGCAAGTCACGGCCGCAGATGGTCACATTGTCCAGATATGGGAAAGTGGCCTGCAACGCATTTTGATCTACCATCCGGTCCATCTCCCTTTGGAAGATGGAGACCCCGTTGGTGACGCCAAAGGGAACCCTAAGGAAGTGATAGAGGCGGCCGTTTGCCTCAAAGGCAGTGTACTGGCGGTCCTCAGGGCGGATGGGGAGCTGGTGGTACGCTGATTTCAGGTCAATGGTCGAGAAGACGCGGTACTGCGCGATCTGGTTGACCATATCAGCTATACGGGGGAGTGGGTAGGCGTCCAGCAGGGTGTAGCGATTTATTGTCTGGCTGTAGTCGATGACCAGGCGCTGCTTCTCGCTGGTCTTAACGACCACAACCTGGGCTCGCCAGGGGCTGGTGCTGCCCTCAATAATCCCTTCTTTCAGGAGCCGCTCCACTTCGGTTTTAATGAAAACCCTGTCCCCGGCACTGTATCGCCTGCTCTTTGTGGCGATGGGCTTACAGTCGGGGGTGAGGTTAGCAAACAGTGGATTTGGAAGCTGCTGGCTGCGGACTGTGAGTGGGGGTAGGGGTCCACCGTACGCCATCGTAACACTTTTAAGGTGGCACTGAAAATCTAACCCCAGCAGGACGGCAGCGCAGAGGTCAGGCAGGACCAGAAGTTTAAAATGATCGTACACGGTCCCGTCTACTACGAGTGTCACCACGCAGTAGCCGCCGATGTCCGCCGACTGGGACTCGGAGGCCATAGAAATCCGCTGTTGCGCAGGCAGGACTGGGAGAGAGCAACGCCGCACCGTGTCGGGGTGGATGAAGCTCTCCGTGCTCCCAGAGTCAAAAAGGCAGATTGTATCGTGACCATTTACCTTAATGTCCATTGTGGAACTAGCCAGTTGGTGCGGTCTCGCTTGGTCCAGTGTAACGGATGCCAGCGTAGGGGTCGGTGTGTCGCTGCGGGTATCAGATGAGGCGGTGTCGGGGGCCTGCTGCGTCCCGGCTGTCGTCC
This sequence comes from Somniosus microcephalus, assembly GCF_052327205.1. Taxonomy (NCBI): domain Eukaryota; kingdom Metazoa; phylum Chordata; class Chondrichthyes; order Squaliformes; family Somniosidae; genus Somniosus; species Somniosus microcephalus. Next base: position 36,546,798 of record NC_140992.1, read on the forward strand.
AAGATGGCGGCGTCCATGATCCCCATGTGGCTGGAGGCGTCCAAAATGGCTGCTGTACCGGTGATTCGCACACGGCCGGGGAGGTCCAAAATGGCGGCCCGCATGGCCCACACGCGGCGCTGCTGGGGTTCGGGGTGGCTTTGGCCCTGCAGACGCTAGCGTAGTGTCCCTTCTTCCCGCAGCCCGAGCAGATCGCGTTTTTCGCCGGGCAGCGCGCTCTGGGGTGTTTTGCCTGGCCACAGAAGTAGCATTTCTGGCCTTGGGGCACTGCTGTCTGGCCTTGGGACACTGCTGCGGTAGTTGGGCCGTTGTTGGGGTGTGGCTGGGGTGGCACGGCGCTATGAGGCGGTCCTACCGTGTCCCAGGCTGTCATTCCCCGTGGCGTCCACGGTGCAGAGGAGTAGGCATCCATGCCCTGGTAGGCTGCATCCAACGATAGTGCGAGTTCAGAGGCCTTGTTGAGGTCGAGGTTACTCTGCTCCAACAGTCGCTGTCGTGTGTGATTGGATCTGTGGCCCGCTACAAAAGCGTCCCGGATAAGTTCCTCTGTGTACACGGCGGCCTTTACATCCTTACAACCACAGGCCCGGCCAAGCACAGACAGTGCCTGAAGGTATTCCACGGTCGATTCCCCAGGTTGTTGTTTACGACTCCCCAGGAGGTGCCTGGCGTACACTTCGTTCACTGGGCGCGTGTACTGGTCCTTGAGGAGCTTGATAGCATCCGCGTACGAGGTCGCGTCTTGGATGACCGAGTACACTCGGTGGTTCACTTTGGAGGTCAGGACATCCAGTTTGTCCTCGTCCGATTTGATTGCTTCGGAGGCGGTCAGGAATTTTTCGAAACACTTAAGCCAGTGAGTAAACTTGGTGGATGAGTCCGCCTCCCGATGATCTAAGTCCAGGCATGCTGGTGTGAGGATCTTCTCCATTATAAAAATGTTGTTAATAAAATTGATGCGCTATCAATTACTCATAAAAGACTGAGAGTTAGAAGAGTAACTAAAGGCTTTTATTAACAACAGAATGGAGGTCTGCCTCGAGTGGTCGACCGGTCCAGGATACCAAGGGCTGGGGAGCAGTCACCTTTATACTAGGACCTGTGGGAGGAGTCAGCCAAGGCATGTCCAGGCATGTACACAGTGGAATACAAACAGGACAAACAGGAATACAAACAGTGGTTTACCACAGGAGGTTCAATAATCAGGAAGATAGAGGATATTCTCTGCAGTTGTGATCGAGTGTATAGGACAGTGTATTGCCTACCTGGTGCCAGGGTAAGGGGTATTTCGATGCGGCTAGAAAGGAACTTGGAAAAGGAGGGGTAGAACCAATTGCCGTGGTCCATGTTGGAACCAACAACATAGGAAAGAATAGGGAGGTTGTCCTACTAAGGGAGCATCAGTGGCTAGGAACTAAATTAAAAAGCAGGATCTCAAGGGTGGTAAGCTCCAGATTACTACCCGAGCCAAGTGCTAAAGATATAGGGGGTGATTTTAGCTCAGGTGCGGGATGGTGTCGTGTTATCCGAATTTCGTGTTTCCCACACGAATCTAAATGGATGTGGAAGATTGATGTAATTTTAACTCAATTGGCCAATTGATTTCCAACATGCGGGAAGCCTTTGCAAAGGCATTTTTCATGACTGAAAGTCCCCTCTGATGATGTCATCATTGCTGCTGTATTTAAGGTCTGCAACAAGCCTTGCTTCTTTTGCAGACTGCTAACCTTTTGCCCTTTCATGCTAGAGGAACCTGGAGGCAGAATGACCATCGAGAGAGCTAGGTCTGCTCCCAGGTTTGATGATGTGGCCCTGCAAGCTTTAGTTGAGGGAGCAAGAGCTCATAAAGAGGTGCTCTTCCCTTCTTCAGGGAGGAAGAAGCCTCCCCAGCAGACCAAGGCTGAGTGGATACAGGTGGCAGAGGAGGTCAACTCATTATCAGTACCCCGCAGAACCTGGATTCAGTGCAGGGAGAGTTCATGACCTTCTGCGCACTGGAAAAGTGAGTATGGATTTCCCATCACCCTCAATCTGATCCCCATTGCCTTTCCTCACCAGCACTCAGCTTTAGCAATCTCTTCCTCCACATCCCACTTGACATTGACATCCATGCACCCTTATCCATTCCCTTTCTCTCTATGGTCACATTCACATAACTATTCGGCTATGCAGCCCTCACACTCCTTATCACTCTGATGCTTTGAACACAACTGACAACACACAGGGAGGGCCCTTGGTCTTGCCACCTCACTCCATCTTTCTCTCCTAAGTATCTATGCTATGGAATCTCTACACTCACTCCTTCATTCTCACTGAACCTTCACTTGTCTCCCTCATTGCAGGAAAAGAGAGCTCACAATAAGCGAGAAAGAGCGAGGACAGGAGGAGGGCCACCCTCACTAGCCCACCTCACCCCCTGGGAGGAGGCGGTCCTGGAGATCGTAGGAGTGGAGGAAGATGCGCAAGTGGGGGGATGGACAGACGGGTGCATCACAGCAAGCTGGTGACAGAATAGTTTTCCATCTCTCTCATTGACATTGCTTGAGTCGCTGATAATGATTCTGAAGTTCTAACAGATGGACTTATGATCATCTGCAATATGCAATGTGCATGTAACCTTGGCATCACATCTCTGACTCTTTCCTTTACTCCCCCACAGGACCATCGCAAGCACCTGTCCCCACTAGCCAGGAGGAACAGTCTGAGCATCCAGACTCCTCTGAGGAAGCTGCAACCTCTGAGGGCGCAGCGTCAGCAGAATTCAGCGCACCCAGCACCAGCGCAGACACTCACACCTCAGTGGGACCTTCGGGACATAGAAGTGTTGTCACCTGGTGTATCACAGCTCACAAGTGAGCATCAGCAGATTGTGAAGACAGGGACAGCAGTGGAGAGTGCTAGTCGGAGGGCGCAGGGCTCAGCTGCATGTTGACCCTCTGCCTCTGGGTCCATCCATAAGATCAGCGGTGCTGGAACTCCAGGAACAGATGCAGGAGTCTCTGGCAGGTTTTGTCTCCAGGGTCGATGCGAGTGTGGAGCGAATGGAGGAGTCCATAGCGAACATGAGCAGAGGCTTTGTGGAGTCATTGGCACATCAACGCGTCACCATGGAAAGGATGGCAACCTCCATGGAGGAGATAAGTCGCCAGAGTGCAGAAAACATGGTGAGTGTTCATAATAGAATGACATCTCTTGCGGAGCGATGGGCATCTATTGATCAGAGAAACCAGACCTTCATGGAAGTCCTTCCGAGTAGGACTGCCAGTACAGATACGGGTCCCCATGGCCCCCTGATGTGCAGCAAGGTGCTCTAAAGCCACTTCCAAGCGCTGGCCCCTTCTGGCCTGTGCAGCTTCAGGTGGGTGAGCAGCAGTCTGGCGCTCCTGTTGCTGCTGCAGTTGTTCTTGGTTCTGCTGGTGCCACGGCTGGTGTTCGAGCTCATCTAATGCCCAGAAGGGAAGGAAATAAATGGCTCCCATGCATCTGGTATATGCCTCCGTTGAGGAAGCGCTGAGTGAAGGTGGCGAGAGGGGTTTCCCAGGACGTCACACTGGAGATGGGTGTGAGGCTCCAACCTTCCACAGGTGTGGTTAAGCCTTCTAAAAGTTGCCCCAGACCTGAGACCACTAAGTCCTGCCACCTGCAAATGATGGCTGTTCAAATCTCCTCTTTAATGGTTGACCTGCAGTTGATAGTCAGCAATCGAATAGTGCTCCCGCCAAGTTTCACATTTGTGATTCCTACCAGGCGTGTTTTACGTGGGAAAAGGGTTAAAGTTGCAAAGACCTGTTAAAATAGGATTATATAGGCCATTTAGTGGTAATTAAGGGCCTTAAAGACCAGTCCCACCTGTTGGATGCGGGACGGAGTCGGGACCATCAGACACGCCCGAGTTAAAATTGCTCGGAGTCGGGAACCAGGCTGGGGGGGCCCGCCCGCCAGTTTTTGCAATTTTAACCCCCCCCGGCCGCCTCCAAACCCAAATCCACGGCTCAATGAAAATCAAGGCCATAAAGTGATAAACAAAAACTTATGGAACAGAAAAGGTTGTAGGAAGTACTAATAAAATACCTGTTAAAAATAAAGGAGTAATGAAAAATAGGAGCATATTAAATTGCCTGGAGAGCAATGTACAGAGCATCGGCAACAAAACAGGAGAAATGGAAGCAGTAACTAGAAGTGAGTAAACAGATGTATCACGGATAACGGAAACATAGCTACAGACAGTACAGGATTGGCAGTGAAGGTCAGGGCATATGCAGTTAGTGGACAAGTAGCAGAATGGATTGCAAGACAGCTACAAAACAGAGGGTAGTTTCTCACACTGGCAGGAAGTAGAACATAAGAAATAGGAGCAGGAGTAGGCCAATCGGCCCCTCGAGCCTGCTCCACCATTCAATAAGATCATGGCTGATCTGATCCTAACCTCAAATCTTCTATCACTCTGCATCCACCCGAACCCATGTGATCTCCCGGGAGAGGCGAAAAACCAGATAAAGACCCAATGGCCAATTTGGGAGAAAAAAATCTGGGAAATTCCTCTCCGACCCATCTAGGCGATCGAAATTCTTCCAGGAGATCACTCTGTCCCTATATTTTCTACAGTACTTACCTTCTGTAAAGGCGATCTCCACCCCAGCCAGGAACAGGAATAAAACCATCTCCTGAAATCTAACACAGAATTAGAACACAGTAGGAGCAGAACCAGGCTACACGGCCCCTGGGCCCACTCCACTACCCACAGGGCCATGACCATTCCGAACCTAGACTCATGTCCAATTTCCTGCCCGCTCCCCGTAACCCTTAATTCCCTTTACTTCTAGGAAACTATCTATTATGGTTTTAAATTTATTTAATGATGTAGCTTCCACAGTTTTCTGGGGCAGCAAATTCCACAAACCTACCACCCTCTGAGTGAAGAAGTTTCTCCTCATCTCAGTTTTGAAAGAGCAGCCCCTTATTTTAAGATTATGCCCCCTAGTTCTAGTTTCACCCATCATTGGGAACATCCTCACCGCATCCACCCGATCAAGCCCCTTCACAATCTTATATGTTTCAATAAGATCGCCTCTCATTCTTCTGAACTCCAATGAGTAGAGTCCCAATCTACTCAACCTCTCCTCATATGACCACCCCCTCATCCCCGGGATTAACCGAGTGAACCTTCTTTGTACTGACTCGAGAGCAAGTATGTCTTTTCTTAAGTATAGACACCAAAACTGTATGCAGTATTCCAGGTACGGTCTCACCAATACCTTGTACAACTGCAGCAATACCTCCCTGTTTTTATATTCCATCCCCCTAGCAATAAAAGCCAACATTCCATTGGCCTTCTTGATCACTTGCTGCACCTGCATACTAGCATACTAGAAAGTGGTGTCTGCAGGGTTTCGTGCTGGGACCACTGTTGCTTACTATTTACAGAAGTGATTTGTGTTATATCCGTGTATCTTAATGTTGTGTCCTTCAATAATCAGACAACAGACTGCAGGGGACGATTCAACAGGTGTTTACTGAATGAGGGTTACTCTAGAACTAACTGTACAGATCACTACTCAGGGTTTATAGACAGGTGTGGTCACTGCCGGTACTACAGCATACAGGAGCTGTAAAAAGTAGTTCTCTCCCTTAAGGTATATATACATTACATACATTACAATTTGGACTCAGAAATTTGAGGTATGGTGTCAAAATTGGAAGGTCATACCAAATTGGGTGTACAGCTAATAATGTGCAAGACTGCACCAAAATATAGGGACGGCATAAACGGGCTTGCAGAGTGGGTGGATAAATGGTACGACATTCATTACTGCGATTTGCAAATCAATGATCAACAACCTCTTACAATTATTCATTCAGCAAGTTAATTGGGAAAAAAAACATGGATAGAAACAGGTCTTATAAAATGTGTAGGATCCTGGAAGAAACAAGTTAGCTGCTTTCTTGCTAAAAGCAGCCATTGAATGAACTCCATTGACTTAGTTTCACTGAACCGCCAACCTGGATGTTGTGGATCAAATTATTGTGGAATGCTCTGCAATTAAGCCCATCATATATGGACTTTATTTGATTTTGGGTGTGTTTAGCAATGGCTGTCATTCATGGACTATTATTGTCCAATGTATTATTCTTGAAAGCAAATTACTTTATGATTGCTTTGCCATCTTTATTCCACTTTAATCTGCAAAGTGGTAGGGTTTTAATATACAAATTAGCCAATAATCAGACTGAGCACAGTGCCACACAATCATCTAACGTAAGTATTGAATGCATGAGCTATGTCAATATACATATAATTGAATGCAAAATTAAACATGAAACGCAAGACTAACTGCATCATCTATAACCTCCTGAGGCTCTGCAGGGAAATAGAATGAAGTTGAAAACTGCCCAAATAAAAACAAACAATAAAAAGGAAATCGTTTTGTTTCATGCTAGTTAACACTCAAAAATGATCCCTTTGTCTCAAGAAACTAGAGTTGAACATCTGTTCAAAATATGAAGACTAAAGTAGCCAAAACAAAACTGATCGGTGTCACGGCAGTTACTTGAAAATAACAACTCATTCTCCTATAACTGATTTCTCAATTATACGTTAGTCAAAATAAGAAAATACCAAGCCTACTCTGAAAGACCATATGGAGAAGCAAGCGTTTTATAAACCGATTCAGAATAGTTATCAAGGACCTCTGAAGGAAAACTTTACTTGTGGATGATAATATTACACATTCTAGATTGTTGACTGTGATCCATAGCAATACTCTGGTTGTGAAAACTAGAAGCCAGGCTTTCCCTAATGATGATTTTTTTCAGAAATCCTTTTTTTCTTTCATTTTTTTGTTGTTGAGGCAGGAGAAAATAACTTTAGTTTCTGCTAGTATCACATATCAGCCCCAACAAGCCTTGAACTATTTCTAGGAGATGTGCCAAAAAATATGGCTGATTCTCTCCAACTTATGCCGCCCCTAGATCTCTCTTAGGCAGTCCCTCGGAACCGAGGATGACTTGCTTCCACACTAAAAATGAGTTCTCAGGTGACTGATGAGTCCAATGCGGGACCTACAGTCTCTGTCACAGGTCGGGCAGATGGTGGTTGAAGGGGTGGGTGGGTGGGGTGCTTGGGTTGACGTGCGCTCCGTCTGCTTGGCTTCCTCTTGCTCCCGGCGAAGAGACTCGAGGTGTTCGGCGCCTTCCCGGATGCTTCTCCTCCACTTTGTGCGGCCTTGGGCCAGGGTTTCCCACGTGTCAGTGGGGATGTTGCACTTTTTCAAGGAGGCTTTGAGGGTGTCCTTGAAGCATTTCCTCTGCCCACCTGGGGCTCTCTTGCCGTGTTGGAGCTCCGAGTACAGCACTTGTTTTGGGAGTCTCGTATCGGGCATGCGGACGATGTGACCCGTCCATCGGAGCTGATCAAACGTGGTCAAAGCTTCGATGCTGGGGATGTTGGCCTGAGCGAGAACACTGACGTTGGTGCGCCTATCCTGCCAATGGGTTTGCAGGATCTTGCGGATACCTAGGTACCTTGGCTGAGACAGTTAACTCTGGGTGCGGAAAATCACAAGTGTGAAGCCCCATCTACCACTCTGACATAGTGCCTTACTGCTGCGTCCTCAGACTACCACCAGGTACAGCATTGAATAGGCTTTTTTTTTAATAAACAATTACACGTTTTTTACAGTAATTTGAAGTTATCTCTGATTTTTGTGTTGCTTAAACTCCCCTCCAGTTTAACAGAACTACTGTACCACATATCAGACTTGACCGTAACATTTCAACTCTCTCAGCTGACACAGGTCAAACAGCATTACAACAGGCGTGAAAACAACGTTCCAGTAACTGATAGCTATGTGATCCTACAAATTATTCTCATATGTTTATATCTTTTAACCAGATGTGCAGCTGAGGCTCTCTGAAGCCTTTTGATGGTGCAGTAGGAATACTTTAAGAGCAATTGCCCTGAAGGGCCTTTGAAACATCAAGAAGCATTTTAACGGTTTCCATGGTTACATACAATATGCTTGCAAATATGCTTTCTGATACTTGCTCTATCATCACATACAGAGCCATTCCACTCTCCTGACCTTCAGCCTGGGGGGGGGGGGGGGGGGGAGGTGGCAAGTCGGAGGACCTCCTCGTGGGTCTGCTCCTGGGCCTGGCCAAGGTGGCCATCCACAGGTCCAGGTTGTAGGCAGCCAGTGCGGGTGGTCGCTCTGACTGCCTGCCTCTCTTCTTTGGTATTATGCACGCCCGGGTGGCCCTGGAGAAGGAGCATGCAGAGTCCGCCGGTACACTGGAGGCTTTCCGCGACCGGAGGGACTGGAGGATGTGGTGGTGAGGGTAAATAATATCATTTAAGTTATAAGTTTCCTTTGTTTTTGTTTAGGTTTTCTATTAGTTGGGCTCCTCTAAAAAGTGAGGCACCTTTGTTAGTTTTTTTTTCTCGTTTGATGCCACTAGGGCAACCCGGTGTCTCCTTATAGTTTAATTTAAAAAGGCCTATAGAGGCATTCACAATGTTAGCTGTTACTCTCTGCTCAATTTTGAGTAGATACTGTACATACAAGGACAGTACATTATTCTACACTAATCAAACAGTGTGTGTGTATATATATTATGTACAAAATGCAATATATGTATCAATATAATTTGTTGAGTGTATTCAGTCTGTTCTTGAAAAGAATGAGCAAACATTATATCTAAACACAAGATAGCCATCTACAAATACTCAGTTAGCAAGTACTGACAACGCTGTGCATTTCCAGCATTTTTATTTCAATTTCTAGCATTTTTATCTCAGCTAATCTTATGGTTAAAACCTCGGTCAGGAAAACAATTTAACAACGTCTGTGGATGTTTTGTTACACTCGGTGTTAAGGTCTACACTATATAGTCTCTTGGATTCGACATCACCTGACATTCCTGTAAGTGGACCATACGTCCCCTATGATCAGAAGTTTACCTTTATCTTCACTGTCCAAACTCTAGTTACATGATATTGTTACGACCCTTGTGACGCACTAAAACTCTCTTGTTGTGTGTACAGGATACTCTGATCTTGTATGTGTTATCTCACCTTCCTGAAGGTGGACTGATCAGCACTTTAATGACTGAGGCCAATTGTAAATAATAACCTAGTTTATTTTATGCAAAATTTATGACTGAATATATCTTAAAACTTTTCTGCTACAAGTTTAGGTGCAACCATGGGAGAAAGTAATATCCGATTGAGTGCTTCCAGCAGCCTTCGCTGTAATCTTCCAACAGATCTAATCAGTTCATATTGACAACTTTTGATCTTAGTGAGAAAAGCTTATTTTTCCTGTGAAACACTAACAAACTGACAAATGGGTTGAAATGCCCATCAGTTTAAAAAGCTGATAGTTCACACACATTAAAACAATACAGAAAGCACGTCCTATGATTAACGCAATCCGCAAATAGTTACAGATTATTGGAGGTGAATTTCTTCACTGTTTTCAGTGCATTAGCAGTGCATAAATTATGTAGGAATTTTTTTGTAGTAAGGAAATTCAGGTGGACGTCAATTCCACTGCTTGTGCGGCTTGAAAACCCTTCCCCCGTGTTATTTGCGCTTTCCAGTGATCCACCCACTGGCCTCATTTGCGTATCTGAATGAAAGCCAATGGTGCAGCAGCTGTCAATTTCATATTTATATACTGCCTTCGCACTCTGGGTAAGTCAGATTGAGATAAATGAGATGCACCAGCTGCCAGGACCACCTAATCAAGGCAGTTTACAAGATTGTGAGCTTGAGGAGTGATTTCTACAACTTGGTAACGCTTTATGAGCCAGTTTTATTTTGTGCATTTTTTTTTCTAGAAAGACATTTACTTGCTTCTGACCACCTCTCACAGGGTCAGCTGACCCGAAGATTTGCAGACCCCCCCCCACCATCAGGGCATCTCGGGAGCAGATATGGCTTTCCCTATGGGCATGCATCATAATCATGGAGAAAGAGGAGCCGCAATTGATGGAGCTAAGCAAAGTCAGGCAGCATTCAAGAAGGATGCAGCCCCACCAGGTATTAGCCCCCCTGAAGAGAATATACAGCAACACAGGGCACATCAGGAACTCTCTGAGTAACTTTACCAAAGAGGTAATAGGGTACTTTGTGACTTGCTGAATGAAGACCTGCCACCACTCTCATGTGCCCACACTGCTCTCTGTGGCTACGAAGCTGACCATTGCCCTCAACTTCTACAGCACAGGATCATTTCAGGCAGCCGCAGGGGAGCGCTACATCATCAGCCAGCAAGCAGTATGGGCATGCATTTGTCAGGCCACTAATGTCCTTTACAGCAGAGCAGCACAATTCCTAAGATTTGGCATTATAGCAAGGCGGCTGAGAGATAGGGACATAATTTAATGGGTTTGCTGGTTTCCCAAAGGTCTAGGGTACAATAGATGGCACATACATCTGCATTGAGAGTGCCCACAGAACACCCACTCAGCTACCTCAACAGGAAGGGATTCCACTCCCTCAATGTCCAGATAGAGACTCCATGACTAGTGTGGGACAACAATCAAAGTACCCACTATGTCAATGCCCGATATGCAGGAAATTGCAATGAAGCTTCATCCTTTGTCACTCAACCTTCCCTGACCTTCTGGGGGGCAAAGCACATCCCCTGCTTTCATGTCTGAGTGCCCCACATAGCAGCTGGTGATCAAGAGGACCATCAGGGTGTTGAAAACACGCATTGCGGGCTGGATTTTCATTGAGGCGGCGGGTAGGAGGCGGGACTACAACTTTTGGGGTTGTAGTCCTGCCTCCATCGAGTTCTAGCCAACCCATGCAATTTAGAATTGATTGGCCTTGTTGAGCCCACCCAGCAGGCTCAGCAGGCCAATTAAGGGCCACCCGGCAACAGGTGACGTCACAGATTGAAATTTCATCTGTCAAGACCTTTTGACAGATGAAATATCAGCGTTTCACAGCTGTTTGAAGCTGTCAAACACTGACGATCTGTACTCCAGGTTAATTCCTTCCTCTCAGGATGATTTAGAGATCTCCCCGGAACAGAAAGCAGAGGCTGCAGATTTTGACAGCTGGTGGCCATTCTGCTTTCTGTGCCGGTGAGATGAAGGACTCCAGAGACCTGAAGGAAGGCAGGCTGTAAAGGTAAGTAAAGGTTAGTAGAACTTCTTTAAACACGTTACCCAGACCAAACACACTTACCTCTGCACTCATGCACCCATCACTCACCTGAACACCGGACATCTTGACCCATCCAAGCCCTTCATCCCGACGGCCCGCCTCGCTAACTTGGCGTGGTTTGGAGCCGTCGGGAATCCCACATTTCAACAATGAAAATAGAGATTAGGCTAAAAACTGCCTGTTAACTACCTGTTAACAGGCAGTTAATTGGCACTAACCCCTTCCCGCCTCGGGGAGGCGGGTCCCAGTGCGGGGCGGGTACCCGCCTCCTTTGAAACTGACATGGAAGCGGGTTGGGGGCGGGACCCCCGATTTTGGGATTTTAAACCCCCACATGCCTCCAATCCCGACTCCACGGCCCAATGAAAATCCAGCCCTGTGTGTCTGGATGGGTCAGAAGGGGATCTGCAGTATGCTCCGGACTGAATGTCCTCAATGGGTGCCCTTTAAAACTTTGCCATTCAGGAAGGGTTGTGCTTTCTTGGTGTCAGCCAGTTGCTCCGTTGGTTGCACACTTGCCTCTGAGTCAGAAGGTTGTGGGTTCAAGTCCCACTCCAGGGACTTCAGCACATAAATCTAGGCTGACACTCTAGTGCAGTATTGAGGGAGTGCTGCACTGTTGGAGGTGCTGTCTTTCAGATGAGACGTTAAACCGAGGCCCTGTCTGCTCTCTCAGGTGGAAGTAAAAGATCCCACGGCAGTATTTCGAAGAAGAGCAGGGGAGTTATCCCCGGTGTCCTGGCCAATATTTATCCCTCAATCAACATCACTAAAACAGATTATCTGGTCATTATCACTTTGCTGTTTGTGGGAGCTTGCTGTGTGCAAATTGGCTGCTGCGTTTCCCACATTACAACAGTGACTACACTCCAAAATGTACTTCATCCAGTGGTCATGAAAGGTGCTATATAAATGCAAGTCTTTCTTTCCTTCTTACAACTTTTCTTCCAACTCACACTAATTTGGGTTCAATCCTCAGTTTTCACTCCCTGGTACATTTACTTTTTATTTCATTAATGTTCATTTCTGCTGTCTGAATTTTTCTCCCATCAAATTTACTGGCCATCTTTGTCATTGAGACTCTAATTGTATCTCACTTTCCTTTAGCTTTTCTTAGCTGTGTCTCTGGTTCTTTAACATGTTTTTACATACCCATTTACTTCTTGTCCTTTTTTTGTGATCTGTGTGGTCTCTGTCATTACAAACTTACCATAAAATTCAGTTTTCCAAGCTGGTGATTCGAACAAGCATCTGCCAGTCAATTCCAGCCCCTGCCGTTTGATAGCAGTGCGTGAGCATTACAACTTCCATTTAAATTCAGGCCCTAGCTGCTTTAGCTGTCCTTTCCTCCTTTCCTCTGCACAGTGCTAGTCACTGTGTGTCCTTATCTAATTTGTGACCCAATCGAATCACGCAAACCTCACACATGCCACAACAACTGGTGTCTTCGGCACTTATTCAGTGTACAGAAGGGATTTGTTGTCCTATTAAAACAGACAATGCTGGGCAAATTGTAGGCATGAGCTTTTCAGCTGTGAATCAACTGAGGCATCACCTCGTGCCACAAACATCCATCCATCACTTATCTCCACCTTGGTGGATGAAGCCAGCAGATGAGCCACTATAGCTGTGACTATAGTCGAGTCTTTAGCAGGACAGGGCTCTATCCTTGCATGGAAAATGGTGGAAGGGGAAAAAAGGCAGATCAAAGAATACTAATATATACTTATGGCATTAAAAACAGAAAATGCTGGAAATAGCAGGTCAGGCAGCATCTGTCAGAACTGGAAAAAGTTAGAGATGGAACAGGTTTTTAAGCAAGTGCAGGGGCAGGGAAAGGGGGGGAGGGGAGGAAAGAACAAGATACTTAGGACGTCATTGTCTGCAGTTCACTGCCAGTGACCAAGAAAATGCCTAGTGCAGCACTTAGCATTCCCTGAACAGACATAGAGATACAGTACTAAAAAGGAATGGTTTCTTGGACAGGATTTTCCATTACTACAGCAGAACTTGAAACACCGAAAGGTACAGCCACTTTAGACCCAATTTAAAACTTACTCCTTCAATTATCTTCCAGTTTTCCTTCTTTGTGAGAAAAACAGTTTTCCTAGAAACCCACTGACTCCAGTACATTTTGTAATGGTGAATGAAGAGATCTTCCTCTTGGAGTGGATCCCAGTGAATCAGAAGACTGAAAACGCCGTTGTGCCTTGCAGTGAAGTTGCCTTTCCACAAATTTCTCGGCGCACCTGGTGGTGAAGGATCTGGAAGAAATGTTAAGTAATGGAGATTAAGAAAAAGCGACAAGAAAGCAATCGAATGAAAGGATTAGATGAGACTTGCTCGTGTATAAAATGTCACAAAACTCCTGACATAGAAGTCCCAGGACACTGCATTTAATCCCCACCCACTGCTCGAGATTACCAGCCATGTTGGATTATGGGAAAGGGATGCCTTAAACACAGCTAATGACAAACGCTCTCACTGCTACCAAACTCTTCGGTAGAATTTTTAATCAAAATGGGAAAAAGTTAATTATTTGAGTTGTTTCAACCATTTCCAATCTGCTGATATTAGTACCTGGACAATATCCTAACACAGCTCCTTTGCAAGATGGTAGATGGCTTGAGGATCAAGTATTGCCTGGAGGTTGATGGTTCCTGTGCTGCTGGGAATATGGAATTGTCACCGGTAAAAGGCAATTGGCTAGGTCTAAATAATGAACATGTAAGCAATGTTCCCTCTAAGCTGTGCGCGGGCGCGGCCGCGCAGCAATGTGGAAGATACCGCGCATCGAAATAAACAGGCCGCACTCAACGAAGAAAATTCAGAGGGAACACTGCATGTAAACCTGGTGAAGTTTAGCTGGACTTTTTTGGGGGGTTGGGGAGCAGTTTTGATTTTATAAGTGCAACCCATAATAGATCAGATTGATCATTTTGATCCACGGGTTGCATCCATAATGCAGCTTGCTCACGGTCAATGGAAGAAGCAGGCTTGATGGGTTATTTTTCATTCTATGATTTCTTGTGCAGACAACTGTGATGCCATAAAACATTAAGCTTCAATTCTTCACAAAAGAGTTGACCAGAAGGAATAAAAATGGGAGGACATTTTATATGTGGTGCAAAAATAAATGCAATGAATCATAAAACATTGGTTTAGAGTCATACAGGTGAGGATTATGATTCACAAATGACTCCATTATTTAGAAAGTATTGGCCTATTTACACAACTAAGGCAATAAATATAGTGACACCTCATTATTAGTGATGAGTTTGACTATGCTATTTTATGATTCTTCTTTCACTCATGAAGCAAGATTTTGTATATTGCAATAAATCACTGATTACAGTGAGTTTACAAGCCAATACACAGAACAATAACAACAGCTTGTATTTCTATAGCATCTTTAAAGTAGTAAAACGTCCCAAGGTGCTTCACAGTCTAAAAATAAAGTAAACATACATATAATGCCTCAATAGTACTGTAATTAATTGTTCTCATGTAGATTACTGGCTACAGACAATGTTTTTTTTTTAAAGTCACGGGGATGACTTAGCATTTGGGGTGCACACATTATCAAAGGAAATCCAATATTGCCAAATTGAATGAGTGAATTTCAGAGTTGGCTCTCTGAAGTTTTTTTTCTCCTAATTTATCAGCTTGTGTTGAGGAATAAAAGGCTGACAGCTCCTTTATCACTTGGTCTAGGGCACTAGGTCCTCACAGTGGCCTATTGTCACAAATCAAACTTCAAGGCTTGGCCTCTTGCTCAAACTTGCTGCTGTTTTTTTCCCCACTGGCAGAGTTTGTTTGAATGGTGTCTTAGAAAGCAACAAAATAACTTGAGGTTTTAACTTTTTTTTTAAAAAATAGGCCAACAATCAATGAAATCTTTTTATAATTAACAAGGAGACCTCAATCAGCAGAGTTCTACTAAAATCCTAATGCACCTGTTTGGGTTGTGATCCTCATTCAAGTCAGGCTGAACTCTTTAGCACTTCAACCCTGGGGTAAATGTTCCATGTGATGAAAAAAGAAAAAAAGTCACTGCTGGAACAAAGGTCTATTTTGTATTAAGAAAAATGGTAAACCTTTGATAACATCAAGGCTTGGGGTAGTTTGTGGACCAACATGTTCAGTTGTATCTTTTCTTCACCCCATTATCAGTAAGGGCTCGTCCTTCATCAGGAGGACTTTTGGGGTTACATGTGGGAGGCTGCTGGGTGGAACCTCTGACCTGCCATTTTCTTATTCAAATAAAAGCAGAAATGTAGAAACAGCTGGTCAGCTCAGTCTACAGTTTCATAAGAAATAGGAGGAGTAGGCCATTTGGCCCTTCAAGCCTGCTCCTCCATTCAATAAGATCATGGCTGATCTGCTACCTCATCTCCACTTTCCTGCACTATCCCCATATCCCTTGATTCCCTTAATATTCAAAAATCTATCGATCTCTGTCCTGAATATACTCAGCGACTGAGCCTCCACAGCCCCCCAAAGATTCACCACCCTCCGAGTGAAGGAATTTCTCTTCATCTCAGTCCTAAATGGCCGACCCCTTTCTGGCTCTGCAACTCTCTGGCATCTTCCCCATGCCTGGTCTTTCTGCTATGCCCCCACCTCCCACCCAATTAATGGAGCAGCCAGTAGGGAAAAATGCAAAATGCAAACTTGTAGGAAATACACATCTTGAAACTTTAATACTGTGTCTGTCACAGATACATTAGTTCTACTTTTTATCAAATGCCTTGCTTGGAAATGGACTAGACACATAGGGCCAGATTTTCAGTGTGCCGTGAGGAGGGCTTTTAGGCGTGCGGGGGGGGGGGGGGCAAAAATCCCGAATTCGGGGGTCCCAACACCATCCCGCCCAAAACCCGCCTCCACGTAAGTTTCAAAGGAGGCGGGCACCCGCCCCGCACTGGGACCCGCCGGCCCAAGGCGGGAAGGGATTAGTGTCAATTAACTGCCTGTTAACAGGTAGTTAACAGGCAGTTTTTAGCCTAATCCCTATTTTGAGGGGTGTCGTGTGGGATTCCCGACTGCTCTAAACCACGCCAGGTTAGAGCAGGCGGGCCGTCGGGTTGAAGGACTTGGAGGGGTCGCGATGTCGGTTCAGGTGAGTGATGGGTGCATGAGTGCAAAGGTAAGTGTGTTTGGTATGTTTAAAGTGTGTAAAGAAGTTTAAATTACCTGTACTTACCTTACCAGCCTTTCTTCCTCTAGGCGTCGGGAGTCCATCACTCAGCCGGCACTGAAAGCTGAATGGCTGCAATGTCAAAAGTGACAGCCTTCAGCTTTCAGTGCCGGTGAGAGTTCTAACTGAGTCTGCGTAGAAGGACTCAGGTTAGAAATCAGACTGTCAGTGTTTGACAGCTTCAAACAGCTGTGAAACACTGATATTTCATCTGTCAACACCTCTTAACAGATGAAATTTCAGTCTGTGACATCACCTGTTGCCGGGTGGCCTTTAATTGGCCTGCTGAGCCCGCTGGGTGGGCTCAACAAGGTCAATCAAGGGAAAATCGCGTGGATTGGCCGGACGTCGATGGAGGTGGGACTAAAACCCGAAAGCTGTAGTCCTGCCTCCTTCCCGACTGCTGAATGAAAATCCAGCCCATAGAGGGGGTGGGGAGAGAGCGGGGAAGAGAGAGAGGAGGAGGAAAGAGATGGTAGAGCAAAACAGAGAGGAAAATAAAACAACATCTTGAAAATATTGCTTGTTACATGCAGAATTTTGAACGGCAATAAATAGAATGTACTCAACTCTGACTTTGTGCAGTGCAAATGGTGGACTGTTTGGCTTTGATTTTAACTGCGGGGCTGTTTTGGGCAGGTGAACAGTGGTGAGAGTTAGAAAGTGTTGGGATTGGCTGCTGGGCCATCCTGTGGAGGTCCCACAATTGAGAGAGAGGTGTGATCGAGGGGTAAGCCTAATCTTCTTTTGAGGAGCTCAGAGGAGCTCTCCTGCTCCTCCTGGCTCCACAAGAAAAGTAAACAAAAAATTAAAACTTACCTTTTCGGCCTTCCCCTGAACCACTTCCTTGCTGGGTTGGCCTGGAAGGAAACTCACTGTCGCTTCCCACTGAAGTTGCCTAGTAACAATTGTAATCGGGTACCGATCACGCCATTGGGACCCAACATGACTATGTTAAAAAGGACTTTTGTCATCTTTGGGCACGTTTCTTTGCCACCTGCCCAGTTAAGCAGGTTAAAATCATGGGAGGTCAGCTTCTGGGCAGGTAAGTGCCCTGGGCGATTTCTAATGCCCACCTGCTCGATTAAAAGCGCCCCCTTTGGTAAAGGCCTTAGGGTTCGGTTATTTCCAAAAGGCACCCATTTCAATTGAATGCTGAAGAATTAATAATAAACCACAAAGTTAGAAGGTGGCCTGGTGTGGGCTTACTCCCAAGATCCACCGCAGGATGTGGATCCGATCTCAGCCAGACAATTGGGGTAAAGTAATAAGCAAAAGTGAAGCACTCTGCCACAGGGAGGGGAAAAACTGGTCATCTCCAACCTAATCTCATGCAGTTCTTAGCATTGGCAGCGGTTTCACCGACCTATTTTCTTGATTGGGGTAAAAGAGAGGAGTGTAAAAGCAGAATAAAATATAGCAGCAAACTGCATCAGCAATAGTTACACCGAATATGGGGCCCATATTCAGGATTGTCGGGCCCATATTCAGAAACAACATCAACGCTTTTCATTTGGTACCTCCTGTGTTACATAGCTGGGGACAGTTTCTTTTCAATGATTAGTTTTATCATTGTGGTCCCCCAATATTTCCATTTTTCAACAGCATAAATAAATCTCTTTGTATTAAAATATATTTTAGATTTAGGGGGTAATTGTACAGGCCTACACTGTATTGGGAGCCCATTTCAGAAATTCAGATGCACATTACCTATAACTATCTTTAAAATTAATGTGTACACCAAAATTTCTGATGTGCACAGCCAGCAGGCAAAGTACCTCACCGGACTATTAAAATTTCTCCCTTACACTCAGGTGAATACTGGAGTCACATTTGGTACTGAGCTTTTCAGTTGGTTTCCAGTGACTGGTTTGGTATCCAAGACTGCAAAGGGTGATAGTCCCAACTCAGCTCAATGACAGTCAGGCAGAGACGATAAAGATGAAGATAATAACAACTTGCATTTATACAGTGTCTTTTAATGTAAAATAAAACATATATCCCACTGCACTTCACAAAAGGAAATAGATTCACAAATAGATGGATGCTGAGTAATGGAGGGGGAGATTAGGAGGGGTCAACTGATAGCTTAATTGAAAAAAAAACATGGATATTGAGAACATTTTTAAGGGAGCAGAAATGGAGAGGTAAACGGGTAGAGGGAGGGACTCCAGAGAGTGAAGCTGAAGCAGCTGAAGGCTCTACCATCAAGGCGCAGGCTGTGTTTTGACTAGTTAGGGTTTATTGAGGGTGGAGGCCAGCAGGAAAATATTGGGGTAATCACGTCTACCGATGACAAAAGTGTGGATAAAAGTGTCAGTGGCAGAGGGTTGGAGGGGGGGGGGGGGCGGGGGCAGGAGCAGCCAATATTATGCATGGAAATTGGTGGCCTAGGTGATGGAATGGATTTGGGATTTGAAGCTGTGCTCTGGTTGAAGAGAATGCCAAGGTTTTGCAGAGTCTGGTTCAGCTGCAGACAGTGGCTGGGGAGGGGAACAGAAGCTATCGCAAGGGAGTTGGAAACAATTGCTTTGGACTTCCCGATGTTCAGTTGGAGGAAGTTGTGACTCATCTGCGCCTTTTTGTCAGACATACAGGTTACACAATGTTGTTGGTGGGGCGGGGGGGGGGGGGGTGGGTAATAACGTGTTCTAGCATCTTAGAGAGGAAAGGAAGGTTGGAGAATGGAGAGTAGTTAGAGAAGGTGAATGAGTCGAATGTGGGTTTTTGTGGAGTGGCCTTAGATCAGGGGTTTTGAAAGGGAGCCATTAACTATGTCAGTTAGATTGAGAACAGAAGGGGGAGTGGAGTAGTCAGGAGCTGGATGGCGAGGAGATAGAGACTGGGGGAAGATCAGGAGTGGGAGGTGGGAAAAGGAAGCAGAAGTAGTGGTAGAAACAACTTCTTCACCATCCTCTCAGGATTTGAGAGAGAGTACGTTAGACCATTGAATGTTACAGCACAGAAGGAGGCCATTCGGCTCATTGTGACTTTGCCGAGTCTTTGAAAGAGAAATCCAAATTACTCCCACTCTTTCCCCATGACCCTAAAAAAAATTCATTTTCATGTATACAGCCAATTTCCTTTTGAAAGTTACTATCGAATCCCACAACCCTTTCAGGCAGTGCATTCCACATCATGAGAAGATCAAAGTGACCTTCCACCGCGTTTTAAAACAAAGGAAAACTGGGATGGTACAGATCTTCTGCCAGTAAATCTCAATAAAACATTTAGCCAATACTGCTTTGTGTTTACAAAGCATGCAAAAACATCTAGTCCATAACATTAGTAAGTGTACCATCATTTTCTCTATTCCAACATTGATGAAAGTTGATCACAGTAGTTTGAATGCACTCTTAGTTTCCAAGTCTCTGCAGATTGGAATGTGACTGGGGTGGGAAGGGGGTCATTGATGTCTGATGGGTCTCTATTACAAACAAGCATGCTTATTATCACTATTCAGCAGCAATCACTCACCTCGGGACGAGTGGAAATGTTTACTGGGGGTGGTGAAACCTCGAGTTCCATGGATGTTGACTGCAGCTACTCTGAACTGGTACCATATGTTTGGTCTCATATTTTTCAGACCAACATGTTCTTCCGTTGTCTGGGGTATTGGAAAAAGGGAAATGAAGAGCAATTATTCACTGTGGACTTCAGTGTAATATATTTTTGAAACCCATAGGGATCAAAATGATGAATGATGAGATTTCTTGGACTTTGTAAAATCTCAAGCGTCCCAAAATTAGATGCCAATTGGTCTTTAAAATATTGCATCAGAATATGATGAAATGTTTTAATGGTAATACTTCACATTACTAAGAATTAGCATATTTAGTGGCAAGATCAATAAATAGTTGGACTACTGCCAACTTCCTAACAAACAGCTTTCTCACGGTGATGTGTCGATTTCAAGGGCAATTATTGCTAGTAAAAGGTGTTTATTCCACTGTTCAACATACTGTACAATGTAATATCACAATCTTTGTCAATAGAATCAATGCATTGCTCACACTGGACATTACAACAAAGGTGACCTGCCTCAGCTCTGACTCTGCTACAATTTGGAAAAAATTTGGACATTGTGATCCATGAATTTCCAGTGAGAGACTTTCAATAGTGTAATTAAAGTGCCTACCAGTGTGGGGGGATTGAAGAAAAGGGGTGGCATTTGAGAGAAAGGAAGCATATCATGGGCAAAGGACTGAGTTTTTAAAATTTTATTATATATAAGTTTTCATGCACTCTCAGGAACGGTACATGCTATAATAAAGATTTCACAATAATTGCAAGTAAATGCAGTGATAGTCATGCATAGTTAGAGAGTTCTATGCATTAAGGTGATAGTTGCTTCGATAGGGCCAGCTGTCAGGGTACTAGAAGTATGCAAGGAGGGGGCGGGGTGTGAGATGCTGCATTACACTACAGGAGCAGAGGTCCTCGTCAGGATTGTGCAGGGTGCTGAGGCATATCTCCTCAGCAGGTAGCCCTGGTATCAGTCCAGTTATGGAAGCTTTGGGTGGGTGGGAGGCAGGCTTATAGGAAGGATCCATATCTCCTGGTGTTTCCTCAGCTCCAGGCATAACCCAGGTGTAACTTGGGGGACCATTTAGTGCAGGTGGGATGTGGGGCAGCTGAGATTCCCCCGTGGAGAGTTGAATGTGAGGCCTGGGACATTTGAACTCCTGGTACTCAATAGCATTTGGAAGAGCTGCCTCCCAGCTGAAACCGGCAGGATTGATGCCAGGGCTGGCGGATGGGAGCAGAAATTTGCCAGGAGCCCGACACTGCTGGGGACCCAAAGGAATGATGGACCCTGGCATAAAGTTAGCGCTGATTTGGGGGGGGGGGGGGGGGGGGTCGGTGCTTGAAAGGAGATGCTGGCACTGGGAGGGAAAGGCAAGATCGGGGCTGTGGAGGCCCAAGGACTCCATGCGGGGCCTGGTGGTGCACTCCTGCTCCTCCTGGCCCACAAAAAATCCTAACAAAAGTTAAATAAAAATACTTAACTTGGCTTCTTCTGGCCACTCTGCTGACTCCTGCCAGGTCTGGCCATCGGGATAGAACAAGTGTAGGCCCCCTGATTTTCTGAGTTAAATACGCTGCCAATTACATCATTGGCTATGACATTTGAATGTAAAGTAGGGCCAAGCCTGCTTTGGGTAGGCAGCCCATACCTGTTTTTAGTGGAGCAGAAATGGCGTTGGTGGGAACACATCAAGAATGCAGTGGATTCCTGATCGCCATTTTAATGACTCCTCCGCCCCTAGTGACAGTAGGCAGCCTCTCGGCAGTGCCACCTGCCACAGAGGTGGACAATATCGAGTTTAGGACTGAGGTGTGCATGTGAGGTGGCTCTGTGTTGTAGAGGGTCAGCTGTAAGGGGATCAATTTGTGTTAGATTTTAAGAGCACGGGATCCTGGATGAAGTGCTGGGCATAGACATAGTGAAAATAGTCATGTTGGGTGAAATGACATTTATGGGCCAGCTGGTGGAAGGACACGATTCTGTCCGGGTGGAGCAGTTTTCCTAACCTAGCGATACCTTTTTCATGCCACGCCGTGAAGCCACTGGCATGTAGATCTTCAAAAATGTTACTCTACACCATACATGGGGCCGGCTTCCCTCTAGATTGCTAGTACCAGAGATACTATTGGGTGCTTCTGGTCTTTCCTGGGAATCTGTAAAGAGAAGTGGAGCTGGTAAGGTGGTATTTGCCTCCATGCCAAGCCAGAGGTTTTGGGATAAAGTCTTTTTCCAGGGAATAGTACCCTGTAATTGGGCTGCCCAGTACTAGTGCTTGAAGTTTGGGAGACTCGGCCCACATTGTTTGTTGCAGAGTCAGAGCTCTCTCAGACATATCATTAGCCTTTAAGCTTTGGAATTTTTTAAAAATTTTTTATAGCTCTGACTCCACAACAAAGAATGTGGGCTGAGTCTCCCAAACTTCAAACACTAGTGCTGGCCAGCCCAATTACAGGGTACTATTCCATTGAAAAAGACTTTATCCCAAAACCTCTGGCTTGGCATGGAGGCAAATGCCACCTTACCAGCGCCACTTCTCTTTACAGAATCCCAGGAAAGGCCAGCAGGTGCCCAGAAACACCCAACAGTATCTCTGGCAGCCATTTCAACAAAAAGAATCAAGAGCGTGTCTGCTTTGTGACGTGTGCCTCATATGACAAGCTTACATAAGCAACTGTCTCCCATTTGCTAGCATCATCTTCACTTGGATACATTCCAGAGTTCCACCTTCTCTGCAATATATAAAATACTGGTTCCATAGAAACATTAAACTTGGACATCCATGCAACTGCTAGCTTCCCATTTTTGTCTTCGGTGAAACTCAATTCCTTCCTGGGCTTCAATGGGACACCTGAAGGGCAAAGAAAAGTCTTAAAAACACAACTGTATTTCACAGCATTAAAACGCAATACATGGACTCATGCACAGATATGGGAGATCTGTTGTGTTTGTATAAAAGATCAGTGCAGTCAAGATGCTGAACAAATATCAGATCTTCCATCACTACTGTACCCTCAAATACCTGCTCCTCTGCTGAGGAAGGCAAGTAAGTTACACACTTGGGGTGTGTGCATTGTACATTTTTTAAAATTCGTTCATGGGATGTGGGCGTCGCTGGCAAGGCCAGCATTTATTGCCCATCCCTAGTTCCCCTTGAGAAGGTGGTGGTGAGCCGCCGCCTTGAACCGCTGCAGTCCGTCTGGTGAAGGTACTCCCACAGTGCTGTTAGGGAGGGAGTTCCAGGATTTTGATCTAGCGACGATGAAGCAACAGCGATATACTTCCAAGTCAGGATGGTGTGTGACTTGGAGGGGAACTTACGCGAGACTTGTATAAGAAAAATAGCACCAGATGGGTACTAATACACTGTGTGTAATGTAGAAAATAGGTCATTCATACACATGTAATGTAGAAAATGGATCATTACTGTCAAAGACTGATTTCCCCCAAATGGAGATATTATCCAGTCAGGGTCTTTATATGGCTTATATAGTAATGAGGGAGCCATAAAACAATGTGTGTAATATTATCCTGACAGGATCTTTATATGTGTTTTTAATTAATGAGAGAGGCATATTTTATAGACTATTTTATGAGGTGTGAGGGTATTTTACAGAGGAGCCTTATACAGGTTCTTTCAGAGAGAGAGGTGTCAGAGGCCATGTTGTCATATGGTTTCCCTCAAATGAGCTGCAGCTTTTATGGGACACTGTTATGGACAAGTGTGCGGGGTATGTATAGGCTATAACACAGTGCTATGAGAGAATTCTATCTAGAAAATGTGAGGGGATTTTCGTGGGTCTGTAACAGAAAATCAGGTGGGTTGGAGCATATGCCTGTAAAGGAGCCCGCCCAGTTTTCCCAACATTAAATTAATGGAAGGAAAATTGGGTGGGTTCCTCACAGTTGTGTACTCTGACCGGCACAATTTTCCAATACAGTATTTGCTGTGCCCAGGCCATCCAGCGCTCCTGGGCACAGACCCAAGAAAATCTCCCCATTAACGTGAATAGTCCAATATAAAATAAATTAGGGCTATTTCAGTTATGAATGCTGTCTAGACAATGATCGAGTATATTACAGTGAACATTCTAGAGGCATCACCATCAATTGGGTGATTTTGAAAAGTGAACTTGGGGAAAATATTAATTAGAAGAAACTTTTTCCTGTCTATTTTCTATGGCCCGGATTTTACGACCCCCACGGGTGTGTACGAGGTGTGTACGCACCCGAAGGGGCCTCGCAAGTGCCGGTTTCAGGCATGCGAAGCCTATGCGCCAAAACCCGGCATTTGCGACTCTTGACAGATCATCCACCTGCCCGGGAGAAGGGCCTCTGTGAGCAGAGTTCCGCTTTCTGCATAATTTCCGCCCGCTGAAAACCTTTAACTATCTTGCGCCTGGTAAAAGCATGCGTAAGGCCTGCTTTTACCAGCATAAGAGTTTTAAAAAATTTACATTTATAATTTTAAAATACTTCTTAAAAAAGTTTATTTTTAGCCCCGTAAAAAACTTAAATTTTTAAAAAAAAAATTACATTTTTGTTTAAAATCTTTAATTTAATGTAATTTAATAATTTTAAATGTGATTTAAAAAAATTATTTAATGTTTAACTTTTTTTTTAAAAAGTGATCCCCATTCATACTTTTGACAGATCTGTGCGTAGAGACCTGTCAACAGTGTGAAGGGGTATTTCCTTCTTTGATTGGTTCCCCATGGCCCACGTGATCCCAGGGACACTTGCGAACCGCATGCACCCCTGGGATAGCTGGGCCTCTGCGCATTTCATAGAGCAGAGGCCCAGGATCGCAAGTCTCGGGACCTTCGGAGCCAGCAGGTAAGTGTGTAGATTTTTTCCGATCGGAGGCATCCGCACGCAGGAAGCCTCCGATCGGAAATTCGGGGCCTATATATATTGTTCGAATAGGGAGTGCTAAGGACACTGGGGGAACAGGCTTGGAGGAGTTATTGAGACCAGTGAAATGAAGCTAAATAACCATCAGTAGAGGATTAACCTATATACCTAGGATTGGTTTCTTTCTTTAACCTAAGGTGTTACAGAAATTTTAGAATTCCAACTTTGTGTATTTTAAGTTATCTTCCCTGTGCTCTGCTGGTGGTGGGGAGGGTCCCGTCAATAGCCCCACTTTCCCGGAATTGTCACAAACAGATCATCAAAAATAAAAAGACAGGAGAAAAAGTTAATTGCCTGCCCCAGGAGAGGACAAAAACCTCTGTTACAGAAACAGGCCATGGGGGTCCATCAATTCTGTGCCAGTTTATTTCTCAATGAGCCACTGATTTAATTACACTCTCCTGTTCACTCCCCATATCCTCGAATATTCCTTTCACCCCCTGTATAAAGAATTTTTCTTTTAACCTGCTGGCTAATTGTAGGTTTTTAAACAGGCTAAATTGCCCCAATTTGTTTCTATGGAAGGCTGTTGAGTGTATTGAAAATATTTGGGTATTGGTTTAGCCCAAACTTATTTGCATCTCTGCAAAACCAAATTGTAGGTGAACAAGGACCAAAATGTATACCCAGCACATTCTTGATCTACATGCTCTTGAATGTAAAGCAATGACACAAAATATATTTTGACTTAAACTATTACACTACAGTATACATCATACATACGCTGAATTATATAGCCCCATAAATATATAAAACAAAAATCAACTATGCAATAAGACTTTGCCTTATGCCTATATGTTCCTTACCCTTGAACATATTTGCTGGTGCTTGGCAGGTCTGGCCACAGCCATTGGAACAACACTTTCTAGAGCTTGGGCACTCTGTGTCTGTGTTGCAGCTCTGGACACAGGCTGCTGCAAAGCCCGAGGCTCTCTGTGGTGCTGGACAGTCACCTTGCTTCACTATCTGAATGGATTTCAGAAACTCACAGCTAGTCAAACATTCATGGTGCTTCTAGAATACAAAAAGATACAATTCACTGAATTAAAAACATTCTTTTTCTAACTGCTAAATAAACAGACGCTAAAAGAATCACTCCCGTGTACTTGGGGAGTTGGTTATGACAAAATTTGACACCAGAGTTTAAGTCTGCCTCAGACAGCTTAAAAAACCCATCTTGATGACAGACACAGAATAAATTACAGAAACATATCACAAAGAAACTGGACAGGTCATAGCTATGCACAGTTCATTCTCTCCTCTACCAAGGTTTTTTGTTACTGCTGTTGGAGTCCCTTTATATATTTCTTGCCACCATAGCCATGAGATTTCTAAAGTCACTTATGATAGGTAGACTGTTAACACATTTTTCTTCACTTCCTGGTGCATGAAGTTGAAATATAACCACAATCCATCAGGATAGACTTTGTAGGTACACAAGGGCAGTGGTTTTCAAACTTTTCGGTGTGGGTAATCCCTGCAAATACTGACACTCTTCACATGACCTCTTGTCCAAATTTCTCAAAAAACAATGCTAGCTACCAAAGGAAAACAGTGTTAATGTTGCAATTTTGTACTAGTGCTGGAAAGAGAAACAATATTCAACAAATACAGAAAAGCTATAGGGACAGAATACAGAATTCACGAGACACTTCAGACACTCCGACATGCTGTGTCAGTCAGTAGGAGGGACAAGCTTGCTTTGACCTGTGCAAAATGGATTTGTGGGACAATCGCTGAAAGGGCAGCCGAAAGCTTAAGTTGTTTTGAAAGCAAATTCCAGAAAGCAGGTGTGTAGTAGATGAAAGATTAGTCTTAGATGGGGCAATGGAAGGAGCTAGCAACGAGCAATAATCGAGAGTGAGGAACGGAAGATGTGGGCTGGGACACAAGGCTGGAGGAAATTCTCCATATAGAACTGATCTGTTATATTTTGTATAAAAACTCTTTTTCCTTTGGAGGGGTAGGTAAAGGAAGAGGAAAAGTGAAAAACATAACACTTTACATCTTACCATTATAATTCCTAGGTACCAGTGTAGGGACTATAACTAGAAATACAACCAGAAACTTTTTAAAGTCAATTCAACATTATTACAAAATATATCTAGCATGTTTCTTTTACTGTGATTCAGTCTGTATGATTACCACACAATAAATGTTGTGCTGAGCAAGTAACCTGGGTGAGACACTGGTTGCATTGCCACAGTTCATCTCCTCTTGATCCAGGTGTGACAAACGATGGCCGGGGCTTTCTTTCAGTGTGGATGATCACAGGAAGTTCTGCTGAAAGATCCCCAACATTGAGATACCCCTACTTTCCACAAAACGTTTGGAATGATACACAACTGCCACCATCAGAAATCTTTTCACGCCATTTTAAATTGCTGACAAATATGGGCCTGTAATTTCCGATGCCTACGGGTGTGTATGCATCCGTAGGGGCCTCGCAAGTGCCGGTTTCAGGTATGTGAAGCGCATGCGCTGAAAACCAGCATTTCCGATCTGTCAAGAATCCTCTTGACAGATCGGACGCCTGCCCTGGAGTAGGGCCTCCGCGGGCAGAGAGTTCCGCTTTCTGCACAACCTCCGCCCGCTGAAATCCCTTAAAAATCTTACGCCTGGTAAAAAAGCAGGCGTAAGGCTGGATTTTACCAGCATAAGAGTTTAAAAAAAAGGTAAAAAAATAATTTTTTGCCCACTCATTTATAATGTAAAAATACTTTTAAAAAAGTTTATTTTTAGCCCCGTAAAAAACTTTAATTACTTTTTTCAAAAAATGCAATTTGTTTAAAATATTTGATTTAATGTAATTTTAACTCATTTTAAAAACGTGATTAAAAAAAAATTATTTAATGTTGTAGTGTCTTTTTTCAGTGATCCCCATTCATACTTTTGACAGGTCTACCTGTCAAAAGTATGAAGGGGGATTTCCTTCTCCCATTGGCTCACCTGGCCCACGTGATCCCAGGGACGCTTGTGAACTGCCTGCGCTCCTGGGCCTCTGCGCGCGCGCACCAGGTGAGGCCCAGGAGCGGAAGAGTCCGGACCTCGGGAGCCCTCAGGTAAGGGCATAGATGTTTTCCCCGATAGGAGGCTTCCTGCGTGCAGATGCCTCCTATCAGAAATTACGGGTCATAGTATTTCAAAAGAGAAACTTTCATTCTGATCAAATGGTGCGTCTGCTCTGGAAGCCTTCACAAATTTTCCAAAAGCATCGATAAACATCAGGGGCGCATGTACGCCAAACAACTTGATCCTGGCAGAAGTATATTAAAGGTTACTGACTCCATCTGGAGCGGTTAAAAATATAACTAGGCTCCAGTGCAGGAGGAGTCTTGTGAACTACTGCTAAAACAAAGCAGAGTTTTGGTACAACTGAGTAAGCAGAACTGCAAAGAGATCACTCTCTGAGATTTAAAAAGTGTAGCACAGGCAAAAACAACCTTACAGCCAATTTTAAGAACTGTGGAGGAAAGCCAAATTAAAAGGTGCGCACACCTTTGATAATTAGTTAAATGGAGTCACTTGAGTTCAAAGGGAATAAAAGTGAAGTAAAGACGCAAAAGAGCACCTGAGTAAAGTTAAACTATAAAAGGAGGCAAACAGGAGAAACACAAGAAAGAAAGGGCATCCATGAAAAGCTAAAATCAAAGGGGGCAAACAAGAGTACTGAAGACAGCTATGGGGGACAGAATGAGGGGTTTGCTGTTGTCATGGTACTGGGATCCAGGCAGCACTGGGAGAGGCACCAGCCACCTCAGAAATATAAATATTTAATTAAAATACAATCCTAACTTTAACCTTTTAATTTAAAACCAATCATAATAACACAGGAGCAAAAGTAGGCCATTCAGCCCGTTCCGCCATTCAGTTAGACCATGGCTGATCTGTACCGTAGCTCCATCTACCCGCCTTGGTTCCGTAACTCTTAATACCCTTGCCTAACAAAAATCTATCGATCTCAATTTTGAAATTTTCAATTGACCAAACTTCAACAGCTTTTGGGGGGGGGGGGGGGGGGGAAAGAGTTCCAGATCCTACTACCCCCTGTGTGAAGAAGTGCTCCCTGACATCACCCCTGAACAGCCTAGCTCTAATTTTAAAGTTATGACCTTTGTTCTGGATTCTCCACCAGAGGAAATAGTTTATCTCTATCTACCTACCCTATCAACGCCTTTAATCGTCTTAAACACCTCAATTAGATCACCCCTTAATCTTGTAATCTCAAAGGAATATAAGCCTAGTCTATGCAACCTGTCCTCACAATTTAACCTTTTTAGCCCAGGTATCATTCTGGCAGCACAGTGGCATAGTGGTTAGCACTGTTGTCTCACAGCGCCAGGGACCCGGGTTCGAATCCGGCCTCGGGTGACTGTCTGTGTGGAGTTTGCACATTCTCCCCGTGTTTGCGTGGGTTTCCTCCAGGTGCTCCGGTTTCCTCCCACAGTCTAAAGATGTGCGGGTTAGGTTGATTGGCTATGATAAATTGACCCTTAGTGTTAGGGGGATTAAATACGTGGGGTTACGGGAATCGGGTGGGATGTGTGTCGGTGCAGGCTCGATGGGCCGAAATGGCCTCTATCTGCACTGTGGGGTTTCTGTGATTCTGTGAATTTGCGCTGCACTCCCTGAGGTGTGGTGCCATGCCCAGCACTGAACGCAGTACACTGTACTTTAAATGGGGTCTAACCAGAGCTTTATATAACTGTAACATAACTTCCACTCCTTTATATTCCAGCCCCCTTAAGAAAAAGGCCAATATTCCATTAACCTTTTAAAATTATTTTTTGTACCTGTCGACTAGCTTTTAGTGATTTCTGTACTTGGACCCTTAAATCTCTCTGCTCCTCCACAATTCCTAGCTTCTCACCATTTAGAAAACACTTTGGTTTATCTTTCTTGGGTCCAAAGTGGATGACCTCACACTTCCCCACATTGAACTCCATCTGCCACAGTTTTACCAATCAAACTAACTTCATTTGTAACAGTCATCATGTACTAGCTCTGGGCAGTGGCAATTGGTAAGTTTAGTTGCCTTGGCTATAGATCTCTCTTCGGATTGGTTGGAGTGGCTACCCTCTTGGCGTACCCTGATGGGAAGGAAGTGGAAGGTGGGTTCAGCATCAACAAACTGAGAGGCTCCTCACTGGATGTGACTGCTGTTTATCAAGAGGATTGTCATTTCACCAATTTGTGTAAATATAAAGGGGCATGTTCTAAGTAAGGCAGCAGATGCTCTGAATCATTACATGTCTGCCCAAAGTCACTAGCTACAGAGTGTGCTGTGTTAGAGGGCCAGCGGGAGTTCAGCATTTAAGGAAATCGATCAGGTAGATTACGGCTTTGAACAGCGTCAACGTGAGTTGGAAAAGCTGAAAAATTGGGTCTTTTCTCATTCAAACAATGCCGATTATGGAGCAATATGATAGAAGTGTTTAAAATTATAAAAGGATGGGACAGGATAGATTGAAGCAAACTGTTCCCAGTTGTTGCGGGGTCTAGAATGAAGAGTAATAGATACAAGATTAAATGAAGAGATTTAGAACAGAGGGCAGGAGAAACTTTACACAAAGAGTTGTGAGGCTGTGGAATTCAGTTCCAGGGTTAGTGATTGAGGCAAAAACTATGTCAACATTCAAGATTAGATTAGATAGATGGATGAAGGAAAAGGGGTTGAAGGGACATGATAGCAGGGTGGGTAAATGTGATTAGAACTATTTGCTCGTGCAGAGGGTAAACACTGGTTGGACCGAATGGCTTGTTTCCATGTTGTAACTTCCATGTATAAATGGCTAAGGATGAAGCCAGAAGATACTCAGGAATCTTAGTGGACTTGACGCTCAATATGTCCAACCAGTTTGGAGCTGCAATCCACAAAACCAATAGAATTTTGAACTAGATCGCCAAAACAGTAGAATACAAGTCAGAGGACATTATGATCAAACTGTATCATGCTCTAGTTAGATCACAACTTGAGTAGTGCATCCAGTTTTAGTCACGGAGATTCAGGCGCTGGAAGCAGTGCAGAGCAGATAGAATCAAAGATCTTGGTTATGAGGAAAGACTGGAAAAATGTGGGCTTTTCAACCTGAAAAAAGAGGCAATTGAGAAGTGATCTAATAGAGGTATATAAGATAGTTAAGGAAATGGAAAAGATAAACCAAGAATATTAGTTCAAGTTAAACAGTGGTGAGAGTAGGACAAGTCAAACTAAAAAGATAAATTGAGGACTGATGTTAGGATTTTTTTCTTTACACAGAGTGATAGACATATGGAATAGACTTCCAGAAAGTGGTAGAGGTGAAAACCTTGGAATGTTTTAAGAAACAATTGTATGATTAAAAGAGGAAGGGAAGGGAAGGGACTTTAGGATCTCTCTGGGTGGATGTACAAAGAGGGACCAATTGATCTTCCTCATCGTGTGATGACTTAGTTTACTTTTGTAAACTTCCTCATATTTGTTTCCAATATAGCAGAGAAATAAAAAAAAAACCTAAGAAAAATCAAACAAAGGGAACGGTAAAATTTAAGTATTTCATTTAATTAGAAGTTGAGTTGAATTGCATGCCGAGCAGTTGAGTTTGGCAGTTTAAAGAGGCGAATGCAAAATACAGACTTAAAAAAGTTCACCTCAAAAGAGAACTAAAATAAAATACCAAAGATACATACATTAATGAACGTCTCATTGTTTTTGGATTTTATGTTCCTTGGCAGACGAAGCTCAGCACGAAGGTTGTGACTGGTTGATCAGGACAAATGGTATTCCCTTCTCCCACAATCCCCTCAACAGTGGCTGTTAAGTCTGTGTGTTCCAGTTGTATTAAGATTAATTACTGACACAGACTACAAGAATAAAGTTCAACAGGTCTTTACTAGTTGGAGGTCAGGACTATACTAAATACAATATCACTACACAGTACTTATATACCGGTGGTCACCACCGGTATTACATATACAGCAGCCAGAGAAAGTAGTACATCTCTTAAGGTGGAACAGGCTTAAGTTCTCTTAAGGTGGAACAGGTTACGTACACCACAATCCTCCCTTTTTAGCTTAACAGTCATATCCCCATTTAACATAACATAATAACATATATAACTTCAGGTATAAACAGTTCAAAGGTTCAGTCTCTCAGGAGGCCTTCTGATTCGGTTTGGATAACGCCTTTCAGTGGTCTCTGATTCTTGTTGCTGAGGTGACTCTTCTTGTTGGTTTCCTATGTATTGGACGTCATCATCAGGTACAGTCCCTGCCGAGGTAGATGCTTCAGGTTCATTAACGTCTTCCACAGTTGTCTCTGTCGCAACCATGGGTTCGACCCTTGCTCTTGATTCTACCAGTTGATCCGCATGACGCCTTATCACATTGTTACCAATATCTACTGTGTACATCAGAGGTCCTTGTCTGGCCCGAATTGTTCCGGACTGCCATTTTTCGTTTCCATAGCCCCTTGCCAACACTGGTTGTCCTACGTCGAAACTTCGAGTGGACTTGTTATTAATATGCCGGAACTGTTTGTTTTCCACTTCCCTCCGCACATTTGGTTTTAACAAGTCCAACCTGGACCGCAACCTCCTGTTATAAAACATCATGGCAGGACTTTGGTTAGTCACTGCATGAGCGGCGTTTCGATATGCCATTAGGAAATTGTCCACCTTGTGTTGTAACGGAATCTGATCATCGTTCATGGCCTTTATTGCCTTTTTGAATGTTTGGACAAATCTCTCGGCCAACCCGTTTGTCGCCGGATGATATGGGGCAGAGGTATAATGTTTCACCCCATTCTTCTTTAAGAATTTTTGGAATTCTTCCGACACGAACTGTGGTCCGTTGTCCGAACATATCTGTTCTGGCAATCTGTTCCTTGCGAATATTGTTCTTAACACCGCAATTGTCTTTTCTGAAGTAGTGGTATTCATCTTGATCACTTCTGGCCATTTGGAATGTGCGTCCACCGCAATTAGGAACATGGAGTCCATGAATGGACCAGCAAAGTCAATATGTACGCGTTGCCATGGGGCTGAAGGCCATTCCTATGGGTGTAGTGGTGCGATCGGAGGTGCATTTTGCACTTTTTGGCACCCAGCGCAGCTTTTTGTCAACTCCTCTATCTGTTGGTCAATGCCCGGCCACCATACATAAGCCCTAGCAAGACTTTTCATCTTAACTACCCCCAGATGACCTTCATGCAGTTCCTTTAGAACTCTTTCCCGTAACTTGGGAGGAATAATCACTCTTGTCCCGTACATCAAAGTACCATGGCAGACGGACAGCTGGTCTCGCCTTGCCGAGAATGCCGGTAACAGAGGATCACCATGTGTTGGCCATCCCTTCTGTCACCTCGTAAACTCGGGACAGTGTTGGGTCGTTCCTGGTTTCTCTTTCAATACTTGCATTGGTGACTGGTAAACACTCGATGATGGTAAACACTCGATGATGGTCGAATGAAATAACTCAACAGGGTCAACTTTCGTCATCTCTTCTGCTTCAGGTAGTGGCAGGCGCGACAGCCCATCAGCATTGCCATGCTGCTTTGTACCTTTGAATTCTATTTGATATTGATGTGCCCCTAGGAAAAGGGACCATCTCTGGAGTCGCTGTGCTGTCATCACCGAAACACCCTTCTTAGGGTTAAAAATGGATACCAACGGCTGATGGTCTGTCAGAAGTGTGAATTTTTGGCCCTGCAGGTAATGATTAAACTTCTTCACTCCCCATACAAGGCGGAGAGCCTCCCTATCGATCTGCGCATAGTTGCGCTCAGCGGAGGTCAATGATCTGGATGCAAACGCGACTGGCCTTTCCATGCCATTTGGCAACTTGTGTGAGAGTACTGCCCCAATACCATATGGAGGAGCATCACAAGCCAACCGAATAGGCAGTGTCGGGTTGAAGTGAGCCAACACTTCCTCTGAGGTGATCAATTCTTTGCTTTTGCGAAATGCCTTCTTACAGTTTTCGCTCCATTCCCATGGTACCCCCTTCTGTAAAAGAGCGCTCAGCGGGTGCAGTACCGTGGATAGATTCGGTAGAAACTTATGGTAATAGTTAATCAATCCCAGAAACGACCTCAACTGAGACACATTATCCGGAGCGGGAGCCTTTACAACTGCCTCTATCTTGTCAGGAGACTTATGAAGCCCCTCCCGGTCAATGACATGACCACAGTACGAGATCCGCTTCTGAAAGAACTCACATTTCTGCCGATTAACTCGAAGTCCATACTCTTTCAGTCTGTTGAGCACCAGTTCCAAGTTTGCGAGGTGTTCTTCATCACCATCACCTGTAATCAGAATATCATCCAGGTAACATTGTGTGCCTGGAATTCCCTGTAATACCTGCGCCATGGCCCTCTGCCAAATTGCCGGAGCCGATGCCACTCCAAAAACCAGCCTATTATACCGGTACAAACCTCTATGCGTGTTGATCGTGAGGTACTGGCGTGACTCTTCTTCAACCTCCATCTGCAAGTACGCCTGCGCCAGGTCTATCTTGGTGAAGTGTTTCCCGCCAGACAACGAAGCAAAAATATCCTCAATCCGCGGAAGCGGATACTGCACCATGTGAAGCACCGGATTAACGGTGATCTTGAAATCTCCACAGATGCGAACCTTCCCTGGTTCTCCTGGCTTGTTGCTCGAAGGAAGTTTCATAACGGGAACAATGGGCGTAGCCCACTCACTCCAATCTACCTTAGACAGTACACCTGAACGTTCTAGCGCTTCCAGTTCCACTTCTACAGTAGGTCGTATTGCATAGGGTACTGGTCTGGCTTTGAAAAATTTTGGTTGTGCATGTTCATCAACCTTGATGTTTGCCGTAATTCCTTTCAGTGTTCCCAGTCCTTGCTGGAACACCTCTTTAGCATCATCCAATATTTTGGACAATCGTTTAGGTTTGACATCTTGTTTCCCCGGAATCTACCGTTAGTGCTTTTAAGGAGTGCCAGTCCATATTCATTTTCCTAATCCACTCCCGTCCCAGTAGTGGTGGACCTCCTTCAGGTAGCACATATAAGTCCATTACTTGGCTTTCTTCGCCCTTGTGGACCACTTTTACCTCTATCTTTCCGATGGGGTACACTCTTTGCCCCGTGTATGTTTTCAATATAATCTCCGTATCCCGTAGGGGAATATGTTGGAATAACCTTTTGTAATCTTTCTTATTCATGACCGTCAATGCCGATCCAGTGTCCAATTCCATCTTTACTTGGACTCCTGCTATCTGAAGAGTGACCCAAATTGTCTGGAGATCTGCATCCTTACCAACGTTGTGTACTCTTAAGCTACCCAGTTCATTACTGCTAGCGTCTGAATCTGACTTCTGTTCGTTCGAACTGGTCTTTGTCACCTTGTGCACCTTTATGTATTTTCCTTGCGGTGACTTTTTGTTGCTGGTCTTCTTTCCTGACCGGCATACTTTAGCTATGTGGCCAAGCCTGCCACACGTTCTGCATTCTTGGTTTTTAAACCAACACTGGTTCTGATCGTGTGTTGTCTTTCCACAACGATAACATTTTACAGTACTCAAACCCAATTTATTTGTACTGAGTTCTGGTGACCGTAGCTGCATTACTGCCGTGCCGCTCGCTGCGGCTTCGTGTGCTACTGCCATAGTGACCGCTTTCTCAAGCGTCAGCTCATTCTCCTCGAGCAGTCGCTTTTGTGTATCTTTTAATAATCCACACACAAATTTATCCCTTAGCGCGTCTGTCAGTCCCGTTCCAAACTGACAGTACCTCGCCAGCTTACGCAATTCCATTAAATATTCAGCATTGCTTTCATCCTTCAGCTGCCTTCTGCTGTAAAATTTAAATCGTTCCGCTAGCATCAGCGGCGTGGGGTTTAGATGATTTTTCAGGACAGTAACAATCTCCTCGAACGTCTTATCTGCCGGTTGTAGAACCCGAGGCCTAGAAATTCGGTGGCGCCCCATTCGCCTGGGCGCCGGAATTACCGCTGCGATTGGAGCCGTTGTGCCCGCCGGAAATTCAGTTTGAGCGCCCAAGAGGGACCCGAGGCGCTCCGCGTCCCTCTTGGGGCGCTGAAACTGAATATCGCAGCACAACGTGCCGCAGCGCCACACGCTGCGGCACGGCGCGCTGCGGTACTGCAGGCCTTCATCCCCTTAAGGGGGAGGGGCCTGCACCAGCGCGATGACCGATCGCGAGTGCCGGCAAAAGAGCCCAGCACCGAGGAGAAGTGCCGGGCGCTCAGGACACAGCCGGCACTGCCCGGGGGGGGGGGGGGGGGGGGGAAGAGAATCAGGAGGCCGGGGACGGATGTGCTGGCAGGCGGCCACCGAAAAAAATGGCCGCCCCGCACCTCCACCTAAATTTGCGCCACTACCGCCACAGGTAGGCCCCGTGAACCGGGCGCGATTTGCGACCGGCGTTAGAGGCGGGCGCGACCAAATATTGCTATCGGGGCGGTAGCGGGGCGCTGCGCACACTGATGTCATCGGTGGCGGCGCAGCGCTACAGGCTAACGCTGCCATTAGCGCCCCGCTAAATATCGTGGGAGGCGTGGCCAGTGGCGCTAAAGCCACTGAGTGCCCTCTTTAGGCGCTAACTGGTGGCGCAGCCCACCGAATTTCTAGGCCTGAGTGTCTCATTTGGGACGGCATCCAGAGGAAATTATTATTTTTAAAAATTCGTTTATGGGATGTGGGCATCGCTGGCAAGGCCAGCATTTATTACCCATCCCGAATTGCCCTCGAGAAGATGGTGGTGAGCTGCCTTCTTGAACCGCTGCAGTCCGTGTGGTGAAAGTACTCCCACAGTGCTGTTAGGGAGGGAGTTCCAGGATTTTGACCCAGCGACGATGAAGGATCGGCGATATATTTCCAAGTCAGGCTGGTGTGCGACTTGGGAACACCACCACCTCCAAGTTCCCCTCCATGTGCCTGCTGCCCTTGTCCTTCTAGGTGGAAGAGGTCGTGGGTTTGGGAGGTGTTGCCGAAGAAGCCTTGGCGAGTTGCTGCAGTGCATCTTGTAGATGGTACACACTGCAGCCTCGGTACGCCGGTGGTGGAGGGAGTGAATGTTTAAGGTGGTGGATGGGGTGCCAATCAAGCGGGCTGCTTTGTCCTGGATTGTGTCAAGCTTCTTGAGTGTTGTTGGAGCTGCACGGATCCAGGCAAGTGGAGAGTATTCCATCACACTCCTTACTTGTGCCTTGTAGATGGTGGAAAGGCTTTGGGGAGTCAGGAGGTGAGACACTCGCCGCAGAATACCTAGCCTCTGACCTGCTGTTGTTGCCACAGTATTTATGTGGCCGATCCAGTTAAGATTCTGGTCAATGCTGACTACCAGGATGTTGATGGTGGGGGATTCGGCGATGGTAATGCCGTTGAATGTCAAGGGGCGGTGGTTAGACTCATGCTTGTTGGAGATAGTCATTGCCTGGCACTTCTGTGGTGCGAATGTTACCTGCCACTTATCAGCCCAAGCCTGAACGTCGTCCAGGTCTTGTTGCAAGCGGGCATGGACTGCTTCATTATCTGAGTTGTGAATAGCGCTGAACACTGTGCAGTCATCAGCAAACATCCCCATTTCTGACCTTATGTTGGAGGGAAGGTCATTGATGAAGCAGCTGAAGATGGTTGGGCCTAGGACACTGCCCTGAGGAACTCCTGCAGCGATGTCCTGTGGCTGTGATGATTGACCTTCAACCACCACCACCATCTTCCTTTGTGCTAGGTATGATTCCAGCCAGTGGAGAGTTTTCCCCCCCGATTCCCACTGACTTCAGTTTTACTAGGGCTCCTTGATGCCTCACTCAGTCAAATGTTGCCTTGATGTCAAGGGCAGTCACTCTCAGCTCACCTCTGAATTCAGCTCTTTTGTCCATGTTTGGACCAAGGCTGTAATGAGGTTGAGAGCCGAGTGGTCTCGGCAGAACCCAAACTGGGCATCAGTGAGCAGGTTATTGGTGAGTAAGTGCCGGTTGATAACACTGTCGATGACACCTTCCATCACTTTGCTGATGATTGAGAGTAGACTGATGGGGCGGAAATTGGCCGGATTGGATTTGTCCTGCTTTTTGTGGACAGGACATACCTGGGCAGTTTCCCATGTTGTTGGACAGATGCCAGTGTTGTAGCTGTACTGGAACAGATTGGCTAGAGGTGCGGCTAGTTCTGGAGCACAAGTCTTCAGCACGATAGCTGGGATGTTGCTGGGGCCCATAGCCTTTGCTGTATCCAGTGAGCACAGCCGTTTTTTGAGATCACGTGGAGTGAATCAAAATGGCTGAAGACTGGCTTCTGTGATGGTGGGGACCTCAGGAGGAGGCCGATATGGATTATCCACTTGGCACTTCTGGCTGAAGATGGTTGCAAACGCTTCAGCCTTGTCTTTTGCACTCGCGCTGGGCGTTTGGAATATAGCACAAATTGACAAGCATACACACTGAATCATCTGATAACTTATAGTGGATGTTGTTAAATTTGTGTTTCTTTAAGTGAAATGGGAATGTAGCAGATGTTAACCAAACTGAATTTCACCAATTCTCCTGAATGTCATTAAACTACTAGTGGACTAAAATCGGCCTCCCTAATGGGGCGCAAATCATCTAGCGCCTCCCGCGAAATTCAGCGGGAGGTCATCGCCATGTGCAATGCCCCGGCTGTAATATTGGGTGGCACCCCCCAATTTACCGCTGGACGCCATGTCCGCCGGGGTCAGGGGGGCCTACCTGCGGCCAGGGCGACGCTAGTTAAAGAAGAGGTGGCGGGCGGCCATTTTTGTTGCTGGCCGCCTGCCAGCACCTGCCCCCGTTGCTGTCCCCGGCCCCCATGAAGCCCCCCCACGGGGTGCCGGCTGTTCTCCATGAGCCGGGCACTCCTCTTGTGTGCCGGGCTCGTTTGCCGGCACTCCCGATCCCTGGTGGCCCAGCTGGGCGCCGGGACGTGCTGCGCCAGGCCCCTCCCCTTTAAGAAGCAGCGCCACAATATTGGCTCGCAGCGCCCCAAGAGGGATGCGGGGTGCTTCCAGTTGCGCCCCTCCACCCTCTCGGGGCGCTACCTGGGAAAATCGGCCGCGGGGGCGCTAACTTTTTGCGAAGGTAGCACCACCCAATTTTTACCCCCTAGAAAATGCCTCCTCGTTTCCTTGGATTTATTTATTCTTTTCCTGTTTTCATTTCCTTTGAGAAAGCTTCAAAGATCAAATCTCCAAATATAAAGCTTCAAAGATCAATTCTCCAAATGCATGTTGCTTCTGTTTCCTGATTGGAGCACCGGCCCACATGATCCCAGTTACGCTTCCGCACACGCTGTGCCCCTGGGATCCCTGGGCCATTACGCTGCCCTCTAATACACAGGGTCGAACAGCAAGTTCTCAAAAGAGGGTCCCCATCAGGTAAGTGCGCATTCTATTTGGATGCCGGTGGCGTACTCTGTAGGAACGCCACCGACAGCAAAATCCAGGCCATTATGCCGAATTATTCTGGTAGACAAATCTCAACTTTTTATTTTTATGACCTTGTGGACACTGGTATCACCTTGCACGCCCCCAGAAGTCCTTGGACCCCAGTCTGAAAACCTAAGCACAAAGGTAATCCAAAGAACGTGTTGTCTAGCAAGTCAACAGCCTAACCAAAATGTAACTGGAGGTTTCCAACGTGACCTTCACCTCTCCCACATAGTTAAATAGTTGCTGCAGATCAGCAGGTCACATAGCATTGGAGTTGACCAATCTTCCTTGAAAGCTTCTGACCCTGCCTTGACTTAAGGGTACGTGTAGTTCTCATTGTAAATATTTTACTTGAGTTGAATGCAAAGTATCCCAGGAATACAAACTGTCAGAATGTATGAGAAAACTTTGTTCACAGACAGTGACAATCCAGTTTCTGGGTTGCCAAGAGCCCTGAATACCAGCAACATGCTGGAATGGTAGTTAATTCTCTGTATGTGCACAATTAAAGGGAGTCCATTAGCAAAGCAGAAAAGGAAGAGGAACTGGTTGCTATTAGTAACCATTCACTAAATGTACACAGTCAACTTGAAGTTGTTGTCAACAGGCTAGTAATGTACCCGATGTATCTGACAGCTATTCAATTGCCAAGTTAAAACAAGTTATTCGCAACCTACTACAGATCATTGGTAAGGTCACATTTGTCATATTCTTTGCAATTTTTAATATTCTAACATCAGAGGGGAGTTCTTGACATGTGCTCACTAAGAATCTGAAAACAGCTGTGACCTTATGCCCACTTTGGAACACCACATAGGATTTAGGCACAATGCAATTTTTCACATCACAGTTAATTTTTTTCCCCCCTATTGAATTTCAATAGGATTGTGACCAAAAAAAGAGAAGCAAGCCAGGCCATATAGAAAATAAGAACATAAGAAATAAGAATAGGAGTAGGCCATCCGGCCCCTCGAGCCTGCTCTGCCATTGAATAAGGTCATGGCTGATCATCGACCTCAACTCCACTTTCCCGCCTGATCTCCATATCCCTTGATTCCCCATGAGTCCAAAAATCTATCTATCTCAGCCTTGAATATACTCAAAGACTCAGCATTCACAGCCCTTTGGGGCAGAGAATTCCAAAGATTCACAACCCTGAGTGAAGAAATTCCACCTCATCTCGGTCTTAAATGGCCTACCCCTTATCCTGAGACTATACCCCCTAGTTCGAGACACTCCAGCCAGGGGAAACAACCTCTCAGCATCTACCCTGTCAATCCCCTTCAGAATCTTGTATGTTTCAATGAGATCACCTCTCATTCTTCTAAACTCCAGAGAGTATAGGCCCATTCTACACAATCTCTCATCATAGGACAGCCCTCTCATCCCAGGAATCAATCTAGTGAACCTTCGTTGCACCACCTCCAAGGCAAGTATATCCTTCCTCTGACACTTCAGTGTAATGCTGAGGGAGTGCTGCACAGTCGGAGGTGCCGTCTTTCGGATGAGATGTTAAACCGAAGCCCCGTCTGCTCTCTAAGGTGGACGTAAAAGATCCCAAGGCACTATTTCGAAGAGGAGCAGGGGAGTTATCCCCAGTGTTCTGGCCAACATTTATCCCTCAACCAACGTAACAAAAACAGATTATCTGGTCAATATCACATTGCTGTTTGTGGGAGCTTGCTGTGCGCAAATTGGCTGCTGCGTTTCCCACATTACAACAGTGACTCCACTTCAAAAGTACTTCATTGACTGTAAATCGCTTTGAGACGTCCGGTGGTCGTGAAAGGCGCTATATAAATGCAAGTCTTTCTTTCTTTCCTGAGATAAGGAGACCAAAACGGTGCACAGTACTCCAGGTGTGGTCTCACCAAGGCCCTGTGCAATTGTAGCAAGACTTCCTTACTCTTATACTCTAACCCCTTTGCAATAAAGGCCAACATGCCATTTGCCTTCCTTATTGCTTGCTGTACCTGCATGCTAGCTTGATAGCAAAATACTGCGGATGTTGGAAATCCGAAATAACAACAGAAAATGCTGGAAAAACTCAGGTGGGCAGGCAACATCCGTGGACAGAAATTTGAGTTGATGTTTCGGGTCGAACCCTTCTTCAAAACTGGAAAGAAAAGATAGATTGGAGGCAGGGCTGCGATCGGACAAAAGAAACAAAAGAAGTAAAAAAGAGACAATAAAAGGTATTACAGGTAGACTATCCTTTATCCGAAAACCTCGGGACCAGCCGTGTTTCGGTTTTCGGAAAATTTCGGATTTCGGAAGGTATTTTATAAGACTGGGAAATTTGTCGGGGGTGGGTCGGCGAGGGTCGGGGTCGTGCGCACGACTTACGCTGACCCTCTGCTCAGCGCAAGTCGTGCGCTACTCTGGTCATGTCGTGCGCACGACTTACGCTGAACGAAAAAACCTTCGGTTTTTAGAGGGTTTCGGTTTTCGGAAGTTCGGATAAAAGGTAGTCTACCTGTAGAAGCTAGACGAGATGGTAATAGGCTGAGATTAGGTGTAAAGTGTACTGGCAGGGCAAGAGATAGCTGCCAGGTGTGAGAGAGAAACAAAAGGAAAGGGGGGGGGGGGGAAAGGAGTGGAAAAATTACACTTTTCTTTCCAGTTTTGAAGAAGGGTTCGACCCGAAACGTCAACTCAAATTTCTGTCCACGGATGTTGCCTGACCTGCTGAGTTTTTCCAGCATTTTCTGTTGCATGCTAGCTTTCTGTGTTTCTTGCATGAGGACACCCAAATCTCGCTGAACATCAACATTTGAAAGTTTCTCACCATTTAAAAAATATGCTGTTTTTCTATTCTTCCTACCAAAGTGAATAACCTCACATTTCCATACATTATACTCCATCTGCCATCTTACTGCCCACTCACTTAGTCTATCTATATCCCTTTGCAGACTCTGTGTTCTCCTCACAGCTTACTGTCCCACCTAGCTTTGTATCGTCAGCAAACTTGGATACGTTATACTTGGTCCCTTCATCTAGGTCATTAATATAGATTGTAAACAGTGGAGGCCCCAACACTGATCCTTGAAGCACCCCACTAGTTACAGCCTGCCAACCTGAAAAAGATCCATTTATCCCTACTCTCTGTTTTCTGTCCGTTAACCAATCCTCTATCCATGCTACTATATTACCCCCAACCCCATGAGCCCTAATCTTGTGTAATAACCTTTTATGTGGCACCTTATCGAATGCCTTTTGGAAATCCAAATATACTACATCCACTGGTTCCTTAATTAAACATTTAGGAGAGATCTGAGGCAGAGTATGATCTCTTTTATAAATGTAATTGTTTTAGGAGAGAGCGGGGCAGTGGGATTAGTTTTGTTCAGTCTTCAGCAAACTTGTTCTTTGTCAAAAATACAAGTACATCAGTGATGATGCGATGAGTTAGTACTTCAACATACCACACACATAATGCTGTACTGTAGTTAGATAAGGAGTCTCTGACATATTCCTCAGTGAGTTGTAGCCATTAGAAGTCATACATTTCCTCGTAGGGGAGAAATGCA
Source organism: Somniosus microcephalus (assembly GCF_052327205.1). Lineage (NCBI taxonomy): Eukaryota > Metazoa > Chordata > Chondrichthyes > Squaliformes > Somniosidae > Somniosus > Somniosus microcephalus. The sequence goes on from NC_140992.1 coordinate 36,589,563, forward strand.
AAGAGGATAAAAAAGTGAAATAATTTGAAGTTACCCTCAGATTGTGCTCACATGCCTTCTAGCTGCTGGGTCAAAAGAGCCCTGTTGGCAGAGACAATGGATCATGTTGCTTGATCTGTTGAGGAATGGTGTACAATGTGGTATAATACTGGGAGGGGAGAGGCTGAGGAAGTAAAATTTAAAGGAATTAAATAATTCCCTAGATATATAGCAGTTACATGGAATCCGTTTTTAGTTAACCTGTAGTTTCTTTCTCACTGTAACTTGGACACAAAACAGAACCGAAAAGATCTGATTATTCATGCAGTGACCCAAGTAGTTTATTCCAGTCTTTCCGTTTGGTACGTCCAAAACTGTATTTCAATAATTCATTCACTGACTTCAAATTTGCCAATATGGAGCAGTTAAACAATGTGTAAAGCAGACAGGATTTGGGCTATTGCTGTGTTACACAATGCCTTCTGAGCAAGTCTCCACAACAGTCATGCTGCAGAAGAGTTTTAATTCACTTACAGGCTTTTTAATTTCCATGCTAAAGCAAAGTTCATTTGGTGTTGAGGGAATCTTCATCAAAAAAAAATATTTTAAACAGTTAAACATGCAGCTGCTAAAAAAAAAAAGCATGAAACACCTGTTTAGTTCTCAAATTAAATGAAATCAGAGCAGTTTGGTCTGTACAAATACCTGGAAATTATTCATTATAAAGTTGGAAACATACATTACATGGAGTGTGCAATACGTAATGACGGCCAGCACAGCTTGAAATAGGACAGTTTTTCATTATAAAGAAACACTTAGCTCGCTGCAATTTTATCCCATTCACTGCCATAGATCTCAAACTCTAGCTGAGTGTGCAGGCCTGCGGCCAGAGATGCGTTACTCCTTGGCCAGTCTGGGAGGAGAGGAGACTGGAGTGCATCCTTCAGCAAGACTCTTCTCCATCCTAGCTCATTCTTGATTCTTTACTGTTACCAAAGCCATCTACTGTTCACTTTGTTCATCAGCCCAGGTGAGACTAGACACTCACTATATAGGTGAGTCTCAGTGAGAACATGACTGAGGCCAGGATTTGAAATTTGGTCTCCTCGTCTGTGATGCCATACACCAATATACTTCGTTACAGAGCCATCCCATCACCCTCATACCTTTGCAGAACAGTATCAATGCAGACTTTAGTGTTATCCATAAGCTAGCACTTCTAGAAGCACACTCTCTAATCAGTGAAGTACTGCAGCCCTAAATTTGCTTCCCATGCCCCCACAAAGGCTATGACCATATTAGTTCCTGAGATATTCAGGAATTGATATGTGAAGTATTGATGTTTAAGCTACAAACAACTCCTCCAACTTGTTTATTGTAAAGTTTTCTCATCCTCTTCCCCATGATCTCTGCAAGATGATTAGAATAAATCTGCCTCTTTTGAACTCTGAAAGCAGAAGGGTTGTGTGTCTAAAGAAAGGGGTTCAACCAAAAGGGAATAAGCATTCCAGTGCTGGATGTAACCACAGGGAGATTTGACAATCTCATTCTGTCTTGCTCACAACTTTAGGTGAAGAATTTTTTCCCGGTGGAAGGTGGATCATGACATTCCAAGCAATACTGGTTATGCCTGTAGGTGGCACTGCGATAGGTAATTGCATTGATAAGAACTTGCATAACAATACTTACTAGAAGTAAAACTATAGCGCTATCCTGACTAAACAAATATCCATATCCCCACACCCTGACCACTGGGTGTAACTAGAGCACAGATTTTCTACTTCTGTTTCTGAAAGCCAGGCTGGCATTTGGGGGGGGGGGGGGGGGGGGGAGGGGGGGGGAGGGGGGGGGGGAAAGAGGAGGAGGAGATGCTTCAAATGTTAGCTTGGATTGTGGTCCCCTAAATTCTCTCAATTTCTTGCCAACTTTGAATCTCTCAGCCTATAAGGTGTGTAGCATGCTAGCTTTCGATTGTGTGAGGCGTGCCTCCCCCGCAGAGCCCATTCAACCATCTGAGTTCCCCCACCCCCGCCCACCCCTGAAGCAGGTTTTTGGCTCCCTGCCAAACTGAGGCATTACTTTTGGTGGAACTCATCTTTGAAAACAAAACTCTAACGCAGAAAATCCACATGTGTCATTCAGTAATGAGGGTTAATCACCCCAACTGAATGTTTTTGTGCAGCTCCATGTTCTGGTTGACTTCACTTCTGCATTTCTGGCCCCTCGGCGCTTGGCAGCTAACAGCCTCCCCGCACGCGCCCTCCCTCCCCCCTCCCCCACTGACAGTCAACCCCTCCTTTGGTGCACCATTTTGGCCATCAGCACCCACCCTCCAGTGAAGTGTTTTGCTGGTCCCTCTCCCTCGTTGCTCTCCTCTTCCCCTGTGCATCCTCCAATCCTCATCCTCCTTTCTTCATCCTCCTCCTTCTATCCCCACCCTCCTCCCCCTCCCCCTCTGTTCTCTTCCCTCTCCCTTCTTCCTCTGTCCATCTCACCCCTTCCATCTGCTTCCTCCCCCCTCCCCCCCCCCCCCCACCCACACCGTGGTCCAATTTTGCCGCAACTCTCTAACCCTGCACTTAGTCTTGATTTTCTTCTTGGAACGCCCATGGAAGATCAAAAAGTATAGATTAAAAATAAAACAAAGGTGGGTGTTAGGGAGTTTTAAACTCTTCTCTTCGTAACTTAACCAAGTAAACACAAGGGGTTGGTCATCCTTGTGAAGGTCAGAAACATTTTCCAGAGTTTCACGAACCACTGTGATGGGATTTATAATGAACGCATCATAAAGATGCAATTAACTCTGAGCAAACAGAATTCAATCCAAGTAACCATTAAACATTCTCCTACCTCACACTGTCGCTGGCACTGGTTTTTATCGGTATCCCACAACTCTTTGCAAGGCTGTAGACACTGAAAAAAGGAAAACAAAATTAGCCCTCAGCCTATCAGTTTCACTGTAATTAATCCCCACAATCTTTTTCTACCCAACTCATGTTAGTATTTCATTGCAATGAGAGTTTATGTTGGTAGAACATCCCAGATGGCATTACAGCCTTTTAATCATCTTCAAGCTAGTACAAATACACACATGAAATATAACATACACATCTGCCTGAATCTAACAATATTCCTGTTTGCCACAATTAAAATACCTAATCTATGTAAAATTCTGTGCACAAAGATCATACGAGTCAGGTGCAGTTTGCTTAAACAAATCAAGAAGCTAATATAATTTGAAACAGTAAGACTTGAGTGACAGGCAGAGCTTTGCCACTTCTGGTGGAAACAGTGGCATGTTCACATTGCTCATTCTCCAGACTCAAGCGTTTCCATCAACCTCAATTTTCACATGTTCAAAGTGAGTTAACCCTCTAGTGTTTTCTGATTTGCAGTTTAATATTTACAATATGTTTTGAGGCATTGAATGATAGTCTGAGCTTTTTTTTGTTGCAAACAACCATTTGGATTAATTTTTCAAAGTTGTATTAAGATGGACATCTGTTCTGCATTATCTAAACAGACCATCTGCCACATAGCTAGCCTTTAAAAGCAGCGGATCAACCGAGAACTCTAAATTAAACTGCCCATCAAAAGAAAATGAAATCTAAAGTTATTGTACTCTAGTAACACATGAAAAAAACATCTTAATCATCCTTTGGACTAAACAAGCATGGATTGAGAATTGGTTAACAGACAGAAAACAAAGAGTAGGGATACACGAGTCTTTTTCAGGATGGCAGGCTGTGACTAGTGGGGTACCGCAAGGATCGGTGCTTGGGCCCCAGCTATTCACAATCTAGATCAATGATTTGGATGAGGGAGCTAAATGTAACATTTCCAAATTTGCTGATGATACAAAGCTAGGTGGCAGTGTCAGTTGTGAAGAGGATGTGAAGAGGCTTCAAGGGGATCTCGCCAGGCTCAGTGAGTGGACGAGAACATGGCAGATGGAATATAATGTGGATAAATGTGAAGTTATCCACTTTGGTAGAAAAAACAGAATGGCAGAGTATGTCTTAAATGGTGAAAGATTGGGGAATGCAGATGCTCAAAGGGACCTGGGTGTCCTTGTACATGAGTCACTGAAAGTGAATGTGTAGGTGCAGCAAGCCATTAGGAAGGCAAATGGTATGCTGGCTTTCATTACAAGAGGATTTGAGTACAGGAGTAAAGAAGTCTTACTCCAATTATATAGGGCCTTGGTGAGACCACACCTGGAGTACTGTGTACAATTTTGGTCTCCTTACCTAAGGAAGGATATACTTACCATAGAGGGAGTGCAACGAAGGGTCACGAGATTGATTCCTGGGATGGTGGGACTGTCGTATGAGAAGCGATTGAGTAAATTAGGCCGGTATTCTCTTGAATTCAGAAGAATGAGAGGGGATTGTTGAGTCTGTATGTCCCAGTTAATGTTAGGATCAATCACTGGACACAGACAACAAGAATAACTTTTAACAGGTCTTTACTATTCGGAGGTCAGGGCTGAACTGCCCAGCAAATCCTTACACAACACTTATATACCGGTGTGGTCACCACTGGTATTACAGTATACAGCAGCCAAGAGAAAGTAGTACATCTCTTAAAGTAGTTCTCTTAAGGTGGAACAGGTTACATACACCACAATCCTCCCTTTTTAGCTTAACAGTTATATCCCCATTTAACATAATATAATAACATATATACAACTTCATGCAAAACAGTTCAAAGATTCAGTCTCTGAGGAGGCCTCCTGATTCGAGTTGGATAACGCCTTTCAGGGGTCTCTGATTCTCGTTGCTGGGGTGACTCATCTAGTTGGTCTCTTATGGATTGGACATCATCATCAGGTACATTCACTTCTGAGGTAGATGCTTCAGGTTCACTAACTTCTTCCACGGTTGTCTCTGCCGTAACCATGGGTTCGACCCTTGTTCTCGATTCTACCAGTTGGTCAGCATGACGCCGTATTACATTTTCACCAATATCTACCGTGTACATCAGGGGTCCTTGTCTGGCCTGAATTGTTCCAGATTGCCATTTCTCGTTTTTATAGTCCCGGGCTAACACTGGTTGTCCTATTTCGAAACTCCGAGTGGTCTTGTTATTTATATGCTGGAACTGTTTGTTTTCAACTTCCCTCCGCACATTTGGTTTTAACAAGTCCAACCTGGACCGCAACCTCCTGTTATAGAACATCATGGCAGGACTTTGGTTTGTCACTGCATGAGTGGCGTTTCGATATGCCAGTAGGAATTTGTCCACCTTGTGTTGTAGTGGAATTTGATCTTCGCTCATGGCCTTTATTGCTTTTTTAAACGTTTGTACAAATCTCTCGGCCAACCCGTTTGTAGCCGGATGATATGGGGCAGGGGTATAATGTTTCACTCCATTCTTCTTCATGAATCTCTGGAATTCTTCTGACACGAACTGCGGTCCGTTGTCTGAACATATTTGTTCTGGCAATCCATTTCTCGCAAATATCGTTCTTAACACCGCGATCGTCTTTTCCGAGGTAGTGGTAGTCATCTTAATCACTTCTGGCCATTTAGAATGTGCGTCCACCGCAATTAAAAACATGGAGTCCATGAATGGACCAGCAAAGTCAATATGTACACGTTGCCATGGGGTTGAAGGCCATTCCCATGGATGCAGCGGTGCAATCGGAGGTGCATTTTGCACTTTTTTGGCACCCTGAGCAGCTTTTCGTCAGCTCCTCTATCTGTTGGTCGATACCCGGCCACCACACATAAGCCCTAGCAAGGCTTTTCATCTTGACTCCCCCCAGATGACCTTCATGCAGTTCCTTTAGAACTCTCTCTCTTAACTTAGGAGGAATAATCACCCTTGTTCCATACATCAATGTTCCTTGACAGACGGACAGCTGTTCTCGTCTTGCTGAGAATGCCGGTAACAGTGGATCACCATGTGCTGGCCATCCCTTCACTGTCACTTCGTAGACCCGGGACAGTGTCGGGTCATTCCTGGTTTCTCTTTCAATACTTGCATTGGTGACTGGTAAACATTCGATGATGGTCGAGTGAAATAACTCAACAGGGTCAACCGTCGGTGCCTCCTCCTCTGTAGGTAGTGGCAGGCGCGACAGCCCATCAGCATTACCATGCTGCTTTGTACCTTTGAATTCTATCTGATATTGATGTGCCCCTAGGAAAAGGGACCATCTCTGGAGTCTCTGCTGTCATCACCGAAACACCCTTCTTAGGGTTAAAAATGGATACCAACGGCTGGTGGTCTGTCAGAAGCATAAACTTTTGGCCCTGCAGGTAATGATTAAACTTCTTTACTCCCCACACAAGGCTGAGAGCCTCCCTATCTATCTGAGCATAGTTGCGCTCAGCGGAGGTCAATGATCTGGATGCGAACGCAACTGGCCTCTCCTGGCCATTTGGCAACTTGTGTGAGAGTACTGCCCCAATACCATATGGAGAAGCATCACAAGCCAAACGAATAGGCAGCGTTGGGTTGAAGTGAGCCAACACTTCCTCTGAGGTGATCAATGCCTTGCTTTTGCGAAAGGCCCTCTTACAGTCCTCGCTCCACTTCCATGGTACTCCCTTCTGCAAAAGAGCGTTCAGCGGGTGCAGCACCGTGGATAAATTTGGCAGAAACTTATGGTAATAGTTAATCAACCCTAGAAACGACCTCAATTGGGATACATTATCCGGAGCGGGAGCCTTCACAACAGCTTCGATCTTGTCAGGAGACTTATGAAGCCCCTCCTGGTCAATGACATGACCACAGTACGAGATCCGCTTCTGAAAGAATTCACATTTCTGGCGATTAACTCGAAGACCATATTCTTTCAATCCGGTGAGCACCAGTTCTAAGTTTGCAAGGTGTTCCTCGTCATCATCTCCTGTAATCAGAATATCGTCCAGGTAACATTGTGTACCTGGAATTCCCTGTAATACCTGCTCCATGGCCCTCTGCCAAATTGCTGGAGCCGATGCCACTCCAAAAACCAGTCTATTATACCGGTACAAGCCTCTATGCGTGTTGATCGTGAGATACTGGCGTGACTCTTCCTCAACTTCCATCTGTAAGTACGCCTGCGCCAGGTCTATCTTGGTGAAGTGTTTCCCGCCAGACAACGAAGCGAAGATATCCTCAATCCGTGGAAGCGGATACTGCACCGTGTGAAGCACCGGATTAACAGTGATCTTGAAATCTCCACAGATGCGAACCTTCCCCGGTTCCCCCGGCTTGTTGCTCGATGAACGCTTCATGACTGGGACAATGGGCGTGGCCCACTCACTCCAGTCTACCTTAGATAGTACCCCTGAACGTTCTAGCCCTTCCAGCTCAGCTTCCACAGCAGGTCGTATTGCATAAGGTACCGGTCTGGCTTTGAAAAATTTCGGGTTTGCATGTTCTTCAACCTTGATGTTTGCCGTAATTCCTCTCAGTGTTCCCAGTCCCTGTTGGAACACCTCTTTAGCATTGTCCAATATTCTGGACAATCGTTTAGGTTTGACATCTTTTGTACCGGAATCTACCGTTAGTGCTTTTAAGGAATGCCAGTCCATATTTATTTTCCTAATCCACTCCCGTCCCAGTAGTGGTGGACCTCCCTCAGGTAGCACATATAAGTCCATTCCTCGGCTTTCTTTGCCCTTGTGGACCACCTTTACCTCTATCTTCCCGATGGGGTATACTCTTTGCCCCGTGTATGTTTTCAATACAATCTCCGTATCCCGTAGGGGAATATGTGGGAATAACCTTTTGTAATCTTTCTTATTCATAACCGTCAATGCCGATCCAGTGTCCAATTCCATCTTCACTTGGACTCCTGCTATCTGAAGTGTGACCCAAATTGTTTGGAGGTCTGCTTCCTTACCAACATTGTGTACTCTTAGACTACCCAGTTCATTACTGCTGGAGTCTGAATCTGACTTCTGTTCGTTCGAACTGTTCTCTGTTACCTTGTGTACCTTTTTGTACTTTGTGACTTTTTGTTGCTGGTCTTCTTTCCTGACCGGCATACTTTAGCTATGTGACCAAGCCTGCCACATTTTCTGCATTCCTGATTTTTGAACCAGCACTGGTTCTGATCGTGCATTGTCTTTCCACAACGATAACATTTTACTGTACTCAAGACCATGTGATTGGTGCAGAGTTCTGGTGACCGTAGCTGCATTTCCGCAGTGCCTCTCGCTGCGACTTCTTGCAATGCTGCAATAGTGACAGCTTTATCAAGCGTAAGATCATTCTCTTCAAGCAGTCGCTTTTGTGTTCCTTCTTTTAACAATCCACACACAAATTTATCTCTCAGCGCATCTGCTAGCCGTGTTCCAAACTGACAGTACTTCGATAGCTTACGTAGTTCAATTAAAAATTCAGCGTTGCTTTCGTCTTTCAACTGCGTTCTTCTGTAAAATTTAAATCGTCCCGCTATCATCAGCGGCGTGGGGTTTAAATGATTTTTCAGGACAGTAACAATATTCGCGAAGGTCTGATCCGCCGGTTTATTTGGTGATAGAAGGTGCTTCAATCGCCCGTATGTCTTCGCCCCCATTGAGCTTAATAAGGTTAGTGCTTTCTCATCATCTGGTACCTTATTTGCTTTACAATAAACTTCCATGCGTTCTACATACGTGGTCCAATCTTTGCTATCACTATCAAAGGTATTAATGCTCCCATGTTTAGGCATCCTTGCAAGTTTTTAAATTTTTCTTTTTCTCAAAATGGCGGCTTCCCGCGCTTGTCTTCTTCCCCCGCCTACTAAAATGGCGGCTTCCCGCGCTTGGCGGTCTTTCCCGCGCTTGTCTTCTTCTCCCGCCGACTACAATGGCGGATTCCCGCGTTTGCCTTCTTCCCCCGCTGGCTGCAATGGCGATTGCCTTGCTGCTGCCGTTCTCGCCTCCCCAGCGGTTCTCACTCCCCGACGCTGCTTTGCCTCGCAGCCCGGTCCTGTACACCGGCTGCGTTTGAGTTCTCCGTGGCTCTCGAGCCTTAAGCTGCCCCAGTCGCTGCGCCTCTCGGCCTCGATTGCAGCCCGGCCCTTTCTACCGGCCGTGGTCGAGCTCTCCGCCCTTATTCCTCCGTTTTCCCTCCCCTACTCCACAGTCAACGCGGCCGACTTTCTGCTCGTGTCGCTGATCGGCTTACCCACCACCGTGGTAGAAGGGATGATCACTGCCTGTCGCTGATGGAGGGCTTCGTGGTCAGAATTCTTGTTCTTTTTAACCCGGGTTCTTGATGCCTCCCGTGCGATGGTGCTCAGCAGGATGATGAGGGCGGGTGCCTCTTCTCGACGCCCGTTTTGAGGACGAAGCTGCCTTGGATGTAAATTTGCCGCAGGGTAAGATCGGACTCGTCGCCACTGTTGAGTCTGTATGTCCCAGTTAATGTTAGGATCAATCACTGGACACAGACAACAAGAATAACTTTTAACAGGTCTTTACTATTCGGAGGTCAGGGCTGAACTGCCCAGCAAATCCTTACACAACACTTATATACCGGTGTGGTCACCACCGGTATTACAGTATACAGCAGCCAAGAGAAAGTAGTACATCTCTTAAAGTAGTTCTCTTAAGGTGGAACAGGTTACATACACCACAGGGATCTCATTGAAGCATACAAAATTATTACAGGGCTTGATAGGGTGGATGCTGGGAGAATGTTTCCCTTGGCTGGGGAGTCTAGAACCAGGGGCCACAGCCTCAGGATAAAGGGTAGGCCATTCAGGACTGAGATGAGAAGAACTTTCTTCACACAGAGGGTGGTGAATCTTTGGAATTCTCTACCCCAGAGGGCTGTGGAGGCTCAGTCATTGGGTATATTCAAAACAGAAGTCGATAGATTTCTGACTAGTAAGGGCATCAAGGGATATGGCGATAGGGCCGGTGAATGGAGTTGAGGCAGAAGATCAGCCATGATCTCATTGAATGATGGAGCAGGCTCGAAGGGCCGAATGGCCTACTCCTGCTCCTATTTATGTTCTTAAAGTGGGCAAGAATCTAGCTAACAATGCTATTAAGAGATTAAATAAAGTTCTAAACATATACCTTACACCAAGTAGTATTGATAAATGAGAGATTTATAACCCCGGTAATGTTGTACTGACTGGAATTACTTTCCTGAGAGTCATTAGTAGTTTATCCAATGTCTCCCATAGCACATGCATGTGATATAGTTCTTGTGTGTGTGGAATACAAACTTTATTCAATGAACACAAGACACAATAAGCTGACGGTAACTACTTTCCCATGCATCACTGGTAGTTTTAAACAAAAAAAAGGCATTATTACTTCAGCCATCAAACAGGCATGTTAACACATATTTGCTTTCACTTTGTGTAGGGGTCGCCCAAGATGAGGAAGTTGGCACCAGGGAGGAGCAGGAAACAGTCCCATCACATCAAGCATTCCAGACCCTGTAAGCACCAGCACAAGATACATCCACTTTGGGGAATTAGATAGTGTCAAAGTATAGAAACAAAGAAAATGAAAAGTAGTTGTTTCATGATGGTTTCTTTTGATCTGGCACTGGAAATTTTCAAGCAACTGCCAATCTGTAAACTTCGTTCAACAACAGCAATTAACCCACAATTGACCTCCAGATGTCCTATATAGGCATCAATTAAATTATTTTACCTTAAAAGGGACAGGCCAAGTCAAATGCAACTGCACCTCTGCAATGCAGTAACACACGTGCAGTACATCGTATAACACCTCTATCATTATAAAACAGCTATTATTGGGATTTCCATGAATAACATCATGGGGCATCTGGTAGTAAATCACAAAAGTCTTGCATCTAACACATATCCCTCACAATTCAAACATTTAAAAGTGTAAAAGAGGAGAAAGGAACCCAATAATTTCCTGCTGGTTTTTCAAACCTTGATAAGCTCCATTCTCCCCAAGTGCAGAAGCTGGGGATTTACAGAAACTTCCCTCAACAATTAGTCATTCACTTTACTCTGAAGATTCCAATTCTGTCCCACTGAGCACGAGAGTTACATGAAGCAACAGTTTGTGCATACTAAAGTGGAGCAGTGGTGAGTGTTGGGGCATCTCCACATAGCTCATGAACTTGGGAGTTTCAGTGGGGCAGTTTGGACCCATCTCTGTGCCAATCTTGAAGCACAAACACTGAGTCTAAATTTGGATGGTTGGTTGATGAATAAGATCTTATAATTCACAAGCAACAAATCATTAGTAATTTATGCCCGTCTCATTTATAAGTAGAACATTGCATTCAGCAACCCACCTAAAATGCACATGTGGCTTCGTACTTCAACATCTGTAAGGTCATAAAAACAAATCTATTCAAATGAATCTTTAGTAAACTTTATATAGAATAAGGGCTCTATATTCAGGAGCCAGACTGTGACTCACTTATGGCTGATCCTCTTATGAATCTGCTTTTGGTAATTTGAAGATGCCACTGAAATATTCCAGACAGACTATCCAGGTTTTCAATGGGTTTGTGAAAAGGAGCTTTAAAGTTTCAAAGAATGCATTTCAGCCTAAAATGAAAAGGAAGTACTGGAAAAAAAAACTAGGAAAAGAGGATTTAAAAAATGTTATCAAACTATCTGCGATGGGTCCTCGACCCGAAACGTTGACTCCGTTTCTCTTTCCTCGATGTTGCCTGGCCTGCTGAGTGTTTCCAGCATTTTCTGTTGTTATTTCAGATTTCCAGCATCCGTAGTATTTTGCTATTGCGAAGACCTTTAGTTGGACAGTCTTGTGCAGTGTGACCTGGACCCCAGAATGGATACTGGCAGAGACCAGCTGGGGCTATTCCAAGAAATAAGCCAACCTCAGCATTTGTCCCAAAAAGGTGCAACAACTTCCAATAATTACATCAACTAACCCACATTCGATAAATTGATAATCTAAAGGCACAGGAGGCCTGAACAATGTTTCTCATGGAAGCAGGACTACTTTTGTTAAAATTCAGAGGTACATTTTTCTTTGTAATTCTATTAATCCCATGATTTATTGCATTGTGGTATACGTTATGTAAAAGATTACTGCATCTCCAATCTGCTTCTTGTTACTCAGGAGTCCATTCATTTCTTTCGTAAATCATTTTGCTTTCACCCTATTTGATGGCCATTAATCCATAGTCAAGGGAAGATTTATTCTCATCTAATTCAAGGTATTTTCCACTTTTAATTGCAACACCTGGTTCCACATAAAGAACTCAACTTCCATTTAATTGATCACAATTTACTGGTTTTGCCTCTTTCTAAATGATTTTATACTATTCCTTAGGTCCACATTCAAACACCAGCCAAGATGATGGGCAGTAGAACAGCTTTCAGACCTCCTTTAATGCACTTGGCTCAGCTGCTAGGACGTGCTTGTGCAATGTTCCGGCTGACCTTTATTTGTTGCCTCCTTAATAACGTGAATATCAAGAACCTGATGCATGGCAAAATTATGGGTTAAAAATCCACATTCTACCACTCTGGCAGAAAGCAGACCACTAACACACCACGTGGTACCCTTCACAATCTTAAAACCAGATCATGCTCTCCCCTTTTTATAAAATTTTTCTTATGAACCAGCCACTTCCTAGAAGTGTGTTGACTAAATGTAACCAACTCAGAATCAGTTCAGATAAGAAAATGCGATTCAGAAAACAAAGTGCTACAATTAAACAAACACATTTGACATTTAAAATGTTGATTTACCTGACAAAGAAATCTGTGACAACACAGAGCCAGTAATGTATGTACACAATGGTTTTCTCATCACTATGGGAACAGTTTCACATAGCAATAGGTCCTTTAGTTGATACTTTTCCCATTCAGGCAATATCAGTTATCTCCTCCTCTGTTTAATAGGCGGGACAGTTCAAACATGCATTACAAAGCACAGGATTTCTGTTAAACAAACAGTACAGCAGCTCCATTAAACTCCCACCGATATCACAGTTTTTCCACAGCCCTTGTAATTTATTTGAAGTTTTAGTTAAGTTTTGGGACTGAATTGTATTCATAGATTTGACAGGTCTACCTGTCAAATCTATGAATACAGATTCCCCGCTACCATTGGCTCTCCATGGCCCACATGATCCCAGGGGACGCTTCGAACTAACTGCGCCCCTAGGATACGCAAGCACAGCGCGCCGGCAGCTGGAGCAGGCCCAGGATCGGAATCCCATGCGGGCCCACAGCACAACGGCCGGCGCGCTAGGTAAGTGCAGGTCGGAGGCTTGCACCCGCGGGAAGCCTCCGACCCGAATTTCTGGGCCATTATAACAGAACCCCGTTTGTCATTTTTAATACTTGTTGAATCATTCCGATCTGACATCATTTATAAAGCTACAGCTTTTTAGAGAAAGCGAGAGAGAGAGAGAATCCAAGTGCAAGTGAGAGAGGGAGATTAAACTAATAAGGCATATTATCACGTTCTCAGGATGCCCCAAAAGATTTTCGAAACAATGGATTACTTATTGAAGTGTTGTTATGTAGAAAAAAGTGGCACCCAATTTGCACACAGCAATGTCCCATAAGCAGCAAATGAACAAATGATAATTAATCTGATTTGGGTGGTCTTGGTTGAGAGGGGAACGTTGGTCAGAACCAGGGGCAGCATTTACCTTGCGTCTGAAGGTTTGGTTTGGGGTCTCTACATTTTACTAGACAACCATCACTGGATCCGCTCGGGGCCTCGTGCAATTACATAGATTGCATGGTCCTATTGCTGCCCCTGGCGAGAACACTGGGGGAGCTCCCTGTTCGTCTTCAAATAATGCCGTCGGATCTTTTACGTCACCTGAGCAGGAAGATATAGCCTCATCTGAAAGACATCACCTCCAGCAGGGCAGCAGTACTGTACCAAAATGTCAGCCTAGATTAGATGCTCACATCTGTAGTATCTTATAATTATATATGACAAGTTTTTTGGTTTAACACATCTTGCAACTTGAATGGAGAGGTGTTATTCAACATTCAAATTCAGGGAAACAATTCTGGTCTTTGAGTGTTTGGACAGGCTCAGTTTCTAGAAAATCAATTTAAGTGACATCACGTCGGCTGTTTGGAAATGCCAAAAGATGCCAAATTACTTCAACACAGCTTTCACATATTGATGATAGCAAAATACTGCAGATGTTGGAAATCCGAAATAACAGAAAATGCTGGAAAAACTCAGCAGGTCAGGCAACATCCGTGGAGAGAAATTTGAGTTGACGTTTCGGGTTGGACCCTTCTTCAAAACTGGAAAGAAATATTTACTACAAGCCCACTGACTCCCACAGCTACCTGGACTACACTTCCTCCCACCCCGCTTCCTGTAAGGACTCTATTCCATTCTCCCAGTTTCTCCGCCTCCGCCGTATCTGCTCCGACGACGCCACCTTCCACACCAGTGCTTCAGACAGGTCTTCCTTTTTCCGCAACCGAGGATTCCCCTCTACTGTGGTTGACACTGCCCTCGACCGTGTCAGTTCTATCTCCCGCACTTCTGCCCTCACCCCTGCCCCTCCCTCCCGGAACCACGATAGGGTTCCCCTTGTCCTCACCTTTCACCCCACCAGCCTCCACATTCAACGGATCATCCTCCGGCATTTCCGCTACCTCCAAAGTGATCCCACCACCAAACGTATCTTCCCCTCCCCTCCCCTTTCAGCATTCCGCAGGGACCGCTCCCTCCGAGACACCCTAGTCCACTCCTCTATCACCCCAAACAGCCCTTCCTCTTCGCCTGGCACCTTCCCGTGCAAGCGGAGATGTAACACCTGCCCCTATACCTCCCCCCTTCCCACTGTCCAGGGCCCCAAACACCCCTTCCAGGTGAAACAGCGATTTACTTGTACTTCTCGCAATCTAGTATACTGTATTCGCTGCTCTCGATGCGGTCTCCTCTACATTGGGGAGACCAAACGCAGATTGGGTGACCGCTTTGCGGAACACCTCCGTTCAGTCCGTAAGGGTGACCCCGAGCTTCCGGTCGCCTGTCATTTTAATTCACCGCTCCATTCCCACTCGGACCTCACCGTCCTTGGCCTCTTGTATTGTTCCACGGAAGCTCAACGTAAACTCGAGGAACAGCACCTCATCTTCCGATTAGGCACTCTGCAGCCTTCCGGACTCAATATCGAGTTCAACAATTTCAGATCATAAGCTCGGCCCCCATTTCATTTTCTCTTGTAATTGTTCCACTCCTTTTCCCCCCCCCCTTTCCTTTTGTTTCTCTCTCACACCTGGCAGCTATCTTTTGCCCTGCCAGTACGCTTTACACCTAATCCCAGCCTATTACCATCTCGTCTAGCTTCTAATCTCTTTTACTTCTTTTGTTTCTTTTATTCTTTTGTCCGATCGCAGCCCTGCCTCCGATCTAGTTTCTTTTCTTTCCAGTTTTGAAGAAGGGTCCAACCCGAAACGTCAACTCAAATTTCTGTCCACGGATGTTGCCTGACCTGCTGAGTTTTTCCAGCATTTTCTGTTGTTATTTCACATATTGATGTTAGTTTTAGTTAAACTTTGCATGAAGCATAAAAGTTTTCCATCATATGACATGTTACTGCTCATTTATTAGTATGCAAGCCTAGTAAACTGAAAAATGGAAAAGTAAAATATATGAAAGTCAGCTCACCAACGAAGGAGCTTAATGGACCATTTTAAATGATCCTTCAGACAAGCAATTCCACGTCAATGAGGGAAAAGGGAGAAAGAGGGGGGATGCAAAGCAGGGAGGGGTGAAAGGAAAGAAGAAAGACTTGCATTTATATAGGGCCTTTCATGACCACTGGACATCCCAAACCAATTTACAGCCAATGAAGTACTTGAAGTGTAGCCACTGTTGTAATGTAGGAAACGCAGCAGCCAATTTGCGCACACAAACAGTAATGTGATAATGACCGGATAATCTGTTTCTTTAGCGATATTGATTGAGGCATAAATATTGGGTAGGACACCAGGGATAACTCCACTGCTCTTCTTCGAAATAGTGCCATGGGATCTTTTACATCCACCTGAGAGCAGACAGGGCCTCGGTTTAATGTCTCATCCGAAAGACGGCACCTCCGACAGTGCAGCACTCTGGAGTGGGACTTGAACCCATAACCTGCTGACTCAGAGGCGGGGGTACTACCAACTGAGCCACAGCTGACACTAAAGGAGGGGAGGAAAGTTACAATGTATTTACAACACAGACACCAGCCATTTGGCCCAATAGATCCATGCCGGTGTTTATGCTCCACACGAGCCTCCTCCCACCCTTCTTCATCTAACCCCATCAACATATCCTTCTATTCCTTTCTCCCTCATGCACTTATCTAGCTTTGCCTTAAATGCATCTATGCTATTCGCTTAAACTACTCCTTATGGTAACAAGTTCCATATTCTAACCACTCTGGGTAAAGAAGTTTCTCCTGAATTCCCTATTGGATTTATTAGTTACTATCTTATATTTATGGCCCCTAGTTCTGGTCTCACCTGCAAGTGGAAACATCTTGTCTATGTCTACCCTATCAAACCCTTTCATAATCTTAAAGACCTCTCGTAATGCAAAAATGTCGCCGACAAAAAAAGGCAGGAAGCGGCCGCCTTTAAATAGCGCTCCCCCAGCCCCTTCCTGACTGCAAAACGTTTCCCTCAACCTGTCATTGCTAGCGGCAGGCGGAAAGGCAGGGGGCACCATTCAATATCCGGTCCGGGGTGCTACACGCTCGACTGATGTCACGATCTGCGTGGCGGTAGTGTTTCATGCTGCCGCAAAATGTCTGGTCAATTTCGTGAGTGGCGCAAACATCGCCGCACCCGGGCGCTAGCTGCTTTGCGCTCAGCGGGAGGTGCTAATCAACCGAATTTTTACCCCTAAATGTCTTTATATATTTTTTGTTCTCTTCTTCTAATGTCATGTCCACCATGTTAGTCTCTCTGGTAAATACAGAGGCAAAGTAATTATTTAATATTTCTGCCAAGGGAGTGAAGGAGGAGGATAGGAAGAAAGGGAGAAGGAGGACAAGAGGGAGGAGGAGAGAGTGAGGGAGAAACAGAGGAGGGAAAGGGAGTAAGGGGAGGAGAATGGGTGGGGGAAGCAGGTGGAGGGGAATAAAAAGCAGATAATGACCAGAAACTTAAATTTTCAGCTTCAAAATTCAATTGAATGAACAAAGCTTACAAGGAACCTTAACACCACCCTATTGAACATTACATTTTAAAATCACACTGCCAGAGAACATTGCCATATATTACAAAAGTGAAACTTGATTTGTTTGTGAAATCATTTCGCCTTCCCCTGCCCCTTGAGATTGTGGTGCAGACTAAAGTTATTTTTACGCTACACAGGAATTCAGTTACTTTTGGTACAACTGGTTATAGAACTCTAAAATCATTTGGAACTGTACAGTTACAAATGTCTACCATGCGTGTCCTCTGAAGACTGTTTATAACAACATTTCATAACAGAAAGGGCAGGAGATACAGAAATAGCTTGGCCGCTACATTACTGAGAAAATCCGGATAGAGAGTGTGTGTGTGTGAGAGTGTGAGTGTGAGTGTGAGTGTGAGTGTGAGTGTGAGTGTGAGTGTGAGTGTGTGTGTGTGTGTGTGTGTGTGTGTGTAACTTTAAAGAAACACGGGATCAGCCCCCTCACATAGGAGGCAGAAGGAAGACTACAGAGGGTTAGAGCGAAGGGGACCAGGCACCAGATTGCCTGGTTGCATGGGGCAGGCGGTGGCTGGAGATGTAGATGCAGTGGCACTTGCACCCACCTGCCCCTTGCAAATTAGGTACCCTTCCATGACCCTGTAAATGTTGGCAGGGTTTATGCTGCAGGGCAGTGGCGGGTGGAAACCCAGTATAACTGCCATTATCTCATCCTGCAGAGATTCAGGGCCAAATACTCTAACCACAGAGAGGAAGATAATGGGGTTGATCAGCAACCTGCTTAAAAGCTTCACAGTGGTCCTTGGGTGTGGGTCTGTGGGTCGGGTGGTGATGTGGTTGGAGGTGAGGGGGGCAGGGAGGGAAGGTGGTGATTGGTTCCTTTTAATGTGGGGTCAGAAGGAGCACTCCCGTTCCTCCTAACTCCACATTCAGGTAAGTTACCTACCTTCTTGGATGGGGCTAGCAAGCAATCCCTAGGCCTGGTTTCCTCGAGTGCCTCAGGGCAAACTGTTCTTGGAGAGGGGGCCTCAAACAGGCAGTAGGCCTTAAGGGGCCTAAAGCCTGATCCATGTGTGGGTGAGGGACACATTTTTTGTCCTTACCCAAAATGGTGGGTACCAATGTACGAATTGGTTAACAGACAAATAGAGTGCATTGGTAAAGTCCCCAGCCACCTGGCCCATAGTCTCAAATTGAGAGGGTGCACAGTGTGGGTAGCCATGAAGATGATAAATTGGAAGACAAAAAACACAAAAGTAAAATTTATTTAGAAGCATGAATTTTAATAGGCGTGACTCTGAACAGCATCAGCTTCCAATCCATTTTTCTACTCAACAGTTTAATGATACACATTTGACAGTAATTAAGATTAATTCTATACTTTGCCCATGATCTTAGATAACCTGCACACTCATCTATTACAGAACCAGGCAGCTCACAATAAGCATAGGGATAGATTGGGGGCATCCGCTGCCTTGTGTTTATGCCATATTTCATACCAGTTATTGTATAATGACACCATGTTCTTCATAGTCCTACAAAATATGCTGTACTCCTTTCACAGCCGAGACCTAGAATTAAACTTAGCCAAGACCGATGGGATGGAACTCTCCTCTATCAGCTGTAACTGTCATATGTGAAATGAATTTGAAGTAATTCACTGCATGCGAAGCAGTTGGAGATGTTTCTGAGAGATAAAGTGCGGTAAGCCGTTTTTTCTACGAAATAAAGGAGGGTAGTAAAAGGAAGAGGGAAAGATAGCGGAACTCGTGCAGTCTTTTTCTCTCATCTCCTTCTCCCCCTTCTGTGCTAGATTGCAACATGTATCCTGGCCGAGACTGGTAACTCTGCACAGAAGAGACTGAAGTATGACCAATCTGAGCAAAACAGCCGACCACAAACTTATTCCACTAGCCTAAACATCCATCCGCATTATCACTGGCGTACTGTGGATGCAGTGTGTACTATCTATGGGATGCACTGCAGCAACTCGCCAAGGCTTCTTAGCAGCACCTCTCAAACCCTGACCTCCACCACCTTGAAGAACAAGGGCAGCAAGTGCATGGGATCACCATTACCTCCAAGTTTCCCTGCAACAACTTGTATTTATATAGCACCTTTAATGTAGTAAAACGTCCCAAGGCGCTTCACAGGAGTATTATAGACAAAAGATTTGACACTGAGTCACATAAGGAGAAATTAGGGCAGGTGGTCATAGACGTAGGTTTTAAGGAGCATCTTAAAAGGAGGAAAGAGAGGTAGAGATGCAGACAGGTTTAGGCAGGGAATTCCAGAACTTAGGGCATAGGCAACAGAAGGCACAGCCACCAATGGTTGAGCGATTATAATCAGGAATGCTCAAGAGGGCAGAATTAGAGGAGCACAGATATCTCAGGGGGGTGGGGGTTGTGGGGTTGGAGAAGATTAGAGAGATAGGGAGGGGTGAGGCCATGGAGGGATTTGAAATCAAGGATGAGAATTTTGAAATTGAGGTGTTGCTTAACTGGGAGCCAATATAGGTCAGTGAGCACAGGGATGATGGGTGAACAGGAGTTGGTGCAAGTTATAACACGGGCAGCTGCGTTTCGGATGACCTTAAGTTTACGTAGGGTAGAATGTGGGAGGCCGGCCAGGAGTGCGTTGGAATAGTCAAGTCTAGAGGTAACAAAGGCATGGATGAGAGTTTCAGCAGCGGATGAGCTGAGGCGAGGGCGGAGACGGGCAATGTTACGGAGGTGGAAATAGGCGGTTTTAGTTATGCCGCGGATATATGGTCGGAAGCTCATTTCAGGGTCAAATGTGACACCAAGGTTGCGAACAGTGTGGTTCAGCCTCAGATAGATGTTAGGGATTACACAGGATATACAGCACAGAAACAGACCATTCGGCTCAACCAGTCCATGCCGGAGTTTATGCTCCACTCAAGCTTCCTCCCATCTTTCCTCATCTAATTCTATCAGCATATTCCTCTATTCCTTTCTCCCTCATATGCTTATCTAGCCTCCCCTTAAATGCATCTATACTATTCGCTTCAACCACTCCCTGTGGTAGCGAGTTCCACATTCTCACCACTCTCTGGGTAAAGTTTCTTCTGAATTTCCTATTTGATTTTTGGTGACTAGCTTATATTGATGGGCTCTAGTTTTGCTCTTCCCCACAAGTAAAAACACTCTGTATCTACTCTATCAAAACATTTCATGATTGTAAAGACCTCTATTAGGTCACCCCTCAGCCTTCTCTTTTCAAGAGAAAAGAGACCCAGCCTGTTCATCCTTTCCGGATAGGTGTACCCTCGCATTTCTGGTATCATCCGTGTAAATCTTCTCTGCACCCTCTCCAGTGCCTCTATTTCCTTTTTATATGGCGACCAGAATTGTATGCAGTACTGCAAGTGTGGTTTAACCAAGGTTAAATACAAGTTTAGCATAACTTCCCTACTTTTCAATTCTATCCCTCTAGAAATAAACCCTAGTGTTTGGTTTGCTTTTTTAATGGCTTTGTTAACCTTTGTCGATATTTTTAGTGATTTGTGTATTTGTACTTTGAGATCCCTTTGCCCCTCTACCCCATTTAGATTCTTATTTTCCAAGTAATATGTGACCTCCCTAGTGTTACCAAAATGTAATACCTCACATTTATCAGTGTTGAATTTCATTTGCCAATTATATGCCCATTCTGCAAGTTTATTAACATCGTCTTGTAATTTGTTGCAGTCCTCCTCAGTATTGACTATCCCCCCTAATTTGGTGACATCCGCAAATTTAGAAATCGTGTTTTTGATTCCAAAGTCTAAATCATTAATGTAAATTGTGAACAACAGTGGTCCCAGCACTGATCCTTGTGGAACACCACTTCCCACCTTCTGCCACTCGGAATAGCTACCCTTTACCCCCACTCTCTGCTTTCTGTCTTGAAGCCAGCTAGCTATCCATTCTGCTACTTGTCCCCTGACTCTGCATTCCCTGACCTTATTCATCAGTCTACTATGTGGTACCTTATCAAAGGCCTTTTGAAAATCTAGATAAATTACACCTACTGCATTACCCTTGTCTACACTCTCAGTTACCTCTTCAAAAAGTTCAATGAGATATTTTGGTTTCTAGATGTTTTTCCATTTTCTCCTTCATGCACCCTGGGCCTCTCCATTGTTCTTTCCAGCAGATTTGATGTACAGGTCTCTCCAGGCCGAGATTCAAGGCTGCAATGAGCAGGGTGTGGATGGAGAGCAAGATCGACCCTCCCCTTTAAGAACTGGCCGGCACCAGTGTGTCTGTGTTCCATTGCTGAGTTAGCACCTCGCTCCTTGGTGTTAGCGCCTTGAGAGGTGTGTAGCGCCTGCTTTAGCGCTCCAATCACCTCCAGGGCCAATAGAAGCCAAGTTTGCAGTCGGAGGCGATAATTAGCGCCAGGCGCTAAACTTTGCGCCCGGCCAATAATTGCGCTACAAACGAGGCGATACTGAATTTCTCCCCCAACATCTTTTACGCATTCCCCTAATTTGTTTGCAGGGAGAGGGATGGAGTCAGTGGCTAGGAAACTGAGTTTCTGGCTTTGGTCATCCCAATATTTAATTGCGAGGTCATGAATGGAGATCGGAGAGAAACTGGAGAAAGATGTGAGTTCAAGGGTAGGGCAGGGGGGAACCTTAGAGGAAGTTCGGCCCAGTGGGCTAGGGGAAGGAAGGGAAGTGGCAGAGGCAACTGAATGGATGGTCTCAATCTTAGAGACAAAGAAATCCATGAGCTCCTCACACTTGTTGTCGGAGGTGAGGGTGGAAGAGATAGGAGAGAGGGGTTTAAGAAGACGTTTAGCAGCGGAGAATAGAAGCCGGGGTTTATCTTTGCATTCCAGAATGATTCTGAAATAGTGAGCAATTTTGGCAGATGAGAGCAGGACCCGATAATGCTTTAGGTGGTCTAGCCAGATCTGGCGGTGAATGGCTAAACCAGTTGTCCGCCATATCCTTTCAAGTCTGCATCCCTTGGACTTAAGGGAGTAAAGATGAGGACCGTACCAGGGGGAATGGCCAGGGTGAGAGAGAGTAATTGTTTTAATAGGGACTAGGGCATCAAAGGTGGTAGTGAGGGTGTGGTTGAGCAGATCGGTAGCTGCAGAAATGTCATGGTGAATGGAGGGCCAAAGGCTGGACAGTTGGGATTTCATAAGTGCAGTTGTAAGAGAGTTGAGAGAGAGTTTTTTTTTCCAGGGGCAGATACAGCTGGAAGTAGGGTTCGCAGGGGTGGGGGGGGGGGGGGGAGGGAGGCGGTGGAAGGGGGATGTGGGTTGAGAGCGATGAGGAAGTGGCCAGAGATGGCCTTATTTGCGATTGACACAATGGGAGTAGTTTCACACACCATCCTCGACTTGGACAAATATTGCCGTTCCTTCATAGTTGGTGGGTCAATGTCCTGGAACACTCTGCCTGGGAGAACCTACATCTCACAGACTGCAGCTGTGCAATATCCCCTCTAAGGCCAATACATCCTTCCTGAGGTGCATTGCTCAAAACGGAAAGCAGTACTTCAGATGAGATCTGACCAATGCTCTGTACAACTGAAGCGTAACTTCCTCCCAATTGTATGTCAGACCCCTTGAGATAAAGGCCAACATACCATTAGCATTTTTGATTACTTTTTGTGCCAGTCCACTAGCCTTTTGTGACAGCACATGGATACTCAAATCCCTTGGCTCCTCCACAATTCCTAGTCTCTCATTAAGAAAATATTCAGATTTGTCTTCCTTGGATCCAAAGTGGATGACCTCGCCCTTCCCCACATTGAATTCCATCTGTCACAGTTCTGCCCACTTACTTAATCTATCTAGGTCCCTTTGTAACTTCCTGCTATCTACTAACTTAGTGTCATCTGCAAACTTGGATACACAACTTTCTATTCCTTCATCCTTGATATATATGGTGAAAATCTGAGACCCCAGTACAGATCCCTGGGGAACGCCACTTGGCACATCCAGCCAATCAGAGTACATTCCATTTATCCTTATCCTCTGTCTGCTACCTCCCAACCAATTGCCACAAGGTTAACTCCAACTCCCTGGTCTCTCATTTTTGCTAATAATCTCTTTGAATGGGTAGTTCAGAGGGGAAGAGTCAGGGATAGCGATGGGAGTGAAGGATGGAAGAACAGGGAAGGGGTAGTTGAAAGGGGTAGCGGATATGATGGGAGTGAGGGGTGGGGGGAAAAGCATGAGTGAAGGGGGGAAGATGATGAGAAGGAGCAGCTACAGTCATATTTTCCACACAACCCCACCCATAAATATTGCCCTCAGTCATTGGTGGCTACTTTTTCACCCACACCACCCACCTGAAAGGAAAGAAGAAAAAGGCAGAAGGAGAAGCAGAAGATGGCAGTGAAAGAAGCAGAAAGAAAAAGAGAATAGAGACAGAAGAAGAGGAGAGACAGAGGTAGAAACAGCTATACAAAGACAGCAGCGACAGGCATGAGAGTGACCATATGCTCCCACTTACAGTGTGCAACGTCACAAGAGATTGACTTACGCTTTTGAAAATGCTTTGGCAACAAGAAGATTAGAAAAGCACTGCTCCGCAACTGCAGAAATACGCATCTAAGCATTTAATTTGGATCAACAATCTTTCTAAATCAAACAGCTAGGATATCAATCATCCTCACGTGGCGCCATCTGGTTTGAGTGTACAAATAATTCTTCATGAAGCAGCAGTCCTGATGAACATGTCCTTGTGACTCAATGACCCCTTCTCAGATAATCCACAAAACACACTTCATGATAACAATTCAGTGCTTCTCGTCTAAAGATGAAAACATTCATTTAAAATTTTGTAAAACTTAATGGCGGAATTATCATCATGTCCCCATCAGATTTAATTCAACGAATAATTATATCCCGAATGAGCAAAAGCTGTGCGATGCTGAACTGCATCAGTATTTTTTTTAGAAAGACAAACTCTTTCATGTCTCATTCACCGTTCTCCAACAAAAGAAATCTGTCAGCCTACTCAGGCCACTCTGCGACTCGTTGGTGCAGGAGTCACATCACCATTAAATTGACCTCCTTCCATGTAAAATAATAGTGTACTTGCTGCTATTAAGCGGAATATATTTGAAAAGAACATGCATTTTATACAGCATATTTCATGACGTCAGGACAACTCAAAAGTGTTTCACAGGTAATGAATTACTTTTGAAGTGTAGTCATTGTTGTAATGTACGAAACACGGCAGCCAATTTGCACACATCAAGGTCCCACAAATAGAAAATGAGATAAATGATCAGATAATCTGTTTTAGTGATGCTAGTGGAGGGATAAATGTTGGCAAGGACACCAGAAGAACTCCTCAGCTCTTCCTCAAATATTGCCGTGGGAAATTTTAGGTCCATCTGAGAGGGTAGATGGGGCCTCAGTTTAACATCTCAAAAGACTGCACTTCAGAAAGAGTGCAGCACTTCATCAAGACTGCACTGAAGTTAGCCTAGATTATGAGCCCAAGTCCTGTAGTGGGCCTTAAACCACAGAGCCAAGACTGACATCTAGACATAACAAGGAAATACAGAATTTGTTTGATGACCTGGGGGTCCTTGTGCATGAAACACAAAAAGTTAGCATGCAGGTACAGCAAGTGATCAAAAAGGCAAATGGAATGTTGGCCTTTATTGCAAGGGGGTTGGAGTATAAAAGCAGGGAAGTCCTGCTACAACTGTACAGGGTATTGGTGAGGGCACACCTGGAGTACTGCGTACAGTTTTGGTCTCCTTATTTAAGGAAGGATATACTTGCATTGGAGGCAGTTCAGAGACGATTCACTAGGTTAATTCCAGAGATGAGGGGGTTGACTTATGAAGAAAGGTTGAGCAGGTTGGGCCTATACTCATTGGAATTTAGAAGAATGAGAGGTGATCTTATTGAAACATATAAGATACTGAGGGGGCTCGACAAGGTAGATGCAGAGAGGCCGTTTCCCCTCGTGGGGAAATCTAGAACTCGGGGGCATAGTTTCAGAATAAAGGGTCGCCCTTTTAGAACTGAGATGAGGAGGAATTTCTTCTCTCAGAGGGTCGTAAATCTGTGGAATTCTCTGCCCCAGGCAGCCGGGGAGGCTGGGTCATTATATATATTTAAGGTGGAGATAGACAGATTTTTGCAAGATAAGGGAGTGAAGGGTTATGGGTGCGGGCAGGGAAGTGGCTTCGAGTCCAAGATCAGCCATGATCTTATTGAATGGGGAAGCAGGCTCGAGGGGCCAAGTGGCCTATTCCTGCTCCTATTTCTTATGTTCTTATGTATATGCTCACAGTGTAGAGCCACTTCAAGAGTTTACAATGATGCTGACAAAAAACACAAAAATAAATTAAAATAGGTAATAAGAAAACTGTCTCGAAATTCATTTCCCAGTAGAAGGTAAACTAGGGGAGGTACCATTGTGGTGCAAGCGAGTTTCCCGGCAACATCAGTTCCTGCCACTAGCAATTACAATTTAATCTAAAAGCTGTTTAAATGCCAAGTTGGCTACTAGGAGCGTTAACTGCATAGAATGATTGTGGATCAGGATCCTTTTTTGTCTTTGATCTGTAGGAGTCAGGAATTTTATAGTTCAGTAATGGTCAGGTAGTACTATGTACCCAACTAGTACTGATTTTTTAAGCTGCTGTGCCTACCTGATGTCTAAGACAACAGATTTCAAAAGCTTGAGGTAAAATGTAGATTGAGTGTTTTTAAAAACAAGTGTGTGTGTGTGTGCGCGTGTGTGAGAGAGAGAGAGAGAGAGAGAGAGAGAGAGAATGTGTGACAGACAAAGACAGTGCTTTGATTACATATCTGTTGTAGCTTTTGTTTTGCTTTCTATAAGCTTCAGAAAGTGTATTAAGCTGAGGTGGGGGCGAGATAGTGTCTTCATGTTAATGTTAATTCAATTTTGACAAAACATACTAACTAAATTTTAAAGCCAACTAATTATTTCACAATGTTTTGTTGTTAGAAAAGGTCAATGCCAATTATTGCAGAGTATATCAATCTGACTTAATACAATGCCAGCTGCTCATTGATTTCAACAGAGCTTCCCCTTCATCTTTCAGAGATGACTAGACAGGTCTTTTGGAGGCAAGCAGATAAGAATGGATAATTATTTGTAGACAGAAATACCTAATGATTGGGGTTTTCAGCTTCTGTGCTTGCCAGCCTGCAACTTTCTCCCCATTAAAATGAATGGCGAGTGCAAAAGCTGAAATCCTGGACAACATTTTTAAACCAACAAAGCTGTCGATTGAAGAAAACTCCCTTGGAGTAGTGTGCCTCTAAGTCTGGTAAATTTTGGAGTACATGAGCTAAAACAGAGGTAGTTGTGTAACTAAGATCTGCAGATTTTCCATGACAGGGCCTTTTCAAATTCTCCAGAAATCCCAAGAGGTGCAGAGCCTGACTTCAGAGGTTCTGTCTATAGCATTTGTAGCACAAAAGTTAGCACAATTGATTTGTCAGCACCATTTTTTAAAACCTTTCATGTTTTTGTGAGAATCTTGGTATTCTGCATTTATGAACGGTCAAAGGCTACAGCAAGGATTTTTTTTAATTATTTTTTTTTATAAAGTTCAGCGAGGAAATAGGATGGTTATTTTCGTTACAATGATGTCAAGTGTAGTATTTTTGCATAATGTCCATGTGAAATACTAGCTAATATTTAATAGGAAATACTGGTCTCGAACCCAACTAAAGATGGGTGGGTGTGATATGGAGAATTGTTTGATGTAAAAAGTTATTGGTTAGAAACACAAATTCATCTTAAATCATAAAAGTCATCAACTCTATTGAAGCTGTTGATATATTGGGGCATCAGCACCCAGCCACCCACAATGGCCCAAATTTTACTGGAGCGGGGCATATCGCAGCGTGTCCCGTTAGTTAGACTTTTTCCCCTTCAGCTCGAAAAAAATTTGCCCTGTAAGTTGCTGGAAGTGCGAGCTGGAAATGGCAAGGTGAGGGCAATGAGGCATCTGGGACATTGGAACAACGGGACCAACAGACTATCTCCTTAACCAATTAGATTTGAGGATTGAGTTAGAAACAAAGGAATGACAGAGAAAGAGAAATAAAAAAATGAGGGAAAGAAAGATTGGATTAAGGGAGAAAGTTTACAGAATAGGCAAAACATCTCCAAGGATCCTGCGTAACACAACATTGGGAGGGGGGCTGTTCTAATGAGTCTTCCACAACCTTTAATTCGACATCCATAAATAGTGATGTGCAATAATGTTTGATAATACTAATATAGAAAACTCAATTTAAATGTACATGAACACATGCAAGAAAACTCCAGAATGCAGCATAAAAAGTATCCAGCAACCTGTGGCATGATTGCTATAATGTGAAAACATACCAGCACGCAACATGATGGAGTTTTTAAAAGCAGGAAAATATCAGCTATTCCAGGAGCTTAGATATATATATATAAAAACACTGCAAATGCTCAAACTCTGAAATAAAATGAAAACTGCTGAAAATATACAGGCCTGTCAACATCAGGAAAGTGAAAAGAGAATAAACATTACAAATAGAAACCTTCCTTCAAAACTGGGTCTGAAACTTTAATCTTTCTCTTCCTTTTTCAGATGCTGTCAGACCTCCTGAATATTATCCATCACTTTTTGTTTTTGTTTTCAGGATCTTAACCTGCACCAACATCCCAATTACAAAATAGTTTTTTTGTGGGGGTGTGGAACAAGAGGGGTAAAGGAGAAGATTAAAAATAAATAAAAGTGCCACCCAATTTAGTGAATCAGAACATAAAAAATAATGCTCAGGGCTGAATGGGTTTTACTGCGTCGCAAAGTCAACTTACACTTTCACTCTGGTTCCCCATAAAAGATAATCAACTGCTGAGCATACTGCAGTACATCATTCCAGTACCAAACCACTTTTACCAGGGAGACAGGCGTCAGCTGCAATCACAGTACTGACAGCTCATGTGATCCAGTATCCCCAATATGGGTGTTGTGTGATACAGTCAAGGCCAGGCCATACCCCTCATACATGGCTTTAATTTAATCAGCACTGACAAGTTTTGCTGGCTGGTATTGGTCAGCTCAAGGTGGCAAGAGTGCTACTGCAGGTCTGTGAACTATCAGCATCACACGGTGTTCTCAATGGAGACATAGGTTCATGAGCACTACACGTACATGAAGTCTAACAACTATCTTCAAGTAACTGGCACCAGAGCTTAGCCTTGAAACCAGATGCTGTGTTTATATTTTTTTATTGCTGCATGTAACTTAAGGCTATTGGTTAAATTAACTTCTCGGTAACAATTTGTTTTAAAATATACACTATACCTCATTATATTGCAATCAATGCTTATAGTCAAGCCAAAATCCAGATGACATCCATTTGTATAGCTTGAAAGATCGTCAGGTTTTGCACAATAATGCATTGCTACTTCTGTATGAGTGAGTGGCCAGAAATGATCAGATCTCCAGATCTGATCAACAGACACCAAAAACTGAACCTGAACCTCAATTGATACAGTTCTATTGGAAAAACAAAAATGTTCAACTAAAGTTTCCTCTCCATGACTGCAGGGCTGACGTCACAATAAACAACTTAGTTAAAAGTGTGGGAGTGGTGAAAGTACCCCACAATAGTTCCACAACTGTACTACCAACTACGTTCATCCCCAAACACTAAAATATTCAGTTAGCGTTTCACATGCAAGACCAGACCTCTGGACACCAACTGAATCAGTGGCAAGGGTATGGAAGTTGTGGCTGTGGCAAAGACTATGGGGGTTATTTTGGTGAAATCAGTCGCTAAATGGGTGCTCTGCTAATAAGGCACGCCTGTTTGAAAGTCTGGTTTTAGCACGCAATTTTGGGCCTAATTGCTGATTACCATAACTTAGCACTCAAGTGCTCATTAGACACAATTTTTGTGGAGCAGCATATGTGGGGTCCACTCACCCACTTCCACTGAAGGTGTGTGTGCAGCGTGCTGGCTGATAGACAGCGGGACTTTTTAGGATGGCTCAGGGCCTGAGTGAGGGGGTGTGTGGGTTCTTGGACCCGGCAGTGGAGATTTTGGTGGAGGTGGTGGGATGTCCTGTACCCGCAGGGCTGGTGGGATTCCACCTCGCCCTCCTGTCCCTCTCTCCTGCAGCAGCTGGTGCTGCTCTGCCTGGCCTCACGTCCTCCTCCCATTCCTCCTGTAGCTCAAGGGGGACCCCTAGCAAGATGCCGAAGACCAAGCACTCCCTTTCTCCTGGACTCCTATAAGGTGTTCAATAAGGTAGAGTAGTACAGCACTTAGGCCTAGAAATTCAGTATAGCCACTTTTGGGGCGGTAAAGTCGGGCGGGCGCTAAAGTTTGCGCCCGGCGCAAAGTCGATGGCACTTCGCCGATATTCAGTAGCTTCGCCCTAAGAGGTTGCTTGAGCGCTAAAACTGGCGATGCACGCCTATCTTTAGGCGCTAAGCCGGCGGTGCTGAGGGATAGCGCCGAGGCCGGGCGCAGCGCAGGTGCGGTCATTTCTTGATTGACAGCAGACACCGTGGCGCTGGCCAGCTCTTAAAGGGGGAAGGGTCGACTTGCTCTGCTGTAACGGCCTGCACACTGCAGCCTTCCAGCTAGGCCTGAACACTGCTGGTGATCAGAAGGAGCCATGGCAACGGTACAGAAGGCCCGTGAGCGTGCCCTGCGCTTCTCAGCCCATGACTTGAAGGTGATGGTGAGGGCCTTGGAGAAGAGACAGCACATCTTGTTCCCGGACACTGGCAGGAAGCCTCCTACCAGCGTCTACAGGAAAGCCTGGAGGGAGGTCGCCCGCTGGGTGTCGGCCACCGGCGATGCCCCCAGGGACAATGTCCAATGCTGGAAGAAGTTTAATGACCTGACCAGGATTGTCAGGGTGAGTACCCTTTCCAGTCTCCTCCTCATCCTTGCATGTACACCTGACATGATGGGCAAAGGGACCTGAAAGCCCTAATGGCCAGCCCTCAGCCAGCAGCTATGGGACAGTCATGAACATCAATTGCACATTCTGCACTTTACACCATGGGAGGCAGTGCACACCACATCAGGGCTACACACTGGCCAAGCTATTCCACCATGGGAGGCAGCGCACACCACATCAGGGCTACACACCGTACTTACAGGCCGTCCTTTCTCTTGCAGGCAAAACTTGCCAACAACCGAAGGCACCAGGAGCAGACCGGGGGAGGCCGCCCCCAGATCCAGGAGCTCACTCCCCTGGAGGAGCGCGTGAGTCGCCTCATGGGACCCCGGGTGATTGGGCCCGTCGCCTGTGGAGATGCCGACCCTCTTCTGGGCCACAATGGTATGGACATCACCTTTTGGACCTCTCTCGTCGCACTTGCGCATCTGATCTACCTCCTTTGCCATTGTCTGACCAATGCGCTGAATGCCACCAGTCATGCCTCCCTCGCTGACGCCCTCTCCTCACTCTAAAGCTACTCTTGTGCCTTCCTGCTTTCAGCTGGTGACGAGGAGCTCCCTGAAGCTGCCAGTGACAGCCCCTCCGAGGAGGAGGAGGAGGAGGAACAGGAAGGCGGACCATCAGGGCAGCAGTCAGGTGCGGCTGCAGATGCCGAAGTAGTGGACACGTCTTCCCTGGAGGAAGTGTCGGAGGGGAGTGGAGCTGCTGGAACCAGTGGCGTCCAGCAACCCAGGAGGGCTGCGGTTGGTCCGCGGCCTTCCCCCCAGAGGGGGGAAGGATCGGAGGGGAGTGCAGTTGCTGGGCCCAGTCGCCGCCGGCAACGTGGCAAGGGTCGGCCAGCTCTGCCCCCTGCTCCCCAGCGGGAGAGTCCGGACTCCAGTCCGGCCACGTTCAACTCAGAGGAGGCGCGCCACCTCGATCAAATGGCCCAGGATTCGGATCGCCGGCACACCGAGCTGATGGGGGTAGTGGCACGGATGCCTGAGGCCATCGAGTCCCTGGCTAGTAGTGTGCGCGAGTTCGGGGCCTCACATGCCGCGAGTGGCCGGCTGATCAGTGATGCCGTCCAGACAGTGGCTGCTCTGTTGCGGTCGCAGACCAGGGCAACAGGGGCACTGACTGCTGCCACACGCGCTGCGTCAGCCAGGCATCGCCTGGACACCCGCCGCGCTGCAGCAGCACAGCGGGCTGCCCTTCGGCAGATTGGTGCGCATGCTGCAGTGCGGGCCCGGGCGAGTGCCACATCACCAGCCAGGGCCGACCATCCGCCAGATTGCACACATTCCTCCAGCCGTCACCGCCACTCCCCCAGTGGCGTCTCAACGGCAAGCGGCTGCGAATGATGTTGGCCAGGCACAGCTGCGCCAATCACCAGCCGGCCCCTCGAGGGGCAAACCCCGTCTAGGCCGCCCCCCAAGGGCATCTGCCGGAAGGACATCTGACCCTCAGGAGCCTTTCCCCAGCCTCGCAGCAGCCACTGGGCAGAGCTTGCGGAGGAGCAGCAGGCCGGGCAGGGGCCCCAAAAGACGCGACAAGGTCTCGCCCTCGCGGCCCAATAAGTAGACGGTGTGGCCAAGTGTTATTTTATATGGCGATGCCTATGTTTCTTTTGGGGATGGTTGTTTTGTTTCTGGGGATGTTTTTTGGGTTAAGGCCGAGGATAAAGGCCATTTTTGTCCAAATGTTCAGTTATTCCTCCCCAGGTTGTGGGAGCGAGTCATTTGATGTACTGTTTTTTGGGGCCGTTGAATGTTTCTGGGTTTCATGTGGGAAGGGGTTTCATTGGTCTAAAATAAAGATTTCTCTTTATTCAGAGAGTGTCCATGTTTGTTGCTGTAAGTGTTTGTTGCCTTCGCCGGCTGAGGGCTTGCGGAGCAGCTGCGTTCATGTTCCTTCATGGCCACAAGGCATTCCCTGACAGGGTGCTTAGAAGTGACGTTCAATAAGCCGCCGACGGACGGCCCTTCTCGGTCCCTCCTGGGATGGTACTCCTCCTCCTCCTCATGCTCCTCCTCCTGAGGTGGTGGTCCAACGTGAGGTGGCAGTGCCCGAGTCCTGCGGAGAGCCAGGTTGTGCAGCATGCAGCAAACAACGACGAATTGGGACACTCGGTCCGGGGAATACTGCAGAGATCCGCCGGAACGATCCAGGCAGCGGAACCGCTGCTTGAGGACGCCAATTGTTTGCTCGATTATGTTCCTGCTCGCTTGATGACTCTCGTTGTATGCCTCTTCAGCAGGGGTCCTGGGCGCACGGAGCGGGGTCATGAGCCAGGTACACAAAGGATAGCCTTTGTCCCCGAGAAGCCATCCTCTTGGGGGAGGCTGTGCCTCGAACATGTCACGCACAGTTGTCTGCCACAGGATAAAGGCATCGTGGCTGCTGCCTGGAAAGCGGGCATTGACAGCTAGGATGCGCTGCTTGTGGTCACACACCAGCTGCACATTGAGGGAATGGTAGCCCTTCCGGTTGCGGTAATCCTCGGCACGCTCCACAGGTGCCTGCAAAGCCACATGCGTACAGTCAATGGCACCCTGCACCAAGGGGAAGGCCGCGAATCTTGCAAATCCCAGTGCACGCTGATGCTGCCTCTCCAGGGCCATGGGGAAGGAGATGAATTGGCGTCTCCTTCTGAAAAGGGCATCGGTCACCTGGCGGATGCAGCAATGCACGGCGAACTGGGATATGTTAGCAATGTCCCCAGCAGCGGATTGGAAGGAGCCGGTGGCATAGAAGTTCAAGGCCACCGTCACCTTCGCTTCCACCGACAGAGACGTCCTGCTCCTGAGCTTTGGACGCAGATCTCTGCAAAGCAGATGGCAGATCTCTCCAACCACCTCCTTTCGGAATCTCAGCCTTTTTACACATCGCGCGCCACTCATGTTGCGGTAGGAGCGCTGCTGGCGGTATGCCCTGACTGGGTAAGGCCTATGTTGCCGACGCCTGTTGCCCCCTCTGCGTCTAGCCAGGGCTGCCCCTCTCACACCGCGTCTGCGAGCCCTACGGACATGACGCTGAAACTCAGCGTTGGCACCCCATGCAGCCCCCATAATATGCTGCCAAACAGCCAAATATCCAAGAGGCCACTTGCAACGCTCTGGCCTGAAGCCAAAAATACCTGAGCTAGTGTTGGCCCAAATCAGAAAGCTGTCTTCCTTGGTCTCTCTCCAGAAATCCGTTGCACAAGAGTGTTTGCTGCAAAATGCCTGCCCTTTATAGTGCAGGGTAAGTGCCCTTTAATTTACGCTCCCCGGGGCCCGCGTCGGCTCTGTTGCGTTCCACTAAACAAGCGTGCGGGCCGCCGGCCGCACAATGGGGCGGTCCCACTGAAGTTCTGGATCGGGGCGCGCAAAGGGCGTTGCACGAGGATATGATGTCATTTTCTGCGCGCGCAGGTGAGCGCGCGCTAAACTTTGCGCCGGCACTAAATGTCTTAATTTGGGGCGAGGCGCAGATCGCGCTGCGCCCGGACGCTACACGCATAGCGCCCGAAATTCACTTCTCTTAAGGCGCTAACGGCTGGCGCAAGCAACTGAATTTCTAGGCCTTAGTCTTTTTAGGTGAAGTCCTCAGAGAATTTGGGGAACAAATGTTGATAGTGTGTTCAGGCTGTCTTGACAAAGTGTCCTAGAAAGTCTGTGGATGTGTTTCAAAAGTCCTCTTCAAATCACCAGCAGCAAGTGATGCACCTTTCAGTAGTTCAGGAGGGGTTCAAGGATAGATTGGTGTGGGGGCAGGAAATTGCCAGAGATGCTATGGCCACGATTTGATAGGTACGAGTAAAACGAATTGAAGGCAGCCCCACTAAGCTGGACAATGGAGGAGAGGCATTGGAGAAGGATGGTGTGGTTGATCAAAGGTTGCAGAGGATGAGGAAAATGCATTGTAGCCACAGTCACAGAGCATATCATTTGTGACTTTGATTAGGGCTGTTTCAGTGGTGTGGCACGGGTGAAAACTTAATTGGAGAGATTGAATCATGGAGTTATGGGAAAGATGGGCACAGGTTTGGGAGGAGATAATACATTCAAGAAGTTGAGAGGACAGGGAGGTTGGAGATGGGGTAGTAGTTTGCAAAGACAGAAGGGTTGAGGGTAGGTTTTTTGAGGCGGGTGATGATGATGGCAGTTTTGAATGGGAGGGAAACAGTACCTGAGGAGAAGGAGCCATTTACAATGTCAGCTAGCATGGGGGCCAGGAAGGGAAATTGAGTGGTTAGCAGTTTAGTGGAACTGGAGTCAAGGGAGCAGGAGGTGGATCTCATGGACATGATGAGCTCCAAGATGGCATGAGGGAGGTAGGAGAGACATTAGAGAAGGATTTGGGATTAGGGCTGCGTGGGGAGGAGGGGGGGGGGGCGGTGGGGGAAGCCTGGGAGGATGTTTAGCTTGGTAGGCAAGGGGACGGGGGAAGCAGCTGAATGGATGGTCTCAATCTTAAATGTCCTTGCACTTTGACAGCGTAGCTCTCCATCTTAATTGTTACCATTCAGTAAGAGATGGCATGAGGGAGGTAGGAGAGACATTAGAGAAGGACTTGGGATCTCTTTTGACTTGGTGTGCCTTTACATTAGCCTAGGTGGACTATCCAGTGGGCAGCACTGTGCAATCCAATGGTTTTGAATTTCTGTCTTGATTTATAATTTGGTTTGGAAGTGCATTTGAACTCATTACAATGCGGGGCGGAGGAAGGGGAGGGCGGGGTTAGGGTCAAATTCTTGTATGAATTTGATTTCCTTGCTGTGTAGATGGGTACTGACTGGAATATGGATAATACTTATGCTATGATTGCCCTAACGCTATAATTATACAATCAGAACTCCAGGCTAAGAAAATATGAAACATTGTTTAAAAGATAAAACAACTAGATTAGTGATGTTAAGAGAAGCACATGCGGCACATACTGTACATTAAAGAAGAACACGTGCATTTTAATCAAACCAAACATCATTATGTATGTCCTGAAAATTATTGTTACATTTGCTGGATGTACGTCACTGTAAACTCTTTCCAAGCTGTGGCACTGACAAACTGGACACTTCAGCCACATCTTTATTTTTAGCTGCTCTCAAGAATCAATGGGTTCACAACTACACCCATACAAACACATCTATCATAAAATGACATTCCTTCAGTGATAATTTAACTCAGATTTAGACTAAGAGCAGGGGACTTTTCAATCTAAAAATTATGCACAAATTCTTAAACATGCCTTAAAAAAAAAGCTGCTTTCATATCAGTTACCATTAAGCTTTACAGATGGAAACGTTAAAACCAGAAGGGAAACCATATACACAGTTTCAAATTGCAGTGAAATAACTCGCAACATTCCAGACGCATAGTGCACTGTGGTCAATAATTAAAGGCACAATTTACAATAAAAGGCTGCAGGTGGACTTGATAGTAAAGCAATCACTAAGTCACTGGTCCATAGAATGATAACTACAATGGTACACTAATAGAAAAAAATAAGCAGCTTACTTATTATATCTCACATATCTCCATTGTGTTTTGGAGATTTCTGCATGCTCACCCAAGAAGCCTCCTGTATGTGGTAGCACAAGACAATGAGCACATGCTGCCAGCCATGTCAATGTATGGCATATTTGTGTGTTGGAAAACTGTGCCCCCACCCCACCCCGGGCAAAGATTTCCTCTGTGCACCTAATAAATAGGTTTGCAGTTTCACTACTTGTGGCACACACAAACTCTTTGCTCACTCCATGCTATGTATAAGGAGAAACAAACTTGCATTTATATAGTGCATTGCCATGCGCATCAATGAGTTATATTTAGAAGTGATGTCCTTTAAACAAGAATAATGACCAGTTAAACTCTTTTTGGGAGTGTTCATTGAGGGAAGAATGTTCCCCCGTACACCAGGAAAATGACCTACTTTGCTTTGAATAGTATCATGGATCTTTGACATTCACCTGAACAGGTAGGCATCTTGGTTGAGCGTCTCTCACCCAAAAGACTTCGGGTTGGATTTTCCAGGGGGTCAGCAGGCGCGATTGGTGACGGATCGGGTGGAAAAGTGTTTTTTTCCCCCCAGCGGGTTAGGACCCCGCTGTGAACCCACCACCACGCGCCTTTCCCCGATGTCGGATCTATCAGCGCTGAGCAGACCCGACACGCAGCGGCGGGTTCACAGAGGGGGACCTAATTCAGGTAAATAGTGGCTTGCTTAGAGCCACTTAAGAATGAATTTCAGCTCACCTTCTGCATTTGACAGCTCGCCCATAGGGTCCATGCTGGTCGTGGACCACATCGGTCAAGCTGAGGTGGAGGTTCAGTGACCATTGAATCAGCTGTTGAGTTGACAGCTTCAAACGTACTGTAAAAGCTCCCACCTTAGAGATAGCTTCCCTCAGCCACAAACTCTTCCTCACTGCATTTCCACAACAGATTCACCATGCTGCAAGTCTTTACACAAGTCTCCATCCAGTCTGACCTCATTACCTCTCTCACCATTGACAGATCGCTTCGGTCATCTCTACTTCACCTGCCATCTATTCCATCAGCAGGGATGCCCATTATACTTTCTCACCTTGGTCCTCACAATCCCACCACGATCAGCCCCAACACCAGCAGCATAAGGCACACCTGCAGCACCAACAACCTTCTCCACAATCGCCTGATGCTGCACAGGACAGAGGGCATCAGCACCCGACCACATTGCTGCCTGGGAGGCCAGGGATGGCCTCACCATGGCCAGATTTACTTCACTTGATGGTGTACATGATGCGCCAGGTTGGCACCACCCCACACCAACACCATAAAGCATCATCCCAACAATGCCCAAGCCATTCATTTCAAAAATTGCAGGGGGTACCATTATGTCTTACCATTCACGGCAACTCACTAAGCCACTTCCAAAAGGTGCACACATATCTGTCCAAGAACGCAAAGTGTTGAAAATAAAGGTTTCAATGTTTGACACCACATTAACAGAAACTTTACATCAACATTGCATAAAACACCCAAGTGCCTAGCCTTGTGTGTTCTTAGTTGGTATGATTACACTAGGATGAAGGTGAGTGTGAGGGGTGGCTAGTGAGATGGGGAAGTGATAATGTAGATAGAGAGGGATGGGTGGAGATACAAGGTAAGTTGGTGTGAGTAAGGATGTTCAGGAGTAGGGTAGGGAAGGCAGAGTGATGGGGATGTGATGAGTGGCACAGCAGGAGGAGGTTGAGTGTGGCTTTGTACTAATGTTTCGTGATCTACTGAGATCACTGAAATGTTTGCGGCACTGCACCCATATCCTCCTGACGAGATCCCTGCTTGTGCCCTCCTCTGCAACATGCAACCAGGCTGTGTTGATCTCCTGGGGAGGTCTCTTCCACCCATTGGAAGGGAAGAGGACCTCCCTATGTGCTGTGACTCCCTCTATAAGCATATGGAGGGGGTCATAGGAGAGGCTGGGTGCAGCCTTGCACCTCTGTGCAGTGCTCGTCAGTGTTTGCAGCACCTCAATGCTGTAGAACACTGACTGTCCAAATTTATTTAGACATTTGTGCTTAGTCCCTTTAAGGAAACCAGCTGAAGACATGTCATCAAATGGCATCACCAGACCCGCTTCCTTCAATTGACCAGGAAATTTGCTAGGTGGGCTTAACAAGTCCAATCAGGGGAAATTCATTTCAGAGGCCAGGATGGAAACAGCAGCGGGGCCGGGACACGCCACCGACGTCGCCTGCCACGGAACCACAGAGGTTTGTAAAATCCGGCTAGCATCTCCGCCAGTGCAGCACTCCCTCACTACTGCACTGAAGTGTCAGCCTAGATTATATGCTCAAGTTCTGGAGTGGGGCTTGAACTTACAACCTTCTTAATGTCAAGTTTTTGTCTGAAGGGGAGCAAATTTATTTTAAAAACGGCATATTTTCTTCCTGCTCAATTCCTTGCTGGGATAAAGTTCCACAGCTGCTAGACACCCTTCAAAAGCATTGAGCAAGTAATCTTTTTTCATCTGTAAATGTAGACAGTGGTCAACCATAGGAGGGGTATCACAGCTGAACCGAATTCTGTTTTCGTGTGATGCCCACGCCCTTGCATTTCCAGAGCTGGTTGCTGTATAGCAATCATATAACCATAGAAGTTTTACAGCATGGAAAGTGGCCATTTGGCCCACTGTGTCTGCCAGCTTCTCGCTAATCCCATTGCCCTCCTCTCAGGAATAGCTATCTTATTGGATTTCCCGAATGTAGGGGTATTGTGGCAACCTGTAGCGCCCCTTACCATCATACTGGCTGAGATTAGGTAACTCATCACAGATTGGGGATTGAACCTGGGACCTCCCTGTACCGTACAGCTGACTATCGTGCAATCTTCAAATTACAATTTTGCTACTTTTTGATAAAATCAGATAACATTTGGTGACACAATGATGCCGTAGCACCAATTACATTAATGCACAACAGTGTGAAAACCATGTGCACTTTTCCATATTAAAATAATTTAGGTTTGCAGCTCCCTGAACCAGGCACACAATTCAGGTGGCAAGAGGCAGGCAACCAACCTGCTGTTTAGCCTCTGGCAGTACTGTAATCTAAACGCACACAGTATTATTATACCAATACTGCGGTAACAATAATGTACAAGTATACAAAATGATTGGGTAAGAATTTACCCTACCAGATGAATCGATTTGCAACTTTGACGCTAACCTACATGAAATACTTGTTGACAGATCTTTGAAGGCAGTTTGCTGAAATGGTGCAATAACTGACAAAATATCATTATCACATCAGTCACTGATTTTTTTCAAACTTTGCATAAAATTTGAAGTAAAGCCATCAACAATACAAATCCATCTCGTGTCCAAATACTCAACAGTTTGTCTATTTATAGCACATTAACAGTCATTCTTATACCAGCACAAATCTGAACCACACGCATGGCATTGGCCTCCATTTCAGCGTCAACCCATCTTCCTCTGACTATTCACATCAATGGCCCAGATTTTGTTGTAGCAGGGCATCTAACGGCATCTGTTGTTAGTTAGACTTGCCCTTGCATGTTTTGGTTTTTACATTTTTTGCGTGGAAAGATGCTGAAAGTGCAAGCTGATTACTTCGCAATCGACGGAAACAGGGCATCTGGGACCCGAGTGAACAGTGCATGCAACTGTGCAGCTCCTTAACTACTCAGATTGAGGGATTGTGAAATTAACAGCGCAAGGACGGAGATGGAAGTGTAAATCAATGTCAAATCAGGTACAGAAAGAGAAATAAAGAGGGAAAGAAAGATTGGATTAAGAGAGAGAGAAAAAAAGAGACAGAAAGAAAAAGTAATTTAAAAAAATCTACAACAACAATTAGTACCTGAAGGAATGAGACTCTACACTTGCAACTGTTAATTTTCAGAGCCAGAGAGCTTGATTGGCAGTAGTTAACATTTAGCACGTTGTTGAAAAGGGCACTAATGACAAGACTTAACTTTCTGTGGCTAGTTTAGTTCGTATCGATCACACAAATTCGGCAACTTCATGCCATTCAATGCATTTCAATAGTGAGGCAGACAGCGAGATGCCATTTTCATGGCGCAACTCGGACAGCATCTTTTGGGTATTGGCATTTCAACACGCATCTGCTCCTCGCCTGAAGTTGCTGTACCATTTGCGCATAAATAACAGTGAGCGCCATTAGCCTCACCGTTATTTTGAGAGCAAAATCTGGCCAAAAATATGTTTTTATTTGTACTGCACTGTGTGAAAGGAATGGATGGTGAGACAATAAGATTTTTTAAATTTCCACAATGGACCAGGCTTCCCCACTCTGGTGCACTCTGCCAGCTGGCTGCCCAATAGTCTACTTTGGGTGAATTTGTATGGCATTGCGAATATACAAAGCAGGTAAACAAGCTTTCCATGAGGTGTAGAGAAAGGAAGTGTAAAGAGAAGCTAAGCATCTTCATTTAAAAAGTTTCAATTATATAGAGAGTCATCACTGAATATTAACCTCTCCACACACAAATGTACAGGGAAATGTAATTAATGAGTGCAGAATTCTAAATCCCAAATTTTCCAGTAGCACTACATTCTATTACGGTCAATAATGCTGTTCCCGCAGTTGTAGAAGAATATTGGGATGTGCCACTAACATTTATTCCAGTAAAATTTGGAGCTTATATAATGTGTCCTTGAAGTTTAGTTGTGGGATTCCACTATATTCTCAGTATTTCAAAACCGCTTATCCTCCACAATTTATTTAGTTGAAACTAACTCTACTGTTCAAGAGAGGAAACTCTGATTTAATGTAGTTTGGTTTTGTGACAGTGAAGCTGGAAAAGTTTTATTTAGAGTTACTGTTTCCATGTTGTTCGTACTTCAGCCCGTCAGTTATGAAACCAACACACTGCCCATCAGGCAAGGGATTTGAAAAAACAAAAATCAGGACTACTTACTGCTTTTAAAAACTATACAGGACACACATTCTAGATTCATTTTGTGATATTGTGAAAGAAGGGACCAGTTTGAGATCAAACTACACCCAAGTGTCCAGTATAATTTTAAAAGGGCACAAAGTGTTTGGTGATGGATCTTTGAAGACATTTTACCAGATGGTGCAATAACATGGTCGTGCAACATCTTTATCGCATCAGTTGATTTATCTTTTAAGACTTTGTATAAAATTTGAAGTAAAGTTATCAGAAATAAAAATCGCATTCCAAGCATTGCATGTAGCAGATCCAAGAACTTCAATGGCTGTCACCATCGACATTAAAATACATTTTTGGAATGGAGCCTATTTGAAGTACTACGTCCATTTGACAGGAACAGCAGCAGCTTGGGTAGGTTTATAAAATTTCAACTTACTGAGTTGTAAAAAATGCACCATGGCTCAATGGAAGTGAATGCATTTCATGTTCAATGGATTAAACTTTTGCCTCGAGTGCACAAACATCAGCTTTTCACACTGCATTCTAGGCAATGTTAAACATTTACAAATTCCCAGACTGAGCTAGTTTTGTATTTATTGTAGGACAACCTACATCATTTGAAAGTTACCCAGGAAATTCCATACTCAGGGAGGGTACAAAGCCATTGTACACACAGCTCTCATCAGTAACTGCCCATCTGGTACATTTATTATGTTTGGGCAAAGAAAGTAAAGCTTGTAAAGCGATGAAATGTTGACTGCTGCACGAAAACCCGAGGGTGCAACTGTGCAGTGTGAAGCATTTTCACATGTTTTTTATTCCACCCATGAAGTTGAGGGCATCATTTATGAGTAAGGAAGTCAATAGAGAATAAAAATCTTATCGAAATGACATTTTAGTACAATCTAGAAAAAATACAATTTTTGCTTTGGGGAAATGTTAAACTCATTTATGTTTTAGATAAGCAGTTTTTCTGCATGAGTGGAGGAAAGAAAACTTCCAAACCACCCACAATTTACTGCTTGGAGAACCTCCCATCTCACACAGTTCAACTGAATCCAGCAACTTCCCCACAGAACTGGAGGGAGAATCTGAGGGACAATTGCTGTAGCAATTATTAAATGCCTCCGAGTAGTTGGCTAAAACATCAACATACTACTGTGAGCAGATGACCTGCCTACCATCTCAGATCCATAGAAGAAAATAAATTGATTACTGAAATGAGGCAATGTGCAAACGTTTACTAGGTGGTTCAAAACACTCCCCTCCGCCCCCTACAATCTGGGTGTAAGTGTACAAGTCACTCCCCTATATTTAATATGGCCATTGAATATGAAAGATCAATTTTCGATAAGGTCCCGCATAAGAGATTAGCGTGCAAAGTTAAGGCACATGGGATTGGGGGCAAGGTATTGAATTGGATAGAGAACTGGTTGGCAGACAGGATAGAGAACTGGTTGGCAGACAGAAAGCAAAGAGTTGGAATAAACGGGTCTTTTTCCGAGTGGCAGGCAGTGACTAGTGGGGTACCGCAGGGATCAGTCCTTGGACCCCAGCTATTCACAATATATATTAATGATGATCTAGACAAGGGAACTAGGTGTAATATCTCCAAATTTGCAGACGACACAAAGCTGGGTGGGAGTTTGTGCTGTGAGGAGGATGCCGAGAAACTCCAGGATGATTTGGACAGGTTGGGTGATTGGGCAAAAGCATGGCAGATGCAATATAACGTGAATAAATGCGAGGTTATCCACTTTGGTGGCAAAAACAGGAAGGCAGATTATTATTTGAATGGCAATAGATTGGGAGAAGGGGAAGTGCAATGAGACCTGGGTGTCCTTGTGCACCAGTCGCTGAAGGTAAGCATGCAGGTGCAGCAGGCGGTTAAGAAGGCAAATGGCATGTTGGCCTTCGTAGCGAGAGGGTTTGAGTACAGGAACAAGGATGTCTTGCTGCAGTTATACAGGGCCTTGGTGAGACCACACCTTGAGTATTGTGTGCAGTTTTGGTCGCCTTATCTGAGGAAGGATGTTCTTGCAATGGAAGGAGTTCAGCGAAGATTCACCAGGCTGATACCTGGGATGGCAGGAATGACGTATGAGGAGAGATTGGGTCGATTGGGCTTGTACTCGCTGGAGTTTAGAAGAATGAGAGGGGATCTCATTGAAACTTACAAAATTCTGACAGGACTGGACAGACACCACCTGTCCAAGTCGATGATGGACATCAAAGTAAACGGCCACGCCACGACCTGCCTGTTCGACAGCGGAAGCACGGAGAGCTTCATCCACCCAGACACGGTGAGCCACTACTCCCTCCCTGTCCTGCCAACGCGCAACCGAATCTCGATGGCATCGAGGTCCCACGCCACGGACATTAGCGGCTACTGTGCTGTGACCTTGTCGGTTAAGGGTACAGAGTATAAAAACTTTAAACTCCTCGTCCTCCCCCAGCTCTGCGCTGCCGTCCTACTAGGGCTGGACTTCCAATCCCACCTCCAAAGTGTAACCCTAGCATACGGTGGACCCCTCCCCCCACTCACAGTCGACAACCAGCGAAGGTTAAACCGCCCACCGCGTAACACCTGCAGCCTATCCACCCTCAAGGTGCCGCCACCTTCCCTGTTCGCTAACCTCACCCCCGACTGCAAACCCGTCGCTACCAAGAGCAGGCGGTACAGCGCTGGGGACAGAGCTTTCATTAGCTCTGAGGTGCAGCGTCTCCTGAAGGAGGGCATCATCGAGGGGAGCAACAGCCCCTGGCGTGCCCAGGTCGTGGTCGTTAAGACCGGCGATAAAAATCGCCTGGTCATCGACTACAGCCAGACCATAAACAGATACACCCAGCTGGACGCATACCCCCTTCCCCGCATATCTGACATGGTCAATCAGATTGCACAATACCGCGTATTCTCGACCATCGACCTTAAGTCGGCCTACCACCAACTCCCTATCCACCCCGAGGACCGCCAGTACACCGCCTTCGAGGCGAATGGGCGCCTATACCACTTCCTTAGGGTCCCCTTCGGTGTCACCAACGGGGTCTCGGTCTTCCAAAGGGAGATGGACCGGATGGTTGACCAGAACGGACTGCAGGCCACATTCCCCTACCTAGATAACGTCACCATCTGCGGCCGCGACCGGCAGGACCACGACGTGAATCTGGAGAAATTCCTCCGTACAGCCCAACGGCTGAACCTCACCTACAATAAGGAGAAATGTGTGTTTAACACCTCGCGCCTTGCCATCCTTGGCTGTGTAGTAGAGAACGGACTCATCGGCCCCGACCCCGAAAGAATGCGCCCCCTCATGGAGCTACCCCTCCCCCACTGCCCTAAGGCACTTAAGAGAACCCTGGGGCTCTTCGCCT
Organism: Somniosus microcephalus; assembly: GCF_052327205.1. Taxonomy (NCBI): domain Eukaryota; kingdom Metazoa; phylum Chordata; class Chondrichthyes; order Squaliformes; family Somniosidae; genus Somniosus; species Somniosus microcephalus. The sequence continues at coordinate 36,633,308 of NC_140992.1, forward strand.
ACTATGCCCAATGGGTGCCCAATTATGCGGACAAAGCCAGACCCCTCATGAAGTCCACATCCTTCCCCCTTACGGAGGAAGCGTGCGCAGCCTTCTCCCTCATTAAGGGAGACATTGCCAAGGCCACTATGCACGCAGTGGATGAGTCCATCCCCTTCCAAGTCGAGAGCGATGCATCCGACTTCGCCCTAGCCGCCACCCTTAACCAGGAGGGGAGACCGGTGGCCTTCTTCTCAAGGACCCTACAGGGCCCTGAGATCCGACACTCGTCGGTCGAGAAGGAGGCCCAGGCGATTGTGGAGGCGGTACGACGCTGGAGGCACTACCTGGCAGGCAAACGATTTACCCTCCTTACCGACCAACGTTCGGTCGCTTTTATGTTTAATAACAAGCTGAGGGGCAAAATCAAGAATGACAAGATCTTGAGGTGGAGAATCGAGCTCTCCACCTACGATTATGATATCTTGTACCGGCCAGGTAAGCTGAACGAACCCCCCGATGCTCTGTCATGAATTACATGCGCCAGCGCGCAAAGTGATAGACTTCAGACCCTCCACAACGACCTCTGCCACCCCGGGGTCACCAGACTTTACCACTTCATTAAGGCCCGCAACCTGCCCTACTCCATCGAGGAGGTCAGGACCATAACCAAGAACTGCCAGACCTGTGCCGAGTGCAAACCGCACTTCTTTAGGCCGGACAGAGCAAGCCTGATCAAGGCCACCCGCCCCTTCGAGCGCCTGAGCATCGACTTTAAGGGGCCCCTCCCGTCCTCTGACCGTAATGTGTACTTCCTCAACATTGTTGATGAGTACTCCCGTTTCCCCTTTGCCTTCCCCTGCCCAGACATGACCAGTACCACGGTCATTAAATGCCTGAACGACCTCTTCGCCTTGTTCGGGTTCCCAAACTATATACATAGTGACCGGGGCTCCTCTTTCATGAGCGAGGAACTCCGTCAGTTCCTACTAGCGAGAGGTATTGCAGCAAGTAGGACCACCAGCTACAACTCCCGAGGGAACGGCCAGGTGGAAAGAGAGAACGCGACGGTATGGAAGGCCGTCCTCTTAGCCTTAAAGTCTAAGGGCCTCCCAACCTCCCGCTGGCAGGAAGTCCTCCCGACAGCGCTGCACTCCATCCGGTCACTACTTTGCACTGCCGTTAACGCCACCCCCCATGAACGAATGTTTGTTTTCCCCAGGAAGTCGACTACGGGAACCACTCTACCAACCTGGCTGACCTCTCCGGGGCCCGTCTTGCTGCGAAAGCACGTGAGGGCCCATAAAACAGACCCCCTGGTCGAGAGGGTGAACCTCCTGCACGCCAACCCCCAGTACGCCTACGTGGCTTACCCAGACGGGCGGGAGGACACTGTCTCCTTACGAGACCTCGCACCCTCGGGCACTCCGGAGACACCACCTTTACCCCCCCCCACCACCCCCCCAATTCCAGCCCAGGTAGACGGCATGCCGGAACCCCACGAGCCTTCGCCGACCACGCAGACACCAGCACTAACACCGGATAATGCAGCACCGCCGCTGCGACGATCGGAGAGGCTTACGAGGCCTCCGGACAGACTGACATACCAGAACTGGTAGTACACTTCACCCCGCCGGACTCAAATCTAAACAAGGGGTGAATGTGGTAAACCACTTTTATCGTTACACTATAGTTATCACTGTTGTATTGTTATCACCGTTATCACTGTTGTATCACGATACGAGGTCGCCTCTTGTCGCGCTGTTATACCTGGGCTGACCACCTCCGACTCCGCCCATGGCTCCACCTACCTGCCCAGGTATAAAGGTAGTCGACTGGCTGGTATTCCTCCTTGTTGGACCCGATCACCCACGAGGGTGGGCTCTGTTATTTAGTCAATAAAAACCTTTAGTTACGTTCCTAACTCGTCGCTTTTTATTGGACGAATTGATAGGTATATCAGTGGTGAACCTGTGGAATTCTCTACCACAGAAGGCAGTAGAGGCCAATACATTAAATATATTCAAGAAGGAGTTGGATATATTTCTTAAGGCTAAAGGGATCAAGGGATATGGGGAGAAAACAGGGACCAGGTACTGAATTTGAATGATCAGCCATGATCGCATTGAATGGTGGAGCAGGCTCGAGGGGCCGAATGGCCTACTCCTGCTCCTATCTTCTATGTTTCTACGTAATTTTATAGTATCTGCAAAACAAAATGTAATGAAGTATTGAATTTAAATATTTGAACTATAGACTACAAATGCTGCAGTACACAGGGATCTGGGGGTCCTGGTACATGAAACACAAAAAGTTAGCATGCAGGTGCAGCAAGTAATTAAGACTAATGGAATGTTGGCCTTTATTGCAAGGGGTATGGAGCATAAAAGTAGGGAAGCTTTGATGCAACTTTACAGGGCGCTGGTGAGACCACACCTGGAGTACTGCATACAGTTTTGGTCTCCATATTTAAGGAGGGATATACTTGCATTGGAGGCAGTGCAGAGAAGGTTCACTAGGTTGATTCCTGGGATGAAGGGGTTGACGTATGAAGAAAGGTTGAGCCTATACTCATTGGAGTTTAGAAGAATGAGAGGTGATCTTATTGAAACATATAAGATTCTGAGGGGGAATGACAGGGTGGATGCTGATAGGATGTTTCCCCTAGTGGGGGGTACAGGAAACTTTCGATTTACCGGCACCTAAATAACCAGAAATCTCTGTTAACCGGCAAAATTCAGGAGCAAGTTCAGGTAAGTTTTAATTCATATTAGTGGCCGTTCCTGGATCTTGTGGCTGGGTTCTTGCATCTGTTGCTAAGCAACAGGGACGCTTTGATCTTGTGGCCGGAGTTCCTGCACCTGTTGCAACAGGGAAGCCTGGATTTGTTGCTGTGTACGGAGCTCTCGTACCTTTTACTATACCTCTCTGTAATCTGGACTTTTTGATAAACCGGCACCACGCCAGTCCCGGATAAAAAAAAGTTTCCTGTATCAAGACCTAGGGGGCATATAGTTTCAGAATAAGGGGTCGCCCATTTAAGATGGAGATGAGGAGGAATTTCTTCTCAGAAGGTCGTGAATCTTTGGAATTCTCTACTCAGGAGAACTGTGGAGGTGGAGTCATTGAATATATTCAAGGTGGAGATTGACAGACATTTGAACTACAAGGGAGTCAAGGGGTATGGGGAGAAAGCGGGAAAGTGGTGTTGAGGCCAAGATTGGATCAGCCATGATCTTAGTGAATGGCGGAGCAAGCTCGAGGGGCCGATTGGCCTACTCCTGCTCCTGTTTCTTAATGTTCTTATGTTCAAACCTTACAGAGATGGACTCGCAAGAAGAACCAGTCAAAGTATTTCATCACAAGTTCCAGCTACACTACAGATTATAATGGAAATTCTCTAGGGGCATAAGTTTTTTTTTTGAAGATAAGGTTCTGGTAAGATGCTTTCTTCCTTATCCCAATTTCCCTGCATCACCTATGGTCAAGAAACGTGCTTCCAGGTCTCTGTCAAAGCAGATTTAAAACTAGCTGCTGTGAAGTGCGCACAAAGAGCCTCAGATGATTCTCCCTCCAATTTTCTCTGCGGGCCTCTAATGAACACTTCCCCACTATCACATAACTGAGCTACCACCCCAGCAGCATCAGGATTGGGAGGTTCTAGTTGTGATCTTCATCGCAGTCTTTCACTCTGCCATTCCTCCTTCCACTGCACTCACCAAGAGATTGATTCGGCACATATCCCTATTGGATTGACACTTAAAACCGACTTGAGTGCTTCACATGGCTGAGGCAAGAAAAATATTTCCTTCAATAACCAAAAGTTACTATCTTGCTGCTCACTGCTGTGTTCACTTCAACCCTAAGCATGAATGTCTGGGCCTTTTAAAATGGTTTTGGATAAAGCAAAAGAAGATAATGTTATTCGAAAGTGCACTACAATGCAAGCTTTTCTTTCATCTATTCTAGTCAACAACTCAAATTAATGCAATTACTATTATGGAAATTAGATACAGAAAGAAGAGAACCAGAACCTTAAAAAGACACTTTTTTTTTTAAGAAAGTGTTTACTGAAAACTGTCAATGTTGCAAATGTGTCAGTGTATTGTACAAATGACTCATTGATGTCTGCGCACAATATAACAGCAACTAAAATGATGCGCATTATCCTCCCACCCCACTGACTATAACAAAGTAATTCTAAGTGAACTGTGCTGCAAAACAAATAAGGAGTTCAGTACGATCTGGACTCCAGCTCTAAGCAGCTACTTTGGCACAGCACAGCAATCACTTGTCTGGTGGAAATGTTCCAATAAGATTTGGAGAGATAAGCTATGTTCCATGACATAGGACAAGTGCATCACTGACTTCTTGACAGAAGACCCAAAAACAGCACAATGTACTGCACCTCAGAATGGTACAACCAAAAAAAACCCCGTAGAATCTGAAAGTACATAGCATCACATAAAACACTAGTTTATTTTAACAGCACATTACAGTTTACAGGAAAGTTTAGATTTCTGATGTGTACTATAAATCAAGATGGGTCACCTCATGGTTAAAGGAATTAAGATTAACTTTAACTTCATTTGCTTGTGTTTTGTGCTTGAACAGTAATTGCTGATGACATAATCGATTTTCAACAAGCATCTAGGAAAACATATGTAATGTCCTTGTAACAGGAGAGGGAAAAAAAGCTAGAAATATTTGGAATGTTCAAGACCAATACAGCTACAATTCAAAAGGTTAACGCTGCCACCGCACTATTCAAAGAAAAGTAGTGCCAACCTTGATCAAAGTGGCTCACAGTACGTGTCTGGAATTTGTATGTGGTCGCAGATTTTATTGCAATCATTATAACAATTTCAAAGACGTCAGCCGTTGATGGAGCACACTGTCACGCAAACTTACAGAGGGAAGATTTGCTGCATTAGAAGCTACAGGTCATTCCACATCTGCCACCTCAACATGCTCAGCAGATGACAATTCCCCTCCTTGTCAGCATGAAATGATTTACCAGCTTGCTGTAATAGCACTTTTATTGGAAAGGCTGCACTAGAGATCATACTACACTCTACTCAAACGTCTGAAAAATTAGCAGCAACCTTTGCAAGCTGGAATGCCAAAAAAAAGACCAAAATCCACATGCCCCGCGGAACCATCTCCACACTTCATGGATTTACCGTTGTGTAAATTAGATAATCTGTCATGAGACAGCACAGTATCAAGTTGTAAGAACAGGAAAGCCTAAAAAAAAATTTTCTAAATGGAGACCTATAATACTGTTCATACAGATTTTGACATTCAGAAAGAAGTGCAAGGACCTTCTGAAAATTTGACCCTCAGGGTGTCCGAGATGGATTCTATGTGGCGCATTCAGTGAAAGATTTTCTGTTAAAGTGTATAACAGGAGTTTTTATTTCCCCACCCAGGGCTTCTTGTTCTTTCATTCAAGAAAACTGCACCAAAAAAACTTAAATCAGATCAGAATGAGTTACCAAACATTCAAATAGGATATGGGAATGGAGAATATTTCCATGCTTCTAAATTAGGGAACGGTAGCATAGTGGTTATGTTACTGGACTAGTAACCCAGAGACCTGGACTAATAATCCGGAGACGAGAGTTCAAATCCCACCACGGCAGCTGTGGAGTTTAAATTCAGTTAATTAAATAAATCTGGAAAAAAAAAAGCTAGCATCAGTAATGGTCGTGGACTGGTTGGGCCGAACCTGTGCCGTATATCCTATGAAACTACCAGATTGTCGTAAAGACCCATCTGGTTCACTAATGTCCTTTAGGGAAGGAAATCTGCCGTCCTTACCTGGTCTGGCCTATATGTGACCCACAACAATGACTCTGAACTGCCCTCTGAAATGGCCTAGCAAGCCAGTCAGTTGTAACAAATCACTACAAGAAACAATAAGAATAAAACTGGACAAACCACAGCATCAACCTCGGCACCGACTTCGGACACGACAACAGCACACCCAGCCCAGTCGACCCTACAAAGTCATCCGCAATAACATCTGGGGACTTGTGCCATTGGCACAAAATTGGCACAAAGCCTGACAGTCATACTCGCAGAATCATACCATTCAGCCAGTGTCCCATACTCCATCACCATCCCTCGGTATGTCCTGTCCCACCGACAGGACAGACCCATCAGAGGTGGTGGCACAGTGGTATACAGTCAGGAGGGAGTGGCCCTCGGAGTCTTCAACATTGATTTCAGACCCCATGAAGTCTCATGGCATCAGGTCAAACATGGACAAGGAAACCTCCTGCTGATTACCACCGACAGCCCTCCCTCAGCTGATGAATCAGTACTCCTCCATGTTGAATTCCCACCACTTGCAAGAAGAACTGAGGGTAGCAAGGGCACAAAATATACTCTTGGTGAGGGACTTCAATGTCCATCACCAAGAGTGGCTCCACAGTAGCACCACTACTGACCGAGCTGGCCGAGTCCTGAAGGACATAGCAGCCAGACTGGGCCTGCAGCAAGTGGTGAGAGAACCAACATGAGGAAAAAACCTACTTGACCTCGTCCTCACCAATCTACCTGTCGCAGATGCATCTGTCCATGACAGTATTGGTAGCAGTGACCACCGCATAGTCCTTGTGGAGACGAAGTCCCATCTTCACACTGAGGACACCCTCCATCGTGTTGTGTGGCACTACCACCGTGCTAAATGGGATAGATTCAGAACAGAGCTAGCAGCTCAAAACTGGGCATCCATGAGGCGCTGTGGGCCATCAGCAACAGCAGAATTGTATTCCACCACAATCTGTAACCTCATGGCCTGGCATATCCCTCACTCTACCATTAACATCAAGCCAGGGCACCAACCCTGGTTCAATGAGGAGTGCAGGAGAACATGCCAGGAGCAGCACCAGGTGTACCTAAAAATGAGGTGCCAATCTGGGGAAGCTGCAACACAGGACTACATGCAGGCTAAACAACGGGAGCAGCAGGCTATAGACAGAGCTAAGTGACCCCACAACTAACGGAGTAGATCAAAGCTCTGCAGTCCTGCCACATCAAGTCGTGAATTGTGGTGGACCATTAAACAAGTAACAGGAGGAAGCGGCTCCATGAACATCCCCATCCTCAATGATGGCGGAGCCCAGCACGCAACTGCAAAAGACAAGGCTGAAGCATTTCCAACCATCTTCGGCCAGAAATGCTGAGTGGATGATTCATATGGTCCTCCTCCTCCTCCTCGAGGTCCCCACCATCACAGACGCCAGTCTTCAGCCAATTCGATTCACTCCGCATGATACCAAGAAACAGCTCAGCGCACTGGATACAGCAAAAGCTATGGGCCCTGACAGCATCCCGGCTGTCGTGCTAAAGACTTACACTCCAGAACTAGCCGCACCGCTAGCCAAGCTGTTCCAGTATAACTACAACACTGGCAACTACCTGACAATGTGGAAAACCGCCCATGTATGTCCTGTCCACAAAAAACAGGACAAATCCATTCCGGGCAATTACCACCCCATCAGTCAACTCTCAAATCATCAGCAAAGTGATGGAAGGTGTTGTCGACAGTGTTATCAAGCGGCACTTACTCACCAATAACCTGCTCACCGATGCTCAGCTTGGGTTCCGCCAGGACCACTCGGCTCCAGAACTCATTACAGCCTTATCAAGGCTGTAACATGGACAAAAGAGCTGAATTCCAGAGGCGAGGTGAGAGTGACTGCCCTTGACATCAAGGCAGCATTTTACTGAGTGTGGCATCAAGCAGCCCTAATAAAATTGGAGTAAATGGGAATCGGGGGAATGACTCTCCACTGGCTGGAGTCATACCCAGCACAAAGGAAGATAGTTGTGGCTGTTGAAGGTCAATCATCTCAGCCGCAGGACCTCGCTGCAGGAGTTCCTCAGGGCAGTGTCCTCGACCCAACCATCTTCAGCTGCTTCATCAATGACCTTCCCTCTTGTAGCCATATAAATACTGTGGCTACAAGAGTAGGCCAAAGACTGGGTATTCTGTGGAGAGTGTCTCACCTCCTGACTCCCCAAAGCCTTTCTACCATCTACAAGGCACAAGTCAGGAGTGTGATGGAATACTCTCCACTTGCCTGGATGAGTGCAGCTCCAACAACACTCAAGAAGCTCGACACCATCCAGGAAAAAGCAGCCCGCTTGATTGGCACCCCATCCACCACCTTAAACGTTCACTCCCTCCACCAGCGGCACACCACGGCTACAGTGTGTACTATCTGCAAGGTGCACTGCAGCAACTCGCCAAAGCTGCTTCGACAGCACCTCCCAAACTCGCAACCTCTACCACCTAGAAGGACAAGGGCAGCAGTCGCATGGGACCACCATCACATGCAAGTTCCCCTCTAAGTTACACACCATCTTGACTTGTAATATATGGCTGTTCCTTCATCGTCGCTGGGTCAAAATCCTGAAACTCCCTCCCGAAAGGCAGTGTGTGAGTACCTTCATCCCACGGACTGCAGTGTTTGAAGAAGGCAGCTCACCACCACCTTCTCAAGGGCAATTAGGGATGGGCAATAAATGCTGGCCTTGCCAGCGACGCCCACATCCCAGCAACAAATAAAAAAAATGTTACCTTTAAGGATTGCTCTTAAATCAGAGTGGACCATACACAAGGTGTGGGTTTACTGGTAAAAAATGGGGGTGAAATGTAACTTTGGGCTGGGTCTATAATGGGTAGACTATCGTTTTCCCACCTTGCCAAATTTGACTTTCACCCCATGGATTTCTTCCACATGTTTTGTGGTTTGTATTGTTTACACATGGTTAGGAAAAGGAAAACTAACTTTTGCACCCTCAGAAAAATGAACCAAGAGAGTCATCGTGGCGTCTCATTATGGAGGTCAGATATGCAGTGTGGGGTCCTGCTGAGCCGAGGTCAGGAGCTTTCACCCCACAAGGGGTAAGACAGGGCAGTGCAAGGTGCTCTGGGACAGAGTGCTTAGGGCCAAGCTTCAAGGAGTACCTATAATGTGAATGGACATAAAGAAAGTGTATTGCTCTATACATTTTTGTAAAGTACATAGGAAAGAAAGTACAGCACCAGAATATACTATGCAGGCTGTCCCAAAAACTAATACAAGAGTAGAGATTGGGACTCAGTAGGGCACAATCCATAGCTCATTGGACATGGGTGCTCGAATGTGTTCTGCTACTTTGCTGTCAGCTACGAATCATGATTTAACTACAAATTTTGTTTATTTTTAGTCCAGTCTAGACAATGTAAAAACAGTTACAATTAAAAAATGAAAGCTGCCATATTACAGATGGTTAATAAAAAAATTAACTCCTGATTAAAATCTCCACTGCTTACGCCCAAAACATTTTAAACTCATTCCTTCATTTGCCTTGAACTCAGAAAAAGGAACTGAGCGGTTCTATTACATATATGCGTGACATGTTGCCTTGAAAATTGTAATTACAATTTTGTTCTGTAATTGAATTAAGCCAGAGCAAATTGAGATGTGAAAGGATTGGGTTTATTTTCATCAGAAGCACAACATTTACTTTGTCTATTGTTTTTAGCTGGTTTAGGATGACCAACCCCATCTGAAAGCAATTAGACAGTTTCAGTTTTGATGTGAAAATTCTGTCCTCGCAAGAGCAGTACCCAAACCAGTGAGGTGCGACACTTTAATCTCAGCCCTCTGGGATGGGGAGAGACTGAGACCCTAGTGGTGATTTTAACCTGATTTTAAATGGCGGAAACTGGACGGGCGTGCAGTTAAACTTGGCCTGGAGACTAACTCGCTGACGTTCTGCTCCATTCCTGCTGTCTTCTATCATATCCTGCTCTTCGGAGCAGGTGACAAGGACACTCACCTGAAACCAGTGGTGTCCTTCTTTAAATATGCAGATCGGGCCCCGATAATGTAATCGGGCCCCAACTGCAATTTATCTGATGGCCTGAGTCCTGCTAGGTGAAGCAAGCAGGAAGAGGAACCAAACCCACCCCAAGTACCAGTTCTGTGGAGAGAGAAACAGAGTTAACGGCCCCAATATTAACGTGGAGGTGGGGAGGGTGCGGGGGAGCCTAGCAATGTGGGAAGAACCTAATTTAAATAATTCACCGCATAATCCGACCCGACAGCCGGGCAAATGGACAGCCCGGCCAGTGCGCAGGAGGGCAAACAAGCAGCACGAGGCCGCGGCTGGGGAAGTGGGCCTGGATTTTGTACTGGGAGAGGCACGTTCGGAATCTCTCTTTCTGCTGAAAGGCCCCGGATCATGCTGGCGGTGGCGACCAAACCCACTCAAGGTGCCACAGGCTTCGCGGCCGGGCCACAACCAGGAGCCGGGCCTCTGCCCCCTTATGCGGTGGCAAGTACTGGACAAAGAGAGACAGAGATAGCGAGAGAGTGAGGGAGAGAGAAGAGACACAGACAGATCAGAGAGAGAGAGAGAGAGAGAGAGAGAGAGAGAGAGAGAGAGAGAGAGAGAGAGAGAGACAGACACTGGGTCCGGAGGGGAGACTTGCCAAGCATCTTCACCCTAGAGCTAGATGGGGAGCTCGATGAGGTGGTGACTGGCAAGCTGGAGATCGACCTGGCGTCGAAGGTAAACGGATGGTCGGGGATTGTCTGAGGTGGGGGTGGGTGGGAACTGGGCCCTGGGGCTGAAAGGTGAGCGGAGCAATAGTGATCAGTTTCGGGCTGTGGTTGTTATGTTCATTAATAAATAGACATTCTTATTATGAACACAGCTAGCTTTTGCTAGCTACTTTTATTGAGCACATGTGGACTTGTACAGCATCTTGTAGAGGCTTCCCTCTTGACTGCTGCCTTGTGGGTAGCCTAGCCTCATGGGTAATGTAGTCTTAATATAATATATAGCTGGGTAGTGTAGTCTTATACATACAGCTCTACAGCTCCACCTAGTGTCCACTATAGAATGACATGCTATTGATCACTACATCCCCCTTTCTTTGAGGTTTAACAAAATCAATATCAATCAACTTTCAAGAAAACAATAAAGATAATATCAGTAACACTTTTGTTAGTGCTCTATAAACATAAACATTTTCAAAACAGTCAACACATTTTCAAAGCTTTACATTGTACTCAAAGATTAAGTCTATCAGGCTTTTTTACTTCACGTGTTGATCTTCTCAACACGGGTAAGTCTGATGTGTCTTCATGAGATTGTTCTGGCGGTGAATGACAAGGTGTAGTTGCGGCATTGTCATCAATCTGGTCTTGAATAGTCTCATGTTTTTAGGAGGGAATGGCGGTTCCTCCTGAGAATCTGTCCTTCCTCAGTTCTCACAGTGTATGACCTAGGTCCGACTTCCTCAAGAACTGTAGCTTTCCTGTTCCATGCATCTGGATCCTCAATCCTGACAACATCATCCTTTGTCAATGGTTTTAGAGTTTTGGATGACTTGTCATAGTATGATTTCTGTTTCAGCTTTAACAGTTGAAGTCTCTGTCTCAGTTCCTCACTTTGCTGTTCTTTTGCACAGCAGGGTAGCGTGGTGCGCAACTTGCGACCCATTAGCAGTTCAGCAGGTGAAGAACCACAGTCTAAAAGGTGAGGCTCGGTAGCTCAGCAGGGCGAGATAAGGATCTGACTTGCTTTCTGTCGCTTTCTTCAGTAGCTGCTTGAGAACTTGAACACCTTTCTCTGCCTTACCATTTGACTGAGCATACAAAGGACTGGATGTGATGTGCTGAAAGTCATAATGTGCTGCAAACTGTTGCCACTCCTTACAGTTGAAGCACGGACCATTGTCGCTAACGGCAATCCTGGGAATTCCATGTCGGGCGAAGATGGATTTCACATGCATTATGACACTGCTTGCTGTGGTGCTTGAGAGCAGCGCCATCTCAGGATAGTTAGAATAGTAGTCAGTCAATCACTATTAGATAGTCTTTACCATTTAAATGAAAAAGGTCCATACCAACCTTTTGCCATGCTGCTGTTGGTATGTCAGCTACTATCATTGGTTCCTTTGCTTGTTTGTTTTGGTGTTTCTGACATGTCTCACATTTGCCTATCATGTTCTCAATGTCCTTATTTATGCCAGGCCAATAAACAGTGTCGCTTGCTCTCCTTTTGCATTTTTCAATTCCGAGGTGTCCCTCATGAAGCCTTTTGAGCATGTCTTGACGTAGAGCCTGTGGAATGACTATTCTGTTCTGTTTTAGTAATAGTCCACTTGTGACACTCAATTCTGACCTTGTGAAAATATTTTGGACAGGAACCTTTTGGCCAACCATGATGAATGTTCTCTATTACTGTTGTATCTTTTACTGTTTCTTCTGCTATTTGCTTTGATTTTGTGTCTGACACGGGCAGTGCAGCAGTGACCATACTCACATGAACATCCACGTCTTCTTCAGTAGAGCTCCCATGACTCATTGTGCGTGCTCGGGATAGTGCATCTGCTAACACTATGTATTTGCCTGGTGTGTAGATCAGTTCAAAGTCATATCTTTGCAGCTTCATCATGAGTCGTTGAATCCTTGGAGACATCTCATTCAGGTTTTTTTTTATGATGGCAACCAGAGGGCTGTGGTCTGTCTCAACTGTGAAGGTGGGAAGTCCATATATGTAGCCATGAAACTTTTCTAGTCCAACTACCAAGCCTAGACATTCCTTTTCAATCTGGGCGTATCGACACTCAGTATCAGTCATAGACCTGGAGGCATAGGCAACAGGCTTCCAATCTTCACCCTCTGCTTGTAGCAAGACCGCGCCTAGGCCATCTTTTGATGCATCCGTTGACACTTTGATTCTTTTGGTTGGGTCAAAGAAGGTGAGTACAGGTGTGGTTGTCAGCACTGTTTTGAGGTTTATCCACTCTTGTTCATGTCTTTCTGTCCATGTGAACTCATTTGTTTTATGTAGCAGGTCTCGCAGACAGGCTGTCTTGGCTGACAAGTTAGGAATGAACTTTCCAATGAAGTTTATCATCCCCATGATGCGTAGCACTCCTTTTTTGTCAGTGGGTCGGGGCATTTTGAGTATGGCGTTTACTTTTTCCATATCTGGCTCTATTCCTTTACCAGATAGATTATCTCCTAGGAAAGTGACTTCCTGGACGTCAAACTGACACTTGGCTTTGTTGAGCTTCAGTCCATTCCGGCGTATGCTCTGTAGCACTTTAGTCAGTCTCTCATTGTGTTCTTTCAGTGTGGAGCCCCAGATGATGATGTCATCAACATAGACCCGAACTCCTTCCAGACCTTCAATTATGTGTTCCATTGCTCTATGAAAGATTTCAGATGCAGATATTATCCCGAAAGGCATTCTGAGGAAACAATACCTGCCAAATGGTGTGTTGAAGGTACAGTATTTGGTGCTCTCTTCATCCAGTTTTAGTTGCCAAAATCCTTGTGAGGCATCGAGCTTTGTAAAGTATCTGGCACCTGACATTTCACTGGTGATTTCTTCTCGCTTGGGAATCTGGTAGTGTTCACGTTTTATGTTTGCATTTAAGTCCTTTGGATCCATGCATATTCTTAGATCATTGTTCTTTTTCTTTACACATACCATGGAGTTAACCCAGTCTGTTGGCTCTTCGACTTTCCTGATGACTCCTAGTGTGGTCATTCTGTCCAGTTCATTTTTGAGCCGGTCACGCAGGGGTGCTGGAACTCTTCGTGGAGCATGTACCACTGGCTGAGCATCCTGCTTTAGCTGGATCTTGTAAGTGAATGGTAGAACTCCAAATCCTTTGAACACATCCTGGAAATTATTCACTACAGAATCCACTGAGTCATCTGGTCTGCTTATGGCACAGTTTATACGGTAGACTCTTTTGACCAGTTCCAAGTCCTCACAAGCTTTGTCACCCAGTAGTGAATCAAGCCTTTCAGCCACAACAGAAAACATGAGATGATGCACTTTGTCTTTGACTGTCACTTTAAGTCTGCATACACCTAAGCTATCTATTTTCTGTCCATTATAGTCCTTCAGTAGTACTGACTTTTTCTGTATTTTGGGCTTTTCTTTCATATTGTTGATGTCACTCATACTGATTAAGTTTGCTTTTGCCCCAGTGTCTAGTTTCAAGGTAACTAATGCTCCATTTACCTGCAGTGGGATCATCCATTTGTCCTCTTTTACTGCATTAACTTTATGTTCAGCATTGTCCATTTCTGAGGGCTGCACATTTTCTGTATCCTTTTTGATAGTGTCACATGACACCATTCCTACAAAAAATGTCTCACTTAAATCAGTGTCCTCAATTACATTAATTCGTTGCCCTTTCTTAGTTTTTACTTTTGAAAAGCATTGTTTGGCAAAGTGATTCTTTCCATTACACTTTGTACACATTTTTCCAAACGCTGGGCATTGTCTTAACTGGTGTTTGTAACCACAGCGTTTACAATTAAAAATGTCATCCTCCGATTGCTTTTCATTATTGATTTCACTGAAAGTCTGCGCGTGCTTTCGAGCTAGCTCGCTGGCTTGGCATATGTTCACCGCATTTTCCAAATTTAGTTCGGTTTCTCTCAACAGACGTTCCCTGACTTTTTTTTATCATGAATACCAAACACAATCTGGTCATGAATCATGGATGTTTTGAGCTCAGAGAAATTACATGTCTGTGCTTTCAGTTTCAGATCAGTTATAAAGCTATCAAAAGTCTCATTTTGTTGCTGTGTCCGAGAACGGAAGATGTATCTTTCATACGTCTCATTCTTTTTGGGAGAACAATGTGCATCAAATTTCTTTAGCACATCGTCTAATTTGTCTCTGTTCTCCGCTGGATTAAATACAAATGTATTAAATACCTCTATCACCTGTGGGCCTGCAACCGTAAGCAGCAACGCTATCTTCCTTGCGTCTGGCTTCGTACCGAATCCGATGGCTGCAATGTAGAGTTCGAATTGCTGTTTAAAAGTCTGCCAATTGTAGTTGATTTTTTTTTAGTGAGTTTCAAATGCTCTGGTGTCTTCAAATTCTCCATGTCGCTTTTCACAATTTTCAGCAGATCTTCACCACCCTGGTACCATGTTATGTTCATTAATAAATAGACATTCTTATTATGAACACAGCTAGCTTTTGCTAGCTACTTTTATTGAGCACACGTGGACTTGTACAGCATCTTGTAGAGGCTTCCCTCTTGACTGCTGCCTTGTGGGTAGCCTAGCCTCATGGGTAATGTAGTCTTAATATAATATATGGCTGGGTAGTGTATTCTTATACATACAGCTATATACAGCTCTACAGCTCCACCTAGTGTCCACTATAGAATGACATGCTATTGATCACTACAGTGGTGTGGGTATCGGGGTGGGTATGAAGTCACTCTGGAGCAAATAATGTTAAGAATATAAGGATTAGGAGCAGGAGTAGGCCATATGGCCCCTCGAGCCTGCTCCGCCATTCAATATCATGGCTGATCTTCCCTCTCAGCTCCTCTTTCCCACCTGATCTCCACATCCCTCGATTCCCCTGGAGTCCAAAAGGGAGGATTTCAAACCGCGCTTCGCTGCTGCACTTGAAACAGCTTCAGATTTGAATCCAACCGACTCCCATCTCGGCCCATTTTTATTTACATTGAAATCAATGGGAGAGATGTAAAACTGACTCGCTATCACCCGTTTTACACCATCGTACAAAGTCAACAATCTACCCCAGTTAACTAGAACTATCCCCTCTCAGCCCAAATTTGGGACGGAACCAGATTGTCCTTGCCCAGATTTGGCCGGGGATAAGAGGGTGGGGGAGTCCCCTCAGTCTCTCTCCTATGGATGAGATTGGGAACCCATTGCCTGGAGTTCACTGGTCATGGACTTGTGCCAAAACAATTCAGTGACACCACCATACCCCAGTGCAGACTGGACATGGTGCCACTCTCCACGCTCCATTTGGCACTGCATCATCAGTAATGCCAACTCTCGTGAATTATTCACAAGACACGCGATTTTCAATGAAAATTTACCCCAACTCAAAAAGGGTGGTGATAACGAGTAGAATTTTTAAAGCATTTTTTGTAAAGCATTTTCAGATGCAACAATATAGTTTTTGTAAAGAGCGGTGACCTGTTAGAGATTAAATAAAGCCACTAAAGGAGGCTCATAAACCAAAAAACAACTCATGATTTCTTACCGATCATATCATTTTTAAGAGTGTATCTCATGATTTATGAGAAGGTGGGGTTGGCATTACTGCAAATATAAACAGAAAATGTTGGCAATATTCAATAAGTCAGGCAGCATCTGTGGAGAGAGAAACGTATTTAACGTTTCTGATGAAAGGTCACTAACCTGAAAAGTTAACTCTGTTTCTCTCTCAACAACAACAACTTGCATTTATGTAGCACCTTTAATGCTGCAAAATATAGCTTAACAAGAGCGTTATCAATAAAAATTTTGAAAGATGCAGCCTGACTTGCTGAATATTTCCAGCACTTTTTGTTCATTATATGGTCAGATAGAGCCTTGTGTGACCATCAACGTGACCATGAAGCTGGTGGATTGTCACTAAAAACCCAACTGGGTCACTAATGTCGTTTAGGGATGGAAACATGTCGTACTTACCCAGTCTGGCCTATCTAGTCCGGCCTATCTAGTCCCACCCCCAGATGGTTTGACTCGCAGCTGCCCTCCGAAGTGGCCTAGCAAGCCACCACCAGCAGCTCAAGAAAGCGGCGGCCCACCACCACCACCTCAGGGCAACTAGGTATGGGCAACAAATACCAGCCTTGCCAGTACCATTATGGAAGAGTCATAGATTCACTGAGATGATATCAGAGATGAGAGACATAAAAAGTTAAGTTGTCAATCTAGACCATGGTCTGAAATCATGGACTGGGGCTTGAACCCACAGCCTTTTACATACATTCTCAAGATGTGGGTGGCACTGGCATGGCTGGTATTTATTGCCCATCCCTAGTTGGATCGGGAAAAAAAATAGCAGCTCATGATTTCTATACCAAATCTCATGATTTTTAAGATTTTGTCTCATGACTTACGAGGCGGTGGAGTTGGCATTACTGCCCACAGCACTTGCGTCATTTACATTAGCTTTACCATTTGGACTTTTAATTTTATACTGTCCAACACAAGATACTATGATCAAAAGAAAATGAAATACATTTCAAATGCCCTCTAGCGCTCGATATTAATTTCAATTACTTCCTGTTCAGCTACAAAACCTCAAGATGAGAGCCACCCCAGGCAACATCAAAGATGGAGATTTACATGTTAAACCACATTAATGTCAATTTAGTGTTTCATGTGAAGTGCTGTCAGTTTAGTTAGCATTATTTGCAACTAGTTTTCTATTACTACTGATTTCTGTTACAAAATTGGCCTCATTCTCTTCATACATTTCTAGCACTGAGTGTAAGAAAAAGGCCATTACTTCTGTCCTGTTTAGCTTTTTGTTTCAGGACCAAATATTTTTGGCTCCTCTCTTTTAAGCTTGTTGTGACAAAATTGAATATTTTTGCTTGTCCATGTTTGGCTTGGTAGCTGTCTCTTTAAATTGAGTGTCAATACTTTTGCGCCCCGTTAGCGCCCTAATCAACTAGCGCCTGGGCGCGGCGCCGCTAATGCCTCCCGTGAATTTCAGCGGGAGGTTAGTGGCGGCGCTAACCATTAGCGCCACGGGGCACTGTGCCACTGGCGATGACGTCATCGCTGTGCGCAGCGCCCCGGCTGTAATATTGGGTGGCGCCCCCCGACTTACCGCTGGACGCTATGTCTGCCGGGGTCAGGGGGACCTACCTGCGGTCAGGGTGGTGCTAGTTAAAGGGGAGGTGGCGGGCTGCCATTTTTTTGCTTGCCGCCTGCCAGCACCTGCCCCGTTGCTGTCCCTGGCCCCCGTGAAGCCCCCCCACTTTAATAAGGAGAGGAAGGTCTGCAGTAACGCGGCACGTAGCGCCGTGATATTGGCTCGCAGCGTCCCAAGAGGGACGCGGGGCGCTTCCAGTAGCTACCTGGGAAAATTGGCCACGGGGGCTCTAACTTTTTCGGGGCGCTAAAATTAGCGCCCTGGCAAAGGTAGGGGTGCTACCCAATTTTTACCCCAAGGAATTTTCATAAGTGGCTGCAGGCAGAATCATAGAATAGTACAGAACAGGAGACGGCCATTTGGCCTATCGAGTCTGCGCTGGCTCTTTCGAAGAGCAATCCAGTTAATCCCACTCCTCCGGTTAGCCTAAGTTTAATTAAGTACAAATTATCAAGGCCAGTTTGGTTGTCTGTACAACTGAGGGTGAAACCAAGCCACTTTTGAACAGAACCCGGTTTGATTTATTCATTCTTAGGTATGGCAGCCACTTGTTTTGAAATGTTATTCAAAATGCAGGAAGGACTGGTAAATGCTTTTGGGGACATTCAGAAAAGAGCAGAGTGGAGAGTTTAGTTTAGTCGAAGAAAGCTGAACCAATTGGAATCTTTGCAGTTAGAAAAGATTACATGAAAAGAAACACAGCATATATGGAGAAGTATTTTATAAACTAGCTTAGTATTAGATTGCATCCTTCTATTGTTTTCATTTTGAGAAGGTACATTTTTTTTTTGTTATTTGTTTATGGGATGTGGGCATCGCTGGCAATGCCAGCATTTATTGCCCATCCCTAGTTGCCCTTGAGAAGGTGGTGGTGAGCAGCCTTGAACCGCTGAAGTCCGTGTGGCGATGGTACTCCCACAGTGCTGTTAGGTAGGGAGTTCCAGGATTTTGACCCAGTGACGATGAAGGATCGGTGCTATACTTCTAAGTCAGGATGGTGTGTGACTTGGAAGGGAACTTGGAGGTGGTGGTGTTCCCATGCGCCTGCTGCCCTTGTCCTTCTAGGTGGAAGAGGTCGCGGGTTTGGGAGGTGCTGCCGAAGAAGCCTTGGCGAGTTGCTGCAGTGCATCTTGTAGATGGTACACACTGCAGCCACGGTACGCCGGTGGTGGAGGGAGTGAATGTTTAAGGTGGTGGATGGGGTGCCAATCAAGCGGACTGCTTTCTCCTGGATGTTGTCGAGCTTCTTGAGTGTTGTTGGAGCTGCACTCATCCAGGCAAGTGGAGAGTATTCCATCACACTCCTTACTTGTGCCTTGTAGATGGTGGAAAGGCTTTGGGAAGTCAGGAGGCGAGACACTCGCCACAGAATACCTAGCCTCTCACCTGCTCTTGTTGCCACAGTAATTATGTGCTGGTCCAGTTAAGTTTCTGGTTAATGGTGACCCCCAGGATGTTCATAGTGGGAGATTCGGCGATGGTAATGCCACTGAATGTCATGGGGAGGTGGTTAGAATCTCGCTTGTTGGGGATAGTCATTGCCTGGCACTTCTGTGGTGCGTATGTTACTTGCCACTAATCAGCCCAAGCCTGAACGTCGTCCAGGTCTTGTTGCATGCGGGCATGGACTGCTTCATTATCTGTGGAGTTGCGAATGGCACTGAAAACTGTGCAGTCATCAGTGAACATCCCCATTTCTGACCTTATGTTGGAGGGAAAGTCATTGATGAAGCAGCTGAAGATGGTTGGGTCTAGGACACTGCCCTGAGGTTCTCCTGCAGCGATGTCCTGGGGCTGTGATGATTGACCATCAACCACCACAACCATCTTCCTTTGTGCTAGGTATGACTCCAGCCAGTGGAACGTTTTGCCCGATTCCCATTTACTTCAGTTTTACTAGGGCTCCTTGATGCCAGACTCGGTCAAATGCTGCCTTGATGTCAAGGGCAGTCACTCTCACCTCACCTCTGGAATTCAGCTCCTTTGTCCATGTTTGGACCAAGGCTGTAATGAGGTCGGGAGCCAAGTGGTCCTGGCGGAACCCAAACTGGGCATCAGTGAGCAGGTTATTGGTGAGTAAGTGCCACTTGATAACACTGTCGATGACACCTTCCATCACTTTGCTGATGATTGAGTGTAGACTGATGGGGCAGTAATTGGCTGGGTTGCATTTGTCCTGCTTTTTGTGGATAGGACATACCTGGGCAGTTTTCCACATCGACAGATAGATGCCAGCTTGGCTAGTGGTGCGGCTAGTTCTGGAGCACAAGTCTTCAGCACGATAGCCGGGATGTTGTCAGGACCCATAGCTTTTGTTGTATCCCGTGCGCACAGCCGTTTCTTGTTATCATGTGGAGTGAATTGAATTGGCTGAAGAATGGCTTCTGTGATGGTGGGGACCTTGGGAGTAGGCTGATAGGGATCATCCACTCGGCACTTCTGGCTGAAGTTGGTTGCAAACGCTTCAGCCTGGACTTCTGCACTCACGTGCTGGGCTCCACCATCATTGAGGATGGGGATATTCTTGGAGTCTCCTCCTCCCGTTAGTTGTTTAATGGTCCACCACCATTCACGACTGGATGTGGCAGGACTGCAGAGCTTTGATCTGATCCGTTGAATCGCTTTGACCTGTCTATAACATGCTGCTTCTGCTTTTTAGCATGCCTGTAGTCCTGTGTTGCAGCTTCCCCAGGTCCTCATTTTTAGGTACGCCTGGTGCTGCTCCTGGCATGCTCTTCTACACTCGTTGTTGAACCAGGGTTGGTCCCCTGGCTTGATGGTAATGATAGAGTGAGGGATGTGCCGGGCCATGAGGTTACAGATTGTGGTGGAATACAATGCTGCTGATGTCCCACAGCGCCTCATGGATGCCCAGTTTTGAGGGCTAGGTCTGTTCTGAATCTATCCCATTTAGCACGGTGGTAGTGCCACACAACACGATGCAGGATGTTCTCAGTGTGAAGATGGGACTTTGTCTCCACAATGACTCTGCGGTGGTCACTGCTGCCAATGCTGTCATGGACAGATGCATCTGTGACAGGTAGATTGGTGATGACAAGGTCGAGTAGGTTTTTCCCTCTTATTGGTTCACTCACCACCTGTCGCAGGCCCAGTCTGGCAGTTATGTCCAAGAGTGGCTCAGTCAGCAGTGGTGCTACCGAGCCACTCTTGGTGATGGACATTGAAGTCCCCCACCCAGAGTACATTCTGTGCCCGTGCTACCCTCAGTGCTTCTTCCAAGTGGTGTTCAATATGGAGGAGTACTGATTCATCAGCTGAGGGAGGGTGGTAGATGGTAATCAGCAGCAGGTTTCCTTGCCCATGCTTGACTTGAAGCTGTGAGACTTCATGGGATCCGGAGTCAATGTTGAGGACTCCCAGGGCCACTCCTTCCCGACTATATACCACTGTGTCGGTGGGACTGGACATACCCAGGGATGGTGAAGGCGGCGTTTGGGACATTGGCTGAAAGGTATGATTCTGTGAGTATGACTATGTCAGGCTGTTGCTTGACTAGTCTGTGGGACAGCTCTCCCAATTTTGGCACACAATGTTAGTGGGGAGGACTTTGCAGGGTCGACTGGGCTGGGTGTGCCTTTGTCGTCTCCGTAGTTGGTGCCGAGGTCAATGCTGGGTGGTCCATCCGGTTCCATTCTTATTATTTTGTTTCGTAGCGGTTAGTTACAACTGAGTGACTTGCTAGGCCAGACCAGGTAAGGATGGCAGACTTCCTTCCCTAAAAAGGACATTAGTGAACCAGATGGATTTTTATGACAATCCAATAGTTTCATTGTCAGCATTACTGATACTAGCTTTTCATTCCAGATTTATTTAATTAACTGAATTTAAATTCCCCAGCTGGTGGGATTTGAACTCCGGTTTCTGGATTACTAGCCCAGTGACATTACCACTACGCTACCGTTCTCGTAGAAGGATTTCCACTGTAAATATATATCTATTGCATCATTCAGTTATTCATTTGTCCATCTTTTGTAAAATAATTTGTTTAATAACCAACTTAAAATGAGGTCCGAGGTTGAAGATGGTCTATTATTCCTTGCAGATTGGAAAGAGAACCTAAGGAGGGCATCATACAATTCCAGTAGCTGAAAGCAATTCTCAGAAACTACCCTCTGTTCATTATCCTGGATGTGCTACTGCAAGTATAGCCAGCTATCAAGACCAATAAAGGTACTCTCAAAGGCACATGGAACCAGGTCTCACATACAAGCGAGTGATCTAAGATACAAAAAAAAATTGTCTAGAGTAAGGATAGAAAAGACATGAAAACACCTGTATTCCTTTACTTCCTGAATTAGGAATGACAAATTCTTTTCTGACTGCTTGTGCGTTAACAGCACTAGATAGCAGCCTGCTTTATTAGTTATAAATTCAAGAGAGAAAAGCAGTTGCATTTTGCTCAAAGTTTCCTTATTTTATAATCACTGGTTCCAGACAAAAGACTTTCCTACATCTACATTACTGATTTCTCTCACTTTAAAAAAAAATAGGCACATGTTCAAATCCCTAAAGCATGGTACAATAATGAAGGCCTTTGTATGCAAGTATTAAAGCTGGGAGCTAGAAATGGAGGCACTTGTACACGACTGGAGTGCAACCACCCGCAGGTGTGTGGCTCCTCCTCCATCAACTGCACTCCATGGTGTACACCACATGACTGCAGTAGGCCAACTACATGGTAGGTTCATGATTTTCTGGGATACAAGTGCTCTACTGTGTTGCAGCTACAAATTTAATTACAGTAACTGCAGAGTGTCGATTGACGTATTTTGAGTTTGGGGGGCCTGCCTAGGTTTTTCCCCGATCAGCATTATTCCATTATTCGTGTTAGCAAATTTATTGCGGAGGAATCAATGCTGGAGCTAAAATAATGCTGTTTGGAAAATCTAGGCATGGCGTTAAATCTGTGTTAAAAACAGAGTCCAGCAGTGCTATAGGAACGAGCTCCGACGTAGAGCGCATAAAGTGGACAGTGACAAGTTATGCCTTTAGGTAATCCAAGCCTGAATGGCTGAGTGACACAGATGATCAGTACACAAACACAGTGCATGAGAGAAAGTTCTTTTTTCCTGATTTTGCCTAGGCTTTTAGGGTAAGATGCTAAGTGGCAGATTAAAATGGTAAAGAGAAATGAGAAAGAAACAAAAATCTGAGTGAAGGAACAAGAAGCACTATTCGATCTGGAGTTTGCTAGGCCTTTTACTCAACTAGAAAAGGTTCTAGAAATCAACTAAAGAAAGATTATACACAGACTGACCCAACATCTACCCCTGCATAAATAAATACTCTGCAGGTAACATAGTCACGGCATGGATTTATTCAATTCAAGTTGCATTTGATAAATTTAATGCAGTATTTTGAAGTGACCAATTGGACAGATAAAGAAAAAATTAGGCATATGGCATAAGGGGAATTGGAGCAGCATGAATAGTAAGTTGGAAATGGACAGAAAATGAAGAGGGTAAATGGATGTTGCTTGGATCAGAGAAGGGTTGGCATTATTGGGCCTAATCTTCCTGGATACATATCCGCATGTTAACGACTGTTGTATCCGTGTGTTAATGGAGACACGGAATGCAGGAGTTGGTTTAAAAGGTGTTTACTGAACAAAGTCTGGAGGTGAACTAAAAGATACAAGACACTATACAGGCTTATATACCCGAGTGGTCACTACCGGTATTACAGTACACAGGGGCTCTTAAAGGTACATACACTACAATTCCTCCCCTTTTAGATAATTAGTACATAACATTTTAAGTAATCATTAATTAACATGTTTACAAGAACAATAATCTACACATTTGCTGCAGTTAATCAATTATAAGTCAGTCTCTCTGGAGGCTTCCTGACTCGGTCCGGATAACGCCTCGGTGGTGGAGAAGGTTCTTTTGGCAAGGTCGATTCGGCTTGAATGCCAGTGTCGGGTTCATCTGGTTCCAGTATCACCGGATCGGAGGTAGATACTATGGGTATCTCTGCTTCATCATTAGGCGTATAGAGTTGTGGTGTAGGTTGTCCCTTTTCGGATGACTCTATGATCTGGTCAGCATGGCGCCTTATTATGCTTTCTCCAATGTCCACGGTATACATCAGCAGTCCTAGTCATGTGCAAATAGTTCCAGGCTGCCATTTCTCGGTACGGTAGTCCCGGGCCAAAACTTGTTGACCTATCTGGAAGGTTCTAGTTGGCCTTTCATTCATGCCTTGAAATTGCCGGTTCTCTACGTCCCTTCTGATGTTTGGCTTGATCAAATCCAGCCGGCATCTTAGTCTTCTATTGAAAAACATCATGGCGGGAGTTTGGTTTGTAACCACGTGTTGCATTCCTGTACGCAAACAAGAAGTTATCTACCTTATGTTGTAGATTTATGTCTTCATTACCCATGGCCTTCTTGAAGGTCTGGACAAACCTTTCAGCTAATCCATTGGTGGCGGGATGGTATGGGGCGGACGTGTAGTGCTTAACCCCATTGTTTTTTTTTTTTGTTTTTTTTTAAGAACTTCCTGAATTCTTCGGACACAAATTGCGGTCCATTATCAGAACAGATCTGTTCAGGCAGCCCATTCCTGGCAAATATGGTCCTTAGTACTGTGATGGTTTTTTCCGTGGTGGTGGAGGACATCTTTATTACCTCCGGCCACTTGGAGTGTGCATCCACCGCGATTAAGAACATGGAGTCCATAAATGGACCAGCAAAGTCGATATGTACCCTTTGCCATGGAGATGAGGGCCACTCCCATGGATGTAGAGGGGCTTGTGGTGGGGCGTTTTGGACCTTCTGGCATCCTAGACAGCTTTTGGTCATTTCTTCGATGTCTCCATCGATACCTGGCCACCACACAAACGCTCTGGCTAGGTTCTTCATTTTCACTCCACCCAGATGCCCCTCGTGAAGCTCCTTTAGCACTTTATCCTGGAGTTTGGGTGGAATCACCACTCTGGATCCACACATCAAGGTTCCTCGGCACACTGACAGCTGTTCTCTTCTTTGCGAGAATGCTGGCAACAGTGGTTCGCCATGTGCTGGCCATCCCTTCACCGTTAAATCGTAGACTCGCGAGAGAGTCGGGTCATTTCTCGTTTCCTTTTCAATGGTAGAATTTGTTACTGGTAGACATTCCACTATGGTTGAGTGGAACATCTCCACTGGGTCCACTGTAGGTGCCTCTTCTACCGTTGGCAACGGTAGGCGCGATAAACCGTCAGCATTCCCATGCTGTTTTGATCCTTTGTATTCTATGTCATATTGGTGTGCCCCTAGGAAAAAGGACCACCTCTGTAGCCTTTGCGCTGTCATAATGGGAACGCCTTTTTTAAGGTTGAATATGGAGATGAGGGGTTGATGGTCAGTCAACAAGGTAAATTTTTGTCCGTGTAGGTAATGGTTGAATTTCTTCACTCCCCACACCTGGCTGAGTGCTTCCCTGTCGATCTGGGCATAGTTACGCTCAGCTGAGTTCAACGAGCGTGACGCAAAAGCTATCGGCCATCAGGGAATCTATGCAATAATACCGCTCCTACGCCGTAAGGGGATGCATCGCACGCCAGTCTGATTGGCAGTGATGGGTTGTAATGAGCCAACACTTCCATAAATGCAAAGG
The DNA here is from genome assembly GCF_052327205.1 of Somniosus microcephalus. NCBI lineage: Eukaryota > Metazoa > Chordata > Chondrichthyes > Squaliformes > Somniosidae > Somniosus > Somniosus microcephalus. The sequence goes on from NC_140992.1 coordinate 36,658,619, forward strand.
CTTGATCACGTCCAAGGAAGGCACGTTTACAGTCTTCGCTCCATTTCCAAATTACTCCAGTTTGTAGCAGTGCATTAAGCGGGTGCAGGACAGTTGACAAGTTCGGTAAAAATTTATGATAAATTACTATCAATCCCAGGAACGACCTTAATTGTGAGACATTTTCAGGTGCTGGGGCTTTTATGACCGCTTCAATTTTTTCAGGTGACTTATGCAACCCTTCTTCGTTAATTATGTGACCACAATATGATATTTGTTTCTGGGAAAATTCGCACTTGGGGCGATTTGCTCGTCGGCCCCGTTCTCTCAGCCTAGTGAGCACCTGCTCCAAATTGGCAAGGTGCTCGTTGTCGTTTTCTCCTATTACAAGGATGTCGTCTAGGTAGCATTGAGTCCCCGGAATCCCTTGCAGGACTTGCTCCATAGCTCTTTGCCAGATAGCTGGAGCTGATGCTACTCCGAAAACCAGTCAATTGTACTGGTACAGGCCTTTGTGTGTGTTTATTGTGAGATACTTTTTAGAGGCCTCCTCAACCTCCATCTGTAGATATGCCTGTGCCAAGTCAATTTTGGTGAAACGTTTCCCCCCGGATAGTGAGGCGAAAATATCTTCTATCCTCGGAAGAGGATACTGTACCGTGTGACGGACCGGGTTTACAGTCACCTTGAAGTCCCCACAGATGCGAATTTTTCTCTGTTCTTCAGATTTATCATTATTCAATGTTTTCTGCATGACTGGGACGATGGGTGTTGCCCACTCGCTCCAATCTACCTTGGATAACACGCCTGCCTTTTCCAAATTCTCCAGCTCTGCCTCGACTGCTGGACGAATTCCGTATGGCACCGGCCTTGCCTTAAAAAACTTGGGAATTGCCGCATCTTCTACTTTTATTGAGGCGGTGACGCCTTTCAAGGTTCCTAGTTCCTGTTGAAACACTTCTTTGGCGTTGGCCAAGATGTCTTTTAATCGTTCAGGTATGACGTCATCATCATTTTTTTTCTTACTGGTCACCGTCAGTGCCTGAATGGAGTGCCAGTCTAAACGTATCTTCCTGATCCATTCACGTCCCAACAGCGGTGGACCACCATCTTGCAGAACGTATAAATACAACTTCTGTATTTCCTTGCCGTTGTATACAACAGACACCCTTATTTTCCCTCTGGGGTATACTTTCTGCCCTGTGTATGTCTTCAAGATAATGGATGTGGCTTTCAAAGGTATATGCGGAAATAGCCGCTCGTAATCCCGTTGACTTATGACGGTCAGAGCTGATCCTGTATCTAGCTCCATTTTAACTGGGGACCCCGCTATCGTGAGGGTAACCCAAATGGTCTGGTAATCTTCTTTGGCAATTACATTATGTAATTTGAGACAGCTTAGTCTCTTGTTTCTGGAGTCGCTATCGCTCTTCTGGTCTTCGGAGCTACTGTCTGTCATCATTTGTACCTTTCTGTACTTTTCCTTATTGATTTTTTTTTCTGTCAGTGGATTTTGTGTTTCCAGATCGGCATACACGTGCAATGTGTCCCATCTTTCCGCATTGCCTGCATGCTTTGTCCTTGAACCAGCAGTCCCTCTGGTCATGGGTGGATCTGCCGCAGCGATAACATCTCTCGAAACCCCGTGTCATTTCATGGGTGCCGAAGTCCTGTGGCTTTTGCTGTATCTCTGCAGCTCCTCTTGCTGCTGCTTCGTATGATACAGCCACACTGAAAGCCTTGTCCAGTGTCAAATCTTTCTCAGAAAGTAGTCTTTTCTGTGTTCCTTCGCTTAGGAGACCACAGACGAATTTGTCTCGTAGAGAATCTGCCAGTCCTGCCCCGAATTGGCAGTGCTTTGACAGCTTTCTTAATTCGGTGAGGTAATCAGCGTTACTTTCATTCTTGTGCTGATTCCTCCTGAAGAATTTGAATCGTTCCGCTATCAGCAGCGGTGTTGGGTTTAAGTGCTCCTGTAGGGTATCAACAATCTCCTTAAAATTCTTGTCCATCGGTTTGGCTGGAGTGATTAAGTTTCATAACAGCCCGTATGTCCTTGCGCCCATCAGATTTAAAAGTACCGATGCCTTATCATTCTCTACTTCATTCGCTGTGCAATATACCTCCACTCTTTCCACATGCGATCCAATCCTCTATATCACTATCAAAAGCAGTAATATTGCCAGTCTTAGGCATCCTGAAAATCAAAAATGGCGCCTCCCGCGCTTTCCTTTCTTCCCTGCCGAGAAAAAATGGCGCCTCCCGCGCTTTCCCGCCGCTGCTGACAACGCTGTTCTCCGCGGTTTTTATTTACACAGATATTTTTAATAGTTGGAGACTCGTTCCCGCCGGACTCTCTGGGACTTTTCCCTCCCTCTGCTTGGTCCGAACGCCGACTTGCTTTGCAGCGCTGGCCGTCTCCAGAGTGCTGCACCCTCCATTTCTGTTTGCCTCCGCCTTCCGACTTGCTGCTCGGCCCCGCTGCAGAGCCACCTGATCGAGCCCCAGCCCGCCGCCCAGGAAGGATTAGTGCAGTACCTGCCACCAGCCCGGCTAGCTGGTGAAACCACAGTTTTTTTTTTTTCTTCGACCTTCGTCTGAGGAATCGATCTCCTTGAGGTGCTGCCGAATTGCAGGTAAGTCCGTTTCCAATTCGTCGCCACTGTTGTATCCGTGTGTTAATGGAGACACGGAATGCAGGAGTTGGTTTAACAGGTGTTTACTGAACAAAGTCTGGAGGTGAACTAAAAGATACAAGACACTATACAGGCTTATATACCCGAGTGGTCACTACCGGTATTACAGTACACAGGGGCTCTTAAAGGTACATACACTACAACGACGCACGCCATTATTAATGCGCAAACCGGCCAGAAAGTTCAGGGGAAGAAGAGATATGGCGTGAGTTGCGAATCTCCAGAACTTGCTGGTTGCCTTACACCGCTCCACCGTTTGCTTCACACAAACAGCATCTCGCCTTTAGCAACCCTGTTATTTTTAAGAACTTGCTGAATTTTCACATTAATTGTCCATTAAATTTACTGCAGAAAGTTAGGGCTCATAATTAACAATGTAAGTACCCTTTTAACAATGTGATAATTGTGAATGCATTGCCAATCAATCTTTAAATGGTTCAATCTCATTCCTGCAGGTCGTCAATTGTTCTTGGAGATATTTAAAATTGCAAATTTTAAATTTTCTTTTTCTTACGTTTCCTTTCAGTGCCTTTTCTTCCCTTCTCTTAATCCAATCGTTCTTCCTTCTCTGTATTTCTCTTTCTGTACATGATTTGACTCTAATTCACTCTCCTCCTCCGTCGTTCCTCTGTTTCTTTCTCAATCCTTAAATCTCATCATGGAGATCGACTGTTGGTCCCGTCATTCACTAAGGTTTCAGATGCCCCGTTGCCCTCGATGTGCCGTAAGCAGCTGGCACTTCCAGCAAGTTATGGCGCAAATTATTTGAGCTGAAGGGTGCAGGAAAAAGTCTAATTAATGCTGCATGTCGCGAGATGCGCCACTCCAGCAAGATTTGGCCCAATGTATCCTAGGGGGTCAGTGCTGGGGTCACTTTCGTTCTAGGTACAAATTTGCTGACGGCAAAAAAGTAGGGAGCTTAGCAAATGGCAAAGAGGACTGTAAAAAAAACATCAGGACAGAAAGAGATCCAATTTAATGTTAATAAGTGTAAGGTAATACATTTTGGGAAAACCAACAAGGAATGGAAATATACATTCAACAGAAAGATGCTGAAGGGTATCGATGAACAGAGAGACCTGGTGATTCAAATACATAATTCCCCAAAAGTGCAAATAACAGGTAGATAAAGCAATAAAAATAAGGAAATCAGCATTTTGGGTTTTATAAATAGGCATATCGAGTGCAAGACCAAAGAAGATAAATTTGTACAAAACATTGATTAGTCCACAGGTAACTGTGTTGCAGTTTTTGATGCCCTGTTATAATTTCATATGTTCTGTATTAAAATTACATATATACTTTATTGCAAATCTAGATGACCTCCAGCACTTGCAGAACACTGCAATCACACAAGTATCACTTGAAAATGTTCAAAATTTTAAAGCCCGATTTTAACTCCCCTGTGACCGATGAGAACGGGCTTGCAGGGGGCTTAAATTGTGACCGTGTGGTACTCACTTTGTTAGTGCCGCATTCACGCTTGGGCTATTTTAACAGGCCGTTTTGGACAACATTGGATGCTCTCACCCCAGGCAAGCGACGGCTTCAGAAATATTCAGAAGTCGGGGTCCGATTACATTATTCGGACTCCAACGTGAATTTAACCCAGGGCTGCGTGACTGTCACCGAGTACCTTGGGCCTCCCGTGGGGCTTCTGCCCCTTTCCTTGACTACGATCGCCTCCTGAAACCGCACCCCCCCACCCCCCCCCCTCCGATTACTTTCCTTAATGCCAGAGACCATGCCCTTCAGTCCCCGGCAGTAGCCTCAAGCAGCCAGAAAACGCTTTCACCGACCTCCATGTCACTGGGAACATGGGAACAGGAGTAGGCCTTTTAGCCCCTCGAGCCTCTTCCGCCATTCAACGAGATCATGGCTGATCTGCATCTCAACTCCATATACCCGCCTTGGTTCCATAATTCTTAATAACCTTGCCTAACAAAAGTAGCCGTCAGGGATCGGTTGTCACAAATGGCCCGAGCCTCACACTGGCATGGCTGTGCAAACCTGCTGCTTGCTTTGGCGCCTGCACGCCCCACTTACGCTCCGTTAAAATCGTGACTACATTGTAATAGAATACCTAATGAGTACATGGACTCTTGTTGAACTATTTTATCAAAAAAACCTAATTACAAGAAATCAAGGCATTAATGCCCTTTTTCTGGAGGTCATTACATGAATAATATTCAATGCATGAGAAATTTTAACCATTACTGAAAGCTTGTAGTAATGCAAAAAAGTTTTGAAAATCTCCTGCAAGCAGAGGCAGTACATACTGATAAGAGGGCATAATTTTCAAGGCTGTATTCTTAACGCAAGAGATTGGAAGACAATTATGAGCCCGCTAGCTTCACAGTTTAAAGAGATCATTTGAACCATTGATTAGGTCACTGCTACAAATCACTTCCAGGTGTGTGCAGATCATGCAGGTTTTTTGGGAGCAAGTTGCAGGCTGTAATATGAAGCAAATGATTCAGTTGCTTAAATATAAACCATCTAAAGTCTGCCCTTTTGACTACATTCTTTGTGACTCACTATGACTTATTCATCAATATTCTTCATGTAATCCATCTGAATCCCATGTTAGATCTCAGTCAAAGCCAATAAAACTTTCTGTTATTCTGTATACAAACAAAACATCTAACTATGCAGACACTGTGTTAGGAGGAAATACAAGATCTAACATTTCCACAAGCCCATATTAAATAAATACATTTATATTGCAAAGTTGTAAAAAATGGGATGGGGTGTATTTGGATTACACTATAGACAAAGGAAGTCTCACCTGAGCACACCTCCTGTGGCCTTTGCACCAAGTTAGAATCTCATCATTCTGCAAAACAAAATTAATTTATTAATTTGCTAATAATCTCCTCCTGTATAATAAATAATGCATTCATACCAATTGAGTAGCAAACATTTAAAAACATGCAGAGATTTTATTTGGTTGTGCTTAGTATGTTCCCTACTTAGTCTTTCTAATTGATTGCTATTACTGGCAGGACTGTTGTAATTAAAGGCCAAAAATGACACAGTTGCTTGCGAAGGGCCATTTCAAAGATGATCAAAATTACCTCATCGACTGAACCAGCGCAGCCAGTGGGGAATTTTAAACGCAAGTGAGTTACGCCGAAAGTCATTCACGCTCGAGTTTCCAACGGTATTTTACGCTCGTTCAAAATCAGTTCAGCCAACTCAGGCCCCACCTACAAAACTGGCCACACCCCCAGGATGACATGGCGAGATTCCTGCGATTGCACTGGTTTGGGACAGCTTTTCAAATTGCACTCAGTTTCTTAAGTGCACAGGCACTCGTGGGCACGTTTTTTAAATATCAAAAAATATTTAATTTACGAAGAAACTGACTAATGTACACCAATGAAACTATTCAATGGTTTACTATAGTTTTGTCCAAGTCATTTTTAGTGATTTGAAATCAGGTTACTCACAGGTGGAGGACTGGACACTTATTTTTTGTGATAAACCCATTTTCAGCTGTATTAATAAAAGTGGACCAGGTTACCACTGTTAAATAGGTTAAGGAATACTTTTTAATGGAAAGAAAAAAAACCTATTACGTTCTAATTGCGCTGGTTCATGAAGATTTTAAGTTTGTGATTATGCAAATGATTTATTAATCAAAAACTTGAACTGTAACCTAACCAGCACAATGTCGAGCGCAGTTTGGCCGCAATTTCCTGATTGCGCCCAAAGTGGAAACTCTACCTCTATACATTTAGAAGAACAGAGAAAAAATTGCTTGCCAAGGTGAGAACCCTGCATGTGCACAATAAACCTGTCCAGACCTCTGTGACTTTCATTAAAAATTGGTTTAACATCTACAGATCACCACATGCAGAATCAATTTCACTTTACAAAAGCAGATGAATCTAATAATGAGATCACCACATTCACAGCTGGCTGTTTATGTTGCTTCACAGAGGGAGTTTAAAAACCTGTAATCCCTTTGGTAACTTGAGATTCAAAGTATGATGACATCACAAATGAAAACACAGTATATGCAGCAATACCTTAGGAAGTAGTGTTTGAAAAATGTCAATCTGCATCTATCGCCCAGATTGTTTTCCAACTACATAGTCACCTTCAACTAATACTATAAATTTTTGTAATCCAGTAACAAAATTTGGTTGCAATTCACTGGTAAATTAACTTACGTATTATATTTCAATATAATTAACAGGAACAGAATGCAAAGTCTTAAAACAACACAACTGCAATGACTACCACATCATCGGCTGAAGAGCTGGGGTTTAAAAAGAGGCTATTACCAGTAGAAGATTCCAGATCAGAGCATTAAAAAAAGACATGCATTTATATAGCACCTTTCACGACCACCAGATGTCTCAAAGCACTTTACAGCCAATTATGTATTTTTGAAGAGGAGTCACTGTTGTAGTGTGGGAAACACGGCAGCCAATTTGCCCACAGCAAGCTCCCACAAATAGCAATGCGATAATGACTAGATAATGTGTTTTTGTTATGTTGGTTGAGGGATAAATATTGGCCAGGACACCGGGGATAGCTTCCCTGCTCTTCTTCGAACTAGAGAGAGAGCAGACAGGGCGTCGGTTTAACATCTCGTCTGAAACTTGAGACTCAACAGTGCAGCACTAGCTATATGTGCTCAAGTCCCTGGAGTGGGACTTGAACACAACCTTCTGGCTCAGACAAAAGTCCACAGCAGCAGTTAGGGGGGAATTTATTTGATTCTCAAAAGATGGATAGTGATTGTGGAAGGGGGTCCTGAGTCAGGGCACAGACAACAATTTCTTTCGCCACAAATTCTTTGGATCGGAGAATTATGGCTAACCCACTAATGAATTGCTTATATTGCAGGTTTAAATTTTGATTGCTCTAAGTATTGGTACCATTTGGTAATTTAGTATGTTTCACATATGAAGTTGCTTGAAAACTAAATGGACTATCATTCTAACTTAAAAAATTCAATGTTTCAGTTATAATGAGCTGGTATTAGAGGCATTGGCCCCATGTAACATTACATTGACGTAGTGGAGATAATGGGGCCAATTGTCCACAACAACAATCTGGCAGTAGCAGAGGTGGCCAAGTGTGGGAGATGGGCTGGAAAGCTGTTCCACTGCCTCTTCAGCATCTGGCATCACCTTCAGCCAACTAACATATTTCCAGCATTTTCTGTTTTTATTTCAGATTCCAGCATCTGCAGTATTTTGCTATTGTTTAACATATCTTTAATTAGTATAATTTTTGAAGTTTGGTGAGTTTTACCTTATGAAAATGGCAATGAACAACTGGGTGTGTAATACAGGTAGACTATCCTTTATCCGAAAACCTCGGGACCAGCCGTGTTTCGGTTTTCGGAAAATTATGGATTTCAGAAGGTATTTTATAAGACTGGGAAATTTGTCGGGGGTGGGGGTCGGCGGGGAGGGGTCGGTGGCGGGGGTCGGGGTCATGCGCACGACTTACGCTGAACGAAACCGTTCGGTTTTCAGAGGATTTCGGTTTTCGGAAGTGCGGATAAAGGATACACTATCCATTATCCGAAAGGGTGGGGGGTCAGCGGTGGGGGTCGGGCGCACGACTTACGCTGAACGAAAAAACCTTCGGTTTTTAGAGGGTTTCGGTTTTCGGAAGTTCGGATAAAGGGTAGTCTACCTGTACATGGTGGCAGCAAGTTAAACTTCAGTAGGTTCTTCACTAAAACTGAATTAGGTGCGGTAAATTGCTATGGTATGCTTGGAAACATTTAAGAATGTGGTGAGAAAATATAAAAAGTAAGCAAACAACACACATTGGTGTCAGGCCATCCTACTGGAGCATCCATTGTTCCCCTGATGTTTGCCCTGGTTTAAAGGGATACATAAATATTTATTTAAATAAGAATTTTGTTATCCAACCATTTAAATGCCCTAAACAAGATAGCAAGAAGCTTTCATCTTGAGAGAGAACATTAAAGTGCTAAAAATAGGAACAAAATAAAGAGGAGCCCAGAGGGAGTGAGAGAGGGGAAGGGGAGAGTTAGCTTCTTGGTGACAATGGGATAACAAGGAGGAGATGTTGACACACTCTTTAAATCCAATAAACCTACACCCAGTAGCCTTATTCAAATGATTTAAAATGTTGGATTGTATAATGAAATGCCACGTATTTAGGGGTTTCTGTGGTCGCGACCGAGACTCCAGGATGGTATGTTGCCTCCCTGGTGCAAGGGTCAAGGATGTCTCGGCGCGGGTGCAGAACATTCTGGAGGGGGAGGGGGAACAGCCAGTTGTCGTGATACATGTTGGTACCAACGACGTAGCTAAAAAAAGGGAAGAGGTCCTACAAGTAGAATTTAGGGAGTTAGGAGCCAAGCTAAAAAGTAGGACCTCGAAGGTAGTAATCTCTGGATTACTACCAGTGCCACGTGCTAGTAAGAGTACAGAGAACAGGATAGTTAGGCTAAATACGTGGCTTGAGCAGTGGTGTAAGAGGGAGGGTTTTAAATTTTTGAGGCATTGGAACCAGTTTTGTGGTAGGTGTGACCTATACAAAAGGGACGGTCTACACCTGTGCAGAGATGGAACTGATGTTCTCGGGGTAATTTTTGATAAAGCAGTTCGGGAGCATTTAAACTAGTATGGCAGGGGGCTAGAAACCTATGTAGTGAAATAGAGGAAAGTGAAAGGCAGACAGAAATAAATGGTAAAAGGGTGAGGAACAAAAAACAAAGGGCCAAACTAATTCATAAAAAATGTGAGCATAAAAAAAGCCTGAGGGTTTTATACCTTAATGCGAGAAGCATCAGGAACAAGGTAGATGAATTAGCTGTGGAAATAGAGGTTAATAATTATGATCTAATTGGGATTACGGAAACATGGTTGCAGGGTGAGCAGGGCTGGGAGCTTAACATACAGGGGTATTCAGTATTTAGGAAGGATCGACAAAAAAGAAAGGGAGGAGGGGTAGCATTGCTAGTAAAAGAGGGGATAAATGCAATTGAAAAGAAGGATATTAACTCAGTTAATACAGAATCTATATGGGTGGAGCTAAGAAATAGCGAGGGGCGAAAAACATTAATAGGAGTGGTATATAGGCCTCCAAATAGTAAAATAGAGGGTAGGGAGGGCATCACGAGGGAAATTAGAGAAGCGTGCAATAAGAGCACAGCTGTCATCATAGGTGACTTTAACTTACATATAGATTGGACTAGCCTAATCAGTAAAAATAATGAGGAGGAGGAATTCCTTGAGTGTTTAAGGGATGGTTATCTGGATCAATATGTCGAGGAACCAACTCGGGAACAGGCTATATTGGACTGGGTACTGTGCAATGAGAAGGGACTAATCAGTAATCTTGTTGTACGGGGACCCTTGGGTCAGAGCGATCATAACATGATCGATTTCTCACTCGAAATGGAGAGCGAAGAAATTGACTCAGAGACTAAGGTCCTGAATTTAAACAAGGGGAATTATGATGCCATGAGACGGGAACTGAGTAGGTCTGATTGGACAACGTTCCTGGGAGGACTGGAGGTAGATAAACAATGGCAAACATTTAAAGATAGAATGACAAAATTGCAAAAATTGTTTATACCAATCTGGCATAAAAGGAAATCTAAAAAGGTGACTCAACCGTGGATAACAGGGGAAATTAGAGACAGCATAAAATCCAAAGATAGGGCGTATAAAATAGCCAAAAAAAGCGCCAGAGCGGAAGATTGGGAACAGTTTAAGATAGAGCAAAGGAGGGCAAAGGGCATGATCAAGAGGGGCAAAATAGCTTACGAAAACAAGCTGGCGGAAAATATAAAAACTAACTCCAAAAGCTTTTATAAATATATCAAAAGGAAAAGACTGGTGAAAACCAAAGTTGGTCCATTGCAGTCAGATACGGGGGAATATATAATGGGAAATAAGGAAATGGCAGATCAACTAAATGCATACTTTGGGTCAGTCTTTACGAAGGAAGACACAAAAAACCTCCCTGGGATATCGGGAAAAATAGGGACATTGGCAAAGGAGGAACTGACGCAAATCAATATCTCTAAGGATATGGTGTTAAGGAAGCTAAAGGGATTGAAGGTGGACAAATCCCCAGGGCCTGATAACATGCATCCTAGGGTACTGAAGGAGGTGGCCCTAGAGATAGCGGATGCACTAAGGATGATTTTTCAGAATTCATTAGACTCGGGAACAGTGCCGATGGATTGGAGGGTAGCTAACGTTACCCCACTATTCAAAAAGGGGGGTAGGGAAAAAGCAGGTAATTACAGACCTGTAAGCCTTACATCAGTTGTGGGCAAAATGCTGGAGTCCATCATTAAGGATGAAATAGCGGAGCACTTAGCAAATGGGGACAGGATAGGACAGAGTCAACATGGATTTACAAAGGGTAAATCGTGCTTGACTAATCTATTGGAATTTTTTGAGGGAGTAACTGGTAGAATAGATGGGGGAGAGCCAGTAGATGTGGTGTACCTGGACTTCCAAAAGGCCTTCGATAAGGTCCCACATAAAAGATTAGCATGGAAAATTGAGGCTCATGGGATAAAGGGAAAAGTTTTGGCGTGGATAGGGAACTGGCTGTCAGATAGAAAACAGAGAGTTGGAATAAACGGCTCATTTTCTGAATGGCAGGCAGTAACAAGTGGGGTACCACAGGGATCTGTCCTGGGCCCCCAGCTGTTCACAATTTACATTAATGACCTGGATCAGGGAGTCGGATGCAGCATTTCCAAATTTGCAGACGACACTAAACTAGGAGGGGGGGTGGGCTCAGAGGAAGAGACCAGGAAGCTCCAGAGCGATTTGGACAGACTGGGCGATTGGGCGGATAAATGGCAGATGCACTATAATGTGGACAAGTGCGAAGTTATCCACCTTGGGTGCAGGAACGGGAGGGCAAATTATTATTTAAATGGCAATAGATTGGGAGAGGGGGAAGTACAGAGAGACCTGGGTGTTCTTGTACACCAGTCACTGAAGGCGAGCATGCAGGTGCAACAGGCGGTCAAGAAGGCAAACGGTATGCTGGCCTTCATAGCAAAAGGGTTAGAATACAGGAACAGGGATACCTTGCTGCAGCTGTACAGGGCACTGGTGAGACCACACCTCGAGTACTGTGTACAGTTTTGGTCGCCTCATCTGAGGAAGGATGTTCTTGCCATGGAGGGGGTGCAGCGGCGATTCACCAGGCTGATACCAGGAATGGCGGGAATGACCTATGAGGAGAGACTATGTAGTTTAGGGATGTACACACTGGAGTTTAGAAGATTGAGAGGGGACCTCATAGAAGTGTATAAAATTCTGACAGGTCTAGACAGACTGGATGCAGAAGGAATGTTTCCCTTGGCGGGTGAGAACAGAACTAGAGGACATAATTTAAGGATAAGGGCTAAACCATTTAGGACAGAGATGAGGGGGAATTTCTTCACTCAGAGAGTGGTGAACCTGTGGAACTCATTGCCACAGAGGGCAGTGTACGCCAGCTCATTAAATATATTTAAGAGGGAATTAGATATATTTCTACGGGCAAAAGGGGTTAAGGGTTACGGAGAGAAGGCGGGGACGGGATACTGAATTAAAGGATCAGCCATGATCTCATCGAATGGCGGAGCAGGCACGAAGGGCCGAATGGCCTACTCCTGCTCCTATCTTCTATGTATCTATGTATCTATGTATTAGTAATGAACACATGATAAAGAAAGAAAAAGACTTGCATTTATATAGTGCCTTTCATGACCACCAGATGTCTCAAAGCGCTTTACAGCCAATGAAGCACTTTTTTTTTTGAAGTGTAGTCACTGTTGTAATGTGGGAAACGTGGCAGCCAATTTGCCCACAAACAGCAACGTGCTAATGACCAGATAATCTGTTTTTGTTATGCTGGTTGAGGGATAAATATTGGCCAGGACACCGGGGATAACTCCCCTGCTCTTCTATCAAAATAACACCATGGAATCTTTTACATCCACCTGAGAGAGCAGACAGGGCCTCGACTTAACATCTCATCCGACAAACAGCACCTCAGACAGTGCAGCACTCCCTCAGCACTGCACTGGAGTGTCAGCCTAACTTTATGTGCTCAAATCCCTGGAGTGGGACTTGAACCCACAACCTTCCGACTCAGAGGTGAGTGTGCTACCAACTGAGCCACAGCTGACACTTGATTTAATACTTCTCAGCTTCTACCTTACTATCACCTTTATTATCCTTTAACCTATGCCATTTTGAAGCATCCATACTCAGCACAGAAAGTATATATATATATAAATAAAAAAAGAACTGTCTGGCAGTGAGTTTTAGACTGCTATTCAGTTAAAGATGTCATCAGCACCATATAATTGGATAGCAGCAATGAGCCTTACTGCCACCTATTAACCTCACCATCATAGACTGGGACTTTAGTTTGGGCAAACTGTGCTGCAGTCAGCACAGATAACTTCACACACAAGAAAACTAATTGTGAAAGGAATAGTTGCTTTGTTTTATTACTCTGTGGCAAAGCTTGAGCTGCTCTCAGTTTACTTTTCAATACTGCAGCAGGGAGCTAAATGTCAGGCGGCAGGAGGCTGCTGCCAGAGCCCTAAAGGAACGGTCCCTGGCACCTGGGTATGTGGTTGGGAGGGGGGAGGAAAGCCTGGGGCAGGGGTGGCCTAAGGTTTCCCTGTGGGGCCCAGAGGAGTAAGCCTGCTGCTCCTGGCCCATAGGAAACTAAAAAGAAAAAATGAAATAAAAACAGAAAATGCTGGAAATACTCAGCAGGTCAGCAAGAAAAATGAAATCCTGATTACATCATTGGAGCATGATCTGCATATTAAAAGGATCTTGCTGCCTTCCGGTGGAAGTCCCTCTCGTCTACTCAGAAGGGTAGTGACGTAATAAAACTCACTACGCACTTGGTTTGAGTATAAAGCAAGGCTTTAATCAACTGGTTTCAGAGCATGGAGGTCTAGTTGTACTTCACTACTTCCTGTCTTACAAAATGTCCCTGGGCAAGCTGAGCCCACGCCAGAGTATTTATACTCCATGGACAGCACCACCAGCTGGCCGTCCAGCATTATTTCATGAGTAGTTTCTTTATGATGAGATTTATAGCAGGTAGGTTAAGGTTTCAACCCACGGGAAAGCAGCGGGATTGGAGTGGGCCAGTCCCATGGGCCATTTTAACTGCCACCACCTTGGTTTCTGCCAGGCGGGCAGGGTTAAAATCGACCCTTTTGACTCTGCAGTGTGGATTCGAAGCACACAAACGAAATAGGTCCAAAAATCTGATCCCGGCCTCTGCCGAGTTAGGTGATCTCTGCTGGGGCAGTGATGGAAGATAAACCCAGACATGCACCTGCAGTTATACAGCACATCAACACATTGAGGACATCATGAAGTCCAGTCACTTTTGTTATGTAGTCAAACACAACAACCAAATCACACTTGGCAAGAGCCCACAAACAGCAAATCAATGAACAGAAGAAATGGGAGCAGTAGGCGGCCATACGGCCCCTCGAGCCTGCTCCTCCATTCAATAAGATCATGGCTGATCTTCTACCTGACTCCACCTTCCTGCCTGATCCCCATATCCCTCGATTCCCTTAGCGTCCAAAAATTTATTGATCTCAGTTTTGAATATACTCAACGACTAAGCATCACAACCCTCTGAGTGAAGAAATTTCTTCTCATCTCAGTCCTAAATGGCCGACACTTTATTCTGAGACTATGACCCCTAGTTCTAGACTCTCCAGCCAGGGGAAACAGCTGCTCAGCATCTACCCTGTCAAGCCTGTAAGAATGTTATGTTTCAATGAGATCACCTCTTATTCTTCTAAACTCCAGAGAATATAGGCCCATTCTACTCAATCTCTCCTCATAGGGCAACCCGTTCATGCCAGAAGTCAATCTAGTGAACCTATGTTGCACCCACTCAAAGGCAAGTATATCCTTCCTTAGGTAAGGCCACCAGATAATCAGTTTTATTGGTTTTGGTTGATGGGGAAACTTTGGTCAGGACATTGAGAAAACTTCCTCCTCTTCGAGGAATGCCATGGGATTGTTTTTGCCCACCTGAGCAAGTAAATGCAACCCCGATTTAATGTACCATCCATAAGACGGCACCACTGACAATGCAGCACTGAAACATCTGCCTAGATTATCTGCTCATGTCCATCATTGGGCTTGAATGCACAACGCTCATACTCAGACAGGAGAGTTGTAACAACTGAGTCACACTGACATTTATAATTGGCCTCCGTATCCCTGGGCTAGGAAGGGAGGCAAAAAAAAATAGCCAGAGTTCCCACTCGTGATCATATTGTGACTTTTGCTAAATGATTTTTTTTTATTCATTCATGGGATGTGGGTGTCGCTGGCAAGGCCAGCATTTACTGCCCATCCCTAATTGCCCGAGAAGGTGGTGGTGAGCTGCCTTCTTGAACCACTGCAGTCTTTGTGGTGAAGGTACTCCCACAGTGCTGTTAGGGAGGGAGTTCCAGGATTTTGACCCAGCGACGATGAAGGAACAGTGATAGACTTCTAAGTCAGGATGGTGTGTAACTTGGAGGGCAACTTGCAGGTGATGTTGTTCCCATGCGCCTGCTGCCCTTCTCCTTCTAGGTTTAAGAGGTCGCGGGTTTGTGAGATGCGGCCGAAGAAGCCTTGGCGAGTTGCTGCAGTGTATCTTGTAGAGGGTACACACTGCAGCCACAGTGCGCCGGTGGTGGAGGGAGTGAATGTTTAAGGTGCCGATCATGCGGGCTGCTTTATCCTGGTAGGTGTCGAACTTCTTGGGTGTTGTTGGAGCTGCACTCATCCAGGCAAGTGGAGAGTATTCCATCACATTCCTGACTTGTGCCTTGTAAATGTTGGAAAGGCTTTGAGGAGTCTGGGGGTGAGACACTCACCACAGAATACCCAGCCTCTGACCTGCTCTTGTAGCCTCAGTATTTATGTGGCTTATCCAGTTAAGTTTCTGGTCAATGGTGACCCCCAGGATGTTGATGGAGGAGGATTCGGGGATGGTAATGCCGTTGATGAGGAAAGGTTGAGTAGGTTGGGACTCTACTCATTGGAATTCAGAAGAATGAGAGGTGATCTTATTGAAACATAAAAGATTGTGAGGGGGCTTGATCGGGTAGATGCGGGGAGGATGTTTCCACTGATGGGTGAGACTAGAACTAGGGGGCATAATCTTAGAATAAGGGGCTGCCCTTTCAAAACGGAGATGAGGAGAAACTTCTTCACTCAGAGGGTAGTAAATCTATGGAATTTGCTACCTCAGAGAGCTGTGAAAGCTGCGACATTAAATAAATTTAAAACGGAGCTAGACAGTTTCCTAGCTGATAAGGGAATTAGGGGTTACAGGGAGCGGGCAGGGAAGTGGACATGAGTCTAGGTTCGGATCAGCCATGATCCTATTGAATGGCGGAGCAGGCCCGAGGGGCCGTATGGCCTACTCCTGCTTCTTATGTTCTTATGAATGTCAAGGGGTGGTGGTTAGACTCTCTCTTGTTAGAGATAGTCATTACCTAGCACTTGCGTAGAGCGAATGTTACTTGCCACTTATCAGCCCAAGCCTGAATGTTGTCCAGGTCTTGCTGCATGCAGGCATGGACTGCTTTATTATCTGGGGAGTTGCAAATGGAACTGAATACTGCAATCATCAGTGAACATCCCCACTTCTGACCTTGTGATGGAGGGAAAGTCATTGATGAAGCAGCTGAAGATGGTTGGGTCTAGGACACTGCACTGAGGAACTCCTGCAGCGATGTCCTGGGGCTGAGATGATTGACCTCCAACAACCACAACTAATCTTCCTTTGTGCTAGGTATGACTCCAACCAGTAGGATGTTTTCCCCGATTCCCATTGACTTCAATTTTACTCAGGCTCCTTGATGCCACGCTCGGTCAAATGCTGCCTTGATGTCAAGGGCAGTCATTCTCACCTCACCTCTGGAATTCAGCTCTTTGGCCATGTTTGGACCAAGGCTGTAATGAGGTCAGGAGCTGAATGATCCTGGCAGAACCCAAACTGAGCATCGGTGAGCAGGTTATTGGTGAGTAAGTGCCACTTGATCTTGATAACACTGTCAACGACACCTTCCATCACTTTACTGATGATTGAGTGTAGACTGATGGGGCTGTAATTGGCCGGATTGGATTTGTCCTGCTTTTTGTGGACAGGACATACCTGGGCAGTTTTCCACATTGTCGGATAGATGCCAGTGTTGTAGCTGTACTGGAACAGCTTGGCTAGAGGCGCGGCTAGTTCTGGAGCACAAAAGCCGGGATGTTATCAGGGCCCATAGCCTTTGCTGTATGCAGTGCGCTCAACCGTTTTTTGATATCATGTGGAGTGAATTGAATTGGCTGAAGACTGGCTTCTGCGATGGTGGGGACGTCAGGAGGAGGCCGATATGGATCATCCACTCTGCACTTCTGGCTGAAGATGGTTGCAAACGCTTCAGCCTCGTCTTTTGCATTCGCGTGTTCGGCTCCACCATCATTGAGGATGGGGATATTCATGGAGCCTCCTCCTCCTGTTAGTTGCTTAATGGTCCACCACCATTCACGACTGGATGTGGCAGGACTGCAGAGCTTTGATCTGTTCGGTTGGTTGTGGGATCGCTTAGCCCTGTCTATAGCATGCTGCTTCTGCTGTTTAGCATGCATGTAGTGCTGCGTTGCAGCTTCCCCAGCCTGGTGCTGCTCCTGGCATGCTCTTCTCCTCTCCTCATTGAACTAGGGTTGGTCCCCTGGCTTGATGGTAATG
Source organism: Somniosus microcephalus (assembly GCF_052327205.1). NCBI lineage: Eukaryota > Metazoa > Chordata > Chondrichthyes > Squaliformes > Somniosidae > Somniosus > Somniosus microcephalus. The sequence goes on from NC_140992.1 coordinate 36,676,042, forward strand.
GTAGAGTGAGGGATATGCCGGGCCATGAGGTTACAGATTGCGGTGGAATACAATTCTGCTGCTGCTGATGGCCCACAGTGCCTCATGGATGCCTAGTTTTGAGCTGCTAGATCTGTTCTGAATCTATCCCACTTAGTACGGTGGTAGTGCCACACAACATGATGGAGGGTGTCCTCAGTATGAAGACAGGCCTTTGACTCCACAAGGACTGTGCAGTGGCCACTGCTACCAATACTGTCATGGGCAGATGCATCTGTGACAGGTAGATTGGGGAGGACGAGGTCAAGTAGGTTTTTCCCTCGTGTTGGTTCACTCACCACCTGCCTCAGGCCCAGTCTGGCAGCTATGTCCTTCAGGACTTGGCCAGCTCGGTCGGTAGTGATGCTACAGAGTCTCACTTGGTGATGGACATTGAAGTCCCCCACCCAGAGTACATTCTGTGCCCTTGCTACCCTCAGCGCTTCTTCCAAGGATTCAACATGGAGGAGTACTGATTCATCAGCTGAGGGAGGGCGGTAGGTGGTAATCAGCAGGAGGTTTTCTTGCCCATGTTTGACCTGATGCCATGAGACTTCATGGGGTCCGGAGTCAATGTTGAGGACTTCCAGGGCCACTCTCTCCCAACTGTATACCACTGAACCGCCACCTTTGGTGGGTCTGTCCTACCGGTGGGACAGGACATACCCAAGGATGGTGATGGAGCAGTCTGGGACATTTGCTGAAAGATATGATTCTATGTCAGACTGTTGCTTGACTAGTCTATGTGACAGCTCTCCAAATTTTGACACAAGTTCCCAGATGTTAGTGGGAGGACTTTGCAGGGTCGACTGGGCTAGGTGAGCTGTTGTTGGGTGCGAAGTCAATGCAGAGATCGATGCCGTCTGGTTTTATTCTTATTATTGTTTTTTGTAGCAGTTAGTTACAACTGAGTGGCTTGCTAGGCCATTTCAGAGGGCAGTTAAGAGTCAACCACATTGCTGTGGGTCTGGAATCACATATAGGCCAGACCAGGTAAGGACAGCAGATTTCCTTTCCTAAGGGGCATTAGTGAAGCAGATGCGTTTTTACGACAATCTGATAGTTTCATGGTCACCATTACTGATACTAGCTTTTTATTCCAGATTTATTTAATTAACTAAACTTAAATTCCCCAGCTGCCGTAGTGGGATTTGAACTCACGTCTCTGGATCATTAGTCCAGGATTACTAGTCCAGTAACGTAACCATATGCTATCCACAGATATCGGACAATGACAAGATGCGAGTTTCACTTGATATGGTCCCACCATCAAGGCAGAATAACCTGCTGAAATTCAATATTTAGATTTGCTTATGAAGAATTGTCATTTGGGCAAGACACCAGAGAGTTGTTGGCATGTACCAAAGGGTGACTGATGCCCATGCAATCATATCTGAGCATGTCCGAGTACCTTCAGGAAAGGGCAGGGGAAAAATGTTCCCTACTAATAGCCAGCTAAATGAAGTCTGCTAGAAAGACAGCCAGTACTCTGTGCTGGGCAGTCTCATGCCACTGGCTACTGGTTCTAGTTTGTGAACAGGAACCTAGGCACAGAGAACAGAGGTCAGTGGCAAGCGTACACAAACTACACATTCCTGAAAATGAATCTCGCTTCAGAAAAGTCACTTTGATCTCTTCAGAGCAAATGGTGCTAGGGGAAAAAAACAACAGGCAGCTCAGTAGTGCTTAGATCAAGGGAACAAGACAGCAATTGTGGGTCAATGAGGCTTTAAGAAAACCCATAAACAAAATACTTAGCTTTTATTGTAGTAAAGAGATATATTTGTTACCCAGATGGATTCAAATCCATATCATAATAGCATATATATTTCTTATTTTTATAACCCAAGTAAAACACTGATTTATTTTCTGCTGTGTGTAAAATGTGTTGCACAGTCAATATTCTTTACACACAAGTCATTATGGAAACAAAAAAGAAACGTGCTTTCTGGGGGAAATGCTCAGGGAAAATATACCTCAAATACATTTAGTTTAACACTGTTGGGGCAGATCATACATGCAGAGTGTGCCTCACTATACTGAATGCGAGATTTGTCTGAGATCTCCTCAAGAGCTCGTATTCATGACAGCTTCATAATAGATTTCTTTATTCAGCAATATGTACTGGAATTTGAAGAGGTTCGCAACCATCTAAAGCATAGATGGTTCCCTTCCTGTCATGTAAAGACTGAAAGGTACTCCCTGTACAGTATGCCATTTAGGTTTAGTTTAGATGTTAAATAACAACAGAAAATGCTGGAAAAACTCAGCAGGTCAGGCTGATGGTTACACAGAGCTTTCTCACTACAGCTGATGTGCCTGCTACTACCTTGGATTCCGGTAGAGGGCAAATTAATAGCAATTACGAACCGAGAAAATGATAAATATGTGTGGTGACTTTCAGGTTAAATACAACAATTCTTACAGGATCTGAATGGTTCAGGTATCTGCATGCACTACAAGACATTGGAATAGAAATACAAGTTGGTAACAAATAATGAAGAAAACATAAAAGGGAAAATTGAAAATGCTGGAACTTTGAAATAAAAACAAATGCTGGAAATAGATAGTAGATTAGTCAGCATCTTTAATGAGAATAAGACAGGTAATGGTATTTTGGGTGTGTACTCTTAATCAGAGTGGTTGTGTTCTGATGAGGGTATGTGCCCAAAATATCATAACCTGTCATTTTCTTGATAGATGCTGTCCTAAGTGTATTTCCAGCATTTTCTGAATTTATTACAAATAATTAGGACCAGATTGTTTTTAAAATCAGTCTTGCTAGTTGCTGAGGTTCTGTTCAATAATCATTTTAATCCTAAAAGATGCATTTTCTATATTGCATAGAAAGTAATTAAAATATAGAGCCAGATATTATTTATAACCTGGTTGTACATCATTAAAATAAATACCTACCCAGTTTTGTGTACCTCATTTTACTTTAATTGATAGCATCTGCACATCACAATGTCATTGCAAGAGAAAAATACCTCAGCAAAGTACACAGCAACATACACAGCTGTCTTAAACCACACGTTTCAGATTACTTTCTAAAAACATGGAAGATTTGCCTTCCTTTTAAGACATCTTTTAAACTACTGTTAATCTTTGTTCTACCTACTTTATCCTACTTTCCTCTACTGCTTTCAAAATGTACACCACTCTTCTGATTGATGATGCCACTATTCCCCACCCCAACATTTTTGTTTTAGTTCCCTCCCCTCCTTCTCTTGCATCTCCATTCCATGCACTAGTTCCCAGCTGAGAAAGCTCAGAGAAGAGCTAGTGATCTGCTTCCAGGCCCCTGCCAATGTCAGTGTGTAACCAGACACTAACAGGTGCACAAGAATTTTCTTTCTATCCTTTGGGGAAGTGGCATCCCCCCTTGAACATTGTCACCACACTTTCCTTATCGCTGTTCGCCATCCCCCCTAAGTTACTGTGGAGGTCAGGAAGTCACTACAGGCAGAACTACAGCTGACCACTGTATAACTTTTACCTGTAGCTCACCTATACAATTCAGCAAAGTACTGCATTACAAATATTTACAGAATTCTCCCAAGAAATTAAGATTTAAAATGCTATTTTATATCCTGCTTAAAAGTTCTTACTGTAATCCTCAGTTTAAAATCAGTGGTTCTGTAGTTTTGTCATTTAAAAAAATTCATATTGTCATGGCTGGAAGAATTATTGTTACTTTCAACCTAAATGAGAAAGGCAGACTACTTTCTGCAAAAATTGTTTTTTAATTGAAAGTTACAAATTCAGGAAGATTAGTCTAATTACAGATCTTAACTACTATGGGAAGGGTAAACTTAACAGGGTCTTATGCACCACTAACTGCTTTAATCACAGGAAATACTCCAAAGGATTAAAGAATCCCCTCTGTCACTGCACAGAGACCAGCTTGAAATAATAAAACACGAAAAGGAGCAATACTATAGAACTGCAAAGCTTTGAGAACAGATCACTGTTTCATAAAATAATGAAATCGTAAATATCTAAAGAAAACACTAATAATCAGTTGAAGCTCATTTTGCTTCACCCTATGCTATAATTAACACACTGCACATTCACAATTGAAAAGGTCCAATTTCTCCATGTGCTGCCTCTTCCTCCACTAATTTTGAAGTTATCTTATCAGGAATCAAGTGCAATCACTGAAGGGGCTGGGACCATCAATTACAGGAGTGAGATCTGGAACACGTTGCCACAGGCCTTGCAAATCTTGTCCAACCCAGGTTAACCCTTTCAGTACAAGGATGGCAGAGGGCACATACGGAAAGATATTTAGGTGTCAGCAAACAGCATTTGATTAACCTAAATGTTTCCAATTCAATTTCACGCAACTCTGCAGCAGTTTCATTAGAAAGGGATGAAATTTAACAAGTCATTTAGCAACTCAAAAATAATGAACATTATTAGAGAGCAATATTTAGAGAAACAGGTAGTGGAACGGATGCCAAGGCATAGATGACTAGATTAGGAAGTGTGACCAAAAGCTTGCTCAATAAGATGGCTTCTTATAGGTGGAGAATGAAGTGGAAAGCCAGAGGGGTTTAGGAAGGGAATTCGAGAGAGTAGGGCCAAGGTATTAAAGGCTCTGGCACCAATGGTGGGGTAAGTGGGAGGGGGGAATGCACAAAAGCTCAGAGGACTGAAGGGCGCTGGAGGGTATATAAAGCCAGAGGAGATTGCAGAAATAGGGTGTGAAACTCTTCAAACTTTATAGGAATCTCAAAAATCTATTGGGACTACTGCCAGGTGTTGCAGCATGTTGGAATTTTGGGCAGTTTAACGTTAAAAAGGACTCAATTCTCAGTCTGTAGACCCAAACAATATTGGATGTTAAGTGTTACTCAGCATAATGCAAAAACAAAACTGATGTGTGTGTGTGTGTGTGTGTGTGTGTGTGTGTGTGTGTGTGTGTGTGTGTGTGTGTGTGTGTGTGTCCGCGGTGGCGTGCAGAGGGGCCCTGAATGTTCTTGGTGCCCAAGACCCTGACCTCTGTATGGATTGTTTACATGGCACACATGTATAATATTGAAATTAAAATGAGTTTAACATTTGATGTGAAAGAAACTCAATGTACAATAGAACAGTGTTCTGTATTCAACAATATGGACTTAGCAGTTAAATATAGCCATAGCATCCACTCTATAGTAACAAAATGACCCCAAGCATGGAAATAGTAACTAACCAATTAATGAGTGATTTACATCACTGTCACACCAATACAACAGACTCTTATGGTTTCTTTTCATTAGGATCTCATCCCACATCATCAATGGCAACATTAAGATACTTTCCACATTCAGTAGCGTTCATTGAACCATCATTAAAATTAATTAGAACGTCTCCAAAAGCCACAAGTGTCATTACACACCAGCATGCGTTTCTCGCCCAACTCCCATTTGCCGGCAAAAACATCAAACAGAAATTTTGAGTAGTAACACAATTTATGGGTAATTCAGAGATCAGTCTAGAAGCAAGTTTTGCTTAAAAATTTCTTGTCTCAAGAGTAACAAAGCCTTGTGTTGAGAGACAACAACTATTCAGAGACTCCACTCATGGAGAAGGGAGGAGAGAACGAGCACTGGAGGGAGAAGAAAAGGACTGGGGCCACAGAATCACTATTAATTTTCAATTTATCAGGAAATTATTTTAATAAACTGTTAGATCCGTGTATCTTAATGTTGTGTCCTTCAATAATCAGACAAAAGACTGCAGGGAACGATCAACAGGTGTTTACTGAATGAGGGTTACTCTAGAACTAAGTGTGCAGTCCCCTACTCAGGGTTTATATACAGGTGTGGTCACTGCCGGTACTACAGTATACAGGAGCTGTAAAAAGTAGTTCTCCCCTTAAAGGTACATACATTACAATTCCTCCCCTTTTAGATTAACAGTACCATAACACTCATTTAACAATTAAATATCAAACTAATTACAATTAACACTTTTAACATGCAACATTAGCTGAAAATAGTCTATTTATAAATTCAGTCTTTGGGGAGGCTTCCTGATCCTTTCTGGATAGCGCCTTTCCCGAGTGTCTTGCTCCTGTTGCGGAGGCGATTCTGGCCCCCTGTCGTCGGTTGGTTCATCAGCTTCCGATGCTACTGTTTCTGAGGTAGATGCACCCTGTACGTCGGGTTCCTCACCAGGTACGTATGGCCGAGACATGGGGTTGACTCGTTCCTGTGACTCTAGGATCTGGTCAGCATGGCGTCTCACAATGTTCTCCCCAACATCCACTGTGTACATTAGTGGCCCCTGCCGTGTGCATATCGTTCCTGGTTGCCATTTCTCTGTTCGGTAGTCGCAGGCCAAGACTGGTTGCCCTACATTGAAGCTCCTTGTCGGCTTCTTGCTGGAATTGCTTACTCTCAACATCTCTTCGTACATTTGGTCTGAGCAAATCCAGACGAGATCTTAACCTTCGGTTAAAGAACATCATGGCCGGGGCCTGGTTGGTGACTGCATGTGTCGCATTTCTGTAGGCTAACAGGAAATTGTCCACCTTATGCTGCAGTGGAATGTCGTCATCGCACATGGCCTTTACTGCTTTTTTAAAGGTTTGTACGAACCTCTCAGCCAATCCATTTGTGGCTGGATGATACGAGGCGGATGTGTAATGCCTTACCCCATTCCTTTTCATAAATCTTCGGACACAAACTGTGGTCCATTATCAGAGCAAATCTGCTCTGGCAAGCCGTTCCTGGCAAAAATGGTCCGTAGGACTGCAATAGTTTTCTCCGTGGTGGTGGAGGACATTTTAATCACCTCATGCCATTTCAAGTGCGCATCCATGGCTATTAAAAACATTGAGTCCATGAATGGACCAGCAAAATCAATATGCACCCGTTGCCATGGAGATGAGGGCCACTCCCATGGGTGTAGAGTGGCATGTGGTGGTGCATTCTGGACCTTCTGGCATCCTGAGCAGCTCTTTGTCAGGTCCTCGATTTGCTGATCGATCCCCGACCACCACACATAAGCCCTAGCAAGGCTTTTCATTTTCCGCAGTAGGCAGTGGCAGGCGTGATAGCCCATCAACGTTTCCATGCTGTTTCGTGCCCTTATACTCGATTTCATATTGGTGCGCCCCTAGAAAAAGGGACCATCTTTGTAGCCGTTGCGCAGTCATCACCGGAACGCCCTTCTTTGGATTAAAGATGGAGACAAGTAGTTGTTGGTCAGTCAGCAAGGTGAACTTCTGCCTGCGCAGATAGTGATTGAACTTTTTCACTCCCCACTCTAGGCTGAGGGCCTCCCCGTCAATCTGGGCGTAGTTACGCTCGGCTGAGGTTAGTGACCGAGACGCAAAGGCTACTGGCCTCTCCGAGCCGTCCGGGAATTTGTGCGACAGCACCGCTCCAATGCCATAGGGTGATGCATCACACGCCAACCGAATTGGTAGTACTGGGTTGAAATGAGCCAATACCTCTTTTGATGTGAACAATTCATTGCTCTTCTGGAAAGCTCGTTTACATTCGTCACTCCACTTCCATGGTACCCCCGGTTGCAGTAGTGTGTTCAGTGGGTGTAGTACGGTAGACAAATTCGGCAAGAACTTATGGTAGTAGTTCACCAGCCCGAGGAACGACCTCAGTTGTGACACATTTTCTGGTGCTGGAGCCTTGACTACTGCCTCAATCTTTACAGGGGACTTATGTAACCCCTCTATCAATAACGTGGCCACAGTACGAGATCTGCTTCTGGAAAAACTCGCATTTGTGGCGATTAGCTCGGAGCCCATATTCCTTCAATAGAGTGAGCAGCTGCTCCAGGTTGGCGAGGTGATCACTGTCATTTTCGCCCGTGACCAGGATGTCGTCCAAATAACACTGGGTCCCTGGAATCCCTTGCAGGACTTGTTCCATTGCCCTTTGCCAAATAGCCGGAGCTGATGCTACCCCGAACACCAGCCGGTTATATTGGTAGAGACCTTTGTGAGTGTTGATCATGAGGTACTGTTTCGAGGCTTCTTCTACCTCCATTTGCAGGTACGCCTGGGCCAGATCAATCTTAGTGAAGCGTTTCCCTCCAGATAGCGAGGCGAAAATATCTTCAATCCGCGGAAGCGGATATTGTACAGTGTGAAGGACTGGGTTCACTGTCACCTTAAAGTCCCCACAGATGCGAACCTTCTTTGGTTCCCCAGGCGTATTACTCAACGACCTCTTCATTACAGGAACGATGGGTGTAGCCCACTCGCTCCAGTCCACTTTGGACAGTACTCCTGAACGTTCCAAACCTTCCAGCTCTGCTTCGACGGCTGGGCGGATCGCATAAGGTACCGGTCTAGCCTTAAAAAACTTTGGGCTTGCATTTTCCTCTATTTTGATCATCGCTGTTATGCCTTTTAGTGTTTTGAGTCCCTGCTGGAACACTTCTTGTGCGTCAGTTAGCATTTTTGACAGTCGTCCAGGTGTGACGTCGTCATCCTTTTTGGCATCTACAGTCAGTGCTTGTATGGAATGCCAATCTAGCTGTATCTTCTGGATCCATTCACGCCCTAGTAGTGGTGGTCCTCCATCTGGCAATACATATAGGTCCATTTTTGGTGTTTCCTTGCTGTTATATATAACGTTCACCCTTATTTTTCCTTTGGGGTAGACTTTTTGCCCCGTGTACGTCTTCAAGACAATCTTTGTATCTCTCAAGGGTATATGTGAGAATAGCCGCTTGTAGTTTCTTCGGTTTATGACTGTTAGGGCTGATCCTGTGTCCAATTCCATTTTCACTTGGACTCCTGCTATCTTGAGCGTGACCCAGATAGTTTGGTGATCCTCCGTTTTGATCACATTATGTACTTTCAGACAACTCAGCTCATTGCTTCCGGAGTCTGTATCACTTTTCTGTTCGTCTGAACTACTCTCCGTCACCTTATGTACCTTCTTGTACTTCCCCTGTGGAGATTTCTTGCTGCTGGTTTTCTTTCCCGACCTGCAGACTCTTGCTATGTGTCCTACTTTTCCACACTGTCTGCACACTTTGTCCTTGAACCAGCCATCATTATGGTCGTGTGTTGTTCTGCCGCAGTGATAGCACTTCACTGTTCCGTATGACATTTCATTTGTGCCATATTCTTGCGGTCTCCGTTGTATCTCTGCAGCACCCAATGCGGCTGCTTCGTGTGATACTGCAATGCTGAAAGCCTTGTCCAGCGTAAGATCCTTTTCCGATAGAAGCCGTTGCTGGGTTCCTTCACTTTGAAGCCCACACACAAACTTGTCCCTTAAAGTATCTGCTAGTCCCGTTCCAAACTGGCAGTGTTTCGATAGCTTGCGCAGTTCCGTTAAATACTCAGCATTACTTTCATCTTTTTGCTGTTTCCTTTTGTGAAACTTAAATCTTTCTGCTATCAGCAGCGGTGTGGGGTTTAAGTGGTCCTGTAGGATTGACACTATGTTTTCAAAATCCTTTTCTACTGGCTTCTCTGGGGTTACTAGGTTTCGTAGTAAGCCATACATTTTTGCATCCATTGAATTCAACAATGCCAGCACTTCCTTGTCATCTGGCACTTCATTCGCCTTGCAGTATACTTGTATGCGTTCGACATATGTCGTCCAATCTTCGACTTCATTGTCGAACGCTGTGATACTGCCGCTCTTCGGCATTTTTGGGTGTGGTTAGACTGGCTTAAAATGGCGTCTCCCGTGCTTTCCTTTCTTCCCCGCTGCGGCTTAAAATGGCGTCTCCCGCGCTTTCCTTTCTTCCCCGCTGCGGCTTAAAATGGCGTCTCAAGCGCTGCTGCCAACGCCGCTCTCGGCGGTCCTCGTGGCAAATGGCGACGCCCTGTGGGTTTTGTGCGCTGCTCCTGCGCTGCTGCCAATGCCGCTCTCTGCGGTCCTCGTGGCAATGGCAGCGCCTCGCGTTTTCCTGCGCGCCTCTCTCCCCCGTTGACGCTGCTCAGCCCTTGAACACCGGCTGCGCTCTGCTCTCTCTCGTCTCTCTCCCCATTGACGCCGCTCGGTCCTGAACACCGGCTGCGCCCTGTGCGCTCTGCCCTCTCTCTCTCTCCCCCGTCGACGCTGCTCGGCCTTTTTCTGTGCCGCTCGGTCGGCTCTAGCCGCCGCTGTCCGGGAAGGGTCTGCGCAGTACCTGTTGCCAGCCCGTTTCGCTGGACCACCGTGACTGGAAAGCCAAGCCTGGCTCTCGACAGCCTCCCCTGCAATGCTCAAATCTCCGCTGGATGACTGGGCGGTTGCCCGTGGCCGACGCCCGTGCTTCTGGACTCGACCTCCTTCCACTGTTCTCCAGGAGCGAATCCCTGGGAGGTGATGCAGAGTTGCAGGTAGGTTCGAATCTGCGTCGTCGCCAATGTTAGATCCGTGTATTTTAATGTTGTGTCCTTCAATAATCAGACAAAAGACTGCAGGGAATGATCAACAGGTGTTTACTGAATGAGGGTTACTCTAGAACTAACTGTACAGATCACTGCTCAGGATTTATATACAGGTGTGGTCACTGCCGGTACTACAGTATACAGGAGCTGTAAAAAGTCGTTCTCCCCTTAAAGGTACATACATTACATAAACCTGCACTGATTAGGTCAAATTCCTTATGAGGGACTAGAAACTAAATGCTACATTTTTGATGATAAAAAAATACCATAGTGATCTAATCTCAGGGTTCACTTAATCAATGAAAGCATAATCATATTACCTGAACTTTCAATGAGGTTACATCCTGTAACTCATTATCTTAGAATCACATAAAAAAAATAATTGTGAATTATATTTTCTCCCTTTCTGCTCCTAGGCCTCCAACTCCAGCACTCTGAGCCGAGTGCTGGAAAGCATACGTCTAACCAACAGATGGCCGCGGGGGGGGGGGGGGGGGGGGAGGAGGGAAGGCAATGTACCTCAGATTTTTCCCTTCCCTATCCCTGGCATGGGTTTCCCAACCCCTTCCATAGCTTTATTCTTGGTCTCCCGAGGTTCATTCTTGGTCTCCATTGAGCGTCACCTATGGCAATATGACTCAGATCAGCAACTCAGTAGAGTGGGGAGAATCAGCCTCGCGTTGCCCCACTTCAAAATAAGCAGAACTTTGGAAGTACAATGTGTTGTACTACTTTGTCTTAATCGATTTTTAAAAATATTAATCCTGCTATTGTTTGATACTGACCAAAAAAATAACCCAAGGAAAAAAGGATTTAAAAAACTGCTTATAAGCACTACCCTTAAAAAGAGGGGAAAATGTACTTATTGCTAAATATACTGTCTGGAGCTACCAAGTTTACTTGGCAAAATAGTGCTACTCTGCCTGGGCCTTTGTAATTTACTCAGTGCACAAGACTACTTACTGCATTGAGTGCTTGGCTACCTCCAACATACATAATTTCAGCATTATGCACTGGCATGGGTGTGTCAACACTGCTGTGCTACGCCTTGGGAGGGTGTATGATTTAATTCAAGGAAGCTAGTTTGTTCAGCCAGGTTCTCTCTACACGTATGTCTGAAGCTTGTTAACATCACATTGAAATGTACTAACTCCCTGAATTTAAGTCCAGCCATTCCCATTGGAATAAAAAGGAAAACAACTTATTCCACACTTTCAATCCGAAATTGGTTGAAAAGGCAAAATTCTGGTCAGCATCTGGGCATGACGCAGTGTCCTGAAGAACTGACAAATTAGCTGATATAACTCACCTGGGAGCACACTGTGCCAAATCTGTTCCTTTTCTCAGTGGCACATAATAATGTGGGTCTGTCCCAACTAAAAAGGTACAGTTGATAAGACAATCAAGTGCAATTAATTATAACTTATGTAGCTATGCAAGGTTTTGTAATAAACACATTTTAAACCTGGGTGGACAAATATAAATAGCCTAATTTAAAATAACCTGAATTAGATCCCGTCAATTTTTGTCTGATTACGCTTCTGTGAAATGTCTTGATACATTTTCCGACATTAAAGACGCTATATAAATGCAAGTTGTGGTTGTTGCAGATCACAATGTAATTTATGTTACAGCTGCCACAGCCACTAGTACAGGAGTGTCTTAGCTTTTTGTTTTTGTGGGGAATTTTGAAAGAAGAAATGTCCTAAATTCTCAATGTCCTAAAGCGCTTCATATCCACTTAACTACTTTGTTAAGTACAGTCACAGCTGTTATGTGAGCAAATGTGGTAGTCAATTTGTGAATTGAGAGATCTCAAAAGCAGCAATTGAATGATCAGATAATCTGTTTTTGGCATGTTGGTTAAGGGAGGAATGTTGACCAGGAGAACACTCTGTTCTTCAAATAATGCAATGGGATCTTTTATGCTTAACTTGGCAAGCAGACAGGCTTCAGTTAAATGTCTCACCCGAAAGACAGCTCCTCTAATAATACAGTACTCCTTCAGTACTGTATTGAATTATCAGGCCAGATTATGTGCTCAAATTCTTGGAAAGGCCTGAACTGAAGACTTCCTACTCAGAGGCAAGAGTACCTCCTGACCACTCAAAGCCTCTCCAGCATATTTAAGGCTCAAGTCAGGAGTGTGAAGGAATATTCATCACTTACCTGGATGGTGCATCCACAACAATATTAATGAGGCTGAGCACCATCCACGACAGAGCAGTTCACTTGATTGGTGCCCCTGCCACTGGACTCAATATCCACCCCCTTCACCACCAGTGCACTGCGGCGGTAGAATGTACGATCTAAACAATGCACCACAGCAACTCGCCAAAGTTACTTTAACAGCACCTCCATCCCCTGTGACCTCTAGCACCGAGAAAGATAAGAGCAGCAATGCTGTGGGAACACCATCACCTCCAAGTTCCCCACCAAGTCACATAATATTCTTCACTTGGAAATTTAGCACCATTCCTTCGCTGGGTCAATATGCTGGAATTTCCTCCCAATACCATTGTGGGAGCACCATCACCAGAAAGACTGCGTGGTTCGAGGAAAGACCACCAACACCTTAGCAGGGCAACGAGGGATGGGAAATAATGTGGCCTTGTTAATTGTGCCCACACCCAGAGACTAAAATAAATAAATAATTAACTTATACATCAGAGACAACAGTGCTAAGTGTGCGTGTGCGGATAAATGGGGATCTATCGGAGGAGAAAAGATAAAGAACTAGAATGATACAGTACCAAAATATTGAAGTATCCCTATATCTGAATGCTCATAGTTTAGCTTTGTAGACTCTAAAACTCATGCTTTTGCGAAATCAAGACAGCTTTCCCAGTCTAAAGATCATATGGATCCTTACAAAGCTACAAAATTACCTACATTGAAGTACAGATCCACCCAAGAAATGAAAACCCACCTGCACGCTGTGGCACACCAAAGAGCTCATAATTTGAATGAGTACGACTGCAAGGACTTTTTAACGATACTGGGGAAATCTGATTTTTTAAGCTAATCTTTGTGAGTATACATAAAAAAAGGTTGCGCGCGCGAGATGTTTCAAAGAAAGAATTCTTTGTTCAGTTGTCAGAGATAGTTAACGTCTTTTTCTTGGTGACCTGCCTAATATTTTAAAGTAATCCTTTTAAATGTATCAAATGCCAGTCAAACAAGGGGCCTGTTCAGGTGAATTATTATGACCCCCCTTCACAAGATTGATCCTGGCTGTGAAAGATAGATTTGGGTAGACCTCCCATGAGCTTTTCTCTGTCGTCATTAACATATATTGTAATTATTCCACACAAAAGAAATGTATTTTATGCTGGAGCATGCAGCTGCACACTTTTAAGCAATGTTCATGTGATGATTTTAACAGAGGAATTTAGGACAGTATTCATCAGTTGCATCTCCTTACTTGGAAGATCAAGTTTCAGCAGCATTTTTATTTTTTTTGGAAAAGAGTCACATTTCTACCCCTTGAAGTGGATACTGTAGGAGGGGAAACATGATTGGATGAACAGATGAATAGGATTCCATGAGCTCAGTACCAGATACTTGCATGTTCTTTGCCCTCCTGCAGCAACCATGGCCTGTAAAGCTGTATTACAACTCATCACTGTACTCATCGATCAGGAGAAGCTCTTATTTTAGATTGTGAAACTCAAATGCTAGCGAGATTTTAGTTAGAAATGTATGCACTCAAGCAGCAGCAATTCACTTACATATCTTATTTTTTAAGATGGGGAGAAATTACAAAAATTGGTGGATCTTCTGTATGGTGAGATGAAGCATTATGGTAGTACAGTAAACTCTTGTTTAAACGGCACTTAATCATCCGGAATACTTTAATAACCAGCAAAATAGATAACTGGTAATCTTGCCGAATCCATCCAGCACTCGTTTTGCCGAGTCCAAGTCTCCTGCGGTGGCCGAGTTAGTCAGTGGTTTTTATTTTTGTTTGTGTTAAAATTGCCATGGTAGGTATACCTCTCTGTTATCCAGAATTTTTCATCAACTGGCACCATCCTGGGCCCATAGGTGCCGGATAAGAGAGTTTACTGTAGTTCAATATATTTGATGAGAGATTTGGGATTGGAAGTAATTTTGAGAGATGTACACACAGAAACAGTGGCATATTAAGCTGTTGACTGGTTTCAGGGAATTTTGAGCAAATTTAGAAAAGTATGACGAATGTTTTGTGCCATGACCACATGCTATATACACAAGATTTTTAATACATCACCTGAAAGGATCTTGAAAAATATTTTGAACAATTTGTTTGGTTTCCTTCTGTTTTATTAGCAGATTGCCCATTTTTGATTTGTAGTTTTTTGAACTTCACGATTGATTTAATTCATGCTTGCTACATGCAGTTGGGCAAATCACAGCTAAACAGCATCAATCAGGTGAAAGAGGGACATAGAAACTGATGACGTGGGACAGATGAAAAAAGTAATGCCAAGGTAGCACAGAAGATTATTACGTTAATAGAGAATTTCCAGAGCTTTCTTCTATTCAATGGCTGGAATGTTAACTTGGAGGCATGTAGGGAGACGGGGGGGGGTGGGGGGGAGGGAGGGTAATGCAGTCGGGAAACCCAGGAGAATGGGTTTCCCGAAGGCCCTGCCGAAGGCCGGGAATCAGAAAGGGGCGGGGGGCAGAAGGCCGGAGAGGGGTTCGGGGGCAGAGGATTGGAGGACGGAGGGGAGAAATCAGAGATCGGAGGCCTCGGGGGGGTGGGGGGGGGGGGGGGGGGGGAGGAGGAGGAGGAGGGGGGGGGTAGAGTTTGGAAGGAGATAGAGTTTGGGGGGAGATAGGAAGGGTCCGATTGCGGGGGTTGGCGAGGCAAGAACGCTGGATCCAGCAGGTAAATGGAAAGGCACTTATCTCCTGGATGCAGCAGGCCTCGCCTCCCTATAGCCGCTGGACTCCCCAAGGCACGGGAAACCCAGCCGCCCAAAGTTAAATTTAAAATGGGGCTTCCAAATGATTCAGATTTTTAACACTTCAACCTCCCACCTGACCCAAACCCGCCTGTTTTTTGGGGTTAAAATTCCTTCCAATATCTCCAAGAATCCCTGCCATGTAACAGAACTGCTCATGGGGGAGTCTGAATAATATATTCTCAATACAATGGGCAGGATATTCATTGGGCCGTGGAGTTGGGATTGGAGGAGTGTGGGGGGTTAAAATCCAGAAATCAGGGGTCCCGACCCCATCCCACACCCAACCTGCCTCCATGCCAGTTTCAAAGGAGGCGGATACCCACCCCGCACTGGGACCTGCCTACCCGAGGCGGGAAGGGATTAGTGCCAATTAACTGCCTGTTAACAGGTAGTTAACAGGTAGTTTTTAGCCTAATCCCTATTTTTAAGGTTGAAGTGTGGGATTCCTGACGGCTCCAAACCACGCCAAGTTAGAGGAAGTGGACCGTCGGGATGAAGGGCTTGGAGGGGTCGGTGCATGAGTGCAAAGGTAAGTGTGTTTGGTATGTCTAAAGTGTTTAAAGAAGTTAAGATTACCTTTTCTTACCTTTTCAGCCTTCCTTCCTTTATGTCTCGGGAGTCCCTCATCTCACCGGCACAGAAAGCAGAATGGCTGCAAACTGTCAAAAGCGAGTCTTCAGCTTTCTGCGCAGGAGAGATTTCTAACCGAGTCTGTGGAGAAGGACTCATGTTAGAAGTAAGACCATCAGTGTTTGACAGCGGCGGGCTCAACAAGGTCAATCAAGTTAAAATCGCGTGGATTGGCCACATCTCGATGGAGGTGGGACTACAACCCTGAAAGTTGTAGTCCCGCCTCCTGAATGAAAATCCAGCCCAATGCCTCCATTAGAAAAGTTAAAGCACATGTACATTTTTATAGCTAATTAAGATTAGCATCAGGAAGATTTTGGTTTTTGGAAACATAGAAACATAGAAGATAGGAGCAGGAGTAGGCCATTCGACCCCTCAAGCCTGCTCCACCATTCAACGAGATCATGGCTGATCATCCAAATTCAGTACCCTGTTCCTGCCTTCTCTCCATATCCCTTGATCCCTTTAGCCTTAAGAAATATATCTAACTCCTTCTTGAATATATTTAATGAATTGGCCTCTACTGCCTTCTGTGGTAGAGAATTCCACAGGTTCACCACACTCTGGGTGAAGAAATTCCTCCTCATCCTTCTCCTGGACAGATGGTATTGAATTCAAACACAACATATTCCAAATATTTCTGTAAGAAAATGTTGACTTAGTGCAGTCCTTGAGCGAGATTGATGGGTGCATATACCTATATCCTAAAATATCTACAATTAGTCAAGAAGATATGATGGAGGTGATATCACACATATGTACACACTAAACTATTGCTCTGCTGAACACTAAATATTTCTACTTCTTGAGGGGAGTGCAGTGTGTTGCAAATCCAACATGCAGAAATACAAAGTGGGAGGCCATTGATTTGGTCTCCACACAACAACTTGCATTTATATAGTGCCTTTAATGTAGTAAAACATCCCAAGCAATGTTTCCTCTAAGCTACGCGCGTGTGTGGCAGTGCAGTAGTCTGCAAGGTACTGCACAGGCCGCTCACAAGCTTTTCCATTTGAAATATTGTGCATGCGCAGAAACCGCACATTGAAATAAACAGGCAGTGCACATCAAAGACAATTTAGAGGGAACATTGGTCCCAAGGCACTTCATGAGCGTTACTGAAAAAAATTTGACAGCAAGCCATGGAAGCTAAAAACAGTGGAGGTCCAGAGAGACTTGGCGATCCAGGTACATAGGTCATTAAAATGTCATGAACAAGTACAGAAAATAATCAAAAAGGCTAATGGAATGCCGGCCTTTATATCTAGAGGACTAGAATACAAGGGGGGTAGAAGTTATGCTGCAGCTATACAAAGCCCCGGTTAGACCACACCTGGAGCACTGTGAGCAATTCTGGGCACCACACCTTAGGAAGGATATATTGGCCTTGGAGGGAGTGCAGCGTAGGTTTACCAGAATGATACCCAGACTTCAAGGGTTAAATTACGAGGAGATTTTACACTAATTAGGGTTGTATTCCCTAGAATTTAGAAGATTAAGGGGTGATTTGATTGAAGTTTTCAAGATATTAAAGAGAACAGATAGGGTAGAGAGAGAGAAACTATTTCCGCTGGTTGGGGAGTTTAGGACTAGGGGGCATAGTCTAAAAATTAGAGCCAGACCTTTCAGGAGTGAAATTAGGAAACACTTCTACACACACACAAAGGGTGGTAGAAGTTTGGAACTCTCTTCAGTAAATGGCCATTAATGGTAGATCAATTGTTAATTTTAAATCTGAGATTGCTATATTTTTGTTAACCAATGGTATTAAGGGATATGGGCCAAAGGCGGGTATATGGAGTTAGGTTGCATATCAGCCAAAATCTCATTGAATGGCAGAACAGGCTCTTGGGCTGAATGGCCTACTCCTGTTCCTATGTTCCTAAGGAGATATTAGGACAGCTGACCTAAAGCTTCAAAGAGGTAGGTTTTAAGGGGCATCTTAAAGGAGGAGAGAGAGGTAGCGAGGCAGAGGGGTTTAGGGAGAGAATTCTAGAGCTTAGGGCCTAGGCAGCTGAAGGTACAGTTGCCAATGAGGTTCTCTCTCATAGGAAAAGGGAGGGGCGAGAGAAATCAGAGCAAAGAAAATCACTCCAGTCACTCTTCTGCACGTGTAAACAGCCACACCAAAAATGGTATTGAAAAATACTTCAGATCAGGCCACCTGTCCTATTGGCTGGGAGGATTGAGAAGAAAATGGAGACAAAATAAATATGACACTTAAACAAAAAGGACATACTATACTTAGTTTTCACAACAGTAAGACAATCCAACAGCAAATACTTCAACTAAAACATACAATTTCACCATTGGCAGCAAGAGGCTATGCAACCGCATTTTTATTTTCGGCAGCAGTGAATAGCTCCCCCAGCTACAATCCATGTTATGTGAGAGCACCAGGGTGAAATGGTAGAATGGAACTGGGATGTACATGGTCATTTCACCTGAAATTACTTTTTAGAACAGTCAATAATATAGGACTTATTAGGATCTTCAGTATGCCCTGATCAATGGACCATAGTTTCTCAATTGGTTAGGGCACTTGATACACCATAAATTATACTCTTCATAACTCCTCCTAACCAGCTAAACTACATTACTAAAGAAAATAAAGAATCAGAGAGACATTTTATATCATGAGATCTGTTTTGCTAATTGCTAAATAAAATAAGAGCTATGCCACTTCCCTCTATAGCAAAGCTTCAGTGTCCAATTATCTAGGAGGGAAGAATGATACAATGAATGATTATACCCATTTATGATCAAATAAAACAGGATTAAAAAGACTGTCCACTTGAATTAAACTTAAGATCCATATAAAAGAACAGAAAGTTTCAAAAACCATTTGTCTGGGTTGGGACTGAGTCTACCTGAAAACGTCCCATTAAAGCCTCCCTAAAAATATATATTTTCAGATCAAAGGGAATACTATGTGCGTGCTTTTAATGAACAATATGCACTACTGCAGTCCAAGAACAAATTCAAGCATGAAACCCACCTACTAATAGGTTATATTCAATGGCACTATTTTAGCTGGAATAGGAAACAGACATAATTTGCCTCCTGCTTTTCACAGCTCCTTATTCTCCATTACAGGATAATAAAGTTGGCGGACTCTCATTCATTCTAACAAGATCCATACGTTATGAAAACACTTTTACCCGTAAGATTTCTCAGATTGCGTCCATACATTCCCACCTGCTTCTGAAATAGCTGCCAGTTTATTACAAGTGAACCCTCTGGCCCTTTGTTATCATGGGTCACTTGTTTCAGTCAAAAGGGTGAATCAACAACCAATGAGGAGTTAGAGAAACACACCAAGTGGAACTGTCCACTCCAAAGGCCAAAATTCCCAGTGGCCAAGACCTCTGCACTAAATGCCAATCACTGTGACATGTGAAATTATTATACCAGTTTTTTGGAAGGACAGAAATAATTTCTGCATTTTTGAAAAGGACCGCCACTGTGCTTAGTTCTGCATTAAGCAAGGCAAAGTATTCGGGATATAGTAAATAAAAGCACAATTTTAAAGAGTTCCTCAGAAAATTACACTAATATTCCATAAAAAGTAATCAAGCAGAGCTTTCCTGATTTGAAGCAAAGAAACAAGACCTGTAATTATACACTCAGTGTTGACTTCTATAGTCTGGACTCAGAGTCCAATTTGTGCTCAAATCAATACTCTGATACTTTATGCTGGTTCTTCACTGCAGGAAACACTCAGTTCCCCAGTGAATTACAAAGGGGGTAGGTATATTATCTTTTAAATCTGATACAACAACAATAAATTGTATTTATATAGCACCTTTAATGTAGTAAAACGTCCCAAGGCGCTGCACAGGAGTATTATAATACAAAAAAATTTGACACCGAGCCACATAAGGAGAAATTAGGGCAGGTGACCAAAAGCTTGGTCAAAGAGGTAGGTTTTAAGGAGCGTTTTAAAGGAGGAAAGAGAGGTAGTGAGGTGGAGAGGTTTAGGCAGGGAAATCCAGAGCTTAGGGCCTTGGCAACAGAAGGCACGGCCACCAATGGTTGAGCGATTATGATCAGGGATGCTCAAGAGGGCAGAATTAGAGGAGCGCCAATATCTTGGAGGGTTGTGGGGCTGGAGGAGATTACAGAGATAGGGAGGGGCGAGGCCATGGAGGGATTTGAAAACAAGATGAGAATTTTAAAATCGAGGCGTTGCTTAACCAGGAGCCAATGTAGGTCAGCGAGCACAGGGGTGATGGGTGAACGGGATTTGGTGTGAGTTAAGACACGGGCAGCCGAGTTTTGGATGACTTCAAGTTTACGTAGGGTAGAATGTGGGAGGCCAGCCAGGAATGCATTGGAATAGTCAGGTCTAGAGGTAACAAAGGCATGGATGAGGGTTTCAGCAGCGGATAAGCCGAGGCAAGGGCAGAGACGAGTGATGTTACGGAGGTGGAAATAGGCGGTCTTAGTTTGCTGCGGATGTGTGGTCGGAAGCTCATTTCAGGATCAAATGTGACACCAAGGTTGCGAACAGTGTGGTTCAGCCTCAGACAGATGTTAGGGAGAGGGATAGAGTCAATGGCTAGGGAACGGAGTTTGTGGCGGGGACCGAAAACAATGGCTTCAGTCTTCCCAATATTTAATTGGAGAAAATTTCTGCTGATGTCGGAAAAGCAATCTGACAATTTAGAGACTGTGGAGGGGTCGAGAGAAGAGGTAGTGAGGTAGAGCTGGGTGTTGTCAGCGTACATGTGGAAACTGACGCTGTGTTTTCAAACGATGTAGCCAAGGGGCAACATGTAGATGAGGAATAGGAGGGGGCCACCAGAGGTAATGATGCAGGAGCAGGAAGAGAAGCCATTGCAGGTGATTCTCTGGCTAGGATTAGATAGATAAGAATGGAACCAGGGGAGTGCAGTCCCACCCAGCTGGACGACAATGGAGAAGTGTTGGAGAAGGATGGAGTGGTCAACCATGTCAAAGGCTGCAGACAAGCCAAGAAGGACGAGGAGGGATAGTTTACTCGTCACAGTCACAAAGGATGTCATTTGTGACTTTGATGACAGCCGTTTCGGTACTGTGGCAAGGTCGGAAACCTGATTGGAGGGATTCAAACATGGAGTTGCGGGAAAGATGGTCACGGATTTGGGAGGCGACAACACGTTCAAGGGCTTTGGAGAGGAAAGGGAGGTTGGAGATGGGGTGGTAGTTTGCAAGGACGGAGGGGTCAAGGGTTGTTTTTTTGAGGGGTGATGACGGCAGATTTGAGGGAGAGGGGGACAGTACCTGAGGAGAACCGTTAACAATGCCAGCTAACATGGGAGCCAGAAAAAGAAGTTGGGTGGTCAGCAGTTTGGTGGGAATAGGGTCGAGGGAGCAGGAAGTGGATCTCATAGACAAGATGAGTGTGGAGAGGTCATGAGGGGAGATCGGAGAGAAACTGGAGAAAGATGCGAATTCAGGGCTAGGACAGGGGTGGACCTTAGAAGAAGTATGGCCCAGTGGGCTAGGGGAAGGAAGGAAAGTGGCAGAGGCAGCTGAACCTTTAACCTTTTCACACCTAGAGAACACAGTTTGAATTTATGATTAAAGAAGATGGGCAATCAGTACAGCACAAAGCTGCATCTTTTATAAAAGATATGAAAAAAATGTAATATTATTTTCTTCATAATATGCCCAACAATACAGTTTGGGTCGAATCATGTATATCAATACCAGGCGGGAGAGCGGGATGGAAGGAAAAGGTCACAAATGTAAACAAAAAGGATGCAAAACAGAACCCCTCAAAAATGTTTTATTGGTGTAATTCACACCATTTATTTGCAAATTCTATTTATTTGATCTCAAGGATTAAGCAAACCAAGAACTGCTCCTTAAAGAAGCAGCATTACTCTGATGCCACCACCAATTTCGTTTATTTTTTGTAATCAGAAATGCACTACAATATGATAAATGATGTCACTGGCTGTTGCTGTGCTAAAAAGCAAAACTACATTGCAATAGCTTTCAAAGTAGCATAAACAGTATCTGCTGAACCCTGTATTTCCCAACAGCCAACATGGCAGCTGTGAACTGTTGGAGGTTTGGGCCTTCATGAAAATTGTCCAAAAGTATAGGGTGCAACAGCCACCCGTTATACATCTCTCCAGATATGAAAAACAGTTGAAATATACAACAAGGAGCTGAACTGATATCGCCCGTTTTACTTCATTATCCAAAGTCAAAATTATCAGCATGATCTTTAAAATATTTGCCTTCATTTGTCTGGCCAGCAGCACATTTAAGGAACTCTAACATTAGTAAAAGTAGTGTGTGTGTGTGTGTGTGTGTGTGTTACTCTATGGAGCCAGATGGAAAGGTCTCATTTGATTTCTGGCCTTTGCTGGTTTAGCTGCCCTCCGCTGGGGTGGTATTGGGGACACAAGAACTAGCCTGATGTCTCCCAGTTTGTTTGGTGGGGGGGGGGGGGGGGGGAAGATGGAAGAAAATATCAGCCAGGGCTCCCACTTCAGATTACTATATAGTGATCACTGCTGGAAAGTGTGCATCGAGAGCATCGTGCTCAGTCACTCACAATGCCCTCCAGGGTTGATTAGCCTGCTGCTACTCACTATCTGCAAAGATGAAAAATTCTAACCACCGCCCCTTGACATTCAACAGCATTACCATCGCCAAATCCCCCACCATCAATATCCTGGGGGTCACCATTGACCAGAAACTTAACTGGACCAGCCACATAAATACTGCAGCAACAAAAGCAAGTCAGAGGCTGGGTATTCTGCAGCGTGTCTCACCTCCTGACTCCCCAAAGCCTTTCCACCATCTACAAGGCACAAGTCAGGAGTGTGATGGAATACTTTCCACTTGCCTGGATGAGTGCAGCTCCAACAACACTCAAGAAGCTTGACACCATCCAGGACAAAGCAGCCCGCTTGATTGGCACCCCATCCACCACCTTAAACATTCACTCCCTCCACCACCGGCATACCGTGTCTGCAGTGTGTACCATCTACAAGATGCACCGCAGCAACTCGCCAAGGCTCCTTCAACAGCACCTCCCGAACCCGCGACCTCTTCCACCTAGAAGGACAAGGACAGCAGGTGCATGGGAACACCATCACCTCCAAGCTGCTCTCCAAGTCACACACCATTTTGACTTGGAAGTATATTGCCGTTCCTTCATTGTCGCTGGGTCAAAATCCTGGCACTCCCTTCCTAACAGCACTATGGGAGTACCTTTACCACACGGACTGTAGCAGTTCAAGAAGGCAGCTCACCACCATCTTCCCCTCAAAGGCAACTAGGGATGGGCAATAAATGCTGGCCTTGCCAGTGATGCCCACATCCCATGAACGAATAAAAAAAATTCAACCTCATGATATGAGAGAGAGAGAAAAAAAATAGTAGTGTTGTCATGACATTTCCCCTTTGTTGGACACAGTGCAAGTAATGGTTTCGCTCCAGCTTCTTTGAATATGGTTTCCAAATTAGGCTCTGGCACATAATGAGAGACAAATCAACTATGTATGGCAAAATCAAACAAAACACAGATACCTACAGAAGCCACAACTGTCCTTGTAAAGTTACAATTATTTACAGGCACTGCAGAACAACTGCAACTATTCAGTTAAGTTGTATTGCTCTTTTTGCAATGGTTAACAGCCTCCAAACATAGGAACAGGATTGAATCCCTTTATCATTTTAAAGAACGCGATTAGCTCATCCCTCAATCTTTCAAACCAGTGTTCAAGAGAAATTAGTGACTAACCACAGGTGTGGTTTTAGCCACATGGACTAACTTTAGTAAAATAAATGGAGTGTGGTAAGCTGCACAACATATTTAGTTAAAAAAAAACGGCTAGCGGCTAACGTATTGGACAACACTGTTCTAAACGCAAGACAGTACAAACCAAATTTATGCAACGTGTCCTCGCAATTCAACCCTTTAAACCCTGGCATCATCCTGGTAAATCTGTGCAGTATCCCCTACAAGGCCAACAGCCAACATATATTTCCTGAGGTGAAGTCGCTAAAACTGAACACGGTACTCCAGATGGAGTTTGACATATGCTCTTTACAACTGAAGCATCACTTCCTCACTTCTGTATTCCAGCCCCTTTGAGAGAAAGGCCAACATTTCATTAGCCCTTTTGATTAAAAGCTAATGCACGGGTACAGGAGTAGTGATTGGTGTACATGGACACTGAAATCCCTTTGCTTCTCCACAGCTCCAAGTCTCTCAGCATTAAGAAAATATTCCAATTTGTATTTCTTGGATCTAAAGTGGATGACCTCACACTTGCCGGTTTTTGCAAGGCTAATGGTGGAGCGGAGCAATTTATGGCAATTCACAACTCACGGCGTATCTCATCGTCACCACAAACTGCTGTTTTTTTTGCATACTAATAACGGCGTGTGCAATTAACTCGCTGTTATTTTCCCAGCAAATTCTGCCCCAATGTCACAACAGAAATTATATTGGATAAATGCCTAACACATATCGATGATATTCTTTTATCTGAAATTTTACGGCGTTAACCAATTTCAAATAAATAGATTATAATGGCTTGAAAATAGACACAAAAATATATAGCACATTAAAGAGTAAATTCACCAATGCTGCGCTCTCAGTAGGGAGACAAACTCCGAGCACAGGCCGAAGAATTGGTGCTGCAGCGTTGTAGCCTCATCTTTGAGCCCATGCTCCTTTGGAGCGAAGGTCTGTTGGGAAAGTGGGATTGGCAAATTTATCCTTCAGTATTCATCTGCCAATCGTAACTTCTGGCTTCTAATTTTCAATTGGATAGTAACAATTCTCCTCTAGGGAGCTTGCAAAATTAGTCTTTTTTTTAATACAAAGCTTAAACAATTAATTTTTAACTAGTATATAAAGCTTCTAGAGTTTCGTTGCGCAGGATGAAAATAAGTGGTATTTCTGGTGAAATCATCGCTCAGCATTGTTGTAGTCTACCTATGGAGAGCTCCTCTATTTTTTGTTTAAACTTTGCAGAATTACATCAGATTCATTTAAATGTTTAGGCTGATAAGTCTCGCAGACCTTGTACACAGTTTGACAGGCAATGGGTAGTTTTTATTCTGCCATTCCAATTTTCTTTCTCTATTCCCATTCCATCTGTTCTGAAGGAATTGGGAGTAACTTTAACTTTTGCTGAATGTGTAAAACAGGTGATATCGGATTGGCCGCTCGTTATACACCCCATCTAATTATTTTTCCCATTGACTCGATGGAAAGGAAAAATCAGGCAGTGTGTATAATGGGCAATCGATCTGATATCACACCATCGATAAAATTAAAATTACCCCCCATTGACTATTTTCCTGGCGTACAGTCCTAAAAGCATCTCACCCAAGTAGCCATTATCAATGTACGAACCTGGATGGCAAGAGTCAACAGGGTAACCAACACAGGGGGAAGGATGGGGAATTGGGTTGCACCACTTAGGAACGCAATCCTATCCTTATCCAACTTCCGCACACATACATTTAGTTGGGTAGGAAGCCAGGGTGATGTTCCCCCCCCTCCCTGATCCAGGAGTGTAGAGGCTATTTGTAGTGTCCTTACTGCTCCCCAATGAGATGAGCTAACACAGACCATACCTGTGAGGGGGTCAAGTTTCATAGCAGTCTGCCTTCCCTGAAATACATTTACGCCCATTGTTTCCCCCGATTATTTTTTTCTTAGATTAAAAAAAGTTTGGTTCCTATAAAATACTTAACAAAATTAAAAAATACATGTAAACTGATGCAATTATTTAAAAATAACAACATGGGACTCCTCTTGCTGGTTGTGTATAATCTGAAAAGGAATTCCATTTACATATAGAATTTTAGCATTTTCTTGGTATTTAAGTTTGTTTTTAAAAAGCACACTTATGTATTGTGTGTTCTATTGTGTGTTCTCCTCCCACCTGTGGTGGCGCTGTCACAGGAGATAAATGGTTGGGTGTTCTCTGTTAAGTTTAGCTCTCTTTGTTCGGAACTTGCCAGAACTTCCTTTCCTTCCAATAAAGCACTTCATGTTTGAATCTCTGAGTTCTGAGTCCTAAATTGTGTCTAGGTAGAAAGGTACCGACACAACAAGTGGCAACGAGGAGCAGATGAATCTGCGTACGTTATGGGTGCAGTGAGTAAACAGAAAATTTAATTTGAAACGTGAGATGGCTACTATATTAGGAAACATCGGTGATTTTGATAAAAATGTGGAGCAATGGAGCGCATATACAGAACGTTTTGACTATTTTGTTTTGGCGAATGCGGTGGCAAATGAAAAGGTTGTGCCTACCTTTTTGAGTGTAATCGGGCCAAAGACATACAATTTACTTCGCAGCCTCGTGCAACCAGATAAGCCAGGAACTAAAACATATAAGCAACTAGTGGAAATTCTTGGAGCACATTTTTCACCAAAACCTCTGGTTATTGCTGAGAGATTTAGATTTCACAAACGGAATCAAGAGGAGGGGGAATCAGTGACGATGTTTATTGCTGCTTTAAAAAGGTTATCAGAACACTGCCAGTTCAAGGAGGTGCTGAATGACACCATTAGAGACAGACTTGTGTGTGGTCTGCAAAATGCAGCCACACAGAAGCGCCTTCTTACAAAGGGCAACCTTACTCTTGAAAAGGCCATTGAAGTTAGTGTCTCCATGGAGATGGCGGAAAAGGAGGCTCACCAGTTGAGTTCAACAGGGAGAGTTCACAAGGTGTCGTCTGAGCCTAAAGGTGCGCGGAACGGCACATGTTACCGTTGTGGGAAAACGGGCCATCACGCTAATGACTGCTGGTGTACGGAGCTGGAATGCCGAAATTGTGGCAAAAAGGGTCACATTGAACGCGCCTGTTGAGGTAAAAAAAGAACAGAGCTGGGAAGCATGGAAGCAAAATGTCTGTATTTGGACAAGAGAGGAAAAAGAGTGTTCATTCAGTGCAGTATGATGGAACAAGCAAAACAGAGGGGAGCGACACCTCTGAGGAGGAAGAGGTGCACATACTGACGGTTGCAGGTGATTCAAATGGCTACTGGGTGTCACCACTGGTGGAGGGACAATCAGTGCGGATGGAGGTGGACACAGGCGTGGCTGTGTCCCTTGTTTCAGACACTGTCTGCAACAAAATGCTAAAGCATCTTACCCTTCAGCCAACAAACATTGTGCTAAAGACGTATACCGGCGAACCTGTGGCCATGAGAGGCGTCATTGAGGTGACAGTTAAATTGAACGGACAGACTGCAAAACTGCCACTATATGTGGTAAAGGGAAATTACCCATCGCTACTGGGACGTGTGTGGCTAGAGAAAATCACGCTGGACTGGCCTGCAGTCCGCATGATGTCAAAAGGGGAGTCAGGTCTGACTGCAGTGTTAAACAAACATGCAGAACTCTTCAATGGGGAACTTGGGAGCATGAAAAAGATCAGCGTGAGACTGGACATTAAACCTGACAGCAAGCCGAAGTTTCACAAAGCCCGACCTGTACCCTATGCAATTAGGCCAAAAGTTGAGGCTAACTTGGAGGCCTTAGTCGAGAATGGAGTCCTGGAGCCTGTGAGCGTGAGCAAATGGGCCACACCCATTGTTCCTGTCCTGAAAAAGGATGGATCTGTTCGAATCTGTGGGGATTTTAAAGTGACTATTAACCCGGTGCTGTCTGCGGAACAGTACCCTCTTCCCCTCATTGATGATCTTTTTACGGGCCTGGCTGGAGGGCAAAAGTTCAGCAAAATAGACTTATGCCAGGCTTATCTACAAATGCATGTCGATGACAAATCAAAGGAGCTGCTGACAATTGTGACACACAAGGGGCTATACAGGTACTGCCGCCTTCCGTTTGGAATTACGTCGGCCCCTGCTCTATTCCAAAGGGCAATGGATCAGATTTTGAGTGAACTGCCAGGAGTCCAGTGCTACCTGGACGACATCCTTGTCACTGGGACAAATAAGGAGGGTCATCTTCTGAATTTGGATGCGACACTACAACGACTGAAAGAGTACGGACTCAGAGTTCGTAAAGACAAATGTGAATTCTTTCAGTCTTCAGTTGAGTACCTGGGGCATGTGATTGACGCTACTGGCCTGCATAAGGCGCCGTCAAAGGTCAAGGCGATTGTGGAGGCCCCAGCACCCCAGAATGTGAGCCAGTTACGTTCATTTCTGGGGCTACTTAACTACTATGGGAAGTTTATTCCAGACTTAGCAACATTGCTGAAGCCATTACATCAGTTGCTATGTCAAGGCAAAACATGGAAATGGACTGAACTGTGCAACGAAGCTTTCGCCCAAGCAAAGAAAGCATTGCTGAAATCGGAGGTCCTGACACACTTCGACCCAAAGCTACCCGTGCAGCTAGCATGTGATGCATCACCATATGGTGTGGGAGCAGTCATATCCCACATCATGCCTTCGGGTGGAGAGAAACCTATCGCCTTCGCATCACGCACCTTGAACAAGGCCGAGAGTAGCTATGCGCAGATCGAGCACGAGGCCTTGGGAATCGTTTTTGGAATTCGAAAATTTCATCAGTACCTGTTTGGGAGAAGGTTCACACTCCTGACGGACCACCGTCCATTGACTTCAATCTTCGGGCCCCACACCGGAATTCCGTCTCTCATAGAGTCATAGAGTCATAGAGTAATACAGCACGGATAGAGGCCCTTCGGCCCATCGTGTCCATGCCGGCCATCAAGCCCTGTCTAATCTAATCCCATATTCCAGCATTTGGCCCGTAGCCTTGTATGCTATGGCATTTCAAATGCTCATCCAAATGCTTCTTAAATGTTGTGAGGGTTTCTGCCTCCACAACCCTTTCAGGCAGTGAGTTCCAGACTCCAACCACCCTCTGGGTGAAAAAGTTCTTTCTCAAATCCCCTCTAAACCTCCCGCCCTTTACCTTGAATCTATGCCCCCTAGTTATTGACCCCTCTACTAAGGGGAAAAGCTCCTCAGCATCCATCCTATCTATGCCCCTCACAATTTTGTACACCTCAATCATGTCCCCCCTCAGCCTCCTCTGCTCCAAGGAAAACAAACCCAATCTGCCCAGTCTCTCTTCATAGCTGAAGCGCTCCAGCCCTGGTAACATCCTGGTGAACCTCCTCTGCACCCTCTCTAACGCGATCACATCTTTCCTGTAGTGTGGCGACCAGAACTGCACACAGTATTCCAGCTGTGGCCTAACCAGTGTTTTATACAGCTCCATCATAACCTCCTTGCTCTTATATTCAATGCCTCGGCTAATGAAGGCAAGTATCCCATATGCCTTTTTTACCACCTTATCCACCTGTTCCGCCGCCTTCAGGGATCTGTGTACCTGCACACCCAGATCCCTCTGACCCTCCGTCTTGCCTAGGGTCTTTCCCTTCATTGTGTATTCCCTTGCCTTGTTAGACCCCCCAAAGTGCATCACCTCGCACTTTTCCGGGTTAAATTCCATTTGCCACTGTTCCGCCCATCTGACCAACCCATCTATATCGTTCTGCAGACTGAGGCTACCCTCCTCGCTATTTACCACCCTACCAATTTTAGTATCATCCGCGAATTTACTGATCATACCCTTTACATTCATATCCAAGTCATTAATGTAGACCACAAACAGCAAGGGACCCAGCACCGATCCCTGTGGTACCCCACTGGCCACAGGTTTCCAGTCACAAAAACAACCTTCGACCATCACCCTCTGCCTTCTGCCACTAAGCCGGATGCAAAGGTGGGCTTTACTGTTATCAGGACACACATACGACATCAAATATCGCAAATCAGACTTGCACGGCAACGCAGACGGTCTCTCAAGGCTACCCTTGCCTGTTACTCCCCCAGAGCCTCGTCAGATAGACATCTTCTACTTTAGACGAGTGGAGGGAGCACCTGTCACTGCAGTTCAGGTGCGAAGGTACACCCGCAACGATCCAGTCCTGTCTGAGGTAATAGACGATGTCATTCGAGGGAGAGCTATAGGAGATTCTCCTAGTTTGAAACCTTACGTTTCAAAAAGAAATGAGCTCTCCGTCCAGGCAGGTTGTCTTCTTTGGGGACGCTGTGTCATCATTCCGCCACCTCTGAGGGAACCTATACTGCAACAACTTCATACAGGCCACAGTGGGATGGTTCGGATGAAGGAAATGGCAAGCAGCTACTTCTGGTGGCCAGGTCTCGATGGGAATATTGAGGAGAAAGCCAAAACATGTTCCCCATGTCAAAGGGTCCGGAATGTTCCACAGCTGGCAACCCTACACCCCTGGGATTGGCCTGCAGAAGTGTGGCAGCGAGTACATGTGGACTTCGCCGGTCCTTTCGAAGAGAAGATGTTTATGGTGGTTGTGGACGCTCGTAGCAAGTGGCCGGAGGTCGCTGTGATGAGGTCTACCACGGCAGAGAAAACAATTGAGAAACTTGGTGAGATGTTCAGCCGTTATGGCTCACCGGAACAACTCATAAGTGACAACGGTCCACAATTTGTATCACAGGAGTTTGCAACCTTCCTGCATGTGAATGGTGTCCAACACATCAGGTCTGCGCCCTATCATCCCTCTACTAACGGCCAGGCAGAAAGGTTTGTGCAAACTTTGAAGCACGCCTTGAAGGCATCGCAAGGTCAGGGCTCAATCCACCAACGTCTGAACAGTTTCCTGTTGTCCTACAGGAACGAGCCGCATGCCACAACCAAAACTTCCCCCACTACGCTCATGATGAAGAGGCAGTTGCGGACAAGTTTTGACTTACTCAAACCTCCAAGGGCAGAGCAGGTTGTCCATTGTCAACAACAAGCTCAAGTTGAAAAGAGAGAGAAAAGAGCCAAGGAGAGACGGTTTCACCCTGGAGAGCACGTCCTAGCTCGAAACTACAACACTGGACCGAAATGGGTTCCTGCTACAGCGATCACGCAGACGGGCCCTGTGTCTTACACGGTTGAGACTGCTGAGGACGTCGTCTGGAGAAGACACACAGATCAACTGTTGCTAGGAGCAGAGACAGCCACAGAGGCTCCAACGGCTGGTTGGCCTGAACTGTTTCCGGATGATACCGCAAACCAGCATCCTTTGCCACAGTGCTCTTCTCCAACACGGGAAGTCAAAGAGACTGCTCCACCTGTGCAAACTCCTGACTTTCGACTGACACAGGCACCTTCTCCATCCAGGCCTGTGTCAATGCCTACTGCTGTGGAAGCCAGCGATGACCGCCGGTATCCTGTCAGAGAGCGGCGGCCTCCAAGACGCTTGGATCTGTAGGCTTAGCGACTTACCCACAAGACTGGGGCAGAATAAACCCCAGGGTAAAGTCAGGGGTTGAGGCAGTCTACCTCTACCCTAGGTTCATTGAGTGCATTGAAAGTAACTTACCTGTTGAGGAATACTGTGGACCTTCCATTTAAGAGGGGAGGAAATGTTATGTATTGTGTGTTCTCCTCCCACCTGTGGTGGCGCTGTCACAGGAGATAAATGGTTGGGTGTTCTCTGTTAAGTTTAGCTCTCTTTGTTCGGAACTTGCCAGAACTTCCTTTCCTTCCAATAAAGCACTTCATGTTTGAATCTGAGTTCTGAGTCCTAAATTGTGTCTAGGTAGAAAGGTACCGACACAACACACACTGTGCTAAAAGGCAGAAATCTTGCGATTGCCAGAGTGTGCAGAGGGGAGGTGAAATCAGAATCAACATTTCTTTAAAGTAAGAGGAGTGAACAAGGAGAAGTGAGATATTCTAGATTTTCTTCAGTGAGTTTTATAAGTGGGCTCAAAAGACTTTTATAGGCTGGGATGTTCCTATATCAAGTTCAGACGAGCATGTTTATTGGAACACATAATATTGAATTCAACGCACAATAACATTGCTGTATCCTATAATTTTAATACAAAGTAAGTCTAACAGAGTGGTTTTCATATTTTTCTGCGTGGGAACCTCCTTGCAAATATCAACACACTTGTAGGTCATTGCAAATATTAACATATTCACAGATACCAATTTTCCTAACTTCTGAAAGACAGTTAACCAAATGAAAACCATACCATCAATGCAGAACTCAACATTGAGTTCAACAATTTCAGATCAGAACCACTGCTCCCATTTTTTCCCCAGACAGTAGCTGTTAGTAAGGATTCTGCTGGTGCCATTTACATCTCTAGACCCAGCTTTTGTTTCTTTACTTGTCCCATCACCACCCACTTTTGCCTTGCACCATCATCCCTTTTGTCATTTAATCTCTCCTGCCTTCCACCCTATCCCAGACCTTCCCTTTTGTTCTTTCCTCCCCTCCCCCCTTTCCCTGCCTCTGTACTTGCTTAAAACCTGTTTCATCAGAGTTGGAAAAAGTTAGAGATGTAAGGTCATCGACCGGAAACGTTAACTCTGTTTTTCTATCCAAAGATGCTGCCTGACCTGCTGAGTATTTCCAGCATTTTCTGTTTTTATTTTAATCAATGCAGGAAGTGGGAGAAAGTCAACAAATACAAAAAAATCTTGAATATGGAATTCTTGAGACACTTGTGCGTTCATGGAACCTGATGTGCCTAGTCCCGGATAAACAGAAATTCAATGGTCTCAGAGACCTGGGGACCCCCTCACAAACAATGTGCATCTACATGCACCCCAAATGCAAAACCTATGATCCAACATATAAATAGTGCATTGCTGAGTGATTGGATTGGACATTTTGCCTCTCTGACTGTAATACTCACTCTACATAAACACAAAGCTAATCTAAATGTGGAGTCCCAAGGGACCAAACTACTTCCCCATTCCTTCACTGCACAGAATTCCAGTGGACTAAACCTCTTGTTGCTTGCACTATATAGAATTACCAACGCCAATATATAATGCAGAAAGCATCTGGTTTTTAATGCTCAGCACCACACTAAATCAAACCAATCCACTGCCATATTTCTCCTGAGATAGAAGTCCTAGGCATGTTAAAAAGGCTCAAAAACAATAAATCGTCAGGGATAGACAATATTTATCCCAGCATGCTAAAGGGAATCAATTGGGAAGATTTGTGAGGCATTGACAATCATTCTAAGGGAGTCATTCGACACGGTGAGGTACCAATAAATTAGAAAGAGGTCAATGTGGTGCCCATATTCAAAAAGGGAAAATTAGATGCAGTGAACTACAGATCAAATAGTCTTACTTCAATCCCATGTAAAATAATGCCATCAATTATCAGGTGTAAATCTGATCATCATCTGTACATGAACAGCAGTCAACATGAATTCCGAAGATAATCCTGCCTGGCCAACCTCCTTGACTTCTTCGAGGATGCAACAGGCCAAGAGAAGAAGGAATTTGACAACGTTTCATGCCAAAGACTATCAGTTAAGCTCAAAGCTATTGGAATTCAAGGTATGGTTTGGATAAAAAAAATTGGCTGAAGGGTAGAAAACAATGAGTACTTGTTAGAGGAGTTAAATTGTGCTGGGGGGAGGAGTACCGAGTGAGGCGCCCCACAGATCAGTTTTAGGACAATTGCTGTTTCTAATTTACATAAAATTTGGACTCAGAAACCCAATGCAAATTGGTTAAATTTGAAGATGATACCAAACTAGGAGGAGCAGTGAAATTGGGGGAGGCAGCTCAGAAATTACTGAATAAACTGGTCTAAATATATAAGCCAGCCAGACAATGGCAGATGACATTTAATACAGACAAATATAAAGTACTACACATTAGAAGGAAAAAATGGGGGACATGCATACTCCATGAATGGTCTTGAAATAACTAACAAGGAAGCTGAAAAAGGATCTAGGAATCTTAGTAGACTCAGTGGTCAAAATGTCCAACCACTACACAGCAGCAATCAAAAAAGCCAGCAGAATGTTGAACAACACAGCCAAAAGAGAATACAACTCAGAGGAAGTTGTGATCTCATCTGGAAATCCAACTTCCATTCTTCCCTCCGACACACAACACTAAAACAGGTGGAAATCAGTTCAAACCAGTTCTTAGGCACACTAACCACCAAACCCAATCAGATTAAGAGGTGAAAGTCTGAGGTTCAAAGGTGACAAGTCTCATTAAAGCGCGATTTCTGCATGCCACACTTGCATATAAGCGGGAATTGAAATAAATTAAACTGCAATAAAACTAACTTTTCACAATTGGAAATACAGGAGTAAAAATGGGACTTTGGAAATGGTTGTCTTAAAATGGGAATTTCAATTAAACGAGTTGCAAATAAACGGGTGTGACTGTGTATCTAAACCTCACAATGCTTGATGTTGTAACAAGATTGCATCTCCCCCAAGGAAAATGTTATCTATTTCCCCCTCTCATGCTGAACCTGAAGAGGCTAGGGCTAGCAGAGAAGGGGGCAGAGGGGATGTAAATGTGTACTCTGGTAGTCTCAGCTCCTGGAACACAACTGACCAAATTTAACATCTGCTGCAATACAATATTCTGCAATATAGTTCTAAGTATTTTTAACTAAGGTTTTCATTTAAACTATGTCATCAAATACAAGAATAAGGTGGTATTAGAGTATTAACATCTGTATAAATATGCATTGTTAATTAGAAACACTGCTTTTTAAAAAAGGTACAACTCCAAGCAATCAATTTATTTCTATGCAGTTCATATTGCAGTGCGTCAGTGAGTCACTGGTTTGGAAGCAACATAGGTTCATACTAAATAACAACAGAAAATGCTGGAAAAACTCAGCAGGTCAGGCAACATCCGTGGACAGAAATTTGAGTTGACGTTTCGGGTCGAACCCTTCTTCAAAACTGGAAAGAAAAGATAGATCGGAGGCAGGGCTGCGGTCGGACAAAAGAATAAAAGAAACAAAAGAAGTAAAAAAGAGACAATAAAAGGTATTAGAAGCTAGACGAGATGGTAATAGGCTGAGATTAGGTGTAAAGTGTACTGGCAGGGCAAGAGATAGCTGCCAGGTGTGAGAGAGAAACAAAAGGAAAGGGGGGGGGGGGGAAAAGGAGTGGAAAAATTACAAGAAAAAATGAAATAGGGGCCGAGGTTATGATCTGAAACTGTTGAACTCGATATTGAGTCCGGAAGACTGCAGAGTGCCTAATCGGAAGATGAGGTGCTGTTCCTCGAGTTTACGTTGAGCTTCCGTGGAACAAGACAAGAGGCCAAGGACGGTGAGGTCCGAGTGGGAATGGAGCGGTGAATTAAAATGACAGGCGACCGGAAGCTCGGGGTCACCCTTACGGACTGAACGGAGGTGTTCCGCAAAGCGGTTTCACAGCCACATCATTTTCCTCAGCAACTGTCTCCGGTTCCAACTTATTCCATGTGGATTCCAACTAAACTTCCACCCTTCGTGCTTCGGATCCACCCAGGATTACAAATATCTCCAAGATATTCATCGTTCCTCGAACTACTGCTCTCGCCGCATCCTGAGATCCACGCTCAACGCCATGCGGCGCCACATGAACACTCTCGACTTCTCTCTTCAGCAACACCGGCGCACTCTATCTCAAAGCTGTCCGGGTCCACAGTTCCATTTCATCCTTCGAATCATCCGACGCTTCAACAAAAAACTTTTTCTTCTTCCTTTCCGATGTCAAGGATCGCAAGCTTCATCAACTCTTGGACACCAACGCCCCTCCGGAACCTTCTTCCCCTTCACTTTCCTCTGACCCCCCTTCTCCCAATCTCACCCCCTGCCGCGTTTTCACTATCCCCTCTGATCTTCCACTCTCTGACCCGGAACGATCAGTCCGCAGCAAAGGCCTGAGCTTCATCTCCTTACGCCCCCACCTCAATTAATTTCGAGTTCGGCACGATGTTGAGCTCTTTTTCCGCCGCCTTCATCTCCGTGCCCACTTCTCTGGCCAGGAGTCTTCCCCCCGCACAACTGACCCTTTCTCCCACTTGCAGAATTCCCGTTCTACCTGGACCCCTCCCCGGTGGCCTCTTACCCTCTCTAGATCTTTTCATCGCTAACTGCCGCCGAGACATCAGCCGTCTCCATTTCTCTGTTCCCCTCACTCACTCCAACCTACCTCCCTATGAACTTGCAGCAATCCATTCTCTTAGATCCAACCCTGACATTGTCATAAACCCGCTAACAAGGGTGGTGCTGTTGTTGTTTGGCGCACTGACCTCTACCTAGCGGAAGCTGAACGCCAACTCTCCGACACCTCCTCCTACCTCCACCTGGACCATGACCCCACTACCGAACATCAAACCACCGTTTCCAAGACTGTCACTGACCTCATCTCCTCTGGAGATCTTCCCCCCGCTGCCACCAACCTCATAGTTCCCCAACCCCGCACAGCCCGCTTCTACCTCTTTCCCAAGATCCACAAACAGGACTGCACTGGTAGACCCATCGTTTCAGCCTGTTCTTGCCCCACGGAACTTATCTCTTCCTATCTTGACTCTATCTTTTCTCCCCTTGTCCAGTCTCTTCCCACCTACATCCGCGACTCTTCGGACGCCCTCCGCCACTTTAACAGTTTCCAGTTTCCTGGCCCCAACCGCTTCCTTTTCACCATGGACGTACAATCCCTCTATACCTCCATCCCCCACCCAGATGGCCTGAGGGCACTCCGCTTCTTCCTTGAACAGAGGCCCGACCAGTCCCCATCCACCACCACCCTCCTCCGCCTGGCTGAACTTGTTCTCACATTGAACAACTCCTTTAACTCCACTCATTTCCTCCAAATCAAAGGTGTTGCCACGGGTACCCGCATGGGTCCTAGCTATGCCTGCCTTTTCATGGGCTATGTGGAACAATCTTTGTTCCAGTCTTACTCGGGTCCCCTCCCTCACCTCTTCTTCCGATACATTGATGACTGTATCGGTGCCGTTTCCTGCTCTCGTCCCGAACTTGACAATTTCATTCACTTTGCCTCCAATTTCCACCCTTCCCTCACCTTCACATGGTCCATTTTTGACTCTTCCCTTCCCTTCCTTGACTTCTCCGTCTCCATCTCTGGGGAGAGGTTATCGACCAATATTCACTACAAGCCCACTGACTCCCACAACTACCTGGACTACACTTCCTCCCACCCCGCTTCCTGCAAGGACTCTATTCCATTCTCCCAGTTTCTCAGTCTCCGCCGTATTTGCTCCGATGATGCCACCTTCCACACCAGTGCTTCAGACATATCTTCCTTTTTCCGCAACTGAGGATTCCCCTCTACCGTGATAGAACTGACACGGTCGAGGGCAGTGTCAATCTCCCGCACTTCTGCCCTCACCCCTGCCCCTCCCTCCCGGAACCACGATAGGGTTCCCCTGCTCACCTTTCACCCCACCAGCCTCCACATTCAACGGATCATCCTCTGCCATTTCCGCTACCTCCAATGTGATCCCACCACCAAACGTATCTTCCCCTCCCCTCCCCTTTCAGCATTCCGCAGGGACCGCTCCCTCCGAGACACCCTAGTCTGCTCCTCTATCACCCCAAACAGCCCTTCCCCTTCGCCTGGCACCTTCCCGTGCAAGCGGAGGAGATGTAACACCTGCCCCTATACCTCCCCCCTTCCCACTGTCCAGGGCCCCAAACACCCCTTCCAGGTGAAACAGCGATTTACTTGTACTTCTCGCAATCTAGTATACTGTATTCGCTGCTCACAATGCGGTCTCCTCTACATTGGGGAGACCAAACGCAGATTGGGTGACCGCTTTGCGGAACACCTCCGTTCAGTCCGTAAGGGGGACCCCGAGCTTCCGGTCGCCTGTCATTTTAATTCACCGCTCCATTCCCACTCGGACCTCACCGTCCTTGGCCTCTTGTAGTGTTCCACAGAAGCTCAACGTAAACTCGAGGAACAGCACCTCATCTTCCGATTAGGCACTCTGCAGCCTTCCGGACTCAATATCGAGTTCAACCATTTCAGATCATAACCTCAGCCCCTATTTCATTTTTTCTTGTAATTTTTCCACTCCTTTCCCCCCCCCTTTCCTTTTGTTTCCCTCTCACACCTAGCAGCTATCTCTTGCCCTGCCAGTACACTTTACACCTAATCTTAGCCTATTACCATCTCGTCTAGCTTCTAATACCTTTTATTGTCTCTTTTTTACTTCTTTTGTTTCTTTTATTCTTTTGTCCGATCGCAGCCCTGCCTCCGATCTATCTTTTCTTTCCAGTTTTGAAGAAGGGTTCGACCCGAAACGTCAACTCAAATTTCTGTCCACGGATGTTGCCTGACCTGCTGAGTTTTTCCAGCATTTTCTGTTGTTATTTCGGATTTCCAACATCCGCAGTATTTTGCTATCGTAATAGGCTCATACTATCCTCTTTCTTTGAAAAGGAGTTTAGTGCTCTTTTCTTGTGGATTTTTTATGATCGACAAACAAAATGGGGCATTTTCATGATTGAGATTTTTTGGGGGGTGGGGGCAATACAATTTCTATAATGAGTACGACAGACAAAACTGCCAATCATAGCTTGCATGTAATCAGAATCTTTTAACATTTCTGACGCAGTTGAATAGCCACTTAACCATTATAAATGTTTGGCGTGGACCATGCAATTGTGTGTAATTGCTGAAAGAAGAATGTGAAAATCTGGATTTACTCACAAAATCATGTACTAAAGATTTAGTAAAAACAAGAGAGATTACTTTCTTGGATAGATAACTCAATCTGAAATTAAAGGCGTGATTTTAACCCTGCCCGCCCAGTGGAAACTGGTGGGTGGCCAGTTAAAATTGTCCGAGAGACTTATCTGTCAACATACCGTTTTGCTCCCTCTTTCTCCTATTTTAACCTGTTCTTCTGAGCAGGCCCCAAGGACACCCAAGTGAAGCCGGTAGGGTCCTTCTTTATTTATACAGAATGGGATCTGTTGATGGGTCCGGACTGCTATTTTAACTAGTGCCCTGAGCAAGAAAGCCATTGTGGCTTTCCCGCTAGGTGAAGTTAGCAGGAGCAGAAGCCGGGGCCAGAAGAGGCCCAAACGGGTACATTTCTTTTTTACTTTCCTTGTGGGTTCCGTAGGAGCAAAAGTGCACCTCAGAGACCCACAAGAGTAGTTTAGGCGTGCCCTGCCCCGGGCTCACCCCTTCTTTGATGGGAAACACTCCCAAAACCTACTTCCCACGACTTAATGGAGTACCGGCGACCGTTCCTTTGGTCCTGGCCCGTGGCTTCCTGCCACTCCACTCCCACCTGCCGGCTAGCTGCCTCATCCTGCCTTTTTCGGGAGGGCAACTGACTTGGGGGGGGGGGGGGGGGGGGCTGTAGCGGAGACCTGGGCAATCACACTGCTGGGATCAGTGGCGTGTGGTGCTCACCTCGGCCTCACCACCCGATTCCTGCTCCGTGTTAAAATTGGGCCTTCAGATTATTAAGAATGGTAATTGGAGTTTTTTTTTAATTAAACAAGACAATTCTATTTTATGCTCACAGATCATGCTATAGTGAATGACATATATGTACACCTGTCACAAACAGTTAAATCAACAAGGTACAGCAAAACAACAGTTGACACTTGTAAAAACACAAATGTGTTCATCTGCATTCATATCTAGGATATGTAGTTGCTCTGCCTACACAGACACAGGTTTCAGAAACAAACCACTATTGTCATTTCTGTTCTGTAGGATCATATTGCTGGTTTGAACTTTTTATAGTCAGTTTATTGCATAGTATTGCCAGCACAGCAACAGGCCATTCCGCACACCAGGTCCATACCAGTGTTTATGCTCCACGCAAGCCTTCTCCCACCCTTCTAAAATGAAAATGAAGTAATCAATATTATGCACCAGATTCTAGAGATGCAAGGGTAGATTTTATAAATTCTTGCTCCCGGCATAGTATTTTGTTCATCGGGAGAACCTATCAAGAATCGAGTTATGGAGATCAACGGGCCCTGCAAAATTAAAATTAATGGACAGAAAATCCTGTGGGGCCCACTAACCTCCCTGCCCAAGTTCCAGAT
This sequence comes from Somniosus microcephalus, assembly GCF_052327205.1. Lineage (NCBI taxonomy): Eukaryota > Metazoa > Chordata > Chondrichthyes > Squaliformes > Somniosidae > Somniosus > Somniosus microcephalus. The sequence continues at coordinate 36,715,828 of NC_140992.1, forward strand.
ATGCACTCTTGGCATGAAAAGCTCCATGCTCCATTACAGATTTGTAAAATCTATAATGGCACAAGGACACACACTGGAGAGTAGTATTTAAACTGTGCTTCAAATGATACTTGTGATGCATTGCTAGACTAACGCAACATGTCCCGCGTGTATTCAATCTAACATGCAGTAAATTATAAACTGGGAAATTTAACAAAAAGCTCTTGCTTTATTATACTCAAACAAACAATCTCCCCCCATCCCACCAAAAAAATCTAGATCAATGTCATTGCACTTCAGCGAATCTTTTTTCTCGGAGAAAGATGAAAGAGACTTTTTTTAAACCTGACCTTGAGTTCAGTCCCCACTTTTGTTTTTATCCTTCCTCCCCCATGCATAATTCTGCACAGGTTTCTCTGTCCTGACGAGCCCTTAACAAGCAAAAGATGTTTTTTCTTGTTAATTTCTATGAAACTATTTCAGAGCACTGCTAGTAGTGCAAACAGAGGAACAGTACAATACCACATTCTAGTGATATTATTCCCGTACGCGTGCCAATTTTTCAGTACAAATTGACAGAGGGTACTATGGTCCATAATATTTTAAAACATTACCAATTATCCACATTCTGGATTCCCAGGCATTTGGGGAAATGCTTAAAAAGCAATTTTAATTAAGAAGCCACGGTTCAACAGCAACTATGGCAACATAAGGGGCTCAGGCAAGTTGAAAATTAATCTCCTGAACAAGAACATAGTCACATAAACAATTATAATTCTCTCTACTATACAGTTAACTGTCCATGGAAGCTGTCCATTATTGCCCACCTTGGCAACTCCACTAGCCAAAAAATGGACACACAAAGCAATTGTATATATATGGAGTTGCTTCTGGTGAATCAAAGGACATGCTATAAGGGTGTTATGCCTTATTAGGGCCACTGGTTTATGGTAACAGAATAAGTCAAATTTTGTTTTTATTGCATGCTATTCTGAGATTTTTAACAGTATTTTGGGGATTAAATTGCATGATTCTGTTGAGTTTTCCATGAAAGTGATGTCAGTGGCCTTGATTATTATATGTTCCTTCAAGGGTTAATTCCACGCTCCCCGGGAACATATTGCAGATACACAGCCCATACCTTTCTACTCATTAAAATTAATGGGTGTAAAATCACACACTCTGTGCCTGCAATGCGCTCTCTGTGAGCACCACTCCCTGCTTAAGCACGACAGCGCTGAATTGACCCTTTCATTTTATCGGTTATCTTTTTTAAAGCTCAAGATACACAGGAAGATGGTAGACAACAAGTAGCAGATCAGAGATTACTTTGTGGCATTTAGAAGTAGCGGGGGGTGGGTGTGGAGGTAAGATCGTGGATCCCTAGGTGTGGCAGTCCTGGGATGGCACAGAGTACAGAATTTGCAGAGGTGTCGGGGTGCTTGGAATGTGTCAGAACTCGGGATGGGGTTCTTCAGTGTGCATGAATGGGGGTTATCAGGATCTGGCAGTTCTAGGGTTGGGGATCCTGGGGAATGGAATCACAGGCGTGATCCTAGGGTTTGGAATGGATGTTCTGGATATGACGGTGCTTCGAGAGGTCTCAAAGTCTGGAACACTAGGAGAGGGCACTTGGTGTCTGGAAGCATTCGGAGGAGGGCTCTAGTCTCAGAGCACTTACAGGATAGTCCTGGTTCTGGGGCACAGGAAGGGATTCCAGAATTTGTCAGTACTATAAATGGACAGTTGCAGTCCTGGGCTGTGCCAGAATGGGAGGGGGGGGGGGGGGGGGGGGGAGAAAGATGAGGTGGTGATCTTTTATGTGGGAGGACTGAGAAGCAGGTGTCCCAAGATCTGGAAGTAGTGGGGGGAAAGCAGGGTGTTGGAGCACTGGGAGGGGTCTGCCATCTGGGAGCACTGGAAGGAGGGTCCTGGTGTCTGGGAACAAGATCTGGCAACACTATGAGAGGGGTGTCCCATTGGAGCAGATGGGTTGAGAATCTGCCCCCTGACCCACCTCTTCCTCAGGGCCCCTTGCACTCTCACCTCTGTCAGAAAGTTGCAAATTCAAACCCCATTCCAGGATTTAGGAACATAATCTAGGCTAACACCTAAGAGTAGTACTGAGGGAGTGCTTCAGTACTGATTATTGCATTGTCAGAGGTGATGCCTTTTACGTGAAATATGAAACCGAGGACCCATTTGAATGCTCAGGTGGGCATGAAAGATCCTGTAGCACTATTTAAAGAAGATCAGTAAGTTCTTCCGGTGTCCTGGCCAACATTCATCCCTCAACCAATACTGCCTAAACAGATTAACTGGTCATTTATCATATTCCTGTTTGTGGGACCGTGCTGTGTGCAATGTGGCTAGTACATTAGTATACAATCAGTGAACACACGAACACACGCGCAGCACGCGCACGCGCATACACACACACTCTCTCTCTTGGAATCGAAGGGAAAAGTACTAGAGGTGCAAGTCCTGTGACGAGGGGAGCTCCAATCCTCACTTTCTGCACTGTACTGCCTTTCACAAATTTGTTTAACGCACTTTTTGAACATCAACAGCTGTTGGAAATCAAACAGGTGCTGAAGTATGAATAGGCTATGAAAAACTTTCATCTTTATATTACTTTTAAATAGACGACTAGATTTCAAAAGAGGTACATTAGCTGCACAACAATAATTGGGAAGGTCATTAAAACTAAAAGCTATGCAGGTTGCTACAAATATGGGGTACCATCATCTGAAATTTTAGGAATTCTGGCACTTCTCACTGAAGATCTCAACTGAACATTTCAGCTGGTCTTCTTTCTTAGGAAAAGCAGCTTTGTACAATATTATAGGTAAAACATTTCAAAACCATTAAATATAAAGTCAGATTTTGAGATAATGGTTATTAATATTTGGAAGTCTCTCAGTTTGCTGACTTCAGATTCTGTCTGTTGCCTAGGTAAAAATAATTGTCCCCATCCCAGTTTCAAGGGTCTCCCTTTCCATTCTCTCAGTTTCAAGGGTCTCCCTTTCCATTCTCTCAGTTTCAGGGGATCTTCCTTCTCCAGGGGTGGTGTTTGCTTTGTGGGGGCCTTGTGCAAAGGTTCGGTTAAGGGCCTGGGTCCTCTTAATGTCCTCGTTAGTGCATGGGTTCCATGGCCCTAACACCATCCATATCATCACTGATGATGGGGGAAGATCCACACAAACCAGTTGTGCAGAGACAGAATACGTTAAGTTGAAAGCTCAGCCAGCCTAAACAGACCTATGTTGTCTGTGGTGGTCAGTTGCGGACACTGCATCCATTCAGGTCCTCTGAGCCCTGTCCAATTGTACGGGCTGCATGGCCATAAGCCACTGCTGCCCTTCTCCCAGTTTCTGGGTTCTTCCCCCTTCCAGGGGTCCCCCCTCTCCCAGTTTCAGGTATGTCCCTACTCCACTTACAGGGATTTCTGCTCTCTGTCCCAGCTTCAGGGTCATCCATCTCCTGGTACCAGTTTCAGGGAGGGGGGTCTTCCCTCTCCTTGCCCCAGTTAAGGGGGAGTGGGGGTGGAGGTCTCCCCTCTCTTGGTCGCAGTCTCAGGAAGGGTCTCCCCTCTCCTTGTCGCAGTCTCAGGAAGGGTCTCCCCTCTCCTTGTCCCAGTTTCAGGGGGGACTTCCCTCTCCTAGCCCCAGTCTCCGGGGGGGGCCCCTCCCAGTCTCCGGGGGGGCCCCTCCCAGTCTCCGGGGGGGCCCCTCCCAGTCTCCGGGGGGGGGGGCCCCTCCCAGTCTCCGGGGGGGGGGGGGCCCTCCCAGTCTCCGGGGGGGGGGGGGGCCCTCCCAGTCTCCGGGGGGGGGGGGGGCCCTCCCAGTCTCCGGGGGGGGGGGGCCCTCCCAGTCTCCGGGGGGGGGGGCCCTCCCAGTCTCCGGGGGTTGGGGGGGGCCCCTCCCAGTCTCCGGGGGTTGGGGGGGGGGCCCCGCCCAGTCTCCGGGGGGGGGGGCCCTCCCAGTCTCCGGGGGCTCCGGGGGGGGGCCCTCCCAGTCTCCGGGGGGGGGGGGCCTCCCAGTCTCGGGGGGGGGGTCCCTCCCGGTCTCCGGGGGGGGGGGTCCCTCCCGGTCTCCGGGGGGGGGGGGGTCCCTCCCGGGGGGGGGGTCCCTCCCGGTCTCCGGGGGGGGGGGGTCCCTCCCGGTCTCCGGGGGGGGGGTCCCTCCCGGTCTCCGGGGGGGGGGTCCCTCCCGGTCTCCGGGGGGGGGGGGTCCTTCCCAGTCTCCGGGGGGGGGGTCCCTCCCAGTCTCCGGGGGGGGGGTCCCTCCCAGTCTCCGGGGGGGGGGTCCCTCCCAGTCTCCGGGGGGGGGTCCCTCCCAGTCTCCGGGGGGGGGTCCCTCCCAGTCTCCGGGGGGAGGGTCCCTCCCAGTCTCCGGGGGGGGGGGGGGTCCCTCCCAGTCTCCGGGGGGGGGGGGGGCCCTCCCAGTCTCCGGGGGGGGTCCCTCCCAGTCTCCGGGGGGGGTCCCTCCCAGTCTCCGGGGGGGGGGGGTCCCTCCCAGTCTCCAGGGGGGGGGTCCCTCCCAGTCTCCGGGGGGGGGGGGTCCCTCCCAGTCTCCGGGGGGGGGGTCCCTCCCAGTCTCCGGGGGGGGGGGGGGTCCCTCCCAGTCTCCGGGGGGGGGTCCCGTCCCTCCCAGTCTCCAGGGGGGGGGTCCCTCCCAGTCTCCGGGGGGGGGGGGGTCCCTCCCAGTCTCCAGGGGGGGGGTCCCTCCCAGTCTCCGGGGGGGGGGGTCCCTCCCAGTCTCCGGGGGGGGGGGTCCCTCCCAGTCTCCGGGGGGGGGTCCCTCCCAGTCTCCGGGGGGGGGGGTCCCTCCCAGTCTCCGGGGGGGGTCCCTCCCAGTCTCCGGGGGGGGGTCCCTCCCAGTCTCCGGGGGGGGGTCCCTCCCAGTCTCCGGGGGGGGGTCCCTCCCAGGGGTCTCTCCCCTCTCCAGGGGTCTCTCCCCTCTCCCAGTCTCCAGGGGTCTCTCCCCTCTCAATTCAATTCAATTCAATTCGCTTTATTGGCATGACAAGGTACATTATGGGAGTTTTTGGTCGTCATTCAAATTTCTGAATTCCAGGCATATTTTTGTGAATTTTGGGTAGAAATTCTCCCTTATGCCCTGATATTTTCTACAAGCTGTGAGGAAGTGCATCTCTGTCTCCACCACTCCCTGACAGCAGTGAGAGCATATCCTGTCCTCTCTTGGTAGCCGGGTCTGCCTGTGTCTACCTTTTTCGATCGCCAGGCTATGTTCACTAAGTCTGTACATTGTCAAGGTTTTTCTCAGTTTGCTATCCTTTACCATGGTCAGGTAATCAGCCATGTTGTATTGTCTGTTTAGGGCCAAGTAGCAATTGAGTTTGTTTTGGGTTTTTGTTGTTTCTGCCCAATATGACAGAGATTTTTCCTTTTGCTTAGTGACGATTGTGTTGGGTCGAATTCTTTGTGTTACGCTGTCACTGTCCTGGGGCTGGTTATTGTTAGTAGTGTTAGTAGTTACTTCAGAATCCCAGGACTAGTTGACTGAGGGTATTCTTCTTTACGGTCCTCCCAATCTCCAGGGGGGGATCTCCCCTCTCCCAGTCTCCAGGGGGGGATCTCCCCTCTCCCAGTCTCCAGGGGGGGATTTGGGATCTCCCCTCTCCAGGTTGGGATTTGGGATCTCCCCTCTCCAGGTTGGGATTTGGGATCTCCCCTCTCCAGGTTGGGATCTCCCCTCTCCCAGTCTCCAGGGGGGGATCTCCCCTCTCCAGGTTGGTCTCTCCCCTCTCCCAGTCTCCAGGTTGGTCTCTCCCCTCTCCCAGTCTCCAGGTTGGTCTCTCCCCTCTCCCAGTCTCCATGGTGGTCTCTCACCTCTCCCAGTCTCCAGGGGGGTGTCCCCTCTCAATTCAATTCAATTCAAGTCGCTTTATTGGCATAATGACAAGGTACATCTGATGTTGCCAAAGCATCGAAAAACATTTATGGTTGAACACATAAACGCAGATCTATCCATACAGTGTATAAACATGGTGGTCTCTCCCCTCTCCCAGTCTCCAGGGGGGTCTCTCCCCTCTCCCAGTCTCCAGGGGGGTCTCTCCCCTCTCCCAGTCTCCAGGTGTCTCTCCCAGTCTCTCCCCTCTCCCAGTCTCAGGGGTCTCTCCCCTCTCCCAGTCTCCAGGGGTCTCTCCCAGTCTCTCCCCTCTCCCAGTCTCAGGGGTCTCTCCCCTCTCCCAGTCTCCAGGGGTCTCTCCCCTCTCCCAGTCTCAGGGGTCTCTCTTACCTGCAAGCTCCTGAAGGACGCGCTCAGGTGTGCGATGTGCAGGGTGAGGCAGCGCGAGGTGCACCTGGCCCGCGAGACGCTCCCGGAACCCGCGCCGCCCCCGGCTGGCCGCGCGCCGCCGCCCACCGGCAGCAGGGAGCAGAGCAACCCGGGGAGCAGCACCCACAGCCCGCTCGGCATCCCTCCGTTCGGCGCTGCCACAGCCCACACACAAACTGACAGCACTGCAAGTTGCACCGTGTAATCCTCCTGTTGCTTCTCTGCCGGCTGCTGTCAGAGTCTCTGCTGGAAGCAGGCAGGCAGCGCCAGTTTGTGCATTAACAGGGACCAAAGCGGCAACATGTGGGCTCGCTCGAACCACGCCCCCCATCATCGCACCGCCTCTTCCAGCATCCACACCAACCCATCCCTGCTCCTACCTCCTTCCCTTTCCCTGAATGAACACGTCAAGACACCCAATCAAGTGTACTTCTAAATGAACCAATAAACTGTAACTTAAAAAAACATTAAAGTAAACTTAACTTAAATTAAAATGTTGCTGGGGGTGGGGTGGGGGTGTGTGATAATGCACTCCAGTCCCTCCGGTGCCCACCGATCGCGGAAGTCTTCGAGCGTGCCGGCGGACACCGCGTGCTCCATCTCCAGGGCCACCCGGGTGCGAACATGGCCGTGGAAGAGAGGCAGGCAGTCGGGCCGAACGACCCCCTTGACCGCCCGCTGCCTGGACCAGTTGATGGCCACTTTGGCCAGGCCCAGGAGCAGTCCTACAAGGAGGTCCCCCGACCTGCCCGCTCCCCTCCGCACCGGGTGACCAAAGAGCAGAAGTGTGGGACTGAAGTGCAACCAAAAATCGAGGAGCAGCACCTTCAAATAATGCAACCACTCACATTCTATGTAAACATGGAACACGGACTCCTCCAGGCTGCTAAAAAGGCAGGCGGCCTGGGAGCCCAATCAAGTGTAAATAAAGAGCTTTTCTGCAATCATTGTTTAATATGTCAACCAGTGGCTCAGTTGGCAGCACCTTCGCCTCTGAGTCAGAAGGTTGTGGGTTCAAGTCCCTCTCCAGAGACTTGAGCACAAAAATGTAGGCTGACACTCCAGTGCAGTGCTGAGGGAGTGCTGCACTGTCAGATATGTAGCCTTTCAGATGAGACTTTAAACCAAGACCACGTCTGTTGTTCTCTCAGGTGGATGTAAAAGATCCTGTGGCACTATTTTGAAGAAGAGCAGGGATCCCTGCTGTCCTAGCCAACATTTATCCCTCAATCAACATCACAAACAGATTATCTGGTCATTATCACATTGCTGTTTGTGGGAGTTTGCTGTGTGCAAATAGACTGCTGTGTTTCCTACATTACAACGGTGACTGTACTTCATTGGCTGTAAAGCACTTTGGGACATCCTGAGGTTGTGAAAGGTGTTATAGTGTAGGTTGGGAAACTAGATTAAAAGATATGACAGTAGAAAAGCAATGGCAAACATTGAAATAAATAATTCATAATTCGCAACAAATATACATTCCCTTAAGGAATAAAAACACCACGGGAAAATGTCCAACTGTGGCAAACAAGTGAAATTAAAGGTAGTATTAGATTAAAGGAAGAGGCTTATAATGTTGCCAAAAAGAGTAGTAAGCCCGAGGACTAGGAGGATTTTAGAATTCAGCAAAGGAGGACCAGGAAATTGATAAAGAAAGGGAAAATAGATTTTTTTTCTTCTTTTTTATTCATTGATGGGATGTGGGCGTCGCTGGCTAGGCCTGCATTTAGTGCCCATCCCTAATTGCCCTTGAGAAGATGGTGGTGAGCCGCCTTCTTGAACCGCTGCAGTCCATATGGTGTAGGTACACCCACAATGCTGTTAGGAAGGGAGTTCCAGGATTTTGGCCCAGCGACAGTGAAGGAACGGCGATACAGGTCCAAGTCAGGATGGTGTGTGGCTTGGAGGGGAACTTGTAGGTGGTGATGTTCCCATGCGTCTGCTGCCCTTGACCTTCTAAGTGGTAGAGGTCCGGGTTTGGAAGGTGCTGTTGAAGGAGTTTTGGCGAGTTGCTGCAGTGCATCTTGTAGATGGTACACACTGCAGCCACAGTGCGCCGGTGGTGGAGGGAGTGAATGTTGAAGGTGGTGGATGGAGTGCCAATCAAGTGGGCTGCTTTATCCTGAATGGTGTCGAGCTTCTTGAATGTTGTTGGAGCTGCACTCATCCAGGCAAGTGGAGAGTATTCCATCACACTCCTGACTTGTGCCTTGTAGATGGTGGAAAGGCTTTGGGGAGTCAGGAGGTGAGACACTCGCCGCAGAATTCCCAGCCTCTGGCCTGCTCTTGTAGCCACAGTATTTATATGGCTGGTCCAGTTCAGTTTCTGATCAATGGTAACCCCCAGGATGTTGATAGTGGGGGATTCAGCGATGGTAATGCCATTGAATGTCAAGGGGAGATGGTTAGAGTCTCGCTTGTTGGAGATGGTCATTGCCTGGCACTTGTGTGGTGCGAATGTTACTTGCCACTTGTCAGCCCAAGTCTGAATGTTGTTCAGGTCTTGCTGCATATGGACACGGACTGAGTCAGCATCTGACGAGTCTCGAATGGTGCTGAACAGTGTGCAATCATCAGCGAACATCCCCACTTCTGACCTTATGATGGAGGGAAGGTGATGCGCTATCAATTACTCAAAAGACTGAGGTTAAGCGAGTAACTAACAGGCTTTTATTAACAAGAGAATGAAGGTGTGCCTCGAGTGGTCGACCAGTCCAGAATACAGAGGGACTGTGGAGCAGTCACCTTTATACCTGGACTCGTGGGAGGAGTCAGCCGAGGCATGTACAGACATGTACACAGTGGAATACAAACACCCACACAGGCAGGTATAACAGTGGTTTACCACATTCACCCCTTGTTTAAAAATGAGTCCGGCGGGGTGAAGTGTATTAAAAGTTTGTGTATTGGAGTCTCTCCGGAGGCCTTGTCTGCCGTTGTGATCGACGTGGCGACGGCAGGGGTAGTGAAGCTTCCGGCGTCGAGTCCCGCATAGGCTGGGGCACTGGTGTGCAGTCCTCGTGGGTGTCGAGTGGGTCGCGGGGCCCAGGCGTGCCGTCTGCTGGGATTGGATATTGGATCGTGGGGGGGGTGGTAGTGGGTAGTGGGTTACTGGGGCCCCCGAGGGTGCGAGGTCTCGTATGGAGACTGTGTTCTCCCGCCCGTCCGGGTACGCAATGTAAGCATACTGGGGGTTGGCGTGGAGGAGGTCGACCCTCTCGACCAGGGGGTCCGCTTTATGGGTCCTCACGTGTCTTCTCAGTAGCACCGGCCCTGGGGACGTCAGCCATGGCGGTAGCGATGTCCCCGATGTGGACTTCCTTGGGAAGACAAACATTTTCTCATGAGGGGTGGCGTTAGTGGCAGTGCAGAGCAGTGACCGAATAGAGTGGAGCGCATCGGGGAGCACATCCTGCCAGCGGGAGGTCGGAAGGCCCCTAGACTTTAAGGCTAGCAGGGCGGCCTTCCAAACTGTCGCATTCTCTCTTTCCACCTGTCCGTTCCCCTGGGGGTTGTAACTGGTGGTCCTGCTTGTGGCAATACCCCTAGCGAGCAGGTACTGGCAGAGTTCGTCGCTCATAAACGATGAGCCCCGGTCGCTATGGGTATAGCTGGGGAAACCGAACAGGGTGAAGAGGTCGTTCAGACATTTAATGACCGTGGCACTGGTCATGTCCGGGCAGGGGATGGCGAACGGGAAACGAGAGTACTCATCAATAATGTTGAGGAAGTACACATTGCGGTCGGAGGAGGGGAGAGGCCCTTTAAAATCAACGCTCAGGCGCTCGAAGGGGCGAGTGGCTTTTATCAGGTGAGCCCTGTCTGGTCTATAAAAGTGCGGTTTGCACTCAGCGCAGACTTGACAGTTCCTGGTCATGGTCCTGACCTCCTCAATGGAGTAAGGCAGGTTGCGGGCCTTGATGAAGTGGAAGAACCTGGTGACCCCCGGGTGGCAGAGGTCATTGTGGAGGGCCCGCAGTCTATCGATCTGCGCGCTGGCGCAGGTGCCACGCGATAGAGCATCCAGGGGTTCATTGAGCTTCCCGGGCCGGTACAAGATCTCATAATTGTAGGTGGAAAGTTCGATTCTCCACCTCAAGATCTTGTCGTTTTTGATTTTGCCCCTCTGCTTGTTGTTAAACATAAAAGCAACTGAACGCTGGTCAGTGAGCAGGGTAAATCGTTTTCCGGCCAGGTAGTACCTCCAATGACGCACAGCCTCCACAATAGCCTGGGCCTCCTTCTCAACAGCGGAGTGTCTGGTCTCCGGGCCCTGGAGGGTTCGTGAAAAGAAGGCCACGGGTCTCCCCGCCTGATTAAGGGTAGCGGCCAGGGCAAAGTCGGACGCGTCGCTTTCCACCTGGAAGGGGATGGATTCATCCACTGCGTGCATGGTGGCTTTGGCAATGTCTTCCTTGATACGGTGGAAGGCTAAGCGGGCCTCTGCCGTCAAGGGAAAAGAGGTGGACTTGATCAGCGGACGGGCCTTGTCCGCATAGTAGGGGACCCACTGGGCGTAATAGGAGAAAAACCCTAGGCACCTCTTCAGGGCCTTGAGGCAGTGGGAGTTCCATAAGGGGACGCATCCGGTCGGGGTCGGGACCGATGACTCCGTGTTCCACAACACAGCCAAGGATGGCGAGGCGGGTTGTGCGGAATATGCACTTCTCCTTGTTATACGTCAGGTTCAGGAGTTGGGCGGTGCAGAGGAATTTTTCGAGGTTTGCGTCATGGTCCTGCAAGTCATGGCCGCAGATGGTCACATTGTCCAGATATGGGAAAGTGGCCTGCAACGCATTTTGATCGACCATCCGGTCCATCTCCCTTTGGAAGACGGAGACCCCATTGGTGACGCCAAAGGGAACCCTAAGGAAGTGATAGAGGCGGCCGTTTGCCTCAAAGGCAGTATACTGGCGGTCCTCAGGGCGGATAGGGAGCTGGTGGTACGCTGATTTCAGGTCAATGGTCGAGAAGACGCGGTACTGCGCGATCTGGTTGACCATATCAGCTATGCGGGGGAGTGGGTAAGCGTCCAGCAGGGTGTAGCGATTTATTGTCTGGCTGTAGTCGATGACCAGGCGCTGCTTCTCACCGGTCTTAACGACCACAACCTGGGTTCGCCAGGGGCTGGTGCTGCCCTCAATAATCCCCTCCTTCAGGAGCCGCTCCATTTCGGTTTTAATGAAAACCCTGTCCCCAGCACTGTATCGCCTGCTCTTTGTGGTGATGGGCTTATAGTCGGGGGTGAGGTTAGCAAACAGTGGGGGGGTGACTCTGAGTGTGGAGAGGTTGCACCTGGTGCGCGGCGGGCAATTTGGAAGCTGCTGGCTGCGGACTGTGAGTGGGGGGAGGGGTCCACCGTACGCCATCGTAACACTTTTAAGGTGGCACTGAAAATCTAACCCCAGTAGAACGGCAGCGCAGAGGTGGGGCAGGACCAGAAGTTTAAAATTATCGTACACAGTCCCATCTACTAAGAGTGTCACCACGCAGTAGCCGCCAATGTCCGCCGACTGGGACTCGGAGGCCATAGAAATCCGCTGGTGCGCAGGCAGGACTGGGAGAGACCAACGCCGCACCGTGTCGGGGTGGATGAAGCTCTCCGTGCTCCCAGAGTCAAAAAGGCAGGTTGTTTCGTGACCATTTACCTTAATGTCCATTGTGGACCGGGCCAGTTGGTGCGGTCTCGCTTGGTCCAGCGTAACGGAGGCCAGCGTAGGGGTCAGTGTGTCGCTGCGGGTATCAGATGAGGCGGTGTTGGGGGCCTGCTGCGTCCCGGCTGGCGTCCAAGATGGCGGCGTCCATGATCCCCATGTGGCTGGAGGCGTCCAAAATGGCTGCTGTTCCGGTGGTTCGCACATGGCTGGGGAGGCCCAAGATGGCGGCCCGCACGGCCCACACGCGGCGCTGCTGGGGTTCGGGGTGGCTTTGGCCCTGCAGATGCTGGCATAGTGTCCCTTCTTCCCGCAGCCCGAGCAGATCGCATTTTTCGCCGGGCAGCGCGCTCTGGGGTGTTTGGCCTGGCCACAGAAGTAGCATTTCTGGCCTTGGGACACTGCTGCGGTAGTTGGGCCGTTGCTGGGATGTGGCTGGGGTGGCACGGCACTATATGAGACGGTCCTACCGTGTCCCAGGCTGTCGTTCCCCGCAGCGTCCATGGTGCAGAGGAGTAGGCATCCATGCCCCGGTAGGCTGCGCCCAATGATAGTGCGAGTTCAGAGGCCTTGTTGAGGTCGAGGTCACTCTGCTCCAGCAGTCGCTGTCGGGTGTAATTGGACCTGTGGCCCGCTACAAAAGCATCCCGGATAAGTTCCTCTGTGTACACGGCGGCCTTTACATCCTTACAACCACAGGCCCGGCCAAGCACAGACAGTGCCTGAAGGTATTCCTCGGTCGATTCCCCAGGTTGTTGTTTACGACTCCCCAGGAGGTGCCTGGCGTACACCTCGTTCACTGGGCGCGTGCACTGGTCCTTGAGGAGCTTGAGAGCAGCCGTGTACGAGGTCGCGTCCTGGATGACCGAGTACACTCGGTGGTTCACTTTGGAGGTCAGGACATCCAGTTTGTCCTCATCTGATTTGACCGTTGCAGCGGAGGCGATCAGGAATCTTTCAAAGCACCTAAGCCAGTGAGCAAACTTGGTGGATGCGTCCGCCTCCCGATGGTCTAAGTCCAGGCATGCTGGTGTGAGGATCTTCTCCATTATAAAAAAATCTTGTTAATAAAATTGATGCGCTATCAATTACTCAAAAGACTGAGGTTAAGCGAGTAACTAACAGGCTTTTATTAACAAGAGAATGAAGGTGTGCCTCGAGTGGTCGACCAGTCCAGAATACAGAGGGACTGTGGAGCAGTCACCTTTATACCTGAACTCGTGGGAGGAGTCAGCCGAGGCATGTACAGACATGTACACAGTGGAATACAAACACCCACATAGGTATAACAGTGGTTTACCACAGAAGGTCATTGATGAAACAGCTGAAGATGGCTGGGCCTAGGACACTGCCCTGAGGAACTCCTGCAGTGATGTCATGTGATTGAGATGAATGACCTCCAACAACCACAGCCAGCTTCCTTTGTGCTAGGTATGATTCCAACCAATGGAGAGTTTTCCCCTTGATTCCCATTGACTTCAGTTTTGCTAGGGCTCCTTGATGCCACACTCGATCAAATGCTGCCTTGATGTCAAGGGCAGTCACTCTCACCTCACCTCTTGAGTTCAGCTCTTTTGTCCATGTTTGGACCAAGGCTGTAATGAGTTCAGGAGCTGAGTGGCCCTGGCGGAACCCAAACTGGGCGTCAGTTTGCAGGTTATTGCTGGGTAAGTGCCACTTGATAGCGCTGTCGACGACACCTTCCATCACTTTGCTGATGATTGAGAGTAGACTGATGGGACGGTAATTGGCCCGGTCAGATTTGTCCTGCTTTTTGTAGACAGGACATACTTGGGCAATTTTCCACATTGCCGGGTAGATGCCAGTGTTGCAGCTGTACTGGAACAGCTTGGCTAGGGGCGCAGCTAGTTCTGGAGCACAAGTCTTCAGTACTATTGCCGGAATGTTGTCAGGGCCCATAGCCTTTGCAGTATCCAGTGCCTTCAGCTGTTTCTTGACATCACGTGGAGCGAATTGAATGGGCTGAAGACTGGCATCTGTGATGCTGGGGACCTCAGGAGGAGGCCGAGATGGATCATCCACTCGGCACTTCTGGCTGAAGATAGAATATGAGAATAAACTAGCAAGAGACATAAAAACAGACTGTAAAAGCTTCTATAGGTATGTAAAAAGGAAAAGATTATTGAAAGTAAACATGGGTCCCTTACAGGCTGAGACAGGAGAACTTATAATGGGGAATAAGGAAATGGCAGTGAAATTAAATAAATACTTTGTGTCTGTCTTCACGGAAGAAGATGCAAAAAACCTCCCGAAAATAGTGGAGAACCAAGGGAATGAGGAACAGAAAGAAATTAGTATTAGTAAAAAAATAATACTGGAGAAATTAATGGGACTGAAAGCCAATAAATCCCCTGGACCTGATGGCCTACATCCTAGTGTTTTAAAAGAGGTAGCTATAGAGATAGTGGATACATTGGTTGTCATTTTCCAAAATTCCATGGATTCTAGAACGGTTCCAGCGGATTGGAAGGTAGCAAATGTAACAAGGGATATGGGGATAGTGCAGGAAAGTGGAGTTGAGATATTTACGAAAGGAGGGAGAGAGAAAACGGGGAGCTACAGACCAGTTAGCCTGACATCAGTAGGGAAAATGCTAAAATCTAATATTAAGGACATGGTAACAAGGCACTTAGAAAATAATAATAGAATTGGGCAGAGTCATCATGGATTTATGAAAGGAAAATCATGTTTGACGAATCTGTTAGAGATTTTTGAGGTTGTAACTAGCAGGATAAGTGGGAACCAGTGGACGTGGTGTATTTGGATTTTCAGAAGGCATTCGATAAGGTGCCACACAAGAGGTTATTATTCAAAATTAGGGCTCATGGGATTGGGGTAATATACTAGCATGGATTATGGATTGGTTAATGGACAGAAAACAGAGAGTAGGAATAAACGGGGCATTTTCGGGTTTAGAAGAATGAGAGGTGATTTCATTGAAACATACAAAATTCTTACAGGGCTTGACAGGGTAGATGCAGGGAGGATGTTTCCCCTGGCTGGGGAGTCTAGAATCAGGGGTCACAGTCTCAGAATAAGGGGTCGGCCATTTAGAACTGAGATGAGGAGAAATTTCTTCACTCAGAGGGTGGTGAATCTTTGGAATTCTCTACCCCAGAGAGCTGTGGAGGCTCAGTCGTTGAGCATATTCAAGACAGAGATCGATAGATTTTTGGATATTAAGGGAATCAAGGGATATAGGGATAGTGCAGGAAAGTGGAGTTGAGATAGAAGATCAGCCATGATCTTATTGAATGGCGGAGCAGGCTCGAGGGGCTGAATGGCCTACTCCTGCTCCTATTTCTTATGTTCTTATGTTCTTAAATCCAAGTCTTTCTTTTTTTCTTTCTCGCACCTGGCATATTTTAAAATTTGGCGAATATTGGATTGCTCTTGATCATTTCATTCTTTCCTCACCTCCAAAAATATATTGGAGTGGAATATCCATGAATGGTTGATGGAATGCTGTGGTGAGCTTTTTCGCCACAAGTGGCTTATTATGTTCCTAAGTGACACAGATATGACCCTGATGAACCTTCACACGGTGCCCATAATTACCTATTTCCAGCCACCCGGTATGTAACTGCCCCATCTCAGGAAATGGGTTGATTCAGGTCTGTGATAGCCTATTTAAGGGGCTGCAGCAGCCCTTCAAGAGGCAGCCTAATTTTTTTGCTGGTCGTCCTTTGTAATGCAAATTTTGCACTTATATTTTAAGTTTTCAAAAATGGGCTTCCATGGTTGTCTAACTACTGCAGAGGACAATGTTGAGCTTGGTGTTTTGGCCTACTGAGTAGTGCACATTCATGAAATGGACAGGTAAATGTCTCTTCCATAAGCAGTATTTCCTGGCTGCAAAACTGTTACTCTGATGATTCTTCATGGTTATTGTCAGTGTTGTATTCGGTGCTGTTTGGAATTGAGCCCCTTGCTCCACCATCTCTTTGGATGCTGGCATTTTGAAAACTGTAGTAGGCTACAATGATCTTGGAGTCTCTGCCAGGGCCTTACTACAGAATCACCCATCCCAACCTTCCCCAAACTATCTAGGCATCCAAAGAGCTGTTTTGAGATGCCAATAGTCTGTTCTATGATTACCCTGGGAGATGCAGGGATATTGTTGTATCTACAACCATTTTATGACCATGGGTTTAATCCCTGAGGATAAAATTGGTCTCCTGGTACCACCCTTCAAGCCTACCTTCTCTTTTAAATAACTGGGGCACAGAAGATTTGACTTAAGCGTGACTGCTGCCTGGGAACATTTGAGGCAGAGGAAGATGCACGATTATGGGAAGATAACAGGGCAGAGTTAGTTTTGGATTTCTCTAGCAGAAAGCCACATAAGCATGATAGGCCAAATGGCCTCCTGTGATATAAACTTCTGTTATATGGGATCTACATAATTCTGTGCTGCTGGTCACTAACCACCTGAAAATTGATGGAGCGGGAGCCTTTTTAGTTCATGAACGCCATGGTATTGTGTGTAAGGGCCTGGATGACCACAAAGGTGCCATCAGAATGTAGGCACAAAATTTAAAATTACACATCATGCTTCCAAATGCTGCCCCACCTGCCCCCACCATGCAATCATAGATATTCCTGAATATATAGGGATACTTCCCCAGAACAATTTTTGAATTTTATATTAAAAATTGTGTATTATAGTAAATTTTAGAACATTTTTTATTTCATTGGTGATAGAATAGTAATGTGGAGAAAATACATTTCTGTTAATCTATATAATGTTGGCCACAACAATACGTTGATTCAAACATTCAGTGTTATAAGGACAGAGAGAATTTTTACTGTAAGAGTTCATCAACCAATTCTTACAATCAATTTTAATCAGCAGTTTCATCAATATTTTGCTGAGAAATCTTCAATGTTACTGTTCAACTTGCAGATTTACGATTAGTTGCAATCACCCTTATACATAAATACTTACTCTATATCATTTGAAACAGATGTAAAGTTAGCAGATTAAATTCCTATCTCTTTTCTCAATTAAAATGCTGTTGCTATGCAGTTTTCTTCATGCGGGCAAATAGCAAAAACAATGTGGTCTGCATGCGCGAGTGCATTGTGACAGTCATGTCTGTTGGTAGCTGATGCCTCACAATACACTTATAACTGTGAAACCATCCCAATGTGGAGCTCCCCATTGCAAAATAAAGTTTCCACTTCAGTAAAATGAGGTTTCTGCTCTGCTCCAAATAAAGTTAGCCCAACCATAGCTCTAACCATAATCCTAAATCTAATTTTAAACCTAGAATAAACCTAACTCTAGATCAAACCCTTTATCCTAACCATAACTCTAACTCTAAATATAATTCTAACCCTAACTTTAACACTAAACCTAAATTTAAATCTAACCCTTACCCAGACACAAAACCCCAACCCTGGCACAAAACTCCAACCCGAAAGTACCCCAAACCCACTAACTGCGATCCTAATCACCTCAAACCTGGACCCTCACCCTGAGCTGGACCTAAACCTGGATGCTAACCCCAACCCTAAAATACCACCAATTCTAAACCACCCCAACCCTAATCTTAATTCTGACTCTAACCCAAAACCCTAACCCTAAAGTGACTCTAACCCAAAACCCTAACCCTAAAATACCCTCCCAAACAAAGAGTCCCCCAACCCTGATGCTTATCCTGACCCTAACCACCCTAGACCCTGACCCAACCCCAAAACTCTAACCAGAAACCCTAACCAGAAAATACTTTTCCAAACGTGACCTTAACCACTCTGGACCCTAACCTTAACCCAAAAACTTAACCCTTAAATACATTCCCAAATCTAACCACACCCCCCCTCAAGTCTACCCTGACCCTAATCCTAAAATAACCCCAACCCTAAAAAAAAACTTAATCCTAATACTGACCCTATTCACCCGAACACTGACCCCGACCTCTACCTGTGATTCAGAATATGCCCCCAACTTCTAATGCTAATACTCACCCCGATAGGGGCTGACTTAACCCACAACACTTAAGTATCATAGAACCATACAACAGTTACAGCACAGAAGGAGGCCATTCGGCCCATCGAGCCCATGCCGGCTCTCTGCAAGAGCACTAGTCCCACTCCCCTGCCCTTTCTCCGTAGCCTTGCAAAATGTTTTCCTTCAGGTACTTATCCAATTCCCTTTTGAAAGCTGTGATTGAATCTGCCTCCACCACCCTTTCAGGCAGCGCATTCCAGATCCTAACCACTCGCTGCGTAAAAAAGTTTTTCCTCCTGTCGCCTCTGGTTCTTCTGCCAATCACCTTAAATCTGTGTCCACTGGTTCTCGACCCTTCCGCCAATGGGAACAGTTTCTCTCTATCTACTCTGTCTAGACCCCTCATGACTTTTAACACCTCTATCAAATCTCCTCTCAACCTTCTCTGCTCCAAGGAGAAAAACCCCAGCTTCTCTAGTCTATCCACGTAACTGAAGTCCCTCATCCCTGGAACCATTCTTGTAAATCTTTTCTGCACCCTCTCTAAGGCCTTCACATCCTTCCTAAAGTGCGGTGCCAAGAATTGGACACAATACTCTAGTTGAGGCCGAACCAGTGTTTTATACTGGTTCATCATAACTTCCTTGCTTTTGTACTCTATGCCTCTATTTATGAAGCCCAGGATCCCGTATGCTTTTTTTAACTGCTTTCTCAACCTGCCCTGCCACCTTCAACGATTTGTGCACATATACCCCCAGGTCTCTCTGTTCATGCACCCACTTTAGAATTGTACCCTTTAGTTTATATTTCTTCTCCTTGTTCTTCATATCAAAATGTATCACTTCACATTTTTCTGCGTTAAATTTCCTTTGCCACGTGTCCGCCCATTCCACCATCCTGTCTATGTCTTCTTGAAGTCAATCACTATCCTCCTCACTGTTCACTCTACTTCCAAGTTTTGTGTCATCTGCAAATTTTGAAATTGTGCCCTGTACTCCCAAGTCTAAATCATTAATATATATCAAGAAAAGCAGTGGTCCTAGTACTGACCCCTGGGGAACCGGTACCGCTGTATACCTTCCTCCAGTCCGATAAACAACTGTTCACCATGACTCTCTGTTTCCTGTCACTTAGCCAATTTCATAAACTGCTTCCCTTGAGCAAACAACCCTAATAAAGGGAGGCATAATCTGGTGAGACCGGGACCAACCCCATTACAATAACTCCAGCTGAGGATATAAATCGACCAGATATTGGCAAGAAAAACTGGACACGAAGTAATAAAAAGCCTGATCCAAATAGAAGTGGCAGGCTCCACTGCAACATAAACTCCACCAATAAATGAGAATATGAACACAAGAACGGACAACTACTTTCCTGCCTGTGCCCCCTAACCAATTCTTAACTGTAAACCTCTAAATCTAACTTTCGCCTCTAACAAAGTAAAATAACCGTTCACATAATTTCTTTTCAACATGCAATATAGAGATACAACCAATAGTGTATGATGTCATTTCATATCGCAAGCATAATTTCTGGCACATTTTCCAAGAGTACAAAATAATCCTATATTAGTTTTCAATTTAAAATATTCTGTTCATCACAAGATGTCAGTTGTGAGGAAGAAAAAACATTTGTGCACTTTTGCATTCAATGCATCAAGAACTTCCTGTTTATCTGTAGCATGATTCTAATGCACTCTGTTGTGCCTTAGATTGGTTCCTGACAGGCATTTCCATTTCCCACATGGGCCGGAATTTTACTGGTGCTCAGAGTGTGGGTTTGGAGGTGGGTCCGCTGTCAAAATCACAAAGATTGACAGCAGGTCGGTATCCCGCTGTAAACCCGCCTCCTTGTCAGTTTCCCAAGTGTCGGGTCTGTCATCCCTGAACAGACCCGACACCAAGCGGCAGGTCAGCCAATTTAGATACTTAAAAGCTTGTTAATAGGTAGTTAAGAAACATTTTCCCATGTACTTACCCTTTTACCAGGTTTTTAATGAGGTTCCCGGAGAGCGGGTATCACGTCAGGTAAGTAGGTCGGGTGTTGTGTCAGCATGGAATGATTTACTAACCTGACAGCTGCAAATGTTCTATGAAAGCTCCCATTTCATAGGTCTTTACTTTCCAAGGTTAGAAGCTGTTGCTTACTGCATTTGGAACACAGATTGAGCTTTATGCAGGTAGCAAGTGTTTGGAGCAAACTCTCTAATCAGTGTCACCTCATCGCTTCTGTCATCTCAACCTCACCTGCGATCTATTCCAACAGCATCGGTGCCCTTGAAAAAATCTCAACTTGGTCCTCAGAATCCCAACACAATCAAACCCAACACCAGCATCTCCGGGCACACCAGCAGCACCAACAACAACACCACTTTCTCCGCAATCACCTGATGCACATTGCTGCCCAGGACGCCAGCGATGGCCTCACCTGTTGTGTATGTACCTTTAAGAGAAGAACTGATTTTATACTGCAGTACCGGCAATGACCACACCTGTATATAAAGCCATAGCAGGCTTCTGTACTTCAGTCTTAAGTTACCCTCTGTTCAGTAAATACCTGTTATTATTGTCCTCCTGCAGTCCGTGTATTATTGATACTCGGACACTACACTGGTGACGAACAGGTTCGAACTCACCTGCAGTACTGCATCACCTCACGGGGATCTTTCCCTGAGAAGAAGCTTCTTGGAGGTCGAAGTCAGAGCAACGGGCGTCGACCACAGGCAACCGCCCAAGGATCCATCGGAGTTCGGAGAATTGCAGGGGAGGCTGTGGAGAGCTGGGCTTGACTCCCCAGTCAAGGTGTTCCAGCAAATCGTGCTGGTAGCAGGTAGTGCGCTGACCCTTCCGGACTGCGGCGGGCTCGAGCTTGATCGAGCGGCTCTGCAAAGGGGCCGTGCAGCGTCGTCGGGAGGAAAGAGAGAGAGGGTGGAGCGCACAGGGCGCGGTCGGTACTCAAGAAGCGGGCAGCGTAGAGAAAATAAAACGAGGGGAAGGAAAAGTGAGACGCGCCGAAGCCGTGGGTCGCCGCCATTACCCTGTAGAACGCTAGGAGCAGCGTGGCAGCAAGGGGAAGAAGGAAAAGCGCGGGAGGCGCCATTTTATTCCATTGGGGAAGAAGAAAAAGCACGGGAGGCGCCATTTTAAATCACCCAAGATGCCGAAGAGTGGCAGTATCACTGCTTTCGACAACGAGGTAGAAGACTGGACCACGTATGTGGAAAGAATTGAAGTGTACTGCAAGGCAAATGAGGTGGCCGATGGAAAGAAGGCGTCGGTATTATTAAATTTGATGGGCGCGAGAACGTACGGCCTATTGTGGAATTTAATTACCCCAGCTAAACCAATGGAGAAAAGTTTTGAAGAGATTGTTATTATCTTACAGGAACACCTAAACCCTACACCGCTGCTGATAGCAGAAAGATTCAAGTTCCATAAAAGAAACCAGCACAAAGATGAGAGCAATGCTGACTATCTTACGGAACTACGCAAGTTATCGAAGCACTGCCAGTTCGGAGCAGGACTGGCAGACACCTTACAGGATAAGTTTGTCTACGGGCTCCAGAGTGAAGGAACCCAGAAAAGACTACTTTCGGAAAAGGACCTGACGCTAGAACAGGCTTTCAGCGTGGCAGTATCCTACGAAGCAGCAGCACGGGGAGCTGCGGAAATACAACAGAAACCACAAGAATACAGCGCTAACAAAATGGCGTATGGAGCAGAAAAGTGCTATCGCTGCGGCAGAACAACCCATGATCAGAAGGACTGCTGGTTTAAGGACAAAGTATGCAGGCAATGTGGGAAAATGGGACACATAGCAAGAGTCTGCAGGTCGGGAAAGAAAACCAACACTACAAGAACTACTAAGGAAAAGTACAAGAAAGTAAAGAAATTGACAGACAGTAGTTCGGAAGATCAGGAGAGTGATAATGACTCCGGGAGCAGGAGACTAAGTTGTCTAAAGTTACACAATGTGATCGCAAAGGAGGATCACCGAACCATTTGGGTCACCCTCATGATAGCAGGGTCCCCAGTAAAGATGGAATTGGACACAGGATCAGCCCTAACTGTCATGAATTGACGAGACTATGAGCGGCTATTCTCACACATACCCTTGAAGGACACGTCCATTGTATTGAAGACATACACGGGGCGAAAAGTCTACCCCAGAGGAAAAATAAGGGTGCCAGTTAAATACAACGGCAAGGAAACACAGAAACTGTATCTATATATACTACAAGATGGAGGACCACCATTATTGGGACGTGAATGGAGGTGGAAGAAGCATCTAGGAAATACCTCACGATAAACATTCCAAAGGCCTTTACCAGTACAATCGACTGGTATTCGGGGTAGCATCAGCCCCGGCTATTTGGCAGAGGGTGATGGAACAAGTCCTGCAAGTGATCCCGGGGACCCAGTGTTATTTGGACGACATCCTGGTTACGGGCGAAAATGACAGTGAACACCTTGCCAACCTGGAGCAGGTGCTCACTAGATTACAGGAATATGGGCTACGAGCCAACCGCCCCAAATGCGAGTTCTTCAGGAGACAAATCTCGTATTGTGGCCACATGATTGATGAGGAAGGGTTGCATAAGTCGCCAGACAAGATTGAAGCTGTAGTCAAGGCTCCAGCACCGGAAAATGTGTCGCAACTGAGGTCGTTTCTCGGGTTGGTGAACTACTACCATAAGTTCTTGCCGAATTTATCTACAATTCTGCACCCACTGAACGCCCTGCTGCAAACTGGAGTAACATGGAAATGGAGTGATGAGTGTAAGCGTGCCTTTCAGAAATGTAAATGCCTAATCATTTCAAAAGAAGTATTGGCCCACTACAATCCAACACTACCGATTCGGTTGGCATGTGATGCGTCTCCCTACGGCATCGGAGTGTTGCTGTCACACAAATTCCTTGAAGGTTCAGAGAGGTCAATAGCCTTTGCGTCGCGCTCGTTAACCTCAGCCGAGCGTAACTATGCCCAGATTGACAGGGAGGCCCTCAGCCTGGTGTGAGGGGTGAAGAAATTCAATCACTATCTGCACGGGCAGAAATTCACCCTACTGACTGATCATCAGCCCCTGGTCTCCATTTTTAACCCAAAGAAGGGCATTCCGGTGATGACGGCGCAACGGCTGCAAAGCTGGTCACTTTTTCTAGGGGCACATCAGTGCGACATAGAGTACAAGGGTACGAAACAGCATGGAAACGCTGATGGGCTGTCGCGCCTACCGTTGCCTACGGTAGAGGAAGCACCTGCAGTGGACCCTGTTGAGATATTCCATGCAACCATAGTCAAATGTCTACCTGTTACAAACTCAAGCATAGAGAAGGAAACCCAAAATGACCCGACACTTTCTCGGGTCTATGATTTGACGGTGAAAGGATGGCCAGCACATGGCGACTCACTGTTGCCAGCATTCTCGCCAAGGAGAGAACAGCTGTCAGTGTGCCGGGGGACCTTGATGTGTGGATCCCGAGTGGTAATTCCACCCAAGTTGAGAGATAGCGTGCTCAATGAGCTTCATGAGGGTCATCTGGGAGGGGTAAAAATGAAGAGCCTAGCCAGGGCGTTTGTGTGGTGGCCGGGAATCGATAAAGAAATCGAGGATATGACCAAGAGATGCACAGGATGCCAGAAGGTCCAAAACGCTCCACCACAGGCCCTGCTACATCCATGGGAGTGGCCCTCATCTCCATGGCAATGGGTACACATTGATTTTGCTGGTCCATTTATGGACTCAATGTTTCTAATCGTGGACGCCCATTCGAAATGGCCAGAGGTCATCAAAATGTCCTCCACCACCACGGAGAAAACTATTGCAGTCCTACGGACCATCTTCGCCAGGAATGGCTTGCCAGAACAGATTTGCTCCGACAATGAGCCACAGTTTGTGTCCGAGGATTTCCGGAGGTTTCTGAGGAATAATGGGGTGAAACATTACACATCTGCCCCATATCATCCAGCCACAAATGGATTGGCTGAGAGGTTTGTTCAGACCTTTAAAAAGGCAATAAAGGCGATGCATAACGACGGCATACCACTACAACACAAGATGGATAATTTCTTGTTTGCTTACCGGAATGCGACACATGCAGTCACCAACCAAGCTCCAGCCATAATGTTCTTCAACCGAAGTCTAAGATGTCGCCTGGATTTGCTCAAACCAAACATAAGATGAGATGTTGAGGATAAGCAAAGCCAACCAGGAGCTTCAAGATAGGGCAACCAGTCTTGGCCCGCGACTACCGAACAGAAAAATGGCAGCCAGGAACGATATGCACACAGCAGGGACTACTAATGTACACAGTGGACGTTGGAGAGAGCATCGTGAGACGCCATGCTGACCAGATTCTAGAGTCACAGGAACAAGCCAAAACCATACCACGAGCACCTGGTAATAAACCCGAAGTACAGATTGCACCTACCTCGGAAGCAGTGGTATTGGAAGCTGACGAACCAACCAATGACAATGAGCCAGAATCGACTCCGCCGCAAGAACAGGATACTCGAGAAAGGCGCTATCCAGTCAGGATCAGGAAGCCTCCTCAAAGACTGAACTTATAAATGATTATTTCAGTTGATGTATATAGTACAGAGAAAATTGTAATTGTAATTAGTTATTATTTAGTTGTTAAATGAATGTTATTTACTGTTTATCTAAAAGGGGAGGAATTGTTGTGTATGTACCTTTAAGAGAAGAACTGATTTTATACGGCAGTACCGGCAGTGACCACACCTGTATGTAAAGCCATAGCAGGCTTCTGTACTTCAGTCTTAAGTTACCCTCTGTTACAGCATTGCTGGCTGTGCAGCTGCAGGCACAAGCAGAGGGAGCAGCCAGACTAGGAGAGTGGATTAAAGTGGTGGTCCCCTGACCAGGCAGAGGAGGAGAACGCTGGACCACCACCACCTCCACCTCCACCATCATCACAGCAACTGAGGTGCCTGGAGAGAGAGAACAGAGGAGGAGAAGGAGAAGGGAGGCCAGCAACAACACCAACCAGGGGAGAGGCCTTTCCCATTACTGCCTCCCCAAATTGGCCTCCACTTCAGGAGAGGGAGAGAGGGGAGAGAAACCACCATCAACCAACACCAACTGTTCGGAAGGAGGGAGGAATATCATCTTTCAAAATATCTACAGGTGGGTGTTATTTGGGGCACTCTCCCAAAGACTTTGGGCTAAAAATTCGGTATCGCCACGCCAGGTCTTTAGTGCCCGAAATTTTGCGCTCGCCCGGATTCCCGTAGCGCCCGCCTGAAATTCAGTTGCGCCACCCGAAGACGGAGGCGGGCGCTATTGCAGGGTTTGGCCGCCTCGTTTGGGGCGATGAAAGTCAGTTTCAGGCGTCCAGCTGCCGCTGCGGCACCCGATGCGGTGCGGCAGGCTGGGGTACTGCAGGCCTCCTCCTTCTCTTAAGGAGGAGCTGCCTGCAGCCGTGAGATCGCCGCTGGATTCCCCCGGCAAATGAGCCCGGCACCACGGAGAAGTGCCGGGCTCGCGGGAGTCAGACACCAATGCCGCGGGGGGGTGGTGCAGGAGTCCGGGGAGGGAGGTGCGGCCAGGCGGCCGCCGGGAAAGCGGCCGGCCGCCCTTCCACCTTTATGTGCCGGCCTCTCGGAGCTGCAAGGCACCGTTTTTCAAACGCTGTTTGCGGCCGCTACAGGCAAGGCGGCCGCAACTGAATTTGGCCATCGGCACGGAATAGCATTGGAACCGGGGCGCTGCGCACACCGATGACGTCATCGGTGCTGGCGCAGCGCTACCGGCTAACGCTGATGTTAGGGACCAACTGAATTTCGGGCGCTAAAAAACTTCCGGCGCAAACCACTGTATAGCCAATAAGTGGGCGCAAACGCGACTGAATTTCTAGGCCTTTGTATTTTAGGTGGGGGGAGAAAAGAAGAAACAAGGCTGGAACATCAAGGGGTGTCTGTGTGTGGTTCTTGTTAAAAACTAGGCCACACACACCACTAATAAGCATCCCTTCTATTGC
Source organism: Somniosus microcephalus (assembly GCF_052327205.1). Taxonomy (NCBI): domain Eukaryota; kingdom Metazoa; phylum Chordata; class Chondrichthyes; order Squaliformes; family Somniosidae; genus Somniosus; species Somniosus microcephalus. The sequence goes on from NC_140992.1 coordinate 36,741,743, forward strand.
CTGACCTGGGACAGCTGGAGCTGCCTAGGTGAAGTGGTTAATTCCATTAATTACATCGTTAAGACCTGGTGCAGGACTGAGCCTGGGCATCTCCAACTTTCCCAGGTGACGACATCTTCTCCCCCTGCCCGAAGACCACCACTATTAGAGACTTTAAATTTCCATCAGGAGAGTGCACCCCTGCCAACACCCACCCACCCGCCATCCTGAGTGGCGGCCTCCCTCCTTCCCACCCCTGCTCTCTCTCTCTCTTTGTCTCTCTCTGCTCTCTCTCTCAAGAGGCACCTCTACTAATCTTTTTATTAATTGCCACTTGAGCAGAGGGGAGAAGGCCCCTCTCCCAATTCCAATCAATAGGGGGAGAGGTGTGCCTTCAATTTAACAGCACCCTCTGCTCAAGGGAGGACTTTTAACCCGAGGCCATTAACACTTTCAGGCCTGTGACTTGGGGTGGGTGTGTTTCTTTTTTAAAAAACCACCCCATAATGGCGTCTGCTTCATCACCGGTGACGGGGCCAGCCAGGACTTATGCGGGAGTGGCAGCCACAGCCACAGCCACAGCTGCTCCCTCTGCTTCTGCTGCCTCGTCACCTTTTAGACTAATAACCAAAAAGCCTGGGGTGAAGAGCTACACTCACCCCACTATGACCATTGAGGCCTGCGTTAAAGTCATGGCTGGGGTTGTCAGCCCCTCAGCCATCGTAGCGGCCTCAAAAATGTATGGGAAGGCTGTGTTCTTCCTGGGGTCGGAGCGGGCGGTGTCCCTGGCCGTCACCAAGGGGCTCACCGTGGGCGGGACCTTCCTGCCGGTGGACCCCTCGAGGCCACCGCGCAGAGGGTGGTTATTTCGAATGTCCCACCCTTTGTTCCTGGTGAGCTCCTCCTCCCCCACTTACGCCAACTCGGGGAGGTGAGGTCGGGGATTACACCCATCCCGCTCGGCTTCCGGGAAGCCAGCCTTCACCACGTCTTCTCCTTCCGGCACCAGCTGTTTATCCAGCTGGCGCGGGAGGAGGACACCGACGGGGCTTTCGTCGTCCTCCACGAGGGGACCGCCTATCGCGTCTTTCGGATGGTGTGTGGTGCCACGCCTGCAAGGAGGTGGGGCACATCAGAAAAAACTGTCCCGCCTCCAAGGCCGCCAGATCGTCTGGCGTGGCCGAGGCTGGCGCCGCCACCGCTCCTCCCCCCGGTTCTGTCCGCGCGTCGGGAGCCACTGATGCACGGTCGGAGGCCGATGCCATCAGGGCCTCCGGCGGGGGGGAGGGAGCGCGTCCGGGCAGAAGGAAGGCGCGGCGAAAATCGAAACACCTCAGGGCGGGTCCCCCCGTGGATGGCCAGCCCCTAAACTTAGAGCCCCTGACACTCGTGCTCCTCGCGGAGTTGGTCGGGGCAGATGTGAGTGGGAGGGGCCTCATGCCCGAGCCTGTGGCCGCAACCGCCGTAGCGGAAACGCCATTACCTGCGGCCGGGCTCGGGCCTGAGGAGCCCGATAAACCTGCTCCGCCGGAGGGAGCTGAGGAGGAGGCCTCTGCAGACATGGAGGTCTCCCTTGCTCCCTCCGTGCTAAAAAGAAGGCGCGACCCCCTGGAAGAGGAGGAGGACTGGGAGGAGGAAGGTCCGTCCGAGCAGGGGGAGTCGTCGCCCGCCGCGGGTACTGCGCCCCCCCCCGCTGTCGTCATCACCAGCGATCGGCAGGGGTTGCCTGTCCCTCGGCAGGCTGAGGCAGATGTGTCTGTCCGGTGCGTGCCTCCCGGGGATGGGGACGAGACCCTGCCCGTGCGGGGGGTCGCGGAACAACCCGCGGCGGAAATTGACATTCTATCGGTGCCGTTACCCCTCGTCAGGTCGGGCAGCCTGGGGTCTGGGTCGGGCGAGCTCGAGGATAATGAGCTCGCCCAATGCGACCCGGACATCTCCCAGAGGCTGCTCGACCTGGTAGAGGTTTTAATTCAAAACACCCCATCCGCTGGGTCGGAGGTTGGTGGCGGGGAGGAGGATGGCCCCCTGGCTGTGTCTCTGGTGCCGGACGTACTGGAGGAGCTGGGAATTGTTCTCTCCCCGGTTTCTCCGGTCGTTCCGGTGTCTGGGGCGGAGGGGAGCTCTGAACTGCCGCCATCTTCTGGCCCAGCACCCCTAGAGGAGCCCAGGGAGGAATCCTCTGCCGCCGATCCTGGGGGTGGGATCCGGGCGGAGGCGGGGCTGGCTGGTGCGGCCGAGCCGTTCGCTGCGCACTGCGCGGCGGATGGGTCGGCCGCTGGTGACGACCCCCTGGAGGAGGATGGGGACTCGGTGATGGGCACGGAGGACGATTCGGACTCCAGCGCCGACGAGGCAATGGATGACCTCGTGCCCCTTGCCGAGTCTCCCCTCATTCCCGTAAGGGAACACCGGGATTTTATGGCCACGTGCCTGGGTCGGTGCAATAAGGTCTGTCTGGCCCTCGACAGGTGGTCAGAGTTGGCGCTGCTCATCGTATCCGTCCACGCCGCCATTAAGATCATGGGCGCGGACGAGGGTGTGAACCCGCTCGAGCTGCGTCGGCTCAGAACGTTTCTCACTGGGCTGCTGAGGAAGTGGCGGATGACCAGCGGCTGCGCTTCCTCCCCCCGTTAGGTGTAGGTAGTGGTTGCACTATGCTTCTGACATGAAGATAACCATAGCCAGCCTCAACATCAACGGCAGCAGGGAGGCGCGCCGCAGATTCAATAACTTCTCGGTCCTTCAGGACGGGATGTATGCGGTGTGCTTCCTGCAAGAAACCCACACCATTCTGGGAGACGAAGCCACGTGGCTCCTGGAGTGGCAAGGAGGGGTCAGCATGAGTCACCTCTCCAACAATTCCAGCGGGGTGGCTATCTTGCTGGCCCTGCATTTTCAGCCGGAGATCTTGGGGGTCAAGGAGCACGTGCCGGGCAGCTTGCTCCAGGTCACTGTTCGCCTGGGGGGCGTGCCGCTCCACCTAGTGAACATGTACGCCCCTCAGACCGGTGCGCAGCAAGTGCGCTTCTTCGAAGAAGTGTCCGCTCTTTTGGGCTCCGTCGACGTGGGCGAGTGCGTTATCCTCGGGGGGGATTTTAGCTGCAGCCTCGAGGCGAGGGACCGTTCGGGTCCCCCGCGAAGCCCGGCGGCGATGGAGAAGTTGAGGGACCTGGTCGGGTCCTTCGACTTGGTGGACGTCTGGCCAAATCTCCACCCCGACTCCAGCGCCTTCACTAGCGTGAGGTCTGGGGGAGGAAGGTCCAGAATCGACCGCCTCTACATTTCCCAGGCGTACGTCTCCTGTGTACCGGCGGCTTCCATGCGGCCGGTGCCGTGCACGGACCACCACCTGGTGTGGGCGGAGCTCGCTCCGCTGTGCGCGCGGGGGGGGGTCCGCGTACTGGTATTTTAACAACCTGCTGCTGGAGGACGCGCGGTTCCGGGATTAGTTTTGTCGGCTCTGGGCCGACTGGAGAAGGAAGCGGGGGGGCTTCCCCTCCTTTGAGGCTATGGTGGGATGTGGGCAAGGCTCACATCCGTCTCTTCTGTCAGGAGTACGCGAAGGGGTCGACCAAGAGGCGGGAGGCCCGGGTCGGGCGGTTGGAGAAGGAGGTGCTCGACCTGGAGTCCCGTCTCGGTCAGGTCGTCGAGGATCCGGCCCTGCGGAAGGTGTACGAAGAGAAGAAGGGCGCGCTGAAGGACCTGCAGCTCGTCGGGTCCCGAGGCGCGTACGTGAGGTCGCGGATCCAGCTCCTGCGGGACCTGGACCACGGCTCCCCCTTCTTCTACTCGCTGGAAAAAAGACAGGGGGACCGTAAGCAGCTCTTGGGGCTGCTGGCTGACGACGGATCTCTGGTCTCGGATTCAGAGGGAATCAGCGCGGAGACCCGCGCCTACTACGGGGCTCTGTTCTCTCCGGATCCGTCCAGCAAGGATGCGCGCAGAGTTTTGTGGGAGGACTTGTCGAAGGTCGGCCCGGAGGGCGCCGAAAAATTGGACGCTCCGCTAAGCCTGGCGGAGCTGACCGGCGCCCTCCGCCAGCTCTCTAGGGGAAAGTCCCCGGGGCTGGACGGGCTGACCGTGGAGTTCCACAGGGCGTTCTGGGACGTCTTGGGGGGCGACTACGCGCGGGTCCTGGGGGAAGGTTTGGCGACCGGGGAGAGCGGTCATTGTCCTGCTGCCTAAGAAGGGCGATCTCCGTCTCCTTAAGAACTGGCGCCCGGTCTCCCTCCTCAGCACGGACTATAAAATCTTTGCCAGGGCCATGTCTGCTCGCCTTGGCACCGTGCTGGCCCACATGATCCACCCCGACCAGTCCTACACGGTCCCGGGCCGGACCATCCACGATAACATCCATCTGGTCCGGGACCTGGTCCACCACTCCCAGAGGGCTGGTCTGTCGGTCACCTTCCTTTCCCTGGATCAGGAGAAGGCGTTCGACAGGGTGGATCACGAGTATCTCTTCGGGACTCTGCGCGCATTCGGGTTCGGGACGCATTTCGTCGCCCGGATCCGACTTCTGTACGCCATCGCGGAGTGTCTGATTAAAGTTAACGGGTCCTTGACGGCGCCCCTTCGCTTCGGGAGGGGGGTGCGTCAGGGATCCCCCATGTCCAGTCAGTTATACGCCGTTTGCGTGGAGCCATTCCTGCGCCTCTTGCGGAAGAGGTTGATGGGACTGGCTCTGCAAGGGCCGGGCGTGGAGGTGGTCCTCTCGGCTTACGCCGAAGACGTGCTCCTCACGGTCACGGATCCCGCTGACTTGCGAAGGATGCGGGAATGCCAGCAGATTTACTCAGATGCATCCTCCGCCAAGATCAACTGGGAGAAATGTTCCGGACTCCTGGTGGGTCAGTGGCGGGTGGACTCCCTGCCGGAGGAGTTCAGGCCTTTCGCCTGGAGCACCATGCACCTCCTCTATTTGGGAGTCTACCTTAGCCCTGCCGAGGACGCCTGGCCGGCGAACTGGCAAGAGCTGGAGGCCAAAGTCACTGCTCGCCTAGGACGCTGGACAGGACTGCTCCGAGTGTTGTCCTACAGGGGCCGAGCGCTGGTCATAAACCAGCTGGTGGCCGCCATGTTGTGGTACCGGTTGGTCACTTTGATCCCTCCCCCTGCGTTTGTCGCCAAGATGCAGAAGAAGCTCATCGACTTCTTCTGGGACAAAAGGAAGCACTGGGTCTCTGCCGCGGTTCTGTGTCTCCCGCTTAGGGAGGGCGGTCAGGCGCTGGTGTGCCTTCGCACCCAGCCTGCGACTTTCCGTCTTCAGACGCTGCAGAGATACCTGTACGTCGCGAATCCTCTGAGATGGTGTGCGCTGGCGATGTTTTTCTTCCGCCAGCTGCACGGCCTCAATTACGACACGCAGCTCCTGTTTGCGAAAGTGGGCGGCAGGCGTGCCGGCCTGCGGGAGCTGCCTGTCTTCTACCAGGAACTACTATGGGTTTGGAACTATGTCGCTTCCAGGCGGAGCTCTTCCCCCGTCAGGAGCGGCGGCTCTCCTTCGGGAGCCGCTGCTCAGGAATCCGCACCTCCACGAACGCGGGTTCGGGCGGCTGGCGGAGGGCAGGGCTGTGCCTGGCAAGGTGACCAGAGTCGGGGACCTGCTCGATGGCGGAGGAGCGGGCTGGATGGCGCCAGAGGAGCTGGCGCGGCGCCAGTCCTGGGCCAACGTCCGGCTCGCGGTCGAAGACATCGAATCGGTGAAAGTGGCACTGGGCCCCGACTCCACTAGGTGTATTGAGGTGGCTCAAGCACGTGGGGCGATCCCGTCCGAGCTTACCCCCGTTCGGACGGAATTCCTCATCGGCGCCTGGCCCCGAAACTCCCCTCGGGAGCCGGCGCCTCACAACTTGAGCCGTCTCGAGGAAATACCCTCCGTGCCTTTTCATTCCGCGCGGAGGGGTTTCCTGTACGGGCTGCTCCTGCACACCCTCCACTTTGCCATCTTCGTCTACCGTCCGGACACGCCTTGGCGTGGCGTCTTGCCGACTGGCGGTGGCAGAGGTCCCCAATGGAGGGCTCTCTACGCGGGAGTCCTCCCTTGTTCCATCAGGGACTTGGCCTGGAGGGTGTTGCACGGAACGGTCCCGTGCAATAAGGTTTTAAGTAGGTTCACGGACTCCCAGTCCGCCTGCATTTTTTGCGGCCTGGAGGAGTCCGTGTTTCATGTTTATATGGAGCGTGAGAGGTTGCAGCCCCTCTTTCACGACTTGAAGGGGCTGCTCCTCGATTTTTGGTTGCACTTCAGTCCCACGCTCTTGATCTACGGTCACCCGGTGCGGAGGGGAGCGGACAGGTTGGAGGACCTCCTTGTGGGCCTGCTCCTGGGCCTGGCTAAAAGAGCCATCAATTGGTCCAGGCAGCGGGCGGTCGAGGGGATCGTCCAGCCGGATTGCCTGCCTCTCTTCCGCGGCCATGTTCGCACCCGGGTGGCCCTGGAGATGGAGCACCCGGTGTCCGCCGGTGCGCTTGAGTATTTCCGCGACCGGTGGGCGCCGCGGGGACTGGAGTGCATCATCAACCCGGAAAACCAAATTTTAATTTGATTTGTTAAGTTTTAGTTGAACTTTTGTTTACAGTCCAAATTGTTTTTTTTTGGTACAAACAAAAAGAGTACCCTCTGTTCAGTACCTCATTCACAGCATTGCTGGCTGTGCAGCTGCAAGCAGAAGGAGATGGAGCAGCCAGACTGGGAGAGTGGACTAAAGTGGTGGTCCCCTGACCAGGAAGAGGAGGAGAATGCTGGACCACCACCACCACCAACTCCACCATCATAACATCAACTGAGGTGCCTTGAGAGAGGAGGCCAGCAACAACACCAACCAGGGGAGAGGCCTTTCCCATTCCTGCCTCCCCAAATTGGCCTCCATTCCAGGAGAGAGGGGAGAGAAACAACCAACAACCACCAACTGTTTGGAAGGAGGGAAGAACAACATCATCTTTCAGGTGGGTGTTATTTGGTGCACTCTCCCAAAGACTTTGTATTTTAGGTGGGGGGAGAAAAGAAGAAAAAAGGGCCGGATCATCAAGGGGTGTGTATGTGTGTGTGTGGCTCTTGTAAAACACTAGGCCACACACACCACTAATTAAGCACCTCTTCCTATTGCCTGACCTGGGATAGCTGGAGCTGCCTAGGTGAACAGCCCAATTGTACATCGTTAAGACCTGGTGTGGGACTGAGCCTGGGGCGTCTCCAGCTTTCCCAGGTGAAGACATCTTCTCCCCCTGCTAGAAGACCACCTTCAAAGACTTTAATTTTTCTTCGGAGAGTGCACCCCTGCCGACACCCACCCACCCACCATCCTGAGTGGCGACCCTGCCTTTGCGGCCTCCCTCCTTCCCACCACCCCCCTCTCTCTCTCTCTCTTTGTCTTTCTCTGCCTTTCTCTCTGAGGCACCTCATTCCATCTTTATTTATTAATTGCCTATTGAGCAGAGGGGAGAAGGCCCCTCTCCCAATTTCAATCAATAAGGGGGGGAGGTGTGCCTTCAATTTAAACAGCTCCCTCTGCTCAATTGAGGACCAAAAAATACCTGAGGCCACAATTAACACCTTCAGGCCTGTGACTTGGGGTGAGTGTAGCCCTTTTTAGAAAACACCCCAGAATGGCGACTGCATCTTCGCCGGTGGCGGGGCTAGCCAGGACTTATGCGGGAGTGGCAGCCACAGCCACAGCTGCTCCCGCTGCTTCTGCTGCCCCGTCACCTTTTAAACTTATGACAAAAAAGCTTGGGGTGAAGAGCTACACTCACCCCACTATGACCATTGAGGCCTGCGTTAAAGCCATGGCTGGGGTTGTCAGCCCCTCAGCCATCGTCGTGGCCTCAAAAATGTACGGGAAGGCTGTGTTCTTCCTGGGGTCGGAGCGGGCGGTGTCCCTGGCCGTCGCCAAGGGGCTCACCATGGGCAGGACCTTCCTGCCGGTGGATCCTCTCGAGGCCACCGCGCAGAGGATCGTCATCTCGGACGTCCCACCCTATGTTCCTGGTGAGCTCCTCCTCCCCCATTTATGCCAACTTGGGGAGGTGAGGTCGGGGATTACGCCCATCCCGCTCGGCTTCCGCGAAGCCAGCCGTCGCCACGTCTTCTCCTTCCGGCGCCAGCTGTTTATCCAGCTGGCGCGGGAGGAAGACACCGACGGGGCGTTCGTCGTCCACCACGAGGGGACCGCCTACCGCGTCTTCTGGATGTCGGACGGTGTGCGGTGCCACGCCTGCAAGGAGGTGGGGCACATCCGGAAAAACTGCCCCGCCTCCAAGGCCGCCGGATCATCTCGTGCGGCCGAGGCTGGCGCCCCCGCCGCTCCTCCCCCCGGATCTGCCCACGCGTCGGGAACGTCTGATGCGCGGTCGACGTCGGGGGCTGATGCCACCAAGGCCTCCGGCGGGGGGGGAGGGAGCGCGTCCAGCCGGAAAGAAGGCGCGCCGGAAAAATAAACACCTTAGGGCGGGTCCCCCCGTGGATGGCCAGCCCTTGCTCCTTGCGCCCCTTACACCCGCGCTCCTCGCGGAGTTAATCGGGGCAGACGCGAGTGGGAGGGGCCTCGCGCCCGAGTCTGTGGCCGCAACCGCCGTAGCGGTAACGCCAATACCTGCGGCCGGGCTCGGGCCCGAGGATCCCAACAAACCTGCTCCGCCGGAGGGAGCAGAGGCGGAGGCCTCTGCAGACATGGAGGTCTCCCTTGCTCCCTCTGTGCTAAAAAGAAGGCGCGACCCCCTGGAAGAGGAGGAGGACCGGGAGGAGGAAGGTCCCTCCGAGCAGGGGGAGTTGTCGCCCGCCGCGGGTACTGCGCCCCCCCCCCCCCCGCTGTCATTACCACCGGCGATCGGCAGGGGTCGCCTGTCCATCGGGAGGCTGAGGCAGATGGGTCTGTCCGGCACGTGCCTCCCGGGGATGGGGACGAGACCCTGCCCATGGGGGTGGGCGCGGGACAACCCGCGGCGGTGATTGACATTTTATCGGTGCCGTTACCCCTCGCCGGGTCGGGCAGCCTGGGGTCTGGGTCGGGCGAGCTCGAGGAAAATGAGCTCGCCCAATGCGACCCGGACATCTCCCAGGGGCTGCTTGTCCCAGTGGAGGTTTTAATTGAAAACACCCCATCCGCTGGGTCGGAGGCTGGTGGCTGGGAGGAGGATGGCCCCCTGGCTGCGTCTCTGGTGCCGGACGTACTGGAGGAGCTGGGAATTGTTCTCTCCCCGGTTTCTCCGGTCGTTCTGGCGTCTGAGGCGGGGGGGGACTCCGAACTGCCGCCGTCTTCTGGCCCAGCGCCCCTAGAGGAGCCCAGGGAGGAATCCTCTGCCGCCGATCCTGGGGGTGGGATCCGGGCAGAGGCGGGACCGGCTGGTGCGGCCGAGCCATTCGCTGCGCACTGCGCGACGTACGGGTCGGCCGCTGGTGACGACCCCCTGGAGGAGGATGGGGATCGGTGATGGGCACGGAGGAAGATTTGGACTCCACCGTCCACGAGGCGCTGGATGACCTCGTGCCCCTCACTGAGTCTCTCCTCATTCCCGTAAGGGAACTCCGGGACTTTATGGCCACGTGCCAGGGTCGGCAAAATAAAATCCGGCTGGCCCTCGACAGGTGGTCGGAGCTGGCGCTGCTCATTGTGTACGTCCGCGCCGCCGTTAAAATCATGGGTGCGGACGAGAGCGTGAACCTGCTCGAGCTGCGTCGGCTCAGAACGTTTCTCACTGGGCTGCTGAGGAAGTGGCGGCTGACCAGCGGCTGCGCTCCCTCCCCCCGTTAGGTGTAGGTAGAGGTTGCACTATGCTTCTGACATGAAGATAACCATAGCCAGCCTCAACATCAACGGTAGCAAGGAGGCGCACCGCAGATTCAACAACTTCTCGGTCCTTCGGAACGGGAAGTATGCGGTGCGTTTCCTGCAAGAAACCCACACCGTTCCGGGAGACGAAGCCACATGGCTCCTGGAGTGGCAAGGAGGGGTCAGCATGAGTCACCTCTCCAACAATTCCAGCGGGGTGGCTATCTTGCTGGCCCCGCATTTTCAGCCGGAGATCTTGGGGGTCAAGGAGCACGTGCTGGGCCGCTTGCTCCAGGTCACTGTTCGCCTGGGGGGCGTGCCGCTCCATCTAGTGAACGTGTACGCCCCTCAGACCGGTGCGCAGCAAGTGCGCTTCTTCGAAGAAGTGTCCGCTCTTTTGGGCTCCGTCGACGTGGGCGAGTGCGTCATCCTCGGGGGGGATTTTAACTGCACCCTCGAGGCGAGGGACCGTTCGGGTCCCCCGCGAAGCCCGGCGTGATGGAGAAGTTGAGGGACCTGGTCGGGTCCTTCAACTTGGTGGACGTCTGGCCAAATCTCCACCCCGACTCCAGCGCCTTCACTAGCGTGAGGTCTGGAGGAGGAAGGTCCAGAGTCGACCGCCTCTACATTTCCCGGGCATACATCTCCTGTGTTCCGGCGGCTTCCATGCGGCCGGTGCCGTGCACGGACCACCACTTGGTGTGGGCGGACCTTACTCCGCTGCGCGCACGGGGGGGTGTCCGCGTACTGGCATTTTAACAACCTGCTGCTGGAGGACGCGCGGTTCAGGGATTCGTTTCGTCGGTTCTGGGCCGACTGGAGCAGGAAGCGGGGGGGCTTCCCCTCCTTGAGGCTATGGTGGGACGTGGGCAAGGCTCACATCCGTCTCTTCTGTCAGGAGTCCAACGATGTGCGGGTTAGGTTGATTGGCTATGATAAATTGACCCTTAGTGTTAGGGGGATTAAATACGTGGGGTTACGGGGATAGGGTGGGATATGTGTTGGTGTAGGGGTTACGGGGATCGGGTAGGATATGTGTCGGTGCAGGCTCGATGGGCCGAAATGGCCTCTATCTGCACTGTGGGGTTTCTGTGATTCTGTGATTCTCAGTACGCGAAGGGGTCAACCAAGAGGCGGGAGGCCCGGGTCGGGCGGTTGGAGAAGTAGGTGCTCGACCTGGAGTCCCGTCTCGGTCAGGTCGTCGAGGGCCCGGCCCTGTGGAAGGTGTACGAAGAGAAGAAGGGCGCGCTGAAGGACCTGCAGCTCGTCGGGTCCCGAGGCGCGTACGTGAGGTCGCGGATCCAGCTCCTGCGGGACCTGGACCGCGGCTCCCCCTTCTTCTACTCGCTGGAAAAAAGACGGGGGGTCTATAAGCAGCTCTTGGGGCTGCTGGCCGACGACGGATCTCTGGTCTCGGATCCGGAGGGAATCAACGCGGAGACCCGCGCCTACTACGGGGCTCTGTTCTCTCTGGATCCGTCCAGCGAGGATGCGCGCAGAGTTTTGTGGGAGGACCTGCCGAAGGTCAACCCGCAGGGCGCCGAAAAATTGGACGCTCCGCTAAGCCTGGCGGAGCTGACCAGTGCCCTCCGCCAGCTCTCTAGGGGAAAGTCCCCGGGGCTGGACGGGCTGACCGTGGAGTTCCACAGGGCGTTCTGGGACGTCTTGGGGGGCGACTACGCGCGGGTCCTGGGGGAAAGTTTGGCGACCGGGGAGATGCCCCTCTCTTGGCGCAGGGCGGTCATTGTCCTGCTGCCTAAGAAGGGCGATCTCCGTCTCCTTAAGAACTGGCGCCCGGTCTCCCTCCTCAGCACGGACTATAAAATCTTTGCCAGGGCCATGTCTGCTCGCCTTGGCACCGTGCTGGCCCACATGATCCACCCCGACCAGTCCTACACGGTCCCGGGCCGGACCATCCACGATAACATCCATCTGGTCCGGGACCTGGTCCACCACTCCCAGAGGGCTGGTCTGTCGGTCGCCTTCCTTTCCCTGGATCAGGAGAAGGCGTTCGACAGGGTGGACCATGAGTATCTCTTCGGGACTCTGCGCGCATTCGGGTTCGGGACGCATTTCGTCGCCCGGATCCGACTTCTGTACGCCGCCGCGGAGTGTCTGATTAAAGTTAACGGGTCCTTGACGGCGCCCCTTCGCTTCGGGAGGGGGGTGTGTCAGGGATGCCCCATGTCCGGTCAGTTATACGCCGTTTGCGTGGAGCCATTCCTGCGCCTCTTGCGGAAGAGGTTGACGGGACTGGCTCTGCAAGGGCCGGGCGTGGAGGTGGTCCTCTCGGCTTACGCCGATGACGTGCTCCTCACGGTCACGGATCCCGCTGACTTGCGGAGGATGCGGGAATGCCAGCAGATTTACTCGGACGCATCCTCCGCCAAGATCAACTGGGAGAAATGTTCCGGACTCCTGGTGGGTCAGTGGCGGGTGGACTCCCTGCCGGAGGAGTTCAGGCCTTTCGCCTGGAGCACCACACACCTCCTCTATTTGGGAGTCTACCTTAGCCCTGCCGAGGACGCCTGGCCGGCGAACTGGCAAGAGCTGGAGGCCAAAGTCACCGCTCGCCTAGAACGCTGGACAGGACTGCTCCGAGTGTTGTCCTACAGGGGTCGAGCGCTGGTCATAAACCAGCTGGTGGACGCCATGTTGTGGTACCGGTTGGTCACTTTGATCCCTCCCCCTGCGTTTGTCGCCAAGATGCAGAAGAAGCTCATCGACTTCTTCTGGGACAAAAGGAAGCACTGGGTCTCTGCCGCGGTTCTGTGTCTCCCGCTTAGGGAGGGCGGTCAGGCGCTGGTGTGCCTTCACACCCAGGCTGCGACTTTCCGTCTTCAGATGCTGCAGAGATACCTGTACGTCGAGAATCCTCCGAGATGGTGTGCGCTGGCGACGTTTTTCTTCCGCCAGCTGCACGGCCTCAATTACGACACGCAGCTCCTGTTTGCGAAAGTGGGCGGCAGGCGTGCCGGCCTGCGGGAGCTGCCTGTCTTCTACCAGGAACTGCTATGGGTTTGGAACTACGTCGCTTCCAGGCGGAGCTCTCCCCCGTCAGGAGCGGCAGCTCTCCTTTGGGAGCCGCTGCTCAGGAATCCGCACCTCCACGAACGCAGGTTCGGGCAGCTGGCGGAAGGCAGGGCTGTGCCTGGCAAGGTGACCAGAGTCGGGGACCTGCTCGATGGTGGAGGAGCGGGCTGGATGGCGCCGGAGGAGCTGGCGCGGCGCCTGTCCTGGACCAACGTCCGGCTCGCGGTCGAAGCCATCGAATCGGTGAAAGCGGCACTGGGCCCCGACTCCACTAGGTGTATCGAGGCGGCTCAAGCACGTGGGGCGATCCCGTCCGAGCTTACCCCCATTTGGACGGAATTCCTCATCGGCGCCTGGCCCCGAAACTCCCCTCGGGAACCCGCGCCTCACAACTTGAGCCGTCTCGAGGAAATACCCTTCGTGCCTTTTCATTCCGCGTGGATAGGTTTCCTGTACGGGCTGCTCCTACACACTCTCCACTTCGCCATCTACGTCTACCATCCGGACACGCCTTGGCATGGCGTCTTGCCGACTGGCGGTGGTGGAGGTCCCCAATGGAGGGCTCTCTACACGGGAGTCCTCCCTTGTTCCATCGGGGACTTGGCCTGGAGGGTATTGCACGGAGCGGTCCCGTGCAATAAGGTTTTAAGTAGGTTCACGGAATGCCAGGCCGCCTGCATTTTTTTTTTGCGGCCTGGAGGAGTCCGTGTTTCACGTTTATATGGAGTGTGAGAGGTTGCAGCCCCTCTTTCACTACTTGAAGGGGCTGCTCCTCGATTTTTGGTTGCACTTCAGTCCCACGCTCTTGATCTACGGTCACCCGGTGCGGAGGGGAGCGGACAGGTTGGAGGACCTCCTTGTGGGCCTGCTCCTGGGCCTGGCTAAAAGAGCCATCAATTGGTCCAGGCAGCGGGCGGTCGAGGGGGTCGTCCAGCCGGATTGCCTGCCTCTCTTCCGTGGCCATGTTCGCGCCCGGGTGGCCCTGGAGATGGAGCACGCGGTGTCCACCGGCGCGCTTGAGTATTTCCGCGACCGGTGGGCGCTACGCGGACTGGAGTGCATTATCAACCCGGAAAACCAAATTTTAATTTGATTTGTTAAGTTTTAGTTGAACTTTTGTTTATTTACAGTCCAATTGGGTTTTTTTTGGGTCCAAATAAAAGAGTACCCTCTGTTCAGTAAACACCTGTTATTATTGTTCTCCTGCAGTCCATGTATTATTGATACTCGGACACTACATCACCAAGTCCAGATTTACTTCATTTAACACTGTACACCCTGGCTGCCACATGATGCACCAGGTTAGCACCACTCCACACCAGCCCCATAAAGCATCTCTGCAATGTCCAAGCCATTTATTTCACACTCATCACCATTGGGGATGGGGAGACGTTATCTCTCACCATTCACTGGGACTCACTAAGACACTCCCAAAGGTGCACACAAATCTGTCCAAGAAGGCAAAGTGTTGAAAATAAAGATTTCAATGCTTGACAACACATTAACAGAAATTTTACATGACATTGGCTAAAGCACGCAAATGCCTACCCTTGTGGGTTGTTAATTTGAATGATTCGACAAAGATAAGGGTGAGTGTGAGGGGTGGCTAGTGAGATGGGGAAGTGATAACATAGATAGAGAGTGATGGGTGGAGGTGCAAGGTAAGTTGGTGTAAGTAAGAATGTGCAGGAGTAGGGTAGGGAAGGCAGAGTGATGGGGATGTGATGAGTGGCACAGAAGGATGAGGTTGAGTGTGGCTTTGCAGTAACGCTTTGTGATCTACTGAGATCATTGAAAGGTTTGCGCCACTGCAGCCAGGTCATCCTGACAACATCCCTGCTTGTGCCGTCCTGTGAAATGTGCAACCAGGCTGCGTTGGTGTTCTGGCGAGATGTCTTCCGCCCATTGGAATGGAAGAGATTTTGCCTGCGTGCTGTAACTCCCTCCATAAGCATTTGGAGGGAGTAATGGGAGAGCCTGGGTGCAGCCGTGCCGATTTGTGCAGCGCTTGTCAGTGTTTGCAGCACCTCAATGCTGCAGAACACTGACAGCACAACTGTCAAAATGAATGTGAACACGGTCCCTTTAAGGAAACCGACTAATGACACGTCATCAAATGACGTCATCAGACCCACTTCCTATTAATTGGCCGGGAACCTTGCAGGGCGGGCTTAACAAGCCCCATCAATGGAAAATAATGTTGGAGGCCGAGATCGAGACAAATGCGGGGTCCTTGCACGTCACGGACGTCGCCCGCCACGGACCCATCGAGGTGATAAAAATCCAGCCCATTCTATTTTGTTGCCATTTTGACTGAGATTGCAAGTGGTAGATTATTGTCAGGTTTTGGCTGTTTGCTAGCAGCCAAAAGGACAGTCCAAGCTACTTTCACTTAGGACTCTTGTAATTGTCAGAGAGAATGTTGAACAGTGAGTTGTGTCAATCAATTGTACCAGAAAGTCTCCCTGTTTCTATTCATCGTATTCTGTCTGTTCTTATACGTGGCTTTCAAATCCAATATATTATTTTTTGTTAAATGTTTCCCTGTGTTCACAAAAAACAGAAAACAAAATCACTCAGCTAATATTAGGACTTAAAGGATTTACTCCTGATTAATTTTTGAGAATTATACCACATACATGAAATATTGTAACATATGTATAGTCTCCTTGGTGAGACATTCAAACCTGGGAATAGAATTGAGGATATCAGATACACAAGAAACTAGGTTACTATTTTCCAGAACTTCATTAATTTAAGTATCATATCAGAGGACAGGACAATGCTTCATGAAGCTCCAATGCTCAAAATTAAAGTTGAGACGTGAATAAATGAATTATAGATCCATTAGTCTTAAGAACATTCTTCAAGATGCTACCGCTCATCGCCTAAAAGACGTGGGGGCAATAAGGAATGGGCATTGGGATTTCATTATCTTAGTGGATGAGAGTGATCTAGTCAATACATTATACTTGGATTTTCAAAAGCTATTTGTTAACATTCTGCACCTGAAGATTTTAATCGATATATATATATATAATAATCCTGAAAGGAACTAAAAGTAAATTACCTAGTTAGATTGTAAACTGCCTTAACAATAGTTACATTGACAAGTTCTAATTGGAAGGCAATGTTTTATACATTTCCATACTGGTCTTTCTGGATTGCTTGCTAATTGCACCCTGTTTTAAACTGAGAAACTTAGGTGAAGGGCCAAGATTCATAGTGCTTTCACACAACCATTCAAAACAATATTTGTAAATTTTTATTAATATTTTAAAATTAGTTGATGATATGTACCAGGTGATTAGTGTTGGAGAGATTGATAACCTTCAAAGAGAACTAGATAATTAGGTATAAAAACAGAAAATGCTGGAAATACTCAGCAGGCCAGGCACCATGCTGCTTGACCTGCTGAATATTTCCAACGTTTTCTCTTTTTTATTTCAGATTTCCAGCATCTGCAATATTTTGCTTTTTTTTTAGATAATTAGGCAGATGGGCTAAGAAATGCCAATTGGAACTTCATGGAGAAATTATAAGGTGAAATGCATATTTGTATAATAGTTAGCAAACATTTGTTACACAATGGCCAGGCCTCCAATGTAAAAGATGGAAAGGAAAAAATAACTTGTTGTGTTTATCAACCAGTAACTGAAAGTGTCTAGTCAAAGTGAAGCTATTGGCAGGAAGACTAAGTCCTGGACTAAAAGTCAAAGCAAGTTATTTTCTGGCTGTGTTACTCATCAATGAGGCCACACTCAAAATTATTAAGTAAGGAGAGCTAAAGATAGTTTAATGGTACACTATATTTGTTTGCGTTTTGCTACCAGGCAGCTGGAGGATTTAGGAGTTCTAATTATACAGTTGTTGTGGGCTGTGGGTGAGCTGTGTTTTGAAGATTTTCTTCAAAGGAGTTTTCAAAGTAAAAATAGTCCAGTAATTAGACTGTGATGTGATCTCTATAAAAATATAAAATATAAATATTTGATGAAAACAATGTATACTTATGGCATAATCCTAATGGGGTGAAATTTGTCTTGGGCGGTAGCACAATATAGGGGATAATGGATTAGCAGCTTGTTTTACACTCTGCCTGATTTTTGTTTCCCTTGATTTCGGCGGGTGGAGTGTAAAACAATTTGCCCATTCCGTATTGCCTGTTTTGCACTATCGCTCAAGATGAATTTCATCCCCCTAAGTTTCTATTTCCTTGGTAATTGATTTCATACAGTGTGATGTCATTTCAGCAACAACACACAACCTGTCTCTCATATATAAGAACCTTTCTGGACACTTTCCAAGGAGTGTTTGATATACCTATCAATTCGTCCAATAAAAGGCGACGAGTTAGGAACGTAACTAAAGGTTTTTATTGACTAAATAACAGAGCCCACCCTCGTGGGTGATCGGGTCCAACAAGGAGGAATACCAGCCAGTCGACTACCTTTATACCTGGGCAGGTAGGTGGAGCCATGGGCGGAGTCGGAGGTGGTCAGCCCAGGTATAACAGCGCGACAAGAGGCGACCTCGTATCGTGATACAACAGTGATAACGGTGATAACAATACAACAGTGATAACTATAGTGTAACGATAAAAGTGGTTTACCACATTCACCCCTTGTTTAGATTTGAGTCCGGCGGGGTGAAGTGTACTACCAGTTCTGGTATGTCAGTCTGTCCGGAGGCCTCGTAAGCCTCTCCGATCGTCGCAGCGGCGGTGCTGCATTATCCGGTTTTAGTGCTGGTGTCTGCGTGGTCGGCGAAGGCTCGTGGGGTTCCGGCATGCCGTCTACCTGGGCTGGAATTGGGGGGGTGGTGGGGGGGGGTAAAGGTGGTGTCTCCGGAGTGCCCGAGGGTGCGAGGTCTCGTAAGGAGACAGTGTCCTCCCGCCCGTCTGGGTAAGCCACGTAGGCGTACTGGGGGTTGGCGTGCAGGAGGTTCACCCTCTCGACCAGGGGGTCTGTTTTATGGGCCCTCACGTGCTTTCGCAGCAAGACGGGCCCCGGAGAGGTCAGCCAGGTTGGTAGAGTGGTTCCCGTAGTCGACTTCCTGGGGAAAACAAACATTCGTTCATGGGGGGTGGCGTTAACGGCAGTGCAAAGTAGTGACCGGATGGAGTGCAGCGCTGTCGGGAGGACTTCCTGCCAGCGGGAGGTTGGGAGGCCCTTAGACTTTAAGGCTAAGAGGACGGCCTTCCATACCGTCGCGTTCTCTCTTTCCACCTGGCCGTTCCCTCGGGGGTTGTAGCTGGTGGTCCTACTTGCTGCAATACCTCTCGCTAGTAGGAACTGACGGAGTTCCTCGCTCATGAAAGAGGAGCCCCGGTCACTATGTATATAGTTTGGGAACCCGAACAAGGCGAAGAGGTCGTTCAGGCATTTAATGACCGTGGTACTGGTCATGTCTGGGCAGGGGAAGGCAAAGGGGAAACGGGAGTACTCATCAACAATGTTGAGGAAGTACACATTACGGTCAGAGGACGGGAGGGGCCCCTTAAAGTCGATGCTCAGGCGCTCGAAGGGGCGGGTGGCCTTGATCAGGCTTGCTCTGTCCGGCCTAAAGAAGTGCGGTTTGCACTCGGCACAGGTCTGGCAGTTCCTGGTTATGGTCCTGACCTCCTCGATGGAGTAGGGCAGGTTGCGGGCCTTAATGAAGTGGTAAAGTCTGGTGACCCCGGGGTGGCAGAGGTCGTTGTGGAGGGTCTGAAGTCTATCACTTTGCGCGCTGGCGCATGTAATTCGTGACAGAGCATCGGGGGGTTCGTTCAGCTTACCTGGCCGGTACAAGATATCATAATCGTAGGTGGAGAGCTCGATTCTCCACCTCAAGATCTTGTCATTCTTGATTTTGCCCCTCAGCTTGTTATTAAACATAAAAGCGACCGAACGTTGGTCGGTAAGGAGGGTAAATCGTTTGCCTGCCAGGTAGTGCCTCCAGCGTCGTACCGCCTCCACAATCGCCTGGGCCTCCTTCTCGACCGACGAGCGTCGGATCTCAGGGCCCTGTAGGGTCCTTGAGAAGAAGGCCACCGGTCTCCCCTCCTGGTTAAGGGTGGCGGCTAGGGCGAAGTCGGATGCATCGCTCTCGACTTGGAAGGGGATGGACTCATCCACTGCGTGCATAGTGGCCTTGGCAATGTCTCCCTTAATGAGGGAGAAGGCTGCGCACGCTTCCTCCGTAAGGGGGAAGGATGTGGACTTCATGAGGGGTCTGGCTTTGTCCGCATAATTGGGCACCCATTGGGCATAGTAGGCGAAGAGCCCCAGGGTTCTCTTAAGTGCCTTAGGGCAGTGGGGGAGGGGTAGCTCCATGAGGGGGCGCATTCTTTCGGGGTCGGGGCCGATGAGTCCGTTCTCTACTACACAGCCAAGGATGGCAAGGCGCGAGGTGTTAAACACACATTTCTCCTTATTGTAGGTGAGGTTCAGCCGTTGGGCTGTACGGAGGAATTTCTCCAGATTCACGTCGTGGTCCTGCCGGTCGCGGCCGCAGATGGTGACGTTATCTAGGTAGGGGAACGTGGCCTGTAGTCCGTTCTGGTCAACCATCCGGTCCATCTCCCTTTGGAAGACCGAGACCCCGTTGGTGACACCGAAGGGGACCCTAAGGAAGTGGTATAGGCGCCCATTCGCCTCGAAGGCGGTGTACTGGCGGTCCTCGGGGTGGATAGGGAGTTGGTGGTAGGCCGACTTAAGGTCGATGGTCGAGAATACGCGGTATTGTGCAATCTGATTGACCATGTCAGATATGCGGGGAAGGGGGTATGCGTCCAGCTGGGTGTATCTGTTTATGGTCTGGCTGTAGTCGATGATATTGATATACCTATCAATTGATATAAAATTGATATACCTATCAATTCGTCCAATAAAAGGCGACGAGTTAGGAACGTAACTAAAGGTTTTTATTGACTAAATAACAGAGCCCACCCTCGTGGGTGATCGGGTCCAACAAGGAGGAATACCAGCCAGTCGACTACCTTTATACCTGGGCAGGTAGGTGGAGCCATGGGCGGAGTCGGAGGTGGTCAGCCCAGGTATAACAGCGCGACAAGAGGCGACCTCGTATCGTGATACAACAGTGATAACGGTGATAACAATACAACAGTGATAACTATAGTGTAACGATAAAAGTGGTTTACCACAGTGTTGCCACCCCTTCATCTTTCCATCTGTAAACTGGAGCTCATCCAAATCTCTGCTGCCCACATCCTAACTTGCATCAAGTCCCGTTCAGCCATCACCCCCTGTGCTCGCTGAACTATTAAATTAAAAATTCTCAACCTTGTGTTCAAATTCGTCCATGGTCTCGCCCCTCACAATCTCTGTAATTTCCTCCAGGGTCTTAAATCTAAACAAAGCAAACTACGTAGGTATGAGGGGCAAGTTGGCTAAGGTAGATTTGGAAGCTACATTAAAAGATATGACAGTGGACGAGCAATGGCTAGCATTTAAAGAATTAATACATAATTTACAACAAATATACATTCCTTTAAGGCATAAAAACCCCACAGGAAAGTGGTCCAACCGTGGCTAACAAGAGAAGTTAAAGATAGTATTAGATCAAAGGAAGAGGCTTATAATGTTGCCAAAAAGAATAGTAAGCCTGAGGACTGGGAGGATTTTAGAATTCAGCAAAGGAGGACCAAGAAATTGATAAAGAATGGGAAAATAGAATATGAGAGTAAACTAGCGAGAGACATAAAAACAGACTGTAAAAGCTTCTATAGGTATGTAAAAAGGCAAAGGTTAGCAAAAATAAATGTGTGTCCCTTACAGGCTGAGACAGGAGAAATTATAATGGGGAATAAGGAGATGGCAGGGAAATTATAACAAATATTTTGTGTCTATTTTCATGGAAGAAGACTCAAAAACCCTCCCGAAAATAGTGCAGAAACAAAGCTCTAGCGAGAATGAGGAACTGAATTATTAATATTGGTAAAAAAATAGTACTGGAGAAATTAATGGGACTGAAAGCCAATAAATCACCTGGACCTGATGACCTACATCCTATGGTTTTGAAAGAGGTGGCTATAGAGATAGTGGATACATTGGTTGTCATTTTCCAAAATTCCATAGATTCTAGAATAGTTCCCGCAGATTGGAAGGTAGCAAATGTAACCCCACTATTTAAGAAAGGAGGGAGAGAGAAAATGGGGAACTACAGACCAGTTAGCCTGACATCATTGATAGGGAAAATGCTAGAATCTATCATTAAGGACGTGGTAACAGGGCACTTAGAAAATAATAATAGGATTGGGCAGAATCAACACGGATTTATGAAAGGGAAATTGTGTTTCACGAATCTGTTAGAGTTTTTTGAGGTTGTAACTAGCAGAATAGATAAGGGGGAACCAGTGGATGTGGTGTATTTGGAATTTCAGAAGGGATTCGATAAGGTGCCACACAACAGGTTATTAAATTAGGGCTCATGGGATTGGGGGTAATATACTAGCATGGATTGAGGATTGGTTAATGGACAGAAAACAGAGAATAGGAATAAACGGGTCATTTTCGGGTTGGCAGGCTGTAACTAGTGGGGTACCGCAAGGATCAGTGCTTGGGCCTCAGCTATTCACAATCTACATCAATGATTTGGATGAGGGGACCAAATGTAATATATCCAGGTTTGCTGATGATACAAAGCTGGATGGGAATGTAAGTTGTGAGGAGGATGCAAAGAGGCTTCAAGGGGAGATAGACAGGCTAAGTGAGTGGGCAAGAACATGGCAAATAGAATATAATGCGGAGAAATGTGAAGTTATCCACTTTGGTAGGAAAAATAGAAAAGCAGAGTATTTTTAAATGGTGAGAGATTGGGAAATGTTGGTGTTCAGAGGGACCTGGGTGTCCTTGTACAAAAATCACTGAAAGTTAACATGCAGGTACAGCAAGCAATTAGGAAAGCAAATGGTATGTTGGCCTTTATTACAAAAGGATTTGAGTACAAGAGTAAAGGGGGGAGAAATTGAGTCATGCCCCCTTTGGGGCGCTAACTTCGCCAGGGTGCTACTTTTAGCGTCCCGGAAAAATTAGCACCCCCCCGCGGCCAAAATTGAGTGGTAGCGCCCCATGAGGGAAGCGGGGTGCTACTGGAAGCACCCCGCCTCCCTCTTGGGGCGCTGCGAGGGAATATTGCGGCACGTCGCGCCGCGGCATTGCAGGCCTTCCATCCCTTCTTAAAGGGCAGGGTCCTTGTGCAGCGCGACAGGGGGCCCAGCTGGGCCACAGGGGATCGGAGTGCCGGCAAAAGTGCCTGGCACTCAAGAGAAGTGCCGGGATCTTGGAGCACAGCCGGCACTCAGCGGGGGAGGCGGGTCATGAGGCTGGGGGCAGCAGTGGAGGCAGCTGCTGGCAGGCGGCCAGCAACAAAAATGGCCGCTCGGCACTTCGCCTTTAAATAGCACCGCCCTGGCCACAGGTAGGCTCCCCTGGCCCCGTCAGACATAACGTCTGGCAGTAAGTCAGGGGGCGCTACCGAAGATTGTGGTGGGGGCGCGAGCGGGGCATTGTGTGCGGCGATGACGGCATCGCCGGCGGCGCAGCGCCACGGGACGCTAACGGTTACCGCCGCCGCTAACCTCCCGCTAAATTTTGCGGGAGGCATTGGCAGCGCCGCGCTCTTAGGGCACTAACGGGAGGCGCAAAGCAACTGAATTTTTCCCCCAAGATGTTTTACTGCAATTATATAGGGCCCTGGTGAGACCACATCTGGAGTATTGTGTACAGTTGTCGGGGGTGATTTTGCCAGCCCTGGGGAGGCGGGTTTGGAGGTGGGACTGCTGGGAAAATGGCAGAATCTGGCCCATCCCGCCCCCAACCCACCTCCGCGCCATCTTCCCAGGCAGCGGGTACCCAACTCGCGCCGGGTCCCGTCTCCTGGAGGCGGGAAGGGGATTACAGCCACTTAACTGCCTGTTAATAAGTAGTTAACAGGCAGTTAAGAGGATTATCCTCATTTTTCCAGCAGAGGTGCGGGCTTCCCGACGTCGGGAAACCCCACCAGGGTCACCGAGGCGAGCAGTGGGTCTGCGGGGATAGGAGGGGTGCAAAAGTGTGCTGTGGAGGTAAGTGATGGATACAAGTGTGGAGAGGTAAGTATGTGAGGCGAGTGAAAAGTGATAGAAAATGTTTACTTACTTTTGTTTCTTCCTGCAGGCTTCAACAGTTGGGGAACCGAAGACTCCTCACCTCCACGGCAGAGATGATAGAATGTCTGCTGCATTCTCCAATGCAACAACCATCTAATTTCTGCTCACAAAAGAGGTTTGATGAGTCTTGAATACAAGGACTCATCAAACAACAGAGAGTGTCAGTGTTTGACAGCTTCACAGAGCTGTCAAACGATGATCAGTCATCTGTCAACATTTTTTGACAGATGAAACGTCATACGCTGACGTTCTCTGTAACTGGCTTCCCCTTAATTGGCCTGCTAAGCCTGCTGGCGGGCTTAACAAGGTCAATCAAGGGAAAATAGCGTGAGTTGGCCACAAGTCGATGGAGACGGGACTAAAACCCGACAAGCAGCAGTCCCACCTCCAAGGCGCCCCCATTGGCAAAATCACCCACTTAGCCTCCTTACCTAAGGAAGGATATTCTTGCCATAGAGGGAGTGCATTGAAGGTACAGCAGACTGGTTCCTGGGATGGGGGATTGTCCTATGAGGAGAGATTGAGTAGACTAGGCCTATATTCTCTAGAGTTTAGAAGAATGAGAGGTGATCTCATTGAAACGTACAAAATTCTTACAGGGCTTGACAGGGTAGATGCAGGGAGGATGTTTCCCCTGGCAGGGGAATCTAGAACCAGGGGTCACAGTCTCAGAATAAGGGGTCGGCCATTTAGGACTGAGATGAGGAGAAATTTCTTCACTCAGAGGGTGGTGAATCTTTGGAATTCTCTACCCCAGAGGGCTGTGGAGGCTCAGTCGTTGAGTATATTCAAGACAGATCGATAGATTTTTGAATATTAAGGGAATCAAGGGATATGGGGATAGTGCAGGAAAGTGGAGTTGAGGTAGAAGATCAGCTATGATCTTATTGAATGGCGGAGTGTGAAGGAATAAGCCATATAACCTATTCAGAAAAATACACCATTCTATGAAAGAATTCTGGCTTTATTAAAACATGACAAACTGGGTCTGGAAATCTAGAAACTTAACTATGAAAAAGCTATGATAGCATTCTGGCTATTGAGATCATTGTTGACACTGAATCAATAACCTTATTGAAACAGAAGGTTAAAGGCTCCTGGCAGTCTGATCCTTTGGGAACACGATAATAGTTCACCCTGTATAAGGTGTTCTAATTTACAGCTCGTAAAGAAGCACATAAAAGTAACAAACAGCTGCCTTTGTAAAAATGATACCAAATAAAGCGCACCTGTTATTACACCGTTTTTTATGATAAACTTAGAACACCTAGAGGAGAGACATGGTTCTGTAGTGCTACCAGCTGTGGTGACTGCAAGAATTGCAGGGGTCAGCAGAAAAATGACTAGAGATAATTAGCTTACATCAGCAGAAAACCTTAAAGGAAATACCACAGGAAAAGGGTATAAATATTGAACTCTCAAATGGGATAGTAGACTCGCTTAAAGGTGCAAAGTGATTCTCGGCTTCAGAGCCAGCTCTGTAAGTCTCCAACTCTTTGTACCTCGGGGAGCAAAGGTACTGTATTTGATTTTGGTGGATATCCTGAATAAAACTAGGAACTGTAAAACTGTAGCGAAGTTAAGATTTGAGAGTAGGTTCTCTGATAATAGAATTGTAAGCTTTCTTTTTTGGAACTGTTAATGTTTGATTGATTCACCAACTGTAAATGATATGTCGGTACTTTAATAAATCTATATATTTTTAGAATTGTCTCACATAATACTTCTGTATCAAACTCGCAAACTCAATCTCTGTACACTCTTTGGTGAGGAGTTGCAGAATTCTGGGGGAGTTTTCCGGACCCTCATAATATCCAGAACATTACAGTCTAGCTAAACTTATTAAAAGTGCTATCTGGAGGACGGTAACAGTTTCAGGTTGTTCCTTTCCTTTAGGGAGAGATAGTCTGAACCTTTAAATCCAATTAAGCGTCATTAGGATTCGGCTACCTCAAACTTTAGTTGAAAGTGAATGTCTGAGGAATACGCCTGATCCGGGGTAGCCCTAAAGAGGCTAGGACTAGTAATTATCCCTTCAGGAGCAGGCTCGAAGGGCCAAATGGCCAACTCCTGCTCCTATTTCTTATGTTCTTATGTTGTCCAGCCCTACAACTCTCCGAGAACTATGCGTTCCTCCAATTATTGCCTCTTGTGCATCCCTGATTTCCTTCGCCTCACTGTTTACGACCATGCCTTCAGTTCTCTAGGTCCTAAGCTCTAAATTCTCTGGCTAAACCTTTCTGTCTCTTCACCTCTCCTCCTTTAAGATGCTCCTTAAAACCTGCCTCTTTGCCTGTCCTAATATCTCTTGATATGGCTTGGTGCCAAATTTTGTCTGACAATGTTCCTGTGAAGTACCTTGGGACATTTTACTACATTAAAGGCGCTATATAAATGCAAGTTGCTGTTGTTCTGGGAAAGATAACAGGGAGTAAAATCAAACACAGTCAAAAATAACTTTTTTATGTAAGGCAGAGCAGTGACAAGGCGGGAAAGTGTTCCAAAGAACACGAGTGTAGTGGCTGAAATATTAGCCTGCGATCTTTGTGTGTCAGTTTGATTCAGTAATAGCACTCTCAATTCTGAGTCAGAGGGTCTTGGGTTGAAGTCCCACTCCAAGATGTTAGCAAATACTCTAGGCTGACATTGCAGTACAAAAGGAGTGCTGCATTGTTGGAGGTGCTGTCTTTTGGATGAAACGTTAAACCAAGCCCCATCCAGTTCAGGTGGATGTAAGAGGTCCCATTCTACTATTTGAAGAGTCAGGGAGTTCTCCTGGTGTCTTGGACAATGTTCATCCCTAAATCAACAGATTATCTGGCCATTTATCTCATTTACTGTTTGTGGGACCTTTGTTGTGCTCAAATTGGCTGCTGCATTTGCCTATAAAAAAACAGTAAGAAACATTGTGGGACATCACCACACTTTTATAGTACTGCATGTTTTTTTGGAACTAGCATAAGGAAAACAAACGTGTTGTGCCCAGGTGGTTACAAAGTATTACAAAGTATTTACAGCACAGAAATAGGCCATTCGGCCCAACTGGTCCATGCTGGTGTTTGTGCTCCACACGAACCTCCTCCCACCCTTCTTCATCTAACACCATCAACATATCCCTCTATTCCTTTCTCCCTCATGTGCTTATCTAGCTTCCCCTTAAGTACATCTATGCCTCAACTACTCCCTGTGGTAGCGAGTTCCACATTCTAACCACCCTCTGGGTCAGGAAGTTTCTCCTGAATTCCCTATTGCATTTATTAATGACTATTTTATATTTATGGCCCCTAGTCCTGGTCTCGCCCGCAAGTGGAAACATCTTCTCTACATCTATCCCATCAAAAGCTTTCATAATCTTAAAGACCTCTATCAGGTCACCCCTCAGTCTTCTCTTTTCTACAGAAAAGAGCCCCAGCCTGTTCAATCTTTCCTGATAGGGCTAACCTCTCAGTTCTGGTATCATTTTAGTAAATCTTTCTTACACCTTATCCAGTGCCTCTATATGCTTTTTATAATATGGAGACCAGAACTGTTCACAGTACTCCAAGTGTGGCCTAACCAAGGTTCAATACACGTTTAACATAACTTCTCTGCTTTTCAATTCTATCCCTCTAGAAATGGACCGCGTACTTTTTTAATGACCTTATTAACCTGCATCACTACTCTTAGTGATTTGTGTATCTGTACCCCCAGATCCCTCTGTTCCTCTACTCCATTTAGACACAAAGGCCGTGATTTCTCCAACCTCGGCGGGACCATGGCGGGCGATGTCGGTGGCTGGTCCTGACCCCGCTGCTGGCTCCAGCCCGCTGTCCAAAATGATTTTCCCTTGATTGAGCTTGTTAAGCCTGCCCAGTGCGTTTCCCGGCCAATTGAAGGAAGCGGGTCCGATGACGTCATTCGATGACGCGTCATCAGCCGGTTTCCTTAAAGGGACCATGCGCAAATTTAGTTTGACAGTTGTGCTGTCAGTGTTCTACAGCATTGAGGTGCTGCAAACACTGACAAGCACTACACAGAGGTGCACGGCTGCACCCAGGCTCTCCCATGACTCCCTCCATATGCTTATGGAGGGAGTCACAGCATGCAGCGTGGCCCTCTTCCCTTCCAGTAGGCAGAAGAGACCTCCCCAGAACACCAATGCAGCCTGATTGCACATTGCACAGGAGGGCACAAGCAGGGATCTCATCAGGAGGACCAGGCTGCAGTGGCGTAAACCTTTCTATGATCTCAGTAGATCACGAAACGTTAGTACAAAGCCACACTCAACTATATCCTGCTGTGCCACTCATCACATCCCCATCACTCTGCCTTCCCTACCCAGCTCCTGCACATCCTTACTCGCACCAACTTACCTTGCACCTCCACCCATCCCTCTCTATCTACATTATCACTTCCCCATCTCACTAGCCACCCCTCACACTTACCCTCATCCTAGTCCAATCATATCCACTAACAACACACAAGGGTAGGCACTTGGGTGTTTTATGCAATGTTCATGTAAAGTTTCTGTTAATGTGGCATCAAACATTGAAACCTTTATTTTCAACATTTGGTGTTCTTGGACAGATTTGTGTGCACCTTTGGAAGTGGCTTAGTGAGTTGCAGTGAATGGTGAGACATAACGATACCCCCCGCAATGGTGGTGAGTGTGAAAGCAATGGCTTAGACAGTGTAGGGATGGTTTAAGGTGTTGGCGTGGGGTGGTGCCAACCTGGCGCATCATGTGGTAGCCAGGGTGTAGAGCGTCAAGTTAAGTAAATGTGGCCATGATGAGGCCATTCCTGGCCTCCCGGGCAGCAATGTGGTCGGGTGCTGATGCCCTGTGTCCTGTTCAGCATCAGTTGATTGTGGAGAAGGTTGGTGTTGTTGTTGGTGCTGTTGGTGTTGGGGCTGATTGTGGTGGGATTCTGAGGACCAAGGTGAAATAGTTTCAAGGGCACCGATGCTGATGTAATAGATGGCAGGTGAACTTGAGATGACAGAAGCGATCTGTCAATGGTGAGAGAGGTTGTTCCAATGAGGTGACACTGGATAGAGAGTTTACTTCAAACACCTGCATAAAGCTCAATCTGTCTTCCAAATGCTGTAAGCAACAGCTTCTGAGATTGGAAAGTGACCAGCTGTGAGATGGGAGCTTTTATAGCACATTTGCAACTGTCAAGTAATGAGATGATTCCATGGTCATACAACTCCCGACCTGTTTACCTGGCGTGATCCCCGAGCAGCGTGGACCCCATGGGCGACCTTGTAAAATGTAAAGATGAGCTCAAAATACGTCTTAATGGGTTGTTAACAAGGGCACAATGACCTGAATTGCCTCCCCCGCCGCTGCCTGTTGGGTTTGCTCAGCGCTGACAGACCCGACATCTGGGAAAGGTGTGTGGTGGCGGGTTAACAGCGGGGTCCCGAACTGCTGTCCAAAAAATGTTTTTCCCACCCAACCTGCCACCGAACACACCCGCTGACCCCCCCAAAAATTCCCCCCTTATTTTCCAAGGAGTATGTGGCCTCCTTATTCTTCCTATCAAAATGTACTGCTCACACTTATCTATATTGAAGTTCATTTTTCAATTATACGCCCATTCTGCAAGTTTATTAATGTCTTCCTGTAATCTATCGCATTCCTCTTCTGTATTAATGGGTACGGTAGCATAGTGGTTATGTTACTGGACTAGTAATCCAGAGGCCTGGGTTAATGATCTGGAGCTGGGAGTTCAAATCCCACCACAGGCTACTGGGGCATATTAATTAAATAAATCTGGAATTAAAAACTAGTATCAGTAATGGTGACCATGAAACTACCATTTTGTCGTAAAAACCCATCTAGTTCACTCATGCCCTTTAGGGAAGGAAATCTGCCATCCTTATCCGGTCTGGCCTATATGTGACTCCAGACTTGCAGCAATGTAGTTGACTCTTAACTGCCCTCTGCGGTTCAAGAAGGCGGCTCACAACCACCTTCTCAAGGGCAATTAGGAATGGGCAATAAATGCCGGCCTTACCAACGACACCCACATCCCATAAAAAAAACTGCATCCCCCAATTTGGTGTCATCTGCAAATTTTGAAATTGTACTTCTGATTCCTAAGTTCAAATCGTTTATGTAAATGGTGAACAACAGTGGTCCCAGCACCGGTCCTGTGCAACACCACTTTCCACCATTTGCCTATCTGAGTAATTACCTTTAACCCTTTTGGAATCCATGCTGACTACTCTTTGTTATATTTTCAGGTTAAAGCTCTGGAACCACAGACTTTTTAAGTAAAAGTGGTACTGGTCCCAAAAGTGTAGTATAATGGAGATGTAGAATGGCTGTTGTTACAGAAATATTTGACGTGATAAATGATATGCTGTATGACTCATGCACTAATAATATGTTGAAGTCCCATGAATGGATTAAAATATAACGTTCAGATATGCCTCTAATTCAATAAAATATTGTTTTGAAAAGGTTAATAAATGAATTTTTGCACATAGGTTGAAAGACATACAGAGGCTGCTTACACATATGATTTAAAGGAATAATGCTATCTGTATCTGGTTATCACTAGAAGCAGCTTGTATGATGCCGCCTCAGTCACAGGATATTGTGACGGAGGCAGCATATTTCGGTTCTTTAATACACATGTACATAGATACCAAATTAACTGAGAGATTTAGAGCTGAGGGCAGGAGAAAATTCTTCACACAGAGTTGTGAGGCTGGGAATGTACTTCCTGGGTTAGTGATTGAGGCAGAAACTATATCAACATTCACAGCTGCAGGCCCCAAGGTAGGTGGATGTCCCATCCCACTGAAGATACGGCAGGAATTCATTAAAGCAGAAAATCCCACCCTCTATTTCCACTATGTTCATCAAGATAAGTAATACTGGGTTCCAGGATTGATCCCTGGAGGCTCCGCCGGTCACATGTACTCAATTAAAATCATTACCATGGATAGCTGCCTCAAAACATCTCTTTACAGACCATTAGAAGTTCAGGTTGTTTTTAAATGTGAAACAGGACCTTATGCATTCTTAGGGTGAGACTTTAACCAAGATACTGTAGGTCAGATGAGCACTAAAAATTAACTTTGAAGTAGGGAGTTCTCCTGGAGTCCTGGTCAATTTTCCTCCCTCAATAGCCCAAAACAGATTGGTCATTCAGCCAATTGCTTTCTGTGGGATTTTTGCTGTATACAAATTGCCTACCACATCTGCCTGCATAAAAACTGTCACTGCACTCCAAAAAGTAATTCATTATATGTGAAGCGATTTGCGACATTTTAGAAAGACATGGTATGATACTATATAAATATGTCTTTTTTTCACTGTTTCTTATCATCTAGCCAATTAATAATCTTGGAACATGTCTGTCTCAAATCCCTCTGCACCACCCAGCAAAAGGAAGCTTTAAGTTTATTTTATTAAACTATGACTTTGTTTCAAATTTAAAAAAAATCTAAATCCCACTCCAAGTTGAATACTGGTGACTTTGTCTTTCACAAGCTTCTCACTCACTCATTCATGGGGAGAGATCCAGAAAAGGGGCTTTTTCCTCGTGGTAAATAAAAATTTATTGTAAACTATTCCAATGCATTGCGTTCGAAAAGCATCGCACCATATGGTTTTCATTCAATGTGGGCTCTCACATCATGTATTCTTAAAATAAATACATTAATTCTGATCTGTACTGTTATTTATATCACACACATGCAGGATGTATAAAATTCGTATTAAAGTCTTTGGTTAGGGAGAGGAAATGAGATTCCCAAAAACAACATTAGATGTTGCACCAACTGTCAGTACAGCTCGTGTAACCCAAAACCACTGTGGGAATCTGTGCTATCTCTAGACAGCTGGGAGTAGACTCTAGGGTCTCACAATTCTGATCCTCGCAAGGTCAAACTAAACTCACTAACGACATTTTGGCCAAGATTGTTGAAGCACACAGGTCAATAAAAAGGATTCACACACTGTCTTTTTATCTCTGGGAGCTAGGTTTGAATCCAGTCCATACTGATAGGATGAGAGCTATTTCACTCCGCTAGTTGTAAGAGTCCTTGTTTCGGGTTCTCACAACTCACAGTTCCTAGTAGGTGTGAGTCCATAACACAAAATTACCCACAATTCTGCACTAATTGCCACTAAATTATTCATCTTAAAAAGTGAGGCCATAACACAGACATATGAAAAAGGACGTGCCAACTGGTCCATCTAGCCCAGCCCACTCAGACATGGTGCAGCCTATGTGTACCATGAACCCAACCCCTGGTTACGTAATCTCTTGAGAGAGGCAAAACAATCAGAAAAAAAATTTTAGACCTGAAAAAACTCTGGGAAATTCTCTGCTGACCCCTGAGGACAATCAAGCAAGCTCCAAGGGACTGCAGTAATGGATATCAATAATTATAGCCATCTCTCATCAACCTTCTATAACTTGAGATGTCCTCAACTCTCAGGAACTCATTCAGCTCCTTTTGGAAGGGTTGCAGTGAACATATACTTGCTACATGTTTTGATAATCTATTCCAGAGGTCGATGACTCTTTGAAAAGAAATACTTCCTGGCATCTAACCTACGTTTTTGAATTTTATACTCCTGCCCCTAGTTCTCCCAGCTCTATTTAGCTCAAATAATTTACTGACCTGGACAAAATCTATTTCCTTCATCATTTTATAAACCTCAATCATAACACTTTGAAGTCTACACTTCTCCTATGAAAAACCCCCCAAATTCCTTGAAACTATCCTAAGAGTTAAGAGCCCTAAGATTAGATATAATTCCAGTTGCCTTCCTGTGGCCCTTCTTCAGGTCCTCAATATCCTCCAGTGCTTGAGACAGCCAAATTGGACACAGTATTCTAATGTGGCTGTACCAATGATGCCTGGTATAGGAAATGGAACTGTTGCACGAATGCAGTACAGGTTTTCTTCTGAAGCGGAGCGCAGCCTTGGGAGTGATTGCTGCTGACAATGAGTATTAAAAGTGAAAAAGGTACCACTGTTAACACTGACGCTCCTCGCCTTAGTGACCAGAAAAAAATCATCAAAAATCAACATTTAATTTAAAAGAAAGTTGTTCTCAGGCTGTGGGCAACACCAGCATGACTGCATTTATTGCTCATCCCTAGTTGCCCTGGTAACAGAATGGCTTGTCAGTGTGCGACAAGAGTCACAGAATAGGTAGGAATGGCAGGTTCCCCTCTCTGAAAGGCATTAGTGAACCAGTTGGGGTTTTACAACAATCTGGTAGCTTTTAATGGTTATTTTTTTCTGATTCAATGAACTCAGTTTCACAACTTACCAGGGTGGGATTTGCACTCATGACTTTTGAGTTGCTAGTCCAGGACTATAACCACTGTTTTACCGTACCTAGTGTATAAGCAACAATAAAGAATCCTGATGGTACTGATGATGAAACTGCTTCATTAAATATTCTGTTTTACTGATACTTACTTTACCGTTTGTTGTGTTTCATGGAAAATTGATTAATTAATATTAATATATGCTACGATTAATTAAGCTTGTTTTGGGCTGGTAAGTTCAGTCACTTACCTCACTGAGTTGCTAGGCCGATACTTACTGGTGGTGACAGGGGATTGAGGGCAAGTTGCTTCACTTAGATTAATGGAGTATGTTATGAGCACCGACTAGTGGCCACAAAAGTGCTGCACAGTCTGAATCTTCAGAGTGAATTTTTAGACCGAACTGACCTTCCTGGCCTATCATGACCCGTGTATATGATGATGGTGATATGATTTAAAATTATTTTAAAGAAGATTAAAGTGAGACATATTTTCAGTGGGGTGTCAGAGTGGTTAAGTAACCCATGCACTAACAGAGAATAGCATCTCAGTTCATTAATTAGCTGACAAAATACATGATCTGATATATGCAAATAAAAATGAATATTTCTGCAAAAATAAGCTAAAACAATCTGATTGTAAACTAACCCTGTAACACTGAGTCATTCAGATGAAAATAACATGTTGCTGATCTTTCTTCATCACTTTAGCATTGAAGAAATGCCTCTTTTTAAAAGACAGTGCTATCATCAACTCAATTGAAGATCTGTCAAGGCTGATTGAAGATACCAACATAAGGTCAGAAATGTGTTTGCTGATGACTGCACAGTGTTCGGCGCCATTCGCAACTCCTCAGATAATGAAGCAGTCCATGCCCGCATGCAACAAGACCTGGATGACGTTCAGGCTTGGGCTGATAAGTGGCAGGTAACATTCGTGCCACAAAAGTGCCAGGCAATGATTATCTCCAACAAGTGAGAGTCTAACCACCGCCCCTTGACATTCAATGGCATTACCATCGCTGAATCCCCCACTATCAACATCCTGGGGGTCACCATTGATCAGAAACTTAACTAGACTAGCCACATAAATACTGTGGCAACAAGAGCAGGTCAGAGGCTGGGTATTCTGCGGCGAGTGTCTCACCTCCTGACTCCCCAAAGCCTTTCCACCATCTACAAGGCACAAGTAAGGAGTGTGATGGAATACTCTTCACTTGCCTGGATAAGTGCAGCTCCAACAACACTCAAGAAGCTCGACACCATCCAAGACAAAGCAGCCCGCTTGATTGGCACCCCATCCATCACCTTAAACATTCACTCCCTCCACCACCGGCGTACCGTGGCTGCAGTGTGTACCATCTACAAGATGCACTGCAGCAACTCGCCAAGGCTTCTTCGGCAGCACCTCCCAAACCCGCGACCTCTTCCACCTAGAAGGACAAGGGCAGCAGGCGCATGGGAACACCAACACCTCTAAGTTCCCCTCCAAGTCACACACCATCCTGACTTAGAAGTATATCGCCGTTCCTTCATTGTCGTGGGTCAAAATCCTAGCACTCCCTCCCTAACAGCACTGTGGGAGTACCATCACCACACGGACTGCAGCGGTTCAAGAAGGCGGCTCACCACCACCTTCTCAAGGGCAACTAGGGATGGGCAATAAATGCTGGCCTTGCCGGCGACGCCCTGATCCCATAAACTAATAAAAAAAATGGTTAAACATATAATAAGGGTATTGGCTAATCTTCCCTTCAGTATATCAGTGACAACACTGGCTTGTATTTTTGTGTTTCAGCCTGAAGTTTCGTATTTCTGATTGACTTACTTAACTTTAACTGGCAAAGTTCTTGACATTTTACTTTCCCATCCTCAACTGGTTTGCCTATTCTCAGCTCCCTATGGGTTATCCATTATTGCTTAATACTAGTGGATCTCCCACAGCATTGCTCATGGTGAATGGTGGATCCGCTGGCTTGAAATGCAGTGCATCAAGTACCGAAAAAAGTCTGATGCTGATTTTATATTTTTGCTGTTTTGTCGACACTGCTAATTTCTGAAATGCTGGTTGCTTTGCAGTTGGTGCAGCAACCCTAATATAAATCTACTGGATTTGCGAAGGGAAGGCTAAGTTAATTTATTTTTAAAAACAGGCTGTATGACTTCCCAAGATGAAAGGGTATTAGTGTCAGATGGCAAGCCAAATTATTTTCCAGTACATCCTCTCTTGAAGATCGTCCAATTTATACCTTGGGCAGGATTTTCATTGTGCCGTGGAGTCGGGATTGGAGGAGTTGGGGGGGGGGGGGGTTAAAATCCCGAAATCAGGGGTCCCGACCCCTTCCCGCATCCAAACCCGCCTCCATGCCAGTTTCAAAGGAGGCGGGTACCCGCCCCGCACTGGGACCCGCCTACCCGAAGCGGGAAGGGATTAGTGCCAATTAACTGCCTGTTAACAGGTAGTTAACAGGCAGTTTTTAGCCTAATCCCTATTTTGATGTTGAAGTGTGGGATTCCCGACGGCTCCAAACCACGCCAAGTTAGAGGAGGCGGGCCGTCGGGTTGAAGGACTTGGAGGGGTCGAGATGTCGGTGTTCAGGTGAGTGATGTGTGCATGAGTGCAAAGGTAAGTGTGTTTGGTGTGTCTAAAGTGATTAAATAAGTTTTACATACCTTTTCTTACCTTTTCAGCCTTCCTTCCTTTAGGTTCGGGGAGTCCCTCATCTCACCGGCACAGAAAGCAGAGTGGCTGCGAACTTTCAAAAGTGACAGCCTTCAGCTTACTGTGCAGGAGAGATTTCTAACTGAGTCTGTGAAGAAGGACTCAGGTTAGAAGTAAGACTGTCAGTGTTTGACAGCTTCATACAGCTGTGAAACGCTGATATTTGAAAAGCTTTTGACAGATGAAATTTCAGTCTGTGACGTCACCTGTTGCCGGGTGGCCCTTAATTGGCCTGCTGAGCCCGCTGGGCGGGCTCAACAAGGTCAATCAAGTTAAAATCGCGTGGATTGGCCGCATCTCGATGGAGGCGGGTATTATGTCCGTGTGTAATTGAGACACGGACTGCAGGAGTTGGTTATAACAGGCCTTTACTGAGTGGAGACAAACTGGAACTAACTATGCAAAGTTACTACACAGGCTTATATACAGGGGTGGTCACTACTGGTACTGCAGTATACAGGGGCTGCAGAATATAGTTCCTTCTGCAAAGTACATACACTACAATTCCTCCCCTTTTAGCTAAACAGTACATAACATTCGATTAATAATTAAATAACATATTTGCAATTACAGTTGTCATATACATTAGCTGAAGTTAAGCAATTATAAGTTCAGTCTTTGAGGAGGCTTCCTGATTCTGTCTGGATAATGCCTCTTTGGGGTATCAGGTCCTTCTGGCAAAGTTGATTCTGAATCAACGTCGTTGTTGGGTTCGTCTGCTTCCAATAGTCCCGATTCTGAGGTAGATGCAATTGGTACTTCGGTTTCATCACCAGGTGTATCGGATCGTGGTGTGGAATTGACATTTTCCAGTGACTCTAGAATCTGGTCAGCATGGCGTCTTACAATGCTCTCTCCAACGTCCACGGTGTACATTAGAAGTCCTTGCCGTGTACAGATCGTTCCTGGCTGCCATTTCTCTGTGCGGTAGTCCCGGGCCAAAACTGGTTGACCTATCTTAAAACTCCTGGTCGGCCTTTCATTCATATTCTGAAACTGCCTGTTCTCCACATCTCTTCTGATGTTTGGCTTAACCAAATCCAAGCGGCATCGTAGTCTTCGATTGAAGAACATCATGGCTGGAGTTTGGTTGGTAACCGCATGTGTCGCATTCCGGTAGGCAAACAAGAAGTTATCCACCTTGTGTTGTAGGGGTATGTCTTCATTACACATTGCCTTGATAGCCTTCTTGAATGTTTGAACGAACCTCTCAGCCAATCCATTGGTGGCTGGATGATATGGGGAGGATGTGTAATGCTTAACACCATTGTTCTTTAAGAACCTCCGGAACTCTTCAGACACAAACTGTGGTCCATTGTCGGAGCAAATCTGTTCAGGCAGCCCATTTCTGGCGAATATGGTTCGTAAGACTGTGATAGTTTTTTCTGTGGTGGTTGATGACATTTTTATTACCTCTGGCCACTTTGAATGTGCATCCACCGCAATTAAAAACATCGAGTCCATAAATGGACCAGCAAAATCAATGTGCACCCTTTGCCATGGAGATGAGGGCCAGTCCCATGGATGTAGGAGGGGCTTGTGGTGGGGCGTTTTGGACCTTCTGGCATCCTGTACAGCTCTTGGTCATCTCTTCGATTTCTCTATCGATTCCCGGCCACCACACAAACGCTCTGGCTAAGTTCTTCATTTTTACCCCTCCCAGGTGACCCTCATGAAGCTCATTGAGCACTCTATCCTTCAATTTGGGTGGAATTACTACTCTGGATCCACACATCAAGGTTCCTCGGCACACTGACAGCTGTTCTCTTCTCGGCGAGAATGCTGGCAACAGTGGTTCGCCATGTGCTGGCCATCCCTTCACCGTTAAATCATAGACCCAGGAGAGTGTCGGGTCATTTCGTGTTTCCTTTTCTATGTTTGCATTCGTCACAGGTAGACATTCGACTATGGTCGAGTGGAATATCTCCACTGGATCCACTGCAGGTGCTTCTTCCACCGTCGGCAACGGTAGGCGCGACAATCCATCAGCATTCCCATGCTGTTTAGTTCCTTTGTACTCGATGTCATATTGGTGTGCCCCTAGGAAAAGAGACCACCTCTGTAGCCGTTGTGCTGTCATTATTGGGACGCCCTTCTGAGGGTTGAAAATGGAGACAAGAGATTGATGATCAGTTAGTAGAGTAAATTTCTGACCATGCAGGTAGTGATTGAACTTCTTCACCCCCCACACCAGGCTGAGGGCCTCTCTGTCAATCTGGGCGTAGTTACGCTCGGCTGAAGTTAACGAGCATGACACAAAAGCTATCGGCCTCTCTGAACCATCAAGGAATTTATGTGACAGTACCGCTCCAATGCCGTAGGGAGACGCATCACACGCCAGTCTTATCGGTAGTGATGGGTTGTAGTGAGCCAATACTTCTCTTGAAGTGATTAGGTCTTTACTCTTCTGAAAGGCCCGCTTACATTCATCGCTCCATTTCCATGCTACTCCAGTTTGTAGTAGGGCGTTCAGTGGGTGCAGAATTGTGGACAAATTCGGCAAAAACTTATGGTAGTAATTCACCAATCCGAGGAATGACCTCAGTTGCGACACATTTTCAGGCGCTGGAGCCTTAACTACCGCTTCAATTTTGTCAGGGGACTTATGTAACCCCTCTTCATCAATCACGTGGCCACAATACGGTATCTGTTTCTTAAAAAACTTGCACTTGGGGCGATTGGCTCGTAGCCCATGTTCTCTTAGTCTAGTGAGCACCTGCTCTAGGTTGGCAAGGTGTTCACTGTCATCTTCACCTGTCACTAGGATGTCGTCCAAGTAACACTGAGTCCCCGGAATCCCTTTGCCATATCGCCGGAGCTGATGCTACTCCGAATACCAGTCGATTATACTGGTAAAGACCTTTGTGAGTGTTTATCGTGAGATACTTCCGAGAGGATTCTTCAACCTCCATCTGCAAATATGCTTGTGCTAGGTCAATTTTTGTAAAACGCTTCCCTCCAGATAGTGAGGCGAAAATATCTTCTATCCTCGGGAGAGGATATTGTACTGCGTGAAGGACTGGGTTCACTGTCACCTTGAAGACCCCACAGATGCGAACCTTCCTTGGCTCCTCAGACTTATTGTTTAATGTTTTCTTCATGACAGGAACGATGGGTGTCACCCACTCGCTCCAGTCTACCTTAGATAACACGCCTGCATTCTCCAGATTCTCCAGCTCTGCCTCGACGGCTGGGCGAATTGCATATGGTACCAGTCTTGCTTTGAAAAACTTGGGAATTGCATTCTCTTCTATTTTTATCGAGGCGGTTACGCCTTTAAGAGTTCCCAGTTCTTGTTGAAATACCTCTTTGGCGTTAGCTAAGATTTTTGACAATCGGCCAGGTGTGACGTCGTCATCCTTTTTACCAGCCACCGTCAGTGCCTGAATGGAGTGCCAGTCTAAACTTATCTTTCTGATCCATTCATGTCCCAATAACGGTGGTCCACCATCTTGCAGTATGTACAGATACAATTTCTGTATTTCCTTGCCGTTGTATTCGACAGGCACCCTTATTTTCCCTCTGGGGTATACTTTTTGCCCCGTATACGTCTTCAAGACAATGGATGTCTCTTTCAAGGGTATGTGTGAGAATAGTCGCTCGTAGTCTCGTCGATTCATGACGGTCAGGGCTGATCCTGTATCCAATTCCATTTTGACTTGGGACCCTGCTGTCGTGAGGGTGACCCAAATGGTTCGGTGATCCTCTTTTGCGATTACGTTGTGAAGTTTGAGACAGCTTAGTCTCTTGTTCCTGGATTCACTATCGCTCATCTGGTCTTCGGAACTACTGTCCGTCATCTTTTGTACTTTCCTGTACTGTTCCTTAGTAGCCTTTTTGTTGTCGTTAGTCTTCTTCCCAGACCTGCAAACTCGTGCAATGTGTCCCATCTTTCCGCATTGCCTGCATATTTTGTCCTTGGACCAGCAGTCCTTCTGGTTATGGGTTGTTCTGCCGCAGCAATAACATTTTTCAAATCCCCGTGTCATTTCGTGGGTGCCGTATTCCTGTGGCTTTTGCTGTATTTCCGCAGCTCCCCTTGCTGCTGCTTTGTACGATATTGCCACGCTGAAAGCCTTATCTAGCGTCAGCTCTTTCTCTGAGAGTAACCTCTTCTGGGTTCCTTCACTCAGGAGTCCACAGACAAATTTGTCCCGTAGAGTATCTGTCAGTCCTGCTCCGAACTGGCAGTGCTTTGATAGCTTGCGTAGTTCCGTAAGGTAATCAGCATTGCTCTCATCTTTATGCTGATTTCTCCTGTGGAATTTAAATCTTTCTGCTATCAGCAGCGGTGTAGGATTTAGGTGTTCCTGTAGGATATCAACAATTTCGTTAAAACTCTTCGCCATCGGTTTGGCTGGAGTAATCAGGTTCCGCAATAGGCCGTACATTCTTGCGCCCATTAAGTTTAGTAGTACCGATGCCTTTTTCTCATCGGCTACTTCGTTTGCCTCGCAATATACTTCGACTCTTTCCACATACGTGGTCCAGTCTTCTATTGCATTATCGAAGGCAGTGATATTGCCAGTCTTCGGCATCTTGGAAATCTAAGATGGCGCCTCCCGCGCTTTGCCTTCTTCCTCGATTTAACAAAATGGTGCCTCCCGCGCTTTCTGTCTTCTCCACTGCTGCTAGCGCTGTTGCTGGCGTTTTATGCCTTGATGGCGACGCCCTATGGTCTTCGCGCACTTCCCCCCGCGCTGCTGCTAACGCCGCTCTCCGCGGTTCCCGTGGCAAACTGCAGCTCCTCGCGGCTTTCTGCGCTTCTAATTTCTTTTATTTCCCCGTCGTCGGAGCAACCCTGCGGGACACTTTCCTCCCTCTTCTCGGGTCTGTACGCTGCCCGGCTTCGTAGCACCGGCCGCGCCCTGTGTGCTCCGCCCTCTCTCTCTCTCTCCTCTTCCCGACAACGCTGCTCGGCCCCGTTGAAAAGCCACCCGATCGAGCTCTAGCCCGCCGCATCCCAGGAAGGATCAGTGTACTACCTGCCACCAGCCCGCTTAGCTGGAACACCATCGACAGGATAACCAAGCCCCGCTCTTGACAGCCTCTCCTGCAAATCTTCAACTCCGATGAATCAGAGGCGGTTGCCCACGGTCGACGCCCGTTTCTTCTGTTTGTTTTCTTTTTTTCTTTTTTTTTCTTTCTTCCTTCTGGCCTCGACCTCTGACAACTTCGCTTCAGGGATGGATCCCCATGAGGTGGTGCAGACTGTAGGTAAGTTCGGATCTGCTCGTCGCCAGTATTATGTCTGTGTGTAATTGAGACACGGACTGCAGGAGTTGGTTACAACAGGTCTTTACTGAGTGGAGACAAACTGGAACTAACTATGCAAAGTTACTACACAGGCTTATATACAGGGGTGGTCACTACTGGTACTGCAGTATACAGGGGCTGCAGAATATAGTTCCTTCTGCAAAGTACATACACTACACCTGGCACTACAACCCCGAAAGTTGTAGTCCCGCCTCCAACCTGACTCCTGAGTTAAATTCCTGCCGCTTGTGTCTGAACCTAGAATCAAAGCTGCTTGTGATGTTCATGACTCTGGTTGACCAGAGATGATGTAAAATCACCTAAAAGAATTTTGGATGAGAAACAATTCCCTACATTAATGAAAAGGATGGGATAAATAGTATTAAATTTAGAAGGTGCAGAGTAATTAAGTGATATCTCTGACGGAAGAAACTTTCTGTTCTTTAGCGCCACCTGCTGAGTAATAAGTGAAAGCACATATCTGAACTTCAAATGATGTTAACAGATTTTGCATAGGCACACACATCTCTTGCAATACATAATGATAATTTTCACTCAACATGATATTAAAACTTTGTTGCGGAACACTTACTTCGTGTGCTATTATATCAAAATTATAACTGCGTATACGAAGAATTTGTTTGCAAATTTGTCATGCATAAAGGTGATTCTGTGATTCGGCACTGCCAGCAGGGAGTGGTGCTTGCAGGGAGGACAGCACAGGAGTTAGAGGGAATCTTTCTACATTGTTCCAATCATTGGATCAGGAGTCTAATGCCGGCTTTTACTACTCTCCTAAATCGACTACGGGATTACAGGAAGAATTAAATCTACATGTTAAATTTGATAATGTACCATTGCAAAAACAGCTGGCATTACACGGTCGGGCACTGATGGTGCAGTGCAGCATTAGCAGGGAGAGCTGATCAGGAAATCGTAGGCTCCTTGGTACCTGATGTTTTGTCTTAAATTTTAAATTAATGGATGGAAAATCTGTCCTCGTTGCAGGCGCAAGGCAGGTACAAAAAGGACCAATTTCAGGGAGCAAAGTTCTGCGCCTCAAGGCGTCCAGGGTGGCTGCCTAAAACAAGCGTTACCCCCTTGCATATGCTAATGAGAGGCATAATACCTTTATAAGGAATCTTACAAGAAATTGGTCTGCACCGCTTAGGTGTTCGGGACATGGATGTGGCCAAGCCAGTGGCTGCCATCG
This sequence comes from Somniosus microcephalus, assembly GCF_052327205.1. Classification (NCBI taxonomy): domain Eukaryota; kingdom Metazoa; phylum Chordata; class Chondrichthyes; order Squaliformes; family Somniosidae; genus Somniosus; species Somniosus microcephalus. The sequence continues at coordinate 36,783,155 of NC_140992.1, forward strand.
TAAACGTAAGTGGCCGAAGAGCTCCTCCCAGAGTCGCAATGCGGTTTCCGTCCACTAAGGGGCACAATGGACATGATCTTCACCGCACGTCAATTACAAGAGAAATGCAGGGAACAGCACCAACCGCTGTACATGGCCTTCTTTGATCTCACAAAGGCCTTCGACGCTGTCAACCGTGAGGGATTATGGAGTGTCCTCCTCAAATTCGGCTGCCCTCAAAAGTTTGTCACCATCCCCCGCCTGCTTCACGACGACATGCAAGCCGTGATCCTGACCAACGGTTCCACCACAGACCCAATTCATGTACGGACCGGGGTCAAGCAAGGCTGTGTCATCGCACCAACGCTCTTCTCGATCTTCCTTGCTGCAATGCTCCATCTCACCCTCAGTAAGCTCCCCACTGGAGTGGTGCTAATTTACAGAACAAACGGCAAACTGTTCAACCTCCGTCGCCTCCAGTCCAGATCCAAGGTCGTCCCATCCTCTGTTGTCGAATTACAATATGCATATGACGCTTACGTCTGCGTTCACTCGGAGGTTGAACTCCAAACCATCGTAAACATCTTCACCGAAGCATACGAGAGCATGGGCCTTACACTGAACATCCGTAAGACAAAGGTCCTCTACCAACCTGCCCCTGCCACACAGTACTGCCCCCCGATTATCAAAATCCACGACAAGGCCTTGGACAACGTGGACCACTTTCCATACCTCGGGAGCTTACTGTCAACAAGGGCAGACATCGACGACGAAGTCCAACACCGCCTTCAGTGTGCCAGCGCAGCATTCGGTCGCCTGAGGAAGAGAGTGTTTGAAGACCAGGAACTCAAACCCAGCACTAAGCTCATGGTCTACAGAGCAGCAGTGATACCCGCCCTGCTGTATGCCTCAGAGACATGGACCATGTACAGCAGGCACCTCAAAGCACTGGAGAGGTACCACCAACGCTGCCTCCGCAAGATCCTGCAAATCCATTGGTAGGATAGATGCACCAACGTCAGTGTTCTTGCTCAGGCCAACATCCCCAGCATCGAAGCTTTGACCACGCTCGATCAGCTCCGATGGACGGGTCACATTGTCCGCATGCCCGATACGAGACTCCCAAAACAAGCGCTCTACTCGGAGCTCCGGCACGGCAAGAGAGCCCCAGGTGGGCAGAGGAAACGCTTCAAGGACACCCTCAAAGCCTCCTTGAAAAAGTCTTACATCCCCACCGACACCTGGGAATCCCTGGCCCAAGACCGCACAAAGTGGAGGAGAAGCATCCGGGAAGGCGCCGAACACCTCGAGTCTCTTCGCCGGGAGCAAGCGGAAGCCAAGCGCAAGGAGCGCATGTCAACCCAAGCACCCCACCTACCCGCCCCTTCAACAACCGTCTGCCCCACATGTGACTGAGACAGTTGGTCCCGCATTGGACTCATCAGTCACCTGTGAACTCATTTTTAATGTGGAAGCAAGTCATCCTCGGTTCCGAGGGACTGCCTAAGAAGAAGAAGAAACAAATATATTTTAAAAGTTATTTCTGTGGAGCCAGGAGGAGCAGGATTACTCCTCCTGGCCCCACAATACTTCTGCCAGCCACGATTGGACACCATTCTGCTGTTATTCCAACCTCCCTCCATATTCTTACCTAAGGGCTGCTGCCGGTGAGGCAGGCATTCTGAAATTGCATTCTTTTGTTGGGTGAGCTGCCTGTGAAGGCCCGACTGGTGCCAGCAGCTCGCCCGAAATATTTTGATTGGGCTCGAGGATCAATTTCTTGAGATCCTCGGCCACTATGCAATTTCCACCCCTGTGTGCCCACGATTTCCCGATCAGCGCTCCCTGTGAGCACTACTCTGTGTTGGAAGCGATCAAGTGTGGTATCGGCCCTACTGTATGCAGCTATGGTTGCCACACTTTCAAAGGACATAGATGTAATTGGAAAAGGTGCAGAGAAGAGCAACAAGAATGATCATGTGTAAAGGGGTTGAGTTATGAGGAAAGATTAGAGAAGTTTAAGCTCTACAGTCTAGAGAGAAAAAGGTTAATGAGTGACCTTACTAAGGTATAGGGGGGGAAAATTCAGTTGGTTTGCACCTCCCGTTAGCGCCTTAAGAGGGCGCTAATGGGGCGCAAAGCAACTGGCACCCGGGCGCCGCTCACAAAACTAACTAGACATTTTGTGGTGGCGCTAAACACTACTGCCATGATCTCCTGCGCCGGCAGATCGTGATGTCAGTCGAGTGTGCAACGCCCCGGTAGCACCCCGGACCGGATATTGAGTGGCGCCCCCTGCCTTACCGCCTGCCGCTAGCAACGACAGGTTTTGCAGTCAGGAAGGGACTGGGGGAGCGCTATTTAAAGGTGACCGCTTCCTGCCTTTTTTTGTTGGTGATATTTGTGCACCACGCATTCTGAGAGAGAGAGAGACTTCTGGAGAGATTCAACGCTGTGTGAAGGAGTTTTGGGTACTGAGCAGCACTTTGCAGGTTCATTTTGATTTGCCCTTCCTTGTATCGATTTAGAAGAGACTGTGGGGGCTGCACTCTGAGCTCTTTCCCTGGGCCTCTCCATTGTTCTTTCTAGCAGATTTGATGTACAGGTCCCTCCAGGCCGAGATTCAAGGCTGCAATGAGCAGGATGTGGTTGGAGAGCAAGATCAACCCTCCCCTTTAAGAACTGGCCGGCGCCATTGTGTCTGTGTTCCATTGCTGACTGACATCACATGAGCTTCGCCAGCGCTCTGAGGTAGCGCCTTGCTCCTCAGCCTTTGCACCTTAAGACAGGTGTGTAGCGCCTGATTTAGCGTTCCAATCACCTCCAGGGGCGATAAAAGCCAAGTTTGCAGTCGGAGGCGATAATTAGCGCCAGGCGCTAATCTTTGCGCCCGACCGATAATGGCACCCCAAATGGGGCGATACTGAATTTCTCACTCATAAAATATTAAGTGCCACAGATAAGAAGAACTGAGAGTATTACCTTTAAGATCAGTCAGGCCAGTAGAACAACAGGACATACATTTAAACTAGTGAGAAGTAAATGCCAAATAGATCTTATAAAACTTCTTTACTTTAGGGGTGATAAACATTTTGCATGATCTATCAGGTGAGGTAGTGGGATCAAAGATGTTAGGGGAGTTTATGATGCTAGACTGGGTGAATTGAAAGACTAGAGGGAATATTCTGAAGTGTCAAATGATGTTTTTTGCCTTTGATTTTTGTTCCTGTGTTTTAAATTTCACAAATAACCTCCCAGCGATGTCGGGGAACATAGGGTCTAATGAGAGGGAGGAACTGAAAGAAATCAGTATTTGTAGGGAAATGGTGTTAGGGAAATTGACGGGAGTGAAGGCCGATAAATCCCCAGGGCCTGATAATCTACACCCTAGGGTACTCAAGGAAGTGGCCCTAGAAATAGTAGATGCATTGCTGGTCATCTTCCAAAATTCTATAGATTCTGGAATAGTTCCCATGGATTGGAGGGTAGCTAATGTTACCCCACTATTCAAAAAAGGTGGTAGAGAGAAAACGGGGAATTACAGACCGGTAGCCTGACATCGGTAGTGGGGAAAATGCTAGAGTCCATTATAAAAGATGTAATAGCAGAGCACTTGGAAAACAGTGACAGGATTGGACAAAGTCAACATGGATTTACAAAAGGTAAATCGTGCTTGACTAATCTACTGGAATTTTTTGAGGATGTAACCAGTAAAATAGATAAGGGAGAACCAACGGATGTGGTGTATTTGGACTTTCAGAAGGCTTTCGATAAGGTCCTGCATAAGAGATTGGCATGTAAAGTTAAGGCATATGGGATTGGGGACAAGGTACTGACTTGGATAGAGAACTGGTTGGCAGACAGGAAGCAAAGAGTTGGAATAAATGGGTCTTTTTCCGAGTGGCAGGCAGTGACTAGTGGGGTACCACAGGGATCAATCCTAGGACCCCAGCTATTCACAATATATATTAATGATCTAGATGAGGGAACTAGATGTAACATCTCCAAGTTTGCAGATGACACAAAGCTGGGTGGGCGTGTGTGCTGTGAGGAGGATGCCGAGAAACTCCAGTTTGATTTGGACAGGTTGGGTGATTGGGCAGATGCATGGCAGAAGCAGTATAATGTGGATAAATGCGAGGTTATCCACTTTGGTGGCAAAAACAGGAAGGCAGATTATTATCTGAACAGCAATAGATTGGGAGAAAGGGAAGTGCAATGAGACCTGGGTGTCCTTGTGCACCAGTCGCTGAAGGTAAGCATGCAGGTGCAGCAGGCGGTTAAGAAGGCAAATGGTATGTTGGCCTTCGTAGCAAGAGGGTTCGAGTATAGGAACAAGGAAGTCTTGCTGCAGTTGTACAGGGCCTTGGTGAGACCACACCTTGAGTATTGTGTGCAGTTTTGGTCGCCTTATATGAGGAAGGATGTTCTTGCCATGGAGGGAGTGCAGCGAAGATTCACCAGACCGATACCTGGGATGGCAGGAATGGCGTATGAGGAGAGATTGGGTCGATTGGGCTTATACTCACTGGAGTTTAGAAGAATGAGAGGGGATCTCATTGAAACTTATAACATTCTAACAGGACTGGACAGACTAGATGCAGGAAGGATGTTCCTGATGGCTGGGGAGTCCAGAACCAGGGGTCACAGTCTAATGATAAGGGGTAAGCCATTTAGGACAGAGATGAGGAGGAATTTCTTGACCCAGAGAGTGGTGAACCTGTGGAATTCTCTACCACAGAAGGCGGTTGAGGCCAATTCATTAAATATATTCAAGAAGGAGTTAGATATATTTCTTAAGGCTAAAGGGATCAAGGGATATGGGGAGAAGGCAGAGACAGGGTACTGAATTTGGATGATCAGCCATGATCTCATTGAATGGTGGAGCAGGCTCGAGGGGCCGAATGGCCTACTCCTGCTCCTATCTTCTATGTTTCTATGTCTATGTTTAGCTGCTTATTGACCTTATCGAAGAACGGTGGCCAAAAACAGTGCAAAGAAATTATTTGAGTGTTTTGATTGGTTGGTTTTCTGCTGGTTACCCATTCCTCTTTAGTATTTTTTTGCTGCTTTTGATTTATTCACAGTTAGTCAATCAGATATTTGATTGGTAATAACAATTAATTGGTTATCTGAGTCAGTCACAGTTTTTTTTTACTCTATGTGTTATGCTTAGAAGGTATGACACTTTTGAAGTGTGATGCCATTAAGGATACACTTTCAGGCCTTTGAAAGGTGTGTTTGGGAGGCAGGAATATTATTTATATGAATTTGAAACAGGATAAATTGGGCCAAAAATGTAAACTGAAAATGACAGTTTTACAATGGATTACTGTTCTGAGGTGCTGTGATTGTCCCACTCAGTGAATTCCAATCTTGTCTGGGCCACCGGGGGAAAGTGTCAAATGAAGGTCGGGGTGCTGTCCCACAAGGAGCAAGGGAAAATTGGCAGATGTCAATCTCACAAGCTTTTTACTGGTTACCTGCAGATCAGTAGTGACAGATTCATGGGAGCAGATTATACTTGGCCTCTCTTCTGGCTGGGTAATGGCTCAGGATGCACAAAACTAAAGACTGTCAGCATGAAAAAAAAAACCTTTACAAAGAAATATCATGACTCATATATGTTAACATCCTTTTATTTGTTTTTCCTTATCTCCTCATGTCAGCGGTGCACTGGAGGGTATGCTGAATGCATCCAATATTTATTTTGGAAGCTAGTGTGTGCTCATTTTTTCACAGCATGTAATTAAAGGTATACAGAGTGTACCCAATTTGTAATTTTGGAAGGTACAATGTACCCACTTTTTTGGCAGCATGTTATCAATGTTATACTGATTTTTTAATTTTTGGAGGCCGAGGTATGATTAAGTATTGAACATGTTAGGTTAGAACTTCCCTTACTTCTTGGAGCAGAGGCCAAGCTTAGTGGCGGTGGAGGAACCAGAAATTGTGGCAGAATTTGGCTTTGCTAGGTTCCTGTCCCTTCCGAGCAGGAATGGCTATTTCCGATAGAGAGGTTGGGTGCTTCTTCCCCTTAGCCCCCTATATGCTGCCTTCAGTTTGGCTCTTTGATTGGGGTGAAAGTTTTCGCTTAACGCCAATGCTAAACATCAGTAAGGCCAATTGGGTGTTAAGGCTGGAACTAACTCTAAATTTAAACAGAGTGAGACTGCCTCCTTCAAGGGATATGGGGAGATTAGTAGGATTAGTTTCGGATTGCTATAATAAAGAGCTATAGTAGAATCATAGAATGGTTACAGCACAGAAGGAGGCCATTCGGCCCATTGAGCCCGTGCCGACCCTCTGCAAGAGCACTACAGCTAGTCCCACTCCTCCGTCCTTTCCCCGTAGCCCTGCAAATGTTTTTCCTTCAGGTACTTATCGAATTCCCTTTTGAAAGCCACAATTGAATCTGCCTCCACCACCCTTTCAGGCAGTGTATGCCAGATCCTAACCACTCGTTGCATAAAAAAGTGTTTCCTGATGTCACCTTTGGTTGTTCTGCCAATCACCTTAAATCTGTGCCCTCTGGTTCTCAACCCATCCGCCAATGGGAACAGTTTCTCTCTATCTACTCTGTCTAGACCCCTCATGATTTTGAACAGCTCTATCAAATCTTCTCTCAACCTTCCTTGCTCTAAGGAGAACAGCCCTAGATTCTCCAGACTATCCACATAACTGAAGTCCCTAATCCCTGGAACCATTCTTGTAAATCTTTTCTGCACCTTCTCAAGCACATGATTGCAAGTATCCCTTAATTCCCAAAAATTTATCAACCTCTGTCTTGAATATACACAATGACTGAGCATCCACAACTCCCTGGGGTAGAGAATTCCAAAAATTCACAACTCTTTGAGTGACGAAATTTCTCCTCATCTCAGTCCTAAATGGCCGAACCCTTAATCCGAGAATGTGACTCCGTGTTCTAGATTCCCCAGCCGGGGGAAACATTTTCTCAGCATTAACACTGTCAAGCCCCTTAAGAATTTTATGTTATAATTAGATCACCTCTCATTCTTCTAAACTCTAGGGAATATAGGCCTCGTCTACTCAATCTCTCCTCATGGGGCAATCCCCTCATCCCAGGAACCAGTCTAATGAACCTTTGTTGCACTCCCTCTAAGGCAAGTATGTCTTTCCTTAGGTAAGGAGACCAGAACTGTACACAGTACTCCAGGTGTGGCCTCACCAATGCCCTGTATAATTGTAGTAAGACTTCTTTACTCTTATACTCTAATCCCTTTGTAGCAAAAGCTAACATACTATTTGCTTTCCTAATTGCTTGCTGTACCTGTATGTTAACTTTCTGTGATTCATGTACAAGAACACCGAGGTCCCTCTAAATGCCAGCATTTCCCAGTCTCTCACCATTCAAAAAATATTCTGCTTTTTTGTTTTTCCTACCATAGAAACATAGAAACATAGAAGATAGGAGCAGGAGTAGGCCATTCGGCCCCTCGAGCCTGCTCCGCCATTCAATGCGATCATGGCTGATCATCCAAATTCAGTACCCGATCCCTGATTTCTCCCCATACCCCTTGATCCCTTCAGCCTTAAGAAATATATCCAACTCCTTCTTGAATATATTTAATGAATTGGCCTCTACTGCCTTCTGTGGTAGAGAATTCCACAGGTTCACCACTCTCTGGGTGAAGAAATTCCTCCTCATTTCTGTCCTAAATGGCCTACCCCTTATCCTTAGGCTGTGACCCCTGGTTCTGGGCTCCCCGACCATTGGGAACATCCTTCCTGCATCTAGTCTGTCCAGTCCTGTCAGAATTTTATAAGTTTCAATGAGATCCCCTCTCATTCTTCTAAACTCCAGCGAGTACAAGCCCAATCGACCTAATCTCTCCTCATACGTCATTCCTGCCATCCCAAAGTGGATAACTTCACACTTCCCCACATTGTATTTCATTTGCCATGTTCTTGCCCACTCAGTCAACCTGTCTATATCTCTCTGCAGCCTCTTGCATCCTCCTCACAGCTTACTTTCCCATCTAATTTTGTATCATCAGCAAACTTGGATGCGTTACATTCAGTCCCTTCATCTAGGTCATTAATATAGATTGTAAATAGCTGAGGCCCAAGCATTGATCCTTGCGGTACCCCGCTAGTTACAGCCTGCCAACCTGAAAAAGTCCCGTTTATTCCTACTCTCTGTTTTCTGTCCATTAACTAATCCTTAATCCATGCTAATATATTTCCCCCAATCTCATGAGTCCTAATTTTATGTAATAACCTCTTGTGTGGCACCTTATCGAATGCTTTTTGGTTCGTCCTTATCCATCCTACTAGTTACATCTTCAAAAATCTCTAACAGACTTGTCAAACACGATTTCCCTTTCGTAAAACCATGTTGACTCTGCCTACTCATATTACGATTTTCTAAGTGCCCTGTTACCCCGTCCCTAATAATAGATTCTAGCATTTTGCCTACTACTGATGTCAAGCTAACTGGCCTATAGTTCCCCGTTTTTTCCATTCCTCCTTTCTTAAATAGCAGGGTTATGTTTGCTACCTTCCAATCCTTGGAGACTGTTCTAGAATCTAGAGCATTCTGGAAGATTAATACCAGTGCATCCACTATCTCTGCAGCGACCTCTTTTAAAATCCTCGGATGCAGATTGTCAGGTCCAGGGGATTTGTGGCCACTTAGTCCCATTAATTTCTCCAGTATTATGGCCTAGAAATTCAGTTGCTTGCGCCACCAGTTTGCGCCCAAAGAGGCCACTCAGAGGCTTCAGCGCCACTGGCCACAACCACCGCGATATTTAGCGGGGCGCTAATGGCGGCGTTAGCCTGTAGCGCTGCGCCGCCACCGATGATGTCATCGGTGTGCGCAGCGCCCCGCTACCGCCCCGAACGCCATATTAGGTCGCGCCCGCCTCTTCCGCGCCGGCCGCAAATAGCGACCGATACACAGAGGCCAACCTATGGCGGTAGTGGCGCTAGTTAAGGTGGAGGTGCGGCCGGCCGCTTTTTCGGCGGCCGCCTGCCCGCACCTCCGTCCCCGGCCTCCTACACCCCCCCCCCCGCGGCATTGCCGGCTGTTTCCCGAGAGCCCGGCACTTCTCCTTGGTGCCGGGCTCATTTGCCGGCACTCGCGAGCGGGGATCGCGCTGTTGCAGGCACCTCCCCCTTAACAGTGGGAGGAAGGCCTGCAGTACCGCAGCGTGCCGCTGCGGCACTTTGCGCGCCGATATTCAGTTTCAGCGCCCCAAGCGGGGCGCGGGAAGCCTCGTTTAGCGGCCCGCGTCCATTTGGGGCGCAGAAACTGAATATCCCGATGGCGCAAGTGGCTCCGCGCGCAGCAGTAATTCTGGCGCCCAGGCGAGCTTGGCGCCCCAAACTGAATTTTTAGCCCTATGTCTTTACTTATACTGATTTCTTTAAATTCCTCAATCTCTCTAGACCCTTGGTTCCCCATTATTTCCAGGAGGGTTTTTGTATCTTCTACTGTGAAGACAGATAAGTATTTGTTACTGTCTCTGCCATTTCCTTATTGCCCATTATAATTTCTCCTGTCTCTGCCTCTAATGGGCCCCTGTTTACTTTCACTAATCTCTTCCTAGTTACATACCTATAGAAATATTTACTATCTGTCTTTATGTCTCCTGCTAATTTACTCTCAAATTATTTTTTCTCTTTCCTTATCAATTTCTTGGTCCTCCTTTGCTGAATTCTAAAATCCTCCCAATCCTCAGGCTTACTACTCTTTTTGGCAAGATTATAAGCCTCTGTGGCGGAGCCACCAAGAGACACTGAACAATCTATAATCATTCCTTTAACCACTCTGTAGTGCAGTTGTGGACTGCACCTTTAAGCTGTGTGTAGGTTCTTGTATTTCCACGTGATGACGTCATGACGCCGATCACGTGACCCCCAGTTGGCGCGGAAAACGTGATGACGTCATGACGTCGGTTTCCAGTATTTAAGGGCAGTCTGAGAAAGGCTGGGGACCTGGACAGACCTGCTGACCTCTGCTCTTGTAGTTATCAGTTAAAGTATTTTGTTTATTAAAGTTTAATTATTTTGTTTCCTTGCGTTGGACTTCGTTATTCGGATAGGAACTTCCGTTCCTACATTGGTGACCCCGAGCTCGTTGGACAACTTTCTTCGGGATATTCATAATGAACACGAACGCCGTTGCCCTTAAATTGCCGCAGTTCTGGGAACAGCAACCAGAAGCATGGTTTTTCCAAGCAGAAGCCCAGTTTGCTATCCGGGACATTACAGCGGATTCAACCCGTTATTATTACGTGGTTTCCGCTCTGGACAGCGCCGCGGCTTCACGGGTCATCAGCATCCTGGGGAATCCACCGGCAGAGGGCAAGTATTCAGCTTTAAAAGATCGTTTACTACAAGTGTATGGTCGAACTAAGTCAGAGCGTGCACGTAAGCTTATAGCCGCAAAGGCAGAGTTTCGGATTATGGAGCGCCTTGGGATTGTCCGACGCTCCGACAGTCCTTGGTCTTCCCCATTACACATTGTACCCAAACCAGGTGGCGGATGGAGGCCTTGTGGGGATTACAGACGCCTTAACAAAGCCACTATGCCGGATAGGTATCCAATACCGCATATACAGGATTTTTCGGCTCATTTGGCTGGCAAAACAATATTTTCCAAAGTAGATCTCGTCCGTGGATATCATCAAGTTCCTGTGTACCCTCAAGACATCCCCAAAACGGCGGTCATCACACCGTTTGGCCTTTTTGAGTTCCTTCGCATGCCGTTTGGGTTGAAAAATGCAGCTCAGGCTTTTCAGCGACTTATGGACTCTGTGTTACGGGACCTTCCTTTCATTTTCATTTACTTGGATGATATTCTCATTGCTAGTAAAGATAAGGAAGAGCATATGGCTCATTTACGTACACTCTTTGCCCGTCTCAGCCAACATGGCCTCATTATAAATCTAGCCAAATGCCAGTTTGGGTTAACCAGCATTGACTTTCTAGGGCATAGGATCACCTCAGAAGGCGCCGTCCCACTGGCCACTAGGGTAGAGGCAGTTAAGGCATTCCCGCGGCCGCATATACTTAAATCTCTTCAGGAGTTCCTGGGGATGGTGAATTTTTATCACCGTTTTGTCCCCAAGGCAGCCCAATTAATGCAGCCGCTGTACGAAGCACTTAAAGGGTAGTCGGGTAAAGATGTTATCATTTGGACACCACAGATGGACCAAGCATTCCTGGACACCAAGGCGGCATTGGCAGATGCAACTATGCTTGCACACCCACTCCCGGGCGCAACCATCGCCCTTACTACCGACGCCTCCGATTACGCCATCGGGGCAGTGCAGGAACAATGGGTTGCCGGGACTTGGCAGCCATTGGCCTTTTTTAGCCGCCAACTGCGTATAAATGAGCGAAAATACAGCACTTTTGATAGGGAGTTGCTGGCCTTGTTTTTGGCCATCCGGCATTTTCGTTTTCTTCTAGAAGGGCGCCCGTTTACTGCATTTGTGGACCATAAACCGCTCACTTTTGCAATGGCCAAAACGGCGGAGCCGTGGTCAGCCCGGCAACAGCGCCACCTTACATTTATATCAGAATTTACAACGGATTTGCGACATGTGTCTGGCAAAGATAATCTTGTGGCTGATTGCCTGTCGCGTGCCCCAGTCCAGACAATTCACCTGGGAATCAATTACGTCGGGTTGGCAAAAGAACAGCTGGCGGATCCTGAAGTTCAGGCGTATCAGACCATGCCTTCTAGCTTGCAGGTAGCCGATGTTATGTTCCAATCAGCAGGAACCACGCTTTTGTGTGACATATCCATGGGAGTGCCCCGGCCCATTGTGCCAGTCGAATGGCGTAAGAAGATTTTTCAGATTATACATGGCTTATCACACCCGGGGATGCGAGCTTCACAACGACTTATGTCCCGTAAGTTTGTTTGGAAGGGAATGCATTTAGACGTTCGGGACTGGACAAACAATTGCGTGGACTGTCAAAAATCAAAGGTTCATCGTCACGTGAAGGCTCCAATGGCTATCTTTCCAGTGCCTGAACGCCGGTTCGACCATGTACATGTGGACTTAGTGGGCCCCCTCCCCATTTCGCGGGGTTTTATGCATCTCCTGACAATAGTGGACCGTACTACCAGGTGGCCAGAGGCGATTCCCTTGGTTGCTACTACCACAGCGGACGTATCCAGGGCATTTATTTCGTCGTGGGTGGCCCGGTTTGGAGTGCCATCTGATATCTCCTCTGACCGTGGTCCACAATTTACGTCAGAGTTGTGGAATGCAGTTGCACAGGGCTTGGGTACCAAGCTGCATCGTACCACCGCTTACCATCCGCAAGCAAATGGCTTATGTGAAAGATTTCATCGGTCTTTAAAGGCGTCCCTCCGTGCCAGCTTGCGTGGTTCCAACTGGGTGGATAGACTCCCTTGGGTGATGCTAGGCCTCCGTACAGCCCCCAAAGATGACCTCCAGGCTTCATCGGCTGAGTTAGTCTACGGTCAAGCGCTTCAAGTAGCAGGGGATTTTCTCCCTCCACATACAGAATCATGGTCGCCTGCTCAGCAGCTTCTTCAGCATCAAGAGGTGGCAAAGAATTTCCTGCCTATTCCAACTTCGCATCACAATCTACAGAAGCCTCATGTTCCGGCAGAACTTATGAGTTCCGATTATGTTTTTATTCGGCAGGATGCTCATAGAGATACACTCAGACCACCTTATGATGGACCGTTTTGTGTTATTGCAGCGGGAGAGAAATATTTTACGGTCGAAATGGGAGGTAAATCGGATACCATCTCCATCGACCGACTTAAACCAGCCCATCTGGATCGGAGTGAACCGGTGGTTGTTGCTCAGCCACCTCGCCGTGGACGACCACCATTGGCTACTAGACCAATTATGCAGCAGTCTACTATTAAATTGCCTGCTTCGGCTTCATCCTCATCTACACCTTCTGCTACGGTTTCCTCCACCCCAGATGTACCGCTTCAGACACAGCCAAATGTTGGCTCATCTTCTAACGATCCAGCGTCTGAAGTTCGTAGTCGTTCGGGCAGAATAATTAAACCTCCTGCACGTTTGATGCTGTCTGTTAAAGAGAATTCTGGGGGGGCGCCTGTGGCGGAGCCACCAAGAGACACTGAACAATCTATAATCATTCCTTTAACCACTCTGTAGTGCAGTTGTGGACTGCACCTTTAAGCTGTGTGTAGGTTCTTGTATTTCCACGTGATGACGTCATGACGCCGATCACGTGACCCCCAGTTGGCGCGGAAAACGTGATGACGTCATGACGTCGGTTTCCAGTATTTAAGGGCAGTCTGAGAAAGGCTGGGGACCTGGACAGACCTGCTGACCTCTGCTCTTGTAGTTATCAGTTAAAGTATTTTGTTTATTAAAGTTTAATTATTTTGTTTCCTTGCGTTGGACTTCGTTATTCGGATAGGAACTTCCGTTCCTACACCTCTTCCTTTGATTTAATACTATCATTAACTTCTGTAGTTAGCCACGGTTGGACCACTTTTCCTGTGGGGTTTTTGTGCCTTAAAGGAATGTATATTTGTTGTAAATTATGTATTAATTCTTTAAATGCTAGCCATTGCTTGTTTACCATCATACCTTTTAATGTAGTTTCCCAATCTACCTTAGCCAAGTCATCCCTCATACCAACGTAGTTTGCTTTGTTTAGATTTAACACCCTAGTTTTGGACTTAACTAAATTACTTTCAAACTCAATGTAAAATTCTCTCATATTATGGTCACTCTTCCCTAAAGGCCCCTTTATTACAAGGTTATTAATTAACCCCTTCTCATTGCACAATACTAGATCTAAAATAGCCTGTTCCCTATTGGTTCCTCAATATACTGATCTAGATCTACTGACATTCAACGGCATTACCATCGCCAAATCCCCCACTATCAACATCCTGGGGTCACCATTGACCAGAAACTTAACTGGACCAGTCACATAAATTCTGTGGCAACAAGAGCATGTCAGAGGCTAAGTATTCTGCAGTGAGTGTCTCACCTCCAAACTTCCCAAAGCCTTTCCACAGGGCAGAAGTAAGGAGTGTGATGGAAAACTCTCCACTTGTCTGGATGAGTGCAGCTCCAACAGCACTCAAGAAGCTCGACACCATCCAGGACAAAGCAGCCCACTTGATTGGCAGCTCATCGACCACCTTAAACATTCACTCCCTCCACCACCGGTGTACCGTGGCTGCAGTGTGTACCATCTACAAGATGCACTGCAACAGCTCACCAAGGCTTCTTTAGCAGCACCTCCCAAACCCGCAACCTCTTCAACCTAGAAGGACAAGGGCAGCAGGCGCATGGGCATCTCCACCTCCAAGTCACACACCATCCCAACTTAGAAATATATTGCCGATCCTTCATCGTCGCTGGGTCAAAATCCTGGAATTCCCTACCTAACAGCACTGTGGGAGTACCTTCACCACACGGACTGCAGCGGTTCAAGAAGGCAGCTCACCACCACCTTCTCAAGAGCAACTAGGGATGGGCAATAAAAGCTGGCCTTGCCAGCGACACCCACATCCAATAAACGAATTTAAAAAAAACTATCTTGTATACATTCCAGGAACTCGTCCTCCACACTATTACTGCAGATTTGGTTTGCTCAGTCTATATGTAGATTAAAGGCCCCCATGATTACTGTGTTACCCTTGTTACATGCAATAAGCATAAGCAATACATCAAGATCCAGGATCATGAAAATCAATTTCACAGACAAATTCTCCCCTCTCATTCATTTCATAGCTACTGTGAAGAAATTATCACAAATTCCTGGACATAAAAAGGACTGTGTTGGTTCTTTTAGACAACAAAGCACAATGTTATACACAATAATCAACTGTGACAAATAATCATTAAAACCCTAAGTTGTGTAATAGACTTTTAGAACCTGTTTGGCGCAAAATTCGGATGCGCAGCGTCAGTTTTTTGGGCACTATGAGTGCCCTTAGCAGTCCAAAATGGCATCCGCGGCACTACGCACACTCGTGGGGCGAATTGCGCTAGACATCATATCGGTGAGGGCGTCAGTCCTCTCTTAAACTCACACAGCTGAACATGCGTTCAGCAGCAGGAAGGACCCCCCACCAGCGCTATTTAAAGAGATCATCCACTACTTACAGGTTAGTTGCTGGTTGATTTCTTCTGGCTGTTGCTATGTGTCTACAAGTGTTTGGTGCTTTCCACAGTTGTTTAAAGTTGACAAAGTCTTCAGGTAGCGGATGCTGAAGGACTTTTTCCTGAGTTCAAGGCTTCTGAACAAACCACTTTTTGCCAGACATGGGTGCACTCATAAGAATTACTTTTGGAATACTACATGAGAATACATTTAGACAGTGCTATCAAGTGGCACTTACTCATCAATAACCTGCTCACTGATGCCCAGTTTGGGTTCCGCCAAGACCACTTGGCTCCAGACCTCATTACAGCCTTGGTCCAAACATGGACAAAGGAGCTGAATTCCAGAAGTGAGGTGAGAGTGACTGCCCTAGACAGCAAGGCAGCATTTAACCGAGTGTGGCATGAAGGAGCCCTAGTAAAACTGAAGTCAATGGGAATCGGGGGAAAACTCTCCACTGGCTGGAGTCATACCTAGCACAAAGGAAGATGGTTGTGGTGGTTGAAGGTCAATCATCACAGCCCCAGAGACATCGCTGCAGGAATTCCTCAGGGCAGTGTCCTAGACCCAACCATCCTCAGCTGCATCATCAATGACCTTCCCTCCAACATAAGATCAGAAATGGGGATGTTCGCTGATGACTGCACAGTGTTCAGTGCCATTCACAACTCCTCAGATAATAAAGCAGTCCATGCCCACATGCAACAAGACCTGGACGACGTTCAGGCTTGGGCTGATAAGTGGCAGGTAACATTCACGCCACAGAAGTGCCAGGCAATCACTATCTCCAACAATCGAAAGTCTAACCAGCGTCCCTTGATATTCAACAGCATTACCATCACCGAATCCTCCAACATCAACATCCTGGGGGTCACCATTGACCAGAAACTTAACTGGACCAGCCACAAAATTCTTGTGGCAGCAAGAGCAGGTCAGAGGCTAGGTATTCTGCGGCGAGTGTCTCCCCTCCTGACTCTGTAAAGCCTTTCCACCATCTATAAGCCATAAGTAAGGTGTGCGATGGAATACTCTCCACTTGCCTGGATGAGTGCAGCTCCAACAACACTCAAGAAGCTTGACACTATCCAGGGCAAAGCAGCCCGCTTGATTGGCACTCCATTCACCTTAAACATTCACTCCCTCCATTACTGGCGTACCGTGGCTGCAGTGTGTACCATCTACAAGATACACTGCAGCAGCTTGCCAAGGCTTCTTCGGCAGTACCTTCAAAACCCGCAACCTCTTCCACCTAGAAGGACAAGGGCAGCAGGCGAATGTTGTAGCTGTACTGGAACAGCTTGGCTAGAGGCACAGCTAGTTCTGGAGCACAAGTCTTTAACACGACAGCCTTTGCTGGATCCAGTGCACTCAGCCGTTTCTTGATATCACGTGGAGTGAATCGAATTGGCTGAAGACTGGCTTCTGTGATGGTGGGGACCACAGGAGGAGGCCGATATGGATCATCCGCTCTGAATTTCTGGCTGAAAATGGTTGCAAACACTTCAGCCTTGTCTTTTGCACTCACGTGCTGGGCTCCACCATCATTGAGAATGGGGATATTCATGGAGCCTCCTCCTCCCGTTAGTTGTTTAATGCTCCACCACCATTCACGACTGGATGTGGCAGGACTGCAGAGCTTTGATCTGACCCATTGATTGTGGGATCGCTTAGCCCTGTCTATAGCATGCTGCTTCCATTTTTTAGCATGCATGTAGTCCTGTGTTGCAGCTTCCCCAGGTTGGCACCTCATTTTTAGGTATGCCTGGTGCTGCTCCTGGCCTGCTCTTCTACACTCCTCATTGAACCATGGTTGGTCCCCTGGCTTGATGGTAATGGTGGAGTGAGGGATATGCCAGGCCATGAGGTTACAGATTGTGGTGGAATACAATTCTGCTGCTGCTGATGGCCCACAGTGCCTCATGGATGCCCAGTTTTGAGCTGCTAGATCTGTTCTGAATCTATCCCATTTAACACGGTGGTAGTGCAACACAACACGATGGAGGGTGTCCTCAGTGTAGAGATGGGACTTCATCTCCACAATGACTGTGCGGTGGTCACTGTTACCAATACTGTCATGGACAGATGCATCTATGACAGGTAGATTGATGAGGACGAGGTCAAGTAGGTTTTTCCCTTGTGTTGGTTCTCTCACCACCTGTCGCAGGCCCAGACAGGCAGTTATGTCTTTCAGGACTCGGCCAGCTCGATCAGTAGTGGTGCCACTGAGCCACTCTTGGTGATGGACATTGAAGTCCCCCATAATAAAGAAGTTATTATTAGTAGAAAAACAATACTAGCAAAATTAATGGGACTAAAAGTTGATAAATTCCAAGGACCTACATCCTAGGGTTTTGAGGTGGCCATTGGGATAGTGGACGCATTGGTTGTCATCTTCCAAAATTCTATAGATTCTGGAACGGTTCTTGCAGATTGGAGGATAGCAAATATAACCCCGCTATTTAAGAAAGGAGGGAGAGAGTAAACGGAAAACTACAGACCTGTTAGCCTCACATCAGTAGTTGGGAAAATGCTGGAATCTATTATAAAGGATGTAATAACTGGGCACTGAGAAACTAATAGTAAGATTGGGCAGAGTCAACATGGATTTATGAAAGGGAAATCCTGTTTGACAAACCTATTGGAGTTCTTTGAGGACGTAACTAGTGGAGTAGACAAAGGGGAACCGGTAGATGTGGTGTATTTGGATTTTCAGAAGGCCTTCGATAAGGTCCCACACAAGAGGTTGGTGAACAAAATTAGGGCACATGGAATTGGGGGTAATATACTAGCATGGATTGAAAATTGGTTAACAGACAGAAAACAAAGAGTAGGGATAAACGGGTCTTTTTCAGGATGGCAGGCTGTGACTAGTGGGGTACCGCAAGGACCGGTGCTTGGGTCCCAGCTATACACAATCTATATCAATGTTTTGGATGAGGGGACTAAATGTAACATTTCCAAATTTCCTGATGACACAAAGCTAGGTGGCAGTGTCAGTTGCGAAGAGGATGTGAAAAGGCTTCAAGGGGATCTCGACAGACCCAGTGAGTGGGCGAGAACACGGCAGATGGAATATAATGTGGATAAATGTGAAGTTATCCACTTTGGTAGAAAAAACAGAATGGCAGAGTATGTCTTAAATGGTGAATGATTGGGGAATGCAGATGCTCAAAGGGACCTGGGTGTCCTTGTACATGAGTCACTGAAAGTGAATGTGCAGGTGCAGCAAGCCATTAGGAAGGCAAATGGTATGCTGGTCTTCATTACAAGAGGATTTGAGTACAGGAGTAAAGAAGTCTTACTCCAATTATGTAGGGCCTTGGTGAGACCACACCTGGAGTACTGTGTACAATTTTGGTTTCCTTACCTAAGGAAGGATATACTTGCCATAGAGGGAGTGCAACAAAGGTTCACGAGATTGATTCCTGGGACGGCGGGTCTGTCGTATGAGAAGAGATTGAGTAAACTAGGCCTGTATTCTCTTGAATTCAGAAGAATGAGAGGGGATCTCACTGAAGCATACAAAATGATTACAGGGCTTGATAGGGTGGATGCTGGGAGAATGTTTCCCTTGGCTGGGGAGTCTAGAACCAGGGGCCACAGCCTCAGGATAAAGGGTAGGCCATTCAGGACTGAGATGAGAA
The DNA here is from genome assembly GCF_052327205.1 of Somniosus microcephalus. Taxonomy (NCBI): domain Eukaryota; kingdom Metazoa; phylum Chordata; class Chondrichthyes; order Squaliformes; family Somniosidae; genus Somniosus; species Somniosus microcephalus. The sequence continues at coordinate 36,801,898 of NC_140992.1, forward strand.
GAAATGTCTTCACACAGAGGGTAGTGAATCTTTGGAATTCTCTACCCCAGAGGCTGTGGTGGCTCAGTCATTGGGCATATTTAAAACAGAAGTCGATAGATTTCTGACTAGTAAGGGCATCAAGGGATATGGCGATAAATGGAGTTGAGGCAGAAGATCAGCCATGATCTCATTGAATGGCGGAGCAGGCTCATATTTCTTATGTTCTTATCCAGAGTACATTCTGCACCCTTGCTACTCTCAGTGCTTCTTCCAAGTGGTGTTCAACATGGCGGAGTACTGATTCATCAGCTGTGGGAGGGTGGTAGGTGGTAACCAGCAGTAGGTTTCCTTGCCCATGCTCGACCTGAAGCCATGAGACTTCATGGGGTCCAGAGTCAATGTTGAGGACTCCCAGGGCCACTCCTTCCTGACTGTATACCACTGTACCACCACCCCTGGTGGGTCTGTGCTGCCAGTAGGACAGAACATACCCAGGGATGGTGATGGAGGAGTTTGGGACATTGGCTGAAAGGTATGATTCTGTGAGAATGACTGTCAGGCTGTTGCTTGACTAGTCTGTGGGACAGCTCTCCCAATTTTGGCACAAGTCCCCAGATATTGGTAAGGTGGACTTTGCAAGGTTGATTGGGCCATTGCCATGTCTTCAATGCCAGGTGGCATTTTGTTACAACTGAGTGGTTTGCTCAGCCATTCCAGAGGGAATTAAGAGTCAACCGCATTGCTATGGGTCTGGAATCACATATAGGCCAGACCAGGTAAGGACAGCAGATTTACCTTCCCTAAAGGACATTAGTGAACCAGATGGGCTTTATACGACAATCCGATAATTTCATGGTTATCATTACTGATACTTGTAATTATTCCAGATTTATTTAATTAACTGAATTTAAATTCCCCAGCTGTCATGGTGAGATTTGAACCCACGGTCTCTGAATCATTAGTCTATGCCTCTGGATTAGCTAGCCCAGTGACATTACCACTATGCTACTGTTCCCATGCAAGGAAGGCTCTGTCAGTGAGTGTGGTGCAATCTTTTCGGGTGATGTGGCTGTCATGGTTGAATAGCTGGCAGTGTGTGCAAGCTGTGAGATGTGGATGTGAGGCTTGCAGCAATGCTAAGTGTGTCAGGGTGAGGTGAAGCTATGAATGTTAGGTATGAGTGCTTATTGATAGAGATTGTTGGTTGGTGAGTGATGGGGGTGTAGTGCATTAAGCAGTCCCTGAAAATAGCAGTGTAGTTGGTAGGATATGGCATTTGAAGATGCATTCACTGACCTTGACCACTCGTGTGAGGTCATTAAACTTCTTGCGGCATTGTATCCAGGTCCTCAGGGCTTGACTCCTGGCATTGTTATCACCACGGTTATCTGATCCCACTGCCTTCTGAGCGTGTGTCTGGAGGGCCTCCTGTGGATACAACACATCTTTTTTCCTTTCCACCTCCTCTACCAAGGCCTCCAGTGCAGTGTTGGAAAACCTTGGAGCACGCTCTCTCCCATGTTGTGTTATTATTGAGTGTTTCCCAGTTCAGAATCAGTTGTAGAATGACTTCCAGCATCTAATCCAGCCACGATGCACCTCCCATTTAAGAGGTGCAGGCTAGCTTTAAGTAGTGCAGGCTAGCTTTAACTCATGCTAGCCTCTCACGATTTTGGGTCCCCTGCTAATGCGTGAAGCGCTGGCTGCATGCTGCAATCATGTTAATAAACAGGCAGCACATAGTTGGCGTGCTGCCTGCATCACATAGAACGGGCGCGGGTTAATCATGCATCATGATCCCAGCGCCTGTTTTCGAGAGCTAGTGAATTTAGGCCCTGCTTTCTCTAAACTCTAATCATTCTTGGCACATACATGCATGCTGCTCAGTAGCTCCTCCCAGTTTGTTTCCTTGATAATGATATCAGCATTAAACATTTAAATGCAAATTATTTGTAAATAATAAAGCACCAGCTAATAAACTTAGGCCTAGAAATTCAGTAGCGTCCCATTTGGGGCGCCAGCCTCGCCAGGGCGCTAAAAGTATCGCCCCAGAAGTAGTCGCGACCGCCCGCCGGAAATTCACTTTGCGCGCACCAGAGGGAAGCGCGGCGCTATTCGAGGCGCCCCGCATCCCTCTTGGGGCGCTGCAGCTGAAGATCACGGCGCAACGTGCCGCAGTGCCACACGCTGCGGCACGGCGCACTGCGGTACTGCAGGCCTTCCTCCCCTTCTTAAAGGGGAGGGGCCTTCTGCAGCGCGATCGAGGATCGCGAGTGCTGGCAAAAGAGCCCGGCACCGAGGAGAAGTGCCGGGCTCTTGGAACGCAGTTGGCACTCCGCGGGGGGGGGGGCTCAGGAGGCCGGGGACGGCAGCGCGAAGAGGTGCTGGCAGGCGGCCAGCAAAAAAAATGGCCGCCCCACACCTCTCCCTTAATTAGTGCCTCTACCGCCGCAGGTAGGCCCCCTGAACCAGTCGCAAATAGCGTCCGGCATTAAAGCAGGGGGCACAACTAAATATCATGATCGGGGCGGTAGCGGGGCGCTGCGCACACCGATGATGTCATCGGTAGCGGCGCAGCGCTAACGGCTAGTGCCGCCATTAGCATTCCGCTAAATTTAACGGGAGGCGTGGCCAGTGGCTCCCAACCCACTTAGCGCCCTCTTAAGGCACTAACGGGTGGCGCAGCCCACTGAATTTCTAGGCCTTATTGTTAGCTTTGGGGTTGGTTTTGCAACCCTGTACTCGCAGCCTGCAATTTCCCAAGATGCCCTTCTTGCTGGAAGCAGTGATCACAGAATCAGTCCTTTTAAATTTTCGTAGCTCTGTTTTAAATTGGAAAAGGACAACAGTGATAGCATTCACCCCTTAGGCAGCACAATGTTAAAATCTCTGTGGCAACAGTTCAGGGACCTGAATAAATCAAAGGGGATAAACTGCTAATGAATTTATTCACAAAGTCAACATGTAACAGTTTATTTTATAATGTTGCTGATGTCTTGTTGATAATGCTTTGTATGCTTTAGGATGTTGCCAGAGTATGTCAATAACAAAATGTATATCATAGCCTTTAGTAAACAGTTGACTTGTCTGCAGAAGGGAAGAATACACAACCAGCGCTGAGACCCAGATATGGTTGGCTTGAGTGAAGGCTAAACTGAACCTTGTGAAAGAGATAATTCAGTGCTCATGATGGCAGAAAATGTCCTTGCACTAATCTAATTTGAAGAGGCGAGGTTATATTAAATAAAGTTTATTGGTGTTAAAGGTACTTAGTAACCAATCTTTCCTCATAGCTAAAATTCTCCAGTCCTGGCAACATCCTCGTAAATCTCCTCTGCACCCTCTCTAGTGCAATCACATATTTCCTGTAATGTGGTGACCAGAACTGTACGCAGTACTCTAGCTGTGGCCTGACTAGTGTTTTATACAGTTCAAGCATAACCTCCCTGCTCTTATATTCTATGCCTCGGCTAATAAAGGAAAGTATCCCTTATGGCTTCTTAACCAACTTATCTACCTGTCCTGCTACCTTCAGGGATCTGTGGACATGCACTCCAAGGTCCCTCTGTTCCTCTACACTTCTCAGTATCCTACCATTTATGTACTGTGTATTCCCTTGCCTTGTTAGCCCTCCCCAAATGCATTACCTCACACTTCTCCGGATTGAATTCCATTTGCCACTTTTCTGCCCACCTGATCAGTCCAACTGATATCTTGTTCTTATATCATCTTCAGTTTCTTGCAATCCACACAATCTTCCTCCTCTGGAGACAAGTAGCAGCTTTAAAAAAACAGTCCCCACTCACATAACCCTTTAATTTCACAGAAAAAGAGGTTCAAACACATTTTTAATGTGTTTGCATTAACATGATTCTTGTGACATAAGTCAGTTTAAAACTCATTATGCATCACTTGAGCTTGACAACAGCAGGACAGAAATGATGAGGGACACTTCTCTTTCCATCATCCCTTTTGTCATTTAATTACTCCTGCCTTGCACCCCATCACAGACCTTCCCTCTTGTTCTTTCCTCCTCTCCCCTCACTTCCCCGCCTCTGTACTTGCTTAAAATTAAAAAGATTTGCCAAATTCATAGCAGTGAGCGTTTAAGTTAGACTGGAGAGAAGTATTCAATGGTGTTCCCCAGGGCTCGGTATTAGGACCACTCTTCTTTTTGCTATATATTAATGACCTGGACTTGGGTATACAAGGCTTAATTTCAAATTTTGCAGATGAGATGATACTCGGAAATGGAGTAAGACTGAGATGAGGAGGAATATCTTTTCTCTGAAAGTTGTGAATCTTTGGAATTTTCTACCACAAAGGGCTGTGGATGCTGAGTCACTGATTATATTGCTGGGATCTGCTGGTGTGGAATCTCGATTAAATAGCAGTGAAGGAATGACTGAAATTCCTGATTTAGTTCTATACGGGGCAGGGATGTGTATTTTTTCCGACTTTGCTGCGATTTTCAGCCTCCCCTCCCCGAACCCCCTCGAGTCCGTGTGTACAGGTGATTTAGACTTGGCTGCAGGGGCTGAAATCTCCAAATGTGCTGATCACGTAGAATTATGGGGTTTGTCAAACAGTGAGAAGGGCTGTAAAAGTCTTCAGGAAAACACACAGGTTCGTGGGATGGGCAGACAGGTGAGGAAAAGTGTGAGGAAAAACGAAGGATGGAAGCAGACACTCAATGGAAAGATGCTGAAGGGTGAGTGCAGGGTAACTCCCTGAAAGTGCAGGTAGATAAAGGTAAAAGGGAGCTGACAGGATTTTGAGTTTTATAATTGGGGATGTAGAGTGTGAGAGTAAAGAGAGAGTTGTTGTGATCTGGAATGCACTGCCTGAAGGGGAGATGGGAGCTGATTCATTAATAACTTTCAAAAGGGAATTGGATAATTACTTGAAATGGAGAAATTTGCAGGGCTATGGGGAAAGAGCGGGGAGTGGGACTAATTGGATAGCTCTTTCAAAGAGCCAGCACATACATGATGGGCCGAATGGTCTCCTTCTGTGCTGTAAGACTCTATTCTATATTCAAGGCTGAGATCGCTAAATTTTTGGACCCTAAGGGAATCGAGAGATATGGGGATTGGGCGGGAAAGTGGAGATGAGGTCGAAGATCAGCCATGATCTTATTGAATGGCGGAGCAGGCTCGAAGGGCCAAATGGCCTACTCCTGCTCTTAATGCTTATGTTCTTATGTTCTTGAACAATGACGAGAATAGTAACTGACTTCAGGAGACCATATAAAAGCAAAATACTGTAGCTGCTGGAAATCTGAAATAAAAACAGAAAATGCTGATCATAACCACTGCTACCATTTTTTCGGACAGCAGGTGCTAGTAATCATTCTGCTTTTGTCATTTACAGCTCCTCTAGACCCAACTTTTGTTTCTGTTATTGTCCCATTACCACCCCTTTTGCCTTGCACCATCATGCCTTTTGTCATTTAATCTCTCCTGCCTTCCACCCTATCACAGACCTTCCCTTTTGTTCTTTCCTCCCCTCCCCCCTTTCCCTGCCCCTACCCTTGCTTAAAACCTGTTACATCTCTAACTCTTTCCAGTTCTGATGAAAGGTCATCGACCTGAAACGTTAACTCTGTTTCTCTCTCCACAGATGCTGCCTGACCTGCTGAGTATTTCCAGCATTTTCTGTTTTTATTTCAGCAGGACAGAGACTGGTGAAATGGGCAGACACATGGCAGATAAAATTTAATGCAGAGAAGTGTGAAGTGATACATTTTGGTAGGAAGAATTAGGAGAGGTAATATAAACTAAATGATACAACTTTTAAAAGGGGTGTAGGAACAGAGAAACCTGGGGATGTCTGCACACAAATCCTTGAAGGTGGAAGAACAAACTGAGAAGGCTGTTAAAAAAGCATATGGGATCCTTGGCTTTATTAACAGAGACTATGGGGGAGAAATTGGAAGCTTTAGCGCTGGCCGTTACCACCATGAAATGGCAAAAAAATGGTGGCCGGCGCTCTTCCGCCAGTTGGTGGCGGATCCATCAGCACGGGCCAGTTTGGAGCTGCCGGTAAACACTAGCACCAGGGAGATTTAAATGAAAGAGATTGTGACGTCAGTGAGTGTGTAACGCCTGATCTCCAACGTTGCACTTAGCCATTTTACTTACCGTCAGCGCAGAACAATGACAGGGAGAGCTGTCGTCTGCCAGCAGGAAGCAGCCTGCAGCAGCAATGTTTAAAGGCATCATCACCAATCAGTTGCACCTGACATGGTTCAGCAGTTTCAGTGGCCATTTGCTACTTCCTGCAACTGAAATAGCTTTCTTTAGTTATTTCAAGTTTATTTGGTAACAGGGAGTGTTGTTTCAAGTGCAAAAGTCCCTCATTATTTTTTTTAAAGGCTTCTGCTCACAACACTTGCTCACAGTCCTGGGGGGCTGTACTGACACTCGACCTCGTCCTTCAGGGTCTACGGCAGAGGGAGCGGAGGCAGCGAGGAAGACGGGAACCTGCGCGCAGAGGCAGGAAGAGAAGGGCCATGAGGGCTCTCAACAGGAGGCCTTACCCACCTAGGGTCCTCCGGCAGCACATCTCCTGCCTTCAATTAAGCAAGGAGCGGTACCTTAGGAGGCTACGCTTCAGCAAGGAGGTGGTCACAGAACTCTGCCACCTCCTGCAACCAGACCTGCAGCTTGAGAGCAGGCAGAACATGGCTCTCCTAGTGACAGTCAAGGTCACTGTGGCACACCATATCTCAATCATACCACCCCTGTGTCATGGATTATCACATCGCTCTCCTGGGCACAAAGCTGAAAAGAGACACACCACAAAAGATTCCAAACACAATTATTAAATTTATCAATAATCACAAGACACATATTTACAATTATACTATGAACTAATCACCCTGGTGCAATCCCTTAGGGGGAAAAATTTGTGTGGTTTGCGCCACACATTAGCACCAGGAGATGGTGCTGAAATGCCATTGACAGCTGTAACGACAGCTGATGCTGATTCCAGTGCTGCACACCATATTGGTGGTGCCTGTAGCGCTGCCTGTAAACCCTAGCACCAGGGAGTTCACCATGATGGAGATCGTGATGTCAGTGAGTGTGCAACGCTCACTGGTAGCCCGATCTCCAACATTGGATTTAGCCACTTACCTTAACAGCAGTGCAGAACAACGACAGGGAGAGCTGGCATCTCCAAGCAGGAAGCAGGCTGCAGCAGCATTATTTAAAGCTGTACCTGACAGGGTTTTGCAGTTTCAGTGTCTGTTTGCTATTTCCTGCAACTGAAACCGCTTTCTTTAGTTATTTCAAGATTTTTTGGTGACAGGGAGTGTTCATTCAAGTGCAGAAGTCACTCATTATTTGTTAAAGGCTTCTTCTCACTCTTGAACACCAATGCCCCTCTGGAACCTTCTTCCCCTTCACTTTCCTCTGACCCCCCCTCTCCCAATCTCACCCCTTGCCGCGTTTTCACTATCCCCTCTGACCTTCCCCTCTCTGACCCCGAACGATCAGTCCTCAGCAAAGGCCTGAGCTTCATCACCTTACACCCGCATCTCAATGAATTTCGAGCTCGGCACGATGCTGAGCTTTTTTTCCGTCGCCTTCGCCTCCGTGCCCACTTCTCTGGCCAGGAGTCTTCCCCCCGCACAGCTGACCCTTTCTCCCGCTTTCAGAATTCTCGTTCTACCTGGACCCCTCCCCCTGGCCTCTTACCCTCTCTAGATTTTTTCATTGCAAACTGCCGCCGTGACATCAGCCGTCTCCATTTCTCTGCGCCCCTCACTCACTCCAACCTACCTCCCTCTGAACTTGCAACACTCCATTCTCTCAGATCCAACCCCGACATTGTCATTAAACCTGCTGACAAGGGTGGTGCTGTTGTTGTTTGGCGAACCGACCTCTACCTAGCGGAAGCTGAATGCCAACTCTCCGACACCTCCTCCTACCTCCACCTGGACCATAACCTCACTACTGAACATTAAGCCACCGTTTCCAAGACTGTCACTGACCTCATCTCCTCTGGAGATCTTCCCCCCACGGCCGCCAACCTCATAGTTCCTCAACCCCGCACAGCCCGCTTCTACCTCCTTCCCAAGATCCACAAACAGGACTGCCCTGGTAGACCCATCGTTTCAGCCTGTTCTTGCCCCACGGAACTTATCTCTTCCTATCTCAACTCTATTTTTTCTCCCCTTGTCCAGCCTCTTCCCACTTACATCCGCGACTCTTCCGACGCTCTCCGCCACTTTAACAGTTTCCAGTTTCCCGGCCCCAACCGACTCCTTTTCACTTTGGACGTACAATCCCTCTACACCTCCATCCCCCACCAGGATGGCCTGAGGGTGCTCTGCTTCTTCCTTGAACAGAGGCCCAACCAGTCCCCATCCACCACCACCCTCCTCCGCCTGGCTGAACTTGTTCTCACATTGAACAACTTCTCCTTTGACTCCACTCATTTCCTCCAAATCAAAGGTGTTGCTATGGGTACCCGCATGGGTCCTAGCTATGCCTGCCTTTTTGTGGGATATGTGGAACACTCTTTGTTCCAGTCCTACTCGGGCCCCCTCCCTCACCTCTTTTTCCGGTACATTGATGGCTGTATCAGTGCCGTCTCCTGCTCTCACCCTGAACTAGAAAATTTCTTTCACTTTGCTTCCAATTTCCACCCTCCCCTCACCTTCACATGGTCCATCTCCGACTCTTCCCTTCCTCGACTTCTCCGTCTCCATCTCTGGGGATAGGTTATTGACCAACATTCACTACAAGCCCACTGACTCCCACAGCTACCTGGACTACACTTCCTCCCACCCTGCCTCCTGTAAGGACTCTATTCCATTCTCCCAGTTTCTCCATCTCCGCCGCATCTGCTCTGACGATGCCACCTTCCATACCAGTGCTTCCGACATGTCTTCCTTTTTCCTCAACCGAGGAGTCCCCTCTACTGTGGTTGACACGGCCCTCGACCGTGTCCGTTCTATCTCCCGCACTTCTGCCCTCACCCCTGCCCCTCCCTCCCGGAACCATGATAGAGTTCCCCTTGTCCTCACCTTTCACCCCACCAGCCTCCACATTCAACGGATCATCCTCCGCCATTTCCGCCACCTCCAGCGTGATCCCACCACCAAACACATCTTCCCCCCCCCCCCTTTCAGCATTCTGTAGGTAACGCTCCCCCCGCGACACCCTAGTTCACTCCTCTACCACCCCCAGCACCCCTTCCCCTTCGCCCGGCACCTTCCCGTGCAAGCGCAGGAGATGCAACACATGCCCTTGTACCTCCCCCCTTCCTACTGTCCAGGGCCCCAAATACCTCTTCCAGGTGAAACAGCGATTTACTTGTACTTCTTGCAATCTAGTATACTGTATTCGCTGCTCACGATGTGGTCTCCTCTACATTGGGGAGACCAAACGCAGATTGGGTGACCGCTTTGCAGAACACCTCCGTTCAGTCCGTAAGGGGGACCCCGAGCGCCCGGTGGCCTGTCACTTTAATTCACCGCCCCATTCCCACTCAGACCTCACCGCCTCGGCCTCTTGCATTGTTCCACGGAAGCTCAGCGTAAGCTCGAGGAACAGCACCTCATCTTTCGATTAGGCACTTTACAGCCTTCTGGACTCAACATGGAGTTCAACAATTTCAGATCATAACCTCGGCCTCTATCACATATATATATTTTCTTCTTTTTTTTTCTTCTCTCCCACTTGGCAGCGGTCCTTCATTCTGCCAGCGCAATTCACACCACATCTAGAGCCATCCTTTATTCGTTAACCTGCCCCATTACCACCTCCTCTCGCCTTGAATATCTCTTAATGTCTCTCAATGTCTCTTAATCTCTCCTGCTTTCTATCCTATCACTGACCTTCCCTTTTGTTCTTTCATCCCCTCCCCCTTTTCCCAGCCTGCTTTCCATTTCCTGCTTTTTTCCAGTCCTGACAAAAGGACATCGACCTGAAACGTTGACTCTGTTTCTCTCTCCACGGATGCTGCACTGGCCTGCTGAGTTTTTCCAGCGTTTCTGTTGTTATTTCTTCTCACAACACTTCCTCACAGTCATGGTGGCTGCGGGATTGCGACATTGCCTCATGGCGATGACATCATTGCCGGCGGCGCAGCGCCGCGGGGCGTTACCTGTTAGCACCGCCGCTAACCTCCCGCTGAATTATGCGGGAGGTGTGGGCCGTGCCCGGGTGCTAGTTGCTTTGCGCCCCGTTATCGTCCTCTTAGGGTGCTAACGGGAGGCGCAAAGCAACCCAATTTTTCCCCCATTCAGTCTTAACACTGCCACTTTCTTGGCCATATCCAATTTTTAGCCCGTAGAGTACAAAAGCAAGAAAGTTATATTAATTTATAAAACACTGGTTAGGCCTCAGCTGGAGTATTGTGTTGAATTCTGGACACCACACTTTAGGAAGGATGTCAAGACCATAGAGAGGGTGCGGAAGAGATTTACTAGAATGGTACCAGGGATGAGGGACTTCAGTTATGTGGAGAGACTGGTGAAGCTGGGGCTGTTCTTCTTAGAGCAAAGAAGGCTTCTGCAGAAACTGTTTCCACTGGCAGAAGAGTTGGTAACCAGAGGACATAGATTTAAGGTGATTGGCAAAGGAACCAGAGGCGACGTGAGGAAACGTTTGTTTACACAGCGAGTTATTGTGATCTGGAACTCACTGCCTGAAAGGATGGTGGAAGCTGATTCAATAGTAACTTTCAAAAGGGAATTGGATAAATACTCAAAGGGAAAAAATGTGCTAACGGGAGGCTATGGTGAAAGAGTGGGGGAGTGGGACTAGTTGGATGGCTCAACCAAAGAGCCGGCACAGGCACGCTGGGCCGAATGGCCTCCTTCTGTGCTGTATCATTCTATGATTCTATGATAAAGAAAGTGTCCTAGTAATTCCACACCCTTTGTGATGTCATATCAAGGCTGGTATTTTTTTGGCAGCAAAATGGACGCAAGTTATTTACACCAGTTTACCGCCTGAAAATCTAGCTACCTAAATTCCTTTGTGCTTCTTGTAGTCCTTCGAGTTTCGAGTGAGCTCATTTACATATATTATAACGAGGGATGAGGCACTGTGGCTCAGAGTTTCCTGGTTTTACACAGGGAAAGCAATTAGGGTCGATGAGTTTCAGAATTATAAGGTGTAGCTGTTGCCAGGATCTGCAGAGACAGGTGGAAATGAGAGCTTTCTGAACCTGAAGTGTGTGGAGTATTTCGCTTTCGATTTCTGCAGCTGTGAACAATTTTTTGCAATGTTTTTCTGGCATTCTGCCTTCACAGACCTGAACCTGCTTCTCATTGTTTCTGACAGGGTCAGAGCACTGGCAGATCTTCCCCTGCTCTATTTCCTATTCACAGTGAGGGCTTCTCAGGAGCAGGAATGGCATTCCCTTTGGGCATACGCTTGTATGCCATTGTCAAGGAGGACGAGGTGGAGCACCACAGGATGGAGCAAAGGAGAGTCAGGCACCATTTAAGGAGGATGGACCCCACCAGATATTATCCCCCCACATAGAAACAGGTAAAAGACTTGCATTTATATAGCGCCTTTCACAACCTCAGGACGTCTCAAAGTGCTTTACAGCCAATGAAGTACTTTTGAAGTGTGGTCACTATTGTAATGCAGGAAACACAGCAGCCAATTTGAGCACAGCAAACTCCCACAAACAGTAATGTGATAATGACCAGATAATCTGTTTTTTAGTGCTGTTGATTGAGGGATAACTATTGGCCAGGACACCAGGGATAACTCCCCTGCTCTTCTTTGAAATAGTGCCTTGGGATTTTTTACGTTTGCCTGAGAGAACAGACGGGGCCTCGGTTTAACATCTCATTCGAAACAGTGCAGCACTCCCTCTGTATTGCACTGGAGTGTCAGCCTAGATTTTTGTGCTCAAGTCTTTGGAGTGGGACTCGAACCTACAACCTTCTGAGTGTGCTACCCATGGCTGAAACCAGCTGAAAGGTCATATGAGAGCCTTACTGAGTATAAGAAGAGTGCACTTCACCAAAGAGGCAATTGGGCAGCTCTGCCACTTACTGCATGAGGATGAGCAGCCACAGCCATTTGCCTGCACTGCTGTCTCTATGGCTATGAAGATGATGAATGCACCCCATCTCTATGTCCCAAGCTTATTTTAGACACAGATAATCTCTGTAATATCAGCCAGGATATATTACAGGTATGCATTTGTCAAGGCACTGACACATGTTACAGGAGAGCTGGGAATTCATCACCTTTGGCATCACGGTAAGACAGCAGTGAGATCGGGCTATCCAGTTTCACAGGGTTGCTGGTTTTCCCAAGGTTCAAGGGGCAAACAATGGCACTCACAATGCTTTATCAGCTATTACAAAAAAAATGTAATCTTCCTTTACAAGAAAGATTTCCACTCCATGAATGTACAGATTATGTGTGACAACATGTAAAAGGTTCTACATGTCAACGTGAGATATACTGTGACGATGCATTTATCCTTCAAAATTCTGCCCTCCCCCGGCCTCTTCAGGGAAAAAAATCAGGTCAATGGATGGCATCTGGTGACAAAGCCTAACCCCTGCTCCCGTGGATTATGATCCCCCTAAGAGTGGCCCAAACAGTAGCACAGGTGCGCTTCATTGAGAGACATGTATCTACAAGAGTGGTCATTGAGATAAGCATTGGCATCTTAAAGGCATTCTTATGCTTTCTAGATGAGTCAGAAGGGGCTCTGTAGTATGCTCCAGCTCATGTGTCCACATAGTTGTAGCCTACTGCACCCTGTACAACTTCACCATACAAAAAGGGTTGGATTTGGACGTAGGAACAGAAGTAGGCTATTCAGCTCCTCGAGCCTGTTCCACGACATTGCTGGCGAGGTGGCACTAGCTACTTTGGAGGCAGAACTAAATGGAAGAGAGCATCATGATGACCAGCACTCAGAGCACATCTCAGTGACTGTTGCTAGGGGCATCAAGAGCACATCTCATCACTGAAGTATCTTCTTATTATCTTACTAGGGGGCATAGTCTCAGGATAAGGGGTCGGCCATTTAAGACTGAGATGAGGAGGAATTTCTTCACTCAGAGGGTTGTGAATTTTTGGAATTCTCTGCCCCAGAGGGCTGTGAATGCTGATTCTTTGAGTATATTCAAGGCTGAGATCGATAGATTTTTGGACTCTAGGGGAATCAAGGGATATAGAGATGGGGCGGGAAAGTAGAGTTGAGGTTAATGATCAGCCATGATCTTATTGAATGGCGGAGCAGGCTCGAGGGACCGTATGGTTTACTCCTGCTCTTACTTCTTATGTTCTTATGCTCTTATGTTTAACATAGTCTACCTTTGGCAGAGCCTTACCTCCTTCTCCCCCACTTTCAAATAATGGGACATTCCCTCAATCCACTGCCCATCTGGCAACATGGGAACACATCAGCCCTTTTTGCTTCTACATGAGTGTGCCAATAGTCATCTCCTGATCGAATAAATCAGCACCAAATAGGTGCACCTTTTCCTGTATCACTCTAACCGCCATGAATAATAAAGCACAACAGGAGTGCACATTATATTTTTATTACAACAAAGTCCAAAGTTAACACAAACCAACTTTGTCTTTCCTAACACTGTGCTTCTCCGGGTCTATACATACCTTTCTTTGTACTATTCTAGTGCTTTTCCTAGGTGCAACCTAAGGGCTGGTATCGTGAGAGGAGGTTGGCTTTTCACAAGCTTCTGGAGTGTTGTTGCAGTATTAATATACCTGTATAGATGTTGCCTTGTCCTGCGCTCATCAAAACATATAAATTATTTTCTGTTGCAAATGTTGCAAACCATTCCCAGATGTTCCTTCAGAACTATGCAGTTACATAATGTAAAGCTCATATATTTGTAATGCATATTGGACAGTACTGCGGTGTGGAAAAACATACGTATTGCTTCACAATGAATCATTAAAGTTTTAACATACATGTTATATTACAAATTCAGCCATGGTGTAAGAGAAATGAAATTTAACTTATGTCGAGGCTCTGAGTAGTGATAAAATCTGTCAGGATTGTGAAGAATAATGCTCATAGTGTAAAGCTGTAAAAATACTAGATTATGGCAGGCTGAAATAAAGTTAATAGAGTATATTATCCAATAAACAAAGTTTAATGCACTTGGATTACATTCCTCTGTGCTTTATTTTTAGACCGGAGTTAATTTGTTCATTTTAAGTGGGTTAACACATCTCTAGAAATAATGCACACAGGGCTATAGTACAAATATTTTAAGCACTTGTGCCTCAATGTTACTGATTATAAATTATCTCAATATGATTCACTCATCCAGTAACTAGTTAATTCAGTACACCGACAATAATCATTTACCATTGAGTTTAATCAACATAAAAATGCAGTATTACAAATATTCTTATGCTGCAGTTTTACTGAAAATACTGTTCTGAGACTGGTAGCTGCAGCATGGGTCCTAGCTGGGCAGTAACCCATTTATAATGTACGATGATGATGATGATGATGATGATTGGGACTGCAGGCCTCTTGCCCAAGTGAGAGCTCTGCCCTTGTGTGCATCACAGAACTCTTTTCCGATCAGTTCAGATTTTAATGTTTAGAGACGTGGCCAGAGGACACAGATTTAAGGTGATTGGTAAAAGAACCAAAGGCGACATGAGGAAAAACTTTTTTACGCAGCGAGTGGTTAGGATCTGGAATTCACTGCCTGAAAGGGCGGTGGAGGCAGACTCAATCAAGGCTTTCAAAAGGGAATTGGATAAGTACCTGAAGAAAAAAATTGCAGGGCTACGGGGGGAAGGGCGGGGGAGTGGGACTAGCTGAAGTGTTCTTGCAGAGAGCCGGCACGGGCTCGACGGGCCGAATGGCCTCCTTCTGTGCTGTAACCATTCTATGATTCTATGATTTAAATGAACTCCACATAGGTTTAACAAGTGTCCAGGGGTCCAAGGAGTTATACTCCATGTAATGTTAGATCCAAGTAGTGTCAGACTTTCACGTCCTGAGGCCATCACATCTCTTCTCTTAGGTCTGGCACCACTCTGAAGTTATGCTGCAACTATAATGTGGAAAAGCCATTTTAAAGTTGCATTTTAAATGCACCCAAACTACCTGAAGCATAATTTTTTGAACAATGTTAAGTGGGAAATAATTCACTAACAGTCTGGAAATTCTCCCATATGTCTTTATTGTAAAGAAACGAATCTGCTGCACTGTATGAGTAGGGCCTGAGAGATATTGAGAGATATCTGTGACCTGCCTGCTTTCAGCACGCCGTTAATGGCAGTTTCAGTCAAACTCTAATTATTTTCACTGTTCAGGAAATGCTTTTCTTTGGCAAAACTAGCAGAATTTTAAAAGTGAACTGCAAAATGACTGCTTGCTCTGTGAAATTAGAATTGATTATTTCGTTAAAGTGTAACCATCAGGGGGCTGGATGACACATCTACTTAGAACACCGTTCATTCACCTAAGCCAGACTGTACAGATGGAAGTTTCCTCTATTTACTGGTTGAATCCAAGCCAAACTGTCTGATGGAAGTTCCCTCTATTTACTGGTTGAATCCAAGCCAAACTGACTGATGGAAGTTCCCTCTATTTATTGGCTGTAAAATTATATTGCTGGATACTAGCATATGAATACTTAATACATTTATCTGACATTTCTTCCTCTGCTATCTTAGTGGAGGTGTTCACCCACTTATTTTAAATAGGTTAATGCCTCTGCAAATATAGTGGCGGAAGGAATTTCAAATGACATCTTTTGGATGAGACATTTGGCCCAGGCTCCATCGACCTCTCAGGTGGAAGTAAACGACCCCGTGGCACTATTTGAAGAGCAGGCGACTCTCTCATTCTTCTGGCCAAGATTTATCCCCCAACCAACAGCACCAAAAACAGATTATCTGGTCATTTATCTCATTGTTGTTTCTGGGACTTTGTTGTGCACAAATTGATTGCTGCGTTTTCCTACATTACAACAGTGGCTTTGCTTCAAAAGTAATTAATTGGCTGTGAAGCGCTTTGGGACATCCTGAGGCTGTGACAGGCATTATATTAATGCACTTTCTTTCATTCTTTAAATATGTTACCTGTTCCATTTTGTAAGTTCAGAGCCTAAGCACAAGGGTCTTGGAGTTTCAATCCAGTTCCGACTTTGCACGAGACAACATAAGACCTTTCTGAATTTGGCACTAATTAGGCAGCCTCCCTCATTGAGACTTTTGTGGCCAATGTAACCACAGAGGAGCATTGGAAAGGGAGAGCACGTCTGTGGTTGGGATAAAGGCAAACTGTGACAGAAAAGTAATGGGTCATTTACCATTTATTTAACCCATGTTATACAAGACCTAAGAGTGTTTGATCCTCATTCTGAATATAAGGATAGGACACTTCCCACGTCCTCCGCGCAGCACAGAAGGTAACTGCTGCTTGTCTTTCATTCATTCATGATGATGAGAAACTGATGGTGGGAGAAGTACATTGTGCTGCCATTTCTAAAACAAAAGGAAGAGGAGGCCAACTTAAACTGCACTGATCTAAATCTAGCCATGCTCTTGTACTAATAAATTTAACAAATAATTGAAAGTGTAACTCCAGCCCTTTTGTGGCTGTGTTTAGTTCTGATCAGATTCCTTTAACAATGTCTCAAGCTTAATTGCTATTTACAGTTCATTTGCATAACTACACAACATGCATTTAAAGTGCATAAGGTCCTTCCTCAAATGGCAAACAACTTAACCTGTGCCATTTTCGTTTATCCTAGCAGTTGCCTCAAGAGCTGCAATAGGCGAAGGCCTGGAGGAGGATCACCTAGTCCTCTGTTAAGTAGAGAAATATTCTGTGGCATGGGGGGAACCTAAAGAGAAAATAATACTTTGTTTGCAGATGACACAAAGCTGGGTGGGTGTGTGTGCTGTGAGGAGGATGCCGAGAAACTCCAGGATGATTTGGACAGTTTGGGTGATTGGGCAGAAGCATGGCAGATGCAATATAACGTGGATAAATGCGAGGTTATCCACTTTGGTGTCAAAAACAGGAAGGCAGATTATTTACTGAATGACAATAGATTGGGAGAAGGGGAAGTGCAATGAGACCTGGGCGTCCTTGTGCACCAGTCGCTGAAGGTAAGCATGCAGGTGCAGCAGGCGGTTAAGAAGGCAGCTGGTATGTTGGCCTTCGTAGCGAGAGGGTTTGAGTACAGGAACAAGGATGTCTTGCTGCAGTTGTACAGGGTCTTGGTGAGACCACATCTTGAGTATTATGTGCAGTTTTGGTTGCCTTATCTGAGGAAGGATGTTCTTGCCATGGAGGGAGTTCAGCGAAGATTCACCAGGCTGATACCTGGGATGGCAGGAATGATGTATGAGGAGAGATTGGGTCGATTGGGCTTATACTCGCTGGAGTTTAGAAGAATGAGAGGGGATCTCATTGAAACTTATAAAATTCTGACAGGACTGGACAGACTAGATGCAGGAAGGATGTTCCCGATGGTCGGGGAGTCCAGAACCAGGGGTCACAGTCTAAGGATAAGGGGTAAGCCATTTAGAACAGAAATGAGGAGGAATTTCTTCACCCAGAGAGTGGTGAACTTGTGGAATTCTCTACCACAGAAGGCAGTAGAGGCCAATTCTTTAAATATATTCAAGAAGGAGTTGGATATATTTCTTAAGGCTAACGGGATCAAGGGGTATGGGGAGAAAGCAGGGACCGGGTATTGAATTTGGATGATCAGCCATGATCGAATTGAATGGCAGAGCAGGTCGAGGGGCCGAATGGCCTACTCCTGCTCCTATCTTCTATGTTTCTATGTTTCAAAAATGAGGATGGAAACAAGAGTTAAGGAAGTAACTGGAGAATATCTAAGAAAGTTATTTCTTCAATGTTCTAGATGCTTAGTTGAATCAATGAACTGTGTGGGCACTTGCTGTGGGACAGTAACTTTCCTATTCTGAGAGTGACCTTCATTGTAACACTTATTTTGATTCTAGGAAGACTAATCCGATCTTTGATTCCATAATCAGCCCTATCTCTTTGCAGTTGTTTACTCTGGGTCACATGACATTTTCATTGATTTCTTCCCAACCCCAGAGGATTTAATGCAGTCTGTGCTCACGAGCTTTCACTGCCAGTTCTGTCAGCTCTGTGACCAGTCACCTATGCTGCATTAGTCTGCAGTCCAGAAAGAACATTCAGTAAGGTCCGAGTTTTAAACTGTCTGAACTTATATTTTTTGCCAGTGCAGCTTCCCAAACAACATGAAGTTGTTTTTTGTATTAGCGATCTTATTGGTGGTGCATACATCTTGGGTTATGTCATTATTAGCATCTTATGTAGCAGTACCATGCAATGGGCAAGAAGTTCTAGCAGTGGCAGAACTGGCAGTTGATCATATCAATAAAGACCGAAAGCATGGATACAAGTTCAGCGTGGACAGAATAGAAAACGCCCAGCAAATGACAGAGGTATGTAAAAAAAGAATGCTTGAGGGGTTTATTTCCCTGACTGCTGACGTTACAAATTCATGGATAGAAAGCTGTTTAATAAGGCAGAAATGCTGGTTCTCTGACACACAGAGGTAGATTTTGCCCCAGAATGAACTTCGGATCTGGGTCGAGGGGAGGGGGTGGGGGGTTGGAAGCTGGAGCGCCAGCAGCCCAGGTTGGTTTTGTGAAGCCCGAGGAAGCACTGCTGATCCTCCCAGCCCCACAGAAATAAAGTGAAGCTTATCTGTTGGCTCTTCTTTGACCCAGCCATCAGCTAATATTCGGTGGAGTGTGCACAACGGATGCTTCACCCAATTCAGTCCAAAAATGGCATTGGGGTCCTATTGATGTAATAGAACCCCGATTTCAATATTTAAACCAGCTGTGCGCCCTCTGCGGGCAGCCGCCTGGGCGGCCTACTTGGAGGACCCCAGCAAGATGGAGACGGCCACAGCGACAGGGGGGAAACGAAAAAAAAACTTGCATTTATATAGCGCCTTTCACGACCACCGGCCATCTCAAAGCGTTTTACAGCCAATGAAGTATTTTTGAAGTGTAGTCACTGTTGTAATGTGGGAAACATGGCAACCAATTTGCGCACAGCATGCTCTCACAAACAGCAATGTGATAATGACTAGATAATCTGTTTTTTTGTTATGTTGGTTGAGGAATAAATATTGGCCAGGACACCAGGGATAACTCCACTGCTCTTCTTCGAAATAGTGCCATGGGATCTTTTACGTCCACCTGAGAGAGCAGGCGGGGCCTCAGTTTAACGTCTCATCTGAAAGACGGCACCTCCGACAGTGCAGCGCTCCCTCAGCACTGCACTGGAGTGTCAGTCTAGCTTTATGTGCTCAAGTCCCTGGAGTGGGATGAGTTCTTCCATGTCATTTTCAGGCCGCTACCGCCCCCAATTTTGCTGGGCGGGAGGCCTCAAAATTCGGCCCGCTGTTTCATAGGATGCAGGATTGTGCCTGATTCCTCACCCAATTCAGAAATAGTGTCGGGGAGAGAGAGACTGTAACTTTCAACCGTGCAAAGGTGACAAAAATGAAGATGTAACTGAATTAAAAATTTCACTATAAGACTATCAGATTTTCAAAGTAGCCAGCAGTGTATGGACGGTTGACTGATCTGGCAAATGTTAACAATGGTATTGAAACAGAAAGGAAGAGGAGGAAAGAGAAATGGCTGAGCTGGTGCACAGCCAAACTGACGAGTGCATCAAGGAATGATTGACAGGACTTGAAAGGAAGTCATTGATTCCTTCCATGCAGAGTCCTATATAGTAATCTAGCCATATACCAACATGATGGCCTGAATCCCCCTGCCTTCATTACTATCCCTATATATTTGCCGCAATACAATGATTCATATGTCTCTTCTATGCAAAAACATCATGCTGAAACATTCCACAGAAGGTTCAAGTAGTTCATTTACCTATTCCATATGTGTGTCCCTGCATCAATGTTTGTTTCCACTGTGGTTGCCCTTGGTGATAGTGTAGGGTTTATGTTGTCTACTTTCTAATTTCTTGCTTCTTCGAAGTGCCACCTCATTTGGAAAAGCAAATGTGGTGGCACGCTGTTGCTGCTCAATGAAGACCTCATGACTCACCTGTGATGAATGCTTTATTTCTGCTGGAGCGTGAAATGGTCTTGACACTACTTTAAGCAACTCAGCGTCTGCACTGGCTAGCTGCTACTGTTTCCTACCTGCTTCTTCAGCAATCCTCGGAAGCAGTCAGCTCGGAAGGACAGTCGGGTTCTCACCCATTTCTTAGACTTGCAGCACAGGGAGGATAGTGCGAGCTTGTCCTGTGCCATGACATATGAGTCAAGGTGGGTGGCAGCCCAGCCAGAAGCAAAAACAAAACAGCAACAATGAGGGGAAGTGTGTGAGACATTCATAAAATAATGTGATGTCAAATGGATGCCTGCACTATAATATTAATGTTGTTGAACTGATTAAAAACTGTTAGCATGCAGCTAAGTGTCCTGTGTGAGTACCTATGAGTGCACAGAGAAAAACAATTCTACTACAGTGGCAATGCATTGTGAGAGAATTTTAACATTCTGATTCCATGTTGAGTACTTATCAACCATTTTCTTTTCAGGCAAGTGGGAAGATTGTCTATTATTTGGACTTTGATATTCGGGAGACCAAGTGCCATGTGTTGAGCCATAAATTACTGAAGGACTGTGAAATCCGATCATTCAAGGAAACTGTGAGTATTCTTCCCTTAAACTTCAATAAATTCATTGAAATTCATTTATAAAATGTTATAACTATATTACTGTTACATTTTGCGGGTTGGATTGGGGAGCTGGTTATAAGAATGGGGGCCTGGCACATGGATGTCACTTCACTGTGACCTGAACTGCAGAAGCACCAAGTGTTAAATATCTGTTGGGAAAATCTTTGTTAAAGTGGAGAAAAAACTCATAGAGTGCACTGACTCACATCTCTTTCACATACCTCAAACTAAATTTCCTGATTGGTGTGTTATCCGATTTAAAATAAATGGTTTGATGCTTGTGTTAAAATAATGCTGATTGTAAAAATCTAGCTTGGGGGCAATTTTAACCCTACTCGCTCAGCAGAAACCTGGCGGGCGGGCAGTTCAAACCACCCTGGCTCTTACCTGTCCAAAAGCCGCCATCATCGCAACATCTGCAATTTTAACCCGCTTTCCTGAGCAGGCAGCAAGGACACCCGCCCGGAGCCAACAAGGTCCTTCTTTACATATGCATGTTGCGGCCCAATGACATCATTGAGACTCGACTGTAATTTTAACTCAGGCCTGAGAGGGGAATCCACTTGGAGTTAAAATTGGGGCACAAGTACAAGATTGGGAAAGCATCAAGAGTGCATAAAATAGCCATAGGATGGCCACCTTTTGCAAAACAAAATGGGGGCAGTGCAGGGGTGGGGAAGGATGTTGGATTACGTTCTTATTTTCTTGTTGACAAAAATTGATTGATAACCTTAAGACTAATGACTCCATCATTTTAGTTTACATTGCGATCCTTTCTGGACAGCCTGGTCAGAAACTAGCTGGGTGGCAACACTTGCAAGCTATGGGAATGTAAAGGAACAAGAGAAAAATAAATTACAAAATAGGGATGGGAAAGAAAATCAAGTGGTACTTTGCTCATGGGCAGTTGGTCTGGCTTAACTTGTTCGGGCCTGAACTTCCAGTCTGGGCCAAAAATGGAGAGCAGGAAGATCACCCACCAGCAGCTAGAACCTGGTTCAACGGGATTCTGCCCTGTTCCATACTGATTGCCATTTTCTAGTGGGATGGGGAGAGGGCAATTCCTCCACCTGCCGCTCTCCCCACTTATCAAGGGGGAGTGTCTTGGGTATTCCCTGGGTATCCCAGGATTTCTGCCCTGTATGTCCATACAAGACCACAGCAGAAGTCTCGCCAACTGAGAGCTGGCGTGAGTTCTGCTAAGGCGCAGCAAAGGCCCCAAACCTTTAACGGACAAAGATAATCTATCCCAGAGGGGATTGATTATCTTTGCTTTTCTAGGTCATGACTCTTTTAGAAACATAGAAGATAGGAGCAGGAGTAGGCCATTCGGCCCTTCGAGCCTGCTCCGCCATTCAACGAGATCATGGCTGATCATCCAAACCCTAGCACCCAGTCCCTACACCGACAGCCATCCCACCCAAGCCCTATCCCCGTAACCCCGTAACCCCACGTATTTAATCCCCCTAACACTAAGGGCCAATTTTTTATCATGGCCAATCAACCTAACCCGCACATCTTTGGACTGTGGGAGGAAACCGGAGCACCCGGAGGAAACCCACGCAAACACGGGGAGAATGTGCATATGAATACTGAACATGTTCAAATGGCATTGCTACATCTGTTATGTTAATGAAGGTGTTAACTGTGGACACAGGAATGTAATATTAACATGTAGATCAAGGTGATTTAAAGTGGGGTGTTTTGGCCGAGAACCTCTGAAGCACCCTTACAGGTTCTAGTAGTCCACCCCAATGATACAAATAATCTTGTCCCCGTGTTTTGGGATTGGGTCTGCACCTTGTGTATGGTGGACAAGGGAATAGAAACTTAGAAACATAGAAGATAGGAGCAGGAGTAGGCCATTCGGCCCCTCGAGCCTGCTCTGCCATTCAATTCGATCATGGCTGATCGTCCAAATTCAGTACCCTGTCCCTGCCTTCTCCCCATATCCCTTGATCCCTTTAGCCTTAAGAAATATATCTAACTCCTTCTTGAATATATTTAATGAATTAGCCTCAACTGCCTTCTGTGGTAGAGAATTCCACAGGTTCACCACTCTCTGGGTGAAGAAATTCCTCCTAATCTCTGTCCTAAATGGCTTACTTACCCCTTATCTTTAGACTGTAACCCCTGGTTCTGGACTCCCCCGCCATTGGAAACATCCTTCCTGCATCTAGTCTGTCTAGTCCTGTTAGAATTTTATAAGTTTCAATGAGATCCCCTCTCATTCTTCTAAACTCCAGCGAGTTAAGCCCAATCGACCCAATCTCTCCTCATATGTCATTCCTGCTATCCCAGGTATCAGCCTGGTGAATCTTCACTGCACTCCCTCCATGGCAAGAACATCCTTCCTCAGATAAGGCGACCAAAACTGTATACAATACTCAAGGTGTGGTCTCACCAAGGCCCTGTACAACTGCAGTATTTTGATATTGGTATTTTACAGGCCAAAGTAAAGAACACTTATGAAGAATATGGCTGAGTGCGGTGTTTGGGTATGCATTCAAATATATATATTAGTTGAGGAGACATTGTAAAAGTTTTATTGATCCAGTCTCAGTTACCTTTCAGTGATCCCCAAAAATCAGTAAGCTGTTATTGCTGATGTGGTGGCAATGACAAAATGGTTTTACCTGGTAGTTATCAGGCAGAAACATTGAAAAACAGAGCAATAACTTTATAGATCACTGGAAAATGCAGGTACAAATTTCCTGCAGTCTAAAACTCAGAGATTAATGTTTGCAATGCTAGCATACAAGCATTCTACATGTTAATATTACATTCCTGTGTCCACAGTTAACACCTTCATTAACATAACAGATGTAGCAATGCCATTTGAACATGTTCAGTATTCATATGCTAATATTGCAAATAATAATTTCTAGCCTTAGAATTCCTAGTATGACTTACATGCCCATCACCATGAGACTGTCCAGTATCACACACATACCCAGTAGTATTTGAGATCCAAGTGCGACTCGCCAAGTGACTTATACAATATATTCTAAACCAATTTAAAGTAACCAAAACTATTTTTGTCTCATTGTCATCTTAGAAAGTAGAAGGAGATTGTAAGGTAATCGTCGAGGCCACATCTGGAGCTTCGAGTCATGTGCAAGGCTACAAGTGTGAAATATCCCCAGGTATTATTTTTGTTGTTGAATTGACATGTTATCGTACAATTCAGAGCTATATAGCAATAGCAGAGGTGTGGCTGTATGGTAAGTTTGAGTTTATTGTATTAGTGAAAATTTACTGTTTGCACCATAGCCTAGAAATTGCTGTTGGTTCTGTTAACTGAATCTTACTTTGGGTTTTTTGATGGTTGCAAAGAAAGCTGCTTAACACATGATTTTACCGATTTTTAGTAGGTACGTTAAAATG